>NC_140587.1:914905210-916105210 GCF_964204655.1 Triturus cristatus
GACTGACATGTAACCACCAATCAGAATTACGCTTGCACGGTGCGCGGCTATAGCTATTTATGTGCTTTAACTGCAATTTTCTCAGGAACTACTGAACAGATTGACACCATATATGCAAAAGGCACTTCCCTGACCTGAGGACTACCTCTCTGCCAAATTTCAAGTAATTCTGTTCAGCCGTTCGGGCTGTACCTTCGACTAAAGGTCCTATGGGAAAATGCATGGGAAAAACGCGTTTTGGGACCCCCCTTTTTTCTCGGCCCCCGCTTGACGAATCACCCAGAGACTTTCAGGGTAGGAGCTGAGCGGAGCGCCCCATTAGTTTTGAATATTTCGCGAGGATTCGTCAACCGGCGCCAAAGTTATTCAAAATAGAATTTTCAGATTTCCTATGGAAACACGGTCCTAACTATAACTATCTACCGGCGACCGCCAGTAGATAATACACACATATATATATATATATATATGGTGGTGTTTATTTTTTAAAATACTGACATTGCATAGGAGCAGCTCACTGTAGCGTTATTTTGGCACTACTAATACCAGCAGGCTCTGGGTGAGCCAACGCCCACTGGGGCAGGTGTTATTGATTAAATGAGGCCGGTGCTCCATGCAGTGTTTAATGAAGCCTCTGAAGAAATGTTCGAGGAGCATGAAACACGTCAGGCCATAAATTCATTTGGACTTTGTTCTCATCGCACTACGTTGTTTTCTTGCTTAATAAAAACGAAGATTTATCGACCTGCAAGTTGGCTCTTCTAAATGGGGTGCTTTTGGATTTGGATTTTAAACGGCCGATCCTGGTCGGGGAAGAGCCCTGCCACAGAGAAGTGGACCGAGCTGCAGTTATTTGGCAAGCAGCGTTAAGGGCAGGAAGGTCGTGTTGCAGGTTTGAAAGGGCAGCGCAGAGACTTTGTGACATTTTCCATACCCACTGTGGTGTTTATTTTTTAAAATACTGACATTGCATAGGAGCAGCTCACTGTAGCATTATTTTGGCACTACTAATACCAGCAGGCTCTGGGTGAGCCAACGCCCACTGGGGCAGGTGTTATTGATTAAATGAGGCCGGTGCTCCATGCAGTGTTTAATGAAGCCTCTGAAGAAATGCTCGAGGAGCATGAAACACGTCAGGCCATAAATTCATTTGGACTTTGTTCTCATCGCACTACGTTGTTTTCCTGCACAATAAAAACGAAGATTTATCGACCTGCAAGTTGGCTCTTCTAAATGGGGTGCTTTTGGATTTGGATATATATATATAAATTAATTATCTACTGGCAGTCGCCAGTAGGTAGTTATAGTTAGGACCTAGTTTCCATAGGAAAAGCATTTTTTGTTTTCCCAATAACGTTAGCGTCGTTTGACGAATCTTCGCAAACTTTTCAAAACTAGTGGGGCACTTCGGTCAGCTTCTGTATTTAAAATTTCGGGGTGATTCATCAAGCGGGGGCCGAGAAAAGAGGGGGGTCCCAAAACGAGATGTCCCCAATGTTATCTTCCATAGGAAATTTTAGACAAAGCTACAGCCCAAACTGCTGAACGGAATTACACCAAATCTGGCAAAAAGGTAGGTCTTGGCTCAGAAAGAGTCCTTTTTGATTAAATGGTGTAAATCCGTTGAGTAGTTCCTGAGAAATTTGAAAAAGAAAAAATATCTATATCTGGGCGGAGCCTAATCACACATGTCATCGTGAGATCTGATTGGCTGTCAGCACTTCATCCTGAAATTGCTGGCAGCCATCTTGGGACCAATATATATGATAGCACCCCATTGAAATGCGTTGTAGTGAATAGAAGATTTTGAGGGTCACAAACAGGAGAACTATAAAGGGTGATAACAGACTTTAGTTACATTAGAATTCATTTGTTGATGGTACCATACTAATTATAGGAATTATGGTATGTTCGAAGGTGATTTTACCCTGTGAAAAAACTTCTGCTGGGATATCATGAATCATGTTTGAGAGAAAACTATTTTCACATGCTTGTCCCATAGAGTTTTGGAAGGTGCTCCAGAAGCTAAAATGAGAGTATATTTTCTGTAAATTCACATGAACTTTCTCAGTCATGTGAGAATGAAGTCTGACATTCTCAGTAAACCATGTACATCCAGCAAGGGCAGAGACTGTCAGTTGATTCTTTTGTGTTCTACTGCAGCTTCCCAGGGTGTTCTAAAGAACAACTAGAGCGCTAACAGCCTTACTTATGACAAAAGTATGGCACACCTGAAGCCATCTTGATTGGAATAAATTGGTAACACTTAAAACATTTAATTAAAAAAGGAACAAAATTATGGGGTTCATTTTGTCATAGAAATTATGGTTAGTGCTGTAGAAAGAAAAAATAGGACATGTTTCAAGTGTGATCTCAAATATCTTCCTGCTATATTTCAATAGGAGCAGCCTGTCAGTTGATTCCTTTGTGTTCTACTGCATCTTCCCAGAGTGTTCTAAAGAACAACTAGAGCTCTAACAGTGTTACTTATGATAAAATTATGGCACACCTGAAGCCATATTGATTGGAATAAACTGGTAACTCTTAAAACATTTAATTTAAAAAGGAACAAAATGAGGGGGATTATTTTGCCATATAAATTATGGTTAGTCCTGCAGAAAGAAAAATTAGGGCATCTTTTCAGTGAGATATCAAATCCTCTTGTATTTCAATAGAAAATTCTGACATGCAGACTGAAACAATCACTTTCAATACCAGCAGTAGACTTCCAGTTAACTCCCTGGTGAGCGGTAGCTTTACTACACGGAATTTATGGCAAATGTGTGACACATCTGAATGCCTTCTTGATGGAATCAAAGTAAAAAACTGAAAGCATTTCCTACTGAGGAGACTGTAGTAGATGAGGAAATTAGGAAACTAGATTACAAATAAGTCTCCCAAGATGACCACCAGAGAAGCAAGAGCCCAAATGTAGCACAAATATCACCCAGATGTAGCCCACATATAGCCCAATGACAGAAGTGTGCAAAACACTTTTTATTTTTTGTTTTTTTGGAGTTTTATGTAGTGCAGAATGTTCAGGTATTGGTGCGTTACATCTTACTTGGACCCCTTATTGAGTATTTTGCATGAAGAACATGAGATTGATCTTGCAAAACATTGAACTTTACGATTCTGTTAATCTGAAGTTGCTCTGAACCGGGCTTTGTAACACCCGTGTTTACCTACTGGTTTTAATTAATTCTCACTGTATTGTTTTAGGAAAGAGGATTTACTGTTTTTATGTACACTTTCACAATCAATGTTTCTAAATCAGATCGAATAAAGTTTAATTAATTTAATTGAAGTCTCCCAAGATGGCCACCAGAGAAAAAGGAGCCCAAATGTAGCATAAATATCACCCAGATGTAGCCCACGTTTAGCCCAATGACAGAAGTGTGGAAAACACTTTTTATCCTTTGTTTTTTTGCAGTTTTATATAGTGCAGGCTGGTCAGATATTGGAGTGCTTTACATGAGCATTCGTTACATCATACAAGGACAAACTCATTTTGGTTGTAGGCATGGGGAGATTAAGTGATTTGACCAGAATCACAGAATGTCAAGCTCAAGCAGAAACTCCAACTTGGTTCCCCAGTTGCAAAGTATGCAGCTCTGGAAGTAACACCACATTCTCTCCCCTAAGCGTAACATTTAATCAAGTGATCAACTGGATAAAAAAACATAAAGATAACAAATAATTTAAAAGTGCTTTGTCGCTATTTGAAAACTCAGAAAATCTGTCCTCATTTTAGTTTTTTAGAGCACTAACCAGAATGCAAATAAGACCCTCTCATTTCTATAATTTCTAAAGCAAATGCTTTAGGTATTACAGTTTTGATTACATCAAGATGACGTCAATCGTGCCACACTTTTGTAATGAATATCGAATGTTAGCAATCTAGTTGTTCATTAGGATACTGTTGGGAGGCAGAGGTCAGGGACACAGACTCGGAAAATTGAAGGCAGGTAGGTGGGTGCAGAGGCAACAATTTGACCACACTGGGCAGGCAGGAAGGGAAGTGGCAGCACAACATGGAGGGCAGTAGAAAGGGGGGCCCGGGCAACAAACCAACAATGCAGGACAGGCAAGAGAGGCTGTGGCAATATAATAGACCATTGAGGGCAGAAGGAAGAGGCAGTGGTAGTACAACCATACATGCCAATTGAGACAATTCAGGCAGGAAACGCCCAATGTTTTTAAGCCCAAAAGGGCTTTATTTTATTTTTCTTTTGTCTACAATCTCCTCTTTTTCTATGCAAGTCAATGGGAATAATCAAGTCCCAAGTTTTTTTTTCAAAATCTCCCTCTTATCAAGTTCAAAATGTTAGCAAGTATGGTACATTGGATCATGGAAGGCAAGAGGAATTGGGGTAGGGGTATGGACTCAGAAACAGAGGACAGGAGGGACATGGACAGATGCACCTAACTGACCTTACAGGGCAGGCATCAGAGTTTGCAGCAGAACAATACACCACACAGGGCATGTGGGACGGCAGTGCTGCACAACAAACCAAGGAAAGCAATAGGGAGGGGACAGGACAATGCACATGGACAACAGAGAACAGAGGGGAAAGAGGCAATGGCAGTAAGCTGACCATACTGGACAGACAAGAGAGAAAGCTGCAGCATAACGGACCATAAAGGACAGGAGAGAGGGATCAGGGGCATGACAATGGAACAGAAAAGCCAGGAGGGAGGGAATAGGGGTCTGCACACGAAACGTGAGGGCAGGGGGCAAGGGGGCAGGGCAGGAACAGCAAGCTGACCATGGAGGTCGGGCAGGATGGGCACTAGAAGCACAACACACTAATGGAGCAGGTAGTACAAAATTTTGTATACCCCCCATTCTGCATGTTCAAACTAATTAGAATAATCTATTAATTATAATACTATTAATGTGCTTGTGTGGTGTTTAACCAACATTACTAATGTATGAAACATACATGGGATTTGCATTTTGCATGGCTAAAATAATTTGTAATTAACCTATGTACGCATACTAATATTAGAGAAATAGAATATCGCATGATATATGTTGCTTTTGTGACGTTATCGTATGATGCACCAGGTGACATCACTGGGTGAATATGAATGCTTTAAATGTTGCCATATGCTAGATAATTACGAGCACATAGGGGAATTGGTGAGGGTTTAACATTTTATTCGTTATTTCTATGTTTTAATTACTTTCTGTGTTTGTTTTGCTTAAGTTATCCTTTGGGCCTAAAAACAAGATGGCCGCCTGACACAGTCGCCACGAGGGCTATCATTCCACGAGGTTTCGGGTGAAGTGTGCCTGCGCCAATCGCACGTACCAGTAGCCTCGAGATGACCCCAGACTCTATGTACCCAAGCAAGGTCACGATGGGACGCTTGCCAAATTTTCTAACAAAGGACTTATGCAAGGAACCGGATGGATCATGCCTGACAATATGACATCATGAACTGTGTGAAACTTCACCGGACGAACCCAACCAACCAATAGGATGAGCCCAAATTCTCAATATTGTAACTTTTAGTCCTTATTTCCATTATAAAAATGACATTAGAATAGAAAGGAGTTCCAGTTCTACTCGTTCTTGTACTTCCTTTTGCTGACGGAGACGACGGTGACGCTACGTGACGGCTGTGTTCCTGAATCTTTTACAGACTGAATTGCTGCCCAATTTTCTACGGACTTCTGAAAAATCTATGGGCACTGATCGATATTTGCACGTCTCTGGTCCTTGACCTGATCTTTGGGACTGTAGCATGCTGATGACTAAATTTGATGACTTAGAGGACGACCGATAGCCAGAAGAGGTAAATATGGTGTTCTGTGATTTGCGTAATGATTAATAAATGTACTAGATGGAACTAAAATTCTTGCATTATTTAGATAAACGAAATTATTGATTAACCGGAAAATGTGTTTGGTCGTTTATTGAAAGGAAGTAGATCAGGAATTTTGAGTATGCTTTAGCTGGACTAAATCATTAAACTCAAAACAACTAATTTTATCCATCGATTATGTGGGAGGAGTATCTTAATGTTTAGGTTAATGATGTGCAGTGATAAATTTATTAGGGTGTAAAAGTATAAATAATTTTCTCTCTATAGGTTATAAGGTATTCCTTTCATGTCAGTGCTTGGAACACTCATCTCTCCTGTAAGTGCAGACCAGTGAGAAACAAAGTGTGAATGTTGGTGTTATGGGCCCCACCAAATGATTGTAGGAGTGAATGTGTTAATGTGATATTTGGTCTGTAATGAAGGGAGGATATTAGGGACGGGGTTTTGTCCTGGTTCCCGTTACCCATGTTTCCGCGCTGCGTCAGTTTTTCTGGTAGCAGGATGATGGTTTTTATTGTTTTGGTTTGGTGATTATTGCTTGTAAATTGCTTATTGATTATCGATTGGTATTGGTTTATGTATTAACACTCTATGTCGAGTTGCGTCGAGTTCTATGTTGTTTGCACGGCTTCTGGGATGTAGGAAGTCAGAAGTTTGTAACGGTTCCGTAGTAGAGCAGAGGTAAGCGCTGCTCTCGGGAAAGACGGAATTGTTGTTGGCCTGTAGGTACACGGGGAAAACGTGTGATGATTGGAGTTGCATGACGCATTGTCTGGGTTCGATTCGGTAACATAGTCCTGTGTTGCCATTAGAAATATATCTTGTATGAAAGAAGTGTATGGTAGCAAAGGTCACCTGTGAAATTTTGGTCTTAGGTACCAGGAGTCCAGAAGGAACTCTGATAACGCTTATCACTGGAAAGGTATTAGGTGTTCCCTTAGCTTGCTAGAAGGATAAATGAGAGGGAAGTGCTACTTTGTTAACGAGTGTTATAATTCTGTAGTAGGACAGATTGTTCGCTGTTCTCGGGAAAGGCAGAATTCTGTATGAATGTACTACATTTTCCGTGTAAAAGTGCGTGAATGAAATAGAATTCCAGTTAATTGTGAAACTGGTTTTATTTCTCAGGAGCATTCGTTCTCCAACTAGGTGTCTTAATTCTGGAGAAACAGTTAGCTAATGCTTGCTAGAAGGGTAAGGTAGAGGGACGTGATACTTTATCAACGGACGTAACGATTCCGTAGTAGGGCAGAGGTAAGCGCTGCTCTCGGGAAAGACGGAATTCTTGTGAGAAAGGTCATTGACTGTTCTTTGGTTAGCGAAGTGGACAATGGTGGCGTTTTTATGTCGTTACTAACAGATTTGTGAATTTGAAGAACGTAAAAAGCTTACCGAGAGAATTTTTGTGAAGGAGGGGTCAACAGGAGCAGGAGCTGCGGCAGCGGCAGTGGCTGCTGACGTCTGAAAGACTGCGCTGGGATTGGCCAGTCAGCTAGAGACATAGGCGCTCCTGATTGGTGCGTTAGTGCGGCCGCGCTGGGATTGGAGAATTACAGGGTGACGTGGACGCTCCGGATTGGTGCGTTAGTGTGGATCACGCTACGATTGGTTAAAAACAACAGTACAGTCGTAAGGAGAGACTAGCGGTTCACGGAAGACAGGAAAATGTATTACGATCCACCTGAAAAAGAGAAAAAGTCCTGGTTTCGGAAAATCAAGAAGTGGTTTAAAAAGGATAAACCGATTGTGACTAGGGAAGGACAGTTGCTACCTCCACCGAAAACGCCTGCATCGTTCATGGTTGCGAAATACGGATATCATACTTTTATTTGGTTAGACAATTGGGTTAAGTACACTAAGGATGACGGAGTCTTGGCATTTCCAGAGCATGGTTCATTTAATTTAGCAGTTTTGAGAAATTTGAGAGAAAGAATGATGAACCTAGAGCCAAGACCTAGACCAACACAGTTTGAAGCATTGACCGAATGGGAAGATGAAATGCATGACCGAGAGAGACAGAGGAGTGGCGGAAGATATAAGTACAAGTTTGGCAGATATGGGCATGCCACTCATGATGATAGAATGAGAAGGTGGCGGAATGCGAGTATGACTGAAGGTCTGTTTCCTGTGAGAACTGCTGAAGAAGTTGGAGGTAGAAAATAAAATGTACAGAAAAAAGACATAATGTTGAATCAAGAGGTTATGGAGTGAATGAATTGGAGGATGATGTTCCTGATTACATGTTTTATAAAAATCCACCTCCGTATCAACCAGAATCTGAGATGTTGACACCAAGTGCCCCAATGAGCGAAACTTTGCTTATTATTAAGACTGAACCAGTTCCCCAAGAATTAGGGAAAAATAATGCTGTCAGAGAGACAGAGAAAAAATCAGATGATAAAAGGAGTGGTGAAAAATCGGCAGAATTAGCAAAAACAACTTTAGAATTAACTGAAAAGATAAGAGAATTAACTAAAAATTTTGAAGCTGTAACTGTTCCCGTGACGATAGGCCTTGTAATGCCCGTTTTTGATAAACAGAAAGATAGTGAACATTGTTTAACAGTTCCTTATAATAGCAATAAACAGATTGAGAAGCAAAAACAGAGCCTAAATGAAAATCCATGGAGACAGACAATGAGTATGATCGAACCAAATGTTTCGAGTAACCCATTTATAGACCCAAATGTAGCAGAAAGACATACAATGACAATGGAATCAATATTGGAGACACAAAGGGATTCAGAACGGAGTAATGTAGAGAAACCAGTAGGTCCATCTTCAGAAGAATTGAACGAATGGTTGAGAAGCTTGCAGAGAAAAGGCAAAGAATCCCAATCAATAGATGTGGCCAAATTATGAATGGTACTGGAAGAGTTAATAGTAGGAACTATCCCCACAGAGAAATTAAAAACCTATCAGGATGAGGAGTTACTATTTTTGTGCAAAAGTGTAACATGGAGAGCGAAAAATCTGCATGAAAGAGTAGAAGAAGTAGTGAATGAAATGGGTATAGATATTGAAAAGGTGAAGGCTTTACAAAAACCACATCGAATAGATTTTACTGAGAAAGATATTGAAAATTTGAACACCACAGGACGGATAAGTCAGATCAAGGAGATAATTATTTTATTGAGAAAATGGGGAGATGTAGATAAATTGAGAAGCAGATGGTACCGAAAATGAGATGATGCCTCAGATAAAACATTTGCAGCATTCCCGGTGAGAGAAAAGGAAAAGGTAGTAACAGAATGCCCCATGAGAGAAATTCCAGGAGGAGGATATGTACATGTGCTATGGACTAGACAAGATATTTTGTCATTTACGAATGATTTCCCTCGACTACGCGAAAAGCCTCTCGAGTGGTATAGGCAAGTGGACAGATTTGTGAAGTTATCTAAAGTATTGTGGATTGATCTGAATAGTCTATTTGACATAATAGTACCAGCAGATTTAAGGACAGAGTGTAAACTCATGATAAATTGGCCAACACAGGAATACCCTAGGGATCCAAAGACAGTAGCTCCTGATCCAGAGGTTATGAAGAAATATGAACAGGTTATTGCCTTTCTGAAAAATAAAGTACCACCTAAAGAAACAGATTATGTGAAAATAGACAGAACTCATCAGGAAAGCAAGGAGTCGGTACATGCGTATTATGAAAGGTTGAGGTTGGCCTTTAAACAGTTCAGTGGTGATGAAAATTTGAGTGAAAAGGATTTAAGTCATTTTGTATACTGATTTGTATATGGTCTACGTCCAGAGATTAGTGAGATGATCAAACAACATACTGTAGATTGGCAAAATAAGAAAATAGATGAAGTATTGAGGCATGCAAAATATTTCAGTGATGATATTGAAGCAAAACAGCGAAAATTAAAAGAGAAGGTTATGTGGGCACAAGAAAAAGTAGCAGAGAGGCAGGAAGCTCAGTTAACGGAACAAGCGAATAATACAGGCCCCAGACAAAAATTCATTCCTGGGAAAGGTAAGGGATATTTTAATATAGAAGAAGCTAAAAAGAAATTCCCGTCTCATAATTGCGGTAGAGTAGGGCATTGGAAATCCGAGTGTAAATTTCCCCCAAGTACTAACAATAAAAATGCATCATTGTATCCACAGGTGCAGAATGAGGTGAGTGGTCAACCGCAGCGACAGCAGCAGGGTGTTACCCAACAGAATCAGGTGCCAAAACCGCCTTTTCCACAGAGCAAAAACTCACAGAAATACAGTAATGAGACAGGATTCTACAACGAAGAACAGGTAACTAAGCTGTCGCGCGCTAGCGCTGTTTCGCAGTATTGGCTACAACGCGATGAGAGCGATTCAGAAGAAGGTTATTGACGGTGGGAGGAAGAAGAGTGCGTACTTGGCGCAACTCTAGAAGTAGACCAGACAGGCCCATTTGTGGATGGGAAGAAAAATAAGGAAAGTATTACTTTCCTAGTCGATACTGGTGCTACTCAATCAACTGTTAGGTCAGCTGATGTTAAGAATCTTCCTCTCTCGGATGAAACGATCCAAGTAGTTGGTGTATCCAGCAGACAGATTAAAACTTACCTTACAGAACCAGTGAAAGTTAGCATAGGGAAATTTTCAGAATTGCACCGCTTTGTCGTGTGCGATACAAGTCCTGTGAATTTGTTAGGTAGGGATTTGCTGTGTAAAATGAAATGCACTATATTCTATACCCCTGATGGGATAGCTTTTGAAACTCCTGATGAAGACGTGTTGTATAAAATGAATATGGCAAACAGGGAGAATGAGGTTACTGAAGCTTATGCTGTTTTTAACCCTGATGAATTACCTAAAGAATTGAAACAGTCCGTGAAAGCAGAAGTTTGGGATTTCACAGGAGAGGATGTGGGACTAATGACAAATGTAGATCCAGTAAAAATAACAGTGAAAGAAGGAATAAGCTATCCAAATGTCCCTCAATATAAATTGACACCTGAAATAATTGAAGGAGTTACTCCTGTAATCGAAAAGATGATAAAACAAGGCATTCTGAGAGAAATAATGAGTAGTCCATGTTATTCACCGATTATGGGACTGAAAAAGCCAAATGGAAAGTTCAGGATAGCGCAAGATTTGAGAAAGATAAACAAGATTGTTGTATCTTGCTGTCCCATTGTACCAAATCCATCTGTGATTTTGTATCAGATTCCCCATGATGCAGAATGGTATAAAGTGATTGATCTATGCCATGCTTTCTTTTCCATCCCATTGCACCAAGACAGCCAGCAGATTTTTTTTTGCGTTTCCTTTTGGCGAACGTATTTTGGATTGGTGCCGAATTCCACAGGGGTATACAGAAAGCCCCTCAATATTTAATCAGATGCTGAAGACATCCTTAGAGAATTTAGAAATGCCCGAAAATTCAGTGTTAGTTCAATACATCGACGACCTTCTTGTGGCATCGAAAACCCGTGAAGCATGTGAAATAGACACCATAGCCTTGCTGAATCATCTGGCTGATGGAGGACTTAAAGTGACACCATCAAAATTACAATTTTGCAAGAAAGAAGTACAATATTTAGGCCATAATATTGAAAAAGGACTGAGAAGGATAACAATAGACAGAATCAGGATCATAAAAGGAATGAGAGCCCCCATGACCCATAGAGAGGTGAGAATGTTTCTTGGAATGGTTGGATACTGTCGTCAGTGGATTAGCAACTTCTCTTTGATTGCAAAGCCTTTGGTACGTTTGACAAGAAGTGATGTGCGAGATCCCATTGATTTAAACAAAGAGGAATTGGCAGCTTTTAAGCGTTTGAGAGATGGGTTGTGTGAAGCACCTGCATTAGGTATGCCTGATTATGAAAAGGAGTTTGAGTTGTATTGCAGTGAGAGAAATGGATGTGCACTTTCTGTTCTAATACAGAAGCATGGAAAACTGAGGAGACCAATTGAATACTTCTCATCAATGCTGGACCCAGTAGCTGTAGCCTTACCTGGGTGCTTGAAAGCTGTGGCTGCTACCTGAAGTTTGGAACAGTGTGAAGGAATTATGATGGGATATCCTGTGAAAGTGTTTGTACCTCATGATGTGGCAATCCTTTTAACAAGGAGTCGCACACAGTATATGACACATAGTCAGCTGACTAAGTATGAAGTCATATTAGGTGCAACGAATGTAAGTCTTGTGAGATGCTTGAATGTGAATCCTTCAACGTTGCTGCCTAATGCTGAGAATGTGGAAGTCAGAGATGAAGCAGATCATGATTGTCTAGATGTACTCGATTTCTGTACCAAACCACGACCTGACATAAAAGATGTACCATTACCAGAGAGTGATTTTGTGATGTTTGTAGACGGGTCTTGCTTGAGAACAGATGATGGAATGTTGAGTGCAGCATATGCAGTATACACCGTTGCAGCAGTAATGGAAGCATCCTACCTGAAAGGAGTAAAATCGGCCCAAGTAGCTGAACTTGTTGCTTTGACTAGAGCATGTAAGATTGGGAAGAGTGTGAGAGTAACTGTGATAACTGACAGCCAGTACGGATTCGGAGTTGTACACGATTTCGGCCAAATATGGCTGCAGAGAGGGTTTTTGACATCAAGTGGAACTCCCATTAAGAATGCTGAGTTGGTTGGGAAATTGCTTGAGGCGATACAGCTGCCTAGGCAATTGGCTGTTGTGAAATGTGCTGCCCACAGTCAAACTGGTGATTACATCGCCATCGGCAATAAGTAGGCCAACGATATGGCTCAATATTGTGCACGTAATCAGAATTCGATAAACAGGGCAAAGGAGAAAGAGGTGATTTCTTGCACTTTGATGTTTACTAACACTGTAGGTACCTGGGAGGAAGTGAGGCAATTACAGGAAGAAGCAGGAGATGAAGAAATGAAGCAGTGGGTAAAAGGAGGATGTGCACCAAGAGAAAAGGATCATGTGTGAGTCTGTCGGGATGGAAGACCAGTTATGCCTGATAGCATGATGTCTGCCAAGGCACGGATGTATCATGGTCAGTGACACATAGGGAGAGATGCTATGATCAGGTCATTTAAGCAGACCTGGTACAATGCAAAATTCAGACTTGTAGCAGAAAGTCTTTGTCAAAGATGCCTGATATGTCAGCAATACAACCCTGGAAGAAAGACAGTAGTGAGCCTAGGAACAATAGGTCGAGAAGGAGGACCTTTTACCAGAATGCAAGTGGATTTCATTGAGATGCCTCCCTGTAACAGGTTGAGGTATGTTCTAGTTATGGTCTGTCTGTTTTCTAGATGGGTGGAAGCATTCCCCACAAGGAGAAATGATGGAATAACAGTGGCAAAATTACTTTTGAGGGAATTTATCCCTAGATTCGGATTCCCAGTAACAATTGAATCAGACCGAGGAAGACATTTCCACAATGAGATCATAAAATTGATTTGTGAAGCATTGAATGTACAGCAAAAACTACATTGTGCCTACCGCCCAGAGGCTTCTGGCGTGGTGGAACAGATGAATGGTACTATCAAAAACAGGATAGGGAAAATGTGTTTAGCCACAGGTATGAAATGGCCTGATGTCTTGCCTCTGGTACTCATGACTATTAGATCAATTCCAGACAGAACTACAGGGTTGAGCCCCCATGAAATCATCATGGGTAGAGCGATGCGACCTGTGTTCATACCAGTCAACAAGCTGATGCCTATAACTGATGACATGGTGTTGGATTATTGTAAAAGCCTGGCTGACACAGTTCATTCTGTGTTTCATCAGGTTGGAGCGGATGCCACCACCCTTGAAAAGAAGCAAGTCCATGATCTGAGCCCAGGGGACTGGGTAAGAATAAAAGTACACAGAAGAAGAAACTGTTTGGTTTTAGTGTGGGGAAAACCACGACAAGTTATCTTGACCACAACAACGGCTGTTAAGTGTGCTGGACTGAAAAACTGGATTCATGCAAGTCACACATTGAGAATTCCAAATCCAGTGGATAGCACAGAAAAGGAGTATTTTGACGAATCAGAATCCAGTACTGAATCAGATGACGAAGAGACAAAAACAAAAGAAACCCCTGAAAGGGGGGAATCAGAGCCAAGTCTAACTCTCGTTCCCAGAAATATTTCCCTGAGAAGAAGGTTACAGATTTCTGATACCAGCTCAGACTCAGAGGCTGAACAATGAACTCAATGTTCTAGAAAAAGACAAGGAAAAGACAAAGAAAAAGACAGTGAAGAGACAATTAAAGAAATTGCTGAAAGAGAAGATCCGGATGAAAGATTGAGAGAAATTCCACCTGAAATAACTCATTTAGATGGACAGGTGCCAGATACAGAGAGAGAGGGAAAGATTTCTGTGGAAGACCCCCGAGGAGGTGTAGGGAACTCCAACATACAGTTAGAAGTAGGGACAAGTAGTCAGCAGGAAGATTGCGTGCCGGAGATTCGAGGAGGGACAGAAATAGGGAAAACAAAAGAAGTGGTGGAAAAAGAAGCTGTTGAAAGTAAAAAACAAGTTGAAACAGAGTCAGAAGAAAGCGAAGACGAGGTACCCGAAGGTCGAGTTCTAAGAAAGAGAGCTTGGAGAACTGAAAAGAATGATAAAGAAAGTAAACTGAAAAGAGCAGCAAAAGACGACGTTTGGCCGAATAAAATAAAAAGACTGAGATATCGACTGACATGAGTAACTTCACAAAGAGCTGAACAAGTGAATGAAGTAACGAGTCAAGAGAAATCAAAAGACAAAGAAAAGGTTGTAATTAAAGAAAGCAAAAGAACGAGGAAACCTAACCAGAAGTATAAGTCGCCAGAATGGACGTATGTGGCCCTGCCTGAAGTGAAAGAAGAGGCGGATAGCCAAGGAAATCCAGAGGTGATTATACCAGAAATGGATGAGGAAGACGAAGAATCGGAAATCCCATTACCCAAGTTTCCGCGCTGTGTCAACACCATGGAGGGCAACAATGAGACTACAATGGCATTCACACAGACCATGGAGGGAAGGTAGGAGGGGGTCAGGGGCAGCCAGCTGAAAACACAAGGAAGGTGGGAGGGGCCGTGGCAGCACAGAAGACCATGCATGGCAAGCATGAGAGTTAGTGGCAGCACAATCTGGCCATGATAGGCAAGAAGGAGGGTTTGGAGGCATGCACAAATGATCATGAAGATTAGAAGGGAGGGGTAGGAGCTGGGCACAGACAAGAGAGTTCAGGGGATGGAGCCTCACAACAGATCCCACGGGCAGGCAGGAGGAGCAGTTGCAGCACAACAGACCAGGGAGGGCAGAAGGATGCGGCAGTAAAATGGACCATGGAGGTTAAGAGAAAGGGGATGGGGCATGAAACGTGGACAGGCAGGGTGGAGGTGGCAGGGAGAGGTTACAGTCATCTGACAATGCTAGGCAGGTGGGAGGGGAGTGGTCAGCTCAACAGAAAACTCAGAGTAGATAGGAGGGGTAGGTCCATGGAACATGGTGGGCAGAAAGGATGGATCAGGGGCATGTACACAGACATCGGAGGGCAGGGGGAAGGAGAGTAGGGGCAGCAAGCTAAGCACAGAGGCTAAGCAGGAGAGCAATAATGGGCAGGAGGAGTGGACTGGGACATCCTGATAAATGGAGGGCAGTGGCAGCACATCAGACCATGCATGACAGGAGGGAGGAGGCTAGTGCATGGATTCAAACAACAGAGGATAGTAGAAAGTGGATGGGGCAGCAAGCTAACTGTTCAGAGAATGCGGGAAGGCCAGTGGCAGAACAACGGCCACAGAGGGCTGTAATGAGGAAGCAGGGACATGGACTTGGACAATGGATGGCAAGGATGAGGGGAGGCAGGAGCAGCAAGCTTGAGTGGGGGCAGCAAAATGCCAGATGAGGCCCTGCTTTCAACCCCCACCATCCATTGTGATAGGCATCTTACGTAACAAAAAAACTAGAAATTTGCTGAAAAAACAAAGATTACAGGGACTTTATAGTTAAATTCAGATTTCACTTAAACTCAGATTTCACTCGTACAAAACCACTGAAATTCAGCAGTTATAGTTACCTGAGCTAACTAGAACTTACACCCCCGCAATACATTGCTTATGACCTCAGACATTACATCATTCATGACATGGTCAGTGACATCTCTCAAGACATCACTCATGACATCTCAAATGAGCTGTGAATGGACTGGAACTATAATCACTAGAACTTTATTTAGGGAAAGTGTGTGTATATTAATACCACTTTTTATTTCTTTTCTTTCCTGTAAGAACCTCTACAATATGCAACGTGCCCAGATCAATATGGCCGATAGCTTTAAAGTAATGTGTTACTTTAAAGTAATGTGTAGTCCATTGTTTATGTTGATGTTTGCAATTGTAAGTATGTTTATTATGAACAAGTCACGTTGACGAACATACAGGTACGGCGGTCACGGGGCAAGATGTGCTGAAATTACATGTTGTGCATAATTAACATTTGTTTTCTTTTCTTTATTGTATGAATTCCTGAATTTATGCATCGTGACCATGCCAATATGGCTGACAGCTTTATGGTTTAATGTAATATGTAGTCCTTTGTTAATGTTGGCAACTGCAGCCATTTCTACATTTAAATAAGGAAGCTACAATGATGTCTTGTATCGTGATCAAGGTTCGGACTAGCGGAAACACGTGGATCGCATCCTTTGCAAATTAATTACTTCCAAACTACAACCCGAGTGTTGATTCCTTCCTTGTAAGAGTGAGAGGAGATTAAATATATATATATATACCTCTCTTGCTTCTTTCTGCACCTCTCTTGCCTCTTTCTGTACCTCTTTTGCCTTTTCTGCACTTCTCTTGCTTCTTTCTGCAGCTCACTCTCTTCTTTCTGCATCTTTCTTACCTCTTTCTGCATCCCGCTTGCTGCTTTCTGCACCTCTCTTCAGTCTTTCTGCAGCTCACTCTCATCTTTCTGCAGCTCACTTGCCTCATTCTGCACATCTCTTGCCTCTTTCTGCACTTCTCGTGCTTCTTTCTGTACCTTTCTTCCTGTTTCTGCACATATCTTTCCTCTTTCTGCACCTTTGTTGCTCTTTCTGCTCCTCTCTTGCCTCTTTCTGCACCTCTCTTGCCTCCTTCTGCTCTTCTCTTGCCTCTTTCTACACCTCACTAGCCTCTTTCTGTGCCTTTCTTCCTCTTTCTGCTCCTCTCTTTCCTCTTTCTACACCTCTTACCTCTTTCTGCACATCTCTCGCCTCTTTCTGCACCTCTCTTGCCTCTTTCTGAACCTCTCTTGCCTCTTTCTGCAGCTCGCTCTCTTCTTTCTGCACCTCTCTTGCCTCTTTCCGCACCTCTGTTCTCTCTTTCTGCAGCTCACTTCATTCTATCAGTAGCTCTCTTGCCTCTGTATACACCCCTCTTTCTGCACCTCTCTTGCCTCTTTTTGCGCATCTCTTGCCCTTTTCTGTAGCTCACTCACTTCTTTCTGTACCTCTCTTGCCTCTTTCTGCACCTCTCTTGCCACTTTCTGCACCTTTCTTCTTCTTTCTGTACCTCTCTTGCCTCTTTCTGCACCTCTCTTGCCTCCTTCTGCTCTTCTCTTGCCTCTTTTTCCACCTCACTTGCCTCTTTCTGTGCCTTTCTTCCTCTTTCTGCACCTTTCTTGCCTCTTTCTAACCTTTACCTCTTTCTGCACCTGTGAGACCGGCCTCGTGGCGTGGGCCCTCCCGACCAGCAAGCTACCCTGCAACCGCGCCGAACCTCGATGTCACCGACTTCCGGCCCCCGTGGCCCAACATTCCGAGGGCCGGCCAGATCCCCAACACGCATGCCCGGCCGAGGGAGAGCGAAACCCCCAAACCAGACCGAGAGGCGCCGACCCTGTCACACCTCTGGTCTCTTCCCCAAGAGAGGTTTTGATCGACCACCAGGCCCCCGGTGAGCGGCCGCCTCGCCTGCTGGGTGTCTGGAGTCCCTCCCGGACCCACCTGAACAGATCAAAGGGCCAAGCGACAGGAAATCCCAACACACTGCCCCCAGGCACCAAGACCCCTCTCGGCGAGGACTCCGGACTTCAAAGAGGAGGGGGAGTATAACAAGGGGTGCTGAAGGGACGGGAGGAGAAGAAGACCTGGACTGACGAGAGCCTGCTGACCTGGTCGCGGCTCGATCGCTCCCCGAACCGAAGAACTCTGAGCCCTCTGAACCCTGCTGACGCTGTCGCGGCTCCCCGAACTCTGAACCATCTGAGCCCTGCTGACGCTGTCGCGGCTCCCCGAACTCTGAACCATCTGAGCCCTGCTGACGCCGTCGCGGCTCCCCGAACTACGAACCTCCGGTGCCTGCTGAGTGACTCACGGCCCGCTCCTCCAAAGGAATCGGCAGAGGTTGGCGAGAGAAGCAACATCCCCTCAGCTCGAGGATTGAGAGCTGGGCGCCGGATACTCCGCAGAGACACTGATTCAAAGACTGTCCCGCTACCCCTTACCCCTCATCACGAGATCGCTGCCGCTTGTGGCACTAATTCTGCACCTGCCTTCCGGATCATAAAGATCCCTGACAACTAACGATAAAGCTATTGTCTTGCAAAGAATTCCTGTGTGGTGTCCCTCTATCCGAAGAGAGTAAGTGCAGCGTGTGCGATCCTAGGTACAAGGCCCTTCCAGGAAGAGCCTCCCCGCTCTTGCTCGGCCTAAGCTCTGGGAAAGGTGGCCCTCCGGGTGGTAGGGAACGTATTCCACAGCCTCCCCGGAGAACGCCTTCTAACAGCACCTCTCTTGCCTCTTTCTGTACGTCTCTTGCCTCTTTCTGAACAGCTCTTGCCTCTTTCTGCATCTCATTCTCTTCTTTCTGCACAACTCTTGCCTTTTTCTGCACCTTTCTTCCCTCTTTCTGCAGCTCCCTCTCTACTATCAGCACCTCTCTTGCCTCTTTCTGCACCTCTCTTGCCTCTTTCTGCAGCACACTCTCTTCTTTCTATACCACTCTTGCCTCTTTCTGCACCTCTCTTGCCTCTTTCTGCACCTCTCTTCTTTTTTCTGCACCTCTCTTGCCTCTTTCTGCACCTCTCCTGCCTCTTTCTGCACTTTTCTCCCTCTTTCTGTACAGCTCTTCCCTCTTTCTGCACATTTCTTGCCTCTTTCTGTACCTTTCTTCCTCTTTCTGTAACTCTCTTGCCTCTTTCGGCACCTCTCTTGCCTCCTTCTGCTCTTCTCTTGCCTCTTTTTGTACCTCATTTGCCTCTTTCTGTCCCTTTCATCCTCTTTCTGCACTTCTCTTGCCTTTTTCTAACCTCTTACCTCTTTCTGCACCTCTCTTCCCTCTTTCTGCATGTCTCTTGTCTCTTTCTGAACCACTCTTGCCTCTTTCTGCATCTCACTCTCTACTCTCTGTACCTCTCTTGCCTCTTTCTGCACCTTTCTTCCCTCTTTCTGCAGCTCACTCTCCTCTATCAGCACCATTCTTGCCTCTTTCTGCACCAATCTTGCCTCCTTCTGCTCTTCTCTCTCCTCTTTCTGCACCTCTCTTGCCTCTTTCGGAACCTCTCTTGCCTCTTTCTGCAGCTCACTCTCTTCTTTCTGCACCTCTCTTGCCTCGTTCCGCACCTCTGTTCCCTCTTTCTGCAGCTCACTTCATTCTATCAGTAGCTCTCTTGCCTCTGTATACACCCCTCTTGCCTCTTTCTGCACCTCTCTTGCCTCTTTTTGCGCATCTCTTGCCCTTTTCTGTAGCTCACTCACTTCTTTCTGTACCTCTCTTGCCTCTTTCTGCACCTCTCTTGCCACTTTCTGCACCTTTCTTCTTCTTTCTGTACCTCTCTTGCCTCTTTCTGCACCTCTCTTGCCTCCT
This sequence comes from Triturus cristatus, assembly GCF_964204655.1. Classification (NCBI taxonomy): domain Eukaryota; kingdom Metazoa; phylum Chordata; class Amphibia; order Caudata; family Salamandridae; genus Triturus; species Triturus cristatus. The sequence continues at coordinate 914,924,803 of NC_140587.1, forward strand.
TCTGCTCTTCTCTTGCCTCTTTTTCTACCTCACTTGCCTCTTTCCGTGCCTTTCTTCCTCTTTCTGCACCTTTCTTGCCTCTTTCTAACCTTTACCTCTTTCTGCACCTCTCTTGCCTCTTTCTGTACGTCTCTTGCCTCTTTCTGAACAGCTCTTGCCTCTTTCTGCATCTCATTCTCTTCTTTCTGCACAACTCTTGCCTTTTTCTGCACCTTTCTTCCCTCTTTCTGCAGCTCCCTCTCTACTATCAGCACCTCTCTTTCCTCTTTCTGCACCTCTCTTGCCTCTTTCTGCAGCACACTCTCTTCTTTCTATACCACTCTTGCCTCTTTCTGCACCTCTCTTGCCTCTTTCTGCACCTTTCTTCTTTTTTCTGCACCTCTCTTGCCTCTTTCTGCACCTCTCCTGCCTCTTTCTGCACTTTTCTCCCTCTTTCTGTACAGCTCCTCCCTCTTTCTGCACCTTTCTTGCCTCTTTCTGTACAATTCTTCCTAATTCTGTACCTCTCTTGCCTCTTTCTGCACCTCTCTTGCCTCCTTCTGCTCTTCTCTTGCCTCTTTTTGTACCTCATTTGCCTCTTTCTGTCCCTTTCATCCTCTTTCTGCACTTCTCTTGCCTTTTTCTAACCTCTTACCTCTTTCTGCACCTCTCTTCCCTCTTTCTGCATGTCTCTTGTCTATTTCTGAACCACTCTTGCCTCTTTCTGCATCTCACTCTCTACTTTCTGCACCTCTCTTGCCTCTTTCTGCACCTTTCTTCCCTCTTTCTGCAGCTCACTCTCCTCTATCAGCACCATTCTTGCCTCTTTCTACATCTCACTTGCCTCTTTCTGTGCCTTTCTTCCTCTTTCTGTTCCTCTCTTTCCTCTTTCCACACCTCTTACCTCTTACTGCACCTCTCTTGCCTCTTTCTGCACCTCTCTTGCCTCTTTCTGAACCTCTGTTGCCTCTTGCTGCAGTTCACTCTCTTCTTTCTGCACCTCTCTTGCCTCTTTCCGCACCTCTCGTCCCTCTTTCTGCAGCTCACTCCATTTTATCAGCACCTCTCTTGTCTCTGTATGCTCCTATCTTGCCTCTTTCTGCACCTCTTATCTCTTTCTGTACTTCTCTTGCCTCTTTCTGCACTTCTCTTGCCTCTTTCTTCACCTATCGGGCCTCTTTATGCACCTCTCTTGCCTATTTATGCACTTCTCTTGCCTCTTTCTGCACTTCTCTTGCTTCTTTCTGGAGCTCACTTCTCTCTTTCTGCAGCTCACTCTCATCTTTCTGCACCTCTCTTGCCTCTTTCTGCACTTCTCTCGCTTCTTTATGCACCTTTCTTCATGTTTCTGCACCTCTCCTGCTTCTTTCTGCACCTTTCTTCCTCTTTCTGTACATCTCTTGCCTCTTTCTGCACGTGCAGAAAGAGGCACGAGAGGTGCAGAAAGAGTTCTGCACCTCTCTTGCCTCTTTCTGCACCTCTCTTGCCTCTTTTAGCACTTCACTTGCTTCTTTCTGTGCCTTTCTTCCTTCTTTCTGCAGCTCACTCTCATCTTTCTGCACCTCTCTTGCCTCTTTCTGCACTTCTCTTGCTTCTTTATGCACCTTTCTTCATGTTTCTGCACCTCTCCTGCTTCTTTCTGTACCTTTCTTCCTCTTTCTGTACCTCTCTTGCCTCTTTCTGCACCTTTCTTCATCTTTCCGTACCTCTCTTGCCTCTATATGCACCTCTCTTGCCTCCTTCTGCTCTTCTCTTGCCTCTTTCTGCACCTCACTTGCCTCTTGCTGCACCTTTCTTCCTCTTTCTGCTCCTCTCTTGCCTCTTTCTACAGCTCTTACCTCTCTCTGAACCTCTCTTGCCTCTTTCTGTAGCTCACTCCTGTCTATCAGCACCTCTCTTGCCTCTTTCTGCACCTCTCTTGCCTCTTTCTGCATATCTCTTGCCTCTTTCTGCTGCTCACTCTGCTCTTTCTGCACCCTTTTGCCTCTTTCTACACCTCTCTTCCCTATTTCTGACCCTTTCTTCTTCTTCTTTCTGCACCTCTGTTGCCTCTATCTTCACCTCTCTTCCTTCTTTCTGCACCTCACTTGCCTCTTGCTGCGCCTTTCTTCTTCTTTCTGGCCCTCTCTTGCCTCTTTCTACAACTCTTACCTTTTTCTGATCCTCTTTTGCCTCTTTCTGCAGCTCACTCACTTCTATCAGCACCTCTCTTGCCTCTTTCTGCATATCTCTTGCCTCTTTCTGCTGCTTACTCTCTTCTTTCCGCACCTCTTTTGCCTCTTTCTGCACCTCTCTTGCCTATTTCTGCACCTTTCTTCTTCTTCTTTATGCACCTCTATTGCCTCTATCTGCACCTCTCTTCCCTCTTTCTGTATCTTTCTTCCCTCTTTCTGCAGCTCACTCTCTACTATCAGCACTTCTCTTGCCTCTTTCTGCACCTCCCTTGCCTCTTTCTGCACCTTTCTTCTTCTTTCTGCACCTCTCTTTCCTCTTTCTGTACCTCTCTTGCCTCTTTCTGCCTCTTTCTCCCTCTTTCTGTACCTCTCTTGCCTCTTTCTGTACCTCTCTTGCCTCCTTCTGCTCTTCTCTTGCCTCTTTTCTGCACCTCACTTGCATATTTCTGCACCTCACTTGCCGCTTTCTAATCTCTTACCTCTTTCTGCACCTCTGTTGCCTCTTTCTGCATGTCTCTTGTCTCTTTCTGAACCCCTCTTGCCTCCTTCTGCATTTCACTCTCTTCTTTGTGCACCTCTCTTGCCTCTTTCTGCACCTTTCTTCCCTCTTTCGGCAGCTCACTCTCCTCTATCAGCACCTCTCTTGCCTCTTTATGCCCCTCTCTTGCCTCTTTCTGCACCCCTCTTGCCTCTTTCTGCAGCTCACTCTTCTTTCTGCACCTCTCTTGCCTTTTTCTGTACCTCTCTTGTCTCTTTCTGCACCTTTCTTCTTCTTTTTGCACCTCTCTTGCCTCTTTTTGTATCTGTCTTGCCTCTTTCTGCTCTTCTCTTGCCTCTTTCTGCACCTCACTTGCCTCTTTCTGTGCCTTTTTTCTCTTTCTGCACCTCTCTTGCCTCTTTTTACACCTCTTACCTTTTTCTGTACTTCTCTTGACACTTTCTACACCTATTGTCCCTCTTTCTGCTCCTCTCGTGCCTATTTATGCACTTCTCTTGCCTCTTTCTTTACTTCTCTTGCCTCTTTCTACAATTCTCTTGCTTCTTTCTGTAGCTCACTTTCTTCTTTCTACACCTCTCTTGCCTCCTTCTGCTCTTCTCTTGCTTCTTTTGGTACCTCATTTGCCTATTTCTGTCCCTTTCATCCTCTTTCTGCACTTCTCTTGCCTTTTTCTAACCTCTTACCTCTTTCTGCACCTCTCTTCCCTCTTTCTGCATGTCTCTTGTCTCTTTCTGAACCACTCTTGCCTCTTCCTGCATCTCACTCTCTACTTTCTGCACCTCTCTTGCCTCTTTCTGCACCTTTCTTCCCTCTTTCTGCAGCTCACTCTCCTCTATCAGCACCATTCTTGCCTCTTTCTGCACCAATCTTGCCTCCTTCTGCTCTTCTCTCGCCTCTTTCTGCACCTCTCTTGCCTCTTTCTGAACCTCTCTTGCCTCTTTCTGCAGCTCACTCTCTTCTTTCTGCACCTCTCTTGCCTCGTTCCGCACCTCTGTTCCCTCTTTCTGCAGCTCACTTCATTCTATCAGTAGCTCTCTTGCCTCTGTATACACCCCTCTTGCCTCTTTCTGCACCTCTCTTGCCTCTTTTTGCGCATGTCTTGCCCTTTTCTGTAGCTCACTCACTTCTTTCTGTACCTCTCTTGCCTCTTTCTGCACCTCTCTTGCCACTTTCTGCACCTTTCTTCTTCTTTCTGTACCACTCTTGCCTCTTTCTGCACCTCTCTTGCCTCCTTCTGCTCTTCTCTGGCCTCTTTTTCCACCTCACTTGCCTCTTTCTGTGCCTTTCTTTCTCTTTCTGCACCTTTCTTGCCTCTTTCTAACCTTTACCTCTTTCTGCACCTCTCTTGCCTCTTTCTGTACGTCTCTTGCCTCTTTCTGAACAGCTCTTGCCTCTTTCTGCATCTCATTCTCTTCTTTCTGCACAACTCTTGCCTTTTTCTGCACCTTTCTTCCCTCTTTCTGCAGCTCCCTCTCTACTATCAGCACCTCTCTTGCCTCTTTCTGCACCTCTCTTGCCTCTTTCTGCAGCACACTCTCTTCTTTCTATACCACTCTTGCCTCTTTCTGCACCTCTCTTGCCTCTTTCAGCACCTTTCTTCTTTTTTCTGCACCTCTCTTGCCTCTTTCTGCACCTCTCCTGCCTCTTTCTGCACTTTTCTCCCTCTTTCTGTACAGCTCTTCCCTCTTTCTGCACCTTTCTTGCCTCTTTCTGTACCTTTCTTCCTCTTTCTGTACCTCTCTTGCCTCTTTCTGCACCTCTCTTGCCTCCTTCTGCTCTTCTCTTGCCTCTTTTTGTACCTCATTTGCCTCTTTCTGTCCCTTTCATCCTCTTTCTGCACTTCTCTTGCCTTTTTCTAACCTCTTACCTCTTTCTGCACCTCTCTTCCCTCTTTCTGCATGTCTCTTGTCTCTTTCTGAACCACTCTTGCCTCTTTCTGCATCTCACTCTCTTCTTTCCGCACCTCTTTTGCCTCTTTCTGCACCTCTCTTGCCTATTTCTGCACCTTTCTTCTTCTTCTTTATGCACCTCTATTGCCTCTATCTGCACCTCTCTTCCCTCTTTCTGTATCTTTCTTCCCTCTTTCTGCAGCTCACTCTCTACTATCAGCACTTCTCTTGCCTCTTTCTGCACCTCCCTTGCCTCTTTCTGCACCTTTCTTCTTCTTTCTGCACCTCTCTTTCCTCTTTCTGTACCTCTCTTGCCTCTTTCTGCCTCTTTCTCCCTCTTTCTGTACCTCTCTTGCCTCTTTCTGTACCTCTCTTGCCTCCTTCTGCTCTTCTCTTGCCTCTTTTCTGCACCTCACTTGCATATTTCTGCACCTCACTTGCCTCTTTCTAATCTCTTACCTCTTTCTGCACCTCTGTTGCCTCTTTCTGCATGTCTCTTGTCTCTTTCTGAACCCCTCTTGCCTCCTTCTGCATTTCACTCTCTTCTTTGTGCACCTCTCTTGCCTCTTTCTGCACCTTTCTTCCCTCTTTCGGCAGCTCACTCTCCTCTATCAGCACCTCTCTTGCCTCTTTATGCCCCTCTCTTGCCTCTTTCTGCACCCCTCTTGCCTCTTTCTGCAGCTCACTCTTCTTTCTGCACCTCTCTTGCCTTTTTCTGTACCTCTCTTGTCTCTTTCTGCACCTTTCTTCTTCTTTTTGCACCTCTCTTGCCTCTTTTTGTATCTGTCTTGCCTCTTTCTGCTCTTCTCTTGCCTCTTTCTGCACCTCACTTGCCTCTTTCTGTGCCTTTTTTCTCTTTCTGCACCTCTCTTGCCTCTTTTTACACCTCTTACCTTTTTCTGTACTTCTCTTGACACTTTCTACACCTATTGTCCCTCTTTCTGCTCCTCTCGTGCCTATTTATGCACTTCTCTTGCCTCTTTCTTTACCTCTCTTGCCTCTTTCTACAATTCTCTTGCTTCTTTCTGTAGCTCACTTTCTTCTTTCTACACCTCTCTTGCCTCCTTCTGCTCTTCCCTTGCCTCTTTTTGTACCTCATTTGCCTATTTCTGTCCCTTTCATCCTCTTTCTGCACTTCTCTTGCCTTTTTCTAACCTCTTACCTCTTTCTGCACCTCTCTTCCCTCTTTCTGCATGTCTCTTGTCTCTTTCTGAACCACTCTTGCCTCTTCCTGCATCTCACTCTCTACTTTCTGCACCTCTCTTGCCTCTTTCTGCACCTTTCTTCCCTCTTTCTGCAGCTCACTCTCCTCTATCAGCACCATTCTTGCCTCTTTCTGCACCAATCTTGCCTCCTTCTGCTCTTCTCTCGCCTCTTTCTGCACCTCTCTTGCCTCTTTCTGAACCTCTCTTGCCTCTTTCTGCAGCTCACTCTCTTCTTTCTGCACCTCTCTTGCCTCGTTCCGCACCTGTGTTCCCTCTTTCTGCAGCTCACTTCATTCTATCAGTAGCTCTCTTGCCTCTGTATTCACCCCTCTTGCCTCTTTCTGCACCTCTCTTGCCTCTTTTTGCGCATGTCTTGCCCTTTTCTGTAGCTCACTCACTTCTTTCTGTACCTCTCTTGCCTCTTTCTGCACCTCTCTTGCCACTTTCTGCACCTTTCTTCTTCTTTCTGTACCTCTCTTGCCTCTTTCTGCACCTCTCTTGCCTCCTTCTGCTCTTCTCTGGCCTCTTTTTCCACCTCACTTGCCTCTTTCTGTGCCGTTCTTTCTCTTTCTGCACCTTTCTTGCCTCTTTCTAACCTTTACCTCTTTCTGCACCTCTCTTGCCTCTTTCTGTACGTCTCTTGCCTCTTTCTGAACAGCTCTTGCCTCTTTCTGCATCTCATTCTCTTCTTTCTGCACAACTCTTGCCTTTTTCTGCACCTTTCTTCCCTCTTTCTGCAGCTCCCTCTCTACTATCAGCACCTCTCTTGCCTCTTTCTGCACCTCTCTTGCCTCTTTCTGCAGCACACTCTCTTCTTTCTATACCACTCTTGCCTCTTTCTGCACCTCTCTTGCCTCTTTCTGCACCTTTCTTCTTTTTTCTGCACCTCTCTTGCCTCTTTCTGCACCTCTCCTGCCTCTTTCTGCACTTTTCTCCCTCTTTCTGTACAGCTCTTCCCTCTTTCTGCACCTTTCTTGCCTCTTTCTGTACCTTTCTTCCTCTTTCTGTACCTCTCTTGCCTCTTTCTGCACCTCTCTTGCCTCCTTCTGCTCTTCTCTTGCCTCTTTTTGTACCTCATTTGCCTCTTTCTGTCCCTTTCATCCTCTGTCTGCACTTCTCTTGCCTTTTTCTAACCTCTTACCTCTTTCTGCACCTCTCTTCCCTCTTTCTGCATGTCTCTTGTCTCTTTCTGAACCACTCTTGCCTCTTTCTGCATCTCACTCCCTACTTTCTGCACCTCTCTTGCCTCTTTCTGCACCTTTCTTCCCTCTTTCTGTAGCTCACTCTCCTCTATCAGCACCATTCTTGCCTCTTTCTACACCTCACTTGCCTCTTTCTGTGCCTTTCTTCCTCTTTCTGCTCCTCTCTTTCCTCTTTCCACACCTCTTACCTCTTACTGCACCTCTCTTGCCTCTTTCTGCACCTCTCTTGCCTCTTTCTGAACCTCAGTTGCCTCTTTCTGCAGTTCTCTCTCTTCTTTCTGCACCTCTCTTGCCTCTTTCCGCACCTCTCTTCCCTCTTTCTGCAGCTCGCTCCATTTTATCAGCACCTCTCTTGTCTCTGTATGCTCCTATCTTGCCTCTTTCTGCACCTCTTATCCCTTTCTGTACTTCTCTTGCCTCTTTCTGCACTTCTCTTGCCTCTTTCTTCACCTATCGTGCCTCTTTATGCACCTCTCTTGCCTATTTATGCACTTCTCTTGCCTCTTTCTGCTCTTCTCTTGCCTCTTTTCTGCACCTCACTTGCATATTTCTGCACCTCACTTGCCTCTTTCTAACCTCTTACCTCTTTCTGCACCTCTCCTCCCTCTTTCTGCATGTCTCTTGTCTCTTTCTGAACCACTCTTGCCTCTTTCTGCATCTCACTCTCTACTTTCTGCACCTCTCTTGCCTCTTTCTGCACCTTTCTTCCCTCTTTCTGTAGCTCACTCTCCTCTATCAGCACCATTCTTGCCTCTTTCTACACCTCACTTGCCTCTTTCTGTGCCTTTCTTCCTCTTTCTGCTCCTCTCTTTCCTCTTTCCACACCTCTTACCTCTTACTGCACCTCTCTTGCCTCTTTCTGCACCTCTCTTGCCTCTTTCTGAACCTCAGTTGCCTCTTTCTGCAGTTCTCTCTCTTCTTTCTGCACCTCTCTTGCCTCTTTCCGCACCTCTCTTCCCTCTTTCTGCAGCTCGCTCCATTTTATCAGCACCTCTCTTGTCTCTGTATGCTCCTATCTTGCCTCTTTCTGCACCTCTTATCTCTTTCTGTACTTCTCTTGCCTCTTTCTGCACTTCTCTTGCCTCTTTCTTCACCTATCGTGCCTCTTTATGCACCTCTCTTGCCTATTTATGCACTTCTCTTGCCTCTTTCTGCTCTTCTCTTGCCTCTATTCTGCACCTCACTTGCATATTTCTGCACCTCACTTGCCTCTTTCTAATCTCTTACCTCTTTCTGCACCTCTGTTGCCTCTTTCTGCATGTCTCTTGTCTCTTTCTGAACCCCTCTTGCCTCCTTCTGCATTTCACTCTCTTCTTTGTGCACCTCTCTTGCCTCTTTCTGCACCTTTCTTCCCTCTTTCGGCAGCTCGCTCTCCTCTATCAGCACCTCTCTTGCCTCTTTATGCCCCTCTCTTGCCTCTTTCTGCACCCCTCTTGCCTCTTTCTGCAGCTCACTCTTCTTTATGCACCTCTCTTGCCTCTTTCTGTACCTCTCTTGTCTCTTTCTGTACCTTTCTTCTTCTTTTTGCACCTCTCTTGCCTCTTTTTGTATCTGTCTTGCCTCTTTCTGCTCTTCTCTTGCCTCTTTCTGCACCTCACTTGCCTCTTTCTGTGCCTTTTTTCTCTTTCTGCACCTCTCTTGCCTCTTTTTACACCTCTTACCTCTTTCTGTACTTCTCTTGCCAATTTCTACACCTATTGTGCCTCTTTCTGCTCCTCTCGTGCCTATTTATGCACTTCTCTTGCCTCTTTCTTTACCTCTCTTGCCTCTTTCTGCAATTCTCTTGCTTCTTTCTGTAGCTCACTTTCTTCTTTCTACACCTCTCTTGCCTCCTACTGCTCTTCTCTTGCCTCTTTTTGTACCTCATTTGCCTCTTTCTGTCCCTTTCATCCTCTTTCTGCACTTCTCTTGCCTTTTTCTAACCTCTTACCTCTTTCTGCACCTCTCTTCTCTCTTTCTGCATGTCTCTTGTCTCTTTCTGAACCACTCTTGCCTCTTTCTGCATCTCACTCTCTACTTTCTGCACCTCTCTTGCCTCTTTCTGCACCTTTCTTCCCTCTTTCTGCAGCTCACTCTCCTTTATCAGCACCATTCTTGACTCTTTCTGCACCTCTCTTGCCTCTTTCTGAACCTCAGTTGCCTCTTTCTGCAGTTCTCTCTCTTCTTTCTGCACCTCTCTTGCCTCTTTCCGCACCTCTCTTCCCTCTTTCTGCAGCTCGCTCCATTTTATCAGCACCTCTCTTGTCTCTGTATGCTCCTATCTTGCCTCTTTCTGCACCTCTTATCTCTTTCTGTACTTCTCTTGCCTCTTTCTGCACTTCTCTTGCCTCTTTCTTCACCTATCGTGCCTCTTTATGCACCTCTCTTGCCTATTTATGCACTTCTCTTGCCTCTTTCTGCTCTTCTCTTGCCTCTTTTCTGCACCTCACTTGCATATTTCTGCACCTCACTTGCCTCTTTCTAACCTCTTACCTCTTTCTGCACCTTTCTTCCCTCTTTCTGCATGTCTCTTGTCTCTTTCTGAACCACTCTTGCCTCTTTCTGCATCTCACTCTCTACTTTCTGCACCTCTCTTGCCTCTTTCTGCACCTTTCTTCCCTCTTTCTGTAGCTCACTCTCCTCTATCAGCACCATTCTTGCCTCTTTCTACACCTCACTTGCCTCTTTCTGTGCCTTTCTTCCTCTTTCTGCTCCTCTCTTTCCTCTTTCCACACCTCTTACCTCTTACTGCACCTCTCTTGCCTCTTTCTGCACCTCTCTTGCCTCTTTCTGAACCTCAGTTGCCTCTTTCTGCAGTTCTCTCTCTTCTTTCTGCACCTCTCTTGCCTCTTTCCGCACCTCTCTTCCCTCTTTCTGCAGCTCGCTCCATTTTATCAGCACCTCTCTTGTCTCTGTATGCTCCTATCTTGCCTCTTTCTGCACCTCTTATCTCTTTCTGTACTTCTCTTGCCTCTTTCTGCACTTCTCTTGCCTCTTTCTTCACCTATCGTGCCTCTTTATGCACCTCTCTTGCCTATTTATGCACTTCTCTTGCCTCTTTCTGCTCTTCTCTTGCCTCTTTTCTGCACCTCACTTGCATATTTCTGCACCTCACTTGCCTCTTTCTAATCTCTTACCTCTTTCTGCACCTCTGTTGCCTCTTTCTGCATGTCTCTTGTCTCTTTCTGAACCCCTCTTGCCTCCTTCTGCATTTCACTCTCTTCTTTGTGCACCTCTCTTGCCTCTTTCTGCACCTTTCTTCCCTCTTTCGGCAGCTCGCTCTCCTCTATCAGCACCTCTCTTGCCTCTTTATGCCCCTCTCTTGCCTCTTTCTGCACCCCTCTTGCCTCTTTCTGCAGCTCACTCTTCTTTCTGCACCTCTCTTGCCTCTTTCTGTACCTCTCTTGTCTCTTTCTGTACCTTTCTTCTTCTTTTTGCACCTCTCTTGCCTCTTTTTGTATCTGTCTTGCCTCTTTCTGCTCTTCTCTTGCCTCTTTCTGCACCTCACTTGCCTCTTTCTGTGCCTTTTTTCTCTTTCTGCACCTCTCTTGCCTCTTTTTACACCTCTTACCTCTTTCTGTACTTCTCTTGCCAATTTCTACACCTATTGTGCCTCTTTCTGCTCCTCTCGTGCCTATTTATGCACTTCTCTTGCCTCTTTCTTTACCTCTCTTGCCTCTTTCTGCAATTCTCTTGCTTCTTTCTGTAGCTCACTTTCTTCTTTCTACACCTCTCTTGCCTCCTACTGCTCTTCTCTTGCCTCTTTTTGTACCTCATTTGCCTCTTTCTGTCCCTTTCATCCTCTTTCTGCACTTCTCTTGCCTTTTTCTAACCTCTTACCTCTTTCTGCACCTCTCTTCCCTCTTTCTGCATGTCTCTTGTCTCTTTCTGAACCACTCTTGCCTCTTTCTGCATCTCACTCTCTACTTTCTGCACCTCTCTTGCCTCTTTCTGCACCTTTCTTCCCTCTTTCTGCAGCTCACTCTCCTTTATCAGCACCATTCTTGCCTCTTTCTGCACCTCTCTTGCCTCTTTCTGAACCTCAGTTGCCTCTTTCTGCAGTTCTCTCTCTTCTTTCTGCACCTCTCTTGCCTCTTTCCGCACCTCTCTTCCCTCTTTCTGCAGCTCGCTCCATTTTATCAGCACCTCTCTTGTCTCTGTATGCTCCTATCTTGCCTCTTTCTGCACCTCTTATCTCTTTCTGTACTTCTCTTGCCTCTTTCTGCACTTCTCTTGCCTCTTTCTTCACCTATCGTGCCTCTTTATGCACCTCTCTTGCCTATTTATGCACCTCTCTTGCCTCTTTCTGCACCTTTCTTCCCTCTTTCTGCAGCTCACTCTCCTTTATCAGCACCATTCTTGCCTCTTTCTGCACCTATCTTGCCTCCTTCTGCTCTTCTCTCGCCTCTTTCTGCACCTCTCTTGCCTCTTTCTGAACCTCTCTTGCCTATTTCTGCAGCTCACTCTCTTCTTTCTGCACCTCTCTTGCCTCGTTCCGCACCTCTGTTCCCTCTTTCTGCAGCTCACTTCATTCTATCAGTAGCTCTCTTGCCTCTGTATACACCCCTCTTGCCTCTTTCTGCACCTCTCTTGCCTCTTTTTGCGCATCTCTTGCCCTTTTCTGTAGCTCACTCACTTCTTTCTGTACCTCTCTTGCCTCTTTCTGCACCTCTCTTGCCACTTTCTGCACCTTTCTTCTTCTTTCTGTACCTCTCTTGCCTCTTTCTGCACCTCTCTTGCCTCCTTCTGCTCTTCGCTTGCCTCTTTTTCCACCTCACTTGCCTCTTTCTGTGCCTTTCTTCCTCTTTCTTCCTCTTTCTTGCCTCTTTCTAACCTTTACCTCTTTCTGCACCTCTCTTGCCTCTTTCTGTACGTCTCTTGCCTCTTTCTGAACAGCTCTTGCCTCTTTCTGCATCTCATTCTCTTCTTTCTGCACAACGCTTGCCTTTTTCTGCACCTTTCTTCCCTCTTTCTGCAGCTCCCTCTCTACTATCAGCACCTCTCTTGCCTCTTTCTGCACCTCTCTTGCCTCTTTCTGCAGCACACTCTCTTCTTTCTATACCACTCTTGCCTCTTTCTGTACCTCTCTTGCCTCTTTCTGCACCTTTCTTCTTTTTTCTGCACCTCACTTGCCTCTTTCTAATCTCTTACCTCTTTCTGCACCTCTGTTGCCTCTTTCTGCACGTCTCTTGTCTCTTTCTGAACCCCTCTTGCCTCCTTCTGCATTTCACTCTCTTCTTTGTGCACCTCTCTTGCCTCTTTCTGCACCTTTCTTCCCTCTTTCGGCAGCTCGCTCTCCTCTATCAGCACCTCTCTTGCCTCTTTATGCCCCTCTCTTGCCTCTTTCTGCACCCCTCTTGCCTCTTTCTGCAGCTCACTCTTCTTTCTGCACCTCTCTTGCCTCTTTCTGTACCTCTCTTGTCTCTTTCTGCACCTTTCTTCTTCTTTTTGCACCTCTCTTGCCTCTTTTTGTATCTGTCTTGCCTCTTTCTGCTCTTCTCTTGCCTCTTTCTGCACCTCACTTGCCTCTTTCTGTGCCTTTTTTCTCTTTCTGCACCTCTCTTGCCTCTTTTTACACCTCTTACCTCTTTCTGTACTTCTCTTGCTAATTTCTACACCTATTGTGCCTCTTTCTGCTCCTCTCGTGCCTATTTATGCACTTCTCTTGCCTCTTTCTTTACCTCTCTTGCCTCTTTCTGCAATTCTCTTGCTTCTTTCTGTAGCTCACTTTCTTCTTTCTACACCTCTCTTGCCTCCTTCTGCTCTTCTCTTGCCTCTTTTTGTACCTCATTTGCCTCTTTCTGTCCCTTTCATCCTCTTTCTGCACTTCTCTTGCCTTTTTCTAACCTCTTACCTCTTTCTGCACCTCTCTTCCCTCTTTCTGCATGTCTCTTGTCTCTTTCTGAACCACTCTTGCCTCTTTCTGCATCTCACTCTCTACTTTCTGCACCTCTCTTGCCTCTTTCTGCACCTTTCTTCCCTCTTTCTGCAGCTCACTCTCCTTTATCAGCACCATTCTTGCCTCTTTCTGCACCAATCTTGCCTCCTTCTGCTCTTCTCTCGCCTCTTTCTGCACCTCTCTTGCCTCTTTCTGAACCTCTCTTGCCTATTTCTGCAGCTCACTCTCTTCTTTCTGCACCTCTCTTGCCTCGTTCCGCACCTCTGTTCCCTCTTTCTGCAGCTCACTTCATTCTATCAGTAGCTCTCTTGCCTCTGTATACACCCCTCTTGCCTCTTTCTGCACCTCTCTTGCCTCTTTTTGCGCATGTCTTGCCCTTTTCTGTAGCTCACTCACTTCTTTCTGTACCTCTCTTGCCTTTTTCAGCACCTCTCTTGCCACTTTCTGCACCTTTCTTCTTCTTTCTGTACCTCTCTTGCCTCTTTCTGCACCTCTCTTGCCTCCTTCTGCTCTTCGCTTGCCTCTTTTTCCATCTCACTTGCCCTTTTCTGTGCCTTTCTTCCTCTTTCTGCACCTTTCTTGCCTCTTTCTAACCTTTACCTCTTTCTGCACCTCTCTTGCCTCTTTCTGTACGTCTCTTGCCTCTTTCTGAATAGCTCTTGCCTCTTTCTGCATCTCATTCTCTTCTTTCTGCACAACTCTTGCCTTTTTCTGCACCTTTCTTCCTTCTTTCTGCAGCTCCCTCTCTACTATCAGCACCTCTCTTGCCTCTTTCTGAACCTCTCTTTCCTCTTTCTGCAGCACACTCTCTTCTTTCTATACCACTCTTGCCTCTTTCTGCACCTCTCTTGCCTCTTTCTGCACCTTTCTTCTTTTTTCTGCACCTCTCTTGCCTCTTTCTGCACCTCTCCTGCCTCTTTCTGCACTTTTCTCCCTCGTCCTGTACAGCTCTTCCCTCTTTCTGCACCTTTCTTGCCTCTTTCTGTACCTTTCTTCCTCTTTCTGTACCTCTCTTGCCTCTTTCTGCACCTCTCTTGCCTCCTTCTGCTCTTCTCTTGCCTCTTTTTGTACCTCATTTGCCTCTTTCTGTCCCTTTCATCCTCTTTCTGCACTTCTCTTGCCTTTTTCTAACCTCTTACCTCTTTCTGCACCTCTCTTCCCTCTTTCTGCATGTCTCTTGTCTCTTTCTGCACCTTTCTTCCCTCTTTCTGCAGCTCACTCTCCTCTATCAGCACCATTCTTGCCTCTTTCTACATCTCACTTGCCTCTTTCTGTGCCTTTCTTCCTCTTTCTGTTCCTCTCTTTCCTCTTTCCACACCTCTTACCTCTTACTGCACCTCTCTTGCCTCTTTCTGCACCTCTCTTGCCTCTTTCTGAACCTCTGTTGCTTCTTTCTGCAGTTCACTCTCTTCTTTCTGCACCTCTCTTGCCTCTTTCCGCACCTCTCGTCCCTCTTTCTGCAGCTCACTCCATTTTATCAGCACCTCTCTTGTCTCTGTATGCTCCTATCTTGCCTCTTTCTGCACCTCTTATCTCTTTCTGTACTTCTCTTGCCTCTTTCTGCACTTCTCTTGCCACTTTCTTCACCTATCGTGCCTCTTTATGCACCTCTCTTGCCTATTTATGCACTTCTCTTGCCTCTTTCTGCACTTCTCTTGCTTCTTTCTGGAGCTCACTTCTCTCTTTCTGCAGCTCACTCTCATCTTTCTGCACCTCTCTTGCCTCTTTCTGCACTTCTCTCGCTTCTTTATGCACCTTTCTTCATGTTTCTGCACCTCTCCTGCTTCTTTCTGCACCTTTCTTCCTCTTTCTGTACATCTCTTGCCTCTTTCTGCACGTGCAGAAAGAGGCAAGAGAGGTGCAGAAAGAGTTCTGCACCTCTCTTGCCTCTTTCTGCACCTCTCTTGCCTCTTTTAGCACTTCACTTGCTTCTTTCTGTGCCTTTCTTCCTTCTTTCTGCAGCTCACTCTCATCTTTCTGCACCTCTCTTGCCTCTTTCTGCACTTCTCTTGCTTCTTTATGCACCTTTCTTCATGTTTCTGCACCTCTCCTGCTTCTTTCTGTACCTTTCTTCCTCTTTCTGTACCTCTCTTGCCTCTTTCTGCACCTTTCTTCATCTTTCCGTACCTCTCTTGCCTCTATATGCACCTCTCTTGCCTCCTTCTGCTCTTCTCTTGCCTCTTTCTGCACCTCACTTGCCTCTTGCTGCACCTTTCTTCCTCTTTCTGCTCCTCTCTTGCCTCTTTCTACAGCTCTTACCTCTCTCTGAACCTCTCTTGCCTCTTTCTGTAGCTCACTCCTGTCTATCAGCACCTCTCTTGCCTCTTTCTGCACCTCTCTTGCCTCTTTCTGCATATCTCTTGCCTCTTTCTGCTGCTCACTCTGCTCTTTCTGCACCTCTTTTGCCTCTTTCTACACCTCTCTTCCCTATTTCTGACCCTTTCTTCTTCTTCTTTCTGCACCTCTGTTGCCTCTATCTTCACCTCTCTTCCTTCTTTCTGCACCTCACTTGCCTCTTGCTGCGCCTTTCTTCCTCTTTCTGGCCCTCTCTTGCCTCTTTCTACAACTCTTACCTTTTTCTGATCCTCTTTTGCCTCTTTCTGCAGCTCACTCACTTCTATCAGCACCTCTCTTGCCTCTTTCTGCATATCTCTTGCCTCTTTCTGCTGCTTACTCTCTTCTTTCCGCACCTCTTTTGCCTCTTTCTGCACCTCTCTTGCCTATTTCTGCACCTTTCTTCTTCTTCTTTATGCACCTCTATTGCCTCTATCTGCACCTCTCTTCCCTCTTTCTGTATCTTTCTTCCCTCTTTCTGCAGCTCACTCTCTACTATCAGCACTTCTCTTGCCTCTTTCTGCACCTCCCTTGCCTCTTTCTGCACCTTTCTTCTTCTTTCTGCACCTCTCTTTCCTCTTTCTGTACCTCTCTTGCCTCTTTCTGCCTCTTTCTCCCTCTTTCTGTACCTCTCTTGCCTCTTTCTGTACCTCTCTTGCCTCCTTCTGCTCTTCTCTTGCCTCTTTTCTGCACCTTACTTGCATATTTCTGCACCTCACTTGCCTCTTTCTAATCTCTTACCTCTTTCTGCACCTCTGTTGCCTCTTTCTGCATGTCTCTTGTCTCTTTCTGAACCCCTCTTGCCTCCTTCTGCATTTCACTCTCTTCTTTGTGCACCTCTCTTGCCTCTTTCTGCACCTTTCTTCCCTCTTTCGGCAGCTCACTCTCCTCTATCAGCACCTCTCTTGCCTCTTTATGCCCCTCTCTTGCCTCTTTCTGCACCCCTCTTGCCTCTTTCTGCAGCTCACTCTTCTTTCTGCACCTCTCTTGCCTTTTTCTGTACCTCTCTTGTCTCTTTCTGCACCTTTCTTCTTCTTTTTGCACCTCTCTTGCCTCTTTTTGTATCTGTCTTGCCTCTTTCTGCTATTCTCTTGCCTCTTTCTGCACCTCACTTGCCTCTTTCTGTGCCTTTTTTCTCTTTCTGCACCTCTCTTGCCTCTTTTTACACCTCTTACCTTTTTCTGTACTTCTCTTGACACTTTCTACACCTATTGTCCCTCTTTCTGCTCCTCTCGTGCCTATTTATGCACTTCTCTTGCCTCTTTCTTTACCTCTCTTGCCTCTTTCTACAATTCTCTTGCTTCTTTCTGTAGCTCACTTTCTTCTTTCTACACCTCTCTTGCCTCCTTCTGCTCTTCTCTTGCCTCTTTTTGTACCTCATTTGCCTATTTCTGTCCCTTTCATCCTCTTTCTGCACTTCTCTTGCCTTTTTCTAACCTCTTACCTCTTTCTGCACCTCTCTTCCCTCTTTCTGCATGTCTCTTGTCTCTTTCTGAACCACTCTTGCCTCTTCCTGCATCTCACTCTCTACTTTCTGCACCTCTCTTGCCTCTTTCTGCACCTTTCTTCCCTCTTTCTGCAGCTCACTCTCCTCTATCAGCACCATTCTTGCCTCTTTCTGCACCAATCTTGCCTCCTTCTGCTCTTCTCTCGCCTCTTTCTGCACCTCTCTTGCCTCTTTCTGAACCTCTCTTGCCTCTTTCTGCAGCTCACTCTCTTCTTTCTGCACCTCTCTTGCCTCGTTCCGCACCTCTGTTCTCTCTTTCTGCAGCTCACTTCATTCTATCAGTAGCTCTCTTGCCTCTGTATACACCCCTCTTGCCTCTTTCTGCTCCTCTCTTGCCTCTTTTTGCGCATGTCTTGCCCTTTTCTGTAGCTCACTCACTTCTTTCTGTACCTCTCTTGCCTCTTTCTGCCCCTCTCTTGCCACTTTCTGCACCTTTCTTCTTCTTTCTGTACCTCTCTTGCCTCTTTCTGCACCTCTCTTGCCTCCTTATGCTCTTCTCTGGCCTCTTTTTCCACCTCACTTGCCTCTTTCTGTGCCTTTCTTTCTCTTTCTGCACCTTTCTTGCCTCTTTCTAACCTTTACCTCTTTCTGCACCTCTCTTGCCTCTTTCTGTACGTCTCTTGCCTCTTTCTGAACAGCTCTTGCCTCTTTCTGCATCTCATTCTCTTCTTTCTGCACAACTCTTGCCTTTTTCTGCACCTTTCTTCCCTCTTTCTGCAGCTCCCTCTCTACTATCAGAACCTCTCTTGCCTCTTTCTGCACCTCTCTTGCCTCTTTCTGCAGCACACTCTCTTCTTTCTATACCACTCTTGCCTCTTTCTGCACCTCTCTTGCCTCTTTCTGCACCTTTCTTCTTTTTTCTGCACCTCTCTTGCCTCTTTCTGCACCTCTCCTGCCTCTTTCTGTACTTTTCTCCCTCTTTCTGTACAGCTCTTCCCTCTTTCTGCACCTTTCTTGCCTCTTTCTGTACCTTTCTTCCTCTTTCTGTACCCCTCTTGCCTCTTTCTGCACCTCTCTTGCCTCCTTCTGCTCTTCTCTTGCCTCTTTTTGTACCTCATTTGCCTCTTTCTGTCCCTTTCATCCTCTTTCTGCACTTCTCTTGCCTTTTTCTAACCTCTTACCTCTTTCTGCACCTCTCTTCCCTCTTTCTGCATGTCTCTTGTCTCTTTCTGAACCACTCTTGCCTCTTTCTGCATCTCACTCTCTACTTTCTGCACCTCTCTTGCCTCTTTCTGCACCTTTCTTCCCTCTTTCTGCAGCTCACTCTCCTCTATCAGCACCATTCTTGCCTCTTTCTATACCTCACTTGCATCTTTCTGTGCCTTTCTTCCTCTTTCTGCTCCTCTCTTTCCTCTTTCCACACCTCTTACCTCTTACTGCACCTCTCTTGCCTCTTTCTGCACCTCTCTTGCCTCTTTCTGAACCTCAGTTGCCTCTTTCTGCAGTTCTCTCTCTTCTTTCTGCACCTCTCTTGCCTCTTTCCGCACCTCTCTTCCCTCTTTCTGCAGCTCACTCCATTTTATCAGCACCTCTCTTGTCTCTGTATGCTCCTATCTTGCCTCTTTCTGCACCTCTTATCTCTTTCTGTACTTCTCTTGCCTCTTTCTGCACTTCTCTTGCCTCTTTCTTCACCTATCGTGCCTCTTTATGCACCTCTCTTGCCTATTTATGCACTTCTCTTGCCTCTTTCTGCTCTTCTCTTGCCTCTTTTCTGCACCTCACTTGCATATTTCTGCACCTCACTTGCCTCTTTCTAATCTCTTACCTCTTTCTGCACCTCTGTTGCCTCTTTCTGCACGTCTCTTGTCTCTTTCTGAACCCCTCTTGCCTCCTTCTGCATTTCACTCTCTTATTTGTGCACCTCTTTTGCCTCTTTCTGCACCTTTCTTCCCTCTTTCGGCAGCTCGCTCTCCTCTATCAGCACCTCTCTTGCCTCTTTATGCCCCTCTCTTGCCTCTTTCTGCACCCCTCTTGCCTCTTTCTGCAGCTCACTCTTCTTTCTGCACCTCTCTTGCCTCTTTCTGTACCTCTCTTGTCTCTTTCTGCACCTTTCTTCTTCTTTTTGCACCTCTCTTGCCTCTTTTTGTATCTGTCTTGCCTCTTTCTGCTCTTCTCTTGCCTCTTTCTGCACCTCACTTGCCTCTTTCTGTGCCTTTTTTCTCTTTCTGCACCTCTCTTGTCTCTTTTTACACCTCTTACCTCTTTCTGTACTTCTCTTGCCAATTTCTACACCTATTGTGCCTCTTTCTGCTCCTCTCGTGCCTATTTATGCACTTCTCTTGCCTCTTTCTTTACCTCTCTTGCCTCTTTCTGCAATTCTCTTGCTTCTTTCTGTAGCTCACTTTCTTCTTTCTACACCTCTCTTGCCTCCTTCAGCTCTTCTCTTGCCTCTTTTTGTACCTCATTTGCCTCTTTCTGTCCCTTTCATCCTCTTTCTGCACTTCTCTTGCCTTTTTCTAATCTCTTACCTCTTTCTGCACCTCTCTTCCCTCTTTCTGCATGTCTCTTGTCTCTTTCTGAACCACTCTTGCCTCTTTCTGCATCTCACTCTCTACTTTCTGCACCTCTCTTGCCTCTTTCTGCACCTTTCTTCCCTCTTTCTGCAGCTCACTCTCCTCTCTCAGCACCATTCTTGCCTCTTTCTGCACCAATCTTGCCTCCTTCTGCTCTTCTCTCGCCTCTTTCTGCACCTCTCTTGCCTCTTTCTGAACCTCTCTTGCCTATTTCTGCAGCTCACTCTCTTCTTTCTGCACCTCTCTTGCCTCGTTCCGCACCTCTGTTCCCTCTTTCTGCAGCTCACTTCATTCTATCAGTAGCTCTCTTGCCTCTGTATACACCCCTCTTGCCTCTTTCTGCACCTCTCTTGCCTCTTTTTGCGCACCTCTTGCCATTTTCTGTAGCTCACTCACTTCTTTCTGTACCTCTCTTGCCTCTTTCTGCACCTCTCTTGCCACTTTCTGCACCTTTCTTCTTCTTTCTGTACCTCTCTTGCCTCTTTCTGCACCTCTCTTGCCTCCTTCTGCTCTTCGCTTGCCTCTTTTTCCACCTCACTTGCCTCTTTCTGTGCCTTTCTTCCTCTTTCTGCACCTTTCTTGCCTCTTTCTAACCTTTACCTCTTTCTGCACCTCTCTTGCCTCTTTCTGTACATCTCTTGCCTCTTTCTGAACAGCTCTTGCCTCTTTCTGCATCTCATTCTCTTCTTTCTGCACAACTCTTGCCTTTTTCAGCACCTTTCTTCCCTTTTTCTGCAGCTCCCTCTCTACTATCAGCACCTCTCTTGCCTCTTTCTGCACCTCTCTTGCCTCTTTCTGCAGCACACTCTCTTCTTTCTATACCACTCTTGCCTCTTTCTGTACCTCTCTTGCCTTTTTCTGCACCTTTCTTCTTTTTTCTGCACCTCACTTGCCTCTTTCTAATCTCTTACCTCTTTCTGCACCTCTGTTGCCTCTTTCTGCACGTCTCTTGTCTCTTTCTGAACCCCTCTTGCCTCCTTCTGCATTTCACTCTCTTATTTGTGCACCTCTCTTGCCTCTTTCTGCACCTTTCTTCCCTCTTTCGGCAGCTCGCTCTCCTCTATCAGCACCTCTCTTGCCTCTTTATGCCCCTCTCTTGCCTCTTTCTGCACCCCTCTTGCCTCTTTCTGCAGCTCACTCTTCTTTCTGCACCTCTCTTGCCTCTTTCTGTACCTCTCTTGTCTCTTTCTGCACCTTTCTTCTTCTTTTTGCACCTCTCTTGCCTCTTTTTGTATCTGTCTTGCCTCTTTCTGCTCTTCTCTTGCCTCTTTCTGCACCTCACTTGCCTCTTTCTGTGCCTTTTTTCTCTTTCTGCACCTCTCTTGTCTCTTTTTACACCTCTTACCTCTTTCTGTACTTCTCTTGCCAATTTCTACACCTATTGTGCCTCTTTCTGCTCCTCTCGTGCCTATTTATGCACTTCTCTTGCCTCTTTCTTTACCTCTCTTGCCTCTTTCTGCAATTCTCTTGCTTCTTTCTGTAGCTCACTTTCTTCTTTCTACACCTCTCTTGCCTCCTTCAGCTCTTCTCTTGCCTCTTTTTGTACCTCATTTGCCTCTTTCTGTCCCTTTCATCCTCTTTCTGCACTTCTCTTGCCTTTTTCTAACCTCTTACCTCTTTCTGCACCTCTCTTCCCTCTTTCTGCATGTCTCTTGTCTCTTTCTGAACCACTCTTGCCTCTTTCTGCATCTCACTCTCTACTTTCTGCACCTCTCTTGCCTCTTTCTGCACCTTTCTTCCCTCTTTCTGCAGCTCACTCTCCTCTCTCAGCACCATTCTTGCCTCTTTCTGCACCAATCTTGCCTCCTTCTGCTCTTCTCTCGCCTCTTTCTGCACCTCTCTTGCCTCTTTCTGAACCTCTCTTGCCTATTTCTGCAGCTCACTCTCTTCTTTCTGCACCTCTTTTGCCTCGTTCCGCACCTCTGTTCCCTCTTTCTGCAGCTCACTTCATTCTATCAGTAGCTCTCTTGCCTCTGTATACACCCCTCTTGCCTCTTTCTGCACCTCTCTTGCCTCTTTTTGCGCACCTCTTGCCCTTTTCTGTAGCTCACTCACTTTTTTCTGTACCTCTCTTGCCTCTTTCTGCACCTCTCTTGCCACTTTCTGCACCTTTCTTCTTCTTTCTGTACCTCTCTTGCCTCTTTCTGCACCTCTCTTGCCTCCTTCTGCTCTTCGCTTGCCTCTTTTTCCACCTCACTTGCCTCTTCCTGTGCCTTTCTTCCTCTTTCTGCACCTTTCTTGCCTCTTTCTAACCTTTACCTCTTTCTGCACCTCTCTTGCCTCTTTCTGTACGTCTCTTGCCTCTTTCTGAACAGCTCTTGCCTCTTTCTGCATCTCCTTCTCTTCTTTCTGCACAACTCTTGCCTTTTTCTGCACCTTTCTTCCCTTTTTCTGCAGCTCCCTCTCTACTATCAGCACCTCTCTTGCCTCTTTCTGCACCTCTCTTGCCTCTTTCTGCAGCACACTCTCTTCTTTCTATACCACTCTTGCCTCTTTCTGTACCTCTCTTGCCTTTTTCTGCACCTTTCTTCTTTTTTCTGCACCTCACTTGCCTCTTTCTAATCTCTTACCTCTTTCTGCACCTCTGTTGCCTCTTTCTGCACGTCTCTTGTCTCTTTCTGAACCCCTCTTGCCTCCTTCTGCATTTCACTCTCTTCTTTGTGCACCTCTCTTGCCTCTTTCTGCACCTTTCTTCCCTCTTTCGGCAGCTCGCTCTCCTCTATCAGCACCTCTCTTGCCTCTTTATGCCCCTCTCTTGCCTCTTTCTGCACCCCTCTTGCCTCTTTCTGCAGCTCACTCTTCTTTCTGCACCTCTCTTGCCTCTTTCTGTACCTCTCTTGTCTCTTTCTGCACCTTTCTTCTTCTTTTTGCACCTCTCTTGCCTCTTTTTGTATCTGTCTTGCCTCTTTCTGCTCTTCTCTTGCCTCTTTCTGCACCTCACTTGCCTCTTTCTGTGCCTTTTTTCTCTTTCTGCACCTCTCTTGCCTCTTTTTACACCTCTTACCTCTTTCTGTACTTCTCTTGCCAATTTCTACACCTATTGTGCCTCTTTCTGCTCCTCTCGTGCCTATTTATGCACTTCTCTTGCCTCTTTCTTTACCTCTCTTGCCTCTTTCTGCAATTCTCTTGCTTCTTTCTGTAGCTCACTTTCTTCTTTCTACACCTCTCTTGCCTCCTTCTGCTCTTCTCTTGCCTCTTTTTGTACCTCATTTGCCTCTTTCTGTCCCTTTCATCCTCTTTCTGCACTTCTCTTGCCTTTTTCTAACCTCTTACCTCTTTCTGCACCTCTCTTCCCTCTTTCTGCATGTCTCTTGTCTCTTTCTGAACCACTCTTGCCTCTTTCTGCATCTCACTCTCTACTTTCTGCACCTCTCTTGCCTCTTTCTGCACCTTTCTTCCCTCTTTCTGCAGCTCACTCTCCTTTATCAGCACCATTCTTGCCTCTTTCTGCACCAATCTTGCCTCCTTCTGCTCTTCTCTCGCCTCTTTCTGCACCTCTCTTGCCTATTTCTGCAGCTCACTCTCATCTTTCTGCACCTCTCTTGCCTCTTTCTGCACTTCTCTTGCTTCTTTATGCACCTTTCTTCATGTTTCTGCACCTCTCCTGCTTCTTTCTGTACCTTTCTTCCTCTTTCTGTACCTCTCTTGCCTCTTTCTGCACCTTTCTTCATCTTTCCGTACCTCTCTTGCCTCTATATGCACCTCTCTTGCCTCCTTCTGCTCTTCTCTTGCCTCTTTCTGCACCTCACTTGCCTCTTGCTGCACCTTTCTTCCTCTTTCTGCTCCTCTCTTGCCTCTTTCTACAGCTCTTACCTCTCTCTGAACCTCTCTTGCCTCTTTCTGTAGCTCACTCCTGTCTATCAGCACCTCTCTTGCCTCTTTCTGCACCTCTCTTGCCTCTTTCTGCATATCTCTTGCCTCTTTCTGCTGCTCACTCTGCTCTTTCTGCACCTCTTTTGCCTCTTTCTACACCTCTCTTCCCTATTTCTGACCCTTTCTTCTTCTTCTTTCTGCACCTCTGTTGCCTCTATCTTCACCTCTCTTCCTTCTTTCTGCACCTCACTTGCCTCTTGCTGCGCCTTTCTTCCTCTTTCTGGCCCTCTCTTGCCTCTTTCTACAACTCTTACCTTTTTCTGATCCTCTTTTGCCTCTTTCTGCAGCTCACTCACTTCTATCAGCACCTCTCTTGCCTCTTTCTGCATATCTCTTGCCTCTTTCTGCTGCTTACTCTCTTCTTTCTGCACCTCTTTTGCCTCTTTCTGCACCTCTCTTGCCTATTTCTGCACCTTTCTTCTTCTTCTTTATGCACCTCTATTGCCTCTATCTGCACCTCTCTTCCCTCTTTCTGTATCTTTCTTCCCTCTTTCTGCAGCTCACTCTCTACTATCAGCACTTCTCTTGCCTCTTTCTGCACCTCCCTTGCCTCTTTCTGCACCTTTCTTCTTCTTTCTGCACCTCTCTTTCCTCTTTCTGTACCTCTCTTGCCTCTTTCTGCCTCTTTCTCCCTCTTTCTGTACCTCTCTTGCCTCTTTCTGTACCTCTCTTGCCTCCTTCTGCTCTTCTCTTGCCTCTTTTCTGCACCTCACTTGCATATTTCTGCACCTCACTTGCCTCTTTCTAATCTCTTACCTCTTTCTGCACCTCTGTTGCCTCTTTCTGCACGTCTCTTGTCTCTTTCTGAACCCCTCTTGCCTCCTTCTGCATTTCACTCTCTTCTTTGTGCACCTCTCTTGCCTCTTTCTGCACCTTTCTTCCCTCTTTCGGCAGCTCACTCTCCTCTATCAGCACCTCTCTTGCCTCTTTATGCCCCTCTCTTGCCTCTTTTTGCACCTCTCTTGCCTCTTTCTGCAGCTCACTCTTCTTTCTGCACCTCTCTTGCCTCTTTCTGTACCTCTCTTGTCTCTTTCTGCACCTTTCTTCTTCTTTTTGCACCTCTCTTGCCTCTTTTTGTACCTGTCTTGCCTCTTTCTGCTCTTTCTGCTCTTCTCTTGCCTCTTTCTGCACCTCACTTGCCTCTTTCTGTGCCTTTTTTCTCTTTCTGCACCTCTCTTGCCTCTTTTTACACCTCTTACCTCTTTCTGTACTTCTCTTGCCACTTTCTACACCTATTGTGCCTCTTTCTGCTCCTCTTGTGCCTATTTATGCACTTCTCTTGCCTCTTTCTTTACCTCTCTTGCCTCTTTCTGCAATTCTCTTGCATCTTTCTGTAGCTCACTTTCTTCTTTCTACACCTCTCTTGCCTCTTTATGCACTTCTCTTGCTTCTTTATGCACCTTTCTTCATTTTTCAGCACCTCTCCTGCTTCTTTCTGCACCTTTCTTCCTCTTTCTGTACCTCTCTTGCCTCTTTCTGCCCATGAAAAAGAGGCAAGTGAGGTACAGAAAGAGTTTTGCACCTCTCTTGCCTCTTTCTACACCTCTCTTGCCTCTTCCTACAGCTTTCCTTGTCTTTTTGTACCTCTCTTGCCTCTTTCTGCACCTCTGTTGCCTCTTTCTACACGTCTGGTGTCTCTCTCTGAGCCCCTCTTGCCTCCTTCTGCATTTCCCTCTCTTCTTTGTGCACCTCTCTTACCTCTTTCTGCACCTGTCTTCCCTCTTTCTGCAGCTCACTCTCCTCTATCAGTACCTCTCTTGCCTCTTTATGCCCCTCTCTTGCCTGTTTCTGCACCTCTCTTGCCTCTTTCTGCAGCTCACTCTTCTTTCTGCACCTCTCTTGCCTCTTTCTGTACCTCTCTTGTCTCTTTCTGCACTTTTCTTCTTCTTTTTGCATCTCTCTTGCCTCTTTTTGTACCTCTCTTGCCTCTTTCTGCTCTTCTCTTGCCTCTTTCTGCACCTCACTTGCCTCTTTCTGAGCCTTTCTTCCTCTTTCTGTACCTCTCTTGCTTCTTTTTATAACTCTTACTTCTTTCTGTACTTCTCTTGCCTCTTTCTACACCTATAGTGCCTCTTTCTGCTCCTCTCTTGCTTATTTATGCACTTCTCTTGCCTCTTTCTGCACCTTTCTTCCCTCTTTCTGCAGCTCACTCTCCTCTATCAGTACCTCTCTTGCCTCTTTATGCCCCTCTCTTGCCTCTTTCTGCACCTCTCTTGCCTCTTTCTGCAGCTCACTCTTCTTTCTGCACCTCTCTTGCCTCTTTCTGGACCTCTTTTGTCTATTTCTGCACCTTTCTAATTCTTTTTGCATCTCTCTTGCCTCTTTTTGTACCTCTCTTGCCTCTTTCTGCTCTTCTCTTGCCTCTTTCTGCACCTCTCTTGCCTCTTTTTACACCTCTTACTTCTTTCTGTACTTCTCTTGCCTCTTTCTATAGTGCCTCTTTCTGATGCTCTCATGCTTATTTATGCACTTCTCTTGCCTCTTTCTGCACCTCTCTTGCTTCGTTCTGCAATTCTCTTGCTTCTTTCTGTAGCTCACTTTCTTCTTTCTGCACCTCTCTTGCCTCTTTCTGTACCTCGCTTGCCTCTTTCTGCAGCTCACTCTCATCTTTCTGCCCACCTCTTGCTTCTTTATGCACCTTTCTTCATGTTTCTGTACTTCTCCTGCTTCTTTCTGCACCTTTCTTCTTCTTTCTGTACCTCTCTTGCCTCTTTCTGCACATGCAAAAAGAGGCAAGAGAGGTGCAGAAAGAGTTTTGCACAAGAGAGGTGCAGAAAGAGTTCTGCACCTCTCTTGCCTCTTTTTGCACCTCTCTTGCCTCTGTTAGCACTTCACTTGTTTCTTTCTGTGCCTTTCTTTCTGTTTCTGTACCTCTCTTGCCTCTTTTTGCAGCTTTCCTTGTCTTTCTGTACCTCTCTTGCCTCTTTATGCACCTGTCTTGCCTCCTTCTGCTCTTCTCTTGCCTCTTTCTGCACCTCACTTGCCTCTTGCTGTGCCTTTCTTCCTCTTTCTGCTCCTTTCTTGCCTCTTTCTACAACTCTTACCTCTTTCTGCACCTCTCTTTCCTCTTTCTGCACATATCTTGCCTCTTTCTGAACCTCTCTTGCCTCTTTCTGCAGCTCACTCTCTTCTTTCTGCACCTCTGTTGCCTCTTTCTGCACCTCGCTTCCCTCTTTCTGCAGCTCACTCCCTTATATCAGCACCTCTCTTGCTTCTTTCTGCATCTCTCTTGCCTCTTTCTGCACATCTCTTGCTTCTTTCTGCTGCCCACTCTCTTCTTTCTGCACCTCTTTTGCCTCTTTCTGCACCTCTTTTGCCTCTTTCTGCACCTCTTTTACCTATTTCTGCACCTTTCATCTTCGTTCTGCACCTCTCTTGCCTCTTTCTGCACCTTTCTTCCTCTTTCTTTACCTCTCTTGCCTTCTTCTGCTCTTCTATTGCCTCTTTTCTGTACCTCACTTGCCTCTTTCTGCACCTTTCTTCCTCTTTCTGCACCTCATTTGCCTCTTTCGAACCTCTTACCTCTTTCGGCACGTCTCTTGCCTCTTTCTGAACCTCTCTTGCTTCTTTCTGCATATCTCTTGCCTCTTTCTGAACACCTCTTGCCTCTTTCTGCAACTCTATTTCCTATTTCTTTACCTCTCTTGCCTCTTTCTGAAACTCTGTTGTCTCGTTCTGTACCTCTCTTTCCTCTTTCTGTACTTTTCTTGCATCTTTCTGTAGCACACTCGCCTCTTTCGGTGCCTTTCTTCCTCTTTCTGCACCTCTCTTTCCTCTTTCTATACCTGTTGGACAGGCCACACGAAGGGCTTGCTCCCTCCCCGCACGACAGGGCCCGAGCTCCGGCCCACCAGGCATAACCCACGAAAAGCACCTGTACCCCGTCTCCCGACGGATCTTCTGCCCTCGGACCTCTACTCATCACGGGGCCCAGCCCCACCGGCTCCCCCGGCCGGTTCAAGCCGCCATCTTGGGCCCTGCACCACGAGGCC
Source organism: Triturus cristatus (assembly GCF_964204655.1). Taxonomy (NCBI): domain Eukaryota; kingdom Metazoa; phylum Chordata; class Amphibia; order Caudata; family Salamandridae; genus Triturus; species Triturus cristatus. The sequence continues at coordinate 914,951,848 of NC_140587.1, forward strand.
GCGTGGCCTCGCCCCGACCCTAACCCCGGGCCTGGCCGGCCCCGACATCCCGGCACCACCATCCACCCAGGAGGTGAGCAGACCACTTGGCAGGTCAATGGGAGAACGAAGTGTCAAGAGCTCTTTCCCCGCCAGGTGCCGATCGCCTCCAGCTCCCCCAGGCGCTGGCTCCACCCCCTGCTGGGTGTCTGGACACCTTCATCCCGGGCCCTCCGACCTCCAAGTGCGAGGGTCCGGACATCAAAGGGCGCCTGCCCTATAACTGGGGCAACTCCGGAGCAGGAAGGCAGTTGTATCCTGGAGTCGAGAGACACCGAGAGAACTCAGCCTTGACGGACTACTGGCGCTGCCGTAGCCCGCTCTTGTGAACCATCGTCCTGCCTGCTGGCGCTGCCGCGGCCCGTTGTAACGACCATCCTCACCGGGACCTGCTGGCGCTGCCGCGGACCGTACATCGACCATCTTTCCGGGACCTGCTGGCGCTGCCGCGGACCGTGTACCGACCATCTCGACCGGGACCTGCTGGCGCTGCCGCGGCCCGTACCAACTAAACCACCAAGCTCGAGGATTGTGAGCTAGTCATCATCTCATCCGAACTACCTGACTGGTAAACAGACTGTCCCGCTACCCCTTACCCTGCATTGAGAGACTTGAATCGAGGGGACCCCTGAGTCCAGACCTCCTTGTACCATTCAACCGTACCTTAAGAAGTGCTTATAAAGAACACTGAACCATATCCGTGTGTGGTATCTGTCTGTGAGGGGGGGAAGTTACTTGTCTGTACGATCGCTGGAGACGGCTCTCCCCGGAGACCTCTCCTCCTGACCCCGGCCGACCCTCCCGGTCCGTCTACCCTTTCTAACAATACCTCTTACCTCTTTCTGCACTTCTCTTGCCACTTTCTGCACCTCTCTTGCTTCTTTATGCACCTTTCTTCCTCTTTCTGCACCTCTCTTGCCTCTTTCTGCACTTCTTTTGCCTCTTTTAGCACTTCACTTGCTTCTTCATGTGCCTTTTTTTCCTGTTTCTGCACCTCTCTTGCCTCTTTCTGTACCTTTCTTTATCTTTCTGTACCTCTCTTGCCTCTTCCTACAACTCTCTTGCATCTTTCTGCTCTTCTCTTGCCTCTTTCTGTACCTCACTTGCCTCTTGCTGCACCTTTCTTCTTCTTTCTGCTCCTCTCTTGCCTCTTAATACACCTATAGTGCGTCTTTCTGCACCTCTCTTGCCTATTTATGCACTTCTCTTGCCTCTTTCTGCACCTCTCTTGCCTCCTTCTGCATCTCTCTTTCTTCTTTCTGTAGCTCACTTTCTTCTTTCTATACCTCTCTTGCCTCTTTCTGCGCCTCTCTTGCCTCTTTCTGCACCCCTCTTGATTCTTTATGCACCTTTCTTCATGTCTCTGCACCTCTCCTGCTTCTTTCTGCACCTTTCTTCCTCTTTCTGCACCTCTCTTGACTCTTTCTGCACCTCTCTTGCCTCTTTTAGCACTTCACTTGCTTCTTTATGTGCCTTCTTGATGTTTCTGTACCTCTCTTGCCTCTTTCTGAACATCTCTTGCCTCTTTCTGCAACTCTATTTCCTCTTTCTGTACCTCTCTTGTCTCTTTCTGCACCTTTCTTCTTCTTTTTGCACCTCTCTTGACTCTTTTTGTACCTCTCTTGCCTCTTTCTGCTCTTCTCTTGCCTCTTTCTGTACCTCACTTGCCTCTTTCTGTGCCTTTCTTCCTCTTTCTGCTCCTCTCTTGCCTCTTTTTACACCTCTTACTTCTTTCTGTACTTCTCTTGCCTCTTTATACACCTATAGTGCCTCTTTCTGCTCCTCTTGTGCTTATTTATGCACTTCTCTTGCCTCTTTCTGCACCTCTCTTGCTTCTCTCTGCAATTCTCTTGCTTCTTTCTGTAGCTCACTTTCTTCTTTCTACACATCTCTTGCCTCTTTCTGTACCTCGCTTGCCTCTTTCAGCAGCATACTCTCATCTTTCTGCACCTCTGTTGCCTCTTTCTGCCCATCTCTTGCTTCTTTATGCACCTTTCTTCATGTTTCTGAACCTCTCCTGCTTCTTTCTGCACCTTTCTTCCTCTTTCTGTATCTCTCTTGCCTCTTTCTGCACATGCAAAAAGAGGCAAGAGAGGTGCAGAAAGAGTTTTGCACAAGAGAGGTGCAAAAAGAGTTCTGCACCTCTCGCCTCTTTTTGCACCTCTCTTGCCTCTTTTAGCACTTCACTTGTTTCTTTCTGTGCCTTTCTTCCTATTTCTGCACCTCTCTTGCCTCTTTCTGCAGCTTTCCTCGTCTTTCTGTACCTCTCTTGCCTCTTTATGCACCTGTCTTGCCTCCTTCTGCTCTCCTCTTGCCTCTTTCTGCACCTCTCTTGCCTCTTTCTGCAATTCACTTGCTTCTTTCTGTAGCTCACTTTCTTCTTTCTACACCTCTCTTGTCTCTTTCTGCACTTCTCTTGCTTCTTTATGCACCTTTCTTCATGTTTCTGCACCTCTCCTGCTTCTTTCTGCACCTTTCTTCCTCTTTCTGTACCTCTCTTGCCTCTTTCTGCACCTTTCTTCATCTTTCCATACCTCTCTTGCCTCTATATGCACCTCTCTTGCCTCCTTCTGCTCTTCTCTTGCCTCTTTCTGCACCTCACTTGCCTCTTGCTGCACCTTTCTTCCTCTTTCTGCTCCTCTCTTGCCTCTTTCTACAGCTCTTACCTCTCTCTGAACCTCTCTTGCCTCTTTCTGTAGCTCACTCCCGTCTATCAGCACCTCTCTTGCCTCTTTCTGCACCTCTCTTGCCTCTTTCTGCATATCTCTTGCCTCTTTCTGCTGCTCACTCTGCTCTTTCTGCACCTCTTTTGCCTCTTTCTGCACCTCTCTTCCCTATTTCTGCACCTTTCTTCTTCTTCTTTATGCACCTCTATTGCCTCTATCTGCACCTCTCTTCCCTCTTTCTGTATATTTCTTCCCTCTTTCTGCAGCTCACTCTCTACTATCAGCACTTCTCTTGCCTCTTTCTGCACCTCCCTTGCCTCTTTCTGAACCTTTCTTCTTCTTTCTGCACCTCTCTTTCCTCTTTCTGTACCTCTCTTGCCTCTTTCTGCCTCTTTCTCCCTCTTTCTGTACCTCTTTTGCCTCTTTCTGTACCTCTCTTGCCTCCTTCTGCTCTTCTCTTGCCTCTTTTCTGCACCTCACTTGCATATTTCTGCACCTCACTTGCCTCTTTCTAATCTCTTACCTCTTTCTGCACCTCTGTTGCCTCTTTCTGCACGTCTCTTGTCTCTTTCTGAACCCCTCTTGCCTCCTTCTGCATTTCACTCTCTTCTTTGTGCACCTCTCTTGCCTCTTTGTGCACCTTTCTTCCCTCTTTCGGCAGCTCACTCTCCTCTATCAGCACCTCTCTTGCCTCTTTATGCCCCTCTCTTGCCTCTTTCTGCACCTCTCTTGCCTCTTTCTGCAGCTCACTCTTCTTTCTGCACCTCTCTTGCCTCTTTCTGTACCTCTCATGTCTCTTTCTGCACCTTTCTTCTTCTTTTTACACCTCTCTTGCCTCTTTTTGTACCTGTCTTGCCTCTTTCTGCTCTTCTCTTGCCTCTTTCTGCACCTCACTTGCCTCTTTCTGTGCCTTTTTTCTCTTTCTGCACCTCTCTTGCCTCTTTTTACACCTCTTACCTCTTTCTGTACTTCTCTTGCCACTTTCTACACCTATTGTGCCTTTTTCTGCTCCTCTCGTGCCTATTTATGCACTTCTCTTGCCTCTTTCTGCACCTCTCTTGCCTCTTTCTGCAATTCTCTTGCTTCTTTCTGTAGCTCACTTTCTTCTTTCTACACCTCTCTTGTCTCTTTATGCACTTCTCTTGCTTCTTTATGCACCTTTCTTCATGTTTCAGCACCTCTCCTGCTTCTTTCTGCACCTTTCTTCCTCTTTCTGTACCTCTCTTGCCTCTTTCTGCACATGAAAAAGAGGCAAGAGAGGTACAGAAAGAGTTTTGCACCTCTCTTGCCTCTTTCTACACCTCTCTTGCCTCTTTTAGCACTTCACTTGTTTTTTCTGTGCCTTTCTATCTGTTTCTGCACCTCTCTTGCCTCTTCCTACAGCTTTCCTTGTCTTTTTTTACCTCTCTTGCCTCTTTCTGCACCTCTGTTGCCTCTTTCTGCACGTCTGGTGTCTCTCTCTGAGCCCCTCTTGCCTCCTTCTGCATTTCCCTCTCTTCTTTGTGCACCTCTCTTACCTCTTTCTGCACCTGTCTTCCCTCTTTCTGCAGCTCACTCTCCTCTATCAGTACCTCTCTTGCCTCTTTATGCCCCTCTCTTGCCTCTTTCTGCACCTCTCTTGCCTCTTTCTGCAGCTCACTCTTCTTTCTGCACCTCTCTTGCCTCTTTCTGTACCTCTCTTGTCTCTTTCTGCACTTTTCTTCTTCTTTTTGCATCTCTCTTGCCTCTTTTTGTACCTCTCTTGCCTCTTTCTGCTCTTCTCTTGCCTCTTTCTGCACCTCACTTGCCTCTTTCTGAGCCTTTCTTCCTCTTTCTGTACCTCTCTTGCCTCTTTTTATACCTCTTACTTCTTTATGTACTTCTCTTGCATCTTTCTACACCTATAGTGCCTCTTTCTGCTCCTCTCTTGCTTATTTATGCACTTCTCTTGCCTCTTTCTACACCTTTCTTCCCTCTTTCTGAAGCTCACTCTCCTCTATCAGTACCTCTCTTGCCTCTTTATGCCCCCCTCTTGCCTCTTTCTGCACCTCTCTTGCCTCTTTCTGCAGCTCACTCTTCTTTCTGCACCTCTCTTGCCTCTTTCTGTACCTCTTTTGTCTATTTCTGCACCTTTCTAATTCTTTTTGCATCTCTCTTGCCTCTTTTTGTACCTCTCTTGCCTCTTTCTGCTCTTCTCTTGCCTCTTTCTGCACCTCTCTTGCCTCTTTTTACACCTCTTACTTCTTTCTGTACTTCTCTTGCCTCTTTCTACACCTATAGTGCCTCTTTCTGCTTCTCTCGTGCTTATTTATGCACTTATCTTGCCTCTTTCTGCACCTCTCTTGCTTCTCTCTGCAATTCTCTTGCTTCTTTCTGTAGCTCACTTTCTTCTTTCTACACCTCTCTTGCCTCTTTCTGTACCTCGCTTGCCTCTTTCTGCAGCTCACTCTCATCTTTCTGCACCTCTCTTGTCTCTTTCTGCCCATCTCTTGCTTCTTTATTCACCTTTCTTCATGTTTCTGCACCTCTCCTGCTTCTTTCTGCACCTTTCTTCCTCTTTCTGTACCTCTCTTGCCTCTTTCTGCACATGCAAAAAGAGGCTAGAGAGGTGCAGAAAGAGTTTTGCACAAATGAGGTGCAAAAAGAGTTCTGCACCTCTCGCCTCTTTTTGCACCTCTCTTGCCTCTTTTAGCACTTCACTTGTTTCTTTCTGTGCCTTTCTTCCTATTTCTGCACCTCTCTTGCCTCTTTCTGCAGCTTTCCTCGTCTTTCTGTACCTCTCTTGCCTCTTTATGCACCTGTCTTGCCTCCTTCTGCTCTTCTCTTGCCTCTTTCTGCACCTCTCTTGCCTTTTTCTGCAATTCTCTTGCTTCTTTCTGTAGCTCACTTTCTTCTTTCTACACCTCTCTTGCCTCTTTCTGCACTTCTCTTGCTTCTTTATTGTGGGACCGGCCTCGTGGCGTGGGCCTCCCTGACCATCAGCATCCCAGCCCAACCCCTGCACCACCCTTGACCCCTGGATGTCACAGACCTCCAGCCACCATCCCCCGATGGCCGACCCGGGACCCCAGCAAAACCTAGACCCTCAGCGCGCATGCCCGGCCGAGGGAGAGAGATCCCCCCCAAGCAAGACAGAGAGGAGTAGTCTCTGTTACACCTTTGACCTCCTCCCCGAAGAGGGTTTCGATCGCTCTCCGGGCCCCTGGGGAGCTGGCTCCTAGCATGCTGGGTGTCTGGAGTCCCTCCCGGTCCAACTTGAACAGATCAAAGAGCCGAGCGGCAGGAAACTCCAACACGCCGCCCCCAGCGCCCAGACCCCTCTCTGCGAGGACTCCAGACATCAAAGAGAAGGAGGCGTATAACAAGGGGTGCTGAAGGGACTGGAGGCAGAGAAGACCTGGACCTAAGAGAGCCCTGCTGACCTCGTCGCGGCTCAACAGAATCTGAACTAAGGATGCTACCCGAACCCCAGAAGCCCGAATGAGCCCTGCTGACTTCGTCGCGGCTCCCGCTTTGCAGAGACCTTCTTCTGCCGGAACCATCTGAGCCCTGCTGACGTCGTTGCGGCTCCCTGGAACTCTGAGATAACACCTGAGCCCTGCTGAGAGACTCGCGGCTCCCCTAACCCGAAAGACCGGCTGAGCCTGCTGAATGAACTCTATATCCCCCAGCTCGAGGATTGAGAGCTGTGCGAAGGATATCCAGCAGAGACCCTGAACTTAGAGACTGTCCCGCTACCCCTACCCCCTATCAGGAAATTGCCGACAGTTATTGTATTGACCAAAGGCTGCACCACGGATCATAATGATCCACCAAATCTCTAGATAAAGAACTCTGTTCTACTGAAACCTACTGTGTGGTGTCCCTTCTTCGAAGCAGTGCAAGCTCAGCGCTTGCGATCCTAGGTACGAGACCCTTCCCGGAAGGGCCTCCCCGCCAGGGCTCGGCATAGTTCTGGGAGAGGTGGATCACGGGGTGGCCAGGAACGTGTTCCGTAACCCCCCAGAGGTCGCCCTTCCAACATTTGGTGGCAGGCGACGGGATCCGAGCCGACACCTAGAGATCGTACGGTGAACGGCTGATGCACTACCAAACAAGGATGGAAGAAGGAACCAACATGAGTGCCACAGGAACCAGCGCGAGTTCTACGTTCCGAGAGGACCGATTAGAGGAATATACGCACCGAGAACTAAAACAGTTTTGCAAAGACCTTGGAATCGCTACCACCGGATTAAGTACAAAAGAAGATTTCCAGAAAGCATTGAAGGCCTGGATCGAGACCGGAGCTTCCCCTCCTCAAACCGAAGGAGACGCTCGAGAGGTAGAGCCAAACGAACCCCGGAGCAACTCGGTAAGGAAAAATGCCCCCGAGGGGGGCCTGTCTCCGGAGGAACTAACAGACCGAGAGAGGAGCCGCAGCCACGAACTAGAACTAGCCAAGCTAAAGATAGAGGGAGAACTAAAATTGGCTGAAAAAAAGTTGGCTGTAGAACAGTTACGTCTGCAAGGAGAACTGGAGGAAAAGAAACGCCAGCGAGAACACGAAGAAAAGAAACTTCAACTAGAGCAGTGTTTCCCAAACTGTGGTCCGGGGACCCCAAGGGGTCCGTGACACATTCCCAGGGGGTCCGCAGGCAGCACTTTTAAAAGCACTGCAAAGTTCCTCGTATAATTAGCAGTTTTCAAACAACAATAAAAGTGTCAAGATAAGACCAGTGATTAATGTACCTACTGGAGAGAGATGAGCGTTTTGTCCTGTGGCAGCTTTGAGTTATCTAATGTAGCAGAGCGGGTTAATATGCCTATTGCAAAGAACGTATACCACGCATTTTAAATAATAGTATTTTATGTGCATAGGCGAGTGGGTTACTGCTTTTGTCCCAAAGGTTATTTTGTCACTGTGCAGTACATAAGTGACAACCGTAATCTATCACAGTGACCTATAAACTGTCATCAAAGAGCTGCTTGCAAACTGCATGGTTCAAGTTAGTAACCTATGTTTTTTCCCTGTTTTTCATTATCCCGATGCTGCTAAAAAGGTTTATTAGGGTGGAAATACATTTTTATTGTTAAAGTCAATGCTAACCACTGTGTTATGTTCTGAATCCCAAGTTTTTTGTGCTTCTCCAGACCAGGCACTCTTTAAAAATGCCTACCAGTAAAAATGACATGTGAATCCTACACCTTGTATTCCCCTCTGCCTTATATAACATTTTCTATACACTGATTTACACGTATGATTAATTGTCTCTGTTGTGTTTGATGTAAAGTGCTCTGGCATCCTACAATGGTATGAGAGATGCTATAAAACAAATTAAATACATGTGGAGAGATGAGAGGCACTGTTGGAGGGTGATAAGGGAATCATTGAAGAACCCCAACAAAGACTGTTGTATCCTGGTGCATAGTAAGGTCTTCCTTTACTAATCATTGCAAGCTAACACAATTCAATATATAATGATAAATGTGTTATAGACTGCACCATTGTTTCCTAAATTTCTTGGGGGGAGCGCCTCCCAAAGCCCCCTTTGTAGTGGTCCGGCTCACTCACTGCACTTGGTGTGTACCGTATGGGGACAGGTCTGCTTTGAGTTTCCAGTCTGGCCCTGGCAGGAGTAGGAGCCTCATACTGCGAAATAAAACCAACCATTTAAAAGTTAGTCACAGAGATGCCACACCAACGTTCCCATTAACTTTTTTTGTTTTTTGCAAATTCTTTCAATATAAAATACTAAGGGGGATATTTACAAAAGAAGTGGCTGAGCGTGTCGTTAGCCTCTGTGGCTTAATAACACGTTCCGCCACTTCAGAAACGCAGGGCTGCACCATATTTAGAAGAATATGGTGCAGTCCTACATTTCGCCCAGTGCTGGTGCTACACTTCGCAGCGTAGCGCCAACACAGGCACCCTTGCACCACAGTGCAAGGGTGTCTGGTGCAGGGTAAGATTGTTTATGTACAGGAAGGTCCCCCAATCTTGAAATGCTGTTTTGTCACTTCTGTGTGTGCTGCTTGATGCAGCACACATGGAAGTTACAAAACACAATTTTTTAAAAGATTGTTTATGTGCAGGAAGGGTCACCTTCCTGAACATAAACAATCCAAGGCGTTTTGCTTTTTTCATGTGTGCTGCACAAAACAGCACACATGGAAAAAGCAAAAACGAGGAGTTATAAAGCATTTCTCATTGTTTCGCCAAGTCAAGACCTGGTTTTCCCTGGTCTTAATTTTGGCAGTGCCTCCTGTTTACCCTGCCCTTGTAAATAGGGGGCAACATCAAAATCAATGGGTTTTGTGGTGGAACGCCCACTGCAAAACCCGCTACCCACAGCCTTTCACGCTAAGCATTGCGCGAAAGTGCGCCCTTATTTACAAGGCAGCGTTAAGCCATATTGAGTGGCTTACCGCTGCCTTGTAAATAAGGCAAAGCCTCTATCGACATGCGAACGTCGCAAAAAGTGACGTTTCCATGGCGATTGAGGGCTTGTAAATATGCCCCTAAAATCCTTAGTAATTTGAGTATCTGTTTTCTGTGCACACGTGTGTTTATTTTTTTTTAATTACTGTTTTAACGTTTGATATTTAAATCATACAAATTACTTGGGGGTCCCCGGCTTCCAGTGGTGACTTAATAAGGGTCCTCAGGAGTCAAAAGTTTGGGAACCACTGAACTAGAGCATGAGCGCAGCCTAAAAGAGATCGAGCTCAAGGCCAGGAGTGAGGAATCCAGACGCCCGGGGAATCAACAGACCTCTCCCCCAGTGGAACCGAAGGTCCACATCCCCAAGGATGTGGTGAAAGAGTACTACAAGAACGACGACATCCAGCAATGGTTCAAAGCTTACGAGGTCGCCATGACCTCCCACCGAGTCCCACAGAAGGATTAGGGGGCTGGCTTATGGGGCCAGTTCCTGAGCGAGGGGAGAGATACCCTGCTGGACCTGCCCTCCACCGTGCTAAATTCCTACAGCCACATGAAAGAGGCTTTATTAGCGAGATATGGACTCACCCCCGAGATGTACCGGCAACGGTTCCGAGACTGTAAAAAGATACCCGGTACTACGTGGGTGGAGTACGTGAACTTTTACAGCAGGGCCTTGGACGGATGGATCAAGGGCAGCAAGGTCTCCACCTTTGAGGAGCTGTTCGACCTGATCGCTTGGGAACACTTGTCCACAAATTGCTTTGTGGAGCTACGCCAACATCTCCTCGACAGTAAACCTCACAGACCCTCGGAAACTGGCAGTTGAAGCTGACCACTGGGTGAACACGCGGGCCCCCCGGGGCCCCGTAGGAGACTATGGCCGCTACAGTCAGGGACCTCCCCGCCAGAGGGGTGGGGGGAATCAGGGAAGACAGAAGGAATCCCAGGCAGGCCCCCAGCATAGTCCCCCCAGAAACCAACCCCTGCACTTTCCAGCCCCACCTTCAGCCAGCACAGGGCCCCCAGGGAGGCAGGGACCCCGAGTCAAGATCACCTGTTACCGATACCAACAGACTGGTCACTACGCCAGTGACCCCCAATGTCCCATGTACCAACGGCCCGCAGCGACAGCTCCCCCAGCCCGCCAGATGGCCACTGTGACCCTAGGGGAGGAGATGGAGGACACTGAGGAGTGGGAACCTGCAGCCATGGCCCTGGTCTCCCTAGGAGACCGGGAAATGGTTCCCGGAGTCCCCCTACCCGCCAACACCAAGAAATACCGACAGCAGGTGACGGTTAACGGTCACCAAGTCGAGGCCCTCCGCGGCACCGGGGCGAGTGTCACGGCGGTCCACTGCCACCTGGTCACGGAAGACCAGATTCTCCCTGACGTCTTCTGCCCGGTTATCTCCTCGGACAATTCCGAGAGCCTCTGCAGGATGGCCCTGGTACCCTTCGAATGGGGGGGAGTAACCGGTAAATTAAGGGTGGCCGTCCGAGCTTCCCAACCAGTAGATTGCCTCCTGGGCAACGATCTCGAGAGCTCCCTGTGGGGGCAGGTGGAACGAAGGGCCCACCTAAGTATGATGGGGCTACCAGAATGGGTGTGCGCCACCACGCGCTCCATGTCTGCCCGATCGGCCCCCCTCGAGGGAGGGGAGGCCCCAACTCTGAGCCCCACCACCATCCCAGAGGACCGGGACAGGCTACCCGAGCCCGACGACCTTCTCCCGGAGGGAGAAGCCGTCCCCGACAACGAACCCTTACATCGGGACCCCGAGCGAATGACCGAGCTAGGTGACCTGCCCGAGTTGGCACAATGGCGCCTCGAAGGGGGGCCCCTCCCGGGCAGAGTTCTGCAAGGAACAAGCCACCTGCCCTTCCCTCGTCGGACCCCGGCAGCAGGCTGAAGCCCAGGCAGCGGGCGACCAGTCCGGAACCCATTGGGTGTACTGGGAGAACGGCCTCCTGTACAGTGAGCAAAAATCTGCCGAACTAGGGTCGGCCCGGGTACTAGTGGTACCCCTGCGCTTCTGAGACTTCCTCCTGGGCCTAGCCCATGATGTACCCCTGGCGGGACACTTGGGTCAAGACAAAACCTATCATCGCTTAGTCACCCACTTCTATTGGCCCAAGATGCGAGTGAATGTAGAGGCTCACTGTAAGTCGTGTCCCACATGCCAGGCCAGCGGAAAAAGCGGTGGGAAGCGCAAGGTCCCACTACAAACTTTTCCCGTCGTCAGTACCCCCTTTGAGCGGGTGGGGATAGACATCGTAGGACCTCTGGATCCCAGGACCGCCCAGGGCCACTGGTTTATCCTCGTACTGGTGGACCACGCCACCCGCTACCCCGAGGCCATTCGGCTCCGAACCGTGACGGCCCCCGTGGTGGGCCGGGCCTTGATGGGGATATTCTCCCGTGTGGGGTTCCCTCGCGAGGTCGTGAGTGATCGCGACACTAACTTTATCTCAAAATACATGAGGTCCTTATGGCAGCAATGCGGGGTGACGTACAAGTTCATCACCCCATACCACCCCCAAGGGAACAGTCTAGTGGAACGGTTTAACCGGACCCTGAAGGGGATGATCATGGGCCTCGAAGAGCCCCTCCGTCGAAGATGGGACGTGCTCCTCCCCTGCCTCCTGTTCGCCTACCGAGAAGTCCCCCAAAAATCCCTGGCGTTCAGCCCATTCGAATTGCTCTGCGGCCACCCCGTCCGGGGCCCCCTGAGCCTGGTCAAAGAGGGTTGGGAGACCGCCCCCCGAGGGACACCCCAAGATGTAGTCCGCTACATCCTGGTGCTCCGCAACCAGACTCGGAAGTTCCGGGAGCTCGCTGAGGCTAATCTCGAGGCTAGCCAGGAGGAAATGAAGCACTGGTATGACCAGAATGCCACTCTGGTCGAGTTTCAGCAGGGCCAACAGGTTTGGGTGATGGCCCCGGTGAGACCCTGCGCCCTCCAAGACAAATGGACGGGGACCTTCAAGGTCGTAGAGCGGAAGAGTCAAGTAACTTACTTAGTTGACGTCCAGTCCCCCCGGAATCCTCTCCAGGTTCCCCACGTGAACCACCTCAAACCTCACTTTGTGAGGACGGAGTTGAGTTTGCTCCTAGCCACCGACGATGGGGCCGAGGAGGACACCGAGCCCCTCCTGGACCTCCTGTGTGCCAAGGAGAAAGATGGCTCCATAGAGGGAGTGAGACTGTCCTCCTCCCTCACCCCCCACAACACGACGACTGCCGCCAGCTATTGGGACAATTTGCAGACCTTTTTTCCCTCATCCCCAGGGTCACCGACTGGTGTGTGCACGACGTGGATACCGGAGACAGCCCACCGGTGTGGCACAGAGCCTACCGCGTCCCTGACAGGGTCCGAACCTGCATCCAGGCCGAGGTGGCTAAGATGCTAGCTCTAGGAGTGGTCGAACCCTCCGACAGTCCCTGGGCCAGCCCCGTGGTACTGGTTCCGAAAGCAGGCGCCCCTGGTGTCGCCCCCAACCTAAGGTTCTGTGTGGACTACCGGGGGCTCAATGACGTCACCCGAGCCGACGCTCACCCTATTCCCCGCGCAGACGAGCTCATTGACCGCCTTGGGGCTGCTCACTACCTCAGCACCTTCGACTTGACCTGCGGGTACTGGCAAATTGCACTCACCGAGGGAGCCATGGAGCGGTCCGCCTTCTCCACCCCAGATGGGCATTACCGCTTTCGAGTCATGCCCTTTGGAATGAAAAACACCCCGGCCACCTTCCAGCGGTTGGTCAACAGGGTCCTGGCCGGGCTAGAAGAGTTCAGCGCCGCATACCTAGACGACATTGCGGTGTTCAGCTCTAGATGGACCGAACACCTCCAACACCTCCGACAGGTACTAATGGCCCTGCGCCGAGCCGGCCTAACCATCAAAGCCAGCAAATGCCAAATTGGACAAGGCTCGGTGGTCTACCTGGGACACCAGGTAGGGAGCGGGCAGGTCGCCACCCTCCAGCCCAAGATCGACGCAATTCTGGCCTGGCAACCCCCTACGACCCAAACAGAAGTCTGGGCCTTTTTAGGCCTCACCGGCTACTACCGGAGATTCATTTAAAACTATGGCAGCATAGTGGGGCCCCTCACAGAATTCACCTCCAAGAAACAGCCCAAGAGAGTACAGTGGACCCCCCCTTGCCAAGAGGCGTTCGACGCCCTAAAAACCGCTATGTGCACCGCCCCGGTGCTCCAAGCCCCCGACTATTCCAAGGAATTTGTAGTTCAGACGGATGCTTCGGAGCACGGAATTGGGGCTGTCCTCTCCCAATTCAACGAGAACAGCATAGACCAGCCCGTAGCCTTCATCAGCAGACGGTTACTACCCCGGGAACGACGGTGGAGCACCATTGAAAGAGAGGCCTTCGCAGTAGTCTGGGCCCTAAAAAAGCTACGACCTTACTTGTTCGGAACCCACTTCAGGGTCCAAACAGACCATCGACCCTTACGGTGGCTGATGCAAATGAGAGGAGAGAACCCCAAGCTGCTGCGATGGTCAGTCTCCCTCCAGGGGATGGACTTCTCCGTGGAACATCGCCCAGGTACTGCCCACGCCAACGCTGACGGCCTGTCCCGAATCCTCCGCCTCAGCGAGGAGAACCCCCAAGAAGATGGATAGTTCTCCCTGACTTTCAGCTGGGGGGGACCCGTGTGGGACCGGCCTCGTGGCGTGGGCCTCCCCGACCATCAGCATCCCAGCCCAACCCCTGCACCACCCTTGACCCCTGGATGTCACAGACCTCCGGCCACCATCCCCGATTGCCGACCCGGGACCCCAGCAAAACCTAGACCCTCAGCGCGCATGCCCGGCCGAGGGAGAGAGATCCCCCCCAAGCAAGACAGGGAGGAGTAGTCTCTGTCACACCTTTGACCTCCTCCCCGAAGAGGGTTTCGATCGCCCTCCGGGCCCCTGGGGAGCTGGCTCCTAGCATGCTGGGTGTCTAGAGTCCCTCCCGGTCCAACTTGAACAGATCAAAGAGCCGAGCGGCAGGAAACTCCAACACGCCACCCCCAGCACCCAGACCCCTCTCTGCGAGGACTCCGGACTTCAAAGAGAAGGAGGCGTATAACAAGGTGTGCTGAAGGGACTGGAGGCAGAGAAGACCTGGACCTAAGAGAGCCCTGCTGACCTCATCGCGGCTCAACAGAATCTGAACTAAGGATGCTACCCGAACCCCAGAAGCCCGAATGAGCCCTGCTGACTTCGTCGCGGCTCCCGCTTTGCAGAGACCTTCTTCTGCCGGAACCATCTGAGCCCTGCTGACGTCGTCGCGGCTCCCTGGAACTCTGAGATAACACCTGAGCCCTGCTGAGAGACTCGCGGCTCCCCTCACCCGAAAGACCGGCTGAGCCTGCTGAATGAACTCTATATCCCCCAGCTCGAGGATTGAGAGCTGTGCGAAGGATATCCAGCAGAGACCCTGAACTTAGAGACTGTCCCGCTACCCCTACCCCCTATCAGGAAATTGCCGACAGTTATTGTATTGACCAAAGGCTGCACCATGGATCATAATGATCCACCAAATCTCTAGATAAAAAACTCTGTTCTACTGAAACCTACTGTGTGGTGTCCCTTCTTCGAAGCAGTGCAAGCTCAACGCGTGTGATCCTAGGTACGAGATCTTTCCCGGAAGGGCCTCCCCGCCAGGGCTCGGCATAGTTCTGGGAGAGGTGGATCACGGGGTGGCCAGGAACGTGTTCCGTAACCCCCCTGAGGTCGCCCTTCCAACATTTATGCACCTTTCTTCATGTTTCTGCAACTCTCCTGCTTCTTTCTGCACCTTTCTTCCTCTTTCTGTACCTCTCTTGCCTCTTTCTGCACATGCAAAAAGAGGCAAGGGAGGTACAGAAAGAGTTTTGCACCTCTCTTGCCTCTTTCTGCACCTCTCTTGCCTCTTTTAGCACTTCACTTGTTTTTTTCTGTGCCTTTCTATCTGTTTCTGCACCTCTCTTGCCTCTTTCTGCAGTTTTCCTTGTCTTTTTGTACCTCTCTTGCCTCTTTCTGCACCTCTGTTGTCTCTTTCTGCACATCTGTTGTCTCTCTCTGAACACCTCTTGCCTCCTTCTGCATTTCACTCTCTTCTTTGTGCACCTCTCTTACCTCTATCTGCACCTTTCTTCCCTCTTTCTGCAGCTCACTCTCCTCTATCAGTACCTCTCTTGCCTCTTTATGCCCCTCTCTTGCCTCTTTCTGCGGCTCACTCTTCTTTCTGCACCTCTCTTGCCTCTTTCTGTACCTTTCTTGTCTCTTTCTGCACCTTTCTTCTTCTTTTTGCATCTCTCTTGCCTCTTTTTGTACCTCTCTTGCCTCTTTCTTCTCTTCTCTTGCCTCTTTCTGCACCTCACTTGCCTCTTTCTGTGCCTTTCTTCTTCTTTCTGCACCTCTCTTGCCTCTTTTTACACCTCTTACTTCTTTCTGTACTTCTCTTGCCTCTTTCTAGACATATAGTGCCTCTTTCTGCTCCTCTCGTGCTTATTTATGCACTTCTCTTGCCTCTTTCTGTACCTCTATTGCTTCTTTCTGCAATTCTCTTGCTTCTTTCTTTAGCTCACTTTCTTCTTTCTACACCTCTCTTGCCTCTTTCTGTACCTCGCTTGCCTCTTTCTGCAGCTCACTCTCATCTTTCTGCACCTCTCTTGCCTCTTTCTGCCCATCTCTTGCTTCTTTATGCACCTTTCTTCATGTTTCTGCACCTGTCCTGCTTCTTTCTGCACCTTTTTTCCTCTTTCTGTACCTCTCTTGCCTCTTTCTGCACATGCAAAAAGAGGCAAGAGAGGTGCAGAAAGAGTTTTGCACAAGAGAGGTGCAGAAAGAGTTCTGCACCTCTCTTGCCTCTTTTTGCACCTCTCTTGCCTATTTTAGCACTTCACATGTTTCTTTCTGTGCCTTTCTTCCTATTTCTGCACCTCTCTTGCCTCTTTCTGCAGCTTTCCTTGTCTTTCTGTACCTCTCTTGCCTCTTTATGCACCTGTCTTGCCTCCTTCTGCTTTTCTCTTGCCTCTTTCTGCACCTCACTTGCCTCTTGCTGTGCCTGTCTTCCTCTTTCTGCTCCTTTCTTGCCTCTTTTTACAACTCTTACCTCTTTCTGCACCTCTCTTTTCTCTTTCTGCACATCTCTTGCCTCTTTCTGAACCTCTCTTGTCTCTTTCTTCAGCTCACTCTCTTCTTTCTGCACCTCTGTTGCTTCTTTCTGCACCTCGCTTCCCTCTTTCTGCAGCTCACTCCCTTCTATCAGCACCTCTCTTGCTTCTTTCTGCATCTCGCTTGCCTCTTTCTGCACATCTCTTGGTTCTTTCTGCTGCCCACTTTCTTCTTTCTGCACCTCTTTTGCCTCTTTCTGCACCTCTATTGCCTCTTTCTGCACCTCTCTTACCTATTTCTGCACCTTTCTTCTTCATTCTGCACCTCTCTTGCCTCTTTTTGCACCTTTCTTCCTCTTTCTTTACCTCTCTTGCCTTCTTCTGCTCTTCTATTGCCTCTTTTCTGTACCTCACTTGCCTCTTTCTGCACCTTTCTTCCTCTTTCTGCACCTCTCTTGCCTCTTTCTAACCTCTTACCTCTTTCCGCACATCTCTTGCCTCTTTCTGAACCTCTCTTGCTACTTTCTGCATATCTCTTGCCTCTTTCTGAACATCTCTTGCCTCTTTCTGCAACTCTATTTCATCTTTCTTTACCTTTCTTGCCTCTTTCTGAAACTCTGTTGTCTCGTTCTGTACCTCTCTTGCCTCTTTCTGCACTTTTCTTGCATCTTTCTGCAGCACACTTGCCTCTTTCTGTGCCTTTCTTCCTCTTTCTGCACCTCTCTTTCCTCTTCCTATACCTCTTACCTCTTTTTGCACTTCTCTTGACACTTTCTGCACCTCTCTTGCTTCTTTATGCACCTTTCTTCATGTTTCTGCACCTCTCCTGCTTCTTTCTGCACCTTTTTCCTCTTTCTGCACCTCTCTTGCCTCTTTCTGCACTTCTCTTGCCTCTTTTAGCACTTCACTTGCTTCTTTATGTGCCTTTCTTCCTGTTTCTGCACCTCATTTGCCTCTTTCTGTACCTTTCTTTATCTTTCTGTACCTCTCTTGTCTCTTTCTACAACTCTCTTGCCTCTTTCTGCTCTTCTCTTGCCTCTTTCTGCACCTCACTTGCCTCTTGCTGCACCTTTCTTCCTCTTTCTGCTCCTCTCTTGCCTCATAATACACCTATCATGCGTCTTTCTGCAACTCTCTTGCCTATTTATGCACTTCTCTTGCCTCTTTCTGCACCTCTCTTGCCTCCTTCTGCACTTCTCTTTCTTCTTTCTTTCTGTAGCTCAATTTTTTCTTTCTATAACTCTCTTGCCTCTTTCTGCACCTCTCTTGCCTCTTTCTGCACCTTTCTTCCTCTTTCTGCACCACTCTTCACTCTTTCTGCACCTCTCTTGCCACTTTTAGCACTTCACTTGCTTCTTTATGTGCCTTCTTCCTGTTTCTGCACCACTCTTGCCTCTGTCTGCACCTTTCTTCATCTTTCTGTACCTCTCTTGCCTCTTTCTGCACATCTCTTGCCTCTTTCTGCAACTCTATTTCCTCTTTCTTTACCTCTCTTGCCTCGTTCTGAACCTCTGTTGTCTCGTTCTGTACCTCTCTTGCCCCTTTCTGCACTTTTCTTGCATTTTTCTGCAGCACACTCGCCTCTTTCTGTGCCTTTCTTCCTCTTTCTGCACCTCTCTTTCCTCTCTCTATACCTCTTACCTCTTTCTGCACTTCTCTTGCCACTTTCTGCACCTCTCTTGCTTCTTTATGCACCTTTCTTCATGTTTCTGCACCTCTCCTGCTTCTTTCTGCACCTTTCTTCCTCTTTCTGCACCTCTCTTGCCTCTTTCTGAACATCCCTTGCCTCTTTTAGCACTTCACTTGCTTCTTTTGTGCCTTTCTTCCTGTTTCTGCACCGCATTTGCCTCTTTCTGTACCTTTCTTTATCTTTCTGTACCTCTCTTGCCTCTTTCTACAACTCTCTTGCCTCTTTCTGCTCTTCTCTTGCCTCTTTCTGCACCTCACTTGCCTCTTGCTGCACCTTTCTTCCTCTTTCTGCTCCTCTCTTGCCTCTTAAAACACCTATTGTGCGTCTTTCTGCAACTCTCTTGCCTATTTATGCACTTCTCTTGCCTCTTTCTGCACCTCTCTTGCCTCCTTCTGCACTTCTCTTTCTTCTTTCTGTAGCTCAATTTCTTCTTTCTATACCTCTCTTGCCTCTTTCTGCACCTCTCTTGCCTCTTTCTGCACCTTTCTTCCTCTTTCTGCACCACTCTTCACTCTTTCTGCACCTCTCTTGCCTCTTTTAGCACTTCACTTGCTTCTTTATGTGCCTTCTTCCTGTTTCTGCACCACTCTTGCCTCTGTCTGCACCTTTCTTCATCTTTCTGTACCTCTCTTGCCTCTTTCTGCACATCTCTTGCCTCTTTCTGCAACTCTATTTCCTCTTTCTTTACCTCTCTTGCCTCGTTCTGAACCTCTGTTGTCTCGTTCTGTACCTCTCTTGCCTCTTTCTGCACTTTTCTTGCATGTTTCTGCAGCACACTCGCCTCTTTCTGTGCCTTTCTTCCTCTTTCTGCACCTCTCTTTCCTCTCTCTATACCTCTTACCTCTTTCTGCACTTCTCTTGCCACTTTCTGCACCTCTCTTGCTTCTTTATGCACCTTTCTTCATGTTTCTGCACCTCTCCTGCTTCTTTCTGCACCTTTCTTCCTCTTTCTGCACCTCTTTTGCCTCTTTCTGAACATCCCTTGCCTCTTTTAGCACTTCACTTGCTTTTTTTGTGCCTTTCTTCCTGTTTCTGCACCTCATTTGCCTCTTTCTGTACCTTTCTTTATCTTTCTGTACCTCTCTTGCCTCTTTCTACAACTCTCTTGCCTCTTTCTGCTCTTCTCTTGCCTCTTTCTGCACCTCACTTGCCTCTTGCTGCACCTTTCTTCCTCTTTCTGCTCCTCTCTTGCCTCTTAAAACACCTATTGTGCGTCTTTCTGCAACTCTCTTGCCTATTTATGCACTTCTCTTGCCTCTTTCTGCACCTCTCTTGCCTCCTTCTGCACTTCTCTTTCTTCTTTCTGTAGCTCAATTTCTTCTTTCTATACCTCTCTTGCCTCTTTCTGCACCTCTCTTGCCTCTTTCTGCACCTCTCTTAATTCTTTATGCACCTTTCTTCATGTTTCTGCACCTCTCCTGCTTCTTTCTGTACCTTTCTTCCTCTTTCTGCACCTCTCTTCACTCTTTCTGCACCTCTCTTGCCTCTTTTAGCACTTCACTTGCTTCTTTATGTGCCTTCTTCCTATTTCTGCACCTCTCTTGCCTCTGTCTGCACCTTTCTTCATCTTTCTGTACCTCTCTTGCCTCTTTCTGCACATCTCTTGCCTCTTTCTGCAACTCTATTTCCTCTTTCTTTACCTTTCTTGCCTCTTTCTGAAACTCTGTTGTCTCGTTCTGTACCTCTCTTGCCTCTTTCTGCACTTTTCTTGCATCTTTCTGCAGCACACTTGCCTCTTTCTGTGCCTTTCTTCCTCTTTGTGCACCTCTCTTTCCTCTTCCTATATCTCTTATCTCTTTCTGCACTTCTCTTGACACTTTCTGCACCTCTCTTGCTTCTTTATGCACCTTTCTTCATGTTTCTGCACCCCTCCTGCTTCTTTCTGCACCTTTTTTCCTCTTTCTGCACCTCTCTTACCTCTTTCTGCACTTCTCTTGCCTCTTTTATCACTTCACTTGCTTCTTTATGTGCCTTTCTTCCTGTTTCTGCACCTCATTTGCCTCTTTCTGTACCTTTCTTTATCTTTCTGTACCTCTCTTGCCTCTTTCTACAACTCTCTTGCCTCTTTCTGCTCTTCTCTTGCCTCTTTCTGCACCTCACTTGCCTCTTGCTGCACCTTTCTTCCTCTTTCTGCTCCTCTCTTGCCTCTTAATACACCTATTGTGCGTCTTTCTGCAACTCTCTTGCCTATTTATGCACTTCTCTTGCCTCTTTCTGCACCTCTCTTGCCTCCTTCTGCACTTCTCTTTCTTCTTTCTGTAGTTCACTTTCTTCTTTCTATACCTCTCTTGCCTCTTTCTGCACCTCTCTTGCCTCTTTCTGCACCTCTCTTGATTCTTTATGCACCTTTCTTCATGTTTCTGCACCTCTCCTGTTTCTTTCTGTACCTTTCTTCCTCTTTCTGCACCTCTCTTGACTCTTTCTGCACCTCTCTTGCCTCTTTTAGTACTTCACTTGCTTCTTTATGTGCCTTCTTCCTGTTTCTGCACCTCTCTTGCCTCTGTCTGCACCTTTCTTCATCTTTCTGTACCTCTCTTGCCTCTTTCTGCACATCTCTTGCCTCTTTCTGCAACTCTATTTCCTTTTTCTTTACCTCTCTTGCCTCGTTCTGAACCTCTGTTGTCTCGTTCTGTACCTCTCTTGCCTCTTTCTGCACTTTTCTTGCATATTTCTGTAGCAGACTCGCCTCTTTCTGTGCCTTTCTTCCTCTTTTTGCACCCCTCGTTCCTCTCTCTATACCTCTTACCTCTTTCTGCACTTCTCTTGCCACTTTCTGCACCTCTCTTGCTTCTTTATGCACCTTTCTTCATGTTTCTGCACCTCTCCTGCTTCTTTATGCACCTTTCTTCCTCTTTCTGCACCTCTCTTGCCTCTTTCTGCACTTCTCTTGCCTCTTTTAGCACTTCACTTGTTCTTTATGTGCCTTTCTTCCTGTTTCTGCACCTCTCTTGCCTCTTTCTGCACCTTTCTTTATTTTTCTGTACCTCTCTTGCCTCTTTTTACAACTCTCTAGCCTCTTTCTGCTCTTCTCTTGCCTCTTTCTGCACCACACTTGCCTCTTGCTGCACCTTTATTCCTCTTTCTGCTCCTCTCTTGCCTCTTAATACACCTATTGTGCGTCTTTCTGCACCTCTCTTGCCTATTTATGCACTTCTCTTGCCTCTTTCTGCACCTCTCTTGCCTCTTTCTGCACTTCTCTTTCTTCTTTCTGTAGCTCACTTTTTTCTTTCTATACCTCTCTTGCCTCTTTCTGTACCGCGCTTGCCTCTTTCTGCATCTCTCTTCCCTCTTTCTGCAGCTCACTCTCATCTTTCTGTACCTTTGTTGCCTCTTTCTGTACCTCTCTTGCCTCTTTCTGCACCTCTCTTGCTTATTTATGCACCTTTCTTCATGTTTCTGCATCTCTCCTGCTTCTTTCTGCACCTTTCTTCCTCTTTCTGCACCTCTCTTGACTCTTTCCGCACCTCTCTTGCCTCTTTTAGCACTTCACTCGCTTCTTTATGTGCCTTTCTTCCTGTTTCTGCACCTCTCTTGTCTCTGTCTGTACCTTTCTTCATCTTTCTGTACCTCTCTTGCCTCTTTCTGCAACTCTCTTGCCTCTTTCTGCACATCTCTTGCCTCTTTCTGAACCTTTCTTGCCTCTTCCTGCAGCTCACTCTATTCTTTCTGCACCTCTCTTCCCTCTTTCTGAAGCTCACTCCCTTCCATCAGCACCTCTCTTGCCTCTTTCTGCACCTCTCTTGCCTCTTTATGCACATCTCTTGCCTCTTTCTGCTCCTCACTCTCTTCTTTCTGCACCTCTTTTGCCTCTTTCTGCACCTCTCTTGCCTCTTTCTGCACATCTCTTGCCTCTTTCTGCTCCTCACTCTCTTCTTTCTGCACCTCTTTTGCCTCTTTCTGCACCTCTCTCGCCTCTTTCTGTACATCTCTTGCCTCCTTCTGCTCTTCTCTTGCCTCTTTCTGCACCTCACTTGCCTCTTGCTGCACCTTTCTTCCTCTTTCTGCACCTCTCTTGCCTCTTTCTGCACATCCCTTGCCTCTTTCTGAAGCTCACTCCCTTCTATCAGCATCTGTCTTGCCTCTTTCTGCACCTCTCTTGCCTCTTTCTGCACATCTCTTGCCTTTTCTGCTCCTCGCTCTCTTCTTTCTGCACATCTTTTGCCTCTTTCTGCACCTCTCTCGCCTCTTTCTGTACCTCTCTTGCCTCCTTCTGCTCTTCTCTTGCCTCTTTCTGCACCTCACTTGCCTCTTGCTGCACCTTTCTTCCTCTTTCCGCACCTCTCTTGCCTCTGTCTGAACCTTTCTTCATCTTTCTGTACCTCTCTTGCCTCTTTCTGCACATCTCTTGCCTCTTTCTGCTCCTCACTCTTTTCTTTCTGCACCTCTTTTGTCTCTTTCTGCACCTCTCTCGCCTCTTTCTGTACCTCTCTTGCCTCCTTCTGCTCTTCTCTTGCCTCTTTCTGCACCTCACTTGCCTCTTGCTGCACCTTTCTTCCTCTTTCTGCGACTCTCTTGCCTCTTTCTGCACATCTCTTGCCTCTTTCTGAACCTCTCTTGCCTCTTCCTGCAGCTTACTCTATTCTTTCTGCACCTCTCTTGCCTCTTTCTGCACATCTCTTGCCTCTTTCTGCTCCTCACTCTCTTCTTTCTGCACCTCTTTTGCCTCTTTCTGCACCTCTCTTGCCTCTTTCTGCACCTCTCTTGCCTCTTTCTGCACCTTTCTTCCTCTTTCTGTACCTCTCTTGCCTCCTTCTGCTCTTCTCTTGCCTATTTTCTGCACCTCACTTACCGCTTTCTGCACCTTTCTTCCTCTTTCTGTACCTCTCTTGCCTCTTTCTAACCTCTTACCTCTTTCTAGACCTCTCTTGCCTCTTTCTGCACATCTATTGCCTCTTTCTGAACCTCTCTTGCCTCTTTGTCCACATCTCTTGCCTCTTTCTGCCACTCTGTTGCCTCTTTTTTTACCTCTGTTGCCTCTTTCTGAACCTCTCTTGCCTCTTTCTGTACCTCTCTTGCCTCTTTCTGCACTTCTCTTGCATCTATGCACTTCTCTTGCCTCTTTCTGCAACTCGCTCTCTTCTTTCTGCACCTCTGCTGCCTCTTTCTGCACCTCTCTTGCCTCTTTCTGAAGATTTCTTCCTCTTTCTGCACCTCTCTTGCCTATTTTTGCTCTTCTCTTGTCCCTTTCTGCTGCACACTTGCTTCTTTCTGTGGCCTTCGTCCTCTTTTTGTACCTCTCTTGCCTCTCTCTACATCTCTTTCCTCTTTCTGCACCTCTCTTGCCTCTTTCTGCACCTATCTTGCCTCTTTCTGCAGCTCACTCTCTTCTTTCTGTACCCCTCTTGCTTCTTTATTCACCTCTCTTGCCTCTTTCTGCACATCGCTTGCCTCTTTCTGCAGCAGTCTTGTCTCTTTGTACACCTCTCTTGCCTCTTTCTGTATCTCTCTTGCCTCTTTCTACACCTCTCTTGCCTCTTTCTTTACCTCTCTTGCCTCTATCTGCACCTCTCTTGGCTTTCTACTCCACTCTTGCCTCTTTCTGCATCTCTCTTGCCTCTTTCTGCACCTTTCTTGCCTCTTTCTGTACCTCTCCTGTCTCTTTCTGCACCTCTCTTGCCTCTTTCTGCACATCACTTGCCTCTATCTGCACCTTTCTTCCTTTTTCTGCATTTGTCTTGCCTCTTTCTGTACCTTTTTTCTTCTTTCTGCACCTCTCCTGTCTCTTTCTGCACCTCTCTTGCCTTTTCTGCACCTCACTTGCCGCTTTCTGCACCTTATCTCTTCTTTCTGCACCTCACTCTCTTCTTTTTGCAACTCCCTTGCTCCCTTTCTGTGCCTCTCTTGCTTCTTTCCCTACTTCCCTTGCTTCTTTATGCCCCTGTCTTGCCTCTTTCATCACTTCTCCTGCTTCTTTCTGCACCTTTGCTCTTCTTTTGCTTTTTCTGCAATTTTATTGCCTTTTTTGCACTTCTCTTGCTTCTTTCTGTGCCTTTCTTCCTCTTTCTGCACATGCCTTGCCTATTTGGGTGTAGTTAAAAATTAGCATTTAAAAAACCTTAGAAATTCACTGAAAAAATCACAGGTTTCAGGGACATTATAGATAGAAATTAGCATTTCAAAAAACCTTAGAAATTCACTGAAAAACCATAGGTTTCATGGACGTTAGAGTTAGAAAGTAGCATTTAAAAAAACCTTTGAAATTCACTGAAAAAACCATAGGTTTCAGGGATGTTATAGTTAGAAATTAGCATTAAAAAACCATAGAAATTCACTGAAAAAAACATAGGTTTCAGGGACATTATAGTTAGTTTGCCAGTAGATAGTTATAGTTAGGACCGAGTTTCCATAGGAAATCTGAAAATTCTATTTTGAATAACTTTGGCGCCGGTTGACGAATCCTCGCGAAATTTTCAAAACTAATGGGGTGCTCCGCTCTGCTCCTATCCTGAAAGTCTCGGGGTGATTCGTCAAGCGGGGGCTGAGAAAAAAGGGGGGGCCCAAAACGTGTTTTCCCCATGCATTTTCCCATAGGACCTTTAGTCGAAGGTACAGCAAGAACGGCTGAACAGAATTACTTGAAATTTGGCAAAGAGGTAGTCCTCAGGTCAGGCATGTGCCTTTTGCATATATGTTGTCAATCTGTTCAGTAGTTCCTGAGAAAATTGCAGTTAAAAGTACATAAATATCTATAAGCGCGCACCGTGCGCGCACCATAACGTGCGCAAGGCTAATTCTGATTGGTGGTTACATGTCAGTCAACATTCGAATCGGTCAAAATCAGGAAGTGTCGGCCGCCATTTTGTGTGTGACAGTGAAAAAGAAAGGTGGAGAACGTGAAAAGGGGGCAGGGTAGAGAGTTCCTGACCCCCTAGCCTTTGTCAGGGGGTCCCTGAAGGACCCCGAAGGGTAAAAAAACCATTTTTTTTTTCAAAAAATCGTGGTGTGCGCGCGTGGTGTGCGCGCATGGTGCGCGCACGGTGCGCGCACGGCGGCAAAAAATTCATAAAAACAGAATTAAAAATCATGCGTAAGTGTTTAGATGTTGGTTGGCTCTAAAAAGAGCCGTTGTGTTCATTGAGTGCTTTTTGGTACCTACAAGTAAGTACCGATGCACAGTCTAAAGTTCAAGAGGAAGACTCTGTTCCCTTCATCTGTGAAATGTACACCATCTCCTCTATAAATGCCACTCAGAAGAATTGGTTCATAGTAGTTTCTGTTCCAGAATCTTCAAACACCACACCCACTCCCTTCACTATTTCTTCTTATTTCTTGGGACAAGGAGCTGAACAGCTTTTCCAGTACTTGAAAATGACAGAACAGCAGTCTACTTCAGGGAGTGAGGAGGAGACCTGGATGCCCTCAGAAGTCTGTGAAATGTACACCATCTCCTCTAAATGCCACTCAGAAGCATTGGTTCATAGTAGTTTCTGTTCCAGAATCTTCAAACACCACACCCACTCCCTTCACTATTTCTTCTTATTTCTTGGGACAAGGAGCTGAACAGCTTTTCCAGTACTTGAAAATGGCAGAACAGCAGTCTACTTCAGGGAGTGAGGAGGAGACCTGGATGCACTCAGAAGTCTGTGAAATGTACACCATCTCCTCTATAGATGCCACTCAGAAGCATTGGTTCATAGTAGTTTCTGTTCAAGAATCTTCAAACACCACACCCACTCCCGTCACTATTTCTTCTTATTTGCTGGGACAAGGAGCTGAACAGCTTTTCCTGTACTTGAAAATGGCAGAACAGCAGTCTACTTCAGGGAGTGAGGAGGAGACCTGGATGCACTCAGAAGTCTGTGAAATGTACACCATCTCCTCTATAAATGCCACTCAGAAGCATTGGTTCATAGTAGTTTCTGTTTCAGAATCTTCAAACACCACACCCACTCCCCTCACTATTTCTTCTTATTTCCTGGGACAAGGAGGTGAACAGCTATCAATTTTACTTGAAAATGGCAGAACAGCAGTCTTCTTCAGGGAGTGAGGAGGAGACCTGGATGCACTCTGAAGGTGTTTTTCAGTAGAATGACAATATGAAAAGAAAGATAGTTGTAAAATGGAGGCTTACATACTTTTTTTTAATAAAAATAACTCATTGGCTGTTTCACACCATTCTACACTAAAAACTAGGCTGTATGTTTACATTTTTAAAAGCATGTTTTGTATTGGTTCAGAAAAATGTGTTCCCACAGAACATTACTTTGGATTTGCTGTTAGGTTTGAAAAGTCGAGCAATCTTGCTGTTTGGATTAGAAACATTGTGTGCTGAACTTCTGACCTCTCTGCTCACACCAGTGTTCCATGATCTGTTGCTCTGCTAGCAGGCAGAAGTCATGTTGGGGGTAGGAATCATTTGGAAAGGGTTGAAATTTTCAACCAATAGAAATGTGTGTTTCCATTTAAAAGAAAGATGGAGAACGTGAAAAGGGGGCAGGGTAGAGAGTTCCTGACCCGCTAGCCTTTGTCAGGGGGTCCCTGAAGGATCCTGAAAAGTAAAAAAAACATTTTATTTTTTTTCAAAAAATCGCGGGGTGCACGCACGGTGCGCGCACGGCGGAAAAAAAATCATAAATAAAATAGAATAAAAAATCAAGTTTAAGTGTTTAGATGTTGGTTGGCTCTAAACAGAGCCGTTGTGTTTATTGAGTGTTTTTTGGTACCTACAAGTAAGTACCGATGCACAGTCTAAAGTTCAAGAGGAAGACTCTGTTCCCTTCATCTGTGAAATGTACACCGTCTCCTATATAAATGCCTTGCATGTTGTAACGCAAGTTGTTGTGATATATAGAACCCATACCATAGTCTCTGAGGAAAGCAGAAACAGACTTATTGACGTGCTTTCTTGCTTTGTCAATCTGTGGAAAACTTTGGTTGGACCAGTTCCACTTTTGCCTTTGGCATATATTAGAATATACAAAGGTAGTTTGTGGAAAAAGTGACATCAATTGCACAAAGGTGTCCTTAACAAGCATTTCCAGACCTACCCCAGTTAAAGTGCCTAGGTCATTTCCACCACAGTGCACAATTATAAGGTTAGGCTGTGGGAGATGTAGAAAGGATTTCACCAAAGGCATTAATTGGTGCCACTTTAACCCTCTCTGACCAATCCATTTAATGTCTACATTTGGCAAATCAAGGTCTTTCACAATACCTCTTTTTTCTGCATACTTTTCACTCCAGAAGACATAGCTATGACCTACAATCCACACTGTGAACATTTTTCAAGGAGATCTGGATGCACTCAGAAGGTGTCTTTCAGTAGAATGGCAATATGAAAAGAAAGATAATTGTAAAATGGAGGCTTACATACTTTTTTTTAATAAAAAGAACTCATTGGCTGTTTCACACCATTCTACACTAAAAACTAGGCTGTATGTTTACATTTTTGAAAGCATGTTTTGTATTGATTCAGAAAAATGTGTTCCCACAGAACATTACTTTGGATTTGCTGTTAGGTTTGAAAAGTCAACCACTCTTGCTCTTTGGATTAGAAACATTGTGTGCTGAACTTCTGACCTCTCTGCTCACACCAGTGTTCCATGACCTGTTGCTATGGTAGCAGGCAGAAGTCATGTTGGGGGTAGTAATGATTTGGAAAAGGGTGGAAATTTGCAACCAATAGAAATGTGTGTTTCCATTTGAAAAAATGTGGGAAGCAATGTGATTTGAAGTTAACATGTATATGTGTGAAAAAAGAGAGGGAAAGTTTGCCATTTACTGATTCTGGTGAGAGGTGTACAGCTCAGAGATTCTGGCTCTGATAATCTGCTGTGTGAGTGCCACATTTCTTTCTCAACTAACTGCTTTTAAAGGTGAGTTATGAATTTGAGAGGGGATGTATGTGGTGTATTTTGATATAAATAATAGAAATGTGTTTCTTCTTTTAAAGTTGTGTTTTACATTTTATGTTTTGGAAGATATTTAACTGCCTTGAACTTGTAAGATATTATGGAGTATGTCTTCACCATAAGTTAAGGTGTACTGGTATCACCCAGGAATACTGTTTTGTGCCTAGAATCACACCATGAGTCTGTGTGCACACAGGAATTGTTGTCAGAGATTTAATTTGTGTTGCTCTTGTTCTGTAAGACTTGCACTCGTAGGAAAGGGGCAGCTTGTTTTCTGGAACTGTGATGGGTAGCATTCAGCACAAATCAATATCTCACAGATGCGAGGCAAATGCTAACACATTTGAAACCAACAGGGTAGATTTTCCTTCCACTCCTGCAATGGGTGAGGTAGTTCCTACATGTTCAAAAGCCCAATTAACCCTTACCACAAGTGCTTTTACATACATCTATGCAGTCTTCATGCAGTTGTGAAAGTGTCCATGCAGATCTCTTTTGCACCTGACAATACACAGTCTCCAGAAACACACTCTTAGCACACAGCCAGGTGCTTTTCCTGCACTCCCATGCTTACTATTCAGCACTGTGTGGTATTTTAGATAGCAGTGTGTAACGCTAACACATTCAACATCACCAAGGCTGATTTCCTTTGCTCTAGTCTAATCACTCACCCAGGTTCCACATGCTCAAGGTCTCAAGTAGCTGTTAGGACATGTGCTCTTTTCTGCCTCTGTAAACTATAAGGAAAATGTGTCAGGCTGTTACAGTAATTATCTCTTGCTCTACCACAATAGTAAATGTGCTTTGAAATTGCCAATCAAATATCGTTTTCTGCCTAGAATCACACCATGAGTCTGTGTGCACACAGGATTTGTTGTCAGAGATTTAATTCGTGTTGCTCTTGTTCTGTAAGACTTGCTCTCGTAGGAAAGGGGCAGCTTGTTTTCTTGAACTGTGATGGTTAGCATTCAGCAGAAATCACTATCTCACAGATGCGAGGCAAATGCTAACAAATTTGAAAACAACAGGGTAGATTTTCCTTCCACTCCTGCAATGGGTGAGGTAGTTCCTATATGTTCAAAAGCCCAATTAACCCTTACCACATGTGCTCTTACATACATCTATGCAGTCTTCATGCAGTTGTGCATGTGTGCATGCAGATCTCTCTTGCACCTGACAATACACAGTCTCCAGAAACACACTCTTAGCACACAGCCAGGTGGTTCTCCTGCACTCCCATGCTTACTATTCAGCACTGTGTGGTATTTCAGATAGCAGTGTATAACGCTAATACATTCAACATCACCAAGGCTCATTTCCTTTGCTCTAGTCTAATCACTCACCCAGGTTCCACATGCTCTTGGTCTCAAGGAGCTGTTAGGACATGTGCTCTTTTCTGCCTCTCTAAACTATAAGGAAAATGTGTCAGGCTGTTACAGTAATTATCACTTGCTCTACCACAGTAGTAAATGTGCTTTGAAATTCCCAATCAAATATCGTTTTCTGCCTAGAATCACAACATAAGTCTGTGTGCACACAGGAATTGTTGTCAGAGATGTAATTCATGTTGCTCTTGTTCTGTAAGACTTGCACTCGTATGAAAGGGGCAGCTTGTTTTCTTGAACTGTGATGGTTAGCATTCAGCAGAAATCACTATCTCACAGATGCGAGGCAAATGCTAACACATTTGAAAACAACAGGGTAGATTTTCCTTCCACTCCTGCAATGGGTGAGGTAGTTCCTACATGTTCAAAAGCCTAATTAACCCTTACCACATGTGCTCTTATATACATGTATGCAGTCTTCATGCAGTTGTGCAAGTGTCCATGCAGATCTCTCTTGCACCTGACAATACACAGTCTCCAGAAACACACTCTTAGCACACAGCCAAGTGCTTCTCCTGCACTGCCATGCTTACTATTCAGCACTGTGTGGTATTTCAGACAGCAGTGTGTAACGCTAACACATTCAACATCACCAAGGCTCATTTCCTTTGCTCTAGTTTCATCACTCACCCAGGTTCCACATGCTCTTGGTCTCAAGTAGCTGTTAGGAGATGTGCTCTTTTCTGCCTATCTAAACTATATGATAAATGTGTCAGGCTGTTACAGTAATTATCACTTGCTCTACCACAGTAGTAAATGTGCTTTGAAATTGCCAATCAAATATCGTTTAATGCCTAGAATCACACCATGAGTCTGTGTGCACACAGGATTTGTTGTCAGAGATTTAATTTGTGTTGCTCTTGTTCTGTAAGACTTGCACTCGTAGGAAAGGGGCAGCTTGTTTTCTTGAACTGTGATGGTTAGCATTCAGCAGAAATCACTATCTCACAGATGCGAGGCAAATGCTAACACATTTCAAAACAACAGGGTAGATTTTCCTTCCACTCCTGCAATGGGTGAGGTAGTTCTTACATGTTCAAACTCCAATTAACCCTTACCACACATGTACTCTTACATACATTTCTGCAGTCTTCATGCAGTTGTGCAAGCGTCCATGCAGATCTCTCTTGCACCTGACAATACACATTCTCCAGAAGCACACTCTTAGCACACAGGCAGCTGATTTTCCTGCACTCCCATGCTTACTATTCAGCACTGTGTGGTATTTCAGATAGCAGTGTGTAACGCTAACACATTCAACATCACCAAGGCTCATTTCCTTTGCTCTAGTCTAATCACTCACCCAGGTTCCACATGCTCATGGTCTCAAGTAGCTGTTAGGACATGTGCTCTTTTCTGCCTCTCTAAACTATAAGGAAAATGTGTCAGGCTCTTACAGTAATTATCACTTGCTCTGCCACAGTAGTAAATGTGCTTTGAAATTGCCAATCAAATATCGTTTTCTGCCTAGAATCACACCATGAGTCTGTCTGCACACAGGAATTGTTGTCAGAGATTTAATTTGTGTTGCTCTTGTTCTGTAAGACTTGCACTCGTAGGAAAGGGGCAGCTTGTTTTCTTGAACTGTGATGGTTAGCATTCAGCACAAATCACTATCTCACAGATGCGAGGCAAATGCTAACACATTTGAAATCAACATGGCAGATTTTCCTTCCACTCCTGCAATGGGTGAGGTAGTTCCTACATGTTCAAAACTCCAATTAACCTTTACCACACATGTACTCTTACATACATCTCTGCAGTCTTCATGCAGTTGTGCAAGCATCCATGCAGATCTCTCTTGCACCTGACAATACACTTTCTCCAGAAGCACACTCTTAGCGTTTTCTGCCTAGAATCACACCATGAGTCTGTGTGCACACAGGAATTGTTGTCAGAGATTTAATTAGTGTTGCTCTTGTTCTGTAAGACTTGCACTCGTAGGAAAGGGGCAGCTCATATGATAGGATTTGAAAAGCTCAAAAAAAATAGTAATATATTTAAATTACATAAAGGTATTTTTTTTTAATTTCCTTTAGGTATTGCTGAACAACACTGAAATAAATTAAACATGCCTATAAAATCAAGAAAGAGAAAAGAACAGTAAAAACATCTATATTTGAAGACAACTGGACAACAAAAATCAGTTGAAGAACCTCATGTTGGAAAAAAGAAAAAGTCTTCTGGTAAGCAGACTAAGGATTTTTTAAAAAATATCCTCAAACATAGAAAAAATATAGAAAGTATATCCTCTGCAAATAGTGTTTCAAGAAGAAAACAACAAGACAACAGAAAGGAAATGCTAAATGCTAATGTAGAATCAGAAGCAAGAAAGAATGACTTAAAAAGAAAAACAGAATCTCAAAACATTCGTAAAAAATGTTTCGGAGAAGAGTGGTGTTCAATTTGCTAAAGGATGTTAAAAAATAGGAAGAAAGCAATATTTTATAAGAAAAAGAAACATATTGAATCAATTGTTGCAAAGGCTTTGGAATTAATAAGAAAACTATTCATTTTAATTTTGAACAGGATCCGTACATTAGATCAAATAGTCAATGTAATGAAGTCAAAAAGCAAAAGGAAAAGAGTAGTGAAAAAAAATTACTTTTGTAATGTGTTCTTAGGAGAATGAAAGCATAGTTCAAGTACTGAACCATTTTTTAATGAAGAGAGTTATCTTCAAAGTAATAGTTTCCTGTATGCAGTTGACACCAGTGGTCAAACTTATGAAGTTAAAGATGGTTGTGTAATGGAAAAGGAGAAAATGGTTCCAAGAAATGAGGAAGAAGTGTTAGCTGATGAGGTTATGGGGAAACGTCCTAAAGCCCCAGTGTACACTTGGAATTGTAGTAGTATTTGTACTGTACAACAAGAATCTATTGATAAATTATGTGACTTTCTAAGAGAATATAGTAAGAAAAGTGTTAAACAGAAGATTAAGGTGCTTCAAAGACTAGATCCATGCAGAGCGAGAAAGAATACTGGTTTGCAAGGACATTCTCTGGCTTGTCTTTCTAGGAAAGTTTGTCAAAGTGTTTTTCACCATTTTAGGATGCTGGCAGTACATCATACTGAAATGAGAAAGATTGTGAGAAGATTGTATTATGCTAAAAGTCCAGCACTAAAGTTAAATGAGTTGAATAGTGCTCTGTTCCGTGGATCTGTATCAGATGTGAAGAAGGTTTGTGAGGATATTGAGTTTTGTTACTTTGGTCCAGAGCAAGAAAGTGCAGGAAATGACACAGTTATTGAAGAAAATGTGGAAGAGAATGTAGAACTCACTGTTAGTAAAAAATTTGAAGATCAAATGACAAAATTTACTATCATCTCTAATGAAAGACCAAATATTACTTGTATTTGTTGCCGGAGAAGCCATTATAAAACACAAACAAGGAATGTTGATCTCTATAAAAAAAGTGAAAAAGAAAATAATTATGAGTGGAAGGATTTTGCTACATATTTGTTTCTGGAAAATTGTTTTGATTTGGGTGAAGATCAGCGTATTTGTAAATACTGTTATAACAAGTTAGAAGAAAATAAAATGTGAGCTAGAGCTGTACATAATAATTTAGAATTTGTTGATATTCCTGCTGAACTTAGTGATTTAAATACGTATGAGTTTATACTCATTCAATGTGTCCATCCGTTTCAGACTATAGTTCGTATGGAGCCCAAAATAGGTAAATTACCTCCTACAGATTTACAAAGAGGTTTAAAAGGAATAGTTGTCTATTTGCCATTAGATTAAAAAAAAATATTGAAACAATTGATGCAGATAGTTTGGAAACTGAGCCATTAGTTATTCTAGTTAATGGTGTACCTACAAAGAATAAGAAAATTTGGCAGGAGCTACTAGATGTACAAAAAGTATAAAGAGCAAATTTATATTTGAAAAGAAATAATAAGTACTACGAATCAATTTATATGGATGAAGATGAAGAAGTTATACTAGCAGACACAGGAATACCAACTGGGCAAATTGAAAAAGTGGATAAGTCAAAAGAAGAAGAAATTTATGAACATTTCAGCATACATCCTCTTCATTCTAAAGAAGTTATGGGAAATACTATTGATCTGTTTCAGATGAAAAAAGCAAATGAACTCCCGTGAGTGTATGGGAGGAGAGCTTGGAAGCTCGTTGTTTTCCCCAGCTGTTTCTTATAGGAAAAGGTGCACGATATGATGAACGTCCAGTACAGATTCCTGCTTCTGAGTATCGGACTACAAGATTATATGCAGAAGATCCAAGATTTCGTCAAAGTATTCCTTATTTGTTCCATCTTTTATTTGAAAGTGACTTGTCTGCACTATCTTATGCAGTAAATCACATTTTAAAAACTGGAGTACATCTACATAATGTGTCTGCAAAGGATTTTATGAACA
The DNA here is from genome assembly GCF_964204655.1 of Triturus cristatus. NCBI lineage: Eukaryota > Metazoa > Chordata > Amphibia > Caudata > Salamandridae > Triturus > Triturus cristatus. The sequence goes on from NC_140587.1 coordinate 914,985,370, forward strand.
AAGTGCAACAGCGAGATGATCATTTGGAATCTCAATTGATTAATCTGATGGCTTGTCAGCGTGGGACTAATGAATATTGGTACCAACGCCATGGAGAATTGAAATGTATGTTATGGAATTTAGGAACTCCTACATGGTTCCTTACCCTAAGCGGTGCTGAGTACTCTTGGGATGATTTACTGGATTTTCTTCGAGAGGCAAATTCAAATATTGAAAATATCCAATACAAGACAGCAGGAGAATTGTGCTCATTGGATCCGGTTAATGTTTGCAGATATTTCAATCATAGATTTGAGGCTATGATGTCCTTCATCTGCAATAAAAAAAATCCACCTCTTGGAGAAGTTGTGGATTTCTTTTGGAGAAAAGAGTACCAAGCAAGAGGTGCTGTTGTGGATCAAGGATGCCCCAAAATTTGGAACAGATTCTGATGATGCAGGTTTATCTTTCATTGAAGAATATGCAACATGTGCTATACCTAAAAGCACAGAAGAAAAAAACTTAAAAGAGCAAGTTTTACGTTTCCAAAGTCATCGGTGTGGAAAATACTGTCGACGAAAGTACAAGAGTAAAGATAAATTCTACACAAAATGTCACTTTGGATTTCCACGACCTGTTCTTTCAAAAGGAAGAGTAAACAGTTTTATGTCAGCTGTGCGACATACCATTACAAGAAAATCCCAGAAAAATACCTACAGCCTAAGAAGAAAAGAAGAGTCAAAATATATAAATGACTACAACCCAGTCATTTTATCCATGTGGAATGCTAACATGGATATTCAGTATGTAGCTGACAAATCTATTGCTGTTGCTCGGTATGTCACATCTTACATCATTAAATCTGAGAAAACGGAATTGAAAGAAATGTGGGAAGAGATTTCTCACGAGAAGACTGTCAGTAAAAAGCTATACAGTTTCAGTTTAAAGATGTTATCGCATCGAGAAATTGGCTCATACGAATGCTCAGATAGGTTATCATCTGCAAGTCTGTACTCCAAATCCAGAAGAATAATTTGGGTAAGTTTAGGCCTTGCAGGAATGCGAAAACGGGTACTGAAATCTATTCGAGAAATTGAATATTTAGCAGAGAACGAACCAGAAAGTACAGACATTTTGAAAACAAATGTGTTGGACACATATTACCCAAACAGAAGTCATCATCTTGAGAACATGTGTCTCTATGAAGTGCTGCAGAACTACATTTATAAACGGAATGCCACAGAAGACATCAACAATGGAAAATATAAAGTCATTGGTGAGGAAGGATGTTTGGTGAAACAAACAAAAGGAAGTTTGATTAATCACAGGAAGCTGAGTTACGAAACTACTGACAAAAAGGAATTTTACTACTTAGCACTTTTACAGCTGTTTAAACCATGGCGTTCAGAGGATGAATTACTTGGAGATTTTCAGAGCTATGAAGATTCCTTTAATGCATGCAAAGATAACATAGAATGCAGTACTTTCTCAAATTATGTACAAATGTTACATGAAGAAATTGAACAAGAAGCTAAAATTGCATCTGAAGTAGCTAGAGACAGTTCTCAAGACAGTCAAAGTTCTGGTACGCTCAGTTAAGATCCCCTAGGACAACCAATCGTAGAAAATGAAGCTGCAATAGCCATGACTGAAGTGGAAACAGCTATGAATCAAGCTCAGGAAGATTTAATAGACTTACCAAATTTGGAACAACAACTGAATGATGAACAACAACAAATTTATGAAGAAGTCACAAAACAAATTGATCATGGATTACTGCATGAAAATAAAGAGTGCTCATGCACAGCATTTGAACCAATCAGAATGTATGTGGGTGGACAAGCTGGAACTGGAAACAGTTTCTTAATTAAAGTAATTAGAAGCTACCTACAGAAAAACCTGATTCAGCTTTGTCTTGTGTTGTTACTGCTCCAACTGGGTAACCAGCATATAACATAAAAGGAATTACCTTACATCGTTTGCTAATGTTACCAGTAGAGCATGAGAACAAAATAGAATACCACAAGCTAACAGGAGAAGCATGTTTTGAAGTTTCAAGACTGTTAAAGAAAATGAAAGTTCTCATTATTGATGAGGTAAGCATGGTATCAAACTTAATGCTTGCCTTTGTGCATTTAAGAATGCAGCAAATTCTAAAGACAGACTATGACGTGTTATTTGGAGGAAAACATATATAGTTTTTGGGGATCTACTGCAGCTCACTCCAGTTAAAGGACAACCAGTATTTAATACTGTTACACATGAAGACACGAAAAAGTTGTTAGGAAGTATAGGTAATGTGACTATTTGGTCATAATTTGAGTACAAAGAACTCATTACCAATATGCGGCAAGCAAATGATGATGATTATGCAAGTATTCTCAAAGATATCAGAATTGGACTACTCACAGAAAATGGCAGAAAAGCTTTACAGAGTCGATTGCTATGTAATTTGTTTCCAACAGAACAAATAGTTCCAGAGAAAATATACAAGAAAATTGCAGAAAAAAATACTGTAATCTGCTTAATTCCAACACTACATGAATGCTCTATATTCAATGAAGAACTTTTGAAATTGGAAAATTAAGAGATTATGAAAATGGAAGCCGTGGATAAAATACAGTATGAAGGAATAACTATTACATTGACAGGCAAATTGAAAACTAAATTGGATTCTCTAGAGAAAAACATATCGAAAACAGCTGGTTTAGAAAAGAATCTTTATGTATGTATGAACTGTCGAGTAATTTTAAGACGTAATTTGAATGTAGAAAAAGGTTTAGTGAATGGAGCTATGGGTAAAGTTGTGGGTTTTGTTAAATACCAGAAAAAAGATGGAATTAAATTTAAAAAAATAAAATTTGATCAGATTGAAGAGGTTAAAGACATTAGTCGTTGTTCAGTTCGTTTTTTGCTTGTGAAAGACTTATATGTACGTAGGAAGCAGTTTCCATTTTCTCTAGCATATGCTGTAACTATTCACAAATCTCAAGGATTAACTGTAGATTGTGCTTTTGTAAACATTGGATCTAGTGTGTTTAAAGAAGGTATGGCATATGTTGCTTTGTCACAAGTGAAAACATTATCTGGTTTATTCATGATAGACTTTGATGACTCAAACGTTAGTGCTGATGCAAATTGTGTAAAGGAGTATAATAGATTAAGAAGAAGCTATGCTCCTCATTTAGGTCAGTATGCTGTGTTTGAAAAACGTGTTGTTTGTCGGAAAAGGAGAATTGAGAATATCTGTAATGAGGATGTACAGAAGAGAAAACAAAAGGAGAGTGGTGTGATTGCAAGCAAAAAGAAAAAGGACAATGTTGAAGAGGTTGTTGGTTGTCATTTTGAAAATAGCTCTGGTGTCAACTGCTACGCTAATGTAGTGCTGAATGTTGTATTTTATCTTGAAAGTTTGCAAGATCAGATAATACTAAATCATGAAAAAAGATTTTGTTCTCTGCTGAGTTTCCTTTATGAGAAGCTGAGTAATGATAAAACTAAAATAGAAAGTGCTTCTGATGTTAGAAATCTTTTAGATGTATGTTCTGGATGTATACAGTTTACTGAAAATGTCCAGTAAGATGCACAGGAATTCTTAATGTATATGCTTATGGTACTGGAAGATGAGGGGGTAGAAATAGAAAATATGTTTGGTCTCTCTTATAAATGGGAACATTGTTGTGAAAACTGTATGAACACATGCAGCACTAATGTTGATTCTGAAAGGTTCATACATTTAACATTACCAGAGAGTAAAGCAGTGACTTTTAGTAAATTAGTTAAAGATGCAAATCATAACATGGAATGTTCTCAATGTAAATCAGAAATGTTATCAACGTTATTTTTAAAGAAATATGGACAGTATATAATTTTAATGATGCAACGTTGTAGAGCTGATGGAACAAAATTGGACACTTTAATAAAGAAGTTTACAGGAAATCAATTATCAATATCAGGAAAGACTTTTGTTGCAGTTGCAATAATTTTCCATGATGGACCTTCTATAACGTCTGGTCATTACACAGTTTATCTAAAATGTGAAAAAGGCTGGACACTGTGTAATGATTCTCAATTGATTTTCAAGCAACATTTGCCAGCAGAATTACCAAATTCCTACTTAATTTTTCTAAAACCAAAATTTTAGATACAAATTGCAGCATCTGAAGAAACCATTATTTCGATTTTATAAGATTACCATTGGATATTTCACCTAAAAAGGGTTTAAAAATTACCATTTGGCCTCATGGAAAGGTAACTGTTTCTATTGTGGACTTCTTTGACAGATATTATTTTGGTGTATGTGCTTAAGCAACAAGATTTACAGACGTTCTTTATTGCAAATAGTTATTGTTCTTAGAAGATATTTTTAATATATATGTTACATTTCTATCAAGGTATGTTTTACTGAGGATAGATTCAGGGCTTTTTTAAACAATCTTTCAGATTGTTTATTTTTTTGCCCGTTGTTAAGTGATGAATGCAATTGATATCACTATTTTCAGTGAAATTCAATATATTCTGAAAACAGCTAAAAAAGGGGAAACAATTACTTTGTTAAATATGAAAATATGTGGACTGTATTCTAAAATGTATTGTTAAATATTACTACTTTTTATCTTTTTTTTCAGATCGAGAAAGAAAATTTAGGAAATTGAATCCTTTTTTCTTGCAATTAAAAAAACCATTTATTTCTAATTAAGTTATTTTGTTGGTCAGGTAAGTTTAAAATATCTGTATTTCTCACCCCGTCACTTTCATGCTCCCTTTTGTTCACTTCTCCTCACTCTGCTTTTCTCATTCCCCTTCTCTCTCTCTTCTTCCTTTACTGCTCTTTCCGTAACTCCCTCACTCCTTCTCTACTACTCCCCTAGGTTTACTGCCTCCATCACTATTTTTTCAACCATGTTTCTCTCCTTGTCTCCATATGTCTCAGTCATTCTAACTGCCTTAGTCCTTCTCAGTTCCTTGCTCTCTGTCTCTGTTTCTGTTTCTCTCCCTTTGTCTGTCTTACCCATAATTTCCTAAACATCTCTGGGGCAGATTTACAAGCCCCCTGCGCCACCACTACATCACTTTTCATGACGTACTGGTGGCGCAGGGGTCTCCTCCATATTTACAAGGAGTGGAAAAGCCACCCTGCGTGACTTTTCCTCTCCTTATAAATACAGCCACTTCACACGCAGCACTGTGCATTGAAGGGGCGTTCAATGGGTGTTGTTGTGGGTGTTCCCACGCAACACCCATAGAACTAGACACATCTCCAGATTTACGAGAAATCGTAATTCTGGAGATTCGTGTGAATGCTACGCCACCCTAGAGGTGGCGTAGCGAGGCACAACGAGGAGAAATGTTTTCATTTCTCCTCATTTTTTCCTCTTTCAGTGCGTACTGCATTCTACAGCACGCATTGAAAGAGGAAAAAGCCTCTTGTGATTGTTTTTTTGCAGGAAGGTGTCCCTTTCTGCAGAAGAACAATCTCTCCACCACGCAGGCATCCTTGCAGCATGGTGCAAGGGAGCCTGCGCCGGCGCATGGCTGCAGTTTGTGCGCCAGCGTAGGGGAAGCATAGAGATGTGACATATTCTTGTAAATATGTTGCATCTCTGTGCTTCGAAACTAACGCAGCACGGCGCAGCAAAATTACTTGCTGCACCGTGCTGCGTTAGTTTGTTATAAATCTGCTCCTCTGTTTCTACCACTCCTCCTCTCTCCATCACTCATTTTCCATCTATGTTAATTTTTTAACCTTCTCCGTCATTCTCCTTCCCTCACCTTCCCTAACTGTCACTATCCTTTTCTCATAGTCACTCCTATTCTCCTACTTCACTTCCTCCTGTCTGTATCTCACACCCCTTCACCTTTTTGCATTCTTTCCTTCACTCTCCCTCACTCTGCTTTGCTCATTGAAATCCTGACTCCCTTTCTCTCACTCTAGTTTCCTAAATCCCTTCATCCCCTCACTCCCCATCTCTCACTTTCCCTTATCCCCTTTTCTAATCCTCATACCTGTTATCTCACCATCACTCCACTTCTCTTACTTTCAATCCCTTTACCCTGCTGTACTTCATCCGCTTCGTCTGTTACTCCCTGTTCCTATCTCCGTCCCTTACTCCCCTTTTCTCACTCCCCCCTCCCTCACTCTCCATTACTCACTGCCATTCCCTTACTCATTCACTCTTCTTACCTGTATCCTCTACCTTTAGTCCTTTTGTTGCAGTCAGTCTTTCACTTCCCTTGTATGACTGATCATACTTTCCTTTTCTCACTCATTCTGTCAGTCCTTTCCTCCTCTTCACTCAGTCATTTCAATAATTTCAATCATTCAGGTATACACTACACATTCATTCAATAAAATTACAACACAGTATATTAAGAATATAGCTCTTCTTGGAGAAGTGAAGTGAGTTCTGAAAAGAACTGTGTTTTTTGTCTTTTTTGTTTTGTATTTTTTTTTAAAAAAATTAAAGTTTTTGTATTTTTTTTGTTTTTTTAAAACTGTTTACTCTTCTTTTTGAAAGAACAGGTTGTGGAAATCCAAATCGACATTTTGTGTAGAATTTATCTTTACTTTTGTACTTTCGTCAACAGTATTTTCCACACCGATGTCTTTGGAAACGTAAAACCTGCTCTTTTAACTTTTTCTCTTCTGTGCTTTTAGGTATAGCACATGTTGCATATTCTTCAATGAAAGATAACACTGCTTCATCAGCATCTGTTCCAAATTTTGGAGCATCCTTGATCCACAACAGCATATGAATATGAGGAGCACCTCTTGCTTGGTACTCTTTTCTCCAAAAGAAATCCACAACTTCTCCAAGAGGTGGATTTTTTTTATTGCAGATGAAGGACATCATAGCCTCAAATCTATGATTGAAATATCTGCAAACATTAACCGGATCCAATGAGCACAGTTCTCCTGCTGTCTTGTATTCGATGTTTTTAATGTTTGAATTTGCCTCTCGTAGAAAATCCAGTAAATCATCCCAAGCGTACTCGGCACAGCTTAGGGTTAGGAACCATGTAGGAGTTCCTAAATTCCGTAACATACATTTCAATTCTCCATGGCGTCGGTACCAATATTCATTCGTCCCACGCTGACAAGCCATCAGATTGATCAATTGTGATTCCAAATGATCATCTTGCTGTTGCACTTTGTTCATAAAATCCTTAGCAGACACATTATGTAGATGTGTTCCACTTTTTAAAATGTGGTTTACTGCATAAGATAGTGCAGACAAGTCACTTTCAAATAACAGATGGAACAAATAAGGAATACTTTGACGAAATCTGGGATCTTCTGCATATAATCTTTTAGTCCGCTACTCAGAAGCAGGAATCTGGACTGGACGTTCATCGTATCGTCCACCTTCTCCTGTAGGAAACAGCTGAGGAAAACAACGAGCTTCCAAACTCTACTCCCATACACTTACGGGAGTTCCTTTGGCTTTTTTCATCTGAAACAGATCAATAGTGTTTGCCATAACTTCTTCTGAATGAAGAGGATGTATGCTGAAATGTTCATAAATTTCTTCTTCTTTTGACTTGTCCACTTTTTCAATTTGCCCAGTTTGTGTGTCTGTGTCTCCTAGTAAATCTTCTTCATCTTCATCTATATAAATTGATTCATACCATTTATTATTCCTTTTCAAATTTGCTCTTTGTACTTTCCGTACATCTACCAGCTCCTGCCAAATTTTCTCACTCTTTGTAGGTACACCATTAACCAGAATAACTAATGGTTCAGTTTCCAAAGTATCTGTATCAATAGTTTCCATATTTTTTTTCAAATCCAACGGCAAATAGACAACTCTTCCTTTTAAACCTCTCTGTAAATCTGAAGGAGGTAATTTGCCTGTCTTTGGCTCCATACGTACTATGGTCTGGAACGGATGAACACATTGAATGAGTATAGACTCATACGTATTTAAATCAGAAAGTTCTGCAGGAACTTCAACCAATTCTAAATTATTATGTACAGCTCTAGCTGGCATTTTATTTTCTTCTAACTTGTTGTAACAGTATTTACAAATACGATGATCTTCACCCAAATCAAAACAATTTTCAAGAAATATATATGTTGCAAAATCCTTCCACTTATAATTATTTTCTTCTTCACTTTTTTTGTAGAGATCAACATTCCTTGTTTGGATTTTATAATGGCTTCTCCGGCAACAAATACAAGTAATATTTGGTCTTTCATTAGAGATGATAGCAAATTTTGTTATTTAATCTTCAAATTTCTTATTTACGGAGGGTTCTACATTCTCTTCCACATTTTCCTCAATAACTGTGTCATTCCCTGCACTTTCTTGTTCCGCACCAAAGTAACTTAACTGAATTTCATCAGTAACCTTCTCAACATCTGATACAGATCCACGGAACAGAGCCTTATTCAACTCATTTAACTTTAGTGCTGGACTTTTAGCAAAATACAATCTTCTCACAAATTTTCTAATTTCAGTATGATGAACTGCCAGCATCCTAAAATGGTGAAAAACACTTTGACAAACTTTCCTAGATAGACAAGCCAGAGAGTGTCCTTGCAAACCAGTATTCTCTCTCACTCTGCATGGATCTAGTCCTTGAAGCACCTTAATCTTCTGTTTAACACTCTTTTTACAATATTTTCTTAAAAACTCACGTAATTTATCAATAGATTCCTGTCGCAAAGTACAAATACTACTACAATTCCAAGTATACACTGGGGCTTTAGGACGTCTCCCCATAACCTCATCCGCAATCACTTCTTCCTCATTTCTTGGAACCATTTTCTCCTTTTCCATTATACAACCATCTTTTACTTCATATGCTCATCCAGTGGTGTCAACTGCATGCAGCAAACTATTACTTTGAAGATAACTCTCTTCATTAAAAAATGGTTCAGTACTTGAACTATGCATCCATTCTCCTAAAAACACTTTACAAAAGTTATTTCTTTTCAATACTCTTTTCGTTTTGCTTTGTGACTTCATTACATTGACTATTTTTTCGAATGTACGCATCCTGTTCAAAATTAAAATGAATAGTTTTCTTTTTAATTCTAAAGCCTTAGCTACAATGGCTTCAATATCTTTTTTTCTCTTGTAAAATTTAGCTCTTTTCTTATATTTTTTCACATCCTTTAGCAAATTGGACATCACTCTTCTCTGAAACATTTTCCTACGGATCTCTTTAAATGCTGATTTTCTTTTCAAGTCAATTTTTATAGCTTCTGCTTGTACATTAGCATTTAGTAAATTCTCACTATTCTCCTATTGTTTTCTACTTGAAACAGTTTTTCCAATGGGGACATTTTTTTAAATTTTCCTTTTTTTGAATATATTTTTAAAGAATTCCTTTGTCTGCTTACCAGAAGACTTTTTCTTTTTCCCAACATGAGCATCTTCAACTAGCTTGGGTCCTCCAGTTGTCTTCAAATATACATGTTTTTTCTGTTGTTTCCGCTTTCTTGATTTTATAGGCATCTTATATTTCCTTCACTGCTCTGCAGCAATACCTGAAAGAAACTAAAAAAAAATACCTTTTTGTAATTTAAATATATTTCTATTTTTGTTATGATCTTTTCTAATCTTATAACACTATCTACCCCTTTCCTACAAGTGAAAAACACAACAAAACCAACACGAATTTAATCTCTAAGAACAATTCCTGTGTGCACACAGACTCTTGGTGTGATTCTAGGCAGAACACGATATTTCATTTGCAATTCAAAAGCACACTTACTTTTTTTTTTTTGCAACTGTTAATTACTCTAACAGTCTGACACATTTTCTTTATAGTTTAGAGAGGCAGAAAAGAGCACATGTCCAAACAGCTTTTTCAGAGCATGTACATGTGTAACCTGGCTGACTGACTACACTCCAGCAAAGATAATGAGCCTTGGTGATGTTCAATGCATTAGCGTTCCTCACTCCTACCTAAAACACCACACAGTGCTGATTAGTAAGCATGAGTGTACAGGAAAAACAACTAGCTCTCTGCTAAGAGTGTGGTTCTGGAGACTGTCTACTGTCAGGTGCAAGAGAGACTTGGATGGACCCTTACATAACTGCTTAAACACTGTAAACATGTATGTAAGACTACATGTGTGGTAAGGGTTAATATGAGTTTTTTGTATGTAGCAACTACATGACCCATTGCAAGAGTGGAAGAAAAATCTACCATGTTGATTTCAAATATGTTAGCATTTGCCTCCTATTTGAGAAACTGTTTTGGGCTGAATGCTAACCACCACATTTCCAGAAAACAAGCTTCCCCTTTCATACGAATGCAATTCTAAATGAAGCAGAGTATCACGAAATAGATCTCTGAGAACAATTCCTCTGTGCTCACAGACTCATGCTGTGATTTTAGGCAGAAAATGAAATTTGCTTGCCAATTTCAAAGCACACTTACTACTGTTTTTTCTGCAAGTGTTAAGTACTCTAACAGTCTGATACATTTTCATTACAGTTTTCAGATACAGATAACAGCACATGTGCAAACAGCTTTTTGAGACCATGAACATGTGTGACCTTGGTGACTGACTCCACTCCAGCAAAAGAAATCAGCCTTAGTGATGTTGAATGTATTAGCATTACTCACTGCTACCTGAAACACCACTCACTTGTGAATACTAAGCATGAGTCTACAGGATAAACTGCTGGGTGTGTGCTAAGAGTCTGCTTATGCAGACTGTGTATTTTCAGTTACAAGAGACATATGCATGGATACATCCAAAAAGAGCCAGAGTGACACGAAATACATCTCTGACAACAATTCCTGTGTGCTCACAGACTCATGCTGTGATTCTAGGCAGAAAATGAAATTTGCTTGCCAATTTCAAAGCACACTTACTACTGTTTTCTGTGATTTTAGGCAGAAAATGAAACTTGCTTGCCAATTTCAAAGCACACTTACTACTGTCTTTTTCTGCAAGTGTTAAGTACTCTAACAGTCGCATACATTTTCATTACAGTTTTCAGATACAGAAAACAGCACATGTGCAAACAGCTTTTTCAGACCATGAACATGTGTGACCTTGGTGACTGACTACACTCCAGCAAAAGAAATCAGCCTCAGTGATGTTGAATGTATTAGCATTACTCACTGCTACCTGAAACACCACTCACTTGTGAATACTAAGCATGATTCTACAGGATAAACTGCTGGGTGTGTGCTAAGAGTCTGCTTATGCAGACTGTGTATTTTCAGTTACAAGAGACATATGCATGGATACTTGCAAAAAGAACCAGAGTGACACGAAATACATCTCTGACAACAATTCCTCTGTGCTCACAGACTCATGCTGTGATTTTAGGCAGAAAATGAAATTTGCTTGCCAATTTCAAAGCACACTTACTACTGTTTTTTTCTGCAAGTGTTAAGTACTCTAACAGTCGCATACATTTTCATCACAGTTTTCAGAAACAGAAAACAGCACATGTGCAAACAGCTTTTTGAGACCATGAACATGTGTGACCTTGGTGACTGACTACACTCCAGCAAAAGAAATCAGCCTTAGTGATGTTGAATGTATTAGCATTACTCACTGCTACCTGAAACACCACTCACTTGTGAATACTAAGCATGATTCTACAGGATAAACTGCTGGGTGTGTGCTAAGAGTCTGCTTGTGCAGACTGTGTGTTTTCAGTTGCAAGAGACATATTCATGCATGCATCCATAACAGCTTAAACATTGTAGTAATGTATGTAAAAGTACATGTGTGGCAAGGTTTAATTGCAGTTTTGTATATGTATGACCAAGCTCAGCAATTGCATGATTAGAAGCAAAATCTGCGATATCAATTTCAAATGTGTTAGCATTTGCCTCCCATTTGTGTCTTACTGATTTATGCTGAATGGAAACCATCATATTTACAAAAAGAAAGCTGCCCCTTTCCTACAAATGCCGGACCATCACTATTAAAATCTCTAGCAACAATTCCTGTGTGCACACAGACTCATGGGTTGATTCTAGGCACAAAACAGTATTCCTCAGTGATACCAGTACACCTTAACTTATGGTAAAAGCACACTCCATAATATTTAACTAGTTAAAGACAGTTAAATATCTCCCAAACCACAAAATGTAAAACATAACTTTTAAAGAAGAATCACAATTCTAATATTTATATAAAAAATCACCACATACATCCCCTCTCAAACTCATAACTCACCTTTAAAATTAGTTAGTTGAGAAAGAAATGTGGCACTCAAACAGCAGACTATCAGAGTCAGAATATCAGAGCTCTACACCTCTCTCCTCTCTCCAGAACCAGTAAATGGCAATGTGTCCCTCTCTTTTTTCACACATATACATGTTAATTACAAATCTCAGTGCTTCCCACTTTTTTTCAAATGAAATCACACATTTCTGTTGGTTGAAAACTTCAACCCTTTTCCAAATGTACCCTTCCCCCAACTTGACTTCTGCCTGCTACCATAGCAACAGCTCATGGAACACTGCTGTGAGGAGAGAGGTCAGAAGTTCAGCACACAATGTTTCAAATCCAAAGAGCAAGAGTGCTTCTCCTGTCCAACCCAACAGCAAATCCAAACTAATCTTCTGTGGGAACACAATTTTCTGAACCAATACAAAACATGCTTCTAAAAATGTACACATACAGCCTACTTTTTACTGTAAAATGATTTGAATCAGCCAATGAGTTCTTTTCATTTAAAAAAAATATGTATGCCTCCATTTTACAACTGTCTTTCATTTCATATTGCCATTCTACTGAAAAACACCTTCTGAGTGCATCCAGATCTCCTTGAAAGATGTTCACAGTGTGGATTGTAGGTCACAGCTATGTCTTCTGGAGTGACAAGTATGCAGAAAACAGAGGTATGGTGAGAGACCTTGCTTTGCCAAATGTAGACATTAAATGGATTGGTCAGAGAGGGTTAAAGTGGCACCAATTATTGCCTTTGGTGAAAACCTTTCAACATCTCCCACAGCCTAACCTTATTATTGTGCACTGTGGTGGAAATGACCTAGGCACTTTAACTGGTGTAGGTCTGGAAATGCTTATTAAGGACACCTTTGTACAATTGATGTCGCTTTTTCCTCAATCTGCCTTTGTATATTCTAACATATGCCAAAGGCAAAAGTGGAACTGGTCCAACCAATTTTGTCCGCAGATTGACAAAGCAAGAAAGCACGTCAACAAATCTATTTCTGCTTTCCTCAGAGACTATGGTATGGGTTCTATATACCACAACAACTTGCGTTACAACATGCAAGGCATTTATAGAGGAGACGGTGTACATTTCACTGATGAAGGCAACAGAGTCTTCCTCTTGAACTTTAGACTCTGCATCGGTACTTACTTATAGGTACCAAAAAACACTGCATAAACACAACGGCTCTTTTTAGAGCCCCCTAATATCTTAACACTTAAATTTGTTTTTTACTTAGATTTTTTTTATTTAGTTTTTTTCTACCGTACGCGTATGGTAAGCTTACCGTACGCGCACCCCGCGATTTAAAAAAAAAAAATGTTAAATGTATTTTTCATACTTTTATGACCTTCTTGGACCCCCTGACAAACGCTAGGGGGTCTGCAACTCTCTTTGTTGCCCCCTTTCCACGGTCTCCTCCTTTGTTTATCAGTGTGAGACACACAAAATGGAGGCCGACACTTCCTGATTTCGACCGATTCGAATGTTTACAGTCATGTAACCACCAATCAGAATTGCGCTCGCGCATGGCAGCGTACGCGTACAGTAAGCTTACCGTACGCACTCGGAGCGCGCCTATAGATATATATATTGATTTAAATGCTATTTTCTCAGCAAATACTGAACACATTTACACCAGACCTACAAAAGGCACATCCCTGACCTGAGGACTACCTCTCTGCCAAATTTCAAGTAATTCTGTTCAGCCGTTCGGGCTGTAGCTTGGACTAAAGGTCCTATGGAAAAATGCATGGGGAAAAGATGTTTTGGGACCCCCCCTTTTTCTCAGCCCCCGCTTGACGAATCCCCCCGAGACTTTCAGGGTAGGAGCGGAGCGGAGCGCCCCACCTATTTTGAAAATTTCGCCAGGATTCGTCAATCGGCGCCAAAGTTATTCAAAATAGAATGTTGCGGATTTCCTATGGAAACACGGTCCTAACTATAACTACCCACTGGCGACCGCCAGTAGGTAATATATATAATGTATATATATATATATATATATCTATATTATCTACTGGCGGTCGCCAGTAGATAGTTATAGTTAGGACCTATTTTCCATAGGAAATCCGCAACATTCTATTCCCAATAAGTCAGGCGCCGGTTGATGAATCCTCGAGAAATTTTCCAAACTTTTGGCCAGCTCCGCTCCGCTCCTACCCTGAAAGTTTCGTGGTGATTCATCAAGCGGGGGTCGAGAGAAAAGGGGGGTCCCAAAACGCGTTTTCCCCATGCAATTTCCCATAGGATCTGTTGTCGCAGCTACAGCCCGAACCGCTGAACGGAGTGACACCAAATTTGGCAAAGAGGTAGTCCTCAGTTGAGACTCGTGCCTTTTGCATAAATGGTGTGAATCCGTTCAGTAGTTCCTGATAAAATTAGAGTTAAAAGTACATATATATCTATGGCCGGGGAGGATCCGCGGACCCTACCGGCACGGTAAGCGCACCCTCCCCGAACCGAGCGCGCACCCTCCCGATCGCACGCTGAATGCTAAGTGGCTATCGAGTGTCTGTCTACATTCGAAACCAGGAACTGTTGGCGGCCATTTTCTGCCTTGGTAGAAGCGAGGCTGAAGAAGCAAGGGGAATAAATGTGTAAAACATATAAAGGGGGCAGAGTGGAAATACTCTGACCCTCTAGAGGTGCTTAGGGGGTCCCAGAAGGACCCCCTGGGGCCCCCCTTTTTTTTTTTTAAACGGCAAAATGCGCGCAGGGTGCGCGCATCCTATCGCGTTGGGTGCACGATTCTCTTACGTTGGGTACGCGGATCCAAGGGAAAAAAAATTGAAAAAAGACAAGAAATTACAACTTTCTACACTGAAAGGTAGGGTTTATATTTCTGTTTGTTAAAAGCATGATTCTTATTGGTTAACAAAAACAGTTTGTAAGGAACATTATATATGATAAGCTGATATGTTGAAAAGTCAAGCACACTTGCTGTCTTGTTTAGCAAAATTGTGTGCTGAACTTGTGACCTGTGTGCTCAGTGCAGTGTTCCATGACCTGTTTCTATGGTAACAGGCAGAAGGCAGATTGGGGGAAGGGTTGAAATGTATTTCATTTGGAAAGGGTTGAAATGTTTAACCAATAGAAATGTGTGTTTGCTTTTGAATTTATGTGTGAAGGATTGTGATTTGATGTTTACATGTATATGTGTGAAAAATGAAAGGGAAACATTTCCATTCTTTGTTTTTGCTAAGAGGTGCACAGTGCAGAGATTCTGTAAAAGAAAATCTGGTGTGTGACTGATATACTTCTTAATCTACAAAAAGGTGAGTTATTTAATTGTGAGGGGATGTATGTAGACTATTTTGATTTTAATCAGACTAATGTATTTCTCCTGCTAAAGTGTAGGGAGTACTTTTTTTCTCTACAATCTTATTGACAGTGTGTGTGCATGTAGAAACCATTCTGTGATAAGCATTTGTGTTCTTTATGTGTTTGCAGACAGATAACTGTGCTGTTTTTATATTTTGGTAGAATTAGAAACCAGTCATTGTTTATGAATTTGTTAAATGAATTATGTTTCTATACTAAAATGTAGTACTCCTTCTAGAAGAAGAAATGTGTTTTGGTATAGTGCAAGGGATAGTGTTGTTTGTCTAGAATCACACTGTGAGTCTGTGTGCATTTGGGAACCACTGTGAGAGAAGCATTTGGTAACATTGTGTATTTGCTGACAGATAACTGTTTTAAAACCTGTCATGTTGTCAAGTTTTAGTAGCATTAGAAGCCAGTCTTTGGTTATGCATTGATAACATGAGTCAGGGTTTGACACAAAAGTGCAGTCCTGAAATATGTACATTGTGTGAAGTTCCCTTACCACTTCCACAGTAGTGAATGAGTTTTGGTAAACTCCTAGGGATAATGGTTGTTGTCTAGAATCACACAGTGAGTCTCGGTGCATTTGGGAACCACTGTGAGAGAAGCATTTGGTAACATTGTGTATTTGCTGACAGATAACTGTTTTAAAACATGTCATGTTGTCAAGTTTTAGTAGCATTAGAAGCCAGTCATTGGTTATGCATTGATAAAAAAAAGTCATGCTTTGACACTAATGTGCTGTACTTTAATATTAGATTGTGTGTAGTCTCCTTACCCCTTGCACAGTAGTGAATGAGTTTTGGTAAGCTGCTAGGGATATTGTTGCTTGTCTAGAATCACACTGTGAGTCTGTGTGCATTTGGGAACCACTGTGAGAGAAGTATTTGGTAACATCGTGTATTTGCTGACAGATAACTGTTTTAAAACCTGTCTTGTTGTCAATTTTTAGTAGCATTAGAAGGCAGTTTTTGCTTATGCTTTGATTAAATGAGTCAGGCTTTGACACAAAAGTGCAGTCCAGAAATGTGTAGATTGTGTGCACTTCCCTTACCACTTCTACTGTAGTGAATGAGTTTTGGTAAACTCCTAGGTATAGTGGTGCTTGTCTAGAATCACACCGTGAGTCTGTGTGCATATGGGAACCACTGTGAGAGAAGCATTTGGTAACATCGTGTATTTGCTGACAGATAACTGTTTTAAAACCTGTCATGTTGTCAAGTTTTAGTAGCATTAGAAGACAGTTATGGCTTATGCTTGGATTAAATGAGTCAGGCATTTACACTAAAGTGTAGTCCTGAAATATGTAGATTGTGTGCAGTTTCCTTACCACTTCCACTGTAGTGAATGAGTTTTGGTAAACTCCTAGGGATAGTGGTGCTTGTCTAGAATCACACTGTGAGTGTGTGTGCATTTGGGAACCACTGTGAGAGAAGGATTGGGTAACATCGTGTATTTTCTGACAGATAGCTCTTTTAAAACCGGTCATGTTGTCAGGTTTTAGTAGCATTAGAAGCTAGTCTTTGCTTATGCATTGATAAAATGAGTCAGGGTTTGACACTAAGGTGCAGTACCATGTACTATTCTCTTCACTGTGCCAGAACTGAAAATTTAAAAGTTTTACCCAGGCACTGTCCTAGCAGTAGTCTGATGATTTAGTCAGTTTCTAAGTACTTATGTTGTGAACCATACATTACCACATAGACTGCTTCAAATGTCTATGCAGTATGCATGGAGTCTTCTAACATACTATACACTTGTCTTTCACACCTTCAATTCCCTAGTCAGTATCCATACACTTCCAGAAAAAACACTGTCACTCCCTTTGCACTCCTCTAGTGACCCATTCAGTACCAAGTACTAATCCATTCACTGTGCCAAAAGCCAACCACTTATAAATTCACCCAGGCACTCTCCTTGCTGTACTCTAATCATTCAGTCAGTACCCAAGTACTCATGCAGTGAGCCAGGCCTTATCACATAGACTGCTTCAAACGCCTATTCACTATGCATGCAGTCTTCTAACCACCTACACAGTTGTTTGTCACACCTTCAATTCCCTAGTCAGTATCTATACACTTCCAGGAAACACCCTGTCACTCCCTTTGCAGTCCTCTAGTGACCCATTCAGCACCATGTACTAATCCATTCACTGTGCCAAAACCCAAACACTTATAAATTCACCAAGACACTCTCTTTGCAGTACTCTAATCATTCAGTCAGTGCCTAAGTATTCATGCACTGAGCCAGGCCTCAGCACATGGACGGCTTCAAACCCCTATCCACTATGCATGCAGTCTTCTAACCACCTAGACACTTGTCTTTTACACCTTCAATTCCCTAGTCAGTATCCATACAGTCCAGCAAACATCCTGTCACTCCCTTTGCACTCCTCTAGTGACCCATTCAGTACCAAGTACTAATCCATTCCCTGCGCCAAAAGCCTACCACTTACAAATTCACCCAGGCACTCTTCTTGCTGTACTCTAATCATTCAGTCAGTACCCAAGTACTCATGCAGTGAGCCAGGCCTTATCACATAAACTGCTTCACACGCCTATTCACTATGCATGCAGGCCTCTAACCACCTACACAGTTCTCTTTCACACCTTCAATTCCCCAGTCAGTATTCATTCATTTCTAGCAAACACCCTGTTACTCACCCAGTGTGTCTCTTTATAGTACTGTAATCAATCAGTCAGTTAGCATGTAGTC
The DNA here is from genome assembly GCF_964204655.1 of Triturus cristatus. NCBI lineage: Eukaryota > Metazoa > Chordata > Amphibia > Caudata > Salamandridae > Triturus > Triturus cristatus. The sequence continues at coordinate 915,003,552 of NC_140587.1, forward strand.
TTTTAGTGAGGTAGGCTTTAGGGCATGAACTGCTTCAGAGTAGTATGCACTATGCATGTAGTGTTTTAACGATCGTCACACTTGTGGTTCAGGGCTATAGTTTCTTAGTCAGTTTTTATATAAAATGTGTTTGTACAGTAATGGAATAGTATAAATTTGAAAGTTATTAATATACATTTATTTGTGATTCTTTTTTACAGATACAGAACAGGAGAGTTTCTCATCTGTTTGCACTCTTCTCGTGCAAGATTGTTTGGATGAAGGGTCCTTCGGTGTTTCATCATACTTGCCGTGCCGAGTATTTCTTGTTAGGATCCCCTTGCAACAGAACTCTTTTGCAAATCTTGCACGTGACCAAGGTGGCATTGATCTTTGTTTGCCCCTCGGGAAAAGTCAAAGATTTCCACACCACTGAAGGAAAACGTTGTGGGCGTGGTGTGGTGAATATTTTAAAGCAACAACATTTACAGTTTTTGTAAGTTAAACTCATAAAATTTTGGTAGCTGTAAGCATTTTATATATCTGTGATTTGTATCTTGTGGTATTTTGTTGAGAATAGCATGTTGTTTTTTTTTTAACAATCTTTTTGATTGCTTTTTTTGCCCGCTGTTAAGTGATGAGTACGATTGAAATCACTATTTTTAGTGAAATTTAATATATTTTGAGAACAGCAAAAAAGGCAAACAAATTACTTTGTGGAAATTATGCTGTGTTGTAAAAAATGTATTATTGCATGTTATAATTTCTTTTCCTTTTCTTTCACAGATCCAAATTTTAAAATAAGCAATTTATATGAATTTAGATTGCAATGAAAATCTGAAAAAAATGTATACCATTTTTTATTCCTATTACTGTGAAGGTAAGTTTAACTAAGTCTCAATATGCAGAAAGAGGAGGTCTGCAAGAAGCTACATAGTTGAAACACGTTTCTAAAAAGACTCTGTTTATACCTATGTAGTTTTGAAATCTGACCATAATCAGATATCATGTGACCTGCAAAAAAAGAGATTTGAGGGGTTCATAATATTTCCCATTGTAGCTGTTGAAGGACTGCAATCATTTCAATCATTCTTCTTTGAACATCTTTGCAGACAAAACTCTGTGGTTACCTTCTATCATTCGCAAGGAATTTTAAAACCGGAAATATGTCACTTTTTGTAACATAGTTATTGTGCAAGACACTCTTTCATATTTACAAAGAGAGGAAAAGGCACTCTGTGTACTTTTTATACTCCATGTAAATACAACCTCATCATGCACACCAATTTGCGTTGAAAGGGTGTTCTATAAGTGTTGTTGTGCATGATTGCACTGAATACTCATAGAACAAGACACATGTCTAGATTTAACAGAAATCATAAATCTCGATATGTGTGTGAATGCTGCACCATTCTAAAATTGGTGTAGGAAAGCACAACAAGGAGAATTGTTTTCATTTCTCCACATTTTTATATCTTCAATGCATGCTGAAATGTTCAGCATACATTGAAGGAGAAAAATGCATTTTCTCATTGTTTTTGTGCAGGAAGGTGTGTCTTCCTGCACAAAGACAAACAGCACATGACACAGATATCCTTGCACTATGGTGCAAGGGTGCCTATGTCACCACATGGCTGCAGTTTAAGCAGCCGTGCAGCGAGAAGCATATATTTGCAACATATTTATGTACATATGTTGCATCCCTGTGCTTCGGAAGTACTACAGCACACTGTAGTTAAAGAGGTTACCGTGTGATGCTGCAGCAATTCCTCATAGTTCTGCACTTATACATTCACCATACGCTACTAATGCATTCATTCACTCAATTACGTACTACACATACATTCATCTAAACTTTCACACCCTAACAAAGAAATTTAGCTCTTTTTTTAAACCAGGAAAGTTAGTTCTTACAAGAACTTTTTTTTTCTTCTTTCTTCTTTTATATTTTTTGGGGGGTTTTCTGAACAATTTTTAAATTTTGGGGGTTTTTCTGCGAAAAACAAACAAAAAACTTCAGGGAACAATAAAAAAAAACAAAAAAACTAGCAAATGTGACTTTCTTGCCGGCGGCAGATCAGATCGATCGACTGCTCACCATAGCACAAAGACTTATTGCACTTAGTGCAGAGCACTTTTAAATATTGAAATTGAGGATGGATGTCCAAGGTTTGGGCTGATGGATGCACTCTTGACGTGCTCGGCTGCGATGAGGTGGATGGCGCAGGAGCAGGAGTGTTTCTCATCCGTTTGCACTCTTGTCGTGCAAGATTGTTTGGATGAAGGCTCCTCAGGTGCTTCATCATAGTTGCCGTGCCGCACGAGTATTTCTTGTTAGGATCCCCTCGTGACAGCACTCTTTTGCAAATCTTGCACGTGACCAAGGTGGCATTGGTCCTATTCTGCCCCTCTGGAAAAGTAAAAAATGTCCACACCACTGAAGAAAAACGTTCTTTGGGTGGTGCCTCTGCCAAAAATTCATCCTCAGAAGTATGAGGTGATGCAGGTGATGCCTGCTGCCCTGAAGCCATTTTTGGTTGAAAAAAGTTAGAGCTAAGTGTAAACTTAGTCTAAAAAATCTTCTTCTCTCCAAAGAGATGGTGCTCTAAAGAAGGTCAAAGAAGAATGATTGAAATGGGTGGGATCTTTCAATAGTTAGAAGAGGAAGTGTAATGAACCAATCAAATCTCTTTTTTTGCAGGTCACATGGGATCCGCGCACCCTGCGCTTACGCAGCACGCACCCAGCGCGCATCCGCGAAATTGAATTTAAAAAAATTATAGGATTAGATGTACAAATATATTAGTTTTAAGACTAGTTTAGAGTATGTCTTCAATTAATATTCACATGAAATACATATATATATGTTTTTTTAAATGTCAAATATTTCGTGGGATCCGCGCACCTACCACATCATAGACGCAGATGACGCATCGCGGAAGCGCGTAAACGTCGCGTTATGTACATCGAACGTGTCGCGTATACGCTGGGAGTCACGTACCAGTCGCATTGCGATTGCGCACTAAACACGTACCCAACGCATACCATGCGTGGATGCTATCGTGTAGGGATCGGGAACGGTGCGCGCGGATCCAAAAACCTTGAAAAAAATATATAAAATAAAGTTTTGCACATATAGTTAAAAAAATATTTTGAAAAATATAAAAAAATATGTTTGAAAAACCCATTAAGTTCAAATAATATTTTTTAATTTTTAAAAGAATTAATTGAAAATATAAGTTTAAAAAATGGGGATTAAAACGTATTTTAAAAAAAATGTAATTAATGAAATTGACACACTGAATTTGAAAATTATACAAATCCAATCAAAATAATTAAACATGATATCTTCAGAGATCAGTTATAGATAGGAATTAGCATTTAAAAAACCTTTGAAATTCACTGAAAAAACCAAAGGTTTCAGGGGCGTTATAGTTAGGAATTGGCATTTAAAAAACCTTAGAAATTCACTGAAAAAACCATAGGTTTCAGGGGTGTTATAGTTAGCTGGACATTTCCCTCGTACAAAACCCTAGAAATTCCCCTGTTATAGTTAGTTCAGCTAACTATAACTCGCGCCCTCGCAATGCACTGCTGATGACGTCACATATTATATCACTCATGACATGGTCAGTGACATCACTGATGACATCACTGATGACATCTCAAATGACATCACTGATGACATCACTGATGACGTCATTCATGTGATAAATTACTGCATCTTCTGACACCCTAATTTAACCGTTGATACACCAACTCAAAATTTCAGATGCCCATTCTCAAAACCATAGATACTCCAATACCTATAACTACATACCCACTTATTAACTCTTAGGTCTACATGCACCCCTACTCATTCACCTGTACAGTCACTCATACGTACAGTCACTCCGTACAAGACTATCATATGCATTTATACACCTACATAGACACTCACACACCACCAATCATCCATAGAGGTACTCTCACACCTAGTCAGTCATGCAAATAATTAATTACACTCCCATTTACTCACCTATGCAGTTATACACACTCAAGTTCACTTACTCATAAAAATAGTGCCATATTCTTACACTCTTATACAATCATTGATACAAGCACACACTCATCCATACAGCCACTCTCACAATCACACACTCTCACATATACCCACTTATATACTCTTACACACATATATACTGCCTTTCACATATGTAGTTAGTCACAAATGTACCACTGAGATATACATTCAATCCCTAACACACCCATACATACACTCACTCAACCATACAGTTCATCACAGATGCACTCTTAAAACCATGCACCCATAGAATCACCCACTCATACATCTATGCACAGAGTCACATACAGCCTACGCACACAAACACTCAAGCACCCATACAGATACTCAGACAACCAATCAATAACCCATATAGACACTCATATAGCTATTCACAAAACCATGCAGTCACTTATACACCAACGCACAGACACATACAGACATTCACACATTTTAGTCACTAGTCTGTAGTAAGATACATTTAATGACTCACTTATTCACTTATAGAGTCAGATACACACCTACAAAATCATCAATTCACACACTTGTACACCCACTCATTTTTCCACAGGCCTTTCCCTATATATAGTACACATATTAAAACTTTACAGAAGCACATACTCACTGCATGACGTCATCAGTGATGTCATCAGTAATGTCATTTGAGATGTCATCAGTGATGATTAAATTCAGCGTTGGCGGTCGATGTTGTACACGTACCACCAGTCGTTTTGTGGCTCTACTATTGACCACAAAAGTCTTTTGGAGGAGCATGGTGGTGCTATGCAGTAGAGCCCCCAGAGAGTCCGCCAGGGAGAGGACAAAGGATGGTAGCTGTAGGGATTGCAGATTGCGGAGCGGGGCGGTTTTGCCAACTACCAGCACGTATGTCTGCTTTCCGCAACAGGAAATGCCTTGCCCAGGATGCTGGCACTCTCTGGTGACTGGGCACTGTGGTCGCTGACTCATAAGCGGTGAGGTGTGTTGGGCATATCAAATTTATTTTCAACGGTCTCCTCCGACCCCCTTTGTGTGCCTAAGACATAAACATATTTTGTGCTGCCTGGCAACATTGACATTTGTGACACTCCTTGTGTTACATTTTTGGAATTCTGGATTTTTAGTCCTCTGTGGGACAATCATCCAGTTACTAACACGATTAACTTATGAATCACTATTAATTTTAACTTTCTGATAGGACTCTGATTAACCAAACTCGGACACATAAGGCTGCCAAAGGGGATTATGGGTCATGTAGTCCCGCTGGGAGGAGTAGCAATTACCCGGAGGCCGGCATTGCTGTTGTAATTATGCACAGCCTGTGTAATCGAAGCCCCGTGGACGTGTTACAAGCCCAGTATGCTTTGACCTTGAGTGTGTGTTTTCGCACGCATTTGAAAACACAGTTCTATGAATTTTTGTTCAGTGTGCCTTCATTATTTATTCTACTGGGTAGACTCTGTTCTGTTGAATTACGAGGAAATGAGGTGAGAGCAAATAAGCATCAATTACACTGGCAGCACAACCTGCATTGAAAGCAGTTTTAATTTTTTTCAGTTTCTATTTGATTCATTATCAGGAAGGTAGCATGTTTTGAGAGCATTGGCGCCGTAACTTTGACTATTATGAAAGTACCTCGACATGTCATTACGACTTGTTTATATCTCAGCCTGATCAGACTCATTTATACATTTTTTTCTGTGTACATATCATGAATTAGATCATGTTTAATTGTTGCCATTACATGAGTATTGTACAGTATTCAGTTATTTATAACCTTCTATGAATTTCTTTCACTTTGCAATGCATGCATATGTTAAAGACTAGTATGTTTTACCATCAATAATGTCGACCACAGTCTATCTTCTATGTCCATTCATGCCTGAAGGAGGGAGGAGGGCTATATATTCTTAAAATTCTATGGCACCAATTAGATTGATAAAGCCTGCTGGGCAGGCGAAACGCGTCTCTCTTTCATTGTGGGGTCGTGGGAGACATGACTAACAATAAAGAAGCCATATCCAGACATACCTCGAGTACGTACCTCTTCTTCGTTGGAGCAGGACTGTTTTTTTTTATATATATATATCACAGTGGAGAAAAATAGTTTAACCACTACACTATTCGGAAAGCCGACCGCAGGGAACACTGTTCTACATGCATCGAGTGCCCACCCTCCCCATTTAATTAAAAGTATACCATATGGGGAGATGCTCCGTATACGTAGAATATGCAGCAGTGAGGAAGATATGAAAATCAGGCAGGCAGAGAGTCGTGCTAGGTTCTTAGCAAGAGGGTATAACACAGGAATAGTGGATGCAGCCATCAGAAGGTCACGTTCCAAGGCAAGGGAGGAACTTTTAATATACAAGGCCAATCTATTACAACAAGGGGTCACTGCCGCCGCCCAACCTGTGAGATTGATTCTTTCGTATTCTAAACACGAAAGACAAATCAGAAGTATTGTTAAGCGGAATTGGCATTTTATTCAAGATGACCCGGTGATAGGAAGTCATATGCTTACCAATCCTTCAATCACTTTCAGAAAAACCAGAAGTTTGGGAAATAAACTAGCAAGTAACAGACAAGATGATGGTCGCAAAGATATGTGGCTTACCGCAAGAAAAGGTTTTTTCAAGTGTTCCACTTGTAAAGCTTGTAAATTTGGCAACAATGTCAAAACATACACAACAGCTTTCTCGTCCAAGATTCGGGAGATTAAGCAACACTTAACATGTAAAAGGGAGTACGTGGTGTATGTTCTAGAATGTAGCTGCCATCTCAAGTACATAGGGAGCACTAGGCTGGCTGCCCATAAGAGAATATTACAGCACATACGAGCGATCATCAATAAAGATCAAAATTATCCAGTGGCCAGACACTTCCAAGCCATTCACGATAGTGATCCCAGTCATCTTAAATATTTTGTTATTGAGGCTATCCCAATCACCAAAAGGGGAGGAGATAGGGAAGCTAAGTAAAGACGTCTGGAAACCAACTATATATTGGAATTTGATTCCAAGTATCCTGGAGGGCTTAACGCAACCGAAGACCTTTACACATTTCTGTAAACTTTGCTAATCCGCTACCGGATCCCATCTAGAAAGTGAAATCATGAATTGTTAATTATGTATATTGGTCATGTTCGTTTATAAGATAACTCATTGTTTTTTAGTATTTATACTGTTCCTATTTAAATATTTATTCTGGCTTAGACCTTTTAGAATGAAATTTTAGACATATCATTTTTAGTGTGTGTCTTTTGTTTGCTCTGATGGTTTTGAGTTTTAGGATATTTTATTGGAATATAAACATTATTTAAGTTATCTTGTTCCCTTCATGAACCACAAGGGTAATTCAACAGCCCTCTCTTTTGCGTCCTCAGCGGCATTAACTTATATGCATATTTATAAGCAATTCTTTGCACATATCCACCTCATTATATTTTGCACTAGGTGTCCACATGGACAAGCACCGCACTATTTGCACTTTTTTTGCGCCTTCGGATTTTACAATACCATCTTTTATTGTTTTTACATCTTTTAAACAAAAGGGTATATTACAATAAATCACAGATCAGTGGATCTTTTAACTGTATATAGTTAATGAGATTATCTCATGTATGTCTATTAGGTAGCCTACTGATAATGGTTACCGATCATCATTTATAGGCATCATTACGATGTTGGAAACCTTACCTTAGAAGTATTTCCCATGGGGGAAATAAAAAGAAAAAATTGTGTTTTCTTGTGTGAGGCCCCATGTATATATGCGGTTAATTCTAAGTATTATCCGGGGGTGCATTTATGAGGTATTTCACACAGGTATTTGGCAAGCACATTTATTTATTTTTCACACACACACACATTGTCTAGAAATGGGCGAACAGAATACTTTTATAAGGTTTCACTCTTTTTTCAGGTATTATACAGTTATTGGTAAATATTTTCTATGTTCAAGAATTGCAAACATTTGATTTTATTAGACCACAGGACTTGTGTAAACGAGGTATTTTACCTGTATGTATTTAACTATACGTAAATGTCGAACATATGCAATGTATTATTTTATCGACATCAATTTGAAACTTACTAGTCTGTTTTCCATGTCCATCAATTCAGATCATGAGTATGTTTTTTTTTTCAAGCATTGGCACTTTAAATAATGAGCAAAATAATCTGAGCATTGTCATGTGATCAAGGCCGCTTTGACGGCTGAAACGCGTAATGGCAGGCGAGGAGGAATAAAATACTTCTGAATCTACACAAGGAGGTCTACGTTCGTTCTTTTTCCTTGGAGAAACTTGTGAGCGAAGAGAGCTCATATATATATATATATATATATATGTATATATATATATATATATATATATATATATATATATATATATATATATCCATATATCCATGCCTGGCCTGAAAAGTGTTGAATGATTGTGGCGCTCTCATCTTTGGTGGTGCAGCTCACATGACTGGACTAATCTGCTACAATCTCTCCCAGATTGTTACTTTTCCTAACAAAGAAGAGTCACACTCATGAGCAGAGATGCTGTTATATCTTAGTCAAGGCAAACAGATATTTAGCAAACAAGCCCTATATGTTTCGGTCCCCCTGGACCTTGTTCACGGGTAATTGGTTTAGTCCTACAACATAGTGTATGACCCTTGCTGTAATTCACCTTATTTCCATTTTGATCTACTTCTCATGGGAGTTGTAGTTCATATGTTTTTTGTCATCACAAAGGTTCTCATAGTGCAATGTTATGCAAAGTATCTACATGAAGTGAACAAAGTACAAAGTGCAAATTGCAATGAATTGATTCTTTGCAGTTTTTATCCATTTGAATTTACGATTTTTGTAATTAGCAATCATTTCATTATTCATTTAATCATGATGTCTCATTATCCATGGAGTGTTCTCATCTCTGGCACATATCTCTTTTGCATTATTACGATATATAGCATATGTCCATAAAGATTTAAACTGCTTTTCTGCTCCATACTAATATTGTATCGCCATGCATTTTTGTGTAAGTGGTTTCCCTCCTTTATCCCCTCTAAGAGCACTTTGACATTACACTTCCGAGTTTTTCTTTTTCAAATGTGTATATCTCTTGTGTGAGCCACAAATGTAAGTTTTTATCATGTAGCTATTTTGAGTTTATATGAGCGTGTTTTTAATGGACTCTTTTTGTGCACTTATTATTTCTGTTGGTTCTTTCATATTGTAGCCATCCAGTGGGTAATCCTTGCTATTATTAACCTCATTTCTGTTTTGATCTCTCTTTTCGTGGGAGTTGTAGTCTGTTTTTTTTTTACTTCGGCTGTGCTTCATGCATTAATTAATGCTAGGTCTGCCCTTAATAAACTTGCTACGGTTGATGTTTGTAATGTACTTCTTAAAGTTAAATCTAAATTTCATGGTGGCCAAAATAAAGCTGGTAAAATACTTGTTAATTATTCAAAAATTAAAAGGGAACATAAATCTATTGGCTTCATTGTTGGTGAAATAGATAGCTCTATATCAGTTTCCAATGCTGGTATATCTAATATTTTTCAGTCATTTAATAAAAACCGGGATACTGAGGATGCTTCTCCCCCCACACATAATCTCCAACAATTTTTTAAGGATCACCCCCACCCTTCTTCCCTTACAGACACATTGTCTGAATTGGAGGATGAAATTACTCTTCAGATAACTTTAGATGTTATTAAATTCCTGAAAAAAGTTAAACAGCCTGGCCCTTATGCGTTATATATGGAACTCATTTAATCCTTTTCTAGATTTTTGGCTCCCAAGTTATTAGAACGTTTTAACTCTTTTATTTATGACTCCAAAGCTAGTAGTACTTTTTTGTAAGCATTGATCACTATTATTCCCAAATGAGATAAGGGTCCAAGATTTTGTAAAAACTACAAACCTGTCTCCCTTTTCAATTACGATTCTTGCTTCTCTACTAGCTTCTGTTGTTCCTCTTCTTGTAAATCCCAACCAATCTGGTTTTATTAAGGGATGACTTACTTTGGATAATGCTAGAATATTTTCCAACATTGTAAGTCAAGATCATAAGAATATGGGCCCTGATGTATGACCCGTTTTTTCATCCGTAAACGGGTTTGCAATCCGTTTGCGCATGCAAAAACCTAAAGGGCCATGTACAAACCCTATTTAGTGGGTCACAATTTATTTGCAACTCGCTAAATAGAATTTTTGACTCGCAAGTAGGAAGGGGCGTTCCAAGGTCGTCCTTTCCTAATTGCGAATCGCTACCCTATTTAAGAATGTTTTGCGACCGCAATTGCAAAACACTCGCAATTTACTGCCCTCTTCAAGAGGGTGGTAATGCATTCGCAAATGGGAAGGTGTCCCCAGGGGACCCCTACCCCTTTGCAAATGCAGGACAAAATATTTTTAGGGGCAGGCAGTGGTACCAGGGACCACTACCTGCCCTTAAAAAATGAAACAAAAACGTTTCATTTTTATTTTTTGTAAATGCATCCCGTTTTCCTTTAAGTAAAACGGGCTGCATTTAAAAAACAAAATACTGCTTTATTGAAAAACAGTCACAGACATGGAGGTCTGCTGAGCCAGCAGGCCACCATACGTAGGAGGGCCAGCCATTCTCAATGGGGTTGCAAATTGCGTGTGTCTCATGAATATTGATGAGACATGCAATTTGGAACCCCATTGAGAATCACAAACATTGTCTCTGACACTGTTGTACATGTTATTTTGCGAGTCACAAATTGCGACATATTCATTGGCAATATATCTTTACCACCCTCCATTGGTTTGGATTTCAACTAAAATGCATTCCCTTTATCAAATTATTGTATTCCAATCCCTGAGCTAGTGTTTTTGTCAATGGTTGTTTTTCTCCCTATTTTGATCTACATAGGGGTACCAGACAATGTTGTCCCCATCCCCTCTGATATTAATTAATGTGTTGCAATACACTTATCTCTGGTTTCAAACATGCTATTATGGAATTTAAATTGTCAGCTTATGCCAATGATATTTTAATATATATGTTTTACTCCCATATTGCTCTGGATCCTTTCTAAAAATAAATCACACTATGTTCTAGTATCTCTTTTTACAAATGTGATGTTAACAAAACTGAAATAATACCCTTAATTTCCATCTGTTATCATTACATGTTCCTCATTACCAATTTTACATGGTGTCTCTCTAAGATTATGGGCCTGATTATGACCACCGTACCGGAGGTTTGACCACCCTATTATGAATTGGGTGGTCGGATCAACATAGGACCGCTACTACAACTAGGAATCCATGATCTCTGGTGGTCTTGCAGGGGTCTGAGGCCTGAAATATGCTGGCTGTGTCGCTGCTGCACCGTCAAGCATATTACGAGTTTCCTCACTTCCACAGTTTTCATGGTGGTGAACCTGCCATGAAAACTGCGGTGGTGAGGAAACTAAGGTGGCCCTACAGGGCCCCCTGGTGCCTCAGGGACATGGGGATATATGCAGGGGGCCACATGGTGTGCTCCCCTGTCCGCATGCATGGCCAGTTCATGCATGGCATGGACTTTGCACTCAGTTCAATCCGTGCAGGAACTTGATTTGCGTTCTCATTGCAGTGCCTTTCTATGGCTGACCGCCTGGGACTACCATAACACTGCCCCCAAGACCAGGAGGAGACTCCTAATTGGCAGTCGTTGTCTTTAGCAGTGTGGCAATGAGGCACTGGCATAGAGGCCCGCTGCCACACTGCCAAAGTTGTAATCAGGCCCTAAGTAACTTGGCATTTGGTTTTACTCCAATTTATGAGACACACTTGTTCATAACTTTAACATGTTGAGATCCAAAATACAGATATTACTTTCCTCTTGATCCCCATTATTCTTATCATGGTGGGGAAGACATGACTCTATTAAAATGTTGTTTGCCCAACACATTTTGTATACTACTTCCAGTTTAACTTTTAAGATCTCTAAGTATTATTTAACACAACTGGATTCTATTTGCTCTAGGTTTTTGTGGAATAACAAAACCCTCGTATAGCACTTTTTCAACTGAAACATCCAAAGCTTGAAGGTGGTGTCCGATTCCCAGATTTTAATTATATCACTCCTCTTTCCTAATCAGACTGGTCTGTGGATTAACTCAGATTTTGGGAGATCAAACTATATATGTGTGGATTAATTTTAATCTCTCTTGCTGAATGTTTTTTGTTTAGAGATGTTATTTATTTGTCTAAGTGAACCGTTATATCTAAAAACCCTTTTCTAAAATATTCCCATTATTTATTCGATAGACCACTATTTGATACATGCAATTTTCAACAATGTTTTATGCACTTCTCCATCTGGAATAAGAAGCTTCCGAGGTTTTATAACAGATCTTTTTTTATTTTAAACATTGGAAAGAAATATATATAATTTATGTACACCAATTATTGAATGATAATTCTATTGCTAACTTTGATTACCTACCAACAAGATACCACTTGCCCGATTCCTTTATAGAGGATTATAATTTAATTGCATGGTTAATTAAACGTTTTCTCTCCAACTACCACATGATCACTGAGCCATTATCACCAGTATTGGTTTTTTTTACTGATGTCATTGCACATGCTTTAGTTCCCAAAGTGACACTTATCTACTTATTTATAGAGTCCTACTGTCTCCTAATTTGATAATAACTAAACGTTGCTTGGAATAAGTATGGGAAGTTGGTTTATTTAGCATGCTCGCATATTTGGGATGAAGTGTGGCTTAAAGTATCTACAACTTCCAAGTCTGCTCATATTACCCAGTCACTTTACTTTATTTTCTATACAGTTGTCATCACCCCAAAACAAGTAGCTACATTTGTTGCTTTGGTCTCCCCTTTATGCTGGTCTTGCTCTAAAGAAAATGTTTCCTTAGTATGTATGTTCCATAATTGTTGCTATGTTAGGAGTGTTTGGGGCTCAGTTTGGTCTAAATGTTTAAAGGTTTTGAATGTAACATCCTGTTTACATTACAAAATGTTTTCCTAGGTTCTTTATCTCCTCATGTTGATTCTGTCTCCCAGGCCAAAATTGTTTATTGCACTTGCATTCAAAATTACTTTCTTTTTGGAAAGATTTTTCTAAAACATCTATGCTTACAAAGTGGGATTTTGTATGTGATGAGAATAGCATACATACTGTTCTTTCCACTCTACATCAAAAGATGATCTCTGATTTATGCTGGTTAACTTTCACTAATTCTCTGTCCTCACACTCATCTCCTTCCTAAAACTTTTATCTTTTCTTTTCATGTTTTTCCTCCTCCTATCTCCCTCCATTTATATAAAATCAAAACTCTTTATTTTTATTCACTTATATCTCATATTGTAATCCGATGCCATATGTATTTACATATATTGTTGTGACTTTATATTTTTATTGCCTTTTATCTATAAAATGTGTTTTTTTAAAGGCAGTTCATAGTTGAATTGTGTGCAAACTAGCCTCATGAAGTGAATACAGTGCAACTTGCTACCATATTCTAGCCCTCCAGTGGGCAAAATAATGAATTCATTCTCTCTTATACACCCTTTTTTCTCATTTTCTTAGTAACCCTTGGAAACCATGACTCCAGACTATTCTTTTCTTTGGGATCTGTATATATTGTTCTGCCCATTACCAGTTTTATTTTATCTTATGCTTCATTTTGGATAAATTACTCTCAAGTTGATTGATTATCCTAATATATTAATATATCCTGTATGTAGCTGTTTTTCGTGTAAGATATTTTAGCCCTCCAGTGGGCCTTGTTGAGAGTTCACAGATGCATCCATGCTCCTGGTTATTGGTTCCATTCTGTCACATATTGATTATCTTTTATTAGAGGTGCATTTATAGTTTCTAATCTTGATTCAATCCTTTCGGTGTTAGGGTACGGAGTAACATAATGTATTTTGATTGATTTGAGGATTGAAAGGAATTCTACCTAAATCAAACTGGTAAGAGCCACACATTTCACCTCACCCATTAAAAATGTGCAGGTTTACTAGGTTTCCCCAGGTGTTCCATGACTTAGGGCCCAAAATCCATAGCTAACCACTTGGCATAAAACGGGTCAGTTATGAGTAGCAAAATGTGGTGCATTCATATTGCTGTTTGGGCTGTTTCCTGTTGTGGGCAGTAGGTCTCCCTGCACAAGTGAGTTACCATTTTTGCCAGAATACTTAGGGGAAGGCTGGGTGGGAGGAAGTTTATTTATCTTTGCAGATTCCAGAATTTTCCATCACAGAAATGTAATGAAAACGTTTTTTAGTCAAAGGTTGAGGTTTGCATGGGATTCTGGGTAAAACAACCTGGTGAAAGCCATGCAGGACACCCAATCCTGGATTCCCATAGGTGTCTAGTTTCCAAAAATGTACAGGTTGGCTAGGTCTACATAGGTGCTGGCTGAGCTAGGGCCCAAAATCCCCAGCTGCCCAGTTTGCAAAAAACGAGTCAGTTTTGAGTGGAAAAATGTGTTGCTTTCATATTGCATTTCGGGTTGTTTCTTGTCCCAGGCACTAGGCCTACCTCCACAATTGAGTTACCATTTGTATCAAAAGACATGTGGGAGCATGGAATAGTAGGATATTTTTATTAACAATTGGATTTCACTGCATTTGTGCCTTCCAAATATAAGCCAGCGTGTAAGAAAGAAGATATTTTGTAAAATAGCCTCTAAATCATATCCTAGTATGGGTACCTACAAATTCAGGGATGTACAAATAACCACTACCCTTAAACTCCATATCTTGTGCCCATTTCAGAAATAGACAGGTTAACTTTGATACCTATTGTTAGCTCTACATATTTCCCCACATGAACTGGTCTATAATCAGTACACAATGAGAAACCATTGTACATTGCAGCTCATTTGTTGGCTCTGTGTACCTCAAGTTCCTGGAGAACCTACAAACCCTATATATACCCACAAGCAAAATGGTCTAGCAAAAGTATTGGTACATTGTTTTTTTAAATCGACCAACGTGGCACAAAGTTACAAATGAAAACATTGTCACAAATGGCACTTTTTCCCTACTGTTTCATTATTCCATTCTTTCAACAGTTAGTTTCTTTTAGAAAATCTTGATGGGTCTACACATATGACCCCTTGGTGAATTTAGAATTTTACCCTACTGTCCAATATATATTGTTTTTCTGGATACCCATGAGTTTCAAGATGGTTTCCACCACAAAGTGGAAGCAGGTTGAGAGCACAAAAAATTGGGAAAATGCGCTACCTCTGAAAAATGCCAAAACGGTGGTAAAAATGGCGACTTTAGCACTGCAAACCTTTGTTGATGCCATTTTCTATGAAGAAAAACAGACACTTTCATTCAGAGCACATCTTTTCTATTTCTCCCCCAAAATCTCTGGGTCATATTTATGGCAAAGTAATGCAAAGCAGCAAGTCACATTGGTGCGTTGCACTGCATAACAGAGAAAAGTGAGGAATGCATGGTATTTAAAAGAATACAATGCCTTCCTGTCCTTGTCCGTGCTTTACTCGAGATTTATGAAGCCACTCAGGGCCACGCAAGGTGGCCTTGCATGGCTTTCTAAATCTCTTTTATGAGTTGCGTCGCTCTTGCACCTTGTTGTGTGGTGTAAGAGTGACTCAACAGGGCTCGTAAAATGCTTCTCAATTTTTAGCTATAGTTTGGCTATTTCCTCAGGCCCCTCCAGGGGAATCCACAAATCCTGAGTCCCCAGGATTTTGGTAAAAAGGAAGCAAATTTGTCATGGATACCTTATGTGTACAAGTTATGAAGGTCAAAGCATGAACTATCCCAAATAGCCAAAAAAGGGCTCAGCACTAGGGGGTGGGGGGGGCAGCAGGTTAATAGCATTTATATAAACAATAGTGACGCATACAATTTATATATAAAATAAAACATATTAAAGTAATTAAAAACAATCTTTTTAACCACTATATTAGTGAAAACTGTATTAAAAACTGTGATAATATTTGCAACTACATTACTTGGAATATTTGTTTCCTGATATTTCTATCTCCTGATATTTTTTCAATTATATTTTGTTCAAACAATGGAGCAATGTATTTACCCATCTGCATTGCCAGACACCAGAGCTAGCATGGACAAGGGATGAGCAAATTTTGGTATAACAAATGAGTTATGTGGAAAAGTTATGACTAAGCAGAGGATATGGTTATCAAATGTGTAACTATGATAATTTATTAGCGGGCAGCTGAGAGCATCTGCGCTAGGGCCTCTTCCATCCTTTGTGGTACAGTCTCATCCCACATTGCCTTTCCATTTCTGGTCCTTTGCAGCAGTTTTAAGATGATCTTAGAGGTTCTTGTTGCTCAAATGGGTGTAATTTCTGATGTTTATATGTTTCCCTCATCATCATCGCTTGATTTTGTGTGTGAGAAAGTGTCACTCATAGTTGTTGAATGTTACTCATAATTACACTAAAATTATGGAAATGTCACACATTTGCAATCTGACACCTTGGCAGCTATGTATTATGTGTTTCCACATGTCTCCCAATAAAAGTGGTAACCAATTTGTGAGTCTGGGACTAGGGTCTGTGGCACAAAGAAACTCTAAACACAACCTGGAGACATCACATTTCGCCAAAGATCTTCTAAACCTCAAACTTTGGATAAAAACATTTGTGTGACAGAAAGATTTGGAAGCTGTGGGGATCCAAAACATTACTTTAGTAGATATAGGTTAGTTCAAAATACATTAGTGGATGCACTGGACTGCTCATGCTCCAATCATGAAATGCCTCCCTGACGCAAGGTAACCCAAGCTTGTGTGTGGTGCTGCATTGCGTTACTTTGTAGGTCAAAAGTGACGGTAAAACAATTATCAATTTATATGGCTTTGTGAATAACACTCAAGCACTTGCTTTGCCTTGGGTTGACTTACAAGGACAGTGCATGTGCTTAGTAAATCTGGATCCAAGTTATAAAGACTTTCCAAACTGGAGACAAAGGTTTGAAAAGCGACTTGCCTAGTAAAGTAGTGGCACATGCACGGTATGTATCCATGCACAGCCATTGAAAAGTACATACTATCAGTATGACAGCTGCACTTAAGTCAATTTCCTAAAAACTTCACTTTTGTGTGATACAAACTCAAGCAAGTTGGTAAACTCTACATCTGCAGCATGGTCAACTGTTGTTCTCTGTTGCATGGCTGCTGTTGGCAAAGTGCAAATCGTGCAGCCTTGCAACATCCTCCACAGCATGTGAAATAGAGGCTACTGGTTCTACAGCAGTACTAATTTCAATTACAGCCAACTGAAAGTCAATGTCAAAGTGAAAAGTTGAAGTATTTGGTCTACCTTCGGTGGTTTAACTGTAACAGCAAACACATTGTATGTTGCCAACTGGATCAGGTGGGTGAACAACTTCTTATATCATGTGAGAGTTATATGACTGAAATACATGGTCATTATTATCCTCTCCACTAATGCACTTTTTATAACTAACTATAAATTTGGGCTTGTAAACATTTGTCAACTGACCTCAAAACCTCCAAAGAACAGACAAGTGCTGTCCTCGTGGATTTTGAGACATTGACAAAAGTAGTTCGATGGTACACAAAGCAGTGATCCTGTTTTGTTTTTTAGCTTTTGGAGTCCTTTGCAGCAATATCAAACTGTATAGCATGTCACAGTTCCAGATTTGTAACAGCTTGACTCCTTATAAAAGCTGCCCACATAAAAGTTGTAACATCTATGAAGAAGTGATTGGACAAGCTCCCATACAATCTTTGTACCGATTCCTAGCATGGAAGGACATCTCACAGGAATTATAGCAGAGCCCTTTTCTGAATATACACTCAGGACACACGTAAGACCCATTTTCGCTTTCAGCGACCACATCAGGTACAGCCACACCACAAAACTCACCTGGACCGACCACTCCATCATCCATTTCAATATTACCAGCTCACAGACCTCCGCCCCCAGTCTGCCCAATGCCTCCCACTGCAGCTGGAGAAAAGTCTCAAAGGATACATGAATCAATGCCCTCAACACCGACAACCCCATCTCCTCCAACAATCCAGACCAGAACATTGGAAACTTCAACAATTGGATCACAACTGTGCCAACAGCGCTGCTCCCAACAGCAACAACACCCACAGAAGGCCCACCAAGAAATGAAATGAAATGAAAATAGGTTTTTGTAAAGCGCGTGGCTACTCATATAGAGTGTTCCGGCGCTAAACCACCACAGCCGTAACAGACGAGCTCTGCCTACCCTACTGAAGTACTATTTCTGGAACAGCCATGTTTTTAGTTGTCTCCTAAAAAAAGAGCAAGTCCTGGGCCTGTCTGAGATGTAGAGGCAGGTCATTCCACAAGCGTGCAGCTAGAACCTGAAAGGGACGTCCCCCCATACGAGAGCGAGCAAACTTAGGGATGAGCATGAGGGACTGCCCTGAGGACCTTAATGCTCATTGGGGATGATAGTAATGAATCCTCTTTCTTAGATACACGGCGCCCGTACCATGGAATGCTTGGTGGGCCAGCACTAAAGCTTTGAACTGGATCCTCTTCCTAACTGGGAGCCAGTGGAATGCCTTTAGGTGGGGTGACATATGCGTTCTGGGACTTACCATAAGAATAGCTCTGGTGGCGGCGTTCTGGACAACCTGTAGCCGATTGAGTAAATATTGAGGAAGGCCCAGATACAGGATCTTTACATAATCCAACCTGGATGTAATTAGAGCTTGCACTATGATCTTACGGTACTCCTCCGGAAGCAGAGGAAGGAAATTCCTAACCATTTTTATCAAACCAAAGCATGTGCCTGCAACAGCTTGTATTTGAGTCTTCATTACAAGCAGACTTGCTGGTACACTGAAGACCTCAGATTCCCTAAATGAGACTCAAAACAACTGGAAAGGAGATGGCGTACCAGCAATAACACAACGACAAGATCACCTTCAAGACAGCCCTCAACCTCAACCACACACAGCAGACAGAATAGAAGAAAAAGGCCTTAGCGTCATGCATTGAATTAAGCTCCAATAACAGCAATGAATAACAGCAAAGATCTCTTCAACATCATCAAAGAATTTTCCAACCCCTCTGCTGCAACAAACGACATTATCCCCTCAAAGAAACTCTGCAGCAACCTTGCTAACTTCTTCCATGACAAGATCGCCAACATCTACAAAAACTTCAAACCCCAGCTCAAGGCCACTGACTTCTTTAAGCAACACAACGACCCCGCTACCACCACAGACATCCAACTAACTGAATGGAGCTAGCTCACACCACAGGACACTGCCTCCATCATGTACTCGGTCCACTCAGAGGTCCCAACTGACCCATGACCTCACCACATCTTCAACCTATGCGAAGCCAGAATCAGCCACATACTCACTACCTTGTTCAATAGGTCAATTGCTATGGCCACCTTCCTCGAGGACTGGAAACCTGCAGAAGTCAACTGTCTACTAAAGAAACTATCTGCAGACCCCCAGCGAACTCAACAACTACCAACCGATTTCCCTGCTCCTATTTCTGGCCAAAGTATTAGAAAAAGCCATCAACCAACAGCTCTCCTCACATCTGGAACCAAACCTCTTACTCGACTTCTCCCAATCTGGATTCTGCAGCAACCACAGCACCAAGACAGCCCTCTTGCGGTTACTGTTGACATTGAGCCCTACACGACCGAGGAGAGACTACGGCTCTGATACTCCTAGACATCCCAGCAGCCTTAGATATTGTCTCCTATCGTACACTCATCACAACGTTGCACAACATAGGCATCCAAGGAGCTTCTCTCAGATGGATTGCTATTTCCTCACCAGAAGAATGCAAAGAGTCTGCTTCCTGCCTTTCACTTCCAAACCCAGCAAAATCACCTGTGGAGAACCACAAGGATCCTCTCTGTCGCACCCTCTTCAGCACTTATAGGACAGCTCTGGCCAACATCGTCAAAACCCATGGACTCAACATTATATCCTACACCGACAACACACAACACATCTTCTCTCTCTCCGAAGAAACTACTAAGACCAACTTCCACAACTGCATGCAAATGTCACCAACTGGATGAACAACAACTACCTGAAGCTCAGCACAGGCAAGACAGAGATACTGATCTTCAGTAACAAAAACTCCCTATGGGATGCATCCTGGTGGCCCTCAGAACTCAAACCTACTCCTACCCCCATTGACTATTCTAGGAACCTAGGCATCATTCTGGACAACAAGCTAAACATGACAATATTCCACCTTAAAAGGACAGGTGGCAGCTCCCTGGCCTACACGGTAGCGGCGGCCTGGAACCAACTCCCGTTTGACTTACGCAGTCTTCAGGATCCTAAAAAGTTTAGAAAGTGACTTAAAACTTTTCTTTTCAATTAGGCCTTCTCTTCTTTCTTTGCTGTTTTTTTCTTCCTTTCACTATTTGCGCATTATAAACCTCTATAACATAACATTGCTCATTGTGACATTCACACTGCCAACTCTAGCCACTGCTCATTTATTGTGCTATTCACATGGCCCACTCCAACCACTGTTCATTTATTATCGGATTCACAAGGCTGCTACCTTTCTTCTAAATAATACTTCCCATTTATTTACTTCTATTTCCTTTGGTCAGACCTGCAGTATAGGTGTATAACAGCACATGGTGTAAAGTACAGAGCAGATTAGTTTCCTAGAAGAATATATTTATTCCCCAGGCGGTTCTCTCTTTCCATCACCTCATTGTCAGCTGTGCATCACACTCTTCTTGAAACCTCAAAAAAACAAATATCAGACATTGTCAATAAACCCAAGTATTTGTATGTGTATTTCTAATACAGCTGACTGCGTGAATGTGGTTAAACAGATATTTGGCTTAGCCAAACAAGGCAGTTCCGTGAGAAAATCCAGGAGTGATAGGGGAATGATTGAGAGACATAGCTTTTATGTACAGAAATTGAAATGTATCTGAAGATTGCTGCACATTTTTGTTAGTATCCTGCTACAGCTGCCAATGTCTAAATAGGAATGCTATCAATCAATCAATCAATCAATCAATCAGGTGACTTGTAGAGCTCGTCTACTCACCTGTAAGGGTCTCAAGGCGTATCTGGTTTTGTTCCTATTCAGCTACAAGGGCTAATGACTAAAGTAGATAAAACCCAATAAAAATGTTTAACCACCAGAGGTTTAAGCAAAGATTAATTTGGTGACTTATTATGGTTTACTCAAAAAGGGATCGTGGCTGTTGCTTGAGTAGAGTGTCATGCCCCTCAGCCAACAACCCAGTTTCTCACACTACTGATCAGTGGTAGGATACAGTACTTGTGTAGTACCATACAGTGATCAGTGTAACACTAAACTCTCAAATAAATAATTTGACTTCAGACTCAAGCTCTTTTTTAAACTCTCCATGATTGGCCATTTTTGCTTTTTCCAAGTGCAGCCCCATTCTGACGGACTGTCTGTGTCTCTGACTCTGCTTGCAAGCATATAGTATGAGCAGAGCAACCTGGAGAGCTACAATGCCATTTAGTTCAGACGATTCTGCTAGGAGAGGGGCTTCCTGCAAAAAGGAGCAGAAGGTCCTCAGGGCTAGGGTGGGGGCCTATCAATTGAAAGCCACAGCAAAGGAGGAGAAGACTGTGGAGGAGTAAAAAAGGGACATGGGTACAGATCCTGGGCTACAGAATCCTGAAGAATAGAAGAAAGACTTGCCAACAGATGAGGAGCCCCCTGCCAGGGCAGGGAGCATTGTTTCTCCTAATGATCTGTCCCCAGAGAAGCTGGAGGAGAGAAGGGCTGAAAGGGATGTAAAGCTGCAGCTGGGTAAGGTAAAAATAGAGGTAGCCAAGGAGGAGGCTGCTACTGAGTGGGCCCTTGAGGAAATTAAATTGGCCCTAGAGGAGAGGCGAGCCAAGGAGGTGGCAGCTGCCAAGAGGGCAGAAGTGGAGGCTGTCTGGGACCTTAAGGAAAGGAAGATGATCTTGGAGGAAAGGAGAATGACCCATGAGCTATATCTCAGGGAGCTGAGCATCAGGGCCAAGAAAGGGGAGTCCAGCAGCAATGGTGGCAATGTATCTTCAGTGTTGATTGTAGAGGTGAGAATCCACATACCACAAGACCTGGTGCCCAACTATATGGTGGGAGATAAAATAGACAAGTGGTTTTCCCACAGTGTGGAGCTACACCCTTCTTACTCTAGACATGGGAGACCAAAAGATGTATTCCCCTATGAAGGCCATTCTTGTCTCCAAATTCAGGCTGACCCCTGAAAGGTACCCCCTCAGGTTCAGCAACAGTTACAAACTGTCCCTTGAAAGTGGATTTCCTAAACTATTCCAGCATTGCACTGAGTTGTTTAGATAGGGACAAGAAAGCTGAGGAGTTTCCTGGGCTGTGTAGCCTGATTCTGAGGGAGCACATGCTCAAAACCTGTGTTTCAGAGCTGCTCCCACACCAGGTGGACAATAAACCTTCTCATCCCAGGGAGCTTACTAAGGAGGCAGACCTCTGGGTCTGCAGCATTGTATCTAAGAAGGCATCTGGGGAGATTCCCATAAGAGTGGTCAGGGTCCCCATCAGGAGAAATCAGGGAAGAAGAATAAATGCAAAGAGTTCTCTCAACGTCCCCAAAATAGTTCACATGAAAGGGGAACCCAGTCCCATTCTGAATAAAAGAACAATGGGCACTGGACGAAGACAGCTAAGTTTGCCCTGAAGGGCCAGGAGTACTACAAGTTTCAGCACGCATAATGGGTTATCAAGTGTCTCAAGAGGGCACAGCTCCCCACTGATGGGCAGATCCTGGGTTGGCTCGTGTAGCACTAGGGGAGGAGACTGTCCCAGTTAGTGTGAGGATGAGGGCAGTGGTTACCTTAGTGCCCATGGATGACAAGAAGAGGGTGCTCAGAGCCCACATGGCATTCAATACTTCCAAGTATAGGCAGTGGATCACCATCAATAAACACTTGGTGGAGGCTATGAGGGACACAGGAGCCAGCATGACTACTGTGGGGTGTCATCTAGTGTCCTCGGAGTGGGTGATAATTTATTTGCAGAGTTTTTATATAGCGCTGGCTAGATCCAAAGGTATCACAGCGCTTTACATGAGGATTAGCGAGTTACAAAATTACGTCACTTACAGAAGCCTATTATAACATAGGGAAGAAAACACAGTGTTATACAGTAACATGAGCTACTAGAGCATAGCTTAAACATATACACGCATCCTATGGGGTATAGAAGGAAGAGGGGGGAAGTAAAATGGGGTTGGAATGAACATAGGGTCAGGAAAGACTGGCAAGGGGGAAAGTAATTCAGGGCAACCAAAAAGAAAAAGTGAAAGTCAAACAAGCCCGCTGATTCCTTGGAAGTCGGGGGTGGAAGAAGACATGGCGGGGAGACAAAATAAAGTCTGCCCAATGTCTGACTGGGTAGGTGACGGCCGAGGGGAAGATCCACAGCCAAACTCCTCTATAGTTACCTCTTTAGCTCCACCGGGCATCTGCCATATTGCTATACCCAATACATAACACTAGATTATGGTGGCAGACAACTAGTCACTACCCACAGGCTCTGATTCCCTTTGTGTATAGGGGGGTCTCAGGTTCTCTTAAAGTAGCTGTGAGTCTTGCCATGCTATAGACTGTCTGTTGGGCACTGATCTAGAGCACACTGTCTGGAAGGAAGTCGAGCTCTGGTCACACATGGAGATGTTAGGGTTGCCTGAGTGGGTTTGTCTTAGGCCTGGATGGAGAAATTCACTCCGCTCACGGAGTTGGCGGAATTCAGGAACTCTGCGCTCATTGTGTACTGCAGAGTTCCAGCTAAATTCCGCCATCAGGAATGTGGAGAGTTTTCTTTCTGTTGGCATGCTCAAGACTTCTTTTGGAGCGCACCAGCGAGTGCTACGAAACTTGCCGATTGGAGCTGCACCTCGAGCAGATTCTCTAATCGGGAAGCAGCTAAATCAACTCAAAAAGACATTTTCCAGTTAAATTTCTACTCCATTGGACCGTTCAAGTTATTTTTTACTGTGAGAAGCCTTCTTTTATTTAACTTTTTTTCTCAACAAGCAGAGAGTGCCCCAGAGACTCCAACTTCCTGCTCCGGTCCAGCAGGCTCCTCCTAGTGCTTTGTCCAGCGCCTGGTCACTTTTTATTTGGAGTTGGACCTGGAAGGATCATTCTCTTTGTCTGCTGCATATATTCCATTGGATTTAAGGACTTTGTGTTAGAGATATCACAAGTAAGTTCAAAAGCTTTTGTATAAGGGTATTGATTGTTTGATAAAGGGTATGCACCAGTATTTATTTGTACTTTTATTCAATTTTTAAAACTCATTGTGGTGGGCGACCTGCAGTTTTAGTTGGAGCCTAGTTATTTCTAGCATTTAATTGTTCATTCTTTGTAAAGGAAAAATGTTGCACAGTTTAGTGCATTTTCTCTATGTTTGTTAAATTTGCAATATTAATTTATTTTTCTATGTGGCCTAGTCTGCCAATGGGCCATCCAGCCAGTAGGCCCAGGCCAGTACTAGTAATCATGGGTGCATGAATCAACTGTTTATGTGGTATATGTTGGTTTAAAGCATCATGTATGGCTGGGATGGCATTAGATTAAATTACAAATGAGGTGGTTTTTTTGTATTTCACTTTTTTTCCTGTAAAAGGTGTATAGGTGGGGTACTATTTGATGCTTTGGAAGGATGTGTGTTGTATAAATGTTACAGCTTAGTTAAGTTTCCTTTTATGGAATTGCTGATCTAATGATAGTGTAATGTTTTCTTCAGTGTTGCCAATGCCACCGTTGTCTGGCTAGTGTGTGTGTGTGTGTGTGTGTGTGTGTTTTCCATAGGTCACCATTTTTCTTTTTTTCCAGTACCATGTGCTCAGGGCCCATTTTGCGTAGTCAGTGTCCATAGGGCCTGAATATTTTCTTTGTTTTTAGTGCCTCCTTGCTTGTTGTTGTTTGAACATGTGGCTGGTGACCATTCTGTGTAGCCAGCCATTGCGCTTTTGCCGTAAGCCTGCATGTGTTCCTTGTTGTGGCCATCAATCAATCAGGGAATTTTTAAAGCGCCCTACTCACCTATGAGGGTCTAAAGTTGCTGGGGGAGCAGCTCCGGTCAGTCGAAGAGCAAGGTTTTGAGGGACTTCCTGAAGATGTGCAGGTTGGGGGCGTGTCTGATGTCGATCGGGAGCTCGATCCAGGTCTTGGCCGTGATGTAGGAGAAGGTTCTTCTACCTGTTCTTGCTCTGTGGAGGCACGGGGGTTCAGTGAGGGCTAGGTCGGTAGGTCGGAGGTTCCTCTTGGATACGTGGAAGGAGATTCTGTCATTGAGATATTGAGGTCCGGTGTTGTGGAGGCATTTGTAGGCATTGGTGAGTATCTTGAAGGTTACTCGCTTCTCAACGGGGAGCCAGAAGAGGTTACACAGGTGTTGGGTGATGTGTTTGTGTCGAGGGATGCAGAGGACGAGTCTGGCTGCGGTATTCTGTATGGTCTGGAGTTTGTGGAGCAGAGACTTGTTGATCCCGGCATAGAGGGCGTTTCCGTAGTCCAGTCTGCTGCTTATGAGTGCGTGGGTGACGGTCTTCCTTGATTCGGGGGGATCCATTTGAAGGTCTTTTGGAGGATGCGGAGGGTGTTAAAGCAGTTGGAGGCACCGGCGTTGACCTGTCGGACCATGGAGAGGGTGGAGTCGACTATGATGCAAAGGATTCGGGTCTGGTTTGTGGGGGAGGGGACACTTCCAAGGGCAGTGGGCCACCAGGTGTTGTCCCATGCAAAGGGGAGGGTCCAAAGATGAGGACCTCTGTCTCCTCCTAGTTGAGCTTCAGGCAGCTGCTGCTGATCCAGGATGCTACATCCTTCATTCCTTCCTTGAAGTTGAGTCTGGTGGTGATGGGGTCCTTGTTGAGGGAGCTGGGTGTCGTCGACATAGGATACTATGCTGAGTCCGTGTTGTCTGACGATAGCGTCGAGGGGATCCATGTAGATGTTGAAGAGCGTGGGGCTGAGCGACGATCCTTGGGGTACTCCAGAGTTGATTTCCGTGGGTTCGGAGAGCAAGGGCCTCGTGGAGTCTGGCGGTGAGTGTGCGGTCGGAGACGGTGTTGAATGCTGTAGAGAGGTTGAGTAGGATCAGGGCAGTGGTGTGTCCTTGGTCGAGGAGGGTGCGAATGTCATCTGTGGGGGCGAGTAGAGTGGTCTCGGTGCTGTGGTTGCTGTGGAATCCAGATTGGGAGGGGTTGAGGATGGAGTTTTCTTCGTTGAATTTTGTTAGGTCGGCGTTGATGGTTTTCTCTCTGACCTTGGCTGCGAAGGGGAGGAGAGAGATGGTTCAGTAGTTCTTGAGATCCGTGGGATCTGCTGAGGGCTTCTTGAGTAGGGGTCTGACTTCTGCGCATTTCCAGTCATCAGGAAAGATGCCGGTTTTGAAGGTGTCATTGATAGTGTGTCGTAATTCCAGAGCAATGGCGGTGGTGGCTCCATAGAAGATGTCCACGAGCAGGGGTCCATGGGGGCTCCTGAGTGGATGCCTTTCATGATCAATGCTGTGTCTTCAGTGGTGACTGGGGTCCAGGAGGAGATGGTGAGCTGGCCGGCGTTGCTGGAGGAGGGAATGGTTTCGGAGTCAGGTGTCTGGTCATTTAAGTTGTTGTAGAGGTCCTTGATTTTCCGATTGAAGTAGGAGCCAAGTTTGTTGCAGAGGTCCTGAGAGGGGGTGATGTCCATGGTTTTGCTGGGGTTTTTTATGATTTCCTGGATGACGCTGAAGAGTTCCTTGGAGTTGCTGGAGTAAGCGAGAATCTTGTTCTGCATGAAGGTCCTTCATGTGGATCTGAAGCATTGGGGGTGTTCCGTGATGGTGTTCTTGTTGGCAATGCGATCTTCTGAGGTTTTGCTCTTTCTCCAGTTCTTCTCAATGCGTCTGCAGGTGCATCTTGATTCTTGGAGGTCGGCGGTGAAACAGGGGGTCTTCCTGGGCAATGTCTGTCAGGGTTGCGTAGGTGTGCGAGCTTGTCTGAGCAGTTGGTGATCCATGTGCGGAGTTCTTTGGCTGCGAGGTTGGCATCGGTTTGAGTGGTGGGGGCATCGTGGTTGAGGGTGGAGTTGAGCTGCTCCTCTGTGACTTTGCTCCAGTTTCTTCGTGGAGGGCGGGGTGCAGGTTTGGGTGGCATGGGTTTGTTGACGAGGAAGTGTATGTCATGCCTCCTTGCTTCCTGTTGTTGCTTGACCATGTGGAAGTTGGCCATTTTGTGTAGACTAGCCAGTCATTGTGCTTTTGCCATAGGCCTGCATGTGTTCTGTGTTGTGGCCGGTGACGGCTTTGTGTAGCCTAGCCAGTCACTGTGCTTTTACCAAAGGCCTGTCTGTGTTCTTTGCTGTGGTTATGCCTCCTTTCTTGCTGTTGTTGTTTGACCATGTGGTTAGTGGCCCTTTTGTGTAGCCAGCCTGTGTGCTTTGCCATAGGCCTGCATGCATTCTTTGTTGTGGCATGCCTCCTTGCTTGCTGTTGTTGGTTGACCATGTCACTGGCTGCTGTTTTGTGCAGCCACCCTTTTTTTCAGTTTTCAAAGCCATTTTCTAGGGAGATTGATAGGAGAGGAATATGCCTTTTTTTATTTGTTCATTTTTTATACTTTTTCCTGATATCAGTTTAAAATGGTGCTTGAGGATCATTGATTATTAACAGTGTTTTATATTAAATGCATTTTTTACCTGCATCTCCTTGCTTCCAAATGGGTTTCTCATAGTTACCTAGTATACCCTAGAACACCATCAATTTATGTTTTTGTCATTTAGTATTTTTGTTCTTTCAAATTTTTTTTGTTCTTTTAATTATTGTTTTATTTTAATGTTTTTATTTATGTATTTGTATTTTTATTTTACATTTTTTCACCATTCATCCACCACCTGGCAGCATTATTTTTTTAAAAGTATTATTATTCTATTTTCCCCAGACCCCCTGCCTGCCATAGGTGCACACACATCAGCATTCATTTTTCAAGGATTATTCAATTTCCCACTGGGCATCCTTGTCTGCTATAGGTGCACACCAGCACTAATTTTTTAACCATTATTCCATTTTCCACTGCACCTTCCTGCCTGCCACAGGTTTCTCCCTTAGATGCACACACAGCAAATAGGTACATCCATATTTCGCTATCCTGATTGGAAATTACATAATATGTTCTGGTGTTGTGCTTTCACTATGGGATAGATACACTATTGCTGCTAATTATTTAGAATAATATTGATCACTTAAGTAACCGCACAAAATTATTTTGTCTTTGTCTGTACTAATTCAAACTACAACAATGCCAACTTCAACATGGCCCCAAAGAAAGGTGCTGACAAGAAGGGAGAAGAAGTAGATTTCCACCACTAGATTGACGGCCAAAACCTTTATCGGGGGATGTGTGGCTGCCACAATGGGGTCTGGGGAGCGAGCTGGAAGGAGCATTCCAGCATCAACAGCACCACCCCAACCTGAACCCATGGCTGTGTCTCTTAGTGAGGGAGACACTGCAATCATGTCTATGCCCACGAGCAAAGTAGTACCCAATCCCTGCTGGAATGTCAGAAAAGTGGACAACAGCCACAGCCACTCAACCATCAGGTGAGGGGGCTGGTTCATCCCTCGGGATTTCTTGGCTGTAGATACCCACAAAAATGCACATGCATGCTACACTCGCAGGTCTAGGATAGGTATATTTAGGTGAATTATTTTAGGTCGCGCATTTTAGGAATATGCTAGTTTTTATCTGAGCTGCTTATGTTCATTTTATTAGCACTATGGTAGGAATGTATCTACTATTTACAATATGGATACTTACCATATCGTTTACTTAATGAAATTTCCTAGTCACCATCTTGTGTATATTCTGAGAATAAGAGAGCACGAGTGTCTTGGTGAAATGTACTGTACTGTTTTCCACGATTCCTGAGGAATCAAGGTTGTCATATTCAGTGGTTGCGAGAGTACCTACACCACTATGGAATACAAGGGGGTGGTAATGGCACTTTAGAGCTAGCTGGTCTAACGGCTGGCATATTCTGTAGGGGTGTCCAGAGTCAGTTTGAACACCAAGCCCTCAGTTTAGGTAATCCAAAACGCGCAGGTCCTGGGGGTTTCCTAGTAACTAAACAACACTATTCAACCTGCTCCGACATTACCCCTTCTAGTCAACCAGCTCCGAGGGATGTGGTACTACCACCATCACCAGTTTCTATTTTTGTAAGTCTCCGGCTGCGACCTGTATCTACCACTACCTCAATAGTATGCTCAACTTACTTTTGTCTTTCTGAAGTGTGATGGAACCAAAGATTTTAATAGGATCTGAAAAAATCAAGACACTTTACGTGGTGATTCACAAATGAGAAACGTTCATTAAAACCTGATTTCCATACAATATAATTTGTGTGAAATATAGTTCTATCAGTAAAACTGTATTTCTGTGCAAATTTAGTGAGCCTTTCAATGGAAAATATGCTGTCTGTAAGTACGCTACCGCTCAATGCTTTAGTTCCATTAAATTGACACATTGCTGGGTCACGAAAGTTTGTTGTTCAAAAAATTGGGTTATGGTTCTAGCAAATCTGGGACGCACTGCTCTAACTGCATCTCATTTAATGTTTTACAGGCGTTAGGTTCCACTGGAATGTGTCAAGTTACCAAAAAATCACCTGCCTGCCTACAAGAAGCTCAGGGTGAAAGAAATCAGGAAACATGGAACATTTGATTGAGGAAGGCCTTGGAGTAAGTAGCAGAGAGGTCACTTTCAGCAAGACTGACCTTTATGGAAGTTCAGAGGTTCATCCGGACTGACCTATGTGGAAATTTAGAGTTATTTCACAACACGCAGGTATCTCAACTTTGAAAGTCCACAAGGGTTCGAGTAGAGTCAGTCTTGTCTAGTGGATAGTTCCTATATGTAACTTTTTCTACCTTAGCCATACCAGCATTTCAGAGATACCAAATCTGCCAATGTCCACTAACCCAAAGTAACACTACAAAACAGCACAGAATGCAAGTGAACACAGAATACATACCTTCAAACTTTGAGATATGCCAGACCTCTCCACAACAGATATGGTATGTTTCACGCTTATTCATCAGTAACATTACAAAAGTGGCCACAAGCCCTGCTAAAACATTCTCAAGCACTACCCTAGGTCTAAAGACAGCTGGTAATGCAACACTCTTAAATAATTCCTCATCAGTGAGAGACAATATAACTATGCCATCTGATAGTGCACAATCAATGACTTTAGAATCCTAAGATATAAGTAGGAGTGGACAAGAAAAATTAATAAATTGCAATAAAGGCTATTATGGTGGAGATATCCAAATATATATTAAAATATTACTATTGGGGAGTGGCCAAGATGGCGGCGAGATAGGACGCGTCTCGCCGCCTCTCCTCCGACCACCGAGATCTAGCACCGGCCCCTGGGCCCTGTACAGCACTGAAGGTGACCTGACACTAAACACCACCAACCAGGCGGAACAACTACTATTGTGGGCTGTTGTTGTGGCGGTTCTTGCAGCTGCTGCGGTTCTTGCGGCTGCGCCGGCTGCTGCAGTTCTTGTGGATGCGCCGGCTGCTGCAGTTCTTGCGGCAGCGCCTGCTGCTGCTGTTCTTGCGGCTGCGCCTGCTGCTGCTGTTCTTGCGGGTGCACCTGCTGCTGCAGACTTATCTGCTGAGTTGCCGCATGCGTTTATTGTGTACTACTTTGTGATACTGACATTTCAACATCGCTGCTCGTTAGTAGACTGGCTACCTCTGCGACACTCATGGGCTTGGGCCTAGGTTGGTGGGGTTGGCCCGCTGGTGCGGATGTGCTGCTCCCAGCTTGGTTCCCGCCGGACAACGATGCTGCAGGCATATGTTTTTTGGTCCCAAAAACACATTTGCCGGCACACCAGTCGTGGTTAGTGCCTCTTGCTTTTTCTGTTCCTTCTTCTCACCGGCAACTTTCTTGGTACTGGAGGACCTGGTATCTTTCTTTGGGCCCATTTTCTTCAGAGGTCAGACAGGACACAAGTTCACAAGTTGCAGAGATGTCTGTGGTCACAGTTGGACGTGATGTGGTCCGCAGCAGGACTTCTGTCTGGCAGTACAATGGATGATGTTGATAGTTACCTCCTCCTGTGTCTTTTTGTGCACCCAAAAGCAAATAACCCAGGAGAAGAATATCAGTGAAATGTTGCATTTGTTGTTGTGGTTCAATTCCTACTAGTACAAACACAAAAATAGACGATATAGTGTAGCCATTTTTGAGACTTTGGCAACAAGGGCTATGGCATACTACTTACTGTGTACAGTATACACACACACACACTACACTCTCAGGAAGGATAGGAAAGAATAAGAACAACCACAAAAATACAAATGTAATGGAAGGGAGCTGCTGCTGGCAAAGGGAATGGATGGATGCATTAAGCCAATAGGAAAACCATGCAGTCCCATATTAACTCCCACCAGAAAAGGCCACAAGCCACATGGACACTCACAAGCAACAAGCTGGAGACCTGGCAATCAATGAACTGCCAAAAGGCCTATAAAGAAGCCAGGCAAAACATGCATGCTAAACCACACTGCTGTGCCTTTTTAATGCAATAAAATGCAAAAACGAAAATCCACAGGGCAAAACAAGGTCTGCAGGGTGCACACCAACACACCAGGCACACACACAACAAAGGCATTTCTTTAACACACCCCCAAAAACAGAAATCCCCCCCAAAAAACACATTTTCCAACTCCATCCAATGCCATCCATGCCCTACATGATGTTCAAATTCAACAGGACACACAGATAAACACTTGTTTAATGCACTTCTGGCTACCTGCTCTGAGCCTACTGGATGAAGGCAGGCCCGTGGGCAGACAAGGCCACACAAGCTTGCAGGCCTAGGCTTCAAAATGGATGCCAGCCACATGGCCAGGCCCACCCAACTACAAGAAAGGGAAGACAGACAATGCAGGCCTGTTGCAAAAAACACACTGCCTGCCTTCAAAATGGCCGCCAGCCTCATGGCCAGGCCCACAACAAGCAGCCTAGGCCCCAAAGGAATGCCATGCAGGCCTATATATATATATATGGCAAACGCTGCACACTAATAACTCCCACCAGAAAAGGCCCCACAGCCACATGCACACTCACAAATCACAAGCAACAAGCTGGAGGCCTGGCAATCAATGAACTGCCAAAAGGCCTATAAAGAAGCCAGGCAAAAGATGCATGATAAAACACACTGCTGTGCCTTTTTAATGCAATAAAATGCAAAAACGAAACTCCACAGGGCAAAACAAGGTCTGCAGGGTGCACACCAACACACCAGGCACACACACAACAAAGGCATTTCTTTAACACACCCCCAAAAACAGAAATCCCCCCCAAAAAACACATTTTCCAACTCCATCCAATGCCATCCATGCCCTACATGATGTTCAAATTCAACAGGACACACAGATAAACACTTGTTTAATGCACTTCTGGCTACCTGCTCTGAGCCTACTGGATGAAGGCAGGCCCGTGGGCAGACAAGGCCACACAAGCTTGCAGGCCTAGGCTTCAAAATGGATGCCAGCCACATGGCCAGGCCCACCCAACTACAAGAAAGGGAAGACAGACAATGCAGGCCTGTTGCAAAAAACACACTGCCTGCCTTCAAAATGGCCGCCAGCCTCATGGCCAGGCCCACAACAAGCAGCCTAGGCCCCAAAGGAATGCCATGCAGGCCTATATATATATATATGGCAAACGCTGCACACTAATAACTCCCACCAGAAAAGGCCCCACAGCCACATGCACACTCACAAATCACAAGCAACAAGCTGGAGGCCTGGCAATCAATGAACTGCCAAAAGGCCTATAAAGAAGCCAGGCAAAAGATGCATGATAAAACACACTGCTGTGCCTTTTTAATGCAATAAAATGCAAAAACGAAACTCCACAGGGCAAAACAAGGTCTGCAGGGTGCACACCAACACACCAGGCACACACACAACAAAGGCATTTCTTTAACACACCCCCAAAAACAGAAATCCCCCCCAAAAAAAACATTTTCCAACTCAATCCAATGCCATCTATGCCCTTCATGATGTTTAAATTCAACAGGACACACAGATAAACACTTGTTTAATGCACTTTTGTCTACCTGCTCTGAGCCTACCGGATGATGGCAGGCCCGGGGGCAGACAAGGCCACACAAGCTTGCAGGCTTATTCTACAAAATGGCTGCCAGCCACATGGCCAGGCCCACCCAACTACAAGAAAGAGAAGACAGACACTGCAGGCCTGTTGTAAAAAACACACTGCCTGCCTTCAAAATGGCCGCCAGCCTCTTGGCCAGGCCCACAACAAGCAGCCTAGGCCACAAAGGAATACCATGCAGGCCTATATATATATGGCAAAAGCTGCACACTAATAACTCCCACCAGAAAAGGCCCACAGCCACATGCACACTCGCAAATCACAAGACACAAGCTGGAGGCCTGGCAATCAATGAACTTCCAAAAGGCCTAGAAAGAAGCCAGGCAAAAGAAGCATGCTAAACCACACTGCTGTGCCTTTTTAATGCAATAAAATGCAAAAACGAAAATCCACAGGGCAAAACAATGTCTGCAGGGTGCACACCAACACACCAGGCACACACACAACAAAGGCATTTCTTTAACACACCCCCAAAAACAGAAATCCCCCCCAAAAAACACATTTTCCAACTCAATCCAATGCCATCCATGCGCTAAATGATGTTTGAAAAACATTCAACACACACCAAAGGAACAGTTTCTTCATCATGCACCCACCCATGACTAGCTCTGGCCCTACTGGCTACCCCCAACAATTTAAAAAAAAGAATGATAAGTACAACACCAACTTACTTGTAAAATATCAAATTCAAAAGTCCTCAAATCCAATGATAATGATGCAGCAGACACAAAGAGTGATCCTTCCAGCTGAAATCCAAAGGCAGAATGAACAGGAGATGGACAAAGCACTGGGAGGAGCCTGATGGACAGGAACAGGAAGTTGGAGACTCTGTGGCACTTCCTCCCTCTCTTTTTTAAAAAGGACTCCTTGCACAAAAAAGGACAGCCAAATGTCAATCAGAGGAGTTTTTTCCATCCAAATCATCATTTAGAGAAGGTTTTATGCAGCTAGAGTTAATATTCTTCTCCAAATCGAAAATTTGGCGTGTTCGCGATCGCGACCTTCACCACACTTCCGCTGGATGTCGATGGCGCGTCCAAAATGACGTGTTCGCGATCTCATGGTCTTTGTCGCGGTAGAGATTGACGTGTTTGCGACCTCACGCTCTCTTTCGCGCTGGAAAATGACGTGCTCGCGATCGCAGACTCTCGCGGAGTCTGATGGCGAGGAGAATGACTTGATCGCGAACTCTCACGGGATAGCGCGACTGGCTATCAACATCTCGTGGCGCACGCGAACGGACTGGAAAACTTGTCGGCGAACGCAGGGATCCCGGTAAGGCGATCGCGCATGCGAGAATGCATTTTTAAAGCGCGAACAAGAAAAATACTTCCGTTTTGCGGCAGATTGCGAAAGTTTTGGCATTTTCGCACTCTCCGCGGAACGCGAAAATGTCAAAATATCGCAATTCCGCGAGCGGAACGGAATTTGCTGCCCACCCTTAATATGGAACCAATGGCACAAAGGGTCAGGGACCATCCCCACATCTCGGGCACCCATTTGGTGGAGATACGCACACTATAAGTCTGTATGCCGATGATGTCTTGGTCACACTGATGAACCTTGAGACCGCTCTGGGGGCCTTCTTAGAGGAACTGGATTCCTGCACGGATGCTTCCGGGTTTAAGGTTAACCTCACAAAATCCACGGCATTGAACCTTTCACTGTCACCTCAGGCATGGGCAGCCCTTGAAGCTCGGCGCCCCCTGCAGTGGTCTGAGGATGTTGTTCCCTATCTGGGTATACAGTTGGCCCCAACCTTGCAGGCCATGAGGGCGGTCAACTACTCCCAACTTCAAACACAAACCCGCACTGATCTGAGGAGATAGAAACACTACCCGATCTCCTGGCTAGGGCGCATTGCGGCCATAAAGATGACGATCTTCCCTAAAATCCTATATCTTTGGCTGAATAGGGTGCAGTCAGAACACTCTCTTTTCGTTTGGCGCAAACCGAGAATGAAAAGGACGGTCAGCTATCTTCCACCTAATGAAGGGGTGCTTGGCATCCTGGATCTCACGCTCTACTATAAAGCTGCGCAGCTTCGGCACTTGGTCGAATGGAGCCGGGCTGAGTCAGAGAAATACTGGCTCTTTCAGGACCGCACGGTTGCCGGCACGTCCCTCATGAAAATTCCCATTCTCTGGAAATTCCAATGTCCGCCCAATCTATACGCCTCGCATTTTACTCGCACCACTCTCAGGGTCTGGGATCAGACCAGTAAACAAAGCAAAAACCAAAGGAAATGATGGACGGAGTGTTGAACATTGCAAGCACTCACCCCCGTCAACTGATCTGGGTTTAATCCATCACCGTTCTTTAGCCCACTCTGCCACCCCAGTTCAGACATGGCCATATGCAAATCAGTCAGGCCCTGTGCCTCATGGGAACAGTCCAGCCCGAACTGCCAAGCCATGTCTTCCCTGGACCGGAAACAAGCTTCCTAGGACCGGTTTCTGGCACTTCAGCCGTCTTCAGCCAGGCTTGCTTGAATCCAGTGGCAAAGTGAGCAAGGGACTCATATCTGAGCATACCCTGCCAACTTATGGCGAACAAAGCAAAAACCAAAGGAAATGATGGACGGAGTGTTGAACATTGCAAGCACTCACCCCCAGTTAACTGATCTGGGTTTAATCCATCACCGTCCTTTAGCCCACTCTGCCACCCCAGTTCAGACATGGCCATATGCAAATCAGTCTGACCCTGTGCCTCATGGGAACAGTCCAGCCCGAACTGCCAAGCCATGTCTTCCCTGGACCAGAAACAAGCTTCCTAGGACCGGTTTCTGGCACTTCAGCCGTCTTCAGCCAGGCTTGCTTGAATCCAGTGGCAAAGTGAGCAAGGGACTCACGTCTGAGCATACCCTGCCAACTTATGGCGAACAAAGCAAAAACCAAAGGAAATGATTGACGGAGTGTTGAACATTGCAAGCACTCACCCCCAGTCAACTGATCTGGGTTTAATCCATCACCGTTCTTTAGCCCACTCTGCCACCCCAGTTCAGACATGGCCATATGCAAATCAGTCTGACCCTGTGCCTCATGGGAACAGTCCAGCCCGAACTGCCAAGCCATGTCTTCCCTGGACCGGAAACAAGCTTCCTAGGACCGGTTTCTGGCACTTCAGCCGTCTTCAGCCAGGCTTGCTTGAATCCAGTGGCAAAGTGAGCAAGGGACTCACGTCTGAGCATACCCTGCCAACTTATGGCGAACAAAGCAAAAACCAAAGGAAATGATGGACGGAGTAATGAACATTGCAAGCACTCACCCCCAGTCAACTGATCTGGGTTTAATCCATCACCGTTCGTTAGCCCACTCTGCCACCCCAGTTCAGACATGGCCATATGCAAATCAGTCTGACCCTGTGCCTCATGGGAACAGTCCAGCCCGAACTGCCAAGCCATGTCTTCCCTGGACCGGAAACAAGCTTCCTAGGACCGGTTCTGGCACTTCAGCCGTCTTTAGCCAGGCTTGCTTGAAGCTATCCTGGCTGAAGAGGGGTGAAACCCCGAAACCGGTCTTAGGATGCTTGTTTCCAGTCCAGGAAGGACCTGGCTTGGCAGTTCGGGCTGGACTGTACCCATGAGGCACAGGGTCAGGACTGACTTGCATATGGCTGGGTTCAAACTGGAATGGCAAGGTGAGCAAAATACGATGGATTTAGGCCCAGATCTCTGTACTGGGGTGAATGTATGACATTGTTCTGCATTCTGTCCATCAATTGTTGTTTTTGCATTTGTCACCCCGAGTGGGAAGGGTATGCCCAGACGTGGGTCCCGTGCTCTCCATGCCACTGGAATCAAGCTATCCTGGCTGAAGAGGGGTGAAACCCCGAAACCGGTCCTAGGATGCTTGTTTCCAGTCCAGGAAGGACCTGGCTTGGCAGTTCGGGCTGGACTGTATCCATGAGGCACAGGGTCAAGACTGATTTGCATATGGCTGGGTTCAAACTGGAATGGCATGGTGAGCAAAAAAACGATGGATTTAGGCCCAGATCTCTGTACTGGGGTGAATGTATGACATTGTTCTGCATTCTGTCCATCAATTGTTATTTTTGCATTTGTCACCCCGAGTGGGAAGGGTATGCCCAGACGTGGGTCCCGTGCTCTCCATGCCACTGGAATCAAGCTATCCTGGCTGAAGAGGGGTGAAACCCCGAAACCGGTCCTAGGATGCTTGTTTCCAGTCCAGGAAGGACCTGGCTTGGCAGTTCGGGCTGGACTGTGCCCATGAGGCACAGGGTCAAGACTGATTTGCATATGGCTGGGTTCAAACTGGAATGGCATGGTGAGCAAAAAAACGATGGATTTAGGCCCAGATCTCTGTACTGGGGTGAATGTATGACATTGTTCTGCATTCTGTCCATCAATTGTTGTTTTTGCATTTGTCACCCCGAGTGGGAAGGGTATGCCCAGACGTGGGTCCCGTGCTCTCCATGCCACTGGAATCAAGCTATCCTGGCTGAAGAGGGGTGAAACCCCGAAACCGGTCCTAGGATGCTTGTTTCCAGTCCAGGAAGGACCTGGCTTGGCAGTTCGGGCTGGACTGTACCCATGAGGCACAGGGTCAAGACTGATTTGCATATGGCTGGGTTCAAACTGGAATGGCATGGTGAGCAAAAAAACGATGGATTTAGGCCCAGATCTCTGTACTGGGGTGAATGTATGACATTGTTCTGCATTCTGTCCGTCAATTGTTGTTTTTGCATTTGTCCCCCCGAGTGGGAAGGATATGCCCAGACGTGGGTCCCGTGCTCTCCATGCCACTGGAATCAAGCTATCCTGGCTGAAGAGGGGTGAAACCCCGAAACCGGTCCTAGGATGCTTGTTTCCAGACCAGGAAGGACCTAACTTGGCAGTTCGGGCTGGACTGTTCCCATGAGGCACAGGGTCAAGACTGATTTGCATATGGCTGGGTTCAAACTGGAATGGCATGGTGAGCAAAAAAACGATGGATTTAGGCCCAGATCTCTGTACTGGGGTGAATGTATGACATTGTTCTGCATTCTGTCCATCAATTGTTGTTTTTGCATTTGTCACCCCGAGTGGGAACGGTATGCCCAGACGTGGGTCCCGTGCTCTCCATGCCACTGGAATCAAGCTATCCTGGCTGAAGAGGGGTGAAACCCCGTAACCGGTCCTATGATGCTTGTTTCCAGTCCAGGAAGGACCTGGCTTGGCAGTTCGGGCTGGACTGTACCCATGAGGCACAGGGTCAAGACTGATTTGCATATGGCTGGGTTCAAACTGGAATGGCATGTTGAGCAAAAAAACTATGGATTTAGGCCCAGATCTCTGTACTGGAGTGAATGTATGACATTGTTCTGTATTCTGTCCATAAATTGTTGTTTTTGCATTTCTCACCCCCGAGTGGGAAGGGTATGCCCAGACGTGGGTCCCGTGCTCTCCATGCCACTGGAATCAAGCTATCCTGGCTGAAGAGGGGTGAAACCCCGAATCCGGTCCTAGGATGCTTGTTTCCAGTCTAGGAAGGATCTGGCTTGGCAGTTCGGGCTGGACTGTACCCATGAGGCACAGGGTCAAGACTGATTTGCATATGACTGGGTTCAAACTGGAATGGCATGGTGAGAAAAAAAACTATGGATTTAGGCCCAGATCTCTGTATTGGGGTGAATGTATGACATTGTTCTGCATTCTGTCCATCAATTGTTGTTTTTGCATTTGTCACCCCGAGTGGGAAGGATATGCCCAGACGTGGGTCCCGTGCTCTCCATGCCACTGGAATCAAGCTATCCTCGCTGAAGAGGGGTGAAACCCCGAAACCGGTCCTAGGATGCTTGTTTCCAGTCCAGGAAGGACCTGGCTTGGCAGTTCGGCTGGACTGTACCCATGAGGCACAGGGTCAAGACTGATTTGCATATGGCTGGGTTCAAACTGGAATGGCATGGTGAGCAAAAAAACGATGGATTTAGGCCCAGATCTCTGTACTGGGGTGAATGTATGACATTGTTCTGCATTCTGTCCATCAATTGTTGTTTTTGCATTTGTCACCCCGAGTGGGAAGGGTATGCCCAGACGTGGGTCCCGTGCTCTCCATGCCACTGGAATCAAGCTATCCTGGCTGAAGAGGGGTGAAACCCCGAAACCGGTCCTAGGATGCTTGTTTCCAGTCCAGGAAGGACCTGGCTTGGCAGTTCGGGCTGGACTGTGCCCATGAGGCACAGGGTCAAGACTGATTTGCATATGGCTGGGTTCAAACTGGAATGGCATGGTGAGCAAAAAAACGATGGATTTAGGCCCAGATCTCTGTACTGGGGTGAATGTATGACATTGTTCTGCATTCTGTCCATCAATTGTTGTTTTTGCATTTGTCACCCCGAGTGGGAAGGGTATGCCCAGACGTGGGTCCCGTGCTCTCCATGCCACTGGAATCAAGCTATCCTGGCTGAAGAGGGGTGAAACCCCGAAACCGGTCCTAGGATGCTTGTTTCCAGTCCAGGAAGGACCTGGCTTGGCAGTTCGGGCTGGACTGTACCCATGAGGCACAGGGTCAAGACTGATTTGCATATGGCTGGGTTCAAACTGGAATGGCATGGTGAGCAAAAAAACGATGGATTTAGGCCCAGATCTCTGTACTGGGGTGAATGTATGACATTGTTCTGCATTCTGTCCGTCAATTGTTGTTTTTGCATTTGTCCCCCCGAGTGGGAAGGATATGCCCAGACGTGGGTCCCGTGCTCTCCATGCCACTGGAATCAAGCTATCCTGGCTGAAGAGGGGTGAAACCCCGAAACCGGTCCTAGGATGCTTGTTTCCAGACCAGGAAGGACCTAACTTGGCAGTTCGGGCTGGACTGTTCCCATGAGGCACAGGGTCAAGACTGATTTGCATATGGCTGGGTTCAAACTGGAATGGCATGGTGAGCAAAAAAACGATGGATTTAGGCCCAGATCTCTGTACTGGGGTGAATGTATGACATTGTTCTGCATTCTGTCCATCAATTGTTGTTTTTGCATTTGTCACCCCGAGTGGGAACGGTATGCCCAGACGTGGGTCCCGTGCTCTCCATGCCACTGGAATCAAGCTATCCTGGCTGAAGAGGGGTGAAACCCCGTAACCGGTCCTATGATGCTTGTTTCCAGTCCAGGAAGGACCTGGCTTGGCAGTTCGGGCTGGACTGTACCCATGAGGCACAGGGTCAAGACTGATTTGCATATGGCTGGGTTCAAACTGGAATGGCATGTTGAGCAAAAAAACTATGGATTTAGGCCCAGATCTCTGTACTGGAGTGAATGTATGACATTGTT
This sequence comes from Triturus cristatus, assembly GCF_964204655.1. NCBI lineage: Eukaryota > Metazoa > Chordata > Amphibia > Caudata > Salamandridae > Triturus > Triturus cristatus. The sequence continues at coordinate 915,044,040 of NC_140587.1, forward strand.
CTGTATTCTGTCCATAAATTGTTGTTTTTGCATTTCTCACCCCCGAGTGGGAAGGGTATGCCCAGACGTGGGTCCCGTGCTCTCCATGCCACTGGAATCAAGCTATCCTGGCTGAAGAGGGGTGAAACCCCGAATCCGGTCCTAGGATGCTTGTTTCCAGTCTAGGAAGGATCTGGCTTGGCAGTTCGGGCTGGACTGTACCCATGAGGCACAGGGTCAAGACTGATTTGCATATGACTGGGTTCAAACTGGAATGGCATGGTGAGAAAAAAAACTATGGATTTAGGCCCAGATCTCTGTATTGGGGTGAATGTATGACATTGTTCTGCATTCTGTCCATCAATTGTTGTTTTTGCATTTGTCACCCCGAGTGGGAAGGATATGCCCAGACGTGGGTCCCGTGCTCTCCATGCCACTGGAATCAAGCTATCCTCGCTGAAGAGGGGTGAAACCCCGAAACCGGTCCTAGGATGCTTGTTTCCAGTCCAGGAAGGACCTGGCTTGGCAGTTCGGCTGGACTGTACCCATGAGGCACAGGGTCAAGACTGATTTGCATATGGCTGGGTTCAAACTGGAATGGCATGGTGAGCAAAAAAAACGATGGATTTAGGCCCAGCTCTCTGTACTGGGGTGAATGTATGACATTGTTCTGCATTCTGTCCATCAATTGTTTTTGCGTTTGTCACCCCGAGTGGGAAGGGTATGCCCAGACGTGGGTCCCGTGCTCTCCATGCCACTGGAATCAAGCTATCCTGGCTGAAGAGGGGTGAAACCCCGTAACCGGTCCTAGGATGCTTGTTTCCAGTCCAGGAAGGACCTGGCTTGGCAGTTCGGGCTGGACTGTACCCATGAGGCACAGGGTCAAGACTGATTTGCATATGGCTGGGTTCAAACTGGAATGGCATGGTGAGCAAAAAAACGATGGATTTAGGCCCAGATCTCTGTACTGGGGTGAATGTATGACATTGTTCTGCATTCTGTCCATCAATTGTTGTTTTTGCATTTGTCACCCCGAGTGGGAAGGGTATGCCCAGACGTGTGTCCCGTGCTCTCCATGCCACTGGAATCAAGCTATCCTGGCTGAAGAGGGGTGAAACCCCGAAACCGGTCCTAGGATGCTTGTTTCCAGTCCAGGAAGGACCTGGCTTGGCAGTTCGGGCTGGACTGTACCCATGAGGCACAGGGTCAAGACTGATTTGCATATGGCTGGGTTCAAACTGGAATGGCATGGTGAGCAAAAAAACGATGGATTTAGGCCCAGATCTCTGTACTGGGGTGAATGTATGACATTGTTCTGCATTCTGTCCATCAATTGTTGTTTTTGCATTTGTCACCCCGAGTGGGAAGGGTATGCCCAGACGTGGGTCCCGTGCTCTCCATGCCACTGGAATCAAGCTATCCTGGCTGAAGAGGGGTGAAATCCCGAAACCGGTCCTAGGATGCTTGTTTCCAGTCCAGGAAGGACCTGGCTTGGCAGTTCGGGCTGGACTGTACCCATGAGGCACAGGGTCAAGTCTGATTTGCATATGGCTGGGTTCAAACTGGAATGGCATGGTGAGCAAAAAAACGATGGATTTAGGCCCAGATCTCTGTACTGGGGTGAATGTATGACATTGTTCTGCATTCTGTCCATCAATTGTTGTTTTTGCATTTGTCACCCCGAGTGGGAAGGGTATGCCCAGACGTGTGTCCCGTGCTCTCCATGCCACTGGAATCAAGCTATCCTGGCTGAAGAGGGGTGAAACCCCGAAACCGGTCCTAGGATGCTTGTTTCCAGTCCAGGAAGGACCTGGCTTGGCAGTTCGGGCTGGACTGTACCCATGAGGCACAGGGTCAAGACTGATTTGCATATGGCTGGGTTCAAACTGGAATGGCATGGTGAGCAAAAAAACGATGGATTTAGGCCCAGATCTCTGTACTGGGGTGAATGTATGACATTGTTCTGCATTCTGTCCATCAATTGTTGTTTTTGCATTTGTCACCCCGAGTGGGAAGGGTATGCCCAGACGTGGGTCCCGTGCTCTCCATGCCACTGGAATCAAGCTATCCTGGCTGAAGAGGGGTGAAACCCCGAAACCGGTCCTAGGATGCTTGTTTCTAGTCCAGGAAGGACCTGGCTTGGCAGTTCGGGCTGGACTGTACCCATGAGGCACAGGGTCAAGACTGATTTGCATATGGCTGGGTTCAAACTGGAATGGCATGGTGAGCAAAAAAACGATGGATTTAGGCCCAGATCTCTGTACTGGGGTGAATGGATGACATTGTTCTGCATTCTGTCCATCAATTGTTGTTTTTGCATTTGTCACCCCGAGTGGGAAGGGTATGCCCAGACGTGGGTCCTGTGCTCTCCATGCCACTGGAATCAAGCTATCCTGGCTGAAGAGGGGTGAAACCCCAAAACCGGTCCTAGGATGCTTGTTTCCAGTCCAGGAAGGACCTGGCTTGGCAGTTCGGGCTGGACTGTACCCATGAGGCACAGGGTCAAGACTGATTTGCATATGGCTGGGTTCAAACTGGAATGGCATTGTGAGCAAAAAAACGATGGATTTAGGCCCAGATCTCTGTACTGGTGTGAATGTATGGCATTGTTCTGCATTCTGTCCATCAATTGTTGTTTTTGCATTTGTCACCTCGAGTGGGAAGGATATGCCCAGACGTGGGTCCCGTGCTCTCCATGCCACTGGAATCAAGCTATCCTGGCTGAAGAGGGGTGAAACCCCGAAACCGGTCCTAGGATGCTTGTTTCCAGTCCAGGAAGGACCTGGCTTGGCAGTTCGGGCTGGACTGTACCCATGAGGCACAGGGTCAAGACTGATTTGCATATGGCTGGGTTCAAACTGGAATGGCATGGTGAGCAAAAAAACGATGGATTTAGGCCCAGATCTCTGTACTGGGGTGAATGTATGACATTGTTCTGCATTCTGTCCATCAATTGTTTTTGCGTTTGTCACCCCGAGTGGGAAGGGTATGCCCAGACGTGGGTCCCGTGCTCTCCATGCCACTGGAATCAAGCTATCCTGGCTGAAGAGGGGTGAAACCCCGTAACCGGTCCTATGATGCTTGTTTTCAGTCCAGGAAGGACCTGGCTTGGCAGTTCGGGCTGGACTGTACCCATGAGGCACAGGGTCAAGACTGATTTGCATATGGCTGGGTTCAAACTGGAATGGCATGGTAAGCAAAAAAACTATGGATTTAAGCCCAGATCTCTGTACTGGGGTGAATGTATGACATTGTTCTGCATTCTGTCCATCAATTGTTGTTTTTGCATTTGTCACCCCGAGTGGGAAGGGTATGCCCAGACGTGTGTCCCGTGCTCTCCATGCCACTGGAATGAAGCTATCCTGGCTGAAGAGGGGTGAAACCCCGAAACCGGTCCTAGGATGCTTGTTTCCAGTCCAGGAAGGACCTGGCTTGGCAGTTCGGGCTGGACTGTACCCATGAGGCACAGGGTCAAGACTGATTTGCATATGGCTGGGTTCAAACTGGAATGGCATGGTGAGCAAAAAAACGATGGATTTAGGCCCAGATCTCTGTACTGGGGTGAATGTATGATATTGTTCTGCATTCTGTCCATCAATTGTTGTTTTTGCATTTGTCACCCCGAGTGGGAAGGGAATGCCCAGACGTGGGTCCCGTGCTCTCCATGCCACTGGAATCAAGCTATCCTGGCTGAAGAGGGGTGAAACCCCGAAACCGGTCCTAAGATGCTTGTTTCCAGTCCAGGAAGGACCTGGCTTGGCAGTTCGGGCTGGACTGTACCCATGAGGCACAGGGTCAAGACTGATTTGCATATGGCTGGGTACAAACTGGAATGGCATGGTGAGCAAAAAAACGATGGATTTAGGCCCAGATCTCTGTACTGGGGTGAATGTATGACATTGTTCTGCATTCTGTCCATCAATTGTGGTTTTTGCATTTGTCACCCCGAGTGGGAAGGGTACGCCCAGACGTGGGTCCCGTGCTCTCCATGCCACTGGAATCAAGCTATCCTGGCTGAAGAGGGGTGAAACCCCGAAAGCGGTCCTGGGATGCTTGTTTCCAGTCCAGGAAGGACCTGGCTTGGCAGTTCGGGCTGGACTGTACCCATGAGGCACAGGGTCAAGACTGATTTGCATATGGCTGGGTTCAAACTAGAATGGCATGGTGAGCAAAAAAACGACGGATTTAGGCCCAGATCTCTGTACTGGGGTGAATGTATGACATTGTTCTGCATTCTGTCCATCAATTGTTGTTTTTGCATTTGTCACCCGGAGTGGGAAGGGTATGCCCAGACGTGGGTCCCGTGCTCTCCATGCCACTGGAATCAAGCTATCCTGGCTGAAGAGGGGTGAAACCCCGAAACCGGTCCTAGGATGCTTGTTTCCAGTCCAGGAAGGACTTGGCTTGGCAGTTCGGGCTGGACTGTACCCATGAGGCACAGGGTCAAGACTGATTTGCATATCACTGGGTTCAAACTGGAATGGCATGGTGAGCAAAAAAACGATGGATTTAGGCCCAGATCTATGTACTGGGGTGAGTGTATGACATTGTTCTGCATTCTGTCCATCAATTGTTGTTTTTGCATTTGTCACCCCGAGTGGGAAGGGTATGCCCAGACGTGTGTCCCGTGCTCTCCATGACACTGGAATCAAGCTATCCTGGCTGAAGAGGGGTGAAACCCCGAAACCGGTCCTGGGATGCTTGTTTCCAGTCCAGGAAGGACCTGGCTTGGCAGTTCGGGCTGGACTGTACCCATGAGGCACAGGGTCAAGACTGATTTGCATATGGCTGGGTTCAAACTGGAATGGCATGGTGAGCAAAAAAACATGGATTTAGGCCCAGATCTCTGTACTGGGGTGAATGTATGACATTGTTCTGCATTCTGTCCATCAATTGTTGCTTTTGCATTTGTCACCCCGAGTGGGAAGGGTATGCCCAGACGTGGGTCCCGTGCTCTCCATGCCACTGGAATCAAGCTATCCTGGCTGAAGAGGGGTGAAACCCCGAAACCGGTCCTAGGATGCTTGTTTCCAGTCCAGGAAGGACCTGGCTTAGCAGTTCGGGCTGGACTGTACCCATGAGGCACAGGGTCATGACTGATTTGCATATGGCTGGGTTCAAACTGGAATGGCATGTTGAGCAAAAAAACGATGGATTTAGGCCCAGATCTCTGTACTGGGGTGAATGTATGACATTGTTCTGCATTCTGTCCATCAATTGTTGTTTTTGCATTTGTCACCCCGAGTGGGAAGGGTATGCCCAGACGTGGGTCCCGTGCTCTCCATGCCACTGGAATCAAGCTATCCTGGCTGAAGAGGGGTGAAACCCCGAAACCGGTCCTAGGATCCTTGTTTCCAGTCTAGGAAGGATCTGGCTTGGCAGTTCAGGCTGGACTGTACCCATGAGGCACAGGGTCAAGACTGATTTGCATATGACTGGGTTCAAACTGGAATGGCATGGTGAGAAAAAAAACGATGGATTTAGTCCCAGATCTCTGTACTGGGGTGAATGTATGACATTGTTCTGCATTCTGTCCATCAATTGTTGTTTTTGCATTTGTCACCCCAAGTGGGAAGGGTATGCCCAGAAGTGGGTCCCGTGCTCTCCATGCCACTGAAATCAAGCTATCCTGGCTGAAGAGGGTGAAACTCCGAAACCGGTCCTAGGATGCTTGTTTCCAGTCCAGGAAGGACCTGGCTTGGCAGTTCGGGCTGGACTGTACCCATGAGGCACAGGGTCAAGACTGATTTGTATATGGCTGGGTTCAAACTGGAATGGCATTGTGAGCAAAAAAACGATGGATTTAGGCCCAGATCTCTGTACTGGGGTGAATGTATGACATTGTTCTGCATTCTGTCCATCAATCGTTGTTTTTGCATTTATCAGACCAGTAAATGCCACGATCTCACGACTTGTCCCTCTCCGCTTACATCTCTTTTCGATAACATAGACTTTATTCCGGTGATGGGTCCGCTTTCCTTTCCGCTGTGGAGGGATGCCGGGTGTCGGGCCTTAGGCCTCTTATTCAATAAAGGGGATAATATTCCCTTCTCACAGATTCGGGCTGATTACGGCCTCCCGGAGACTGAACGGCTGCACTACCTACAATTACGACACTGGGTCATACATTCTGATAACCGAGTGCAGGCGACTAGGCTCCTCACTACCTACGAATGGTGGCTCATCTCACGATCGTCGGACAAGAAGTTGATTTCGGACCTTCATAAAATGCTCCTGTTGCATTACACACACGCTTATCATGCAGGATGCAACCACAGGGAGAGGGACCTTGGCCCAGTCCCAGAGAGTGGGAGTGAGCATGCATAGGGCCCGTCACACAGCGACTCACATAGGTCTTACTGAAACAGCTACCAAGCTTGTCTACTACTGGTACTACACCCCGGAGAGACTCCACCACGTTGACACTACACAGAGCCCTGACTGCTGGAGGGGTTGCGGGGAGAGGGGCACACTGGTTCATCTCTTGTGGGAATGCAAACATCTACAGGACTATTGCACGCATATACTCGACGATGTAGCTAAGCACCTCGATACAGAGCTTCCCCGGCTTCCTGCTTATGTTCTACTGGGGGTACCAAACCCACTTACTTACCCTCTGAAGTCCAGGAGAGGGAAGCAGATCGCTACAGCACTAGGTACAGCCATCCAGAACGTATTGGTACACATCCCAGCCCACACAAGGTGGTTCCAACGACTGTGGCATGTCCTGGGTATGGAAAAGATCTCACTGACTCTGGCGGGGAAGGGCTCAACCTTTAGTGACCTTTGTCAGCCATTCTTGAACCTGCTTGCACAAGAATTCCGGGAGCTGACATGCCCCAGGTACTTACGCCTCCTGCGTCTCTCTACACCGGATCTCTCTACATAACTGAGCCTGACTTCACAAATGGTACCTAGTGCCACGCAGCAACACATAGCAGTAATGGACTGAGGCGGGTAGGGGGAGGTCTTCTCTCTGGTTTCCTCTGCTCTCTCTTTTGTCCTTTTCTTTGGGAGGCGGATGGGATTGCGTCAGCTATTTATTGTTTCCTTACTGTATAAATGCAATTGCTAGCACACAAGTGGGTCCCTGCATGTCTGTGCTGATGCTCATTCGTTTCTTGCATTTTTCAATAAAAAGATTTAAACCATAAAATATTACTATTAAATCACCACATGGTAGATTGCCATGCCACCACAACCCCCATAACTGTGTTTCAGGTGCCTATGATCTAAGCATCTACTTACACATTCCAGTTGAAGTTATTGAGAATAGGTGGTGCCAGTGATTACCCAGTACTCAGAACACAATTGTTTACCCTCCTTTCCAGTTAGAAAAACAAATAGTTAAATAAAAGAAGAACAATAAAAAAGTCAAAGAATAAATTATGTGGTTTATTTCTTGCCTATGACATCACAGTCACAAGCTGTCTGGTTGGTTCCTCTTGTCTCCTAGCCAAGGAGGATGAGCTTGGGAGTTCTAGATAAGTCATAAACAATACCTACGCCTTAAAATCGCACTTTCCCACACAGTACAGAATGGGTATGTCATCAATGGTCCCCAAGCCCACCCCAGACAATGACTAAAATAGGCATTCACTTGGTGCTGGAAACCAAAAAAAAGAAAACAAAGGTTTCCACATAGGGAGTTTTTTTCCCTGTAAGTTGAGGTCCATGTTAATTTTCCCTGTCTAGCATGGCAGACCCTGACTGGGATATGCATCAGGAAACCCACCGAAAATAGGGCAGACCTCCATGATATACTGACGGAGGCAACCATGTGGTGGTAGACCACCTCCTATGATAGACTGATGGCAGACTAGGGCTCAATGTTTAGGACTCATTTACTCTGACATCAGAGTTACTGGTAACTCTCATATTAGTATCTCTGGGATGTGGAATCACCGGAATTACCAGGTGCTATACCTGAAAATAAGAATAAGGCCTTAAATTGAAAGGAGAACTACCAGTCAAGTAGAATGGGGACTTCATGAATTTATGTAGATTACCTTGCTCTGCCAAAATCTAAATGCCCTGCTGGTGGTTAGCTTTAATTTGAATCAGCACATCCCTTACAAACTTACTCCCTTATTTAAGAGTGGAGAAGTGTAGCTCACTGGTTAGAGGAGGCATACCCTGAAGCAGAGATCAGACCCGGGACCTGGGTTCGATTCCCGACGCGGCAGGGTCCAGAGCCCAATCGTCCACGGACTCGATAATTCTCGCTTCGGTGCCCACTCTAAGCACAAGTTCACACTATGCAGCTCTGGGCAACAAGCCTGCTTAATCTCCACAATGGCCCCCCGCGGCGGGATGCCTGGCCTTCACCTTGGGGATGCCCAGTACGGGTTATCTTACAGGGAAAAACCAGGACGGGTTCCCAATGCAAGCGCCAAGATGCCCGTAGGGTGATAGCTGCGCTCTATAAGTACATCAATCAATCAATTGAGGGGAACATACACTCAGCCCCTAAAGTACAATTTTATTTACAAAAATATTAATAATAATATAATAATTTAAAAACAAAACAACATTTTTATGTTTGAAGAGCATGCTCATCCCACAATGATTGTTTTTTTCTCATTGGAGCTAAACGTATCATTGAAACTTAGGCAGATATGCAACACCAAGAGCACAGCTCTTGTCGATCACCTTAATGTCAGCACTAACAGCAGGAAGGAAATATTTAGCATCATCGAAGATTTTACTGCACTTCCTGTCCCCTCCAGCAACATCACCACCGAACAAGACCTTTGCAACAAAGTCTCTGAACTCTTCTGTCACAAAATCATTTCCATATACAACAACTTTGACTCTCAACCGGACCCCATTACCATCCCAACTCAACTTCCCATCATATACAATGAATGAACCCTGACCTCATGGCCTGCAATCACCATCGTCAGAATCGCTACTACCATGAATACCCTCCACTTGGAGACTCCATCTGACCCTTGCCCCATCATGCCTTCACCAAAAGACTGCTACCAATCAGCAAAGCACAAACACCTACTAAATGCCTCTATCGACTCAGCCACATTCCTAGACAGCTGGAAATATGCCACCATCATTTCCCAAACTCAAGAAACCATCTGCTGACTCAGCCACACTTTCCAACTACATACCCATCTCCTTCCTAACATACCTGGCAAAGGTCTTAGGGAAACTAATCAACTGATACCTTACTGTTTACCTCAGTAACCACAACTCCTTGATACCACTTAGTCTGGATTAAGGCCCAACCTCAGTATAAGAACACTGCTTATCAATTCCACAGTCAACATCCCCATGGTCCTTGACAGAGGAGACATGGCAGCCCTTAATCTCCTGGAATTCTCTGCTGCATTTGACACTGTCTCACGCCCCATCCTCATCAGGTGCCTGCAAAAGATTGGGATATTCTCTTTCTTAAAGGATGGAAAACAAGCTGTCAGCCTGACACCTTACTCCTCAGAAGCCCACAAACTCATCTTTAAAGTGCCCCAAGGCTCATCACTGAGCCCCACCATCTTCAACGTATATATGATCCCTCTGGCCCAATGTCATCCATGCACACAACATCAATGTTCTCTCCTACGCAGATAACACAAATCATACACTCCATTGGATATGGATAAGACCCCCAATGCAGGAACAAAATTCACCACCTGCAAGACCAGTCACTTACTAGATGAAAGCTACTTTCGCTTGCTCAACACTTACCAGATAGAAGTACGAACCTTCAGCAAAAACACCACACCAAGGTGTTGTGTCTTACCCAGCCCAGCAACTCTCCAATTGAATACCCCACAAAAGGAAAGTAGTTATACACATCTTTATTCTTCAGCGTGTAAGCAGGAGCACAACGTTGTAAACTTGTATTTACTTCTTTACCCTCCAAGGCCTATCTCACATGTCTAAGGAGTCCATCGGGAACCAAAAGAGTTCTATCATTCTCTATTTACATGACACTACATCTCCCCCTTTGTTAAATACTAAGTTACAACTTTGTTTATAATTAAATAAGCAAACAAATAGATGAATAAAACCATAAATAATTACAAATACATATGCACTGATAACTGTTCAATGAGCCTTTATGGCGCTTGAATCACATGGCCTAATCGGATCATCGGTAACCGGGAGCTGGCAGTCGAAGTGTAAGTGATCTGCATAGGTGAGGTGGAGGCAACAGCAGTCACAGGAACATCCACTGTCTGTCCAGACCCAGTCTTTATAGTGACATCGATGTTTGGTGAGTGATGAGCCACATGTCTAAAGTGAGAAGAGTATCTCGTAAGGGACTTCCCAGGACTTTGGGCAGTTACCATGTGTCCTTTGGTGGTTATGACAGTAAAGGGCTCAGCTTCGAATGGGGCCTCAGATTTTTGCTTTCTGGATAGTCAAATTAGTACTCGATCTCCTCTGTTGAAATTTATATCATGACATTGCTTGTCAGCATAGATTTTCATTTTTTGTTTGCAACCAGACTCCTCTGTGTAAATGACTTTTTCAGTCTTTGATCTAAGATTGGTTCATTGCGGAAACTTGGCTGTCATGACTCTCCTGAACATTAAAGTTGCAGGGCTTTCCCTTGCAGTTGAGTGAGGGGTCAATCGGTAAGTTCAAAGAGTGGTATTCAAGCAACCTTCAGGCTGAGCTTCTCTAACGCAGCACGCTGCACAGCTTTCTTTAGAGTACTCATGAATCAATCTACCAGGCAATTGGCCTGGGGCCAAAGAGGAGTACTTTTCTGATGCTTTACATTGAGATGTCTGAAAAAGTCTCTAAATTCACGACCATTGAAGGATGGGCTATTGTCAGATTTCAAGATCACAGAGACACCCCATGCAGCAAAGATGCCATCTTAACTTTCAATAACTATTTAATGAGTGATGGATGAAAGATATACCAGTGGAAAATGGGAGTACTAATCAACAATGACCATTAGATGATGTCCATTCTGAAGAAATCAACAGCAATTCTCTCCCAAACATGGTTAGCCAATTCTGGCATGTTTAAAGGGTGCTGAGTAACGCTGGATGAGAGACAGTTGAATAAAGGACAGGCCTATAACTCTCTTATAACGCTTTCATCAAGAAGAGGAAACCAGACTATATTTCGAAGGGCTCTTTTTGTGTCAAATATACCCCGATGACCCTCATGGGCCATTTCAACTATCGTTTGACAATACCTGTACCTTGCAATATGAGGCCTTCTTGAGTCACAGACAGTTCATCTCTGACTTTTCAGAATTTTAGGTACTAACTGTCACTGCTGACAGTTTGAGAGTGCTGGTTCCATGACTGAAGGGCAATATTGTCTTTCAGCTTCAGTATGTCACTGTCTTTGCTTGTGGCAGTGACAATTTGTTCTAATGACATGGCAGCTGGTGTTGGATTTTACAATACAATTTATGGTGGCTTCAGCTGTCTTAGATGGGGTACCAGGGCATTGTATGGGCAATCTTGAAAAATAATCATCAGGATTTTGATCTTTCCCTGTATGCTGGGCAATTGTGTGGTTGTATTGCTGCAATCTCAAACCCCAACGTTCAATACAAGGAGGCATCTGGACTTTTGGATTGAGAAATAGTGTCAATATTGCTTGATGATCGGTCACTACTGTGAAAGGTTTCCCATATAAGAACACAAGGAAATATTCACAAGCCCACACCATTCTTTCTCTGGTTGTAAATAAGCATGTTCAGTTAGCGTCAAGCTTTTACTGGCGTATGCCACAACATGACTGCAAGCATTCGGCTGTACATTGTGCTGTGCAAGGTATGCGTCTAGCCCGACAGGGCTAGCATCAACTACAGCCTCAGTATGATGCTTGGGATCAAAATAGACTATTTCAATGGCATTCTCAATGGCTTGCTTGATCCTCTTGAAACTTACCCCATACTCGTGTGACAAATGAAATACAACATTCATTTTTGTTAGTTCTTGTAATGGTGCACTGACGATGGCAAAGTCTTGAATGTATCTAGAACAGTAAATGGCCATCCCAAGGAGTGAACGTAACATGGAAATGTCCTGTGAGAGATTAGTAGTAGATAGCGCTTGCACTTTAACTGAATCAGGTATCATATCCCCATCAGAAAAGATTTGGCCAAAGAATTTCAAACTGGTCTTATGAAATTCACATTTGTCAGCTTTCAAAGTTAATCCAGCAATATTTAGCAAATGGCATACTTCAATGAGATCTTTGTCATGCTCTTCCTGAGTACCTCCTAAAGCAAATATGCTGTCACTATAGTTGAAGGCATTCACAACAGGTTGTATGATACGTTGAATTACATCTTGGAAAAGTTCTGCAGCATAGGATACACCAAAACTCAGTCGCTTATAGTGAAATAGAGCAATGTGTGTAGAAAAGGTTGCTATGTACCTGCAATCTTCTTCAAGTTCCAACTGGTGATATCCTTTGTTTAGGTCAAGTCAAGAGAAAAACTTTGCACCATTTAATTGAGCTATCATGCACCTCCTTCGCAATTTCACCAAACCCTTGTTAAATATTTCATCATATCTCTATTCTGTCGGCTTCACAAACCATAGATTTGTGGTTACAATTGGGAATTATGTAGCCACTGCTTTGTGCAGTCTGCTGAGATGCCAAGAGTTGAAAGACCCTGGAGGAAGAACAAAAATGTATGGCCCAAATACTGGCATTGTCAGAACCTCACACTGCATTCATCCTCAAATCCAGAGCTCTTTGCCGTGCTACCAAGGACACCCTTCCACTCTCAGAACTCACCTGACTCCCAGAGGTACCTCAGTTTGCAGTATGCTAAATACAATATGGGATTTTAATATATTACATGAAGAACACAAGTGCAGATACACAGCATCTGGGTAAAGAATACACTCTTAGGAAATAGGAACATGTGCACTGTTCAACATGAAGTAAAATGTGTGAAATTAACAGTGAATGCATCATTGACATGGATTGCCTTAAGGGTTAATGGTTTGCGTACTTCTTACACTGTCACACTTTTCAGGTCATCCAACAGCCCTACATCTCTCAGAAGCAGTCGCTGCAGCAGTGAGTGTCTCAGGGCTAATTTATGCATGCGACCTTTGGCCTAACTTATTGAGGGCCCTGGTGTTCATACAGTATCTTACGCTGATGACACATAACTATAACGTTGGCTCAGGATAACAATAACGCCACAGACGATTTCCAACTGTGTCGGGTAGACCTGGCCAACTGGATAAAGGACAGTTGTCTGAGACTGAATGCAAATAAAACAGACTAGGCCCTAAGCTGGTTCCTAAACCAAAGGTGAAAAATCTAGGACTCTGGTTTAGTTCCAGCCTATCTTTTGAAGATCAAATCTTGTTGGTACCTGAAAAATGATTCAGAAGATTTTAGGGCTTCTACCTGACCTTGCGCAAAGAACAGTAGTTCAGGCCCTTGTAGTATCATGGATGGATTAATGTTATGTACTCTATCTACGGGCCTCTAAGGGCAGGCTTCAAATGCTCCTGAGGGTACAGAATGTGGCAGAGTGACTGATTATGAATATTCCCAGAAGCGATCCAATGGGGCCTGCCCTGGCAAGGCTTCAGTGGCTTCCCTTTGAGGAGAGGATCTCCTTTAAGGTAAACGACCAAAATATAGAATCCAAAATATAGACAGGACAGAATATCAACTCTAAAATATAGATAGCACAGAATATCGAATTACCAAAATATAGATAGGACAGAATATCGAAATTGGGGTTTGAAATATCGATTTCCATAATATCGAATTTAAAAATATAGATTTCCATAATATCGAGAAAAAAATATTAGTGTTATGTATGGTAGTATATGTGTTTAATTTTTTTAAAGTAGTGAATGTTATGTAATTTAATTTTTGCGTAATTTAATTCCGTAGCGGGTTGTGGGTTTATAGGGGAATAGGGTGGGAAGTAATTTATGTATAGTAAATTAAATATTAATTTTTATTTATATGTATTGATAATTAATTGATTGATAATTAATTATTAATTGGTAATTAATTTTGATTAATTGGTCATTCATTTTTATTCATTGGTAATTACTTTTTATTAATTGATTAATTGATAATCATGTTAATTGTATTTTTTATTATTAGGAGCGGGTTGTGGGTTTATAGGGGAATTGGGTGGGAATTAATTTAATTGTAATAAAGTAAATATTATTTGTTATTTATGTGTATTCATAATTAATTGATAATTATTAATTGGTGATTAATTTGTATTAATTGATAATTAATTTTTATTAATTGCTCATTACTTTTTATTAATTGATTAATTGATAATGTTAATTGTATTTTTTATTATTGGGAGTGGGTTGTGGGTTTATAGGGGAATTGGGTGGGAAGTAAATTAATTGTAATGAAGTAAATATTATTTTTTATTTATATGTATTGATAATTAATTGATAATTATTATTAATTGTAATTAATTTTTATTAATTGGTAATTAATTTTTTCCAATGGTAATTACGTTTTATTAATTGGTAATTATTTTTAATTCACTTTTTTATTGGTATTGATAGTTAATTTAATCTTATTTTAATATTAAATCATTACTTTCCCTACTGTTGCACTCTCAGGAGTGGGAATAGTAATTTTTACCCTCCCGCTATCCAACGCTTTCCCTACTGTTGCACTCACTGGAGTGGAAATAGTAATTTTTACCCTCCCGCTATCCAACGCTTTCCCCACTGTTGCACTCTTTGGAGTGGGAATAGTAATTTTTACCCTTACACTATCCAACGTTTTCCCTACTGTTGCACTCACTGGAGTGGGAACAGTAATTTTTACCCCAACGCTATCCAACGCTTTCCCTACTGTTGCACTCACTGGAGTGGGAATAGTAATTCTTACCTTCCCGCTATCCAATGCTTTCCCTACTGTTGTACTCTCTGGAGTGGTAATAGTAATTTTTACCCTCCCGCTATCCAATGCTTTCCCTACTGTTGCACTCTTTGGAGTGGGAATAGTAATTTTTACCCTCCTGCTATCCAACGCTTTCCCTACTGTTGCACTCACTGGAGTGGGAATAATAATTTGTACCTTCCTGCTATTCAACGCTTTCCCTACTGTTGCACTCTCTGGGGTGGGAATAGTAATTTTTACCCTCCCGCTATCCAACGCTTTCCCTACTGTTGCACTCTTTGGAGTGGGAATAGTAATTTTTACCCCCACGCTATCCAACGTTTTCCCTACTGTTGCACTCACTGGAGTGGGAATAGTAATTTTTACCCCTACGCTATCAAACGTTTCCCTTCTGTTGCACTCACTGGAGTTGGAATAGTCATTTTTACGCTCTCACTATGCAGCAAAATCTCAACTTTTTTTACATTACATTTATTATTTTTACATTTTAAGCTTTTTTATATTATTTTAAGTATGTTTTATTTAATTGTTTTTAATATTTAATTACTTTTATAATATTTTTAATACATTAAAAAAATTCTATATTTTAGCTAACTATATTTTAACATTCTATATTTTGGAATCGATATTTTAGTACTTACCTGTTTGTAGATAGGGATTCTATATTCTGAACTTCTATATTTTGGAGTCGATATTTTGGGCATTCTTTATTATGTCCCTCGATATTTAGTCACTGAACCCTCCTTTAAAGTTCTGTGCTTTGTACATGAAGCCATTAACAAAAAAGGCCCCCGGTTATCAGTCTCCTTTGATTAAACCTTACTTTCCGAGTCAGTGTTTGAGATCATCTGGAACAGGTTTGACCAGAGTTCCCAAATTTCATAGAACACGTCTTGGCAGCAGTACTTTTAGGTTCCTGGCAGCCAAACAGTGGAACCGACTGCTGCTGAATCTTAGCCTAGAACGTTCTGAAGTCCTTTTTCAGAAACATCTAAAAACTTGTTTTTTTCAAATGGCTTTGTTCATTAACAATTCAGGGACGCCCGTTACCAGATTGACAGTTGGAATTAAGCATGGGGACACTCCGGATAGGAGTAACCAGGCGCTTTACAAACTGCTAACATAACACATAACATAACATAATTCACTCATTGCTGAAAAATAAAACATTGTGTTTGCTTGTAAAGTTAAGACCCTGAAATTTAGTGCCTGATCAGGGCCCATTTTGAAGTTTGTTTTGGTGAGCACCCACCCCACATTCAGCCCCGACTCACTACATTCACAATCATAGAATCTCTCTCTTTCAGTCTCCTGACAGCCCATTACTGTTGTTTACAGAGGGCTGCATCTGTCTCACACAGCATAAATGAACTGTCAACAAGCTGTTTATCAGGATCAAGAGTGTCCTGATCCCATAAACAGAGTGCCAGAGGGGTCCATGAGCAAATACAGTAAAAGTCATCTTCCTGTTTGGCAATGAACCATGCAACAGCTGACTAGTTTTACTACCATATTATGTGGCTTACAGGACAGAGATGATGCTTATGCAAAAATTTCAAACTATTAAACAAACAGATCTGAGGATATAAAAGTGATGTTAACACCTTCGAAGAGCAATCCACGTCCAGAATCTGCCAAACAGATTGAATTAAGGAGACTGCACTAAACCATGGCTCAGAAGGTGCTCTATGGCCTGGCTCTGGCCCTTATTATTGGAGTCATACTTGTGAATTGCGAACCTGCTAAATCTGACGAAGGTAATGTATGATCAATTTATCATCCAACTTGAAAATGATGTTCATTAAGGCAATCCTGTATGCTGATATTTCTGGGGTATAAAATGAACACAAATGTTGTTGAGTTGTAACACAGAATGAGATAATGTGTTCCTTTATTTTGTCCATGCAGCACATGGGTCCTTTCTTAATAGTCGAAAGGTGTTTATTTCGAGGTAGGACACATCTCGAAGGTCCTTGATTCAGTATGTCTTTTAAAGAGGCAGCAAACAAATTATGTTCAGTGGATGTTTTGGCAAACTACAAAAACTATTGAACACTACAATAAATGATGAACTGCTAATAGCTCTGTCATGGTCCAAAACTGAAATCTGTATCAAGACTTTATAAAAGCTTTGTGCAATGTGACATTTGCAGTATGACATTTGGAACAACTTCCAGTTGTCCATTCTTAAAAATGGTTTCAATTGTGCAATTATACATGCCAACCAGAGGTCTGAAATATTGGCTAAAAACATCAAAGTGTAACATTTAAAAAAGCCAGTTGTAGTTATACAGCAGATGCAGCTATCAAGAGTGGTGAAATACAACGTTCAGGACTGGGATCTGGGATCTAAAAGGGCATTTTATTTGCAGGAGTGGAGGTAATGAGGAAACATAAACTATACTATTCACCCTCCCAAACCTTATGAGATGATCAGAGTATGTGTCTATATCTATATGGTACTTAAAGCATGAACCTAGTCGAAAGGCAGCAGGATGCTCCACCCAGTTAAAGGCAAAGATATAATGACCAAGTGATTGGAGAGGAGGTGGGCTCTTGGTGAGGAGGAGGACAATTAGTGGCAAGTGATGAATGGATCTGGCTATATGCCATGACTGCAACTAGATACTGAACACATATCCCTGAGTTGTGTAGATGTATTGCTGATATTTTAGTCATTCATTTTAAATCTCTCTGCGGCAAGGGTTCAGACTGGTCTCCAAAAAAACACCTCCAGTGGAGGCCATGTCCACCAATTTGAGTACAAAACTTATAACATATCACATGAAATGTATCTGCAAATAGATTTCCCTTTCTCTAACTACCCCACTAAACTACCGCTGAAGGCAGAGAATGCCATCTTTAGTCTTCAAAAATGTAATTATTCTTATTTTAAACTGATGAAGTGGTGAAGAGAATGGATATATTGGGAAATAGATGAGGAAAGGGAATGGCACCATCACCCAGTACAAAACAATGTGACTAGGTCCATTCTTTTGCTGCTCTTTTCCAGTAGTCTGCTCCATACGAAATGCAGTAAATTCAACATCTCCAGTCCCCTTAACATGGCGTTAACAAGTGCTACATGTGCGCTCTATCATCTTTAAAGGGTGCTAGCACTCTAGCTCACTGCTGAACTTCTGTGGTGAAGCCATAATAGAGCAGTAGTGTCCTAAGGCCCCTGCTCTGTCAGCTGAAGCGGGAACTGAAGGGCTGCTTTTGGGGTCGGCTGTGCTGATCAGACAGTCTCTAATACCACCAGCACTTGTCAGAACAGGGCAGCCAGCAAGGGTTCACAGGCAGCGGCTACTTAAGGCATAGCATCTTCTTGGGGGTTGTGGTCCACATGTGCATTCCTCACTGAAACCACACTGAGTTTTTCATTTTTCTCAGGGAGGAGAAACAGGGTGGAGTGAATCATACTAGCGCTGCTGCAGTAACATGCTGATGGTGCACCCTGCAGGACCAGCACTTGTCACCACAAACAGCAGCATAGGCTGAGCAAAGGTTGGGAGCATAGGATGATCACAGGGATAGAGAGAAGTCATTTGGGGGCATATGAGCAAGCAGGAGTTAAAAAATTATTGCCGCTATTGCGTCCATTTTTGGACGAAAAGCGGCGATAATTTTATCGCCTGATTAGCAAGGTCACACTATCACGTGAAACCTTGCCTTATCGCCATTTCCCTTAACGCCCATCTTTGCATCTCTAATGAGATGCAAAGTGGGCGTTCCTCCCTAGGATAACAGGAGAAATGTCGCTAAGCGACATTTCTCCTATTATCAAGCCTCACGCAAAGCAGCATAGCGACAAGAAAAGTAGCGATAACCTCTGTTATCGCTACTTTCCTTACGCCTGCTTTGAAACTAACTTAGCCATGATATCCTATGGAAGGTGGATATCATGGCTAAGTATGTGAGGCCCTATCAGCAAGCTATTGCCAGAAGTTGTGTGATTATCGCTGGATTTCCAGCGATAATCGCACATTTGGCAGCTTGCGCTCTGAATTTTATCGCTTTGGAGATAAGCGTTGCTAGTAGCACGCTATCTCCACGATAAAATTCAGAGTTGGCAGGCGATAATTATCTTCACGCTAAGAGCGCTGAGCGATAATTATTGCCGGCCATTGCTGATATGCCCCGCAGTTCTTAAGGATGTCCGAGTCCTGTTCGAAACCCAACACTGAAACTGAGCTCTGTTCTAGTTTTCCCTCTATCTCTTCAGCCATCTTTGCCTATAACATGACAAGAAAACCAGATAAAACTGATTACGTAATTGGCACAACTAAATGTATGGTATTCCATCCCTATATATGTTCTGAAAGAATTGTTATGTATTCTGAAAAACAAGCAGGCAAAGATGATTAATAACTTGTGGATGAGGTGATGAAAGGATGGGTCAGAGGGAGTCATGAGAGCAGCAAATTAAATACTGTTTCATGGATTTCGACTACTCTGCCTTTAGGGACATATATGCAAAGCTTTGCCAATTGACCTTACATCTGGACTAGGTGACTAAATGCTAGAATAATACTACTGAGCCCATAGAAATAACTTTGCTAGTGTACCTCTTCCCTGGCCTGTGACAACTGATGCATATTAGCCAACATTCTCTGCAAATTCCTAACGATATGTAAAGAATGGTGCATTAAGGCTTTTCAACCGGTGCCCGAAGATAGCTTAGCGAGTTTATGTGGGCAATTTTTATTGGCACATAATATTTGCATCAAGCAACAAGGGCATGGGAGGTCTATGAGAGACTGTCTCAAAGTAATGTCAGGCCATGGTTCTCAGGCAGTTCTGTGACAATGTATGCATTGGCAGGTATGGGTTCCTGGTGCACAAGGTTTCACAACTTATACTAAGAAGGAGGGGACGTGGAGTGCTCAGAAGTTAGTATATCTGTGGCAGATATCTTTGCATACATCACTGTGTTGCTTATGAAAAGCCTCTGTATTGGGATGTTCAGCGGACTTAAATTTGGCCCCATTTCAGCAAAATAAATCTGGCAGGAGAACTTTACTAGCTCAAAACAACTTTGTATGTGTTTCAAGAGGGGGTAGTTTTTTGACTGGCTACTCCTTTACAATAGAATATTTTAATTGAAATAAAACCTGTTGTATCAGGTACACCTTTCCCTCAACATATCATAGCTTTTTCTGACAAGTTGATGAAGAGCATTCTACTGTTTGAGACACTTTATCACCATTTTACATTTATATAATATCATTCATATTTGCTCTTAAAATTTTATGAACAAAACCATTTTCATTAAAAGGCAATAAAGCTAATTGTTGCAGATGAACAATTTTGCCATGGTGAATGTGTGTTGACGTTCATATCCCTATAATCAGGGTTGTGCTCCTGACAAATGTTTAAATTATCCCTAAAATCTAATGTTTATCAATCAATCAATCAAAAATCTTTATTCGGATACAAAAAGATCCATAAAAGTAATGTTTATCACTTTGAATGCATTGAAATTTGAGCTACTCAGAAAAAATAATCTTAGGGTTTAATCATCAAAAACATTGTGTCGTGTAGTTCCTATATACACTATACAGGATCTACATGTTTGGATAACATAAACTGTGGGATTGGTGGCAAACTGGTTCCGTGCACCCCCACCGGGTATGTTAGCCTGTCTGCATCAGCTAGCTTACAGTGCCACTAGAATCTCCTCTTATTGGGGAGAGAATAGTTTCTGGCAACCTCAGAACATGCCAACCCTGATCCCTCAGAATTGTGGAAATTATATACTAACGTTCGCTCAGTCACTCGTACTCACTCAGTTGGTCTCAGAGATGCACAGAAAAAAACATACTGGGCATTTTGTCAATAAGAATTTATTGAACAGCTGTTATTCTAGTGTATAATAGATGAGCTGTAAAAACCATTAGACAGCAGCAGAGATATATGATTAGCAGTACTACGAAAGTGATGGGATGGTACAGTTCAACCCTTTTGCAGTAATCACGAAAATATAAAAGTACATAAAATACATGATAAAAAGTGTGTACTCCTACGATGCCTCCCTAACTAGATGTACCTAAATATACCTAGCATCTATGTAGCTGTTATGCCAAGAATCCCTCTAGGATCTAGTCAACTCCATTACCTGAGAATAAGAGAATATGGGACCCCATCCTGGTCTCAAGTTGGACACCCTGTGAGAGATGTTAGACCACTGCAAGCTGGAGTGTCTGCATGCAACAAACCGCAGCTACTCTGGTCAGTGTGTCAGCCGGGAAGTCATGGTCTCCTCTGTCTTTCTAAGCAAGACATGATGTATATATACACATAGGTCTTCCCAGGGGTCCTACCTTGCTGTGTTACTGTCTCGGCCTAAAGAATGACATCGGATCTGAACTTTATACAGAGATATTATACAGGAGATGGTAGTCCTGCTGTGCTTCCAAGAAACCTCATGCATAATGTATGAGATTCGAACTAGGGATAAACCCGCATTCTGAATGCAGTGTCATATCTAGGTAAAATGTCAGTCCCTAAGAACTGGTATATATGTAATGTAGGGAAGAATATAGGTGAAAGGCTGCTATGTTACTTGTGCCTATGTAGGGTACCTATATGGAATATAACTATTGCAGCACAGGTTTGTAAATGGCCACATAAATACTACTAACATCTTACAATAACCTTTGTGTGCAATCTGATTTGTAATAGCAAAATTTAAGACAATCTAATGCAGCTATTCATCATAGGAGAGGGATAGGTCTAGGCTTACCTTTGGACCCTAGAGCTCCATGTCTGGCCAAAAACTACATGGGATTGCCCTAACCCTTGGATAAAATTGTTAATATTGCTTACTTAATGACTGTTGCTCTGTTAAGGTCTATCTCGTCCCACATCTCTATTCACTGTGGATGGGTTCATGCATGCTCATGCCAGAGCAATAGGTTTGCCATCTCCCATGGATTACATTAGATTATTGTGCGATATTAGTCCTTTGACACTGTCATTGGCATTATTGTGTGAATTTAACATCAATCCATATTTCTGACTGGACATGTATGGTACCTTTACTGAAATCCTCTCATGGTGGCAGATGTGCTGAGGAGTGGTGAATATGTAACTCACATAAACAGGGTATGGTACTATAAAGATGGAGAGAGCAGATGGTAAAGGCTACCCGCGTTTGGCTTCAAGTGCTGAGGAATTACTTTAATGGCTACATCTCCCTCTAAATTAGCTTTTTTCTTTACTCATTCGTCTCAACAACTCTTATCTCATATGCTGCGTATATCTTTTTCATTTTCTCTCTGTGTCCATTCTCTAAATCCATACACCCACTTGTGTTTCCTATATTGTCTTACAACCTCTCTATCAATTGCCTTCCATTCATTCACAGATTGTTCATGCCATGTCACATGTGTGATTATATCTTGCAATCCTACCTTTGAGCATGAGGATACTGAGATGATGCCAATCTCTCACTCGCCCCATCCGAAAATTAACTATATACAACAATACAGTCTGCTTTGGCATGTGTAGTTAGGTCTTATTGCATGACTCAATAAGTTCAACCCCACTCTCCGCTTCGATCATTGGCACATCACAATATCGACTTTTATAGTTATCCTTTGGAGACAAAATTCATATTTGGTTCAACCAATATTCTCACCAAGCCTCTGGAATTTCTCCCCACATTGTTAATAGAAGTACTCAATATGCACAATTTGTATTCACAAACTAGCCTTCATATGCTTGATTCAAGAAGATTTGGTCAGAGTCATAGATAACCAAATATCTGCTATTGCATGAGTTGACTACCGCTGTTAATGCAGACATGCTGAATTTCATTATGTGAGTATGGTTGAGTGTTTCTGCCCTCTTCAATGTTCTGTGCAAGTAGAAGAATCGTTTTTTTCACTTTAGTGCTGCTTTTTCCATGTGAATGCCATGTATATGGATGACAAATGGTTTCAAATTAGGAGTGAATATTTGTGAAACTCCAAATCATGTATAGAAAATTCCAATTTTTGATGACCTTGGGATTTGTTTTTGTAAATAATTCACTTTATAAGCACTGTTGTACCAAGAGAGCATGTCAACATCTTTTTTTTACTATTTGTCACCTATGAGTTTAGAAAATCACCCCAATGAGGTTGGGACCTGACTACAGACATAGAAGACAGACCACCCTTTGCAACCTATATATCTTATGTTATGATATTCAATAGCTGCCAGAAATCAAAGTAGGGTCTTTAGTTTCCTGAGAAAATGTAGGCAAAAAATAGCTTGTAGAGCCAGTGGCAAGTAGTTTCTGTGAGACGGTAATGAACTATATGAACAGGAGTGAGATGATAAGCTTTAAGAAGCTGCAATGGATTCTCCCTAAAATATAATGCATGAAGATAATTATATATTGGGGACTCTAGTGAATTATTAAGTGAGGAGTTCTCTGTTTGATATGAATGCTGTGCGTCTATCAGCTTGTAACTGCTATCAAGGCCACTGATCTGGAAATTGTATGCAGGGATGATGTTGGACCTCAACTCTCCTCTAGGATGACTCCCGACCAGGACTACAACTCTAAATTAGCAGGTGTCCCAAAAGGGAAGGGGGGAAGAGAAGAAAGAAAGAAAGGAGAAGTTCCTAGACATCAAGATGTTGTGTAGGGGAACCTCCAGAAAGCCTTCTTCTAATTTGATTGCTGAGGGTCTTCTGTCAGACCGTTGCATGTCTGAGACTGGGACTGTATACCTGTTATCTATTCACAAGAGAGAGAGAGAGACCTTAGTGTTCATGTTACATCAACTCTCCTTATACACAAACAATCATTACGTATCAATATCTGTGTACTTACTGTCTATAAACTTTAACCACTACTTGCGTTTATGACCCTTACTTCAGGATCATCCTGTATACTGGAGTAGAGAACCTCCCTGCTTGAAATCTACTCTGAATCACTGATTTTCTTTCTCAATACTGAGCAGCAGAGGATAAACCAGTTATTTCCTTAAGATAAATTAAAATGCTCCCAAGAGCTAGTCCAAAGTTTTCTATACTTAGGAGTTAAAAATGTTAGTTGAACACAAAGAAAAGAAAAAACGCCAGCTAGCGCACTAACCTTAGTCTTTGTTTAGTTTTCAGTTAGCTCAAATAGGAATCCTTGAAACACATGTTAACCCTGCTCTTTCCCCTTTTACTCTTTCAGGCAGAATAATTCAGTCAGATGAGGAGGCCCACCAATTGAGCAGACACGAAGCATCAGGTAAGGATCTCATGGGACTCAGGCAGAGTATCAGGGTTCCAGGCGGCAGGTCTTTTCGGGAATGCAGATTTCCAAATTAGGGCAGGAAGAAGGAAACACTCTCTTTAAATGGAATGAAGCCGAGCAAGATCTTGTGGTTTGGGCATGGAATGTACACTGTGCTCAAGCCAGATGGTTGCTCCTACCATGTGACACCCGAAATCCCATGAGATTTTGTGTATCACTGATATTTAGGGAGAGTGGGCCTGACAATCAGTATCAATAAAGCCCTAATGCGGGCTTGAACTGACTGGGACAAAAGACAAAAGGCCCCGGGAATAGTGTATGGCAGCCTAAAGGGTCTTTGGAATAAAGGGCCCTGGGGGATGATCTATTGGAGCGCAAAGAATCCTGGGAAATGAAAGTCCCTGGGGGATGGCAATATGAGTGACAGTATGAAATCCCAGGACACAAATCACATAAAAGGGGAGCAAGAGAACGCTGGGCCAGATGTACGACCAACAAAATTGCGACTCTTTTGCGAGTCGTAATTTGCGAGGCGCAATTTGCCATGTACAACAGTGTGTTTAACACTGTTTGCGATTCCCAATGGGGCCGCACATTGCGAGGCTCATTAATATTAATGAGCCTCTTGCAATTTGCAAGCCCATTGGGAATGAGAGGCCCTCCCAGATATGGTGGCCTGCTGGGCTCAGCAGACCACCAAGTCTGGGACTGCTTTTCAATAAAGCAGTTTTTTTTTTAAATGCAGCTCGGAATGCATTTAAAAAAAGAAACATGAAACATTTTTGTTTTATTTTTTAAAGGCAGGTAGTGGTCCCTGAGACCACTGCCTCCCCTTAAAAAAATATTTTTAGAGGCAGTCACAAAGTGGAAGGGCCCCCCTGGGGACCCCTTCCAAATTGCTACTGCATTACCACCCTTTTAAAGAGAAAGGTAATTTGCAAGTGCTTTGCAGACACAATTGCGGTTGCAAAACATTCATACATGGGTTAGAGAGTTGCTGTTTGGAACACCCCCTCCAAATAGCAATTCTCTAAACACTTTTTTTCGAGTCGCAATTCATTTGCGACTTGCAAAATTGGGTTGGTACATCGCCATACCAATTTTAGCATTCACAAACGGGTTGCTAACCCGTTTGCGAATGCTAAAATTGGTCGTACATCTGGCCCCCAGATCCTTGACAGTTCCCTTCTTACTAGGATTGTGGTTCCTGGTTGATTAGGGTGCATACCTCTGTCAATAATATACCTAATTTTTAACACTTGTAATGGGAGAAACAGTTTCTGAATAATGGGTAATGAATCATCTATAAAAATTTGCAAAACCTAGGAAGCTCTGTATTTCCTTAGGGAGTAACCCATGATGTCATCTATGTACGCAATGACACATATATCCAATAAGTCTCTTAGGAACTGGAATGCTGCTAGTACCTTATAGAGGCCGAACGACATTACCATGTATTCAAGGAGGTCGAACTTAAAGTGAACGGCCATCTTCCATTCATCGCCTTCTTTAACTCTGATGAGGTGGTAAGCCTCTCGCTGGTCCAATTTGATGTAAATGGTTGCATTCCACACTTCATCCAACAGAACTAAGTTTAAGGGTAAAGGATAGTGGTTTTTCACCTTGATTTTATTAAGCGCCCTGTAATCAATATTTGTGTGTGCGATTTCCAACTCTCCCACATGGAGGAACGGCCCCAGGAATTATATTGATTCTTTAGTCAAACTCCCTACGGGGAGGTAAATTAATGGGATTGTTTTGTCAAATACATCCTTGAAGTCTTGATATTTTATGGGTAGGTCTGGGATAGTTCCCTGGTCAATAAATGCGCAGGTAAAAGGAGATAAAAGGTCTTGAGCGGTTTTATAGCACACAGATCAACAATGCTGCAAACACAAGCTCACAAAAGTAGAGCCCAATCAATATGAGGGATGTGGGTGTGCAATCAATGCACCACCAAAATTGTCCCAAAGGTGGGAGTGTCTATGAGGTCAAATGTCAGGGTCTTAGTGTGGCTATTTTCACAAACCAAAGACAAAGGTATAGTTTGTTATTGGATTGCTTATGATGAGAGCTCTGAGCCATCAGCTGCTCTCACAAGTTCCAGATTGTCTTTTATTAATTCAAGGGATTTTAGAGAAGTTGCAAGGATGAGATATGAGAAATTGCCAGAAGCTCCTGAATCTAGTGACATGAACGAGACCTTTCGTTATTAAGGTCAAATGATTACTGTGATCAGGATGGTTAGCTGACATGGGATACTTCCCATGGTGCTAGCCAAATATTGAGAGGTCTGTTTCCAAAATACTGCCTATCTTTCTTGTTTTGCGTAATCTTTTGATTGATAACTCCTACTGCACACAGTTTTAGGCTCCGTAAAGCAGTCCCGGGCACAGTGCTCCGCCTTATTGCAATAGAGGCATAGATTTAACTTTTGTCTTTGCTCTTTTTCCCTCACTTGATAAGGGACATCAAACACCTCCTATCTGCATAGGCTCTAAGGTATTTAGTTTGTGATGTAATTTGACCACCTGGTCTATAAACTTGGGGTAATTTTATTTTTGGGGGGGGGGGGAATGTCAGTTTGGGACTACTTTAAAGTGTCCCACAACCCCCTATAGAAGAGAGAAGTCCTTTTTTCCTCCTCCCACTGGATCTCAGCAACCAGTTTTTAGTCAGCAGGCGCCCAGGCCCAGCTCTCTACCTACCTCTGTTGGCCGTCGGACAGCTTCCAGGTAGTGTGTTCTTCCAGATCCCCTCTCCTCTGCTGCATTCTTCTTCTTCTTCCACTTCCTGCTTCTGCACCACTCTCTTCTCAAGCCAATTCCTGTTCTCTTACCCACCCTTTTTACTGCTCCTGCTGTCTTTCTCACCCTCTTTGCTGCTGCTCCCACCCATGTTCCGCCCATTTTTCTTACTCTACACTTCAGTCTTTTCCCTATTGAGTCATTCTCCTACAGAAAACATCTCTTAATCTGATTGCTAAGGGTCTTCGGTCAGAGCATTGCTCGTCTCAGACTGGTGCTGTATGCCAGTTATTGATTCACAGGAGAGAGAAAGACCTTAGTTTTACCCTAAGTGTTCAAGTTCCTGTACATAAACTCTCCTTACACACAAATAATCATTCACTACAAATATCTGTGTACTTACGGTCTATAAGCTTTACCCACTACTAGGGTTTCTGGCCCTTACTTCAGGATCGTCACTGAGTCCCTGTCTCGACATTGAGCAGGAGAGGATAAACTTGTTAGTTCCTTACATTAGAATAACATGGCTTCGAAAAGTTAGTCCCATGTTTTCTATTCTTAGAAACTCTAAATGTTGGTTGAACACGAAGAAAAGAAAAAACATCAGCTAGTGCACTAATCTTAGTCTTTGCTTAATTTTCAGTTAGCTCCATACTGAATGTTAAAAAACATGTTAATGCTGATCTTTCTTTTTTCACTCTCAGGAGGAACTCACCACGGGAGAGCAGACAAGCATCCAGGTAAAGAGCTCGTGGGGACTCCAGGTGGAGTATCAGGCTTCCAGGCTGGAGGTCTTCAGGAGGGAGTGCAGATTTTCAAGCAAGGACGGGAAGAGAGAACCACTCTCTTCAAAAGGAATGAAGCCATTCAGGGCATCGTGGTTGGGGCGCAGGATTTTTACCACGCTCAAGCAAGATGGCCACTGCTACTGCATGATAACTAAATTCTCTACAGATTGTTGGTGCAACTAATTTTTACTAGGGAGAGTGGCCAAGACAATCAGTAGGCACAAAGGGACCTGGGGAATCAATATGGCCTTAATGGTGGCTTGGACCAACAGGGACAAAAGACAAAAGGCCCTGGGGGATAGTGTATGGTAGCATAAAGGGTCTTTGAAATAAAAGGCCCCAGTGAATGATCTATTATAAAACAAAGGGTCCTTTGAAGGAATGGCCCCAGGGATGGCAATATGAACGACAGAACGAAATTCCAGGGCACAAATCACAAAAGAGAGTAAGATAATATAGATTCTTGACTGTCACTCCAAAAAGGAGTGTGCAGACATTGGCAGTTCTGAGCCATCAACTGCTCACACAGGTTCAAGATTGTCTTTTATTTATTCAAGGGATTTTAGGGAAGTTGCAAGGATGAGATATAAGAAATTGCCAGAAGCTCCTGAATCTAGTAACATGAACAAGACCTTTCGTTATTGAGGTCAAATGATTAATGTGACCAGGATGGTTAGCTGACATGGGATACTTCCCATGGTGCTAGCCAAATATTGAGAGGTCTGTTTCCAAAATGCTGCCTATCTTTCTTGTTTTGTGTAATCTGTTGATTGATAACTCCTTCTGCACACAAGTTTTAGGCTCCGTTAAGCAGTCCCGGGCACAGTGCTCAGCCTTATTGCAATAGAGGCATAGATTTAACTTTTGTCTTTGCTCTTTTTCCCTCACTTGATAAGGGACATCAAACACCTCCTATCTGCATAAGCTCTAAGGTATTTAGTTGGTGATTTAATTTGACCACCTGGTCTATAAACTCGGGGTAATTTTTTTGGGGGGGGGTGAAAAGTCAGCTCGGGTCTACTTTAAAGTGTCCCACAACCCCCTATAGAAGAGAGAAGTCCTTTTTTCCTCCGCCCACTGGATCTCAGCAACCAGTTTTTAGTCAGCAGGAGCCCAGGCCCAGCTCTCTAACTACCTCTGTTGGCCCTCGGACAGCTTCCAGGAAGTGTGTTCTTCCACAACCCCTCTTCTCTGCTGCATTCTTCTTCTTCTTCCACTTCCTGCTTCTGCACCACTCTCTTCTCAAGCCTCTTCCTGCTCTCTTACCCACCCTTTTTACTGCTCCTGCTGTCTTCTCACCCTCTTTGCTGCCGCTTCCACCCATTTTCCACCCATTTTTCTTACTCTACACTTCAGTCTTTTCCCTATTGCTTCATTCTCCTACAGAAAACAACATTGCTCGTCTCAGACTGGTGCTGTATATCTGTTATTGATTCAATAGAAAGAGAAAGACCTTAGTTTACCCAAAGTGTTAAAGTTACTGTACATAAACTCTCCTTACACACAAATAATCATTCACTAGAAATGTCTGTGTACTTACGGTCTATAAGCTTTACCCTGGCCCTTACTTCAGGATTGTGACTGAGTCCCTTTCTCAACACTGAACAGGAGAGGATAAACTTATTAGTTCCCTACATTAGATTAAAATGGCTCCAAAAAGTTAGTCCCATGTTTTCCATTCTTAGAAATTCTCAATGTTAGTTGAACGTGAAGAAAAGAAAAAACAACAGCTAGTGCACTAATCTTAGTCGTTGTTTAATTTTTAGTTAGCTCCATACTGAATCTTAAAAAACATGTTAATGCTGATCTTTCTTTTTTCTCTCTCAGGAGGATTTCACCACGGGAGAGCAGACAAGCATCCAGGTAAAGAGCTTGTGGGGACTCCAGGTGGAGTATCAGGCTTCCAGGCTGGAGGTCTTCAGGAGGGAGTGCAGATTTTCAAGCAAGGACGGGAAGAGAGAACCACTCACTTCAAAAGGAATGAAGCCATTCAGGGTATCGTGGTTGGGGCGCAGGATTTTTACCACGCTCAAGCAAGATGGCCACTGCTACTGCATGATAACTAAATTCTCTACAGATTGTTGGTGTAACTAATTTTTACTAGGGAGAGTGGTCAAGACAATCAGTAGGCACAAAGGGACCTGGGGAATCAATATGGCCTTAATGGTGTCTTGGACCAACAGGGACAAAAGACAAAAGGCCCTGGGGGATAGTGTATGGTAGCATAAAGGGTCTTTGAAATAAAAGGCCGCAGTGAATGATCTATTATAAAACAAAGGGTCCTTTGAAGGAATGGCCCCAGGGATGGCAATATGAGCGACAGAACGAAATTCCAGGGCACAAATCACAAAAGAGAGTAAGATAATATAGATCCTTGACTGTCACTCCAAAAAGGAGTGTGCAGACATTGGCAGTTCTGAGCCATCAACTGCTCACACAGGTTCACGATTGTCTTTTATTTATTCAAGGGATTTTAGGGAAGTTGCAAGGATGAGATATAAGAAATTGCCAGAAGCTCCTGAATCTAGTAACATTAAACAAGACCTTTCGTTATTGAGGTCAAATGATTACTGTGACCAGGATGGTTAGCTGACATGGGATACTTCCCATGGTGCTAGCCAAATATTGAGAGGTCTGTTTCCAAAATGCTGCCTATCTTTCTTGTTTTGCGTAATCTGTTGATTGATAACTCCTTCTGCACACAGTTTTAGGCTCCGTTAAGCAGTCCCGGGCACAGTGCTCAGCCTTATTGCAATAGAGGCATAGATTTAACTTTTGTCTTTGCTCTTTTTCCCTCACTTGATAAGGGACATCAAACACCTCCTATCTGCATAAGCTCTAAGGTATTTAGTTGGTGATTTAATTTGACCACCTGGTCTATAAACTCGGGGTAATTTTTTTTGGGGGGGGGGAATATCAGCTTGGGACTACTTTAAAGTGTCCCACAACCCCCTATAGAAGAGAGAAGTCCTTTTTTCCTCCGCCCACTGGATCTCAGCAACCAGTTTTTAGTCAGCAGGAGCCCAGGCCCAGCTCTCTATCTACCTCTGTTGGCCCTCGGACAGCTTCCAGGAAGTGTGTTCTTCCACAACCCCTCTTCTCTGCTGCATTCTTCTTCTTCTTCCACTTCCTGCTTCTGCACCACTCTCTTCTCAAGCCTCTTCCTGCTCACTTACCCACCCTTTTTACTGCTCCTGCTGTCTTCTCACCCTCTTTGCTGCCGCTCCCACCCATTTTCCGCCCATTTTTCTTACTCTACACTTCAGTCTTTTCCCTATTGCTTCATTCTCCTACAGAAAACAACGTTGCTCGTCTCAGACTGGTACTGTATACCTGTTATTGATTCACTAGAAAGAGAAAGACCTTAGTTTACCCAAAGTGTTAAAGTTACTGTACATAAACTCTCCTTACACACAAATAATCATTCACTAGAAATGTCTGTGTACTTACGGTCTATAAGCTTTACCCTGGCCCTTACTTCAGGATTGTGACTGAGTCCCTTTCTCAACACTGAACAGGAGAGGATAAACTTATTAGTTCCCTACATTAGATCAAAATGGCTCCAAAAAGTTAGTCCCATGTTTTCCATTCTTAGAAATTCTCAATGTTAGTTGAACGTGAAGAAAAGAAAAAACATCGGCTAGTGCACTAATCTTAGTCTTTGTTTAGTTGTTAGTTAGCTTCATACTGATTCTAAAAAACATGTTAATGCTGCTCTTTCTATCTTTTCTCTCTCAGGAAAAACTTACTACAGGAGAACACACACACTTACAGGTAAAGAGCTTGTTGGGACTCCAGGTGGAGTATCAGGCTTGCAGGCTGGAGGTCTTCAGGAGGGAGTGCAGATTTTCAAACAAGGACAGGAAGAGAGAACCACTCTACTCAAAAGGAATGAAGCCATTCAGGGCATCGTGGTTTGGGCACAGGATTTTTACCGCGCTCAAGCAAGATGGCCTTTGCTACTACATGATAACCAAAGTCTCTACAGATTGTTGGTGTCACAGATTTTTGCTAGGGAGAGTGGCCAAGACAATCAGTAGGCAAAAAGGGACCTGGGGAATCAATATGGCCTTAATGGGGGCTTGGACCAACAGGGACAAAAGACAAAAGGCCCCGGGGGATAGTGTATGGTAGCATAAAGGGTCTTTGAAATAAAAGGCCCCAGCGAATGATCTATAATATAACAAAGGGTCCTTTCAAGGAATGGCCCCAAGGGATGGCAGTATGAACGACTGAATGAAATTCCAGGGCACAAATCACAAAAGAGGGAGTGAGATAACATAGATCCTTGACTGCCCACTCCAAAAAAGAGTGTGCAGACATTGGCAGCGGATTCCCATGAACGATTGTCTGGCCCATACATTTCCAATCCATCAAATAAAATTAATGACCCTTGGTTCTCTTGTCATACATCATGTGATGGACCTCAAACTTTATGCGATCATCTACTTATATCAGAGGAGAGGGGCCCTCAAGACAAGTTTGAGCCTGATAGGGTAGAACCAAAGGAGCATCAAACAGTGAATGCATTGCCAAATCATCAGACAACTGGAGTTCCATTGCCACTGGGCTGATGACTCTGAGGCTAGACAAAGGATCTGATACCTGGGCTGGAGCTTGCAGAGTCCTTCCATTTTAATATTCATAGTGGAGAACCATACCAAATCTCCTTTGTAATTAGGCTGCTGTTTTTGATGTTTCTTGTTTTGCACCTCCATGTGTTCCTTCGACTCTTGTAACCATTGTTTAATGTGTATTTGGACTTGAGATAAGAGATCATGATTGTCCTGGATAAATGAAATATTGGTCAGGGCTTCCTGGTGGATCTGCAGGTAAAGATTGAGGAAGCTTTCTTATTACATAGTTAAATAGGGAAGTACCAGTGGCACAAGGCTGAGAGTTATAGTATGCAAATTTTAGTAAGGGAGTATCTGTTTCCATTCTGAGGAAGTGGTGGGTAAAAACATTGAATAATCTGTTCCAATTACTTTTTTACTTGCTCTGCCTGCCAATTGGTTTGCGGGTGATAGGCAAACAGAGTTGAGCATCAATGTCCAGTGAGGTGCACTACCTCTGCCAGAATTTAGAAATGTATTGTGTGCTTCTATCAAAAAATATAACAATAGGGAGACCATGAAGCTGTGTGACATGGTGAAGCAAAAGAGAGGACAAATCCTTTGACATGAAGAGTTTCTTTAGAGATACAAAGTGTGCCGTGTTAGAAAACAGGTCTACAGTTACCCTGACCGTAGTTTGTTTGTTGGAATTGGGAAGGACTGTGATAAAATCCACGCTTCTGTTATGTCGTAGGTATAGGGTGCTTGGAGAATATATTAGAATCCTAGTGGCACTGAGTGGGGAGTCTTATTTCGGATGGGTTTTGGACAAGAATGAACATAGTTGTGTATGTCCTTAGGCAGGCCGGGCCACTAGAACCATCTTTTACAATTTGCTATTGTTTTCTAAATACCTGGGTTTCCAGTTAGAAGGATATCAAGACACCAAACTAAAGCTTCCTGAACTTGCTCTGGGGAAGGAGGAAATACGTTACTTTTAATGGTAAAAGAGGCCATCCTGTATTCTACTCACATTATCAGTCAACTATTCTCCCTTGTCAATCTGAAGGGCTCCTGCTTTACTCTTTTGAGAAAGGTTTTATTTTTATAAACTCCCAGAACAGTTTCTGTGGAGATGATATTCTGTGGTGGCATGAAGTCGGTTTCTTGGGTGGTATATCCCAAAGTGACAGGGTATCTGCTTTAGGTTCTTGAGCCCCTGAATGATCTGTTATCATAAAATCAAATTCACTTAAAGCCATTAGCCACCAAGTTTTCCTCAGGTTAAAGCCATGAGAGATTTAAAAGATGTGTGAATGTCATGACAGTATGAGCAGCTCCTAATAAGTAATGTTGCAATTCTTGAAAAACTAACTTGATGATGAGCAACTCTCTCTTAGCAATCATGTATTTTTGGTCTGTGAGTAACAGCTTTTTATATAGGTAAGATAAGGGGTGCATGTGTCCTGTATAACTATCTTGCTGCTGACGAACCTCACTGCCACCTCTACTTGAGAGGCATGTGTTTTGCCGAAAAAAACTCTGCATAGGATCAGGGTGCCTAAGCACCTGGGCTGATGTGATCTTGTCATTAAGCGAGGCGAAGGCTTGGTCAGCTTCCTCGGAGCAGTGAGGAGGTACTTTTTCTTCAAAAGCCTGGTAATGGGTGTAATAAAATTTCAGAAAAATGGGTGATGAATCACCTATAAATATCTGTGAAACTCAAGAAGCTCTGTATTTCCTTCATTTTGGTAGGTGCTCACCAATTCAAGATTGCAGCTACCGTTTTCTTATTCATAGTTAGAGCTTCCTGGGAGAGAAAATAACCCAAAAAATTTACTATGGAGGTGTGGATGGTACAGTTTTCAAATTTATCAAACAGATTGTTTTCACATATACAATGTAGAATGGCCCAACGTGACTTACATGGTCAGTCAGATTCGGGGAGTAAATGAGGATGTCATCTATGTACACAGTGACACATGTGCAGTAAGTCTCTTGGGAGCTCATGAATAAAGAACTGGAATGCCTCAGGGGCCTTACAGGTTCCGTACTGCATTACTAGGTATTCAAAGAGGCTAAATTAAGTTCAGAGGCAGTCTTCTATTCATCGCCTTAAATAACTCTGATGAGCTGGTAAGCCCCTTACAGGTCCAACTTGGTTTAAATGGTTAAGTTCCACACCTGATCAGATAGAACCAGGATCAAGGGTAAAGGGTAGCGATTTTTTACCGTGACTTTGTTAAGGATCCTTGTAACAAATAGTCCTGGGTGATGGCAATATGAGTGACAAAACAAAATCCCAGGACACAACTCACACAAGAAGGAGCGAGAGAAACCAAATTCTTGACAGTCCCCTCCCTCTAAAGATAGATCTACCAGATGGGGTTTGGTGGGATAACTTGTAACCCTGGGCATAAAATCCACTCCGCTCATGAAGTTTGTGGATTTTTGGCAACCCTGCATTCCGCATAGAATGCGGGGTTACCGAAAAACTCCACGCTTCGCAACGGAGCAGAGTTTATTTGTGTTCGCGAGCTGAAAATGCGTTTTCCCACGCTTGAGAGGAATTTACTGGGATGCCTGCGTTCGCCGACGAGATTTCCTATCCGTTCGCGAGTGCCACGGGATTTGGTAGCCGGCCGCACGGTCCCACGAGAGTCTGCGATCGTGAACACATCATTTGGGCAACTCCATCGGGCTTCCGGCGGAAGTTTTGTGAAGATCGCGATACAGAACATGCAGAATTTGCAATCTGGAGAAGAATATCTCTTGAGCAGCATGAAACCTTCTAAAAAATGATGATTTGGATTAAAAAACTCCTCAGATTGACATTTGGCTGTACTTTTTGTGCAAGAAGTACTTTTTCTTTTTTACTTTTTTGTTAAGAGGAAGAAAGTGCCCCAGAGTCTCCAACTTCCAGTTCCTGTCCAACAGGCTCCTCCCAGTGCTTTGTGCATCTTCTGTTCACTTTTCATTTGGATTTGGAGCTGAAAGGATCACTCTTTGTATGTGCTGTATCATATATCATTGGATTTGAGGATTTTGGGATTTGAGATTTCACAAGTAAGTTGGAAAATAGTTTTTGCTTGTTTTATTGGGGCATTGCACCTATATTTTTTTGTATTTTTCATCGTTTTTTTATTTATTTATTGTTGTGGGTGGCCTGTAGTTTCAGTAGGGGCCTAGCTGTTTCTTTGTATGTAATGTTTCTACTAGTTCTCTTTTATAAAGGAAACATGTTGCAAAGTTCACTACATGTTCTCCAACTTTTGCAATCAATTTGCAATATTCTTTTAATTCACTAGCCCGGTAGTCTGCCAATAGGCCTTTCAGCCAGTAGGCCCAGAGCTACTCATGGGTGCATGAAACAACTGTTTCTATGGTGTCTGTTGAATTTAAACCTCATTTATGGCATGTATGGCATTGGATTGAATTACAAAATGTGTTTTTGGGGGGTATTTCACTTTTTTGTGTGTGTTAAATAAATGCCTTTGTTGGATGCGTGTGGTGTGGTTGTTGTATAACTTGCAAACCTTTTTTAGCCCTGTGGATTTTTGTTTTTGCATTGTTGCATTAAAGCTGTGTTGTTTAGCATGCCTCATTTGTCTGGCCATATAGGCCCGCTTGACTTCATTGATTTCCAGGCCTCCTGCTTGTTGTGACTGCGAGTGACCATGTGGCTGGTAGCCATTTTGTGGTGGTAGTTAGTTAGTGTGCTGCTTTTGCTGTAGGCCTGCAAGTCTTTCCTTTGTTCCTCTTGGCTTACTGCTTCTTGTTGTTGTGGCCTGGCCATGTGGCTGGCAGCCATTTTGTGAAGGCAGTCAGTGTGCGTTTGCAATAGGCCTGCATTGTCTGTATTGTATTCCCTTTCTTGTTGTTGTGGTGGCCTGGCCATGTGGCTGCTGGCCATTTTGTGAAGGCAGCTAGTGTGCTTCTGCATTAGTCCTGCAAGCCTTCTTTGTGGTCGCCATGCCTTGTTGTTGATTTGCATGCAATTGTTTCTTCTTTTACCCGGCAAAAAATGCAGCACAGTTCACTACATTTTCTAATCCATTTGCAATATTATTGATTTGAAATGATTCACTATGTGGCCTTGAGTGCATGAAACAACTGTTTCAGTGGTGTCTGTTGAATTTAAACATCATTTAGAGCATGGATGGCATTGGATTGAATTGCAAAATTTGTTTTTTTGGGGGGTATTTCACTTTTTTGGTGTGTGTTAAATAAATGCCTTTGTTGGATGTGTGTGTGCGGTGTGGTTGTTGTGTAGCTTGCAAACAATTTTTGGCCCTATGGATTTTTGTTTTTGCATTGTTGCATTTTAGCTGTATTGTTTAGCATGCCTCCTTTGTCTAGCCATATAGGCCTGCTTGCGTTCATTGTTTTCTATGCCTCCTGCTTGTTGTGAATGTGAGTGACCATGTGGCTGGTGGCCATTTTGTGGTGGCAGTTAGTGTGGTGATTTTGCCATAAGCCTGCATGTCTTTCCTTTCTTCCTCTTGGCTGAATGCTTCCATTCCCATTGCCAGCAGCAGCTCCCTGAATGCTGCATCCCACGTGATGCACAATGCCAAACAGGTTCCATTACATTTGTATTTTTGTTTTTGTTCTTCTTTTTCCCTATCCTTCCTGAGTGTTTACAGTACAGCATGAAAGCCCTTGTTGTCAAAGTCTCACAAATGGCTACACTGTTATTTTTTAAAATAACTGAGTTAATAAAATTTAATAATATTAATGATAACCCTAACAAGTGTGACCACAAACTAAGTTATATATTATATTTGTTAGTTTGTACTAGTAGTAATTGAACCACAACAACAAATGCTACGCTTCACTGATGTTCTTCTGGCTTCTTTGCTTTTAGGTGCACCAAAGTCTGAGGAGGAGGTGTCATCGTCACCCGTTGTTCTGCTAGACAGAAGTCCTGCTGTGCACGACATCACGTGACGAGTGACCACAGACAGACATCTCTTCAACTTGTGCCACTGCGTGCTGCTGACATCTGAAGAAGATGGCCCCAAAGAAAGGTATCAGGTCCCCCAGTACCAAGAATGTTGTAAGTGAGAAGAAGGAACTGCCATTCACCAAGTCTGGTGTGCCGCTCAAGATGTATTTTGGGAAACAAAAAACTGCACCTGCAGCAGCGGTGTCCAGGGAGCAAGCTGGGAGCAACACCCCCGCATCAGTGGACCCATCCCTTAAACCTAGGCCCAAGCCCATGTCTGTCGCAGAGGCAGGCAGTCTAATCACGACAACACCGACGAGCAGTGATGTTGAAATTGACTTATCGTTATCGCAAAGTAGTACCCAATCAATGCAGGAAACTCAGATAAGTGGACAACAACATCTACAACAACAGCCGCAACAACAGCCACAATCACTACCCACAATAGTAGTTTTTCCTCCCAAAGTAGCGGCAGTTTAGGAGATAGAGCTTCCTGCAGAGGAAGAAGAGCAAGACACTCTTTCAGAAGATCCATTGTCTTCCAGATCCCCAGCAAGGAAAAGGAGGGTTAGTCCATCGAGTTCTTCTGCAAGCCCCCCTTCTGATGAACTAAATGCCACTTGGAAGCCACCACCTCAGTCTGAGAGGGAGATATGCCACGAGACAAGGCTAGGGAAAAGGAAGGTTTCAGAAAGCCTTAGAGTTATGGAGGTTGATGTAGAAGAGGAGGATGATGACAAGCCAGTCATCATGGACATTAATCCCGCCCCAGTGGAGACCGGCATTACCCCATCCCAAATTGCTGTGAGGGATGTGGCATGGATACCACCAACACAGATAACACAAACACCACCTGAAGCTGCCATATTTGCATTTGCAAAGGCCCAGCAGTGACCTACATCCAGCACAACCACCTCAGTAGAAGTAGGTACTGCAGAGAGTCAAACTCTACACCCACCTTCCATCCGTCATTGCAAGTGGCACCTCCAGCAGCACCAGAAAGTTCAGTTCCCCAGTTTGGGACTTCTTTTCGGTTAACAATAAGGAGGAGAACTATGCTATATGCTCCATTTGTGGACAAGGTGTTAGTCGGGGTAAGTTTGGTACAAACTATGGTACCGGAGGCCAAACAACCCATCGAAAAAACACCACTTGATCCAATGGGAGGCGCACCTTAGCGGCCACAAAAACTGCACCCATTGCTGTTGGTGGTGATGAAGATGTAGAAGATACGATTGCGGTGGAAGGTGAACAAGAGGGAGACATTTTCTCTGGTACACAAAGTAGCCCTGTCCCCAGCAGGGCAGTGGTACCGGCTGCATCCTCATCAGCCTCAGCAACACCTGAGTGGCACAAGAGTAAGAATCAGGCTGAGACACTAAGGCAAGAGAGAACGGCAACAAAATAACGTACAGCGTTGTGGCTAACATAATCTGGCTTCAAGAAGTCACCTGCATCAGTGGCACCAGAAAAGAAAAAATACAGCCAACCATTCTCACTTGAAACTTTCATGTTTCTTAGAAAGATACGGTCATACAAGATCTGTGACAGAGACAGACATGACAACGATTCTGCATAAAGGTAGGAATATGTTGACTCCTTCTACCTAAGATGGTGTCAGGGTCTACTCAAAATTGAGTGGGACCTTACGGGCTTTAAGAAAGCTGGTAATGTATTCACCCTACCTGTAGGAACCTGGGTTCACCAGGCCCTAAGGGCGGTAACGTGGCGCGAGCCGGTCGGGCAACCAGAGGGCTATGTGTTAAGCAACCATACACCACACGCTTCTCATGGACTAGAGTCACACACAATAAGGGACGCCACACCGTTTAAATTATGCAAATACTTCAAGTTTATCCAAGTATAGCTGGTCAGTTGCAGTTCAGGAAATAACAAGGTAATACATGAATCACAATACCATCGTTCAGTACATGCGACACTCTTGGTGATATCTATGCAGTGCCTAACCTCGATTCTAGCGCTGTGCGCGCTTATGTAAAGTCTTTCCCTGAACAGGCCGTCTAACACAGCGTAATACTTGTAAGGGGGAACATTGGGTTCATCAACATGGCGCCTGTCGAACTGAGCGCTCCTCGTGACCACTGGCCCCTAGTACTGTGAAGCAAGGCATATAAAACACAGCGCTACGCGCAATCAGTTGCATGTGGAAACGTTGGCGTAGAACAGTTATCACAACGCGTTACTCGTAATCAGTTGCATATCATTACCTTCGAGCAGAGCATATAACACAATGCGCTACTCGCATTCCTGGGCATGTAACTACGGTCGAGCAGAGCATATAACACAATGCGCTACTCGCATTCCTGGGCATGTAACTACGGTCGAGCAGAGCATGTTACACAGTGCGCTACTCGCGTTCCTTGTCATGTAATCTACTTCGAGCAGAGCATATAACACAGTGCGCTACTCGCATTCCTTGTCATGTAATCTACTTCGAGCAGAGCATATAACACAGTGCGCTACTCGCATTCCTTGTCTCTCCGGCTGGGGAAGCAGGGTCGGTGGCGTGAAGCGCCACACGAGGGTAATGTCAGTCAGTTCTTTGGGTGGCTTCCAGCGGGGAGGATGACCGGACTTGAGGAGCGGGTCCCTATGCTCCGGTGCAGTTCACAGAGCACCGCGCTCAGTATTACAGAAGGGGGGACACGGACAGGATCCCTCGGCGGGGTCTCTCCGTCGCGCAGGCAGGGGAGGGGACTCCCACGGAGGGGACAACCCGGGCCAAGTGCGGTGTGGTTTCCAGACCAGCAGGGGGCGCACCAGGGGGGATCTCGGCCTCCGGGCTTACCTCCGTCTCGGCGTCAGCAGGCGTCCGTCCTCACGACGTTGGGGGAACTCGGCCCCGACCTTGCGCACCTCCTCACATGGCTGCGACGGCAGCGACGGGGCCCCGGGCTTCACCTGGGCCTCGCGACACAGCAGGGCACTCCTCCAGGCCTCCAGGCCGCGGCGGTGAGCGCGCTGGCTTCGTCGTCGCAGGGGGGGGGGCTCAAATTAAGGATGGGGGTAAAGTGCTCAGCGGAACACGCTGCCGGGGGTCCCAGACCAGGGCAGGGAGCGCGGGGGTCACAGCGCTAGTACCTGGTCGATCCCCGGTGACTTGGCAATCGGCTTAGTATTTTGTTCAATAGGGTAGCTTGAAAACGCAGTCTCAGCTCTGGCATTCAAGGCTTACAGCTCGCTCTTGTCATGCAGTCTCAGTTCTTAAAGTTAGGTTTCAGTTCTCAGTTGACAGATGAAGTCTTTTGGCGCAGATGTATCTGGCGCCCTTAAGGGGTTCTGTTACAGGGGTAGGGATGGAGAGGGCGACTAGGTCCTTCCTAGTCAGGTTGGCAGAGAGTCTCTGGGTCCTCCTACTACTGGGCAAGATCAGTGAGATTCACAGGGCACCTCACTCACTTAAGAGGCAGTACCTAAATCCTGTCACTCTCAGAGGCATAAGTCCCTGGCTAGGCCCTACCGCCTACACTCCTGGTGGATTCTTCCAGCTCTGCTTCACCCCAATGGCCAACTCACCACAAAAGTTTCCCTCCCACTCTTAAGTAGCCCTAGGTCAGGTGACCTCTAGCCAAGGCGGCAAAAGTAAAACCCCACCTCCCTTCTAGAAGGTTCCAGCTTCTTCCAGGAGCTTCCCCACTCTAACTATGGGACAAAAAGGCGGGCTGGTATCGCAACATTGTTGTGGGTCCCAGCCAGCTCCTGGCAGCTAGGGTGCTACTGTGAAAAACGACCACCCTGCAGTAGCAGGGGTCTGTGGCAGCCATCTTGGGAGAAGTAAGCACCTGCACCTTAACACTGCAAAAACTAAAAAAATGAGGGAAAAAGGGCCAAGTCCAACACTACCCATTTGTTATCATCCTCATTGATTGCATTTTCTTGGGAATTGTTATAAAGCACTCGCTTTAAAGTCCATTGTACTGTTCTTCTTCTACATGTGATTTTTGAGGTCCCTTCATACAGGTATGCCTCAAAGAAGGTAAGGCGTAAGAATAATTCTGGGGACAATTCATAATCCTGTTTGCACATCCAAATCCAAATTACATTGTAGAAATTGTATCTAAAGGAATAAAGTAAGATCTTGGGGCCAAATGTGCTCTACATTTTTGTTGTTAGAAAGCCTTCATTTCACAATTATTGCAAAAGCAAAAATGCAAGTTACACAAATAATACACTGCGAGTCTGAAAATACTTTCTAACTCACAAAATTTAATTCGCAACTGATTGAGATTCAGTAGGAAGAAAGGACTTGAAAGAGTTGTCCCCCTCCTTGTATCAAATCACTTTTGTAAGCGATTTAAGTTGTGTAAGCCCTTGAGCAGAATTTCTCAACCTTTTATCTTCTGCACAATTTCTGGATTCCACAATTTGGAATCCAGGGGCAGCCAAGCACTTCTGAACCCAAGGAAATCATCTTTGGTGTCCCACAGGGCTCATCACATAACCTTGTCTTCTTTAACACCCACATGACACCCTTGGCCAACATCATCAGATCCCACGAGCTCAGCATCATCTCATTTGCAGATGATACTAAACTTATCCTCTCCCTCTCCAGGAACCCCACCACCACCAGAAATAGATTCCACAAGTGCATGACAAGCGCCGCCAACTTGATGAGAGAGAGCTGCCTGAAGCTCAACACCGACAAAGCAGAAGTAGTGAACTTCAACAACAACTCCACCCCCTGGATCGCCTCCTGGTGGCCTGCAGAACAAAAACCATCACACTCTCCATCTGTCCATGCCAGAAAATGTGGCATTATCCTCGACAGCAAGCTGACTATGAAAAGCTCAGATCAACGCAGTCTCATCAGCATGCTTCTTCACTTTCCACATGCTTCAGAAGCTCTTCAAGTGGCTTTCCATGAAAACTAGATGCACAATTACACAAGCTCTTGTAGATTGGACTACAGCCATGCCCGCTACTACAGGATCTGTACACACCTCCTTCAGAGACTTCAGGCCATCCAGAACGCCGCCTCAGCCTTAACCTCCCCTGACGGGTCCACTACTCCCCTCACGTCAAGAAACTCTATAGACTCCCAGTACAGAAGAGATGCCAATTCAAGCTACAGAGCCACTGGTACAAGGCCCATCACAATCTAGGACCAGTCTACATCAACCACCACCTGAACTTCCACCAACCAGCCATCCTTAGCACTTGTCCACTCTCCCCGCATCAACAAAAGCACGAGTGGAGGACGCTTCTTCTCCTACCTCAAAACGAAAGTTTGGAACAACCTTCCCCTGCAGCTCCATACCCCCCATCTCTACCAGAATTTCTTAGAACACTCAAGACCTGTCTGTTTGACTGAGCCTATCGCACCCTGCAAGCTCTTGGATTTTAGGTGATTAGCTGCACTGTACAAATCAACTGATTGATTGAGTGATTTCCATGGTTTGTACCTCAACAATATTATACAAAAAATAGATAAACAAGTACGCACTGTATGAACATAGAACATAGTCTTTCCTCTGCAACTAAATGTTTAGATATTTGATCTGCTACACACTTTTATAAGGCCCAAGTCATATTAAAATATTGATTGATATTCATGTGAAATCACATATCACAGCAGAAGTAATGGGACAGAAATAGTATATGGATTGACATTGGCCACTGACATGGTAGTGATCAAGCTTGGTACAGACACAGCTGAAGAGCAGGCAGGGTTTTTGTGTCAAAAGGTGATGAGGACAGAGGTTGAATAAAAGCTAAAGAACACGCTGTCTGCTGGGAAGTTGTACTCTGCCTGTGGCAGTATGTAAGCTCAGCTGAAAAGTACAGGCTTGTCCTATTTCCAATACAAGGGATGCAGGGCTTGAAGCCTTTAAATGCCTGCTCAAGTAAAGCAATGAATAGAATGTGCAGCCTGGAAGGGCCTTTTGCTCAGTCTGCCGAATCAGAGGTAATTAAAAACAGAACTTGTCACAAACATTGCTATTTAAGGTCTGCCGTTTTGAATACAAGCAGTGACTGTGCACACTCACATGGGCATCATCTGAAACTATCAATCCTCTTCTGACTACACATTTGTGAAATGCTTGATTATTTAATTAAACACATTGTTATTGATTTCATTAATACATATCTCAAACACATTAATATAGTAGACTTCAAGTAAGTATTATTATTGCTTCATGAATCAATTGTCCTTGTAAGAAGAATCATCTTCATACAATTATTTAGCTCAAATTCTGGTGATTATTGATAGAAAAAAATGGTTAGATGTCATATGGGTCATCAGACCCCCGAATAGGTGCTGTGGATTCCCAAGGGTCACGGACCATAGGTTAAGAAAAAATGCTCTACAGGTGAGTGTATCCCATTTCTAAATTCAATGCTGTCCCAGTGATATATTTAAAATGTTGTAAAATATGTGTGTTTGGCAGTGAGGAGTGCAGACTATGTCCCATGTAGCCACTGTTGTCTACCCCTTATATAATTCTCTGATTTACTGCTTTTATTTTTTAAAGCAATTCCTT
The DNA here is from genome assembly GCF_964204655.1 of Triturus cristatus. NCBI lineage: Eukaryota > Metazoa > Chordata > Amphibia > Caudata > Salamandridae > Triturus > Triturus cristatus. Next base: position 915,087,652 of record NC_140587.1, read on the forward strand.
TTCATTTAAGTGATGCAACAACTTTAAAAAACAAGCATTTGCAATGTTAATAGGGTTGGCTTTAATGTACTGAAACACTACAACCCACATGCTATTTGCATACTTTAGCACATTCAAGCCAGACCTATTTCTTTGCTAACACTATTTGTCCAGAAAATGACATGAATTTTCAGTGTCCCACACTAACTTATATATTTTTTTGGGTCATTCCCTATCCGTTATCAACAAGGACTCTTTAGGCTAGATCTTTTAAATTAGGGGCTTCTTCTGCTGTGTGTGTGTGGCTTACCATGAAGTTACACTTACGCTGGTTGATGGTACTTACCCAGGGTTAGAAATGTTGTTTGTAACAGACATGTACAAAAAGATAAGCAGCAAACAGCCACTAACTCAATACACTTGAAGTCACACCTTCAGACACAGATCAACAAGCATTCAACATATGGAGGCACTAATTCAAACATAGGCAACACATGTACAGCTGCCTTTAAACACATGAACAAGGATACATGCCCAGATGGACTGCTGGACTAAATGGTGTATTAGGCAAAAGGCCAGATGAGTGGGAATGGGTGCTTCTTTCAACAAAGAAGAAAAAATCAGAATGCGTTCTTTGTGTGTGAGTATTCAGAGCCGAGAGAATCTCTTCATTGGAGGGATTGAATTGGTCTACTTTTTTGAATACCACAGCACCAGGAGATGCAGTGACAACCAGCGATCCACTCATGTGAAGTCCTGGGCCTAGCGGAGTCTTCCGTCTGAGGCTTCTGCTTACATTGCCCCCGATCAGCAGGCCAAACAGCAGAGGTGGGTTGAACAGCTGACCCGCCGATCGCCCAACTTTCACCAGGCTGGGCACCATCATTTGACCATGCCCTGTGGCAGGTGAGGTGCCTGGCAAGTGCCATTGGGCCCAGTAATTATGGCAGCCTATATTTCCCTGTGCCTCAGCCTGTGACCTGGAGGAGCGATGGCGGCCCTCCCGATGGCCAATGGGGCATTGCGGCAATGTTGGCTGATGGACCATCACCAAGGGGCCACGCAGAAGGAATACTGAAAGAGAACTCCTCTTCGCTGCCCTACTGATTAGTGACTTGGGGCAGCAAGTAAATCTCTTTGTTGCCTGGCAGGGGAGAGCAAGGAAGGACTACATATGGCTTACACAACCAAATACTACGCTATAGTGCTGGCCTCAGACTGCGACAAATGCTGCAGAGAAAGAAATGCTGGGACCCTGCATGGTGAGAGTCAGCACCCCTCTATCACTTACCTCCTGTTTTGCACTTTCCTTCACTAGATCACATATACCCGAGGCCCTAACATCAATGTGCTATTCCAATGCTTCCTTCCATAGAGGCTGTTCCAAATTGCCATAAATGACCTCCCTGTTATCGTCGCGGTATGAGCTTGCCAATTGTGACCATGCCTGCTTACTGAACCACCCTGAACCAGTGCACCCTTAATGAGCACCAGTTAGGGATGCTACATAAGCTTTAGGACTTTCCAAGGGGGGGCAAATATTGCACAAATATTTGAATCTTCTACCACTCTTCTTTAAACTTTGACCTGACATGGACAGTCGGTCCTTGCCCACTAGCTTCCAGTCTGTCCTTCCTACAAACCACGCCCACGCCCCCACTCATGATGCTAGACAACTTCTCTTGACTGAAGTGGTGACTAGCAAGCAGAAAGACAGCAAGGGCAATGAAACACAGCAGGATATAGAACTTGAGGCCATTTTGAAAGAACTGTCTGCTCTGAAGGCTACTTGGATCAGGGTAGCTGAGAACATCTCCAAGACCTTGATTGGCTATCTATCTGTCATGGCCTGGCCTCTTTCAATGCTTGCTAACTGGTGCAGAATTATACCGTGATCATATAGACCAGCAACTAGCCTCAACCATAGACTGAGAACAAGATCAGTGGTATTGTCAGAAAAAGATAGTGAAATTAGAAGATTGGAACCACCACGATAATCTTTGTTTCTCTAGTGTTCCAAAGAAATTGGAAGGTAAAGACATGATGGGGTTTCTTTTTGAGTTCATACGTACCATTACCAAACTATCCCCTCCTGGAGTTTGAGAGAGCTTTCCTCTTCAGATCCTACCTACCACAAGAGCAGACTGGAAAGCACCAATGTATTGCCTGAGATAGTGTGACACCAACAGGCTAGGGAAGTGCTCCCTGTTTCCAGATGCACGAGCCTGTTCCTCCATGGTTCATACAAAGTCTACATTTCACAGAACATTTTCCAGGAGACCGTAAACCTCAGGAAGAGATTACTACAGCTGTGCCTACACCTTAAACTCATGAATATCTGAAATGGCCTTCCAGACCTGGTAATGATAATCATAACTCACGTTTATGAAACCATGGAATTCAGAAATCCTAGACAACAGGAAGAATACCTAGATTCCTTGGACTCACAAGGGATAGCTGTTGAATAGAATAGAATAATAAATTTATTGTTTAGTTAATAAAAACCGTAACAATATAACATTTGTTAACAGTGCGTGGTACCTATGAGATCAGTTAAAAAGTATTATAAAACAGGTGCTTTTTTCATTAAGTTTTGAGCCGTTTCCTTGTGCAAATAGCCAATGTGTCAGTAAATTTAGGCTGTTACCTGGAATTAGTTCTGAAGTGCCGTCGTACTAGTAACTTAATATTAAAACATACATACTTGCAATTTGATTATAGATAATATAAATGATGTACAGAAAAATTTGCATTAAAGGGAGCGATTGTGTACAGCAACAGCGGGGTGAGCAGGCAAGTTCATTGTTCGTTCAAAGGGGCTATCTTGTAGCTGAAGTTAAGTCCTTAAGGACTAACTGAGACAAATCCGTATCTCATTCGGAGTTACGAGAAACGTTGATGATTTTTTAGTCAGTTACCAGGTTTTTTAGCCGTTTTTGTTCAGCAAGCGTTAAAACTTTTGCTAGGCGGCAGTTTAACTGAGTGTTTTCTGGGTTAAAACATGCTAGTACCGCTTGTCTCCTTGTTCGAATACCCATTATGTTGAATAGGTTTTTTAGGAGTTTCTGCCGGTCTTGAGCCATATTTTTGCATAGGCAGATTAAATGTAAAATGTCACCTTGCTTAGCTTTGCACAGGCTACAGGAGTCTTGACCTATCTGCCGTTGCCATGGCGGAAGATGTTGGGCACAAGGCAGAACTCCCAATCTGAACCTCATAAAGCTCATTTTTACTGCTTTAGACTACCCCTGATTAAAGTATGTTTGTGGGGTCAGGGACTTATATGTATTCAGAGTCATCCAGGCATGGGCTCTATTAGAAAAGGTTGCCTTGTCTTCAATCAGTGACGCTTGTTTGATGACCTTCCAGGCTAGTTTTTTAAAAGCGTAATATCCAATTTGGGTTTCCCAGAGTTCCTGTAGTTTAGTGTATTCTAAGGCTGACTGAAGGTAAGCTCTGGCTTGTGACGTATCTCTGAGTTGCAGTTCTTGCCACAGCAGACTGTTAAGCATGTGGGATCGAGAGCTTTTGATCTTATACCAACAAATAATATATGCACCTTGTCTAGCAAGATCTTGTCGCAGGAGCCCGAACTCCAACCTAACCTGGGCTGGAGAGATGTAGTTCGGAAGACAAAACATTTGTTTGTAGGCTTTAACCTGGAGATTGTCTAATTGCTTAGCATCTCTGCCCCGCATTGCTTCACTACCGTATGCAATTGTGGGAAGAAGTTTTGCCTGGGCTACCTTTAGTAAGGGGGTCAGGAGCGGCCCCGTGAGTTTGTGCGCAAGATTTTTCAGAGTGATGGCCATTAACGTGCCCTTTCTTCTTTCCTCCTTCATCTGAGATTTAAACAAGCCTCCTTTGTCTATTATTACTCCTAAGTATCTGTACTCATCTGCCGCATCAATTTTTCTGTTGCCGAGGAACCAATTTCTCTGACATATTTTTTTGTTTTTTTGGATTGTCATCGTTCGTGTTTTTTGCAGGTTTATCCTTAGATTGTTCTCTTCTGCGTAGTTCTGCATTGCCGTCAGGAGGTTCTGTAATCCAACGTGTGTGTGGCTTAGCAAGACTACATCGTCTGCGTACATTAGGTTGGACAGTGTAATCCCTCCTAACCGCGGGGAATGAGAATTACAGGCATTAAGTACTTTTGGCAGATCAGCCAGATATAGATTAAACAGGGTTGGTGCAAGCACACAACCCTGCTTCAAGCCTTTTGAGGTGTAGATTTTCTTGGAGACGTGACTACCATCGCCTAGTTTCACCTGCACCCAGGTATTAGTGTGTAAAAGCTTCAGCATGTTTACCGTGGGTGCTGGTGCTCCCCATTGATCCAATTTCCTCCACAGTCTGCCTCTATCCACACTGTCGAATGCGGCGCTAAAGTCAATATAGCACAGATGTAATGGTTGCTTTGAGATTTTGGCTGCGTCGATTATTAAAGATATTGTAAGAATGTTGGTGGTGGTACTTGTTGATTTGCGGAACCCAGTCTGATTCCACGGTATAGTAAGACTAGCCTCTGCCCAGTTTGTTAATTCTTCAAGTATTGTTCCAGAAAAGTATTTTGCCTCATTATCAATCAAAGCTATTAGGCGATAGTTGTTCGGATCAGCCTTGTCCCCTTTTTTATGGATTGGTGCTATGATTGACCCTTTCCAAAGTTCTGGTATTATTTCCAACCTCCTGATGTCCATGAATAAAGAACAGAAAATGTCCACCCAGGCATCAGGCTTAGCTTTGTAGAGTGCCGGAGGAATGCCATTCGGGCCTGGTGCTCCTTCTCTCCTTCCTTTTCCAATTTGTTTCCTTATTATTTCCAGGGGGTGATGGCTGGCGGCACCTAGTTGGCTGTTTTCGTTGTCTCCAAGATCTTGGTTGCTCAGATAGGTTGAGGTCTGGCTAATATGTGCTTGCGGCGTGAGAAAGCTTGTTTGATTATTGCCAGATGTTTCAATAGGGTTGTTAAAATGGCTTGACAAGTAGTTTATCCATGTTGATTCTGTTATGTTTGACCCAATTCCGGTGTGATATGGTCGGATGATTCCGTTGACTGTTTTCCAGAAGCGACTACTGTTGTTGCGTTTTATGTCGCATAGTAATTTTGCCCAGTGGTCATTCTCAGAGTCTCTTTTAATATGCCATTTGAGTTTCTTCAATTTTGCCCTTTGCTCTTTTAATTTTGTTCGAAGAAAAGTATTCCATGGTGAATATCTTAAGTTGCGCAGGGCTGCATTAATTGTTTTTTTAAGAGACTTTATCTCTAGTCGGGTTTTATTCGAGATGTTGTTCTTATTTCGTGTGAACTGTAGCTCCCGGGTGTTGTTGTTGTTTTTTGCTGATTGACTTATGAGTGAGTCTGTGAATTTTTCCCAGGTTTCTATTTGATTTCCTGGGCTTTCAGCTAGTTTATTAAAGAGTTGGATTGCAGCGTCAACTTTACTGGCTATATTTGTTGTTGTGCAATTAATCCTCCGTAAATTAGAGGTATGAATGGTCTCCTGAGTTGCTTCTGGCGTGATTGTTTTTGAGGCTATGCAGGTTATGTGGAATTCTTGTGGGCGATGGTCACTGTCGCCTTTATCCCCCATTCAGAACCCACCGATGTATTCAAAAAGTGCAAGATTTACAAAGGTGTAGTCCAAGATGGAACTGGTTGTTGAGGAGTAATATGACGCTACAGGTGGAATGTCATCTGAGAATCTGCCGTTTAGTGCACGCAGGTTTAAGTGTTCCAAATCATCTAGTAGGTGGTTATTGAGCAGGTTCTTCTTCTTCTGCTGTGGAACGTGTTGTTTAGAGATATTATAAAGGCCTGTTTGCAGCACTACCTCATATCCCTGAGCCGAGCCAATAAGATGTTGATTAAAATCCCCAGACAAAATGATCAAAGGATTCTCTGATGCCATATAAATTTCTGTCACATGTTTCACTAACTCAGTGGCATCTTTTGTTTTGCGTTTAGGATGAATATATGAGTTTATCCAGATCACCTCAGTTTCTTTATCCTCAATATAAATTCGAGTTTTGACTGTTATAGATGTATTTGAGTTTAGATCCATCGTTGTTACTGATGATATACGAGTTATTGACACGTAAGTGGCCAGCCCTCCAGAGCTGTGACCAAATCTTCCGGATCTTATTGCCGGTGTGGAAAAACACATGTATCCCTCAATTTGTATCGGGGTCGTGAGCCAAGTTTCCTGCAGTAGTATTATGTCATGGGCCTTGATGTAATTTAGGAAGTCTAGGTCAGTTATTTTTGCAGCTAGGCCGTTTATGTTCCATGAACAGACTTTAAGGCCTGTTGTTCCAACTTGTTGGTCTGGTCAATCCAGCTCTGTGTGTCTTTTTATGGTACGTGATATTTTTTCTATTTTCCGAACCTGTTGTGTTGGAGCCCGTGATTGAGATGTTAGTTCCTGTTTGTACCTGTAGTCATCAATGCTCCTTTGGCGAGATCTCCCACGGGCGCCCTTGAGGATACTCGTTGGTGGAATTTTATCTACTTGTTGACCTGTGCCGTCAGTATTTATTAGTGGTGCCGGGTATGCTGGGTTTTGAAATGGAAGTATCTCAATACCCCATTTTTTAAAAACATGTAGTTCTGCCAGGATTAGTTTTGTAATTCCGCTAGAGGACCATGTTGTTTTTGTTGCTTCCATAGGTTGAGGATTGTTGGTGTTTACAAACTCTATGAATATTAGATCCCTTGATCTTATCATAGCTAGAGTTGGAATTGCATTGCATAATTTTAAAATGTTGCCGCGATTTAGTATATCCTGAGGACCACGAGAAGCATATGTTGGATGAAAAACCAGAACTGTTGGCTCTTGCGTTAGTTCTTGTATTTCCAAAGGCATTGGATTTGTTCTGTCTGTTTGATTAGTTTGAAACAGACCGCTGATTATAGCTGTGTGCTGTGTATCCCTCTCATTATTTGCAGCCTCAGTTCTGTAGTTTTCTGAGGGTGGCTCAGGAGATCTTTGTGTGGGGTTTGTGTGTGTTATTCCTCCCCGTCTGAACTGTAGCTTGTTATCTGGTAGCCTAGAACTGGAGCATTCGTTGGCTTGCTCCTGGAGCTTAGACTCAGTTAGTGGTAGTGCCTGCGTTGGCCAGTCAGGCCTAGCTTCACTTCCCTGGGCATCTCTTGTTACCTCTTGGTTTTGTATCGGTTTCCGGTTATGTTGGATTAAATTGACCGGTATGGGTGCACGCAGAAGACTGCCCTTTTCTGTTGGTCGCGTGTGTATGTTTTGGAATGTCCAAGATGGACTCTTTTGATCAGAAGTCTGTTTTTGTTGTTTGTTTTGAGTTGTCATCGGATTTTTTGTAGTTTTTGGATCTGTTGGATCACTTTGGCTACACCCTGCTGCTTGTCGTGAAATTAACGTAGTTGTTATTTGATTTAGCTTGTCTTTGTTTGCGTGTGTACAGATGCGCAGATTCAGATTTTGGGTACTTTCAGATTCCTGGGATTGATCTAAAGTATCCGCAGGAGATAAGTCACGAATTGATTGACTGCTTGTGGTGTCTGGGGCGTTTACATTTTTAGCGCGACTATCATGCGGATAGGCAAAGATGGGGTAAAAGGAAGACGTACTTTTGTCTGACCTTAGATTCCGACCTTTCCTTTTTTGCTTGCGACGCTGTTTGGCGTTTAGTTTTGATTCATCGCCGTTTTTGAGGACACTAAAGGTAGCCTTTACCATTGCCTTGGTGTCACTGCCTTGCTGTGGAGTTTCTGCCAGACAGTTGGTTTCAGATCCCTCCGCAGTGATAGAGACCGCCTGCGTGTGTTGTGTGTTTGTCGCAGTTACTTTTGTCGTTACACTTTTAATCTCTGATAACATGCTGTTAAGCATTGAGGGTAACGTAGATAATTTTTCAACAACCTGATCACAATTACATTTGAGATTCGAAGATGTTTGAGCTCTTATGATCAGGCTGTTTAAGTTGCCCAATTTTTCATCTATGCCAGCGGTGAAGACGGCCAGAGTGTTTAACAATGTTAACTGAATCTCCATTTTTTCAGATTGGAATTGCAGGGCATTTACGGCCAGTTGGATTGTATTTAGTAAAGAATCCCAAGCGCTGATATTTTGTGCCTTTACCGATTCAGAGTCGTTGACGATGAAGTTCGTCCGATTTGTACAGCTTGTTACAGAGTTGTTAGAGGAAATTATGGGGCTGGCCTGCCCATGATCAGGTGCGTCTTCTGGGTTTGATTGATAAACCTCCAAGTTGTCAGCCTGCCCATGCGCTTCAGGGTCTGATTGTAGTATACTTGTATTGGTTGGTGTTGCAGTCGTGGTTGTGGTCGTCCTCCTAACCCCAATCGAGGATGTGTCTGTTGGCCCTTGACCCTCCAATTTATTTCTTTGATGTAAATTTGAGATGGGGTTTGCTATTGGATTTCCACTTAAATTTCCACTTTCCAAGTCATTGCCCATGTTGAGATTGGTGTTGACATCACTGAGATTACCAAAGAATAGGCTGTTATTTAAACTAGTGTGGCCAGTGATGGTTCCTGCGCTCTTTGGTTCTTCTTTCTCTGCGGTTGAGGTCTCTGTAGAGGTCTCTGTAGTCTCTGTATCGTGTTCATTAACAGAGTGTTTCCCGAGGCTCACGCCATCCTTCTTCATTGGTTTTGGGGCTTCCGTGATTTCTAAAGTTTGTTTTAATACTCGAACCACGGGATGAACCCATTGGTGCCCCGGAGACCGCCCTGGTGGCTCATACTAGTTCTTGTTCTTGGCCTCTCGCTCGTTGTCCCTGGGGTCTCTGTTGGTGTGGAAACTGTGATGTCCAATTGAGCCGTCGTAGGCCCTTCTTGTGAGATAAGGCTGGTTGACAATTGTTTAGTTGATTGATTATCCTGATATGAATCCTCTTTGCAGACTTTCCCTGAAAAATTGGGTTGCGTAGGCAGCATGGGAGATTGCAATCCTGTGAGTGCGGCATTGCTGGAATACAGCGCTGACCCGATGTCTTTTAAAAAATGAAACTTTGTGTAAATCTTGGGCTGGTTGAAGCAAGTAGCGTTGGTGGTGTTATTAGAAGCGCACTGCTTCTTACCCTTACCCTTACTGAGCTCTTGCTCTTGCTCTGTTACTATTACTTGAGCTTGAGTGCAGTCTTGCTCTTGTTTCCAGCTGATAAGCGCAGGCACTGAGCTGGACTGGGCGTGGGTTTGCTTCTTTTCTCTCCCCCGCCTGAGCTTGGATGGCAATGGCAGCATCTCTTCCCTTATCCTTCCTGATCTCATTCTGCTCTTTCTTTTGATTGGGGGATTTATGGCCCCCCGTCGCTGCTGCTGCTCCTCGCTGCTGCTGTTTGTCAGAGTCTGCTGCTCACTGTCCTGCTCTCTACTGTGTACTGCCACAAAACGTTGATGTAAGGGAGCGTGGCTACCGACCACCACAACAGGAGCAACAGAGGCGGGGAGATAGGTAGTTAAGAGGCACTACCACTGGGTCAGCCTCAGCAGGCAGGCAGTGAGGCAGGCTGGATGTAGAAGGTTTGTGTGAAGCTGATAAAGGAAGGAGGGAACGTGAGGTCTAAAAGCCACTGAACCTCAGCTGAGTCTCAGTCTCAGTCTCAGTCGTGCTAGGGTGCAATTTTCCGCCGTTATCCACCCGCTGCTGGGAGCTCGCCGGGGAAAGGGCGAACGGGGAACCAGGATCTAGTGATGGCACGACCCCCCTGGCTTCCCCAAGTTACCCCCGGGCCCCTCCGGTTCCTCAAATTGGCGTTTAGAGTTTTTTAAAAATTTGCGGTTTGCAGACTCGGGGGCTAAGCTCACCTGGGCTGTAGGACCGTAGGACCGGCTGGAAGCGGAGGCTCCGGTTTGCTGGTTAAGCAAGTTCTGCTGTTTTCCGCTGTTTTCCGCCGCAAAATTACCGGGAGCGGGAGACCCAAACTCCCAGGCGCCCCCAAGGCTCATGCGGCGTCTCGATAGACTTCAGTAGCGGAGGCGGCAAACGAAGTGAGGAGTAGGGAACACAGGCACATACACGGACACAGGGGGTACAGGGCTGCACAAGACCGCCGAGCGGCCCCCGCCTCCACGCCGTGAACAGAGGTCCACAACAAACCGCTGCTTCCTCCTGCTCCTGCTGCAGCTACGATCAAAGCGAAAATGCGGCCTGGAATTCACGGAATGCAGGCAGCGAGGTTGCAGAAAACAGGTTCTTTCAATGATCGAATGCTGTTGAGGGTGCTTGGCTGAACCATCACGTCAGCCAGACTGGTCACACACTACCCAACCAATATTCCTGAAGTCAATAGCAATCTCTAAAGACCTCCAAGTGAGAGGTAAGTCTAAATCCCCCATGAAACTTATTCCATCTCCATAACTAGACTTCGGTTACCTATAGCCTCATTAATCCAACTATATACTAAACAACTCCTTGTCATTTGCGTCCTACCCCACACCTTTTCTTGATATCTTAAGTAATGACTTCCCTAACTCATGCTTTCAACAACTTCTCAAGGTGACCCACCCAGACACGTTGCATCCCCTAGTGCATTTCATCGCCGGGTCACAGCGCATACTCACCGACCCACTTCGGGTCCTCGTTTTAGGTTTCCACTCTCTACCATATGCATTCACCTTCCGTACCCAACTCCAGACCAGCCCCATCATAACTTGGGTGCCATGGCAAAAACTCCATGTATTTCATTTGTCTCTCTGAATTTCAACTGCCTTTTTGATTATGTTAAGTGAAAAAAGGCACATGACTATATGAAGTTCAGCACCAAGTCCTTGTTCTCCTACAAGAGACCCACCGTACAGGTGCAGAAAGCCATAAAGTTAGCTGAGACTGGTTGGGAATATCACGCTAGTATGTCAACTGCAGGGTGAGGAGAAGCACACACTACCAAACTTTACCATAGAGTGGGTGGTCATACTAGTAGCAAAATGCCTCCCATGAAGGTGAGTAAAATTTTCTGAAATCCCCACTTTGACTACTTTTTTCTTAAAGCTTCTCTTATGAACAGACCCTTCGGATTGTCTCAATTTACAATCGAGAAATGCAAAAAAAAGAGAGAGGTGTGGCGCAGAAGCCAGAGCGGCTGACTCCCGAACTCTAAGCTCATGGTTAGATCACTGGCGCTGGCAGCAGCTCAACTCAGCATCATGTGACTCAGGGCAATAGCTCACTTAATCACCCTGATGGCCCCCTGTGTCTGGATACCCTTAGGGATGATAAATGAGTGCTTTACAAATCTGGAATTATTATAACCGAGAAGCCTTTGTGGACATAGCGAGAATTCTAGAGCAACACTCCCACACTAAGTCCATATTATGAAGAGACTTGGTGTAACCAATACATAAGTAAGTCCGACCACCCCCTTTCCCATAACTCCTTTCAAAGGGAACTCCTCATAGATCTGATATCTGACTTCTCTTTGACTGATCCTTGGAGGCTATTGCACCCCGAGCACTTCACAGGTCTTTAAAAGACCATTTGCATGTTAATGAGGCCTTGCTGTTGGTTCACCCCTTCTAAGAGCCCCTGCAGCTTCACTCTGCCTATTGCTTAAAGATACAGCCCCCCCAGATCAGCTCCACTTTGCCTATTGCTTAAAGATTCAGCCCCACCCGAATTTTTTTCTTGCCCCCCCCCCCCGAAATGTGTCTCTAGTTGCGCCTCTGCCTCCTGCATACACTGTACTTGAAAGTAGGACTGGGTGGTTCACAGAGCTTTTGTTACTCAGTGCTCCGCTTAGAGTGCAGAGTTCTGCAAAAACTGAAAACTCAGCTAACTTTGCTTCTGCAACACACCTTATCCAGCACTAGTTGCTGACTCAGAAATAAACAGGAACACCAAACTTCTCACTGATAAGAATGAAGCAGCATATTCCCACTACGCATGCTCGAGTTGGATTAGTGTTCCATTGAGCATGCGCTTTAAGCCTCATCTCTGCTCCGAAAGTGCCCAGTTAAGGACAGCACACCCACTGTGCCTATCCACGCATTTATGAGTATGTGATGGAGGAGGCAGCAGTTCTCGTGGTCTGTCCTTCTTGGGCCATTCCGTGCGGCGAGCACTGTGGCCCCATGTCCCTGAGGGTCCTACTGGCCTGCCCACTTTGACTTTGTGGGACATGGAACCCTGCGTATGCACTGTGGAGTGTGGTCTCACATCTTCTGTCGGAGAGCTGGAGCAGGAGCTGCTTGGGGTGAGTGTGAGGGGCTCCCCTTTAATTAACACCTATTATGAGGCATGTGAAAAGGGTTGGAGAAACAACTGCACAGGGTCTTAAAGAGACCCAGCAAGAATAGTGTACTGAGCTGTTAACTTCACATGTGTGGAAGTATTGAAAGGGCGTTCAACATGGACCACAGCATTTGTTATGTGAATGAACAAGGAGCTTTTTATTTTTATTTCAGAATTGCCCCGCAAAATAAGAAACTTCTTGGCAGCCTCCAACAATAGACATTTAAAAAGTTAAAACACATCACTATAAATAGCCAATGTGAAGCCTTAGTTACTCGAGTCAGGACTCAGAGAAAGCAGACACATTTGCCTTGAGGGACTCATTGCAGCAAAACCTGCCACAACTAGTTCCCTTTGTTTTCAATTAGAACAATTTGGCACAAAGACCTTTTTGACTCCAGTATACTCTGGCCACCTGCGGAACTCAGCAGCGCGGGGGTGGGAGAGGGGAGTTAATTGGGAGTTGGGGGGGGGGACAGTTTTTAAACAGAAGTTGAGTAGATAACAGTATCAGGAATGGGTTCCTTAGAAATGACTAATGCTAAGAAGCGGCTGATAACGGCAGCCTGAACCACTGTAACATAAGTAATGAACATGTTATGGAATCACTATGGTTTTTTCAATTGATGGTTAAACATGTGTATATGGACCAATGGTGAAAAATGAAAATGCTAAGAAAATCTGTTTAAAAAAAAAAAAGCTTTGTACAACTGCAAAAAAACTTGAGCTAACATATTCAAATCTCTCATTTCTGTGTACAGCGAGCGATCTTCCACAAAACTAAATGGGACGATTCTTGGATCACTCATTCTAGCATGGTAAGAATGGGGTAACGCGATAGAACCTGAAGGAGGTGTGAGTAATCATATTGTATATCCTAGGCATTCCCCTGAAATGGATTTAATTCTTCCCATCAGAAGCATGTTAACAAATCACCATTACCATGGCCACCTCACTGTTTAAATACACTCTCTGCAGTTCTAGTTGTTGCGTTGGCAACGCGTTGATTCCCAGGATCACAAGAGTTTTCAGATACACTGCCACCTAAAAAACTGTGAAAAACATAGGAGTCTGATCTGGTCATACCTTTGCTTTTGAAAACAAATGGTAGCTGCCTTGATTAGTTCCAACTTTCAAATCATTTTGCCACAAATGGTGCTCATTAGCATGCAAATGAACAACAACCTTAAATTTAATAAAGCTCTGGTATCGCCTTGATGGAAAAAATGTGACATAGTGTACGAGGGTGCAATGAAAAAGTGAAATACATATCAGCAAAATTGGAAAGCGTATAAAGCAGAGTGTCATTATCTGGCTTCTTCTAGCTCAAGCAGAGTCTGGCCACTTGGTTTAGAACCTCTAGAGGTTAGTACTTCTTTTTAAGTGGCCCATTCTATGGGGGTCATTCAGAGTTTTGGTGGGTGGGTGGCCTGCCATCCACCAGCAGGGTGGAGGTCATAACTTGAGCCCACCTGGCAGAATACCGCCTGCCATATTTATAGAACTTTGCTTGCCTGGTGCAGACCTCAGTGCATTCTGAGATGCCACCGCCACCACGAGGGCTACTTTGAAGACATTGTAAGTTTGCTGAGCAGCCACCATGTTTCAGCCGGACACTTTTTTTTCTTTTCAAAACCAACTCTCAAAGTGGGAGTTTGTATTAGAAAAACAAAAACTAAGGAGCCATACTCTCTGGGATATTTCCCCAGGTTATGGGGATGATTTAATTTTTTTTCTTCTGTTGGGGGCCACCATGCTTTCTCCTGGTGGGCCCAAACAGGCAAATGAGTATATCAGATTGTTTGCCCTGAATGGGGCGACCAGTCTGAAATATTTAGAACGATGGCTGGATATCTGTCAAATCATTCGTTGGGGGGGGGGGGGGGGGATTTACCTGCCCTAATTCTGACAGATCATTTAGCTCTAAATAGAGAGGATGGACCATCAGTTTGGTGGACAGGGTACTCCACCACATTTACCCTATACATCAATCTGTAAATTGTCCCCATGCCACAACATTCTTGTTTGAGAAATAGCAGTGCTTTATTAAATGTCATAAATTTCTTAAAGGATGCTAGGCTGTTTAGGGTTTTTTAGAATTCATAATTAATCATTTATTTCAGATTCAAGTACAAGAAATATGGTAGAAAAACTCTATTGAGAGGGGCCTACGATTTTCAAGTACACTGTGCTCTCTGTTGAATCTACTACACAACCTACCCCATTAATAATGCCTGTTTCTTTCAACCCTACCCGAAGTAGCTCCCACTGCCAAATTCTCTTTTCCTCCTGCCACCAACACTCAGACACCTACCTGCAGAGTTCACCTGTTTCCCTTACTCTATTCAATCAACCCACCCCTCACCTTGATCTACTGCTCCCACGTTCTTCATAATTCTCTCTATTGGTTTGGTGCTGGTTTTGTGTTATGTAAACCCATATACATACCCAGATACATGTAAAAATCCCCTGAACCCTGCCCTTCGCATGGAAGCCTTTCACACTCTTTCAGACATCACCAGGCTCACAAGAGAGATTAGGCCCTACTGATACCACAAATGCTCCACCAAGATCGTTCATTATTAGCATCCAAAAGTTGCAGAACTTCGTCTCGAAACTGCCCTTAACTTTACCTGGTATCACACATGGTCCAGACACCCAACAGACCATCAGCGCTGCAATTCGCTGCAGAAATCATTTACATAAATAAATACAGACATCAGTGACTCTATCTACAAGTACGATTTACAAATAAATATATAATACTATGGTTGACTCGATTTGAGAGATAGATACTTGTGATGAAAACGAGTTCTGCTCTAGATTTATAACTATGATGCTTTCAACTCATCCAACTACAGAACAGAAATGCTAGGGGCGGAACATAGGGTGATAACTGGCAGAGAATGGAAGGGCATTTTCTCCAGGTCTGCAACTAGTGCATCCAGAGAATCAATGAAAGAAACCCTTTAAACATAGCAGTACATTGGTACTACACTCCCCCACGGATCCATCAGTGGAATAGGGGTTGAATCGCTATCTGTTGGAGGGGGTGTGGAAGTATGGGGTCTCTGCTCCATTTGTTGTGGGAATTCCTAAAGCTGATAAGATAATGGGCAGAAGTACTTGAGTAAATAGACTTGGGGGCTTATTTATGTGAGCCCTGCACCACATAAAGTGGCACATGCGTGTTGCAGGGCCCTCATTTCGATTTATAAAGCCACCTAAAGCCACCCTGTGTGCTTTTTGGTGACCTCATAATTCGTGAGTAAGGTGATGCGGAGCAAACGACTGCTTCGTCTTTCTCTGGGCCTGGGAGGTACTTCATTGGCGTTGCTGTGGGTTTTCCCATGCTACACCCATGGAATTTGAGGCTGCCTAGATTTACATGGCGATGTAAACCTGAAGAAGTGCCAAATCTGTGCACCTCCCTTGATGTTGTGTAACTAGAAGAAATATGTTTATTCCTCCTCGTTTTTTCCTCTTTTCCTTATTTGCTGCAATCTGCAGCACACATGGAAAGAAGACATCACCTCAGGGGATTGTTTATGTGGAGAAAGGTACCCCTTCCCACACAAAAATAATCCTGCAAGCAATATAGGCTTTCTTGCACAATGGTGCAAGGGTGCATATGTTGGAGCGAGGCTGCCGAAATGGCACCAACGCACAGAGAAAGGACAGGAATGCACCGTAATGCTTAAATATGGTGAAATTTGTCCCTTTCACTTTGGTGTAGGGTCACGGACCAAGGTGCCTTGCTGCGCTGCCCTATGCCAAAGCCCCTTAAATGAGGCAGTTGATGCTCAACATGACGTTGATTGGATTGTAGGATTACATAATTTTGGGGGTGTAAGACACTTTATCATACACTGCACATTCTCTGAGGTGGTGTCTGATTACTCTGCCGCTCTGTGCAGGTATGCAGGTGTTGCTGGGTATGTGGGGTAGAGCTGAGGTGCTCATTTATAGGACATGGTTGTACAAGATTTGGGAGCTCATAGGAATAAAAGAAATGTCTATGTCAGTAAAAAAGGGATGGGCAACAATTAGCAAAAATGAGGAAACCATGTGTGAGTGTGAGCAAACTGAAGGAGATCACTTGTCTAAGGTTCATGTGGGTGCTTAAAATCACTTGATCAGAATAGTAGAGTTGAGGGATCAAGCCTAAATTTGAGAAGTTATTGGGAATGCATAAAAGAAAGGTAGAAGGACACATTATGCTCCAGGTCTGATGAGTGCAATCGTAGACATCTAAAGGGATGGCGACAGAATGAGAGGGCACATTTGGGGACGATTTAAGTGTGGCTATTAATATTGTTTTGAATTTATAGATATTCACTGAATACCTACATAAGTACATTGGATATTGTTCGGCTCATGATGGTTGGCACAGGTTGTATGCCTTTTCTGAAAATGATAATAAAAAGATTTGTCCCACAAATACATAATACAGCAGCTGAACTGCACGCTCACCGCAATTATTAATCACAACAAGATTGGCACAGACCAAAACGCCTTACCTTGTTACACTTAATATGTTTTGTTGTCAAGAACTTGATGGTCTGTTATTACCAGCTAATTATTTTTGTTTTTTAATCCACAGATTTTCATGACGTGCAATGTAAACTGATTGAGGCTGTTACTCTCACCAGCTTTTGCTGAATTCATTGGCTGGAGAATTAAATAAAAAATCAAACTGAGCTGTATGCTGAAAGTGTTTTATTTGTGTTCTTTTGTGTCAGATATTTGGAATTACAAGATTAATCCATGCCGTCACCTGAGAGATTCAGAAGAAGCATCAAAACCCACCTTGTTTACCTTGTAGCCGAATATTTCTTCAACTTTGATGATTTTGTGTCTCAATCACTTCTTTTCTTTAAGGTTGGTGCCATCTTGCATGCTTCTAAATGAGATCAATATGCAGTGCATTGTGTACACTATGCACAGCACCACACAGACTCAACATCAAATATCCACGGATATTGTTCAGAATGAATCGTAAAGCTGTGCACAATGAGGCATCAAGTGAGCAACAAATGTCAATGCCTAGTAACTGATAGTGTACATTTGTATGGCACGTTTTCACAATAGCTTGTGAGTAACAGCCAAAGCACTGACAAAAATAGGCAAATGCTAAGTCAAAAAAGACCCCCCTGCATTCAGAACCATCAATTCATCTTGATTTTTGGAAATCAAAATATTTTACCAGATAAGCCATCTTTGTGTGGGCACATGTTAATAGGATGCCTAGATACATTTTCATGACGTCTAACAAATAAAGATGGCAATATATTTGTTAAAGATTTAGCTTTAGTTTTTATTTCACTAGGTCATTATCTTATCATCCAATATTATCTTCATCAGTATTACCCAACCCACCAGAATATAACATCATATTACAAAGGAAAATAAATCAGGTCATGAGAATTGTCAGAGCATAATCAAGTTCATGCAGGTTTCTATAACCAGTTTGATATTTTAACAGCCCCCCACTTTACACTCATCCTCAACATCTGAACAGGAAAACACAAACTGCTCACTATGATGCAGAGTACAGAAAACTCCTGAATGAAGAAAAAGTTATCTACCTTCTGTATCATTTTTTCTAGTGAATATCTAACTACAGATTCCTCACCTTTAGAACATTCCCAAGTGCTAGACCTAATCCAGAAACAAATTCCAACACATTTCCAGTTCACCGGAAGGTGGCACTATGTGGCTGTGCAGTGATTCCACACTGCTCTATAAGTGACAGTGACACCCCCACCCGCTGACATTAGTAACATAAAACTTTCTCTTACCACACTCTCAGAAGCTGAGCGTCTTAAGAAATGTTGATGACAGAATGAAATTGGGACCTTATTATGATGATCAGGAGTACACTTGTCAAAATGGAAGTGCAGCCAGGGATATGTTTTTAGAGTAATACATACTAAAGTAGTAAATTCCAAAATGATGGTGGTCTTGGGAGTGGACCATGAATTCTTGTAGGACCGGACAAAGTGACCTTTCAGCCAGACCTGCTCATCAGGCAGTAATACTTTCTGAAACCTTACAGATGTCCAATACCAATACTGCTTCAACCAGTGCCACCAGAAAAGCCTTGGCTCAAAAGCAATGAGCCTACAAACCTCCAAGAGTCTGTTCTTGGCCAATGCGTAACAGATTTTGATATAGAGGACTATCCAGCTTCACAAGCTTCTGCCCTGCCTCCCTTTCTTTGCTCTAGAAAACCCTACAAAGAGCTAATTTCTGCTGATGCATTGTTTAGGAAATGTAGAAGCTCAGTGCCCATTAAGACTCGAGCCGCTGGAATCTTTAGTCCTCTTGTGAGAGCTGTGAATACGGATAAAACCGTCAAAGTTACCGATTAGTCAAAGAGAAATCACACATTTTGATAAAAATGCCCCTTCAAGTCCTCGGCACCAATGGGAGCAAGTATTGGCAAAGCTTATAGGTCTGGTGTCAGGCTTTGACCACCAGCCTTTTAGCAATTCTTGTTTTGTTTTGTTGGTTTTTGCAAAACTTTATTGTTTGGGAAGCTGGCGGGCCCTCATTAAATTTCAAATAAAACAATGGCTAAAGGCAAAAGTATTTTTCTGGTCTCAAAAAAGTAAACATTACTATGGTACACCCAGCAATTAATGGAACTACCTTGTGTGTCGATGTGCTCCTTGTGAAAGGGCAGCATGCCGTAATTCATAATGAAGTCAGTCAATGGCTGAAGTCGGCTTACAATACCCCTTGATGCATGCTGGTATGGGTGGAAGAAAAATGCGAATGACACGATCACAGGCTAATTGATGAAGTCTGGCTGAAACCCCCCATAAATACATGTGTTATACATACTTTTAATAAAATAAAAAGGGCTTGGCTAACACACACCTAAAAAAGCCATCAACATTGGCTGCTAATCTTTCCTTTAAGAAAGAAGGCAATAAAGAAGGAAAAAATGTATTGACGGAAGAATGGAAAACGGAAGGAAGGGAAACAAAAAAGAAGGGAAGGCAGACAAGCAAGGAAGAAGTGCAAAAAAGAAAGCTAGGAAGGAACAGAGGAAGAAATAGTGAGGGAGACAAAAATTAAAGGGAGGAAGGATGGCAGAAAGGAGAAAAGAAGTAAATTGGGAAAAAGGCAAACAAAAAGGAAGGATGAAAGACAAAAGCAAATAAGTCAACTAAGAAGGAAGGAAAGAAAGAAGGCAAAAAGAAATAAAAAGAAAGTGTAATAGCAACTTTACTACATGCCTTTATTAAGCCAGACTCTGTTTGTGCCTTTCACATGAGAACGATCTGCTTTCTGCATTCTCTGTTTGTTCCTGGAGTTTAGTCTGAACGTGGAGTCGTAGGTCGATAAACAATGCCCCTTGTTATTCTTTTCTGGTTAGTCCCTAGCACTTAGACAAAACATGCTACACAGCTGCAGCTGCTGGGAGCTTGTGCTTTGAAATTATGGGGTTGCATGTTGGTTTAACACACACTTGGAGAGGGACCTTTCCAGGAAGAAGAGCTATGCAGTTCCTATGACGTAAAACTACAATCTAGGCACTAAGTTATGGGGTCTGCTGACAAAGCCCAGAGATCTTCCTTTATAGAATAAAACTTCGTCTTGCCAAGGAGAGGGTGGCTAGGCACAATAGTCCTTTATCCACTGTCTGTATACGATGACATCCCCTTTCATGGTCTATTGACTTGCTACAATGCTATCTGTTTTAGGTTTATGCATTTTGCTGCTGGTAGTGGCTCGTATACTGCATCATGGAGCACTATAGTTGAAATATACATTTTGAACTATAACAGTGACTCCGTTTATTCCTTTTGTGGACAAGTACAAGTGAGTGAGCGAAAGGGTACGTCTTGCTACCACGGTTCCGAAGAGAGTCGGGAGTGTTGTGTTCTGGGTTGTCTAATAATTTGTAGCTTTGTGATTATGTAGGAGAACAAATGAGACACTTAGCTATTTGGTTCTGGGACTTTGGGTACTGAGGCAGTAGGAAGGCTTAGCCCCTACACACCAAGGTCCTGTCTTCCTGCGCATAGTTCTGCGTATGTGCAGAATCCCTGCAACAAAGGGCAGGAGAACAAGAAGCCTCATATTAATCCTACCAAGACCCAGGATTGAGCTGGAAATATTGGGATCATAACCTAAATGTCAGGACACACCGCAGTGGTAGGAAGGCCTTCAACACCATTGTTTCAGGGCAGCCCCAGTGAAGGATTTCCTCTGTGTGGGGCATAAGTGGGACCATGAATCATTACCTGAGAACCCCAAAGATGTCTAGAGATGAGCTAGCATATGATTGACTATGGCAAGCCCGCCTTGAGCAGCCAGTCAATGAGCTACAGGAACACATTTATCCCTGACCTCTAAAGGTGGGCAGCGATCACTGCCATCATTTTCCTGAGCAGCCCAGAGACCAAGTTAAGGCCGAAGGGGAGAACTGGAGGTTTGAAGTGTTCCTAGCCCACTAGGAATTATAAATAACACACGTGGGACTACAGGATGGGTACATGAAAGCATGCATTCTGAAGGTCTACAAAAACAATTCAGTCTCCTGGATTCAGAGTGGTTAGAAGATGAGACAGAGTAAGCAAATTTGAATCTATATTTCCTTAAAAAGGTATTCAGTGGTTGGAGATTCAGTGTTTGCCTTGACAAAATTAAGTATTGCTAGTTGCACCCTTCGACTCTGTCTGAGTCCAGCACCAGTTCACTGGCACCCTTTGAGAGAGGAAGCATGGCTTCTTGCATGAAGGTTGTGGAGTGAGCTTCTAAAAGTCACCCTGGCATGACAGAAATATGGGGTAGGGAGCAGATATAAAGTTGGGTGTAACCCCTTTGAATAAGTTGCAAGACCCACTTGTCTGTTGTGATGGCTCACCAGGGAAAAAATAAAGTATCCTCTCTTCCACTGACTGTTTTTTTGCCTGGGAGTGCAAACTAAATACATTATGGAAAGGCTGGTGTTATCTGGCCTCTAAATGCTTGGCATTATTGGTGAAACTGCTTGGTAGAAGACAATAGTATCAAGATCGTGTTGTGATTTACCTATCCTTAAATTGATCTAGTGCTCAACCAGCCTTTGAACCAAACAACCATGATCCATCAAAAGATATATCTCGCAATGACACGTGCAAGGCCCCTGAAAACATGGTTGCTGGCTACAAGGCGTGCCTTCTAAGCACTACACTGGTGTCGATAGTTCTTTCTATGCAGTCTGTGGTGTCCTGGCTGGCACGCAGAACATACTAGACTTTGTCCTGGTCATATCCCAATGCTTGTTCCAGTGAGGTCACCCAGGATGTCCAGCAGGATTGTTCTAGCCATACCCCATGAAGCGTGGGTGTACTGGTAATGGTAATGGTAAAAAGTATTTCTAAAGCGCTAGCATTCATCCCGAAGAATATCATGGCGCTAAGATTGAACAATGTACAGCGAGTTTGTAGGGGTCAATACTAGTTTAATGAGTATTGGGGAACAACATGGTTTTAAGTTTCTTTCTGAAGATGAGGTAATCATCGGTCAGTCTTAAGTCAATTGGTAGTTTGTTCCACATGTTTGCAGCCAAATGTGAGAAGGCACGGCCACCCGCCCTAACCTTCTTTATATGGGTGGCTGCCGCTGTTGCGGTAAATTGAGATCTAAGATTTCTATTTGGTGCATAAAAATTGACTCTATTTCTCAGGATGGTCGGGCCGGTATCGTGTAATACTCTATGAGTGATGCACAGAATTTTAAAAGAGGCCCTTTCTCTCATAGGCAGCCAGTGCAAAGTTTTTAGGCAGCTTGTAGCGGAGTCGTATTTCTTTTTGTTGCATACGGCTTTTGCTGTCGCGTTCTGAACAATCTGAAGCTTTGAGAATAGATAATCTGCCATGCCAACGAACAGGGAATTCCCATAATCAAGTCTACTGATTAATAGTGACTGGACTAGGATCTTTCTGCATTCCAGGGGGATCCAGGGAAATACTCTTCGTAGCATTTTCAGAATCGCGAAGCCTTTACCACAGGTGATTGTTACGTGGTCTTTCATTGACAATACATTGTCGATGTGGACTCCCAGATTCTTTGCCATCAGAGTTGGTTTGGGGGGTATGCCAAGGCTGTTGGGCCACCAGGTGTCATCCCAGAGCTGTTGGGAACCACCGAACAGTAGAATCTCAGATTTATCCAAAAGGCAAACTACATTGAGAAATCTGAGGGCCAAAGCGTTTTGACTCCCCCTCCGGAGGGTTAGTCGGAAAAAATTTGTTTAATTGACCAGGCTTTCAGATGTTGATTGTCTAGCTAAAACATGCAGATCTAGTTTATTCTGCCAAGCAGATGCCAGAGGGCCAGAACATGGATTAGTCATTATCAAAATTTCAATTAGTAAATTCGTTGTTGTTTGAATGGTAGGCAAGACTTCTAAGACTAAGGGCTTGATTTAGAGATTGGTGGATGGGATACTCAGTCACAAATGTGGCGGATATCCCATCTGTGGAATTACAAGTACAATAGCGGCATAATGAACTTATAATGTGGCAAATGGGATATCCGTCATGTTAGTGATGAGTAACATGGCCGCCAAACTCAAAATGAGGCCCTAAGGTTCCTGCTGCACCTCGTACCACTACTGCAAACTAGGTGCTTTTTCAGTTGGTGACATTAGTATAGCTCCATCCCAAGAGACATGTTCAGGCCACTGACATTTTGTAGGCCAAATATAAGCATTCATCAGGGTAATTAGGGGGAAGTTAATTACAATGAGGAACAGTAGTTATGTTCTGAACCTCATCAAAATCAGAGACAAAGAGAGCCTCTAGTAATACTGCCACTGGAACAGAGGTTGCGGATTATAGTCTGGTTGCATGATAACTTGCTGCACTTCTGTAAACTTGTAGTGTGATACAGGCCCGGAGTGGGCTGCCATTGATTCGGGGTCAGAGAGTGGTACCGGTTCTGGATCGAGGATTGCTCAAAAAGATTTGGCATTGGTGCCAACAGCCAAGAAAATGGCCTGAACCTAAGGGTTAGTGCGTGGCAGTCTGAACCGGTGTTGGTATAGCCCTGGTAAGGGATTCCAAGGGTTAATTTTGGCATTCAGGCAAGACCTACCTTTGTAAGTCCAACTGGTGGTCCCTTAAAGCGGCTGATGCAGAGCTCTGGTTAGGGAGCTGTAGCATCACTCTGACTGTTGTATGTTGGACCATCTTAAGTTTCTAAATTAGTTATTTTGAGCAGCCGATCTATAGGTGGTTGCAATAGTCGAGTCCCGCAGTAAGGAAGGCAAACACCACAGTTATCCTCATGGTAAGAGGGAGGAAATGAAAAAAGCTTTTGAGAATTTTAATCAGATTAAAACGTAGCCCGGCTACTGCTTGAGGTGTAAAATAGAGTTCACTTTCAAATTTGACCCCAAAATTCTTTCCTACCTTAACCATGTCTGGTGGAAGGGGGACTGAGTTGGCCACCAATGTACAGAAGAGAGAAGAAATTTGCAGTTAGAAGTATCCAGCAGAACGAAACATTTGCAAAACAGGCTGCAAATATATTAAAACAAAGCAACATAAACCAAAGCTTTTTCTAATGTATTAAGGCAATAAGTATTTGAATGCACCATGGAACCACCTTTACAAGAGAAATAGTCCATACCAATTAATTTACTATTCAGTCCTGCTTATCACTCCCTCCCACTGGCCGCTTCTTCAGTTAACAGCCTCAGATGTATGTAGTAAGTGAAGCACTTCAGGGGTATTGCCCAAGCAATCTTAGTGTTCTTGGCTAGTGGTACTGAACCAATTTTACAGATGGCTGTGTTCACACTGTGGATTAGTACTACTTGCTGTAAATTAATTATGTAAAGTACTACGTGCATGTACTTTTGTTTCAGTGTGCCACTTCTAGATAAGAACGTTGATATATCAATCTATCAATCAGTATTTGTGAAGCTCACTACTCACCTGTGAAGGTCTCTAAAAGCTGGGGGAGGGCATGAGCAGCCCTGTTGTTGTCAGTCTTGAGGTCCTTCGTGAATTGGTGCAGTTTCAGGCTCTGTCGGAGCTGAAGTGGGAGTTCCTTCCAGGACTTCCCTGGTAGGTAGGAGAAGGATCTTCCCCTGCTCTGGTCCTGAGGTAGTGGGACGGTGGCTAGGGCGAGGTCGGCTGAGTGAAGGTTTCTCTTGGGAGTGGAAGGAGATTCAGTCGTTGAGGTATTGTGGTCCGATGTTGTAGAGAGTCTTGTAGGCGTGTGTGAGCAGTTTGAACGTTATTCTTCTTTCGATGGGAAGCCAGTGAAGGTTACGGAGGTGTTGGGTGATGTGGTCACTTCGTGGCATATCGAGGATAAGTCTGGCAGCGCATTCGGGACAGTCTGGAGTTTGCGAGGAGTTTTTTGCTGATTCCAGCATAGAGGGCATTACCGTAGTCCAGGCTGCTGGTGATGATTGCATGGGTGATGGTTTTCCTGGATTTAGGGGGGGGATCCATTTGAACATCTTGTGCAGTAATTGGGGGATATTGAAGCATGCAGAAGGTACCGAGTTGATATGGTGATTCATGGTGAGTGAAGAGTTGAGTATGATGCCGAGGTTGCGTGCGTGGTCTGTTAGAGTAGATGGGTTTCCGAGGGCAGGGGTTCACCATGTATTGTCCCAAGCGGAGGGGGTGGAGCCGAGGATGAGAACTTCTGTTTTCTTCGAGTTGAGCTTCAGACAGCTGTTGCTCATCCATGTCGCGATGGCCTCTATTCCTTCTTGGAAGTTGTGCCTCATGGTATCTGGTTCCTTGATGAGGGAGAGGATGAGCTGGATGTTGTCAGCGTATGAGAAAATGCTGAGCCTGTTTTTTCTGATGATGGTTGCAAGGGGGGCCGTGTAGATGCTGAAGAGCGTGGGGCTGAGGGAGGATCCTTGAGGGACTCAACATCTGATCTCTGTGGGTTCTGAGAGGAAGGGTGGGAGTAGAGGTCCATTAGGATGGCGGGCGGGAAAACACCCCAACCGCCATGGAAGCGGAAAACAACCGCCCGCCAGCCCCGTGGGAAAACCGGCGGCCAAATTAGCATTAACCGCCGTCGGAATCGTGGCGGAAAAACAGCAACCCGCCGCAAGTATAGCAGAGACACCGCCCCGGAAATTACTATATCCCTGATGGTCCCGCGGTACGTACCACCATCTCCGACCGCCGCGGTCGCATAATGGGATGAATGGGAGAGTCTGTGGAAGAGCTGAAGCACAGCCAACGCGGCGGACGAACCGTCAAAAATATGGCGGACGAAGCCAAAACCCCACAAGAAGGCCAAAAAGTGCACACAGAAAACTAGACATGCCTCCCAAATACACAAAACACAACCCAATAACACAACCACATGGCAAAACGAAAAATGCAAATCCCAGGACAACACACCTGTCAGCAACACCCCAATTGGACACACCCACATAGCTGAGTATAAAACCAGCCCCTTCCCTGACCACAATCCCTTGCAAAACTCCAGGCGAGAAGGGACACATACCCCAGCTGACAGGAGAGGCAAAGGACACAACATCACCAGCCACACCACACACAGCACCACCACCACCTCCACGCCAACACAACTAACCCCCCTGCACAACACACACCATACACAGCACAACCACAACCACCACTCACGCTCCTGCACCCACAATCACTTTGCACACCACACACCATGCCCACACAGAAAATGCCCAAATTCACTGAGAGTGAGTTGAAGGTCATGGTAGATGAGATAGTGGAACCACAGCTTTTTGGTACCCTGGTCCAACATACACCATTAGCCACAAGGACACAAATCTGGGCTAGGATAGCTCAAAGGGTCAATGCAGTAGGGACCACCCAAAGATCAAAAAAGATCAGGAAGCGTTGGCATGATCTAAAAAGGGTGGTCAAAGAGAGGAGGAGCAAGAACAGTGAGCTGGCTCAGAGGACTGGCGGTGGCCCTCCCATTCCACCAAAACCATTCACACAATGGGAGGAGAAGGTGCTTGCCATACTGCATCCAGAGAGTCTCACAGGAGTAGCCGGGGGAGTGGAGGCTGGTAAGTACAAACAAATGACTACCGCCACTCTTCTATGAACTGCCTTGCACAACTACAAAGCTACACCACCTAGGACACAGACCATCCATCTGCACCACACACTCACAAAAACATGGCTCACAGACCCAAAATTCACCCACTCCCATTCACCCCAAACATAGCTAACAACATAACCATGGGGGCATGTGTACAGGCAGACAGCAGTACAACAACCACCAGGCCCCCTGGCCCACACCTGGGCAGGATGGACCCCTCCCCCACCCCACCCAGGAGCATGTGACAGCCATTACACAACCCTCATCAACCTTACAGGTAGGTAGCCATCTTCCCTGGGATGGTGTTTGTGTCTGGGAGGGCTGCACTGCTACTCTCAACATTCCCTCTGTCCCACAACTCAGCAGGATGGAGCCCTCCCCCACCCCACCCAGAAGCAGTTGGAAACCATTGCAGTACACCAAACAAACTTACAGGTAGGTAGCCATCTTCACAATGAGTGTGTCTGGGGGTGGGGGGCCTGCACCACTACTCCCACCATGCCCCCTGTCCCACAACTCAGCAGGATGGAGCCCTCCCACCACCCCACCCAGAAGCAGTTGGAAGCCATTGCAGTACACCAAACAAACTTACAGGTAGGTAGCCATCTTCACAATGAGGGTGTCTGGGGGTGGGAGGCCTGTATCACTACTCCCACCATGCCCCCTGTCCCACACCTCAGCAGGATGGAACCCTCCCACCACCCCACCCAGAAGCAGTTGGAAGCCATTGCAGTACACCAAACAAACTTACAGGTTGGTAGCCATCTTCACATTTAGGGTGTTTGGGGGTGGGGGAACTGCACCACTACTCCCACCATGCCCCCTGTCCCACACCTGAGGAGGATGGACCACTCCCCCACCCAGAAGCAGTTGGAAGCCATTGCAGTACACCAAACAAACTTGCAGGTAGGTAACCATCTTCCCTGGGATGGTGTTTGTGTCTGGGAGGGCTGCACTACTACTCCCAACATTCCCCCTGTCTCACAACTCAGCAGGATTGAGCCCTCAACCACCCCACCCAGGAACAGTTGGAAGCCACTGCAGTACACCAAAAAAACTCACAGGTAGGTAGCCAGTACGTGCACCCACCTATTTTTCACAAATTAAATTGTGCCATATGACAACACCAGCCCTCTCATTGCACAAAGAGGCATACCTACCCCATTGCCAAGCACAGTGTGCCCACAGGTAAGCTAAGGAAACTGTCACAACCACCAAATTGTGACACACCAATGCACAAGTAGAAGAAAGCCTGGGCACATTCATGCACAGCAACTAGTTACATGTGCATCACCATGGGGCAAGTGCAACAAGGACCATTCTTAAAATATGAAAGCATGTGTGGTGGCACAAACCAAGATATGCACATTACAGGACAAAGGGATGCAGGAGATGACAATGGCCAGTCCATGGCCAGATGTGACGTCTGCTAGGTCAGACACATAAACTATGAGTCCACAATTAAACACATGTTGTGCCAGGGCCTAGATGGCAACAAGTCCCTGTAAACCTCAATTGTGCACGCTTCGCATGGTATGCCTTGACACCTCGCACCATGGACAAGTAATGCTTGTACCACTGCATCATGTCAGGAAGCACAGTACTGCATGACACACAGCTAACACAAAGCTTGCCGGGTGCACTGCAATGACCATTTCACATCAGACCCACTGGTGACCAAGAACTTACTGCCGAGGACAACACCAGCACCTGCAGAGCCAGTTCCCCCCCCCCCCCCCCCCGGTACATGGAATCTCAGATGTTGACTTCCAGGATTCCATGGACGATGAGCTCGAGGCCGGCCCATCTGGTGTGCCAGGGAGCAACAGGTCCCAGGACCCCAGGTCCCCCCCACCACATCTGCGGCAACAACAATTCCACAGCAGACCCCTGCTGTCACGACCTGTGTGGCCACCACCACCACCACCACCACCAGTGCTGCCTGCAACACCCTCCCTGTCCCAGAGGATGCCCAGCACACACCACCCATGGAGGAGGGCAGGGAGAGGATGCAGGTGCCCACAGTGGTGAGGCAACAGGTCCGTGGCAGCAGGGCAGGTGGGAGGGGCAGGGTCACCCAGGGACACCAGGAGGCTGGGACCCACTCCCTGGAACACATCACCAGAGTCCTGGGTGCATACGAACAGGCCCAGGGACGAACGGGCCGGTCGGACAATCTGTTGCACGAGCTCATCCTGCTGATGAGGTCCATTGACAGCCGTATGGGACAAATTGTGGACCTCTTGGGCCAGCAAGTGGTGGTACTGAGGGACAGGCATGCGCCCCAGACAACACCTCCGCCTCCCTCTGGTGAGCAGCACAATGACAGTTCACCATCCTCCCCTGCGCCCACAGAGAGGGGTGAGTCCTCAGACCCCACTGGCCCTGCAACAGGGCCCCCCCTTCCAAACGATGAAGGGACCGTCCCAAGAAGACCCAGAGAGTATCTGGAGGCCAAGCACCTGCCACATGCCAGTCACGGAGCCAGCCATGATGGCAACCCTCTCCACCACTGCATTGACTCTTTGGACTGTCCTTCCCCACACTGCCTTGTGAATGGCATCTGTCTGTTGGACTGGGTCACCACAGCAATGTGGTGACTATTCGACCATCTCATCTACCACGACTGTCAACTCACTGCTCCCCCCCAATGGAAATGTACACCCCCCTCGCATCTCACCACAGTAAATAAAATATCCTCACACACATGTTGTTGTGTCTGCTCCGTATTTATTGCAGGGTGTACAGTATTCAACATGATCACAATGTACCATGAGCATGGGCTGTATGTAGGCAAGGAGAAGTTGAAGGCACCTAGGGAAACACAACAGAACAACTGTCACTGGTCTGGGTGTGGCATCACAGACATCACACAACCCCTCCCATCAGGATAACCCAACATGCACATGTCACAATGGCCACCAAGTGTCAACATACATGTCCCGTTGATGATCCCAAATGACATGTCCTAGAAACATTTCCAACCACCACTGAATCTACAACTGGCTGATGCTACAATTCTAACATGCCCCTTCACGACAATAGCAATATCATCAGACAATGGGTATGTTGCACATTGACACCCACCGTCAAGTGAAGTAGCGTGTGATGAGCTGTTCACACAGGTCAACTCCTTCCTCCTCTCCAATGTCCTCATCACTGGACATGGCTTGGTTTGCAGGCTGGAGCTTTGGGTCCTCACCATCATCCAGGAGCAGGGGAATCTCCTTGCGAATGGCTAGGTTGTGGAGCATGCAGCATGCCACAACAATCTGACACACCTTCCCGGGCGAGTATGCCAGTACACCTCCGGTCTTGTCCAGGCACCGTAAACGTGACTTGAGCAGCCAAAAGTACGCTCCACCACACGACGTGTCCTCCCATGGGCCTCATTGTAGCGGACTTCAGTCGGGGACCTGGGATTCCGCAGTGGGCTCAGCAAACAGGGGCGGTTGGGATATGCAGAGTCACCTAGGTATGACAAACACAAATAGACATTGCAATGCCGCAGAGGCTCAGGGCAGCAGGTCACACACACAGCACGCCACATGACTAGGCATACTCACCCACAATCCATGCACGCTTTGGAAGAAGATTAGCCATCAGCTGGGGCACTATGCTGTTCTGCAGGATGTAGGAGTCGTGGGCTGAGCCTGGGAATTTGGCACACACCTGCGAGATGGTCATATCTGCCAGGCACACCACCTGCACCTTGATGGAGTGGTAATGCTTGCGATTGCGGTAAATGTGCTCACTTGCCTGTGGTGGCACAAGAGCGGCATGGGTGCAATCAATGGCCCCAACAACATTGGGGATGTGTGTCCAAGGGGATAGAAGCCTCCCTTCAGAGATGACAATTCAGCACCCCTGGGGAAATTGATGTATCTGTCCTTGTATAGCATCATGGCGGACAGTACATCACACAGCACCATGCTGAACATCGGTTGTGACATCCCACCAGCGCTGGCCTCAGTCTCCTGGAACGATCCTGTGGCAAAAAAATGCAGGGCTGCCATCACCTTATAGGTAGGGGTGAAAGCTGTTGGATATGTCCTGCGTGGCTGCAGGTGGGGCTCCAACAGATCACAAAGGGTTTTCAGGGTGGCTCTGTCCAGGCGGCATTTGCGTATGATCGCAACATCCTCCATGTCCTCCAGCACCGTCAAGTGACGAGTCAAATTTGGCCTCCTCCTATTGGAGATGATAGTGGACACATGTCAATGCAATATATCATGAGATGTGCACAGCATATCACGTTCTGGATGACACAACGACAACAATGACTGACATCTATAGTGACTAACAGACCAGCTTACATGGAGGGACACCTTCAGCTACACAAAGGGCACACGTGTCAACTTACACAAGACAAGTACCTCAAACACCACCTTTGGCAATGTGAATGAACATAGGGATATGCCCACAGTACACATGTGCATGCCTGGGAGTCTAGCATCCAGCATATGTGTAACTAATCAAAACCACTGTCTCATACCTTGCTGCTGTACCGGTCACACCTTAATGCGTCATTACAACCTGGCACTCATCCACCACACAATGACCACAGTCGGCGCTGGAATGATGAATGTGTGCATGAGCAGACATGAGAGGCAATGCTAAATAGATCAACATTCATCGAGACGAGCATTGCTGTGATTGTCACTGGACCTCAACACATTGACATGTGTACACATTGTACAGTCCAGGACTACACTGTCCTGCCTACACCAACATCAAACCCTTAAGTGACATGTGAGTGGGTACAGGCAAATCTACGTTACACACACACAAACATGGCATGTGTAGCCATCAGTGGAGTAAATTGAAGATTGGCATCATGTGCACAATGATGTGCCATTGAACATGTTGGCACTGTGCACTGTTGATGTTTGACAGATGGCCATCGCCATTGTATGGCACCCATATTGCGGTAGCTACCACCTGGCACCGGCGGTGTGTCACCAGCACCCCCATTCACACAAGTTTGGTAGTCATAGGCATGGAGACATGTGGAAATGGCGGTTGGCATGTTCCGCCGTCAGAATGACAGTGCCTCGTGTCAATGCATGGCACCCATATCGCGGTAGCTACCGCCTAGCACCGGCGGTGTGTCACCAGCACCCCCATTCACACAAGTGCGATATTCATAGGCATGGAGACATGTGGAAATGGCGGTTGGCATGCCCCGCCACTAAAATCGCTGTAGCGCACACCGGGCCCCTGCGGTGTTACACCACCATGGACCACACCCTAGAGCCAATGCGAAGCTCGATAGTGGTGGCATGATGCAATTTTGAAGATCGCGGTAGGCGTGCTCCGCCACTGCGGAGGCGGCCATTGGATGCATTTGAAAGATGCACCATCGCGGTGGCGCACCCCGGGCCCCAGCGTTGTATCACCGCCATGGAGCATGCCCTTACAGCCAATGGGATTCATGATTGTGGTGACATATTGCAATTTTGAAGATCGCGGTAGGCGTGCTCCACCACCGCAGAGGCGGTCATTGAATGCATTTGAAAGATGCACCATCGCGGTAGTGCACCCCAGGCCCCAGCGTTGTATCACTGCCATGGAGCATGTCCTTACAGCCAATGGGAGCCATGATTGTGGTGACATAATGCAATTTTGACGATCGCGGTAGGTGTGCTCCACCACGGCGGAGGCAGTCATTGGATGCATTTGAAAGAGGCAGACCTGGACCACCAATTGCTGCAGCTTGGCACCTTTGAAATGACCCCAGGGGGCTATATATGTGGGAGTGAGCCTCACATTGCCACTGTTCACAGAGCCTGCTGCCTGAGACCCCTCACCTGCTGCTGCCTCCAGGGACTGCTGCCAGAGACCCCTCACCTGCTGCTGCCTCCAGGGAGTGCTGCCAGAGACCCCTCACCTGCTGCTGCCTCCAGGGACTGCTGCCTGAGACCCCTCACCTGCTGCTGCCTCCAGGGACTGCTGCCTGGGAACCCTCGCCACCAAAATCCCCTGCTATTGTCTCACGTCCACAGTGATGGCAAGGACAGAGAAGATCCGTGCCAGTCCCTTCACGAGCGAGGAGCTGGAGGTCCTGGTGGACGAGGTGCTCACACAGTACCCAAGGCTCTATGGTGCCCCAAATGTTGTGGTAAGTCATCAACAGTGGTGTGGTAGGGCATGGGGTCCACACATGTAGTGGACTGATGCAGTATGTGCCTGGGAGTGTGGGGTAGTGTCATGCACTGCCTGACGTGCTGTCTCCAGTGGGAGGGTGTGTGTACCCAATACCACAGCTTTCCCTCCCTGCACATGTATGTATGAGTGACCTGTGTTGTGTTGTCAGCCATACAGTGACACAGAAGGTTGTTCATGCTGTAGTCAGGACGGATGTATGACGTTACAACGCACACTATTACAACGCATGCACTTACAACGCATTTTTTACAACGCATAATCCATTACAACGCATGACATTACAACGCATGACACTACAACGCATTTTTAAAAAATACCTTTACAACGCACTACCATTACAACGCATACTACCTTTACTGGGACGACATCAGCCGGCTGGCAAAGAATGTGGCAAAGAATGTGGCGGAGATGACCCTGGGGCTGCTTCCTCGCACAGGGCGTCTGGCACGGCGCAGCATGACACCACTAATGGGGCGCATTTTGGAGGTGACACAGCCTGAGCTGGATGCACGTTTGAAGGAGCATCAGCAGCAAGCCAGGGGTGAGCATTTGGGGAGTCTGACTTTGGATGGGAGTGAATGCATGTGTACAGAGCCTGTGCCAGCGCTGGCCTCTGTGATGTTGGTAGTGTGATGCTGTGGCATGTAAGTGGCTGCTGGCCTTGGTGCCTGTGGCATGCATTTTCCCTACCTGTACTTGCAAAGTAGATTTGGATGCTGTGCCTTCACATTAAATTCTGAGTTGTGCTCTTCAGGTTTCTTCTGCATTGGTGTAGTCTTGGGAATCCCATGCAAGGGAACTGCAGTGTGCCCAATCGGACTGTGCGTACATCAATGCATCCATTGCATGCACCCATATTGGGGAGGGCTAGACATCTTACAGCAATGTGCAGCATTCTATTGTCCTCAAGGTACGACATGGTGGGTGGCATGGGTTAATGTCCATTGTGGACTGTCATGTTGTAGTCTGGGTCTGTGTTGTCACCTCCTGTTCCATCCAGTTCTGTCATTGGCAACAAGTAGTGTGCCCCCATCATGTCCCTAGGTGTGCTCAGAGCTAGTTGTGTGTCTGTTTGAACAGAGCCACAAGCAGGGTGTTGTGCTGTGTGGTCATCACATGGCTCACTCATGCCTGAGTTTCCAGTTTCCACACACTGGTTGAGTCTATGTAGTGAGTTGGCACGATGTGATTGCACAGGGTGGTGTGCAACATGTAGATTTGCTCTACTTTTGTCATGCATTGCTTGCATATGTTTGTTCTGTTTTTGCGACTGACCTGACCCTACATCTCTCTCTCCCATGCAGCATCACCTGTGGTTACGGAGGGACAGAAGACGGACACCAGTGGGGGTGAAACTAGCACCACAGCTGCCCAGGAGCCCTGTGACACAGATGTCACCAGTGCATCAGAGGGGGTCAGGAGTCTGCTGGAGGAGTCCCAGCCTGAGACGCAAAGCACCACATCATCCGATGCCAGCGGGGATGTGTCCATGTTGGAGGGCACAGGGAACGGGGACTCTGCATCAACTTCCACCACACAGCTGCCATTGCCCACCCTCCCAGCCACTTCCTCAGGTGCTGCCCGTGTCTGCCTCAGTAAGAGGGGAAGGGGGTCCTTCACCCCTGGCACCGCTGCCCCTACCCCTGTCCCCCCTACTGCCATCAGTGCTGAGTCTGTGGACCTTTTGCGCCAGTTGTGTGTAGGCCAGACAGCTCTCCTCAATGCCTTCATTGACCACAACAAGAAATTGGCCCAGGTGGTTGCTTTCATGGAGGGCATACATTCCGACGTGGGTGGGCTGCACCAGACAGTCCAGGCTTTGTCATCAACAGTGACGTCTGCCCTGCAACAGGCAAATTCTCACAGTCCAGCTCCAGTCCCTTTGGCCCCCCCGGCCAGTGGCACGTCTGACGATAGTGACCACGGTCCACATACATCAAAGTCACAATACAGTACACGGAGCACACAGCAGCAGCAACCCAAGTGGTCCCGTGCACAGACACCATCCCCACAGAAGACCAAAGGCACCCCAGAGCACAGGGAGAAAAGCCCAACAGGCGACACCAGTGAACAATTAGCAAAGCAGCAGACCTCAGGCACACATGCCTCAGTGGCATCTCCATCCAAGGACTCTCCTGCCCAATAAGCATCGCGCAAAGATAATCGTACAGTGTCTGTGCCCACCAAGGAGGTGGTGCATGCCAAGGGTAAACCTAGGAAGGGCTCAAAGGCAGTATCACCAACCACCTCGACTCCCATTCCAAGGCCAATGAAGCAGGGGCCGGAGGGCACTGTAGGGGTAACACCTAGTAAACAGGGGAAGGGGGGGTGGGGGCAGAGGCAAAGCAAGGCAAAGCGTTCCGCTGGGTCCAACACATCACCAGAGGGGCTGCCAGCGCCTGCACCTGCTGCAGCAGTGGTGGTGTGTGTGCCTGTTGTGCCCACACCAATTCCCATTGATCCCAAGTCAGGCAAGCCATTTAGGATCCTCAAGAAGTGGAAGGGCACCCCTCCACAATCTCCCAGTGTTGGAAGGCGTTAACCGGGGAGGCTGCGGAATGCGTTCCTGACCACCGGGGGACCCACCTCTCCCAGAGTTAGGCCGAGCAAGATCGGGGAGGCCCTTCCTGGAAGGGTCTCGTACCTAGGATCGCACACGCTGCGCTTACACTCTTCTGATAGAGGGAAACCACACAGTAGTTCTTCGTAAGACAGTATACTTTATCGTTAGTTGTAAGGGATCTTTATGATCCGGAAGGCAGGTATGGAATTAGTGCCACAAGCGGCGGCGATCTCGTGATAGGGGTATGAGGCTAGCGGGACAGTCTTTGAGTCAGTGTCTCTGCGGAGTATCCTGCGCACAGCTCTCAATCCTCGAGCAGGGGGGATGTTGCTTCTCTCGGCAATCTCTGCCGATTCTCTTGGAGGAGGGTGCCGCGAGTCACTCAGCAGGCACAGGTGGTTCGTAGTCCGGGGAGCCGCGACAGCGTCAGCAGGGCTCAGATGGTTCAGAGTTCGGGGAGCCGCGACAGCGCCAGCAGGGCTCAGATGGTTCAGAGTTCGGGGAGCCGCGACAGCGTCAGCAGGGCTCAGATGGTTCAGAGTTCGGGGAGCCGCGACAGCGTCAGCAGGGCTCAGATGGTTCAGAGTTCGGGGAGCCGCACCAGCGTCAGCAGGGCTCAGATGGTTCAGAGTTCGGGGAGCCGCGACAGCATCAGCAGGGCTCAGATGGTTCAGAGTTCGGGGAGCCGCGACAGCGTCAGCAGGGCTCAGATGGTTCAGAGTTCGGGTAGCGTTCTTCGGTTCGGGGAGCGATCGAGCCGCGACCAGGTCAGCAGGCTCTCGTCAGTCCAGGTCTTCTCTGCCTCCCGCCCCTTCCGCACCCCTTGTTATACTTCCCCTCCTCTTTGAAGTCCGGAGTCCTCGCCGAGAGGGGTCTTGGTGCCTGGGGGCGGTGTGTCGGGGCTTCCTGTCGCTCGGCCCTTTGATCTGTTCAGGTGGGTCCAGGAGGGACTCCAGACACCCAGCAGGCGAGGCGGCCGCTCACCGGGGGCCTGGTGGCCGATCGAAACCGTCCTTGGGGAAGAGACCAGAGGTGTGACAGGGTCGGCGCCTCTCGGTCTGGCTTGGGGGGTTCCTCTCTCCCTCGGCCGGGCATGCGTGTTGGGGTTGGGCCGGCCATCGGGATGTTGGGCCGGGGTGGCCGGAAGTCTGTGACATCGAGGATCGGTGCGGTTGCAGGGTGGCTTGCTGGTCGGGAGGGCCCAAGCCACGAGGCCGGTCTCACACCCAGCCACACAGTGACTCCCATCTGCATGACTCCACCTCCACGTGCCACAACACCACCTGGTCCAAACAGCCCTCCAGCTTGCCAAGCCACTGATAGCTCTACCTTAGCTGTTCTGCGCTCTTCCCCTTTAAGTGCCCCGACAGTCCCCGAGACACAGCCAGCTCCCAGCCTGCCTGACAGCCAAGTCTGAGTGTTACTCACCCTCACACACCTGTGTCTCAAACAGGTGGGCCTGTACTGCACATTGTAGCCCCCTGACTGTGTTGCTGACCATGGAAAGGTACAGTCGCACACATTCCCTGTGCAGCTTCTCATGGACTCAGTCTGCAGTTTGTCATGCCCAGTGGCCATGCCGTGCACTGCTGTTTTGCCCTTGCCTGTGCAGCTTCTCATGGACATGCTTTGCACTCTGCCCTGGCCACTGGCCATGTTGTTCACTGCTTTTTTGCCCTTGCCTGTGCAGCTTCTCATGGACATGCTCTGCACTCTGCCCTGGCCACTGGCCTTGTTGTTCACTGCTGTTTTGCCCTTGCCTGTACAGCTTCTCATGGACATGCTTTGCACTCTGCCCTGGCCACTGGCCTTGTTGTTCACTGCTGATTTGCCCCCTTGCCTGTGCAGATACTCATGGACATGCTCTGCACTCTGCCCTGGCCATTGGACTTGTTGTTCACTGCTGTTTTGCCCCCTTGCCTGTGCAGCTTCTCATGGACATGCTCTGCACTCTTCCCTGGCCACTGCACTTGTTGTTCACTGCTGTTTTGCCCTTGCCTGTGCAGCTTCTCATGGAAATGCTTTGCACTCTGC
Source organism: Triturus cristatus (assembly GCF_964204655.1). Taxonomy (NCBI): domain Eukaryota; kingdom Metazoa; phylum Chordata; class Amphibia; order Caudata; family Salamandridae; genus Triturus; species Triturus cristatus. The sequence continues at coordinate 915,124,699 of NC_140587.1, forward strand.
CCTGGCCACTGGCCTTGTTGTTCACTGCTGTTTTGCCCTTGCCTGTGCAGCTTCTCATGGACATGCTCTGCACTCTGCCCTGGCCACTGGACTTGTTGTTCACTGCGGTTTTGCCCCCTTGCCTGTGCAGCTTCTCATGGACATGCTCTGTACTCTGCCCTGGCCACTGGACTTGTTGTTCACTGCTGTTTTGCCCTTGCCTGTGCAGCTTCTCATGGACATGCTCTGCACTCTGCCCTGGCCACTGGCCTTGGTGTTCACTGCTGTTTTGCCCCCTTGCCTGTGCAGCTTCTCATGCTATGCACTCTGCCCTGGCCACTGGACTTGTTGTTCGCTGCTGTTTTGCCCCCTTACCTGTGCAGCTTCTCATGGACATGCTCTGCACTCTGCCCTGGCCACTGGACTTGTTGATCGCTGCTGTTTTGCCCTTGCCTGTGCAGCTTCTCATGACATGCTCTGCACTCTGCCCTGGCCACTGGACTTGTTGTTCACTGCTGTTTTGCCCTTGCCTGTGCAGCTTCTCATGGACATGCTCTGCATTTTGTGCCTTACTCCTCTCTTCTCATGGTGCCTATCTGTGCAATTTGTCAATAGACAGTTGCTCCAGTTGTCTATTTTGTCAGTGTCCTTACTGAATAAAGTTCTTTTGCTGTGTGTAAATGGTGTACTGTGCCACATGGTCTGTGTGGCACTTCAACATAGTCAATGTTTGGGCTCACTTACTCTCTTTTTCTCAGGGGTGACAGGGTCTTCAGTTCTTCTGGGCACAGATGCTTGTGGTGGCAACGGTGTCAATTTCGAATGGTTTGCAGTTGTCATTTACTTGATTAGTTCATGTTGGCTCTATTGTACACATGTCAGGTTGGGGGCACATTCAGCACAGGGTGGGTTTCTGCACACAGTATTGCAGGCAGGTTGTCCAGGGTCATCATGTATGTGTTCTTTCTATATGTGTGCCCAGTGGTGTATGTGTGTGGTCATCTTGTGCTGGCCAGTCACCCTAGTCCCATGGCTTACTTTCCATGTGTGCTCTTGGATGGCCAGGTAGTGTGCAGTGTGAAGGGGGTGAGTTTGTGGGAAGTGTTCATGTGTGCATGCCTATGCAATGTCAACTACACACGTGTCACCCAGGTGTTGTGTGCCTGTTGTTTTCATTGTTCATCCCTGTGGATGTGGTTGTATGCCATGTGTGAGTTGTATGTTGTGCACTGTGCAGTGTGTTGGTGTGTCCTTGCAGTTCTGTCTGACTCCCACTTGTTGTTTTTGTCACTTGTGCGTATGCAGAGGTTGTTACTGGCAATTAAGTGTTGTGTTTTGTTGCACATCCATGTGTCTGGTGGCTGTTTGTGGGGTCTGTGCAGACCTGCTGCTCCACACTGCCATTGTGGTTGTGTTTTCTCATGCCTTGCTGTCCCATGGTGCCTTCTTGCCTCCAGTGTGGTATGTTGTGTGTGCTGTCATGCCATCCCCTATATGTGCTTCAGCTGCCTACCCATTGTGTGTCTGCACTCCCTCTCTTTGTGTATTGTACACTCCTGCCATGTCCCCTACTGACATGCAGTACACTTCACTTTGGTGTGAGCTGTCCCTTGGTTTGTATGTGGGTGTGCCTCCCCATGACTTCATTTGTGCCACTGTACTTTGTGGTGCAGTTCTTTGTCCAGGGTCACTGTGTCACTCAGTGCATTTCCCCAATGGGTCATGTGTGATGTTCTGGTGCTGTTAGTCAGTCATGGTTTCAACTGTGTGTGCTGCCCAGTCCTGTGGTCAAGCTGTTTCCACCTTTGTGTCCCAGACTTTTGCATCTATTGGGTGTTGTGTTGTATGTATGTGTGTTGTTTGTGTTATTGCTTCACTTCCTGGGTGTGCTGTTGTGTTTGTGCTATGCTGTATGGTGTTGTGTGGGTTACTGTTCTGTCACTGATGTCTGTGTGTGTCTGGTATGCTCACACAGCTTGTTGTGCATGCAGTGCTGTGTGTGTATGTTGCCTTGTGATTGCCTGGTGTGCATCTCCTGATGTTGTGCTATATTTGCTATGTGATTGTTCTGCCAGTGCATCTGTTGTTTGTTTGCTGTGGCTGTGTTGTTTTGTGATGGTGCACTTCTTGTGTGTGTTGTGGTATGTTGTCTGTGCATTGTTCCAGAGTGATGAGGTTGTGCACTCCTGTTGTGTCTGTGCTCCCATTGCCTTTCCCCAGTTTAGCTGCACAGGGCATGTCTGTTGTTGTTGTTGTGGCTCTGTGTGTGTTTCAGTTCGGTTATATGTTTGTCTGTTGTATTTGTTTCCACGTGTGTGGTGGCATCCCTGTGTGTGTGTGTGATGTTTGTGGCTGAGCCCAGGGTGTGTGGTTGTTTGTGTGTGTATTGCCTGTCAAGTATTGCCAGCCTTCAGTGTGTTTGGCACTGGTGTTGTGTGCTGCTGGTGTGAGGGGGGTATGTGTGTAGATTGTTACTGGTGTTCGTCAGTCCCTGTGTGTAGTGCTGCTGGTGTACTCCTGTGAAGTAGTTGTATGGATGTGTGGCTGTTCCCAGTTTGACTTCAGGGCCTTCCTTTCATCCTTGTGCCTATACATGGTTTGCCTTGCTGTCTCCCTATGTTGTTGCACTGAGCTGTCTGTAGTTTGATTTCCCTGACTGTGCCAGCCATGTGTGCTTTGATGGTATGAGGGTGTTGTGCTCTGTTCCTTGTGTTGATGTGATGGACACATGCTTGCTGTGTGTCTACATGGCCTTCTATTTGTGTGCAGCCCACTTTGGTTTCCCTATTTGTTGTGCTCCATTGTTGTTGGCATGTGGGGTGTGTATGTGTGACTGTGAAGGCTGTGTGTCCATTTGGATGTTGATTCCTTGTGTGTGTTCATTTGTTGCTTGCCCTCATCTATGTTTCCCTGAGTGTGGTGTAGTGTGTATTTCCCTGGCCCTGTGCTACTGTGCTGTGTGTTGTGTGTTCCTGTGCAGCCACTCCTGCATTGTGTGTCTCCATGATTGTTTGTTGTGTGGTGCAGGGTATGTATTGCCCTGGGTTGTTGTTGTGCATGGGGTGCACAGGTGGGGCCCATGGCATGTGCCTTCATGGGGTATGCTAGTGTGTGGTGGGAGTGGGTGTGTCCCTGTGGTCTTTGTGCCCTGCCCATGCCTTGCACTGGGCCTGCCTTCTGCATTGTGCGCATGTATTTGCTTGTGTTTGCCGCTGCGGTGATGTGACCGGGACATTGCTGCATGGTGGCGGTAACTGTGTGTCCAGTATGCAGCGGGCTGACTTTGTGGCAGGTGGGTGATGTGTGGGTGCCCTTGTGGATGTGTCCCTGCCCCCACTAGGGTGTCTGATGTAGATTTGGACCCTGTGTCAGGCAATGGGTTGTGTGTTGTGTTATTGCGTACCTGCAGCGGTGTCCGCGGCGGTCCATGAGTTCCTGGTGATTTAGCAGGTACAGCACCGGAAAGACATGTATGGCTGGGTCCATTGTGGTCGTGTCCGGGTGGAGTGGACCGGGACTCTGGTTTCGTGCTCCGCTGTCGAGTTTCCTCTGTCTCTGGTCGGGCGGTGTCTCCGCTGTGGTGCGTCTGCTTGCTTAAGTCATCCTAATTTGTGGAGCAGGGCGGACGTCATTCCGCACGGCAGAGGGTCTCCATTGGCTCCCACCGCTGCAGTGGCGGGCACACTTTGATGGCGGTCCGCGTCACACCGTGGCAGTTGGAAAGTGGCCTATGTTTGACCATACTAATATGGCGGACGTGATGTCCGCTGCTAGCGGGTGGAAAAAGGCATTTTTACGCACCGCCAGCGCAGCGGTGGACCCACCGCCCTACATCCTAATGGACCCCTTAGTCTCTGTATTCTGCCTTAGAGGAAGGATTGTATCCCTTCTAATGCTTTTCGTTGGATGCCAGCATCGCGGATTCTGGTGGCTAGAGTGCAGTGGGAGACGGTGTCAAAAGCGGCTGATAGGTCAAGGAGGATGAGGGCTGCTGTGTGGCCTTGGTTGATGAGGGCAAGGATGTCATCAGTGGCAGCGAGCAGGGTGGTCTTGATGCTGTGGTTACTGCGGAATCTGGATTGGGAGGCATCTAGGATGTCGTTGGTTTCTACAAAGTGAGCTAGCTGGGTGTTGAAGACCTTTTCGATGGTTTTGGTTGCAAAGGGAAGAAGTGAGATGGGCCTGAAGTTCTTAAGATCTGTTGGGTCTGCGGAGGGCTTCTTTAGGAAAGGGTTGACTTCTGCACACTTACAGATGTCGGGGAAAGGGGTAGTCTTGAGGGAGCAGTTGATCGTTCGGAGTAGTTCGGGTACGATGGCTGTGGCGGGCCTTGTGGAAGATGTGCGGTGGGCAGGGGTCAGAAGGTGCTGTTGATCTTGTGGTGCAAGAAGGAGCTGAGTTTGTCGCAGAGGTCTTGGGAGGGAGGAACATCGGTTGTTTTGCTGTTGGGTTTGGTGAATTCCTGTAGGATGGAGAAGAGTTCCTTGGAGTTATAGGCGTTGAAGAGGATTCTGTTTTGGATGATGTTTTTCTTTGTTGATTTGATGAGTCGGTGGTGTGCTGTGATGGACGTTTTGTAGGCAGAGGGTGCTTATGTGTTTTACCGTTTCTCCGCGTCTTCTCCAGTCATCGGCAGGAGCGTTTAGATTCGAGGAGGTCCGTGGTGAACCAGTTGGCTTTCTTCTTGTGTTGCCTCATGGTGTTCTTGAGGGGGTGAGGGTATTAGAGCAGTTGGCGATCCACTTGCGTCTCTTGTAGTTGGGGGTTGAGTGTCGGTGAGGATGGCGGTGAGGTGCTCTTTGGGGACTTTGTTCCAGCTTCTGCTTGGGAGGTGGTGCGTGTGCTTGTGTTTGGTGGGTTTTATGAAGAAGAAGTGGATGCAGTAATGGTCCATCCAGAGCAGTTCCGTGGTGTGGCTGAAGTGAATGTTGTTTCCTCCGGCAAAGATGGGTCGAGTGTGTGTCCTGCAGTGTGAGTGGGGGTGGAGATGAGTTGCTTCAGTCCTATGTTGGTGAGGTTCTCCAGGAAGGTGGTGGTGTTGGGGTTGCGGTGATTGTACAGGCGGAAATTCAGGTGTCTGAGTAGTGTGTAGTCTGCAGAGACGAGGGCGTGGGGTACGGTGTAGTCTGCATTGATGTTAGCAAAGGGGGTGCAGGGTCCCTGAGGTCTGTAGGTGAGCGTTCCCTGGACCGTGGTTCTGGGTTGGGCTGGATCTGGAAATGGGTGTGTTCCATGTAGGTGTGAAGCATCGCCCGAGTTGGTGGTGGTCAGCTGGAGGGAGCTTTTGTGGACGATGGTGAGGGCTCTTCCTGGATGGCTTTGTAAGTCCTACCTCAGGATCTTGTATCCACTGGTAATGGAGGTTGCGATGTCGGGTGCAGAGCTGGTGTTGGACCAGGTCTCTGAAAGGAAGTCGACGTCAGGCGTGTGGGCGTTCAGGAGGTCCTAGACTTCTACGATGTATCTGTGCAGCGAGCGCATTTTGAGGAGGATGCAGTTCAGTTGTTTGAGTGCATTGGCATCTGGTGGGTTAACGTCTGGGGTTTGGAGGTAGGTGACGATGCGGCAGCAGTGTCGGGAGGCGATCGGGCCATGTGTGTTGCTCTGTGATGAGAGCTGGCAGTTGTTGTTGCATCTGAGGTTGAGTGCGTGGAGAGTGCTGGAGTCGTACGGGCAGGGGGTCGGGGGAACAGGGTCCCTGGTACTGGTCGCGGTCAAGTCACATACGGGTGCGGACGGGCTTGCCTTTGGCATGCATTTGGCGTGCCAGCAGCACAGCACGGCTGCGCAGCAGCCGCCATCATGTAGGGGACAGAGGAAGGGTGAGCAGCTGGGAGGCAGGAACAGGAGTGACACGCTGGGGAGAAGGGGCCGCAGGGGCACCACCGGCGGGGAGCAAACAGAAAACAGAATTCTAAACAGACAACAATAAGAGGCAAACAGAAAGAGGCAAACAGAAAAATGCAACAGAGCAAAGACAAAACAGAGAAAAGGTAAACAGAAAAAGGATGGCACACACAGAGCGGACTAGCAGGAGAGCAAGTTCTTCCACTATATCACCAGGGATGAGGTGCAGGCAGGAGCCTGTGGGTGGAGGAGGGTCTCAAACACCTACCTGGAAGGAGCTCGAGCAGTGCTAAGGCCAGACCCACAATGGTGGAGCTGCGTGGGGGAGAGCAGTGACTCTGACCATGATTATATGTAATCCTGTGCAATGATAATACAAGACATTGCATTTAGCCCACTATCTGCTTGCTGTTTTAAAGCAGTGTCGCGTGACCCATAGGGACATTGTCGTTTTCACTAAGTTAGCCTGAGCTTTGAAGGCAGTGCGCTGCTTTTGCGTACATTACAACATGGCGTTATTTTTGCAAAGACTTTCTTGATCCTTGTCACATGAGAACTGTCCGCTGCGTTTACGTTCTGCCTGTTCCTGAGATTTAGCCTGAACATGGTGTGCAAGGTCAAAAAACAAACTTGTTTTTTGTTCTGGCCAAGCGCTAGCACCTAGCAAAAGCATACCAATGTAGCGGTTGTTTGGAACTCGTACTTTGGTATTATGGGGATACATGCATAGGGAGCACACACTTGGAGAGGGACCTTTCCAGGGAGAAGAGCGAGACAGCACCTATGATGTAGAACTTTCAACTACATTCTGGGGTGTGGTGTCTGCACAAAAAACCCAGAGATCTTCTAATATATAATAATATTGCTTCTTTGTACTGGGAGGGAGTTTAGGCTTCATTGTCTTTTCATTATGACATCTCCCTTTATGATATATGGACTAGCTGCTATGCTGACTGTATTTGTATTATGCATTTTTCTTCTTGTTGTGGCAAATATACTGCATGTTAGAGTAGGTTAGTTAAAATACATATTTTAAACTGTTTTGTGTCTCTATCAGATCTTATTATGGACAGGTAGAAGAGTGCAAGTGAAAGGGTCTGTCTTGCAACCATGAGTCCTGAGAGATTCGGGAGTGTTGTGTTCTGGGGTGTCTGGGCTCATGGGCACTAAGGTGGTAGGATGACCCAGTCCCTGCACACTAAGGTCCCATTATCCTACACATAGTTCTGTTCTTGGGCAGAATACCTGCAACATGGCGCCCAACATTTGGTCTGGTACTTATTCACGAGATCCCTGAGTAGCACTTGTGCTTGTCCACAATACCCTCTCAAAGGTTTCCGGCGACGTCCATGGTGAGGGGGTAACTCCTATATTTGTATATTTATAGGTTCCTCAAGCTTGAAATTTTAAAGGTTTTTTCTACCTTGTTTTGCGCTACCGTTTTCTTAGTTTCCCTTTTCCATTTCTAATATGGCACAACCGGTCGCTATTGCGGCACATAACTGCGCAGCGGTTACAGCTTAGTTGACTCAACACAGAGTACCCAATGCTGGGGCTACCTTTAGTTTTGTTGTCGAGGTGGACTCAGCTTACCACTTCGAGGTCTTTTATTCTTGGGTTACATTTACCACAGTGGATGGGAATGATAATTTGTTTCATGAATATACGAGAGCCTCTGTTCTGGCGGCTTATCGACCTTATGCATTAATTGAAGTTCTGTGAATGGCCTGGGAGCAAACAATCTGTTTTAATGGTGCCCTTTTTCACCCTGTATCTGTGGTTCATATGGGGCCCTTATCTATTGATGGGGCCACTTGACCTGTTTTGGCTGGCTTTATATCGCATCCAAATTATATTAATCTTGCTCACACAGATTTGCGTCAGTTACAAAAATCACTGATTCATATACACAGAAGTCTGATACAGTTTATGTCACGAGCCGTACATGCAGCTCTGGCTGGAGCTGCTACTCCACCACCTGGACACAGTGGTCTTGTCCTTAGCCCCGTCATAGTTAACTCAGTGATGGGCAAACGTCTTCAGAATCGAGATGATTTACCATTTTGGCTAGCGCAAATATTTGAGCAACTCGAAGCTGTTTTAACACACACCACTCCTGTTGAAAAACACAAGATCTTGACAATGAGCTTACCGAGTGGTATTAGTCCTGCTTTAGCTGACTGCACCACCTGTGGGACGGTGTTTGCCTCAGTGTGTACACTGTGCTTTGGCACCCCTTCCATGAGCGTTCTGCCGTGCATTCTAAAGAAGGTACAGGATTAACATGGGGCTGGTGCAGCCCTGGATTTGGGGATGAAGTTAGTGGGCATGTTCCCTATTGTCTCTGTTAGGATTCTGGCCAACATTAAAGGTGAAGCAGTTTGCTTACATGTGCGCCACCGCCTAGCGGCGGTGGAGGACATGGATCAGCAGCAGCAGTTGCCGATTAATATTGCGGATGTGTATACATTACTGGGTCACAATAGTTAGGGAGTAACACCTTTTACACAGGCACAAAACAAGCCCCCCTCATGATATGGAGGGTCGTGCAATCTTTCCTCAAAAGGCTTGGAACAAAAATCAGCGGGAGCAACAGCAGATGCCTGGTTCACGTGCTGGCTCTCCACCATCTGATGCTTCTGAACGTAGATATGATTTGCATTACCGCTACAAAATTGAGACACCCGTGAGGTTTCAGGTTCCTGATCCTCATTCTCCTCGTTCCTTTCAGGAATCGTCACATCAACAGTTCAGTGGGGGAGAGCGGCAGGATCACCGACAAGGTGGGTCTACGCAGACACAACATGAACCACAGCGCCAGTTTGACTTGAAAGCCAAATAGGAGGGACCACCTCCATAATAAGCCCCATTTCAGAAGAAAAATGTTGCCTCTTAGACTGCAAAGTATGCCTTATACGGTGAGAACCCTGCTCCTCAAGAGGAGCTGGGCGGTAACCCTCCTCGACAGCACAGCAGAGGTTACCATAGTGCGGCAGACACTCCACCAGCGTCTGGAGGTGAAAGCAACTGACATTTTTATTACAGTGGAAACAGCTGACACTCAAGTTGCCCCCACTGAATGGCTTTATGAAATAGTCCTCCAAATTGAAGGTGATATTAAACGCACTATTAAGGCAGTCTTTTTGGATAATTTTACTTCTTCTTATGATATTTTGTTGGTGGAGATTGATTGGCCTCCCCCGTTTGTTCTTGCTTCCTCCAGAGGGGAGACTGTTATTGTCCCGAGACTTTTGCAATATGTCCCTGAAGAAACTAAACTTGCTTATGCATCAGAGTGGGAACTTGCCCTTGCTCCTGCGTTATATCGAAATCAGGCGGGTTGGGACAGAGATTCACCCGAGCATGTAGCTCTTTTGCGCTCTACACCACAGCCCTAACCCCAATACCCAATTAAATGTGATGCTAAAGCATCCGTTAGTTAAATTCTTACCCAGTTCGAATATCAGGGTGTGATTGAACCGTCTTTTTCCGATATTGTAACCGGATGGTTCATATCACATAGTTTTGGATTACAGACATTTGAACAGTTATGTTTGTACCTTCGCGGTCAGAACACCCATAGCTGTGCATTGGTTAACAACATTTTACGCAAAAGATATAAAATGACTTTGGACATTTCCAATGGATTTTTCAATCATTCTTTGGCTCTTAAAAGCCGTGACTTGACAGCATTCAGCGCATTAGGCAATCAGAAATAATATGCAAGATTGCCTATGGGGTATAAAAAGAATAGCCCAGGTGTGTTTGCAGCACGCATTGTGCCAATTTTACAAGAGATTGACCCTGATGCATTTTCACACGTCATTGACAGTAACTAGTCACAATATCGAAAAAAAATATCGACTGGACAGAATATCGAGTTTTTGATATCGAATGGACAGAATATCGAATTGCAAAAATATAGTGGTGCAGAATATCGAAATGCAGGTAAGAAATATCGAGTTCCACAATATTGAAGTCAGTAATATCGTTTTTTTTAGTGTTTTTAGTGTTAGTATATGTGTTAAAAGTATGTATTCTTTTTGTAATGTATGTTTAAATTTTGTAAAAGTAATGAATTTTTTGTTAATTAATTTTTGTGTAATTTAATTCCATAGCGGGTTGTGGGTTTATAGGGGAATAGGGTGGGAAGTAATTTAATTATAATATATATTTTGAGCATTATTTAGAATTAATTATATGTTAATTGTTTTTGCGTAATTTAATTCTGTAGTGGGTTGTGGGTTTATAGAGGAATAGGGCGGGAAATAATGTAATTGAAATAAATCAATTTATTATTTTATTACTTAATCATTTAATATTTAATAATGTATATTGTTAATTAAGTTAATTAGTTCATTATTATTAATTATTAATTGATTAATAATATTTAATTGGTAATTATGTTAATTGTGTATTTTTCATTAACTAGTAATTAATTAGATATTAATTAGTAACCATTAATTTGTAAATATCTTAATTAGTTATACTGTTAATTGTAATTCGTTAATTAATTAATTGTTAATTCATTATGTTAATTTATTAATATGTTACAATATGGGGGTCGATTCCGATCCGGGTCAGACAGCTCTCCGAGAGCTGTTCATAGCCTTACCTTGCGACCGACACTTACCCGGAGCCGGTCCATCCTGTTGATGAAGTACAATGTGCATAACTGCCAAAAACCCGACCGACACGTAGGCTGTGATTCAAGCTTCATTCTCCGTCCGAGCCGTAACTCCTAACGCCGAACCGAGTCGCCCGGAAGCAGTATCCATAGCAGTTTCAGCCCGGACAAGTACGATGCGTACTTCCTACGTGCTGGACGGGTCGCCATGTGCGGAACGTTACAGCATCCGGAACAGAAGCATATCAGCTACGATTTGCGCCACAACTCAATCCACTGCTACGAGACGGACCAGCTTGCAACGGGTACAAGACGGAGCAACAAGCAGCGTGTACGAGACGAACACATCATGAATTCCATCGCGCAGGTCATACCAGTACTCTGCATCTATGACCGGATCAGGAACAGACGCAGACGGCGCAGACGGTAAGTCAGACACCTACCACACAAACAAACAACACATACCCGCAAAATGGCACACACACACAGGGGATCCCTATCCTGGCCACTAACAACAGGCCACCATAGGGGTTGCATGGCCAGCACCACTATCACCCCCACCCATAGGGCTCATGTTGCCCATCACTACTGCCACCCCCACTCATAGGGCTTATGTTGCCCAGCACTCCTGCCACCCCCCACCCATAGGGGACCTGTTGCCCATCACTCCTGCCACCCCCACCCATAGGGCTCATGTTGCCCATCACTACTGCCACCCCCACTCATAGGGCTTATGTTGCCCAGCACTCCTGCCACCCCCCACCCATAGGGGACCTGTTGCCCATCACTCCTGCCACCCCCACCCATAGGGGACCTGTTGCCCATCACTACTGCCACCCCCACTCATAGGGCTTATGTTGCCCAGCACTTCTGCCACCCCCACCCATAAGGGACCTGTTGCCCATCACTACTGCCACCCCCACTCATAGGGCTTATGTTGCCCATCACTACTGCCACCCATCGGGGACCTGTTGCCCATCACTACTGCCACCCCCACTCATAGGGCTTGTGTTGCCCATCACTCCTGCCACCCCCACCCATAGGGGACCTGTTGCCCATCATTACTGCCACCCCCACTCAAAGGGCTTATGTTGTCCATCACTCCTGCCACCCCCACCCATAGGGGACCTGTTGCCCATCACTACTGCCTCCCCCACCCATAGGGGACCTGTTGCCCATCAGTATTGCCACCCCCACTCATAGGGCTTATATTGCCCAGCACTTCTGCCACCCCCACCCATAGGGGACCTGTTGTCCATCACTCCTGCCACCCCCACCCATAGGGGACCTGTTGCCCATCACTACTGCCACCCACACTCATAGGGCTTATGTTGCCCATCACTACTGCCACCCCCACTCATAGGGCTTATGTTGCCCAGCACTCCTGCCACCCCCACCCATAGGAGACCTGTTGCCCATCACTACTGCCACCCCCACTCATAGGGCTTGTGTTGCCCATCACTCCTGCCACCCCCACCCATAGGGGACCTGCTGCCCATCACTACTGCCACCCCCACTCAAAGGGATTATGTTGCCCATCACTACTGCCACCCCCACCCATAGGGGACCTGTTGCCCATCACTACTGCCACCCCCACTCGTAGGGCTTATGTTGCCCATCACTCCTGCCACCCCCACCCATAGGGGACCTGTTGCCCATCATGCCTGCCACCCCCACCTCCACCAATAGGGGATCTGTTGCCCAGAACTCCTGTCACCCCCACCCATAGGGGACCTGTTGCCCATCACTCCTGCCACCCCCAGCCATAGGGGACCTGTTGCCCATCACTACTGCCACCCCCACCCATAGGGTACCTGTTGCCCATCACTACTGCCATCCCCACCTATAGGGGACCTGTTGCCCATCACTACTGCCACACACTCATAGGGCTTATGTTGCCCATCACTCCTACCACCCCCACCCACAGGGGACCTGTTGCCCATCACTCCTGCCACCCCCACCCATAGGGGACCTGTTGCCCATCACTCCTGCCACCCCCATCCATAGGGGACCTGTTGCCCATCACTCCTGCCACCCCCACCCATAGGGGTCCTGTTGCCCATCACTACTGCCACCCCACCCATAGAGGACCTGTTGCCCATCACTATTGCCACCCCCACTCATAGGGCTTATGTTGCCCAGCACTCCTGCCACCCCCACCCATAGGGGACCTGTTGTCCATCACTCCTGCCACCCCCACCCATAGGGGACCTGTTGCCCAGCACTCCTGCCACCCTCACCCATAGGGGACCTATTGCCCAGCACTAATGCCACTCCCACTCATAGGATGTGTGATGTGTCACACATCCATCATACACCAACATTATGTAAGTCAGCAAAATACATCCCCAAAATACATCATGACAACAGTGTGTAGTCTGTGACAAATATCCACAACAGTGATCATGACTTCGAACATACAATGTAACTACCATCACATGTGTGACCAAAAACTGAGTGTGGCCTACACAAGGCAAGCATCACTAGCACTGTGGCGATGTAAAAATAACACCCCCTCACTGTGTAGAACAAAAGTTAAGTGTGGGGTTCCAAATTGCAGCAGATGTTGAGCATTGTGGTGATGGGGTCTAAAACCCCCCTCATCACAGTGACCAAAAGGTAAGTATCATCATGGACAAAGCTGCAAATGCCAAACAGCATGTATGATTCCTGGTCCCAACACATGAAACACTTTTGGGCCAAAGTAGTGGTTGTGTCCCATACCCACAGAGATGTGGTGAGGCTAACAGTGCTGTGATAACCTAACATACTCTCGGCCATGTGCAGACAAGCACCACCTATGGGAGCTGACAATGCATACAGTGTACAATATCACAAAAGCAGAAGTGACCGTCACAAAGCATACACGCATCTTGAAAATAGACACACAAATCAAAACAACCTGTGTAGACTGTAGGTGTCAGGTCACAGAATCCCATTCCATGCCAGCAATGGCACCTAACAACCAGGATGAATGTGCAGAATGATGTGATATGACTCACAGGGACAGCAGGGAAAATCACAAAAACAACATCCAGACAATGGCCCACAACAGCAATACCAATGCACTGGTGCAGATGCACAAACACAAACAGGCAACCTCACTCTGCACATCTGACACAACATGTATGTGTGTGTGTCTCAGTATCCCCAGGCAACTACACAACACATGAGGGGGGCTGAACCACAGTGACACAGATGTGGCCACAGTGCCATACAAAAGTAACCCATCAATGGGCCCCCCTTAGTGGGCACTCAGGCATTGTGAGATGAGAGGGGGCACAACAGACACATGTGACACAAGCTGGAATGAACACAAACTAACACAGCAAGAGACTGACACACAACAGCACTACCCCCAGGGACCAGACATTGGGGTGACACAAGCATGCATGACACCTCCACTGTGCTGACAAAGGTAGATGACGTACAAACTGTGAAACCCAGACATGTGTCCTGTGCCACAAAAGTACATCACACCTACACAAACACAAATTACTCAGCATGGCCCGTCATCCATGTACATATGGAAGCTAGGGGTACATCCATGCAAACATTTACATCAGTCCACCCTCAACACCACACACCCTGAACTGCACCAATGTGCATCTGTGAAGCCCACATGGACAGGTGACATTGCACATGCACCCATGACAAACACAGTAATCTTGGGAGGAACTAAGGTGCACAGACTCATCACACAAGGACAGTTTACAACCCTGGTGAATGACAGACATACTGCACAGTATGCGGTACATGGCCATGACGTAAAAGCTCACGTAACCTGCGGAATACCTGCCACAGTCCCAGGACAATGCCAAAGCCAAGGAGAACCACAAGGCACACATGCTGACACCTGCAAACATTGCAGCCCTGAACCGGACAAGTGGGAGCGGTCACACACACATACACATGTCTCAATCACTGAAAGGTACCACCTAGGGACAACTACATGATATTGCGAACAAACAAGTGCCTTAGGGAGCCCTGAGTGTGTCCCATCTGCGTCTGACAACATCATCACCACTCAGAACTGACAAATCCCAATGATGAAACACCAATTAACAGTAGTGTGTCATGCACCCACACATCTGGTAGCCCAGGACAAAGATGTGGGATGAACACAGTACAACTCAACAAGCATCAACAACAGGACATATCAAGTGCCTGTGTATGAAAAGTGATGTGGACACACACACACACACACACATGCTCACACAACACACACCATGGGCCCAGGCAATGTCACAGAACAACACACTTACTTGAGGGGACTCAACTCCTGTGGAAGCTCAGCTGTGCCAAACATAGTCCCAGCAGGTCTCAGTCATGTCAGCGGAACACTTGGTCAGTCAGCCATCAGTTACCACACAATGAAGCTACTGGTCACAACAGCCTGGGTACGGGATCCTCCCTTAAGTCATCTGCACATACTCAACACATATGTCCAGCAAGTTGCACAGAGGACCCAGTTGCTCCTACACCAATGATGCCCACACCTGTAGGTCCAGTGGAGATGCGCCCACAGTCAGGGAAATAGACAAATTGGAAAATGGGAAACACATCATATGTGCATGTGTGCAAGCCACAGATGTGACCATGCAAATGAAATGTTCACAGAGATGTGCACAAATTGTTAATCATGACACACCCAGTTAGCTGCAAAGGATGACATGTATACCGACCAGAATAGGATACATATCTCATGGACCACATGGAGTACCTCACATCAACATCTCAGTATTCAACATTTGAAATCCAGCATTAGAACTGCAAGGTCATGGTAAACGTCATCAACATAATGTACAGCTAAATCAAATTCACAAGGGTACAGAAAAAAGCTTTATTCAGCAGATGAAAAATCAAATGTCCATTCAAAACAAAGGGCAATGGCCAGTCCATTATCAAATGACAAGAAGTGAACTTGAGTGACAACTGTCACAAGTTGCCTGCCTGCACTGCTAAGGACAGGAGACATCCCCTCGGAGGGGCATACATGGGGGGCAGGCCAGGCACCGCAGGGACAGGATCAGGGCGCAGCAGAAGGAGGCAGTGAAGGGGTGGTGGATGCAGGAGAGTCACTGGCAACTGCAGTGGAGATGACTGAAGTAGTGGGTGCAGTCACAACTGTGGGGCACAAGTCAGATGGGGTGGGTGCCGGCACAACTTCAGTGGGCAGGTCAGATGGAGTGGATTGGGTCCCCACTGCTGTGCCCAAGTCAGACGGGGTGGTCGTGGACTCCACTGCAGTGCCTAACTCAATGGGAGCGGAATGGGGTTTAGGTGAGATTGGCAGGACGGAGGGGGGACACGGTCCCCACATCAGTGGCACTAACAGTCTGACCGGGGGTGGAACAGCAAGTGGTAGGGGGGGAGGGCCTCAGCATTTTGGGGATGGTGTATCTGTGTGTGGGGGAACCTGGGGCAGGGTGTGGCAGGGGAACCTCTGGAGTGGTGGCCTGGGGGATGGAGGAGGGAGACTTCACCGTGGAGGTGCGGGGCGGGGGTGGGGTCTTGCTCTTCCGGCTCCGGGGGGACTTGCAGGTGGGGCCTCAGTCTGACTATGCCTGGGGGAGGGTGTCTGGGTGTGAGGGGCACTCCCCTCTGTGTGTGGGGACTTCCTCTTCCCCTTGTAAGATGGATCTGCTGGGTCGGTGGGGAAGAGGCCAAGGTCACAGAGGAAGAGCTTCTGTGGAGATGGGGTTGCAGGTGCGGAAAGGGAAGGGTGCTGGGAGGGAGAGGTATTGGAGGACTGTGGAGTGGTTGTGGAAGACTGTGTGTGTGTCTGCAAATCATCCCCTGTGAGTGTGGTATCAGTCCCCTGCGCTTGCTTGTATGCACGTCTAGACCTTGTTTTGGGTGTGTGTATGCTGCCCGTGTCTGTGGCTTTGTGAGAATGTGCAGGTGTGTGTGTGCTTGGGACAGGTAGGGTGCTAGGAATCGTGGATGGTGCAGGGGTAGGAGGGGTGCCTGTTACTGTTGGAGGAGGGACACTGCTGCCATCAGGGAGGAGGCCACGGACTTATTGGTCCTCTGTAGGGCAGACATGCCCGATGAAATGCCCTCCATGAACGACACCAGTTGCGTCAACAGACTGGTGTGTGCATGGAGGACACTTAGCATTGATGTCTGCCCTACATGGATCTGTCTAAGTAAGTCCACAGACTCCTCACTTAGGGCAGGAGGGGACACAGGGGCAGGGTGTGCAATGCCTGGCACAAAGGAGACATGCTCCCGAACACGGGAGCCTCCACGGACCTATGGGATGGGAGACTATGGGAGGGTGGTGATGGTGGTGGTGGGAGCAGTGGCGGGGACAGCCTCACTAGCTGGGGTTTTGTGGCTGCTGACACCCGCCACAACAAGGGAGTGATCCTACGAGCTGCTGTAGCCCTCAGCTGGGGTGGATGGTGCTGAGGACTCCTCAGTGCGGCTCCACTCGCCCTCCGTGCCACTGGGTCCCCCCGACTCCTCGCATTTTGTCCCAGTCAGGCTCTGTGGCTTGTCCTAGTCCGTGGAGCTGTCCCCTCCTGTGGCCGTGGATGTATCTGGATAGAAATAGGAAGAAAGAGAACAACATCAGTCACCTGCACTGACTGCATACACCACAGTGAGTACATCACATCACAGGGCAATCCCAGGCATCATCAGCTGAACACTGCTCAAAGTGCTCACACTGTTTAGAATAAGCCAATTGTCAGTCTCTCCATCAACCATGGCACTCATATCCCTCCTGAACTTGCACCCATATGTCTGTTGCATGTTGGATGCTGATACCCCAATGTGCTGACATGCACTACCCACACATTTTTTGGCCATGCAAGTGAACATGTAGGAGTATGTCACTATACACACGGCACATCTCTTGCCACTGACTCAGGACAGGTGTCCAGATGAAGGGATGGCCAGAGACTCATTTCACATGCTTGTGATGAATGCCAGCAACACACACTTTGATGTTCTCATGTCCTGATAGTCAATGCCACAATGGGGTGCATGGAGCACACTTGCACACAATGCAGGATCACTCATAGCAAGTTAAATGCCATGGCACTGGCATGCCTGGAAAGTCAGTCATCACTGTCTCCTGTGATTAGAACAAAGGAAATAAGAAGACAACAGCTGACCAAGGTCAAGCACCTTAATTCCAATAATATTGTATATCAAAAATTAAGTGCAACAACTCCCCGCATCCGCTGTTGAGAGATGCCAATCAATAGAACAGTCCAAAACAAAAAATGGAAGGTGCACTATAATAGAAGTCAAGAATAGAAAATACACTGGAAATCCAAGACGATTCTTCTTTTATTCGTAGTTGTTTTACTAAAAACGGCACACAGCCAACACGTTTCGTCCCCTAGTGCCACGGGAACTTCGTCAGGGCTGTAACAATCACAAAGACATTTTTTACACATAGATATACATATATATTCAAAGGAATGCGCTCTATTCAAAAACGCGACACGGGCCACACCAACAGTGTCAGACAAAATTCTTTAATCCCAGAACAACAGGCATGACGCGTTTCGAGTCCCACGACTCTTAATCATATGCCGCTTGCTGTAGTCTCAGTGGGTTCGTTTGGATTTCAAATATAAACGTAGCTTAAAAAACATTGAGGAAGGACAACAGCCAATACTTCCAGTTCTTAAAGGGGCAGTAATGATACCAGTTTTTTTAATTGTTTGTAATCATCACCGTTATTTCGAAGAGCAGCGAAAAACAGTACAATTTATTAATCAGGTTGCAATTTAACCCCCAAGTGGTATACACATCAATATTTCCTGTTATTTTCCGTTGCATAGTTTCATTCGTTTTTTACTCGTGATTCAGGACTTCAAATCCCAAGATACATTGTAATTGCCCCTTCACTTTAACTGGTCCTCAATGTCGATTTTGGCAAAACTGCACAATGTTTCACCGTTTACCGAGTGCAAAATTTGCTTCAAAAGGAAAGTTCCATTACTCAGTAACAGTGTTACAAGGTCAAGTCCCGCTACCACCGAGTTCCCATATCAATGTTGTTGATCTTTCAGAATTCGTTACCTCTGACACGGTGTGCATAGGAAAGATTCCTAATACAAATCCTGGCTGCTTTCATGTTCATTTCCAAAGTTTGTAGCGGGCCTCGCAAAACGGCCCTTCCATCAATTACTTCGTTCATGTCCATTTCGAACAGCCGGAGGGCATTCCATACATAAGCTCCTCGCTTCACCAACACCCTGACAAAGGGAATGCCGCTTCCTCGTGGATCAGGGCCCGTTTAGGGGTGTGTCAGACGCCTCTGGTAAATTCAAAGGAATGCGCTCTATTCAAAAACGCGACACGGGCCACACCAACAGTGTCAGACAAAATTCTTTAATCCCAGAACAACAGGCATGACGCGTTTCGAGTCCCACGACTCTTAATCATATGCCGCTTGCTGTAGTCTCAGTGGGTTCGTTTGGATTTCAAATATAAACGTAGCTTAAAAAACATTGAGGAAGGACAACAGCCAATACTTCCAGTTCTTAAAGGGGCAGTAATGATACCAGTTTTTTTAATTGTTTGTAATCATCACCGTTATTTCGAAGAGCAGCGAAAAACAGTACAATTTATTAATCAGGTTGCAATTTAACCCCCAAGTGGTATACACATCAATATTTCCTGTTATTTTCCGTTGCATAGTTTCATTCGTTTTTTACTTGTGATTCAGGACTTCAAATCCCAAGATACATTGTAATTGCCCCTTCACTTTAACTGGTCCTCAATGTCGATTTTGGCAAAACTGCACAATGTTTCACCGTTTACCGAGTGCAAAATTTGCTTCAAAAGGAAAGTTCCATTACTCAGTAACAGTGTTACAAGGTCAAGTCCCGCTACCACCGAGTTCCCATATCAATGTTGTTGATCTTTCAGAATTCGTTACCTCTGACACGGTGTGCATAGGAAAGATTCCTAATACAAATCCTGGCTGCTTTCATGTTCATTTCCAAAGTTTGTAGCGGGCCTCGCAAAACGGCCCTTCCATCAATTACTTCGTTCATGTCCATTTCGAACAGCCGGAGGGCATTCCATACATAAGCTCCTCGCTTCACCAACACCCTGACAAAGGGAATGCCGCTTCCTCGTGGATCAGGGCCCGTTTAGGGGTGTGTCAGACGCCTCTGGTAAATTCAAAGGAATGCGCTCTATTCAAAAACGCGACACGGGCCACACCAACAGTGTCAGACAAAATTCTTTAATCCCAGAACAACAGGCATGACGCGTTTCGAGTCCCACGACTCTTAATCATATGCCGCTTGCTGTAGTCTCAGTGGGTTCGTTTGGATTTCAAATATAAACGTAGCTTAAAAAACATTGAGGAAGGACAACAGCCAATACTTCCAGTTCTTAAAGGGGCAGTAATGATACCAGTTTTTTTAATTGTTTGTAATCATCACCGTTATTTCGAAGAGCAGCGAAAAACAGTACAATTTATTAATCAGGTTGCAATTTAACCCCCAAGTGGTATACACATCAATATTTCCTGTTATTTTCCGTTGCATAGTTTCATTCGTTTTTTACTCGTGATTCAGGACTTCAAATCCCAAGATACATTGTAATTGCCCCTTCACTTTAACTGGTCCTCAATGTCGATTTTGGCAAAACTGCACAATGTTTCACCGTTTACCGAGTGCAAAATTTGCTTCAAAAGGAAAGTTCCATTACTCAGTAACAGTGTTACAAGGTCAAGTCCCGCTACCACCGAGTTCCCATATCAATGTTGTTGATCTTTCAGAATTCGTTACCTCTGACACGGTGTGCATAGGAAAGATTCCTAATACAAATCCTGGCTGCTTTCATGTTCATTTCCAAAGTTTGTAGCGGGCCTCGCAAAACGGCCCTTCCATCAATTACTTCGTTCATGTCCATTTCGAACAGCCGGAGGGCATTCCATACATAAGCTCCTCGCTTCACCAACACCCTGACAAAGGGAATGCCGCTTCCTCGTGGATCAGGGCCCGTTTAGGGGTGTGTCAGACGCCTCTGGTAAATTCAAAGGAATGCGCTCTATTCAAAAACGCGACACGGGCCACACCAACAGTGTCAGACAAAATTCTTTAATCCCAGAAAAACAGGCATGACGCGTTTCGAGTCCCACGACTCTTAATCATATGCCGCTTGCTGTAGTCTCAGTGGGTTCGTTTGGATTTCAAATATAAACGTAGCTTAAAAAACATTGAGGAAGGACAACAGCCAATACTTCCAGTTCTTAAAGGGGCAGTAATGATACCAGTTTTTTTAATTGTTTGTAATCATCACCGTTATTTCGAAGAGCAGCGAAAAACAGTACAATTTATTAATCAGGTTGCAATTTAACCCCCAAGTGGTATACACATCAATATTTCCTGTTATTTTCCGTTGCATAGTTTCATTCGTTTTTTACTCGTGATTCAGGACTTCAAATCCCAAGATACATTGTAATTGCCCCTTCACTTTAACTGGTCCTCAATGTCGATTTTGGCAAAACTGCACAATGTTTCACCGTTTACCGAGTGCAAAATTTGCTTCAAAAGGAAAGTTCCATTACTCAGTAACAGTGTTACAAGGTCAAGTCCCGCTACCACCGAGTTCCCATATCAATGTTGTTGATCTTTCAGAATTCGTTACCTCTGACACGGTGTGCATAGGAAAGATTCCTAATACAAATCCTGGCTGCTTTCATGTTCATTTCCAAAGTTTGTAGCGGGCCTCGCAAAACGGCCCTTCCATCAATTA
The DNA here is from genome assembly GCF_964204655.1 of Triturus cristatus. NCBI lineage: Eukaryota > Metazoa > Chordata > Amphibia > Caudata > Salamandridae > Triturus > Triturus cristatus. The sequence continues at coordinate 915,145,892 of NC_140587.1, forward strand.
CTTCGTTCATGTCCATTTCGAACAGCCGGAGGGCATTCCATACATAAGCTCCTCGCTTCACCAACACCCTGACAAAGGGAATGCCGCTTCCTCGTGGATCAGGGCCCGTTTAGGGGTGTGTCAGACGCCTCTGGTAAATTCAAAGGAATGCGCTCTATTCAAAAACGCGACACGGGCCACACCAACAGTGTCAGACAAAATTCTTTAATCCCAGAACAACAGGCATGACGCGTTTCGAGTCCCACGACTCTTAATCATATGCCGCTTGCTGTAGTCTCAGTGGGTTCGTTTGGATTTCAAATATAAACGTAGCTTAAAAAACATTGAGGAAGGACAACAGCCAATACTTCCAGTTCTTAAAGGGGCAGTAATGATACCAGTTTTTTTAATTGTTTGTAATCATCACCGTTATTTCGAAGAGCAGCGAAAAACAGTACAATTTATTAATCAGGTTGCAATTTAACCCCCAAGTGGTATACACATCAATATTTCCTGTTATTTTCCGTTGCATAGTTTCATTCGTTTTTTACTCGTGATTCAGGACTTCAAATCCCAAGATACATTGTAATTGCCCCTTCACTTTAACTGGTCCTCAATGTCGATTTTGGCAAAACTGCACAATGTTTCACCGTTTACCGAGTGCAAAATTTGCTTCAAAAGGAAAGTTCCATTACTCAGTAACAGTGTTACAAGGTCAAGTCCCGCTACCACCGAGTTCCCATATCAATGTTGTTGATCTTTCAGAATTCGTTACCTCTGACACGGTGTGCATAGGAAAGATTCCTAATACAAATCCTGGCTGCTTTCATGCTCATTTCCAAAGTTTGTAGCGGGCCTCGCAAAACGGCCCTTCCATCAATTACTTCGTTCATGTCCATTTCGAACAGCCGGAGGGCATTCCATACATAAGCTCCTCGCTTCACCAACACCCTGACAAAGGGAATGCCGCTTCCTCGTGGATCAGGGCCCGTTTAGGGGTGTGTCAGACGCCTCTGGTAAATTCAAAGGAATGCGCTCTATTCAAAAACGCGACACGGGCCACACCAACAGTGTCAGACAAAATTCTTTAATCCCAGAACAACAGGCATGACGCGTTTCGAGTCCCACGACTCTTAATCATATGCCGCTTGCTGTAGTCTCAGTGGGTTCGTTTGGATTTCAAATATAAACGTAGCTTAAAAAACATTGAGGAAGGACAACAGCCAATACTTCCAGTTCTTAAAGGGGCAGTAATGATACCAGTTTTTTTAATTGTTTGTAATCATCACCGTTATTTCGAAGAGCAGCGAAAAACAGTACAATTTATTAATCAGGTTGCAATTTAACCCCCAAGTGGTATACACATCAATATTTCCTGTTATTTTCCGTTGCATAGTTTCATTCGTTTTTTACTCGTGATTCAGGACTTCAAATCCCAAGATACATTGTAATTGCCCCTTCACTTTAACTGGTCCTCAATGTCGATTTTGGCAAAACTGCACAATGTTTCACCGTTTACCGAGTGCAAAATTTGCTTCAAAAGGAAAGTTCCATTACTCAGTAACAGTGTTACAAGGTCAAGTCCCGCTACCACCGAGTTCCCATATCAATGTTGTTGATCTTTCAGAATTCGTTACCTCTGACACGGTGTGCATAGGAAAGATTCCTAATACAAATCCTGGCTGCTTTCATGTTCATTTCCAAAGTTTGTAGCGGGCCTCGCAAAACGGCCCTTCCATCAATTACTTCGTTCATGTCCATTTCGAACAGCCGGAGGGCATTCCATACATAAGCTCCTCGCTTCACCAACACCCTGACAAAGGGAATGCCGCTTCCTCGTGGATCAGGGCCCGTTTAGGGGTGTGTCAGACGCCTCTGGTAAATTCAAAGGAATGCGCTCTATTCAAAAACGCGACACGGGCCACACCAACAGTGTCAGACAAAATTCTTTAATCCCAGAACAACAGGCATGACGCGTTTCGAGTCCCACGACTCTTAATCATATGCCGCTTGCTGTAGTCTCAGTGGGTTCGTTTGGATTTCAAATATAAACGTAGCTTAAAAAACATTGAGGAAGGACAACAGCCAATACTTCCAGTTCTTAAAGGGGCAGTAATGATACCAGTTTTTTTAATTGTTTGTAATCATCACCGTTATTTCGAAGAGCAGCGAAAAACAGTACAATTTATTAATCAGGTTGCAATTTAACCCCCAAGTGGTATACACATCAATATTTCCTGTTATTTTCCGTTGCATAGTTTCATTCGTTTTTTACTCGTGATTCAGGACTTATATATATATATATATATATACATTAAAAAATACAATACTAAAGACCAATCCACAATACAACACATTAGGAAAAATAAATGTTCATACAAACATATAAATTTGGAAGAAACATAAAAAATTACACAAGAACAGAATGAGTTTCCCAGAACCAAAACAAACAGTAAATTATAAAAAGTCACGTATTATAAATAGAAAACAAATTTGTACATTTGAATTTCACGAAGTAAAAACATATAATCCTGAATATTAAGTCCAAAAAGTGAAACTAAAGAAATAATAAGGGAGAAAAGTGAAGAGAAAAGAAGCATAATAGAAATAAGGCTTAAGATAATTTAGAAATAAGGCTTAAGATAATTTAGAAAAGGGGAAATAAGAAATAGTGAAAAAAAGAACATCTCACCTCACTAAAGGTAACCGGACACTTTCAGAATACGCATAAAGATTCAGTTTCAGTGCTTATGGCGTGTGAAAGCACTAATACAGAAAATCCGATATGAGCAATCAAAATGAGGTTCCTGAAGAAATATATTTATTTTTACTATTTTTCTAAAACAGATTATTATGGCAACATTGATAATACATACAAAAAAGTAACAATGCCAATAACATGGCAAGACCGAATATAAAATGCCTCACCTGGAAAATAAACCAGTGGAAGGAAATAGTCAGCTCAAATCAAGAAAGCGTTCCTAACAATCAAAGAAAGGCAGAGGCGTCTATGGCACACGAGAATCCCTGAAATAATTAAGTTGAGTAATTACCCAAAGGGCCAATATGTAATAGAAATAAAATACTAATTTGATTCACAAAATATACATGAGCCAGACACATAAGACAGAAAACCTCACCTTAATAAAGGGGGAATACGGTACTGAGTAAGTTGCCAATACAGGAGCGGTAATATTCGCTCAAGTAATGATGATAGAAGACCAGTAGATCCCCACTATCAGGTTTCTGAAAGAAAAACAGGATCAGTCACTAAAGCCCGAATCACCCAACGATGGGCAATTCGAATATTAAAAGGATAAGTGATGGGGTTAGTAGGGAAATTATTAGAACCCTAATGAATCATAATTCATAAATACCCCAAGGATAAGAATATAAGATAAAAGACCCCATATCTGAGGTTTCCATTACCGCATTATAACACAAACAATATTATACGATCTTTGTCTCCTCAATAGTAGTCAGAGTTGGCATATAACATATTATGAGTAAGAGTGCAATGTTGCACATATAAGCGATAGTCCCATTCTTTTAAAACAAGGTTAAGCATGGTAAATAACCGCTATGAAATCAAGTTGTTCTTACCAGAAAACAAGTTCTTGGATATAGTAACATCGTCAATGCCACGAAAGTCGCAAAATAGAAATGCAGGCGAGAAGGTATCCTGTTTTCAAATACATCGCTCAGAAATCCGAAGACAGAAAATCAGTTAGGTATGTAACGCGCAATCAAAAAGCTGGACACTGGAGGCATTGACCTACAGTGTTTAAGTGTAATAAAGACAGCACATCTATTTTACCACACAAGGTTGACATTTACCAATAGCCAAAGTTAATAATACTACAGACACGAATAAGATTGGAAACGTGACGACCAGCCCGTTGTTAAATGTACTAAGCAAATAGCCAAATATAAACAGAACAGCATGGTACATAACAAACGGATTAGAAGGGGAGCAATGAGGACAATAACCATTCAAATGTAACGGAGCAAGGAGGTCGCGCGTCTGGAATAAAGCACAATATACCCTAGCTTACCTTATCAGTAAGGAGCACGCAAACAGCCTGATAACCGTAGGCGACGCTGATCAGTATAGAGAAAACCGCCATTTGGCATTCAGTTTAAAAAGAGCCCGCTGTCAGGGTTAGTGACGTAAACACGCTACGTGTAATTGTGATCATAAACGAAGGACCACAAACCGAGAATAGAAAAGAACCATACCATGGCGGCCATATTGGTGTATCAAAAAATTAGTTCTCACTAATGACAACCATCTACCTAAGGGCGGTACGGATTAATACAAGGAACGTCGCAATTTTGAATTCAGTTTAAGAAATACGTGCTTGTCAAAATCGTAATGTAAACATAATTTAAACAAATATGGCCATGAATCGAGGACCAGAGATCTGAAACAGGAAGTGTCCATATCATGGCGGCCATATTGGAGTGTCAGAGTAGTCCATTCTAAATAGTAATAGCAGAATGAACGACTCCCAATTATGATTGCAAGTCCGATGTAAAGAGGATAGACTAGCCAATTAATGAACAGAAAGATGAAAATACATTCGTAAATGCACAGGAGTATGTCCCAATGAAATAAAAGGCAATACATAGTAAAGGAATATGATAGGACGAACCTAGGAACATAAGAATAGAGTCAAATGACAGACCTATTTGAGGTTTCACCCAAAAGGGGTATCTATTCAAGAATTAACTAGATGGACCAAAACCATCTTCTGTGCGAGTAGATAAAAACCCTGTATACTAGAGAGTGTATTCATGGTGTTTGCGTGATATGACCATAAGAGGCTATCTAATCACGAAATTAGCTAGATGGACCATGATCATCTTATGTACGAATAGATAGAGACCTTATACACTGTAAAGATGTATTAGTAGTGTATAAGTGATGTAGCCATAAAACATGAGGTTGCTCTAGCTGTCCTCTCGACATGAACATGTAATGGAGGGCTATATGAAAAAAGCCAGAATATGGACAGAAGAAGCAAAATGAACAGAAATAAGATACTGTTGATGTGCTTCGTAGAATAACATCTGGTCTGTAATATGCAATTATCAGATAACATTCTCTTTTATGTTACTAGGTGAGGAAGTAATGAAATTCAGTATCGGTATTGTGACCCATCTGGGTCGCTTTCAAGCGACAGATCCATTTTGACTCCCTCTGTCTAACTTGTAGCTCCCGATTCCCGCCTCTAGCCCCAGAGGGTACATGGTCAATACCATGAAACCAAAAAGAGTTGTCATTAGGATGGGGTTCCCCTGTAATTCTCACTTACAGGATAACGGCTATCTCCGTTAAATATTGCCCTACGGTGTTCTTGGATCCGGATCTTTAGTGGACGTACAGTGCTTCCTACATAAATGATATTGCAATTGCATCCCAAGACATAAATTACATGTGTTGTGTTGCAGTTAATAACATGTGCAATATTGTGGGATTTGGTAGTATTGTAAGTAAAGTTAGTAGTTTTGTTTTTCCCAGACGGTCATACATTGCAGGAACCACAAGTAAAAAAGCCCATTGGTTTTGAAGGTAACCATGTGTGACTTGGGTTAGTCACATAACTAGGGCACAACATGTCACGCAAGCATCTACCCTTGCGATAAGTAATGGAAGGTCTATTAGGTAGACATTCGTTACAGCTAGGGATGTCTTTAAGAAGGCTCCAATTCTTTTTTAATACCGTATAAATTATATTGCTGTTGGTATTATATTGAGTGACAAACCTAACTGTCTTGTCCCTGTGAGCAGTAATGTTTATTTTAGGTTTGTCACGCAAAGTATCTTCCCTTTTGAGTTCTTGAGCCCTTTCAATTGCGCTGTCCAGTACTTTTGGATTGTAGCCCCTTTTCAGGAATCTCCTTTTTGAGTCAAGCACATGCTCATGATAGGTATTCTCCTCACTGCAGTTCCTCCTTAACCGTATCAATTCCCCGTAGGGAATATTGTTGATAACAGATCGTGAATGTGCACTTTCGGCATGCAGGACTGCATTACAGGCAGTTTCTTTTCTGAAGAGAGTGCTATGTATAACCCCTTCTTTTGCGTAAAACTGTATGTCCAGAAAATTAATTTTCATTATATCATAAGCCATAGTCAGTTTTACATTAAAGGTATTGTCGTTTAAGTAGGTGTGATATTCATTTAGCAACTCAATGGATCCAGACCACAAGACGATAATATCGTCAATGTACCTCCCCCAGAACACGATATGTTCGGTCCAGGGGGAGGCACGTCCATGCCAGGCATACTCCCTCTCGAACCACCCCATGAAGAGGCATGCGTAAGAGGGAGCAAATTTTGAACCCATGGCAGTCCCGAGTATCTGATGGAACCAAGAATTGCCATGTAAGAAAAAGTTATTGCTTAAGATGATATCAATCATTTCTAACAACATTTCGTTGTGGTCAAAATGATCCGCACCTTCTCTATCCAGAAAAGAGCGTACAGCCAATATTCCAAAGTTTTTCAGTATACACGTGTACAAACTTTCAACGTCAAAAGTGACAAAGCAAAGTTCATCAGACCATTGGAAGTCGCTGAATTTCACCAGAATATCTTTACTATCCCTGATGTATGAGGGAAGGTCTAGAACATGTTTTTGAAGTTTGCGATCAACAAATTCTGAAAGTTTTTCAGACGGAGAGTCGATTCCTGAAATGATAGGGCGGCCAGGTGGAAAAGTGCCGCCCTTATGAATTTTAGGTAGGATGTAAATGCAAGGAAATTTCGGATTGTCAATCCTAAGGTATCTGAACTCATCTTCGGACAGTAAGCCAACATCTCTCCATTCGCATAATCTCATATTGATCATAGTTGTAACTTTCTTAATGGGATTACTGGTAATTTGTTCATAGCAAAGAGTATTACTCAATTGTCCATCAATCTCAGACATGTAATCGCAATGGTTCATAACCACAACATTACTGCCCTTATCTACTTCTTTTATAACAATCGATTTGTCAGATTGTAGTCTATTCAGTGCTTTTCGTTCACTGGCAGTAATGTTGTGGTACACGTCTAGCAGGTGTCTCAAATTTGTAGAAATCTTCACTTGCTTTATTGTAGAACATATCAATATTAGGATGATAATTAAAAGTGGGCACAAATTTAGATCTTGGTTTAAGACCACTATCAATATTGAAATTTTGTTCAATTTCCAAATCATTAAGTAAAGTTGGTACATCATAGTTGTCATCATCAAGGCTAAGCAAGAGTTGTATATTGCGTACATCAGCAATAGTGTGGGTAGAAATCTCTTGTCTAATCAAGGGTGTCGCCTTTGGTATTTGTTTAGAAAAAAAATCTCTTAATTTCATGGCTCTTACAAATTTGTAAAGATCGATATGTACTTCAGTCATGTCCCCAACCTGGGTGGGGCAAAAATTCAAACCTTTACTCAAAATAGCAATTTCATCTTTGTCAAGAGTTTTATTAGACAAATTTACAATCTTAAGTTCAAAGTCATTATTAATATCATCTGGTCTCATGAGGGTACATTTTAAATTCCCATTTTCCATTAAGGTTTCGTTGATGTATTCAATTTCTTGGTTGGCCCTCGTCCTATACCTGCCTTTTGACCTCCTACCTCCCCTCCTGATTTGGGTTGCTCTCTTTTTTGCTGAAGTCTGCTGCTGATCCTGAGTTTTGCGAGCTCCTTCTGGAAGGAAGAAGCTCCTTCTCCTAAAGGGACATCTTGTTTTACATTAGAGGCTACACTCCCCGCGGAGGAGGAAGAGACGCTGCTCACGGAGCGCACATCATCTCTCTCTTCCCGATCATCTCTAGTTCTTTTTTTGTCGTCCCCTCCCTGGACATTATCAAATTTTTTTGCGAACGTATATATAAACGTCCGTCAGTGTAATCCCTATCGTTCTCTTAATTTTTTTCAATTTCTTTTCTTTCAAATAGGTCTGATGTTCGTCCATTACTCTTTTCAAAATTACAAAAAAAAATTCAATAAGATCTTTTTCCTCCATGTCATTAATTTCTTTTTCTAGGGCCTCAATTTCCCCTTGTAATTTATCTCCTTTCTCCCTAGCATGTCGTATTAGGATTTGCATCATAACTTGTGATGCATTTTCAAGGTTGCCCTCCCACTCTTTTAATAGATCCTCGCTCAAATCCTCAAAGGTGGGAAAAATTTAAATTCTCAAACCCCTCGCAATTTTTTTATTTGCTAAGTATTGTTGAAGTGTGATTCCGTCCCACCATCGGGATAGTTCTTGTTTCTTCAAACGCTCCAGTCTCAGAAATAGTGTTTTTAGACTTACTCTACTAGGAGTGCCCTGTAATAAGGGTTCTGTAAACACATTTGTGCCAAAGAGGTTCTGGGCCATCTCTTCTCTCCCATCGTCAAATCTGGGCATATTACTTCTTATATTTACACAAGGAATGAGTGCAGGACGGTCTACAATCCAAGTATTAGAACAAAGGAAATAAGAAGACAACAGCTGACCAAGGTCAAGCACCTCAATTCCAATAATATTGTATATCACAAATTAAGTGCAACAACTCCCCGCATCCGCTGTTGCGAGATGCCAATCAATAGAACAGTCCAAAACAAAAAATGGAAGGTGCACTATAATAGAAGTCAAGAATAGAAAATACACTGGAAATCCAAGACGATTCTTCTTTTATTCGTAGTTGTTTTACTAAAAACGGCACACAGCCAACGCGTTTCGTCCCCTATTGCCACGGGAACTTCGTCAGGAGATAGCCATTATCCTGTAAGTGAGCATTACAGGGGAACCCATCCTAATGACAACTCTTTTTGGTTTCATGGTATTGACCATGTACCCTCTGGGGCTAGAGGCGGGAATCGGGAGCTACAAGTTAGACAGAGGGAGGCAAAATGGATCTGTCGCTTGAAAGCGACCAAGATGGGTCACAATACCGATACTGAATTTCATTACTTCCTCACCTAGTAACATAAAAGAGAATGTTATCTGATAATTGCATATCACAGACCGGATGTTATCCTACAAAGCACATCAACAGTATCTTATTTCTGTTCATTTTGCTTCTTCTGTCCCTATTCTGGCTTTTTTCATATAGTCCTCCATTACATGTTCATGTCGAGAGGACAGCTTGAGCAACCTCATGTTTTATGGCTACATCACTTATACACTACTAATACATCTTTACAGTGTATAAGGTCTCTATCTATTCGTACATAAGATGATCATGGTCCATCTAGCTAATTTTGTGATTAGATACCCTCTTATGGTCATATCACGCAAACACCATGAATACACTCTCTAGTATACAGGGTTTTTATCTACTCACACAGAAGATGGTTGTGGTCCATCTAGTTAATTCTTGAATAGATACCCCTTTTGGGTGAAACCTCAAATAGGTCTGTCATTTGACACTATTCTTATGTTCCTAGGTTCGTCCCATCATATTCCTTTAATATGTATTGCCTTTTATTTCATTGGGACATACTCCCGTGCATTTACGAATGTATTTTCATCTTTCTGTTCATTAATTTGCTAGTCTATCCTCTTTGCATCGGACTTGCAATCGTAATTGGGAGTCGTTCATTCTGCTATTACTATTTAGAATGGACTACTCTGACACTCCAATATGGCCGCCATGATATGGACACTTCCTGTTTCAGATCTCTGGTCCTCGATTCATGGCCATATTTGTTTAAATTATGTTTACATTATGATTTTGACAAGCACGTATTTCTTAAACTGAATTCGAAATTGCGACGTTCCTTGTATTAATCCGTACCGCCCTTAGGTAGATGGTTGTCATTAGTGAAAACTAATTTTTTGATACACCAATATGGCCGCCATGGTATGGTTCTTTTCTATTCTCGGTTTGTGGTCCTTCGTTTATGATCACAATTACACGTAGCGTGTTTACGTCACTAACCCTGACAGCGGGCTCTTTTTAAACTGAATGCCAAATGGCGGTTTTCTCTATACTGATCCGCGTCGCCTACGGTTATCAGGCTGTTTGCGTGCTCCTTACTGATAAGGTAAGCTAGGGTATATTGTGCTTTATTCCAGACGCGCGACCTCCTTGCTCCGTTACATTTGAATGGTTATTGTCCTCATTGCTCCCCTTCTAATCAGATTGTTATGTACCATGCTGTTCTGTTTATATTTGGCTATTTGCTTAGTACATTTAACAACGGGCTGGTCGTCACGTTTCCAATCTTATTCGTGTCTGTAGTATTATTAACTTTGGCTATTGGTAAATGTCAACCTTGTGTGGTAAAATAGATGTGCTGTCTTTATTACACTTAAACACTGTAGGTCAATGCCTCCAGTGTCCAGCTTTTTAATTGCGCGTTACATACCTAACTGATTTTCTGTCTTCGGATTTCTGAGCGATGTATTTGAAAACAGGATACCTTCTCGCCTGCATTTCTATTTTGCGACTTTCGTGGCATTGACGATGTTACTATATCCAAGAACTTGTTTTCTAGTAAGAACAACTTGATTTCATAGCGGTTATTTACCATGCTTAACCTTGTTTTAAAAGAATGGGACTATCGCTTATATGTGCAACATTGCACTCTTACTCATAATATGTTATATGCCAACTCTGACTACTATTGAGGAGACAAAGATCGTGTAATATTGTTTGTGTTATAATGTGGTAATGGAAACCTCAGATATGGGGTCTTTTATCTTATATTCTTATCCTTGGGGTATTTATGAATTATGATTCATTAGGGTTCTAATAATTTCCCTACTAACCCCATCACTTATCCTTTTAATATTCGAATTGTCCATCGTTGGGTGATTCGGGTTTTAGTGACTGATCCTGTTTTTCTTTCAGAAACCTGATAGTGGGGATCTTCTGGTCTTCTATCATCATTACTTGAGCGAATATTACCACTCCTGTATTGGCAACTTACACAGTACCGTATTCCCCCTTTATTAAGGTGAGGTTTTCTGTCTTATGTGTCTGGCTCATGTATATTTTGTGAATCGAATTAGTAATTTATTTCTATTACATATTGGCCCTTTGGGTAATTACTCAACTTAATTATTTCAGGGATTCTCGTATGCCATAGACGCCTCTGCCTTTCTTTGATTGTTAGGAACGCTTAATTTATTTGAGCTGACTATTTCCTTCCACTGGTTTATTTTCCAGGTGAGACATTTTATATTTGGTCTTGCCATGTTATTGGCATTGTTACTTTTTTGTATGTATTATCAATGTTGCCATAATAATCTGTTTTAGAGAAATAGTAAAAATAAATATATTTCTTCAGGAACCTCATTTTGATTGGTCATATCGGATTTTCTGTATTAGTGCTTTCACACACCATAAGCACTGAAATTGAATCTTTATTCGTATTCTGAAAGTGTCCGGTTACCTTTAGTGAGGTGAGATGTTCTCTTTTTCACTATTTCTTATTTCCCCTTTTCTAAATTATCTTAAGCCTTATTTCTAAATTATCTTAAGCCTTATTTCTATTATGCTTCTTTTCTCTTCACTTTTCTCCCTTATTATTTCTTTAGTTTCACTTTTTGGACTTAATATTCAGGATTATATGTTTTCACTTTGTGAAATTCAAATGTACAAATTTGTTTTCTATTTATAATACGTGACTTTTTATAATTTACTGTTTGTTTTGGTTCTGGGAAACTCATTCTGTTCTTGTGTAATTTTTTATGTTTCTTCCAAATGTATATGTTTGTATGAACATTTATTTTTCCTAATGTGTTGTATTGTGGATTGGTCTTTAGTATTGTATTTTTTAATGTATATAAATGTATATCTATGTGTAAAAAATGTCTTTGTGATTGTTACAGCCCTGACGAAGTTCCCGTGGCACTAGGGGACGAAACGCGTTGGCTGTGTGCCGTTTTTAGTAAAACAACTACGAATAAAAGAAGAATCGTCTTGGATTTCCAGTGTATTTTCTATTCTTGACTTTTCTTATAGTGCACCTTCCATTTTTTGTTTTTATCCCTGTCTCCTGTCACAGGGGCAGGGCATCCAGACAACAACAGTATGCACTGTGTCACAATCATAGCTCAGTGGTAAAGGAAACTCTGCAGCTGACAAGTGCACTTGCCCATCCCCTGCAAACAACATATCCCGGACCCAGTAGACCCCACATCATCCAAATCAGACATATGAGTCTCTGCGAACACAACTCCCTGTACATTAGCACATCACAGTCTGCTGTGCATGTAACCCAGCTGCCTGAAGTGCACAGTTGCATACACCATTGTGCGCTGTCAAATGATCACACACCTATATGTCACACAGTTCTTGTCTCTCATAGTCACATCTCAGATGTCCTGCTGACCCTCAAACTCATGAACACCCCAGTTGTACGTAACAGGAAGCCACACCATAATGACACAGAGGCAGACACCTGAAGGCACTTGTCACTAAGCACAACCTGTAAATTGATACTCAGGAGTGGGATTACAGAGTGTTTCTAAATGCCCTTGAGTAGGCATGACTGCCCAGGTCTACGTGAAACAGTGTTTGGCCCTGGACAGTAGTCAGGTGGCTAAACAAGTGTGACATACTTTATATACATACTCCTGAGGGCCACAAATTGGAGTCCCCTGCTGCATGGGTTTATTTGAAATACCCTAGCCACATGTGGCGACTCAGACCAGCAATTGGAACACATATCAAGGGCACACACAGATCACATGTCAGATCTCGGGCATTGGGTAAACAATTGACCCACTCATGAAACACACAACAGAGTCACAGGAACAGATGCTGTCCGGAAGCTGAAGCATAGCTGACTGCAGGGACACAGTGCCCAAGTGACACAAGCAACAGACTGTACGGTCCACACCTGTGGATCAGATGAGGAGGGTGCATCATACAATTGAGGGACCTGAGTAATGGACTACAAGACCTACATCATGTGGAAGTGTGACCAGGCCAAAAGACTGCAATTAGCATGTCTGACATAGTACACAGATTAGGCATGAACTTACCCCCTCCTTGCTGCTGTCTGGCCTTCAGCTGCCTATCCAGGTCCCGGGAAGACCACCGCCAGTATCCGGAGTATGTAAGGGGTCAGGGTCCTGCGAGGAGGCGACAGCGTCAGCTGGACCCTTGCGATCCTCCGGGTCCAGCCTTGAAGGTCCTGCCACCTCTTCTGGCAGTTGCGGATCCGGTGACCCCCACCGAACAAACTGCCCGGGCGATGGTCAGCCAAATCTCCTGCTTCTGGTGGGCATCAACCTGTGAGGATGACAAAGTTAAAAGTCCATTAACACACATGCCCCATATTAACTGTGACTACAAACCCCATCATGCTTTTGGATACACTCACTTCACCTGTATACCCACTATTCCTTCCTGTCAGTCAGCTGCACTGTGAGGTAGTGTGTTTGTGTTGGCAAACTGTTGTTAGGTTTGCACATGTCATGATACAGTTCCAAGTCACTATGAGATAGCAGGTATTGTGTTTGTCTGACTAGCATACACATCTTGGGATGATTATCTATTGGTTACTGTGGCTTTGCTAACGGTGCATGGTTTCACTGTCCCCTTGCCACACAATATTGAGTATGTTGTTTGTGTACTCACCAGGCTCTGGCATGTCTGTTAGGCCATGGACTCTCTCTGGTGGTAGGATGTCCCGCACCTTCTCCTTCCAGGTGTTGAAGTAGACTGGTTTGGCAGGATGGCCACCGCCGGTGTGCTGACTCAAGGCGTAATCTTTCTCAATGAGTTTCTTGACCCTCCAGCGCACGTCATACCACCTGTTCTGGATATCGTCCTTTGTGCGCAACGTTGGTGCTTGTACGTTCACCTTGTCCACAATCCTCGCCCACATCTTGGTTTTCTGTGACATGGGGTCCTTTGGACCAATGTACCAAACAAATGTGGCTCTACTCTGGCGATCTCGTCTACCAGCACTTCTAACTCATTATCTGTGAACTTTGCATTCTTCTTTGTGGGCATGGTGTTGGGTGGTGGTGGTGAGTGATGTGTGTGTGAGGGTGCAAGTGAGGGTGGGTTAGTGTTGGTTTAGCTAGCTGTATGTGTGAGTGCTTTTGGTGAGGTGCTAATAGTGTGTGAGTTGTGTGATGGGTGAGTTGTGAGTGTGTTTGTGGTTGATGTGTGATGGTGTTTGCTGCTGGCTGTGTCTCCTATTTGCAAAGGATCATGGTAGTAATTGATGTCCTTTATATAGGTGGAGTTGTGGGTGTGTCTTTGTCCCAGGTTTTTTTTTTATATTTATTGGCTTTGTCATTGCTTGTTTGGTCCTTTTTTTGTCTTTTTTCCTTTGGGTTTTCTAGGCATGAAGGAGACGTTCTTCTGACCGAGACGGACGCTGATGTTGGCTCGTGCAGGCTTCTCCGCCTCGTTCACGCTGACTTTTTTCTGTGTTTCATACGCGTCGGTCGCGGAGCTCTCTATTACTTGTGGGCCCTGTTTTCTGTGCGTGTCGGTCATGTGGCTTGGGCTCCGTGCGAGTCGGTCTGGGTTTACACGCATTGCATCGTACTGCGCGGATCAGACATCGCGGGTACGTGTTGGTCGGGTTCATTCCGGGTTCGTGTCGGTCAGTGCAACTCGTGTCGGTTTTCCGGCCGGATAACTTTTTTCCCTACGGCTCCGTCGTACGGCTTCTATTCCGTACGTGTCGGTTGTAATTCACACGCAACAGTAGGGAAAGTGTTGGATAGCGGGAGGGTAAAAATTACTATTCCCACTGCAGTGAGTGCAACACGTACCGGCGCCGTATGACCCGTGCAGTATGGCGCCGGTACGTGTCGGTCAGTCTCCGTTCCGGGTCCATGTCATCGGTGCGTTTTGCGGACGGAATCGGAATCGGCCCCATAGTAGGTAATATTTATAGGTGAAAATGGTGGAAGGTAAATACATTTTTACTAAATAATTAATTGTTAATTAATGTTAATTGTCTTGCAGGAGTGGGTATATTAAATTATTCCCCTACGCTATCCAACACTTTACTTACTGTTGCACTCACTGCAGTGGGAATAGTAATTTTTACCCTCCCGCTATCCAACACTTTCCCTACTGTTGCATTCACTGGAGTGAGAATAGTAATTTTTACCCACCCACTATCCAATGCTTTCCCTACTGTTGCACTCACTGGACTGGAAATAGTAATTTTTACCCTCCTGCAATCCATCGATTTTCCTACTGTTGCCCTCACTGTATTGGGAATAGTAATTTTACCCTCCCGCTATCTAATGCTTTTCCTACTGTTGCACTCACTGGAGTGGGAATAGTAATTTTTACCCTTCCGCTATCCAATTCTTTCCCTACTGTTGCACTCACTGGAGTGGAAATAGTAATTTTTACCCCCCCCCACCCCGCTATCCAACGCTTTTCTTACTGTTGCACTCACTGGAGTGGGAATAGTAATTTTTACCTTCCCGCTATCCAACGCTTTCCCTACTGTTGCACTCACTGGAGTGGGAATCGTTATTTTTACCCTCCCGCTATCCAATGCTTTCCCTACTGTTGCACTCACTGGAGTTGGAATCGTAATTTTTACCCTCCCGCTATCCAACGCTTTCCCTACTGTTGCACTCACTGGAGTGGGAATAGTAATTTTTACCTTCCCGCTACCCAATGCTTTCCCTACTGTTCATCGTATTTGCTCGCTCATACAGCTGTACAAGTCGGCCGGAACACACGCGTACAGCTCGTAGTTTTTCCGACCGGATCGCGATCGGTGCCCTTCTGACCCAGATCGGAATCGATCCCTATATATTAATTAATTAAACAGAATTTACTTACCACCCTTTACTTCTATAAACACCACAACACACACCTAAAATTAATTACACAATTACCAAAATTAATAACCAATTAATTAATTGAAATTAATTAACAACCAATTATTTATTCATAAATGACAAATAAATTACTTCCCAACCTTTACACCTATAAACACCACAGCACACACCTAAAATTAATTACACAATTACCATAATTGATTACCAATTAATTAATTACAATTAATTAACAACCAATTATTAATTAATTAATTATAATAATCTTTCCGCATTTAAAACTATAACATCTCAAACAAATATTAATACATTAAATTAATGAATATTTATAAATAAAAATTCATGAATAAATTGATATAATTAAATTACTTCCCACCCTAGTCCCCTAATAACCCACAACACATTACGGAACTGAAAACGCAAAATTCTAATAAAAATAAGTTAATAACTTTAATATAATTAAATTCCTTCCCACCGTATTCCCCTATAACCCCACAACCCACTACAGAGCTAAAAGCGCAAAATTCAAATAAAAACAACTACACAAAATGTAACACGTATTAAAAATACGAACAATTCTTATACAAAAAACAACTATATTTTTGCAAAAGATAATAAACACTTCGATATTTTTAAAATCAATATTACTTACCTTAAATAGATATTCTTGACAACGATATTCTTGCTATCGATATTTCTGACCAATGATATTTATGCCTCGATATTTGTGCAACTGGATATTTATGACTCTATATTGTGTCTCTGCCCCTCCCAGAACATACAACAACACTTAGGTCTTTGCAGTCTGATCTACTCATGACCCAGTTCTTGTTAACACATGACAATCCACTAATTTAGGATTTTTTCCAGCCGCCACCATAGCGGAGATTGGGTCCGACGGCCATGCGTGCAGCGATCCCGCCCGTTGTATTATGATGGGCCCGCCACCGCAGTGGTCGGATACAGCACCGTTAACATTGTGGTGGGCGGTGTGGGCAGCAGCACCACTGCGTCGCGAAAACAAGCATGTTTTGCATTTCACTGCACTATGTGGCAGGCACTGCACTGTGCCTGCCACTTGGTGCAGTGAAATGTAGAGGAGTACCATGGGTACCCCCAGTACACCCACATCCCTCCAACACGAGGCGGGTCCGAAAAGGGCCCCCAAACACAATCCCAGCCAGCCTTTCTATAGCGGAGGGACCGCCGCGGAAAGGCTGGATTCCGTATGCATCCTAATCCGGACGGCGGAAAGAGCTAGACACGTCACCATTTTAGTGGTCCAGCTCCACCCGGCAGGCCAGCGGGCGGATTGCTACCAGCGGAAAAGCAGCAGGCGGATTTTCACACCGCCATCATAATCTGACCAGTGGTTTTCAAGGTTACGATCGCGGTGCGGAGGCCACCGCCGGGCCGACTGTTGCAATACACCCACCATCGTATTAGGCCCCTAAGTCACAAGGATTGTACCAGGCACGTTAGGTTTCACCTACTGAACACATTTCTATACTTCAGCAGAGATACGTTTTTCTTCTACCAAGAAAATCTTGACCACGGTGCAGATGGTGATTCTTAAGGAACGTTCACTGGCACAGGGAAAATGCATTTTCATGGTTTCACTGGTGTCTGCTTTAGAAGCTGTCACAAAGGTGAGTGTTCCAAATTCCAAGGCTTTACATCCCCGTTGAATACAATGCGCTAGTTCATTGATGTCTGCTGATGTCAATTTTATCTTGACAACAGGGGTTTTTGCAATATGAACGTGTTCATCCTCCTCCATTGTCATTGCTTTCTCTTGATCAGTGCAAATGTATTATTTATACTGACGGATCTACGCAGCCAGCCATTGGTTCCAAGCTTGCTTATTCAGCAGCCTGCACTATTGTGGCAGGCTCCATTGTAGATGGTGATTTTAAATCTTCTTTAGTACACACACATTTCCTAGGGGATTGTACGACTCAATTGGCAGAGTTACGTGCTTAGGTTTTAGCTCTAGAATTTGCTGATCCTGAAGTTCCTACACTTATAGTATGCAATTAATTTTACTGTGCACAATCCTTCAATTACAACTTTTTTCTTCTGGTCACGAAAGGATTACCTTGATTCTACAGGTAGCGCAATAAAGAACGCTTTGGGTTCGGGTGGCAGCTCTTAAATACCATTTGCTGCTCAAACATGTTATTCATAAGTTAGGACCTCAGCACGTGGGAACACACACTGTTGTTAATTCATTGGCTGATGAGGCAGCCAAATCTGCAGAAAGCCACTTGTTCTGTAGCAGCAGTCACTAGATCTATGACAAAAATTGATGATGATATTCTGCCGGCTATCGCTGCAACGAAGAAGGGGACGGAGTCCACCCAAGGTTTCCCTTCACATTACACATATCACTTATCCTCTGATCAAGTTCCCTTTGCAACTATTCCATCCGTTGGGGATCGGCTGATTCCCAACGAGGACCGCAGACTTCCTTTATTCAATGATGCTCATGAAGGTGTGGCTTCTGCTCCAGCCGGAGTAAAAGCGACAATTTCTCTTTGACAGCAAAGTTTTTGTGGTGTGGTTTATATCAGCAAGCACGTAAACATGTTCTTTCTTGTGACATTTGTCAGCAAATTAAACCTTCTACAGTGGCATGCCCACCACATACTCAATATTACGTTTCAATCACTGAGGTCCTTGGACCACTGACGCTCCATTTAAACATATCTTGGTTGCAGTGGATTTATGCACTAGATTCCTTTGGGTTTGGCTTCAACGCAGTTCTGACGCTCGAACTGTTATAAAAGATTTGCGTGTCTTTGTTGGGACATTTGCCTGTGGTACCTTCCATTCCGACTAAGGTCCGGCTTTTGCCTCTAAGGCTTACCATCATGCGATGAAGTCTCTGGGGGGTGTGGGTGCAGAGACAAAGTCGGATGTGGAAAGCAAAAAAATAAAAGCCAAATATACTTACAAGGTGAAGAAAGCTGACTGATAAACAGAAGCTTATGTCAATCAAGGATGCAGCATGCACAATGTTACACATTGAACAACTTGAACAGTTGCCATTTTCACTAGCGGAGACAAATTCTGCTGTGTCTCTTCTTACCAATGACTTCTGCTTTGCCCGGAACTACCGGCATGACCAAGGGGGGGTGGGGGGTGTCACGAGGCCCAAAGGGACATTGTCGTTTTCACTAAGTTAGCATCAGCTTTGCAGGCAGTGTGCGGCTTTTGCACACTTTACTACATGGCTTTATTTTTGCAAAGACTTTCTTGGTCCTTTTCACATGAGAACTGTCTGCTGCATTCACGTTCTGCCTATTCCTGGGATTTAGTCTGAACGTGGTGTGGTAGGTCAAAAAACAATGTCCCTTGTTTGTTCGTTCTGGTCAGGCCCTGGCGCCTTGACAAAACATACCAATGCAGCAATTGTTTGAAACTCGTATTTTGGTATCATGGAGATGCATGCGTAGGAGGCACACACTTGGAGAGGGACCTCTCCAGGGAGAAGAGTGAGACAGCACCTATGATGTAGAACTTTCATCTATAGTCTGAGGTAGGGGGCCTGCACACAAAACCCAGAGATCTTCTAATATATATTTATTAGGGGTGGGCGGAATTTGTTAAATTCACTTTTGGAAACTATTGCGAAAATGCTGAAAATCTCCGCAAACACGCCGGAAAAATTGCAAAGACGCAGAAGTTTTTTTCCCGCCTGTTCGCTGTATTTTTTGCGTGATCGCGGCTCACCAACTTACCCATGCGGTTGCTCACGGGCGCGGCCCTCTTGTTTTCACTTGTCCCGCCCTCTCACGATGCTTACTTCCTGTTCCGGGTCGTGCAATGCATGTTCGCGCCCGTTCGCGGTAGATATTTCCTGTTCGCGAACGCTTTTACTTGATCGCGTTGCTTTTTGCTTGCTCGGGGAGAAAATATCGCGTGGTCGCAATGGGCACGGCCATCTTGTTTTTCACTCTATTGCATGGTTCTGGGCCTGATTTTGAATCCTCCCTGCATCTTTTCAATCCTTTGTTTAAAGCCACTTTTTTTTGATCTTTCTTATTTATTATTTCTCTAACTATTTTCCTGCTTCTATATTTTTGGTTTTTGTCTACTTTTTTTTGTTTTTTAGCTACTTTTTCACTCTTTCTATTGCCTGCTATTTCTTTCCTTTACTTCTTTAATTTTATTACCTTTTCTTTCCCGCCCCGTCCCAGAACCATGTCAAAGGGTAGTAGGGCTCGACGTCGCAGCCAGAGCCGCGGCGTCCACAAGGGGTGCAGGCACGGGCCTTATTTGGGGAGGTGGAGTTGGCTGCACTCATTTTCTTTGTGCAGCGCCACCTCCCCTCAACCCTGGCAGCAGGTGGCAGGCCTGGGTCCGGGTACGGCCTCCGGGAGCATCGGCAGCGGTGGGGGAAGGTGCGCCGGGCAGTGCTGCGCTGCTCTGGGGTCTGTCGCACCCAGGCGCAGTTGACGCACCGGTGGTCCGAAATCCTGGACCGTGAGCAGGACCTGCTTGTCCTGCTAGGAGTGGAGGTCCGGGGGCTTGGTGAGTAACTATTTAATTATTACTACTTTGTGTCTGTTCTTCTGCTCTGTGTTATATATTGCGAATATCTTTTTTTTCTTCCAACCAGCTAGAATGTTGCTGCTTACAATCCAGGTTAAATACGTTTAAAAGTCTTCTGTGATTATGACACAGGTGCTCCTCTGCGCTACTACTAATCTTACTTGTTTGCAACTTTGCGTTTGCGCTCGCTTGGCATGATTCTGTTAGAGTTTATTTTAGAGAAATTAAGTTACGTAATGCTACAGTGACTCTAGTCCACTCCTTACTTTGTCCTGTCACTAAGAGATAGGGGCGGATTGATACTTAGGTTTAGGTACTTTGTATGAGTTTCTAATTTGTTAGTGGTATGCGTGATGCCCCCTCATTTACGTGACGTGCTGCTAGTACGCCAGTCTTTATTAGAACCTTTTCTAGTTTGTTCAATGAGTGGTGGTAATTGGCTTAGCACTAGCAGAACATCAGCATCAATCAATCAATCCAAAATTTGGTGTATACAAAAAAATGTAGTCATGTGTCCTCCATTTGACCATATGCATTGTTGAGGAATAAAACAAGAAGTGGAAATGTATACTTAATGTACAATTGGCATGCCTGGAATAGGTGGGCTAGGTCGGGTGGTACGTCGTACTTAGGCTTAGTTGTAACTTAGTATTCTGGAATCAGAATGGAAGACTGGATTACTGTTGATAAATAGTAACTTAAGTAGTCGATCCGCGAATCCCCCGATACTACTTGTTGACCAGATGAGATCGGTCAATTTAGTTATTGCAATTGTTGTTTACATAAGTGTTTTTTGACCGTTCTTTAAAAATATTGTATTTGTTTGACACCATCCATCAATGTTTGTCTCTTTCTTATATCTTTCCTGTTCATCAGCACCCAGGGGCAGACAGACAGGGAGTGGGCAGTCGGCGGGACAGTCAGAACACCACCACCAGGAGGACACCAATGAGGGCTCCTCTGCTGGCCCCAGTAAGTCTTCTTGTTTTTAATAATATTTCTTATTCCATAACTTTTACTGCACCATATTTTTCACGAACTATTGTTTTAGTTTCCCAATGCTATTTTTTACCAACAATTATCCTTCGATCTGTACGGTTTCAAAAATCTTGTTATCCCTGCCTCTGCTATGATGACTCTCAGTACTACTACTACTATCAGTCTGTCTGTACTGTAGTAGCTAAGCTTGCCAAGTTGGCCAGTGACACTCTTTATTTGAAAGGTTGTAATAAAACTCAGATTCACCAGTAGCTCTAGCCATTGAGTCCAGTCCTTTGGGTCGTCCTCTTGTACTACTTCTAGTCTTATTGATCTTGAGTCTTTGTTAATCTTGAGGCTTTGACAATTCACAGCAACAAATGCCCAACCAGATTTATTACTATTTTGATTTGATAGCCTATAGGACATACTACTACTGTTGTAGGGATCTTGCACATACAGACCTTTGCACAAGAAAATAGGATGTTGGTGATGGTAGGTTGGACCTTCCTCACACAACTCAATCAGAAATTCAGAACCCACCACAATCCCCTGCTCAACTATAGTACTGTCTTGTCATAACTATTAGGTCTCCGAACCCTCCCCCCAAGATACCCAACAAGTAGACAACCCAGAACATAACACACCCAACCTCTCAGTCGTGGAAGCAATGCACATGCACACCCTTCCTTTAATTTGCTCACTCGTGTAAGTTAGTCCACACCAAATACCACCAAGTCTATGTAAGTTCAAGATGTTTATTTTGAATTGAGAAGCTCTGTACATTGTTCTATTATATAATGCTGCACCAACCGGAAAATCAATAACATTAAAACAATAAACATTGTTACACTTACTTACAGTTGGGAATTAAATCATGATAACTGAACAGTGGTGGAAGGCAGCACCACCATCCCCTAGGAATTTAGTTTATATACATTTATAAATGAAGATCTCTGAGTGAAGGGACCCCTCACCTTAGAAGAACCTAGTACTGGTAGTTGTTGCATCATTCATAAGCTCTGCAAAGCTCTGGTTCTTAGAAGGGAATCTTCCGTCTGTAATGCAAAAAATAAAATGGTGCGCGTTAGTATATTGCAACTTGCAAGCATTTCTCAGCCGTGCCAAAAAGTGTAGCATTTATGGATAAGCAATATGGACTAACAGTACACCAGTACTTTATAAAAAAGTGGCTTGTTAATGTTTTTGTTGACCGCTTGTACGCAGCGCGTAGACAGTAGCAGTGTGAGGCAGGTCATGTGGGCTCAAAGGTGTCTTATACAAAAAGCTGCAAGGTACCGTCACATGTGCAAAAATAAAAGACACAAAGGTAAAATGGTTGCATGGCTCGGGCTAACTAAGCAAAGGCTAGAATGACCCTAGGGGGGACCATATATAACTATTAGTGTCTACTCTACTACTACCTGATTTGTACTAGTGATGTATGTTAGTATTAACTCATTTTTCAACCTTGCTACTGATCAATAGGGGGAGGTGTATATGATGCCTAATAAATGTGTAATGTTTTCTAGCCGCACTACCGACCACCATTGCCGGGGCCAGCGACGCGGAGGGAGACGATGTGGCAGTTGCTGCAGATACCGACGATGGAGCGGTAGGGGGAGTGGCAGCACCAGTGGCGGGCGCTGGTAAGTTAGATTCATAATCCTTAACTATTGTTGAACTTGACAGTACACTCACTGCAAGGGTGTACTGTATGTATACTGTTCTGTTGAGACTTAGGGCCCCATTAGGATGGCAGGCGTATTGCCCCCGCCGGGCCGGCAGCATTCACTGCCGACACCGCAGGGGCAAACCTCCCGCCATCCCTGTAGAAAAGAGTCAGACCCCCCACATGTCGACCAGGCGGAAAAGGGTTCAATATCGTGGTGGTGTCTCTCTGAACACACCACCAGCCATATAATCTGCATTTTGGAATGCCTTTGTGTGGCGGCATTGCTGTCCACCACGGAAAGGCATGCAGACATTGCAGAGTATGCTTGGGGGCCCCCATGGAGGGTACCTATGCTATGGTACCCCCCTGCGTTTCAAAGCAAAACGTGACAGGCTCCGCGCGGGACCTGTCATGTTGTGCTTGGAAAAGCAGCACAACATGTATTTTTAGCATTGCTTTCAGCACCGCCTACCAGAATGTAAAAAAACCAGGATGCACCTGCCACTGTGCCGGGCGCATCCTCCTAATTGTCCCCACGGGACCCCCACCCTTTTTAGCGTGCCATCCGATGTCCTAAGTAAGTATGAGTTGTTGTGAACGTTTGAAGAGTGAACTAGAAGACTAGAATCCCTTTAATTGGCATAGGAGCGGGAGTATTGAGTAACAAATGGCCTCATCTATCTGATTTCAACTCCGCTTTGAAAGTTTTATGGAGAAGAGCACCTGGTGCACTGTTCAACTAAAAAGTGACGGGTGGAAGGAAGAAGGACGGGCGAGATTTAAAATGTTATGTACTACTGTGCTTTATAGGGCTACTCTACCATGCCACTATGTGTATAAATAATTAACTTGTCTTACTGTGTTTCTAAGAGTATATTTTACAATTGTCTTATTTTTTTCTTTTTGATACACAGCTACTCCTAAACTCAATCGTAAGGAGTTGGCCGCCAAGGCACGGCGCCGGAAGTTGGAGGCAATCCAGCATGAATACCGGTGGCTGGTGGTCTTGGCAGAGGAGGAGGAGACTGTAGCAGCACTTGAAGCCTCCTCCAGTGCCCTGGTCCCCAGCCACCGCCCTCCAGCGGTACGGCGCCACGGTCCGGCGGCTGCCCGCCACCACTGTAATGCCATCTCTGGTGCCCCCCCCACTGTGGCTGCAACTGCCGCGCCCTCAGACGCCGCGTCGCCCGTTTAGAGGAGCAGATGCGTGTCCTCCTTCAGTCCCGCCCCACACCTTAGTCCCTGTCTTATGCCCCTTTTTTAATTTTTGTTTGGGTGGGTGGGAACTGGTTTGGGCGTTGGGTTTTTGCTTTTCGGACTACTATTTTCTCCTGGACTTTCCTACGGACATTGGTTGGGGTTAGGGAGGGGGGTGGGTCAGCTTTTAGATTATTTTTGTTAGGGTAAATTAAATATATTTTTCTACGTTACATGCAATGTTGTTAATGTTTTGTAGGTGGGGTTACTGTTTTACATCACACTGTTTCCTTGCTGGTGCAGGGCCGCCCATAGCCAGTGTTTGATTTAAATAATTGGCTGACTGTGTAAGACACAAACAGATAGATGCGACACCCCTCACTGATTGACTTGTCCTACTAGTACTTTCAGACTCTCCTCTAGTCTATGCATTCTTTATCTGGACTCAAAGGGGTGTGTGAAATTGAATTCATTGAAAACATCTCCATTATTAATTCTGCCTCCCCCAAACTTCTCTCTTACCTGTGCTTGATGTTTAACTTAGGCACAGCAATGGCTGCATGGTGAAGATGGTTTCCTTTTTCTAACATGCCATGATTGGGGTGGTGGGGGTAATATAGTAGTAGTAGTAGACACTGGCAGGGCAGCAGCATTTGCAAAAAAAGAAAAGGAGACAGTCAATCGCCTTTGAGAGACTGTTAGAGGAGTAGTAGAATGAAGTACAGTACAGAACTTACCGAGCAACAATAATATGCTAAAATATTTTACAACAAAACAGAATGGTGGTTGGGATAGCCTACTATGATGCTTGTTTCCAGTCCAGGGAGGACCTGGCTTGGCAGTTCGGGCTGGACTGTTCCCATGGGGCACAGGGTCAAGACTGATTTGCATATGGCTGGGTTCAAACTGGAATGGCATGGTGAGCAAAAAAACGATGGATTTAGGCCCAGATCTCTGTACTGGGGTGAATGTATGACATTGTTCTGCATTCTGTCCATCAATTGTTGTTTTTGCTTTTGTCACCCCGAGTGGGAAGGGTATGCTCAGACGTGAGTCCCTTGCTCTCCATGCCACTGGAATCAGGCTATCCTGGCTGACGAGGGCTGAAAGCCCGAAACCGGTCCTAGGATGCTTGTTTCCAGTCCAGGGAGGACCTGGCTTGGCAGTTCGGGCTGGACTGTTCCCATGGGGCACAGGGTCAAGACTGATTTGCATATGGCTGGGTTCAAACTGGAATGGCATGGTGAGCAAAAAAACGATGGATTTAGGCCCAGATCTCTGTACTGGGGTGAATGTATGACATTGTTCTGCATTCTGTCCATCAATTGTTGTTTTTGCTTTTGTCACCCCGAGTGGGAAGGGTATGCTCAGACGTGAGTCCCTTGCTCTCCATGCCACTGGAATCAGGCTATCCTGGCTGACGAGGGCTGAAAGCCCGAAACCGGTCCTAGGATGCTTGTTTCCAGTCCAGGGAGGACCTGGCTTGGCAGTTCGGGCTGGACTGTTCCCATGGGGCACAGGGTCAAGACTGATTTGCATATGGCTGGGTTCAAACTGGAATGGCATGGTGAGCAAAAAAACGATGGATTTAGGCCCAGATCTCTGTACTGGGGAGAATGTATGACATTGTTCTGCATTCTGTCCATCAATTGTTGTTTTTGCTTTTGTCACCCCGAGTGGGAAGGGTATGCTCAGACGTGAGTCCCTTGCTCTCCATGCCACTGGAATCAGGCTATCCTGGCTGACGAGGGCTGAAAGCCCGAAACCGGTCCTAGGATGCTTGTTTCCAGTCCAGGGAGGACCTGGCTTGGCAGTTCGGGCTGGACTGTTCCCATGGGGCACAGGGTCAAGACTGATTTGCATATGGCTGGGTTCAAACTGGAATGGCATGGTGAGCAAAAAAACGATGGATTTAGGCCCAGATCTCTGTACTGGGGTGAATGTATGACATTGTTCTGCATTCTGTCCATCAATTGTTGTTTTTGCTTTTGTCACCCCGAGTGGGAAGGGTATGCTCAGACGTGAGTCCCTTGCTCTCCATGCCACTGGAATCAGGCTATCCTGGCTGACGAGGGCTGAAAGCCCGAAACCGGTCCTAGGATGCTTGTTTCCAGTCCAGGGAGGACCTGGCTTGGCAGTTCGGGCTGGACTGTTCCCATGGGGCACAGGGTCAAGACTGATTTGCATATGGCTGGGTTCAAACTGGAATGGCATGGTGAGCAAAAAAACGATGGATTTAGGCCCAGATCTCTGTACTGGGGTGAATGTATGACATTGTTCTGCATTCTGTCCATCAATTGTTGTTTTTGCTTTTGTCACCCCGAGTGGGAAGGGTATGCTCAGACGTGAGTCCCTTGCTCTCCATGCCACTGGAATCAGGCTATCCTGGCTGACGAGGGCTGAAAGCCCGAAACCGGTCCTAGGATGCTTGTTTCCAGTCCAGGGAGGACCTGGCTTGGCAGTTCGGGCTGGACTGTTCCCATGGGGCACAGGGTCAAGACTGATTTGCATATGGCTGGGTTCAAACTGGAATGGCATGGTGAGCAAAAAAACGATGGATTTAGGCCCAGATCTCTGTACTGGGGTGAATGTATGACATTGTTCTGCATTCTGTCCATCAATTGTTGTTTTTGCTTTTGTCACCCCGAGTGGGAAGGGTATGCTCAGACGTGAGTCCCTTGCTCTCCATGCCACTGGAATCAGGCTATCCTGGCTGACGAGGGCTGAAAGCCCGAAACCGGTCCTAGGATGCTTGTTTCCAGTCCAGGGAGGACCTGGCTTGGCAGTTCGGGCTGGACTGTTCCCATGGGGCACAGGGTCAAGACTGATTTGCATATGGCTGGGTTCAAACTGGAATGGCATGGTGAGCAAAAAAACGATGGATTTAGGCCCAGATCTCTGTACTGGGGTGAATGTATGACATTGTTCTGCATTCTGTCCATCAATTGTTGTTTTTGCTTTTGTCACCCCGAGTGGGAAGGGTATGCTCAGACGTGAGTCCCTTGCTCTCCATGCCACTGGAATCAGGCTATCCTGGCTGACGAGGGCTGAAAGCCCGAAACCGGTCCTAGGATGCTTGTTTCCAGTCCAGGGAGGACCTGGCTTGGCAGTTCGGGCTGGACTGTTCCCATGGGGCACAGGGTCAAGACTGATTTGCATATGGCTGGGTTCAAACTGGAATGGCATGGTGAGCAAAAAAACGATGGATTTAGGCCCAGATCTCTGTACTGGGGTGAATGTATGACATTGTTCTGCATTCTGTCCATCAATTGTTGTTTTTGCTTTTGTCACCCGAGTGGGAAGGGTATGCTCAGACGTGAGTCCCTTGCTCTCCATGCCACTGGAATCAGGCTATCCTGGCTGACGAGGGCTGAAAGCCCGAAACCGGTCCTAGGATGCTTGTTTCCAGTCCAGGGAGGACCTGGCTTGGCAGTTCGGGCTGGACTGTTCCCATGGGGCACAGGGTCAAGACTGATTTGCATATGGCTGGGTTCAAACTGGAATGGCATGGTGAGCAAAAAAACGATGGATTTAGGCCCAGATCTCTGTACTGGGGTGAATGTATGACATTGTTCTGCATTCTGTCCATCAATTGTTGTTTTTGCTTTTGTCACCCCGAGTGGGAAGGGTATGCTCAGACGTGAGTCCCTTGCTCTCCATGCCACTGGAATCAGGCTATCCTGGCTGACGAGGGCTGAAAGCCCGAAACCGGTCCTAGGATGCTTGTTTCCAGTCCAGGGAGGACCTGGCTTGGCAGTTCGGGCTGGACTGTTCCCATGGGGCACAGGGTCAAGACTGATTTGCATATGGCTGGGTTCAAACTGGAATGGCATGGTGAGCAAAAAAACGATGGATTTAGGCCCAGATCTCTGTACTGGGGTGAATGTATGACATTGTTCTGCATTCTGTCCATCAATTGTTGTTTTTGCTTTTGTCACCCCGAGTGGGAAGGGTATGCTCAGACGTGAGTCCCTTGCTCTCCATGCCACTGGAATCAGGCTATCCTGGCTGACGAGGGCTGAAAGCCCGAAACCGGTCCTAGGATGCTTGTTTCCAGTCCAGGGAGGACCTGGCTTGGCAGTTCGGGCTGGACTGTTCCCATGGGGCACAGGGTCAAGACTGATTTGCATATGGCTGGGTTCAAACTGGAATGGCATGGTGAGCAAAAAAACGATGGATTTAGGCCCAGATCTCTGTACTGGGGTGAATGTATGACATTGTTCTGCATTCTGTCCATCAATTGTTGTTTTTGCTTTTGTCACCCCGAGTGGGAAGGGTATGCTCAGACGTGAGTCCCTTGCTCTCCATGCCACTGGAATCAGGCTATCCTGGCTGACGAGGGCTGAAAGCCCGAAACCGGTCCTAGGATGCTTGTTTCCAGTCCAGGGAGGACCTGGCTTGGCAGTTCGGGCTGGACTGTTCCCATGGGGCACAGGGTCAAGACTGATTTGCATATGGCTGGGTTCAAACTGGAATGGCATGGTGAGCAAAAAAACGATGGATTTAGGCCCAGATCTCTGTACTGGGGTGAATGTATGACATTGTTCTGCATTCTGTCCATCAATTGTTGTTTTTGCTTTTGTCACCCCGAGTGGGAAGGGTATGCTCAGACGTGAGTCCCTTGCTCTCCATGCCACTGGAATCAGGCTATCCTGGCTGACGAGGGCTGAAAGCCCGAAACCGGTCCTAGGATGCTTGTTTCCAGTCCAGGGAGGACCTGGCTTGGCAGTTCGGGCTGGACTGTTCCCATGGGGCACAGGGTCAAGACTGATTTGCATATGGCTGGGTTCAAACTGGAATGGCATGGTGAGCAAAAAAACGATGGATTTAGGCCCAGATCTCTGTACTGGGGTGAATGTATGACATTGTTCTGCATTCTGTCCATCAATTGTTGTTTTTGCTTTTGTCACCCCGAGTGGGAAGGGTATGCTCAGACGTGAGTCCCTTGCTCTCCATGCCACTGGAATCAGGCTATCCTGGCTGACGAGGGCTGAAAGCCCGAAACCGGTCCTAGGATGCTTGTTTCCAGTCCAGGGAGGACCTGGCTTGGCAGTTCGGGCTGGACTGTTCCCATGGGGCACAGGGTCAACACTGATTTGCATATGGCTGGGTTCAAACTGGAATGGCATGGTGAGCAAAAAAACGATGGATTTAGGCCCAGATCTCTGTACTGGGGTGAATGTATGACATTGTTCTGCATTCTGTCCATCAATTGTTGTTTTTGCTTTTGTCACCCCGAGTGGGAAGGGTATGCTCAGACGTGAGTCCCTTGCTCTCCATGCCACTGGAATCAGGCTATCCTGGCTGACGAGGGCTGAAAGCCCGAAACCGGTCCTAGGATGCTTGTTTCCAGTCCAGGGAGGACCTGGCTTGGCAGTTCGGGCTGGACTGTTCCCATGGGGCACAGGGTCAAGACTGATTTGCATATGGCTGGGTTCAAACTGGAATGGCATGGTGAGCAAAAAAACGATGGATTTAGGCCCAGATCTCTGTACTGGGGTGAATGTATGACATTGTTCTGCATTCTGTCCATCAATTGTTGTTTTTGCTTTTGTCACCCCGAGTGGGAAGGGTATGCTCAGACGTGAGTCCCTTGCTCTCCATGCCACTGGAATCAGGCTATCCTGGCTGACGAGGGCTGAAAGCCCGAAACCGGTCCTAGGATGCTTGTTTCCAGTCCAGGGAGGACCTGGCTTGGCAGTTCGGGCTGGACTGTTCCCATGGGGCACAGGGTCAAGACTGATTTGCATATGGCTGGGTTCAAACTGGAATGGCATGGTGAGCAAAAAAACGATGGATTTAGGCCCAGATCTCTGTACTGGGGTGAATGTATGACATTGTTCTGCATTCTGTCCATCAATTGTTGTTTTTGCTTTTGTCACCCCGAGTGGGAAGGGTATGCTCAGACGTGAGTCCCTTGCTCTCCATGCCACTGGAATCAGGCTATCCTGGCTGACGAGGGCTGAAAGCCCGAAACCGGTCCTAGGATGCTTGTTTCCAGTCCAGGGAGGACCTGGCTTGGCAGTTCGGGCTGGACTGTTCCCATGGGGCACAGGGTCAAGACTGATTTGCATATGGCTGGGTTCAAACTGGAATGGCATGGTGAGCAAAAAAACGATGGATTTAGGCCCAGATCTCTGTACTGGGGTGAATGTATGACATTGTTCTGCATTCTGTCCATCAATTGTTGTTTTTGCTTTTGTCACCCCGAGTGGGAAGGGTATGCTCAGACGTGAGTCCCTTGCTCTCCATGCCACTGGAATCAGGCTATCCTGGCTGACGAGGGCTGAAAGCCCGAAACCGGTCCTAGGATGCTTGTTTCCAGTCCAGGGAGGACCTGGCTTGGCAGTTCGGGCTGGACTGTTCCCATGGGGCACAGGGTCAAGACTGATTTGCATATGGCTGGGTTCAAACTGGAATGGCATGGTGAGCAAAAAAACGATGGATTTAGGCCCAGATCTCTGTACTGGGGTGAATGTATGACATTGTTCTGCATTCTGTCCATCAATTGTTGTTTTTACTAGACAGAGTTACAAACTATAGTTGTGTCGAGTCACTTGACAAGGCCTACAGCCTAACAGTTAGTGCTGTGTATGAGGAATGACAACAAACAAATCCAATCAATGCCGGCAATTAATGCTGAGGTATATGTTCCTTTGTTAAATAAAATAACCTCTAAAATATCCTACTCATGGGTGGGCAAGCAGAAGAAGTTCATTGCTCTGCCTTGAAATTGAAGTACTGTTGCTTTCGCCACATCCGCCCCAGCAAGCGTGTTATTAAGTATTGGTGTACATTTAATTTAGTCACACCTCGACAATAAGTCACACAGCCCGGGGGAAGAGGGTTAGGGTTTGTTGAATGGATGGGAAGGGGGTTTTGGGAAAGGTTTGACATTGAAAAACAGTATGCATGGACAAACAAACGGCAATCTTTGAAGACTACCATATCCATATGTTAAGGGAGAAAAAGGAAATGCATGCATGATGATGAGAGACCCAGATTACATACACTTCTTGTTCTGTTTTTCCGGCCTTAATACTTTTACAGATAGCAAATAGAAATTTTAAATATTGGTAGGGAAGAATCGTAAACAGAGAGCAAACCTAATGATGATAATAACAACAACAAGAACACACTGTTGTAAAGATTGTATACAAAAAATGATTCAAATTATTTAAAAGAAGATAAAAGTTGATACTGTTACTGTGTTATCCTGGTAAAAAATGTGGACTGGATTTGCATCTCGGCATTCCTCTTGGTCCTCTCGTCCATCAATCTTGGGTGTGTCGCCACTCGCCACTGCCCGGCTGGAATTTTTTTTTTCGATTTATTGGTAAGGTAAGTGAGCATTGTAATGTTTTCCCAAGTATAGGGCAAGGCCCGGCCTGTAATTGTAGATGGAAAAACAAAGGGGATATTGAGAAACAAAGTTGAAACAAATGCACAAGTTATGATGTAGTGCAACAAGAACACTTTCCGAGGTGGCATGTATGCATCATCTCTACTCTAGTCTGTTTCCAGCATTGACCTTCAAAAATAACAGGAGAGAGCAGGCCCACAGTGACAGGCCTGACGGCACGTTGCTTAGCAGTAGCACATCCTACATTTAGACTTTAGAGTACATTTTTTTTTAAAGAGTTGGACAAAGGCAAAGCACATTATCCATTCCAAACATAGCATTTTACAGTTTAAGTTAGTAAATCAATGCACCGCAGTCATCCCACCGCTACACTCTATTCCACTTCTACACAGACATTTGGGTCTGCTGTGGTTGTTGTTGACGTGTTTAGCTTTAGGCTTTTAAGTTTTATGCCACTCATGAAACGTCCTCCTGACTTGTTATTATTCCATCAATCATCATCTCCGATACTTGTACTGACTGACTGTGAAGATCGGCCTGCAGTAGAAGTAAAATTGTTATTACACAACAAGAGTAGAAATATTATTGACTTGAGTCAGTCT
Organism: Triturus cristatus; assembly: GCF_964204655.1. Taxonomy (NCBI): domain Eukaryota; kingdom Metazoa; phylum Chordata; class Amphibia; order Caudata; family Salamandridae; genus Triturus; species Triturus cristatus. The sequence goes on from NC_140587.1 coordinate 915,178,011, forward strand.
TTAGTGTGTATAGAAAGATAGATTACTAGTACACTTTGACTTCACTTTGTGCACAACAAACAAACAACGAAAACACAAACACCAATCGCTCAGAGTCAGGTGTCCAATGCATGCCATTAATTGTCATTACCTGTTCCTTCTCATCTTAAGATAACGGGCCGTCTATTTCGCCATCATCATCATGGACGGTGCTGTTGTGTTAATCATACTCATTGCGCAGATTGAGTGAGTCCCCTTCCTGTATTGAATTAAAAGCAATGTATCACCAAGCTGCAGGAGAAGTACAATATTTTACAACAAAACAGAATGGTGGTTGGGATAGCCTACTAGACAGAGTTACAAACTATAGTTGTGTCGAGTCACTTGACAAGGCCTACAGCCTAACAGTTAGTGCTGTGTATGAGGAATGACAACAAACAAATCCAATCAATGCCGGCAATTAATGCTGAGGTATATGTTCCTTTGTTAAATAAAATAACCTCTAAAATATCCTACTCATGGGTGGGCAAGCAGAAGAAGTTCATTGCTCTGCCTTGAAATTGAAGTACTGTTGCTTTCGCCACATCCGCCCCAGCAAGCGTGTTATTAAGTATTGGTGTACATTTAATTTAGTCACACCTCGACAATAAGTCACACAGCCCGGGGGAAGAGGGTTAGGGTTTGTTGAATGGATGGGAAGGGGGTTTTGGGAAAGGTTTGACATTGAAAAACAGTATGCATGGACAAACAAACGGCAATCTTTGAAGACTACCATATCCATATGTTAAGGGAGAAAAAGGAAATGCATGCATGATGATGAGAGACCCAGATTACATACACTTCTTGTTCTGTTTTTCCGGCCTTAATACTTTTACAGATAGCAAATAGAAATTTTAAATATTGGTAGGGAAGAATCGTAAACAGAGAGCAAACCTAATGATGATAATAACAACAACAAGAACACACTGTTGTAAAGATTGTATACAAAAAAATGATTCAAATTATTTAAAAGAAGATAAAAGTTGATACTGTTACTGTGTTATCCTGGTAAAAAATGTGGACTGGATTTGCATCTCGGCATTCCTCTTGGTCCTCTCGTCCATCAATCTTGGGTGTGTCGCCACTCGCCACTGCCCGGCTGGAATTTTTTTTTCGATTTATTGGTAAGGTAAGTGAGCATTGTAATGTTTTCCCAAGTATAGGGCAAGGCCCGGCCTGTAATTGTAGATGGAAAAACAAAGGGGATATTGAGAAACAAAGTTGAAACAAATGCACAAGTTATGATGTAGTGCAACAAGAACACTTTCCGAGGTGGCATGTATGCATCATCTCTACTCTAGTCTGTTTCCAGCATTGACCTTCAAAAATAACAGGAGAGAGCAGGCCCACAGTGACAGGCCTGACGGCACGTTGCTTAGCAGTAGCACATCCTACATTTAGACTTTAGAGTACATTTTTTTTTAAAGAGTTGGACAAAGGCAAAGCACATTATCCATTCCAAACATAGCATTTTACAGTTTAAGTTAGTAAATCAATGCACCGCAGTCATCCCACCGCTACACTCTATTCCACTTCTACACAGACATTTGGGTCTGCTGTGGTTGTTGTTGACGTGTTTAGCTTTAGGCTTTTAAGTTTTATGCCACTCATGAAACGTCCTCCTGACTTGTTATTATTCCATCAATCATCATCTCCGATACTTGTACTGACTGACTGTGAAGATCGGCCTGCAGTAGAAGTAAAATTGTTATTACACAACAAGAGTAGAAATATTATTGACTTGAGTCAGTCTTTAGTGTGTATAGAAAGATAGATTACTAGTACACTTTGACTTCACTTTGTGCACAACAAACAAACAACGAAAACACAAACACCAATCGCTCAGAGTCAGGTGTCCAATGCATGCCATTAATTGTCATTACCTGTTCCTTCTCATCTTAAGATAACGGGCCGTCTATTTCGCCATCATCATCATGGACGGTGCTGTTGTGTTAATCATACTCATTGCGCAGATTGAGTGAGTCCCCTTCCTGTATTGAATTAAAAGCAATGTATCACCAAGCTGCAGGAGAAGTACAAATTTCTTATTTGCAAGAAGGGGAAAATTCACCTTGAGTTAAGTTTAGTGTGTACTGTAGAAAGCTGGTTAGTGCACAATTACATAACTTCATGCACAACAAACACAACAAAATCACTCAGTCTGCGACTCTGCGTCCAATGCATGGCATCAATCATTACCTGTTCCATCTTATTTTCAGTTAATGGGCAGTCTCTCTCGGCTCTGAAAGGAGGATAGCTATAGTAGTCATCTGATTCATGCTCCACTTCTTTTGGCGGGACTAGGAAAGTTTTAATTTGTTCTTCTATTTACCATCATCCAATCATCATTCATGAGGGCAATGGATTTGGGCGGGAGATTCAGTATGATGGAGCGGAGGAGCTGGATTCGGAGGACTGTACTATCAAATTGCAGACAACTGAAACCCTGAAACTTGTATATTAAATAAGAAGAGTAGAAGACGGTGGTAATGGATTTGTTGTGATTCACAAGTTTGTAACCGGAACGACAGACACACAAATTAAGGGGGAAAAAAGGGAGGAAGACAGTAAGTGCAAGCCAAATTGTCAGGGAAGTATAGCTCGTCCTCAAACTCTGGGGGGTCAGCCAGTAGTAGGTAATCATGTGACACACTACTTCCGTCACCTGAGCCGCTGTCCTCATCTTCCTCCATTGATTCATGTATTGTGTCATTCGGTGGTATGAAGTGCTGATTCATTTTGATCATTGTTAACCTCTCCACGTTTTTGGGCGAGAGACTGGTCCTTCTCAATGTTACAATGGAACCAGCAGCACTGAAAACACGTTCGGAAGAGACACTTGCGACAGGGCAAGCCAGATAGCTTATTGCCAGCCTGCTGAGCAGTGGTCATTCAGACCTTTTCCTATACCAATATTGCAATGGGTTTTGATCAATGTACACCTCTGTTGGGTCGTCCAGATAGGCCTGGACCATACGCTCAATGTTCACAGGTGCTGCTGGTAAGCTTTCGGGCTCTTTTTTCTGTGCATCAGCACTGTGCTTATTAATGCCTAACTGTACATACCAATCGTCTAACGATTCTACTGGGCCTAATGATCCAGTTATTGTTGCTGTTGTCGATAGGGATGGTGAGTGTTGTGATCCAAACGCACTGCCCTCAGCCGACGAAGTTGCACTTGATCCTGCATGCCCTGCTGCAGTACTTCTTGTGGGTTGATCTTGCGGGCTTTTAATTAGCAGCCGTTCGGTTTCCAACTTACTGGCTGCCTCAGCTATACAAGTTTTGGAGCGGGCAACATCAATCTCTGAAAAAGCAAAGAATGTCTTCAGTCCAAATTGTGCACGTGGATCCAGAATTGTGGCACAAATGTAATGTTCTTGTGACAACATTTTATTTTCTATCCTTGTATTTTCAGCTAAGCGACGGGCTAAGCTCTCCACCAAGTCATAGGCTTCCCTTTTGTCCTCTACACCTTTGTATGATTCAGAAACCTTCTTCAGCTGATGCTCTAGCATTTGCAATAATGGGATAGCTTGGCCCATTGTACAGTCCTCCTTGCTGACTTCACGTGTGAAGACCTCAAAAGAATGAAGCATCTCAGTCAGGCATTTAATTAGGCTCCATTGCTCCATCTCAAGGTTCATGCCTTTAACAGTAGCATCCCCTCTTTTCCAGACATATTGATGGAGTGACCTGTACTGCTCATAGAGACGATCAAGCATGTAATACGTTGAGTTCCAACATGTTGCCACCTCCTGGATGAGTGCCTTGACTGGCATCCTATTATCACGTTGGATGATCCTCAGCTGTTTCCAAGCTTTAAAAGAATGGCTGAAATGAGTGCATATTCTTCGGCAGATGGCCAGTAAGTTGCTGACTATGGGTTCTTTTTTCAGAAAGTCTTGAACTATAATGTTTATGCAGAGCGCCAAACACGGAACCCTGAAATAGGAACCAAGATCCATGGCCTTAAGAACATTACTGCCATTGTCTGTGGCAACAAAACCAATACTACATTCAAAAACCTTGCTGCAAAACTCTTGCAAAATGTTTACAGCCGTATGAGATTTCTCCATGGCGAACATGGCTACAGTCGCATGTTTCTGAGTATTTATATTGCTTCTTGGTACTGGGAGGGAGTTTAGGCTCCATTGTCTTGGCAACTGTTCCACATGTCTGTTGTCAGGTGGATATTGTGAACAGCACTCTGCTGCAAAGCTTGTCCAACCAATTCCAGCACATCATGATGTAGTGCCGGAACAGCAATTCTTGCGAAATAGGACCGGCTGGGAACCTTCCATTTAGGGCAGATGGCTGACACAAATTCAAGGAAACCCACCCCTTCCACAAATGAAAAAAGGAAGAAGGTCCAGCGCTAACATTTTAGCCAGCTTCGCATTGTACAACCGTGCCGTTGGGTGATTGCGTTGGAACTGCCCCTCCAATCTAAGCATGCTCTCAATGGTAGGCTGGATTACTTTCCTTTGTGGTGCTGTTTTCATTAACCCACTTAGGCTCAACGACACAGTTTGTCTCATTGCGGTACTCGGTCGCCTTGGAGTCTCAGCCTGACTCTGAGTATGGCTCTTACTGCGGTGCCACTCAGATGTTACTGAGGAGGATGTGGGCGGTACCACTGCACTACTGGGGACAGGGCTAGAAATGCCTCCCTCTTCTTCACCTTCCACCACAATAATATCGCTCCCTGATTCTTCCTGACCAACTTCAATGGGTTGAGTTTTTCTACTTTCTTTTAACTGAAGTAGGTGATTCTCCCACACAATAGTGTGGTGTATTCTGAGATGACTTGCTTGGCCTCCAGTACCATAGTTTGTACCAAGCTTACCCCGCCGAACACCTTGCCGACAAATTGAGCATATAGCAACGTTCTCCTCCTTGGTGCTAACAGAAAAGAAGTCCCAAACTGGGGAGGAGACCTTTCTGGCACTGCTGGATGTGCCACTTTCAATACCAGATGAACTGGAGGGTGTGCTTGAAATGTGACCCTGTGCACCTAGACTGTGACTTTTACTACCACTACCTACTGAGATGGTTGAGCTGGATGTAGGTCCCTGCCGGGCCTTGGAAAATATGGCAGCTGGAGGTAGGGGTGGTGTAACCTGTGTTGGAGATATCTGTGCTACATCCCGCTCAGTAGCAGCCTTTCTGGATAGGGTGAGAATGTTGGTATCCAATCCCTTTGGGGCGGGAGTAATGTGCGTGATGACTGGCTCGTCTTCATCAACATCACCCCCCTCTTCTACATCTACCTCCATAACTCTAAGTTTTTCTGGGACCTTCCTTTTCAGAAGCCTTGTCTTGTGGCATATATCACTCTCAGACTGAGCTGATGGGTGCCAAGTGGCATCACGATCATCAGAAGCGGGGCTTGAAGAAGAAGATGATGGACTAAGCCTCCTTTTCCTTGCTGGTGGTCTGGAAGACAATAGATCTTCTGAAACAGTGGTTTGACTTTGCTCCACTTTGTCTGCAGGAAGCTCGATTTCCTGAAATGCCCCTACGTCAGGAGCAACAACTACTATGGTGGGCTGTTGTGGCTGCTGCTGTTCTTGTTGCGGCCGCTGCTGTTCTTGTTGCGGCCGCTGCTGTTCTTGTTGTGGCCGCTGCTGTTCTTGTTGCGGCCGCTGCTGTTCTTGTTGCGGCTGCTGCTGTTCTTGTTGCGGCTGCTGCTGTTCTTGTTGCGGCTGCTGCTGTTCTTGTTGCGGCTGCACACTTATCTGCTGAGTTTGCACCTGCATTGATTGTGTACTACTTTGCGATAATGACATTTCTTCAACATCGCTGCTCGTTAGTAGACTGGCTACCTCTGCGACACTAAAGCCCTTGGGCCTAGGTTGGTGGGGTTGGACCGCTGGTGCTGAGGTGCTGCTCCCAGCTTGGTTCCCGGACAACGCTGCTGCAGGCGTAACTTTTTTGGTGCCAAAAAAAACATTGTCCGGCACACCACCAGTCGTGGTTAATGGCACTTCCTTTTTCTGTTCCTTCTTCTCACCGGCAACTTTCTTGGTACTGGACCTGGCACCTTTCTTTGGGGCCATCTTCTTCAGATGTCAGGCAGGATGCAGATGCACAACAAGTTCTGGTCACACGTGGACGTGATGCGCAGCAGGACTTCTGTCTGGCTGGCAGTACAACGGGTAGCCGGGTGATGCTGATGACACCTCCTCCCTGGCTTTTTGTGCACCTAAGAGCAAATAAGCCAGAAGAAGAACATCAGTGAAATGTTGCATTTGTTGTTGTGGTTCAGTTACTTAGTACTGTGCTAGTGCAAACAAAAGATAGTTTAGCCATTTAGGACTTTGTTTTCGACAAGGGCTATGTTATACTACTGTGTACAGTCACACACTACACTCTCAGGAGGGATAGGAAAGTTAATAAGAACCACCAAAATAAAAATGTAATGGAAGTAGGGTGGGCCCTATTTGCCATTAAATTATTTGAGCATCTCAGCATGCATGGAGCTGCTGCTGGCAAAGGGGGTGGATGGATGAAAGCAGTAAGCCAATAGGAAAACCATGCAGGCCTATATGGCAAAAGCAGGACAGTAATAACTCCCAACACAAAAAAGGCCACCAGCCACATGGACACTCACAAATCACAAACAAGCAGGGGGCCTGGGAAACACCAGGAGCAGACAAAAGGCCTATAAAAGCCAGGTAAAGGATGCATGCTAAAGCACACTGCTCTGCCTTTTTAATGCAACAAAATGCAAATACGAACATTCACAGGCCCCAAAAAGGTCTGCTGCAGGGTGCATGCATTGCACACCAACACACACCAGACACACACAACAAAAGCATGTCTTTAAGACAACCAACATCAGAAAGCCCACCCCAAAAAAACACACTTCCCCAACTCAATCCAATGCCATCCATGCCCTAAATGATGTCTAAATTCAACAGACCACACAGAAAACACTTGATTAATAAAGCTGTGGCTACCTGCTCTGATCCTACTGGATGAAAGCAGGCCTGTTGGCAGACAAGGCCAGGCAAGCTTGCAGGCCTAGGCTTCAAAATGGCCACCAGCCACATGGCCAGGCCCAACAACATCAGAAAGCCCACCCCAAAAAAACACACTTCCCCAACTCAATCCAATGCCATCCATGCCCTAAATGATGTCTAAATTCAACAGACCACACAGAAAACACTTGATTAATAAAGCTGTGGCTACCTGCTCTGATCCTACTGGATGAAAGCAGGCCTGTTGGCAGACAAGGCCAGGCAAGCTTGCAGGCCTAGGCTTCAAAATGGCCACCAGCCACATGGACAGGCCCAACAACATCAGAAAGCCCACCCCAAAAAAACACACTTCCCCAACTCAATCCAATGCCATCCATGCCCTAAATGATTTCTAAATTCAACAGACCACACAGAAAACACTTGATTAATAAAGCTGTGGCTACCTGCTCTGATCCTAGTGGATGAAAGCAGGCCTGTTGGCAGACAAGGCCAGGCAAGCTTGCAGGCCTAGGATTCAAATGGCCACCAGCCACATGGCCAGGCCCAACAACATCATAAAGTCCACCCCAAACAAACACATTTCCCAACTAATTCCAATGCCATCCAGGCCCTGAATGATGCTTGAAAATGAAATACATTCAAAAAACACCAAAGGAACAGTTGCTTCATCATGCACACACCCATGAGGCCATGACTAGCTCGGGCCTACTACTGACTACTACTACCCACAACATTTTTTTAAAAAGGAATGATGATAGTTACCAAAAATAAATTGCAGTTACAACAACTGCAATGCCCCCAATCAAACAGACACAACAACCACTTACTTGTAAAATATCCAAATAAAAAATCCTCAAATCCAATTGCAATGATGCAGCAGACAAAAAGAGTGATCTTTCCAGCTCAAAATCCAAAGGCAGAATGAGCAGGAGATGGACAAAGCACTGGGAGGAGCCTGCCGGACAGGAACAGGAAGTTGGAGATTCTGTGGCACTTCCTCCCTCTCCCCACCTTTTTAAAAAAGGACTCCTTGCACAAAAAAGGACAGCCAAATGTCAATCTGAGGAGTTGTTTTCATCCAAAATCATTATTTGCAGAAGGTTTCATGGTGCTAGAGCTGATATTCTTCTCCAAATTGAAAATTTTACATGTTCGAGTTCTCGAGCTTCACATTACTTCCGGCGGATGTCGATGGCGTGTCGCGTTCTCTCGCTCCCTGTCGCGTTGGATATGACGTGTTCGGGGTCTCTTTCTCCTTTTCGTGTTTGATTAGACGTGCCCGCGTCCTCACGCTCTCGCTCGCGGTGGAGAATGACGTGTTCGAGATCTCAATCTTCTCATACTCTCGCGGTGCATGATCGTGAGAAGAAAGACGTGATCGTGCGACAAATGACGTGATCGCGCGACAAATGATGTTAATGCGGGCGCGAACTGTCGCGAGACAGCACAGAATGGCTGCAACAATCCAACATCTCGTGGAGAACGCGACCGGGTCGGGAAAACTTGTCGGCGAACGCGGGGATTCAGGTAAGGCGATCGCGCGCACGCGAGAATGTATTTTTTTACAGCGCGAGCAAGAAACAAATTACCGCTAAGATGCGGATTGCAGAAATTTTGATATTTTCGCGCTTTCCGCGGAACGCAAAAATTCCAAATTATCGCAATTTCCGCGAGCGGAACGGAATTTTGGCCCAGGCCTAATATTTATATTGCTTCTTGGTACTGGGAGGGAGTTTCGGCTCCATTGTCTTTTCATTATGGCATCTTCCTTTATGATATATGGACTAGCTGCTATGCTGCCTGTATTTGTATTATGCGTTTTTCTTCTTGTTGTGGCACATATACTGCATGTTAGAGCATGTTAGTTAAAATAAATATTTTTTACTTTTTCGTGTCTCTGTCAGATCTTATTGTGGACAGGTACAAGAGTGCGAGTGAAAGGGTGTGTCTTGCAACCGCGAGTCCTGAGAGATTTGGAGTGTTGTTTTCTGGGGTGTCTAATCACTTGTTCCTCTGTGAGTGAGTAGGAGGGCGAGTGAGACACTATAGCTAGTCAGTCCTGGGCTCATGGGCACTAAGGTGGTAGGATGACTCGGTCCCTGCTCACTAAGGTCCCTTAATCCTACGCATAGTTCTGTTTTTGGCTGGGACCCCTGCAACAGCAGCAGGGTATCAAACAGATGATATGTGTCCAGGTATAAACAAGCATTGTTAAATACATTAGGTTTCGCATATGTGATTAATAATAAGCTGTTTTTTGTTGTAAACTTTAGCTTGCTGAGTAGTTGTACAATATAAGTTACAGAAAGTCTGTTAAAGTGCTATGACTTGTTTAATTACAAACAGGCAATATATTGTGCTGTTACTAGTGGTATAGTGCGGGTAAGTAATAAAAAAAAATTGAAAAATGAAATGAAAGAGAGAAATAATATAATTAATTGATACAATATTAATAATATGTGTTTAGAGGAGTTCTGATGACTTTTGGGCTCAGTGCCACTGCACCTGCTGCACCATTCAAATCATACCCCTAGTGTCTGCAAGATAACTGTATTTGTGACTGCTTGTTTACTAGTAAAATATAGCAATGTTTGCTCTTTAGAGGAATTATGACAACATTTGACCCAGGTGCCACTGCACCTGCTCCACCATTCAAATCATGACCCTATAGCCTGTAAAGTAACTGCACTTGTGACTGCCTGTTTAGTAGTTAATTATTGTAATATTTGGTGTTTAGAGGGGTTCTTAGAGCTTTGGGAACCAATGTCACTGTACCTGCTGCACCATTGAAATCATGTCCCTAGTGCCTGTAAGGGAACTGCACTTGTGACTGCCTGTTTAGTAGTTAAATATAGCAAACTTTGGTGTTTATAGAAGTTCTGACAACCTTTGGCCCTGGTGCCACTGTACCTGGAGCACCATTGACATCATGGCCCTAGTACCTTCTAGATAACTGCAATTGTGACTGCCTGTGTATTAGTAACATTTAGCAATATTCTGCATGTAGTAGGGTCCCTAGAGCTTTTGCCCCGGTGCCACTGCGCCAGCTGCACCATTCAAATAAAGCCCTTTTTAACTGCACGGTAACCACAATTATGACTGCTTGGCTGTGTTCCCCTGTGTTCCCCTGGGCGAAACCTACCTGCAAGCTGCTGACTCTATCCTCCCGCCGCCGCAGTAGTCCATCCAGCGGCCGCCGAGTGGAGGGAGAGGGAGACTACACCTCCCAGCCTGCTCAGCACCGCTGTTCCCGCGCCCGGAGGCGCCATAAATAACCAACAGGCTCCGCGTCGCAGGATCGCGCGCTGGTCACGCCGGGCTAAGCCCGGGCAAAGGGCGGGCCGTCTGTGGCCGTCAGGGGCCCTAGGTGGCCGGGTCAGGCAACCCGCCTTTCGTCCCACTCACCAGCGTTTGCATACACGGCCCCCGTTAAGAGGAACTCATATGCGTGACCAAAGGTACATTAACTTTTTTGGGGACTATCATTGAGATTCTACATTAGCTTTGTGTTCGTAATATTGTTCTTGATTTGACGCTTCCCTATTCTTACCCTACCCCCCTCATTAGCATCCTTTGTGATGGGCAAGAGAAAATTACCTGATGTTAATGGATGGACTACAACTTGCAATGGTGGGGTAGCCAAAAGGAAAAAAGGCTAAAAAGGACTTCGAAAAAATCGCCATCTGCCACCACATTGGATCGTATAGACACATTGGTTAATGATTACAAACGTATCTTAGAAAATGCTTCTCCCCACTTACCTGCAAGTAATATGTCCATGATCAAAAGTCATGCTGGCACTGTTACTATTCCGCAAATGTTTTGTAAAGCTCCTCTCCATCAATTAGCTGTCGAATCCGAGGACCGGCCGAGTGATACGAGTAATCCATTAGCAACTTTAGATGTACCATCTTCTACTCCCTCTTGACCCCATTGTTATTGTTTGTAACAACCGCTATGCGGCACTGGCTGATAACCCTGATATGTTTGTACCAACTAACCTACCTACAGGCCCAGAAAAACAAAATAGGGCCTTGAAGGACAAAGAAAGGGAAATTAGAGAGAAATTTGATGGGGGGCAATTGGTGAGGGGCAAATCGCCGACTGCATTGACTTATTAAAACAAGAAATTGCCGAGTTGAGGAAAGTAGTTCTGGAGCTGATGTCTATTGTTAAACAAAAACATCTTTCCCCTCTGAACACTTACACCAATAATTCCCTTCCCCACCTAATATCCAAACCGACTCAAATAACTCACTCAAGCCTTGAAAGCAACACGGCCTCTCCTGCCGCTTTACTTTTTTGCGGCAGGAATGACCCCAATCCCTTGTTTAGAGCTGGGGTTACTCCTGGCAATCTTCCAATGAAGCCTCAAGTGGCTTCAACTTCTCATAATAATCCTAGGTTTACTAATCCGTCTCACAGAGCTTCTGTCTCCCCTTTAACTCAATTGCGCATAAAACACAAACTTCTCAAGTTAATGATAACCCTACGGTTTTTATGGTTCGCGTCCCCAAGGCAAATGGGCGTGAGGATGAGGAATCATTAAAAAACAAGGTCAGCCACTGGATTCGCCATACTAGGGGTTGCCGGTCTTTAATAAAAGAAGACATAATTAGAGCCCATAGACGACGATCAGCTGATAACAACACAGATACCATTAAGCTCACCCTGGCTAGCTATCCAGTGGCAGAGGGACTTTTAGCACTTGAATTCAGATCATCCTCCCCAGACTCATCCTCTATACAATTCAGGCGTTTCCCTCCCACCCTTCCCGAAACAACTAGGATAAGGGGTGGGACACTAGATCCAACGAAAACTAATAAATCTTTTCTTGATAACATTGACTGACTAACACCTGTCAATAATTCATCAAACAAACCGTCTATACCTACCAGCGGCTCTCCTAGCGCCACTGCAGAATCGACTCATTGCCCATTTGTCAACATTGTCTCTCTTAACCATGGGGACCCTGAGATCGAATCCCCACCATTTGACTTGCCCACTCTACCGCTCCATTCATCAAATAATAAATTTAAAATAATTTCATGGAATATTGCTGGGCTTAGAGATAAACTTTCTCTCCCAGATTGGAACCAATACATTGATCTTTACGACATATGTATCTTTCAAGAGACCTGGAGCCTGGTTCCCTTGCACAAATCTGGCTATACCTGTTTTTGTGCCCCAGCTATATCCACTGGGCGAGGGCGTCCCTTAGGAGGGCTTATAATATGGGTGAATATTGCACTTAATTGTAGGGCTCCCAAATTTCTATTATATCACCAGACGTAATTCATCTATCCTTGTGAGGGCCAAAAGGTGGGCACGTCATCGAGCTCTTTAATGTTTACATCCGAGGTACCCATGGCGGCCGTAAGTCGCCGACTATCACAGCTTTGGGAGACGCTCTTTCCTCTTGTCCATCTGATTCACTCATTCTGGTAGCAGGCGACTTGAATTGCACCTACGAACCCCTGGCCTCTGAAGACTTATTGGAGATAGAGGTTGAGGATTCACAATGGGGCATACCACCTTTGTCAATACCCCCAATTAAGAAATGGACCCAAATGGCAATTCAATTGAATGCACTAACACTGGAACATGGCTTGAGAGCCGCCAATGGCCGATTGCCATCTGACATTCAAGGTGCTATTACTTTTAATAGAGTCTCCAGCCCTACTCGAATCGATGATATATCCTGATCGACCGTAGACTATGGCCAAACGCAGTGGATTTGGTCATAACTCCCACTGTCGATAGTGATCATAACCCCTTGTGTCTGACCATAAAGAGTCCTTGGTGTCCCGACACACTAAGCTCTGATACTAGACCTATCATGTCCACTAAGGAAGTCACCCCATTAAATTCCAAGAGACACCTTAAGTGGTCTAAAATCTCCTCTGATGACCAGAAACTTTTGACCATCAAGGAGATTTTATTTAATAAAATTACGAAACTTCAGGGAGTAAGTGACGATACAGATGGGTATCTTAGGGCTGGGAATATCTTCAAAGATACAGTTGAGATGATTGGGTCCCTCTTTTGGGCACCTACCTTTTTTAGAAATTCCATTAAGCATAAAACTCCAGACTCTTGGTACAATACCGAGTGCAGGCAAACAAAGAATAATCTAATACTCGCTGTCAAAAATCGTGATTGCTACCAAGTCCGAACTGCCAGGAAAGAATATAGAAAGGCAGTCCTGGGAGCCAAGAAAGCCTGGGAGGAATCCCGTTGGTTGGCTCTCAAAGCTGCGAGCCTGGCCAAAGAAGGAAATGCTTTCTGGAACCTCTGCAGACACTCAAGAGGTTGTGACCCCGATGTAATCCCAAACCACATTACGAGCCAAGAGTGGTTCGATCATTTTATGAAACTTTATTCTGGGGAAGACACCCAAAGCCCCCGGCTTGCTGTATCTACTGCAATGATAACCCCCATTCCCGAGGGATATGATCCTTTCACAGAGGTGGAAGTTGAGATTGCCATTAACAAAATAGTCCCAGCAAAGGCTCCTGGACCCGACGGTCTCCCCGGTGACCTGTATAGATCGGACCCCAAACATTGGGCAAAGTATTTAGCTATTTTTCTTAATGTTCTTCTTAAGGGGTCGTCCATTCCAGAATCTTGGAAAGGAGCCGAGGTGATTCCAATATTCAAAAAGGGTTCCAGGGAGGACCCTGCCAACTACCGACCCATCAGTCTCATTGACGCTGGTCAGAAGGTCGTTGGCAGGGTCCTCCTAGAAAGAATCCTGATATGGGTCAATGAGAATAATATTCTCTCCCACTATCAAGCGGGTTTCAGACCAAACACAAGTACAATCGATCAGGTCTTTAGACTCCTCCTCTTATATTGGAAGGTGGTTTTGATTGGTAGGGGTAGACTCCACCTGGCGTTTATAGACCTGAAGACCACCTTCGACCTAGTCCCCCGAGATCGCTTATGGCAGGTCTTGAGGGATTTGGGTTTGCCCCCTCTTGTTCTCGACCTCCTGGTCCAGTTACACGAAGGCAATTATGCCCAGGTGAGATGGGGTAGCCAGACTCAGAAGACTGCAAAGATCCCTGTAAACAGGGGAGTCCGACAGGGCTGCGTATTGAACCCCACCCTTTTTTCTCTGTTCGTAAACGGTGTGGTGAAGTTCCTACAAGACGTCCCTGCTGACGCCCCGTCATTGGCTGGTGATCGAGTCCCCACATTATTATTTGCTGACGACACCTTGCTAATCTCCAAAACCCCAGAAGGACTGCAAAAGCTCCTGGACAGATTTCACTTGCTCTGTACCCAGAGAGGCTTGAGTATTAATACTACTGAGGGTCTAAGAGAAATAATAAATTCCCCGGGGTCCCATAAAATCACTTGGTTACGCTGTATTAAGAAGTCTCTCTTGTCGCTAGGCCTTAGTGAAGTTTGGGAGCAAGGTGCACCCCTGAGCAAGACAGTCTTGAAGAAAGCTTATTGGACATGGATAGACATTCAGGAATCTAGTAGTCCCAATCTAGGCAGCCTGACTGAAGCTTTATTTATGCATAAACAGGCTGTCAGCTTCGAGCCGTATCTGGATTTTGTACAGAAGCCCAGAGACAGATCACTGTACATCCAATTCAGACTCGACACACTGCCAACCCACAAGTATATGAGCAAATGGAAGCCACCCCATCAAACTCCGTCCACTTGCCTGAGCTGTAGTGGGCTGGTGGAAAATACGGCACACATCATGTTCGAATGCCCAGCCTACAAAAAGCCAAGAAGTCGATGGTTGGGACCTGTATGTCGATTGCTGGGCACGTCGAACTACCGGGTTGCACTGAGAATATTGCATTCCGACACCAGCCCAGTGCTAGTTTGTGGTGTGGCAAAATTCCTCGGGTGGTCTTGGAACATTAGGGCCAAATGTTTACATTTATAACAATTAAATTTTTTTTAACATGTTTTTATTGCATAAATGTTTTAATGAATACATTCCAAATTGACTTTTAAACGTAAATTTTTTTAAAATTGTCATATTCTGTACCTTGGCGTCATTAAGTCTGTCCCACTCTTTTGATGTATTGCACTTTATATGTCCGCATACCAATGCTTTTATGATATAATTTTATCGAAATAAAGCTTTTTGACTTGACTTGACTGCTTGTATACTAGTGAAATATAGAAATATTAGGTGTTTAGAGGCGTTCAGACAACTTGTGGGCAAGTGGCAGTACACCTGCTGTACCATTCGAATAATGACCCTGTTGCCTACACTAGTGGCTGCCTGTTTAGTTGTAAAATATAGCAATGATCTGTATTTAGCGGGATGATTGGAGATTTTGGTCCTGATGCCACTGCACCTGCTGCACTATTGAAATCATGACGCTGGTGCTTATTAGATAACTGAACTTATGACTGCCTGTTTAGCGCTGGTGCTGAGTTTGGGCTGCACTGGTGGTGGTGCACTGATGAGGAGGTAGTGCTCTGCTGAGATGGTGCTGTGCTAATGCTGAGGTGGTACTGAGGTGGTGCTGTGCTGACACTGAGGTGGTGTTGAGTGATGTTGAGATGGTGCTGAGTGATGCTGTGGTGCCGCTGTGTGATGCTGTGGTGTTGCAGAGGCATGCTGAGGTGTTGGTGTTGCAGTGATGCTCAGGTGGTGCTGAGCTTGGTCTCAGGTGGTGCTGAGTGATGCTGAGTTGGTGCTGTGCTGAGGCGATGGTGCACTTATGCTGAGGTGGTGCTGCGCTGATGCTGAAGTGGTGCTGCATTGGTGCTGAGTTGCTGCTGAGGTGGGGCTGCACTGGTGGTGAGGTTCGGGTCTGCTGGTGGTGCACTGATACAGATGTGGTGCTGATGCTGAGATAGTGCTTTGCTGAAGTTGAGGTGGCGCTGCACTTGTGTTGAGGTTGTGCTGCAGTGGTGGTGGTGGTGCACTGATGAGGAGGTGGTGCTGTGCTGATGCTGAGATGATGCTGTGCTGATGCTGAGGTGGTGCTGTGGTGTTACTGTGCTGGTGCTGAGGTGGTGCTGTGCTGCTGCTGAGGTGGTGCTGTGCTGCTGCTGAGGTGGTGCTGTGCTGATGCTCTGCTGATGCTGAGGTGGTGTTGCACTGGTGCTGAGTTAACCTGAGGTGGTGCTGAGGTGGTGTGCTTGTGCGGAGGTGATGCTCAGGTGGTGCTGAAAGATACTGAGGTGGTGCTCAGTGATGATAACATAGTACTAAGTGATGCTATATACTATATAGATTATAGTTCCTTCTGCCATTTTATAGCACTGCCGTTCGTTCTGTGTCGCTCTGGAAATGCCATCTTTCATGTATTTTGTTTCTTGTGTTTGTTGTGTAAAGGTAGTAGACTTAGTTCAATGATTCGTTTAAAATTGGTCTGTGATGGTTAGTTTGACCCAAGTGAAGATCTTTTTAGTGTCCTGTGTGTATGAGTGGATGAGCGGGGGACTTTTCTGTTTTTTCTTGGGAATGCATATTTGGTTGTCCGTGGTGTTGGTCTGTCAGACACCACACACCTAAAGTACACAAGCTCGTAGCTCAAATATAAAACAGTGCACAGGTAGCAAATGTAATACGCCATACCTTGGAACAGGTCCAAACAATGCACACAACCACACACTGCAAATCAATCAGGACAAGTGGGAAACAGCCCAACAAGGGAAGAGCCATGAAAATACCACACAAACCATTATGGCATTCTTCAATTAGGGTCTTCGCAGAACACATCAGACACAAATTTCAATTATCCATTGCAGTACATGATACAGAACATATGATACTGCTGTGCCACGTACATGCTGAATACAACAACATGCATCATATTTACAAATAGATGACAGGTCCCCTGCCCTCAATTGTGAAAGTGCACAATTTGCTGACATGGAAAAACACAGTCAGTCATGCACCATGTAGTGGGTGTACATGCATCATGGCTCTGCAAGTAGTGCCGAATGAAGAGAGCACCAACGGACCACACATTAATCAAAAGTTGTTTTTGTACATCAATCTGTGTTGTTGCTGAATGGAGCATGCATTGGAAGAGCATACAAACTATCCAAATCACATCCTCAACACATGTCGTACACATACATGTCTCCCCTGGTGATGTGGAGCAATCTTATGGCCAAAATCCAAATCCAGAATGTGTGTTGTCTGTGAACAGGCACACACATGTGTACATTGACATGTTGTACCACAACATGCATACATGCAGAGTCCAATTCAAACTATGCACAAGTACCTCAATGAAAATGTATTTTGTCTATAATGGTCCCAGTAAGTCAAGTGCACCATGTAGCAGTGCCACTGTCAACTAGACTCTGTCCAATATTAGTGGCAAGGTTGATGTAAAGAGAACCAATTTATTCAAATCTAAAGCAGACAAGATATAGACTCTCAGTCACCCTCAGCACAATGACTAGCAATAAGGTACCCTGATGATGTCCCAACATAGTAATCATCAAAACCTCAACCCCTAGGTCGAGCCTATACAGCACTTGTGCTCTTAGGTGATCTGTTGTAGGTACTATGTGGGGGTCTGACTCCTCTCACGCTTTGGGTTGGCTTTTGTGTGTGTCACATCGTAGCCTGCTAATGGTGTGTGTGTATCCCACCTTTTTTCAAAAGTTCACTCCCATAGAGGATTGCAGCGGGAGCAAGCAGCGGCGTGACGGTGGCTGCTGCGGCAGGATGCACGCTTTGCTCCGACAGCTACCGCCCATTAGTTCCACCTCCTCCCTGGCCCCTCTCCTGCAAGTCACTTTCCTTAGTGTTTCCCACCGCGGATTTGCCAGTTCATATTATTGCTTTAAATTAAAAAAAAAAAAAATGTGAGCCCTGCATTTACGGGTCTCATGGGTCATGCCACGACCCTCTGGTGTTGTACATTCTTTTTATGGCCCAGGAGTGTTAACTAGGCACTTGAAAGTGCAGCCACAAAGACCTCTGATCTGTCCATTTTGAAACAGTTTTCCGGTTAATTGCATTCGCATTGAAGATGGAGGGAGCAGAATGCAAAGCGTTGGCGATTGGATTTTTAAATTCCGTAGGTCGGGTGCAAATGAGGGGTGGCATATAAAACTGGGCAGTATTGATGGGGTTACGCGATGGGTGATTGTCTCTGGAATACACCTTTTAAAGTCAATTGAACTCCAACAAGTCTATAGCTTCTTGATATCAAGCTTTAAGTCAAATCCCAGGCAGTTGTGTCAATTAGTCACTTGGGGGCATATTATCAAGACAGACAAGACAGGTTAGATGTCCTTCACATCTAACATGGGCTTCAATTGGAATTCCAAAGAGCATATTATCAAGCCCATTATCGCCGTTTTAGCGGCAGTTTTCAGGCGCTAAAGTGGCGATAATTTTATCGTCTGTCTTGATAATATGCCCCTATGAGCGTCCAGTCATGTCAGTGTTTTAATTTGGCAGGAATTCATAAGGACTGGATACCTAAACTTTTTAAGTTAAAAGGGAAATCCCCTGCACTTCTCAGCACAAGTGCAATTCTTCTAATGGGAGAGAAGCAGCACTTCCCAGTAGTCCTATAGGTACTATATTACAGTATTTGTTTCAATGTAAAGAACCATCATCAGTAAGGTTACTTACTGGACTTCTTCACGTCGCCAGGTCAGTATATTCAAGTTCCGGGCTTAGAGAAATACTGCCCCTGGTTACACGGAGTCACCTCGCACCATTTATCGACCCGATAGTCTTAGCCACAGGCACCGGGGTCATGTTGTTAGTGTGGGCAGCAAAGCTAACAGCAGGCGATGTCCGGTTAAATAAATGTAAAGGTTAGGAAATATGCAGGGGCAGCTTGAGGCGAGTGCGGCTGACCTCAGATGGCGCCGAATTTTCAAAAATAATTTGAATGTAAAAGCACTGGCTGCAGAGTTCCTTGCCTTCAGCAGTGTTGAGGCAACATAAAAATGGCAAGATAACTCTGGTGAATATTGGGTCTGCAGTAGAGAGATGGAATTTTGTCTAGTACGAGTTTTGGCTCGTCATAAAGTAATGCAGAGGGCTAATATACCTGCTGCAAACAACGCACACAATACAGATCACTACAGTGCATTTACTGTAGATTGTTCAGCGGGTTACTGCTTCTGTCAGAAAGATGCTTTTGTTACTTGCAGTTTATAAGTTTCAATCCTATAATATGACAGTTAGCTATTACATGCCACCAAAGAACTCCACGCAAACTGCAAGGTATGATCAGGGTCACAGGAATTATGCGGCAGAGGAGGACGGAGTAAATTATGTAGATGGCAAATGATGTTGCATAATACGGCACATATTGTGATAGTATTCATTATTCTGTCATTTGTATACTTGTTAACACTGTCTGGGCATTGTTTTTTTTTTATTTTTATTTTTTTTAAAGCTTTATTTAGATTTGTAAAATCAAACGATACACAAATGTCAGCTGTGCAATCATCGATGACAAAGCATAGAGGTACATCAAAACATTTCCAGCTCCCTTGCAATATATGTAAATTATGAGTGGCATCCAACAGCAGAACCCCCTTGCTCATTCCCTCATCTGTACTAGTCCAACCTGAAACAGAGAACACTGTCTGGGCATTGTTTGCAGCTCAAGAGTACTGGCTCAATGCCCAAATATAGCAATAAGCAACTGAAAGGTGACCACTCTGCCTTTACAAAGGGCCTTCCGCTGCATGGCAACATGTCTTGCTGCGTTTTTAGTAACAATTGAATTGTTTGAGTTAGCAGATAAGGGAATATGTGGCAAGTACAGCAAATCCTCAATATTGTGAAAAATGCCGCACTTCCGCATAACTCCAGTGGCCCTGGGTGCAGGTAAGAGTGTTATATATTTTTTTCCCTGTAGCTTTCATTATCCTAATGTTGCTAAAAGAGGTTAACTTGGGTAGAAATCAATCCTAATTATTAAAATCAACTCCTAACCATGATGTTAGGTTTTAAATTGTGAGTTTTGGCTTCTCCAGATAAAGCACTCTTAAAACATACTGCCTACCAGTATGGATTACATGTGATGCCTGCACCGTGTAGTCCTCTTTGTTTCATGTAACATTTCCTAGAAACTTATTTACACACATATGATTCATTGTCTCTGTACAATGTGTGTGTGATGTAAAGGTCTCTGACACCCTACTCTGGTTAATTAGCGCTATGAAACAAAAGAGTTGCATGTGAAAGAGAGTGGTTGTGAAGACTTGAGGGGCACTGTTGGAGGGTGGGAGTGAGGGAATTTGGGGGCACCAACAAGTGTTGTCGCACCGGGCGCCAACAGTGCTGAAGTCAGCCTTGGTAATACATAACCAACCTAAACTAGCAATCCATAGATGCCTTCATTTTTTTGGTGTGGCATGCACTTCTTGTGGAGAAGTGTGGCTCAGGGGTTAGAGGCGGCAGACCCGGAAGCTGAGATCGGTCATGGACCAGGGTTCAATTCCCCGCCTTGGCAGGTCTTGGGCTAAAAATTCCACGGACTCGATAATTCTCGCCCCGGTGCCTCCTCGACTCACGGGTTCACACTCTGCGACTCTGGGCAATAGCTTGCTTAATCTCCACAACGGCCCCTCGCGGCGGGATGCTTGACTTTCACCTTGTGGATACCCTGCTATCTCACAGGGGAATACCAGGACAGGTTCCCTAAGCAAGCGCCGGGAAACCCACAGTGGGTAGCTGTGCGCTATATAAGCTCAACTCCATTTACATTTACTCTGAGAGCATACATATTAAAGCAACCTCTTTGCAGGTGTCACACTCTTTTGTAGGGTGACATGTTGGCACCATGTCACCGGGGCACCACTTTTCTGTTTCTGGGGTTTGCTTTTATCTATCATTGTTATCAGATGCATTGATCCAATCCAAATCCAAATGGAATAATTAAAAAAAGAACCAAGACTACAAATCCCAGAAAGCAGTGATGTGTAAAAGCAACGTACAGGAAAAGGACAGTGAATTTCCAGTGACATCACACCATCCTCTCATCAGTGTACCAAGCTGATTTTGCTGCTTTTTGGCAAGGTTCACGCTATAGAAATACCATGTACAAACAAACATAACGTACTCAGTCTGCAACCAACATGATGTAAAACGTGTTCTATGGTGACATTCAAATATTGTGACAAAGAATATTCTACACTTTTGATGCACTGTATATGTTATTCAACGGAATGCAATTTTGTGCCTGAATTTCTAAATAAGATCACAGTGTAAATGTATAGCTGTGAGTTAAAGCTCCTCAGCTGCATTTTTCCAGAGTGTAGATTGTACATCTAACATGTCCGGACTCTTATCTGGTTCAATTCCTGCATTTAACTATTCATATAAGTTGCAACTAAACTGACTGTGAAGAGATTAATTGACATTATGTTTGACCTAGCATAAAACCACAAAGCCTCCAACATGACTCAGTGAGTTAAACACTCACTGCTGAGCAGAGCAGTGGCCTGTAAATCTCAGGTTTGATTCCGGACTAGGCCAAGTCATTTTTCTATTCTTTTGAAGCCATTAATTTATTTGCTTTCCCTTCCCTTAACCTCCCTGTGCCTCCCCCTCACCCCTCCCACAACACTGCTCACACACCCCCACCATCCTATCTGAGGCCACAGCTCGCTTTGCTAATCTCCTAACCCCACCCTGTTTGGGTAATTTTTGCATGATTTGAAGTGCAGTGTCCTCATTTAATCTCCCCCCCCCATGCCCTCGCACAACACTGATTGCCCGCCCTCACCTCCGAGATCGCTGCATTGCTTTTTTATCTTTATTTTAAATTAGTAGCTTTCATTTATGTTGAGCCGACACCAGACTCAAACACAGGTCACCTGCTCCACAGTCAGCAGCTCTCACGCTGCACCATATCCTTTCCCTTTCCATGTTGCAGAGTGCAGTACCTTATGTCGCCAAAAGAGGTTCCAAGGTACACCTAGCGACAGCCTGTGGTACTGCACCCTTCCTTTCACTGCCTCATACACAGTTAACAGTAATTGTTGCTGTACCTGCAATAATGTGCTGCATAGCTAAATACTTATAAGGTCCCAAAGGCAAGACCGATTGCATTGCAAATGCTTCTTTTAAACACGTTTCTTTTGTGTATTTGCAAACATTATCGGCTCCTCGACAATACCAAACAGTGTCTTGTTGCAGAAACATCAGAGTAATTAATAGGCATAAGTAGTTTGCAGTGCATAACGAGAATAGATGGGAGGGATACCTGTAGTTGTGCATGTGTGCAATCATCCGTAGGAGGAGGATGGTGATGCAAAGGGAAAGCAATAGTAGCAGTCGCAGCCGGTACACAGGGTGTTAAGTCCTGCACCATGCATGAGGGGGAGACCCATAGACTTTAAAGAGGATGTTGGAAAAGAACAAAGAGTCCTTGTGGAACACCATGTTTGTGGGTAAGTGTCGGAACCAGGGGGACAGGGGATAGAAGGAGAGCAACAGACAGTGGGGGAGGTAGGATGGGGGAAGGAAGGGGGGATAGGAGAAAAGAAATGACTCAGGACAACAGCAGCAGCTGGGCAGGGCATCCACTGTAGGTAGTGAAACAGGAGTGTCGCCCCATGTTTCGGAGGTGTCTATCCCAGTCTGGAAGGCCACAAGCAGGGCATCCAATTGGTGAGAGATTGGGTATTTCCGGAAACTTCGCAATTCCTCTAAGTGCAAGGGCGCCACCTCTGCCCACACCCCCACTGAACAGGCCCAGGCAACGGAGCGGGTGGGTCCTCGACTTTCAGACGTGTGTGATCCCAAGCTTAGCCAAGAGGAGCACCAGATCAAGGAACCTGGCAACTGCCCTGTTGCTCTTAGGGTGCAGAAACAGCCTGAGAGCACACATGCCCCGTGAGCATAGTGAGGGGACCCCAGTAATTTTGGAGAGGCAAGCTGCAATAGTTGACCAGTAATCTGTGAGCATGGGCAAGACCAGAACATGTGCATGAAGTCTGCATTTTCGCACAGACCGCATCCATTCGGTTAAATATCCAATTATTCCTACACAGGGATAAGACATGCTCTGTGGAGGATGTAAAGCTGTATGAGCGCATTCCGGGAGACAGCAGCTTGGAAGGCCAGAATTGTGGCCCATTCTACATCACTCACTCCCTGCCCAGGTCCTCGCCCCACTGGCAACTTCAGTACGGGTTGCAGTGGCCTCCAACGTGCACATATGGTGTCAACGATTGAATTATAGATGAGGAACTGCCCGGGGGGAGGCCCATATGATCACACAGGTCTGAAAATGGAAGGAGTGCAGTGTCAGAAAAAAAGGTAACCCAGAGTGTGGATATCTGCCCTCATACTAAGGGGTAACAGATGGTAGCAGGTGGTAAGTTAATTCCCTAGGAGTTCCAGGTAGCGGGAGAAGGGGGTATGGTGCCCATGCACTGGTGAGGTGCAGGCAATGATGGAAAAAGCTCAGCGCCACAGACAGAAGATGGAAAAGCACCATGAAGCATGACGTCCAGGGAGCATCGAGATGACGTTCAGGGAAACAGCGTGCCACCCACTGCAATAGGACAGTAAGGTAGTAATGCTCAAAATTGGTATCCCCTAACCCACCCCTGTCCACTGGTGTGTACAGTTTTGCCAGTGCCACAGTGATTACCATGCCTGCGATCTCCCTCATAAGTGGATTGGTAACAGTTGGTAAGGGATATGCGAAGACAGCCCTGTTTCCAACGGAAGCTCCAAAGGGTTGCCCAAAGGCCTTCAAAGAAGGAGTGTGGTAAGTCATATGGGAAATTTGTTTACTTTTTCGAAAAGCGGGGCAGAGCTACGATTTTATAAATGGCTGATCCACCCAACTGCAACAGAGACAAAACCAGCCAGAATTTTGTGTCAGTAGCCAATTTGTCAACGAGGGGTTGCATGTTCCTCGTCCATGCCAAGGGGGTTTACCGCATCACAAACACTCCCAGGTAATGGAGTCCCTCCCTTGTCACCTGTGTCCTCTGCCAAGCCCAAGTCCTGGGGCTAGGAATTAGCCAGTAAAATGGAGGATTTGGAAGTATTAACCCGTAGGCCTGAGATTTTCCCAGACATATGACGAATTTGTAAGATACGGAGTCCCTATTGTTCTGGGTGCATTAGAAAGAATAGGACATCATTCACATATAGGGCCACTCTATCAGAGATCCCAGTGTCCCATTCAAACCCTCTCACTTGGGCGTCTATGTGGATCTTTTCCACCAGGGGTTCAATGTCTATAGCAAACAGCAGGGGCGGTAGGGGCAACTCTGCTGCATACCCTGCTGTATAGAAATAGGATTCAATGTCTCCCCTCCGGTTCAGACAGTTGCGAGAGGTCCGTGTATAAAAGCTGCATGTATTTAATAAATTTCAGCCCAAAGTTCAGTCTCCGAAGAAGTACAAGTAAATAAGTCCACCCCTCTGAATCAAAGGCCTTTTCAAAATCAGCCAGGAACACCGCTGCCATCTGCCCCAGCCCACCTGCCTGTGCATTATATAGTTGCCGTATATTGTGTTGAGTGGCCGGTTTCGGCATAAACCCCAGTGGACCAGTGAGGGGATCACTGTCAATAGTCAGTTCACCAAAGCCTTCGCTACCATTTTTGCTTATGTATTTAGCAAAGAGATGGTCCGAAATGATGAACAATTGTCCAGAGGTTTCCAGGCTTTGGGATGACCATAATTTCTGCCTGACGGAGGTTGGGGGGGGGTAATGATTTCCTGCCTTGTGGATGGTCTCCTCCAATGGTGAGATTAGTCTCTTTGGGTAGAAATGGAAAAACTGTGCCAGAAACTGATTCAGGCCCTGTGTTTTTCCCGAGTTCAGTTCGATTAATACCTCATGGAGCTCAGTCGTACTCAGGCTATCTTCCAGTGAGATCTTCTCATAGTCAGAGAGCCCTCTGAGGGGTAGATCTGACAGAAATGTTTCTATTTCCTGGCTGGGCAGGTATTCCCCACATGTGTAACGTGTAGAATAGTAATTTGCAAAGATCCAAAGTTTCGTCCATCACTCCAAATCAGTCCCCTTCCAGTACCATGGAGCCCCGCAGCAATTCGGCCAACAGCTATGTCAGCAGATCTGGAAAGGTGGTCATCAGCGGGACAGGAGCATCAATATTCATCAGGGTCTGTGGTTAGCCTCCCAGGAGTCCTGTTTTCCCCAACTATCTTTCCGACTTATCCATCCATTCTTGTTGCACCTCTAAGGGGACGTGGTGCTTAAACAATATCACTACTCCCCAGACCGCCCTAACAAAACTAGCATGGAACACTTGATTCAAGCCTAGTATGACCAGGAATGCCATCTTATTTCTAGCAAGCTGTGTTTCCTGCAGAAACAACATGTTGACCTGTAGCCTGTTTTCAACATCACCCCTCTTTTGACCTTATCTAACATTCCATTCACATTCCGGGTAGTCAGCTGCAGCTGATCCTGCAAAGTAGAGTGGGTTACACTAGCCATCTTGGGTCGAGCGGGTCTTCCCTTTCTGTAGATGTGGTTCATAGGCACGAGTGTCTTTGGATGGAATGGGGATGTATACAGAGGATATGAATCATAACCCAACAAGCCAAAGTCCCAACCCACCATACTTCGAAAACTAGAAGCATCTGTCTTGGGACAGAATGTAGGAGGATGTCAAATGGGCATCCCAACTGCTCCACCCTGCGGTTCATATTCCAACAGTCTCTTGGCTGTAAACTACATTCAATAGCCAAGAAAAAAGAAAAAAAACAAGTAAGTGGTGCTTATCTCTGTTTGAGCATCTCCTACAAAAGACCTTGATCCCTCAGCATAATTCCTCTTGGATCCTCCGGACCCAAACATGTCTATTAATCGTATGCAGAGCAGTTCCAATTCCCGCCTCTTCAACACCACCTCAAATTGGGGGCACCCATCTGGGGTGGCTCAGGATAAAGGCTAGCTAGTCTTTTTTTGTTGTGGGTACATTCTAGTTTGTAGCTCCATGCCTTGCAGTTATCTCTATGTCTTTGTCATTTTCCTGCAAGCCTTGTATAGACTCTTTTTGGCCCTTGGAGGGAGATGAACGCTCAGAGCTGTTCAATCATGATCTAGTCCTGTTGTGTCGACTAGTGAGTTGTGGCTGTGGTGTCATTTTGGCATCAGTCTTCGCAGGGCAGTCTTCTCCAAAATGCGGCAGGGTATTGTACAGAGTGGCCCCTCTCCTTCACCTACTCCCTCATCTTTTCCGGGGTGTCGAAGAAAAACGTATGAGACTAGAAAAGCACTTTCATCTTAGCTGGATATAATAACATAGATCTGGTGATAAGACTGTGAAGTTTTCATTTCGCTTCCACAAATGACTGTCTCTGCTTTTATATTAGCCATCAATAGTCCGGACAGATCAATAATTTGGATTATTCGAACAATAGGAAATCCTGTTTGCAGGCGTACACAGGACTGCATCTCTATCATGGCAATTTAACAGCCACGCTATTATGGGACGCACGGAGGCCTATGCACCACTGACCTGTGTGCACGCTCAACTTTGAAGCATGAGGAGATCAACTCCTGTGGAATGACCTGTCTCAGCCAGCATTCCAGAAGGTATTTTGGGGCCAATCCTTTGCCTCCTTCTGGGAATCCCACAAAACATAGATTGTTTCTTTGTGCCAGCACTCTGCATCCTCCACCCTTGCCCCCAATTCTCCAGAGGCACTTGTCAAGCAGTCGCCAATTGCTGCAGGGTTTTCAGCGGACCCTTCAACCCAGCTCGGGCTTCTGCCTAAGTGAACCTGTTGGCTGCTTTCCTTACATACTGTTGTAGCAATATGACTGCTCCCACAGCTCCAGTCTTAGTTTCAAGTGCCTTTCTGGACTGAGTAATAGCCTCAAAGTTCGCAGAAGTGCCATTTGGCGGGTCTGTAGTAGGCCCATGTGTCTCTGACGGAAGGGCAGATGGTGGGGCGGATGCACTGCTGTGTGTTAATCTGTCGATGGTACGTTGCCTCCCTGGGCCATGGTGTTTTTCTCTCCCCATGATGTATCTGCATGCAGTAACAACCTACCCAGCTGGTTGATTTTTCAACCCTACCAGCCTTCTAAGGCCCAAGCCACAGAGGCAGCACGAGCGATCTCCGCCCCCGCAGATGACCAAACTTTTCCCTTTGCAATGGAAGAGACGTAAGGCACCCCCCTCCATGTGCACCAGGCAGCCACAGATGACCACATCGATAGAGGACCTGTCTCGAAGGTGGGGGACAAGGGGGGCTCATCGTCCTCCATGTAGACCCAGACAGAGAGTTCCAAAGCAGCACTCCTCTTCTCCTCCAGATCTCATCACTCATTGACCCTCTAGCTCTCCCCGGCACACAGCCATCAGAGGCTGCTCGAGCAGCCAGCAGGCTTTGTATGCTGGCAGGCAGAAATGTGGGTGGGGCGAGGAGAAATGGCAAGAGAGAAGCCAGCCAAAGCAGTTGCTCCATGAGGGTGCTTAAGCCAGGGTCCATCACTGCTCCCAGCAAACGGAGGGCAGCACCCCCACTCTCCTTACGCAGTCCTTTTGTTAGGGCAGGTCCCACTCTCCAGCACCGCATTAGAGACTGTGTGTCTCCTCAGGCCCCCTGCCCTAGGAATTATCCCATTGTTCCGGGTGGGAGGCAGTTCCTCTGCTCCTCCCTTGCTGTATATCCTCTTAGAGCGGGCCCCACAGGTCTATGTGGGGACTCTGCACATCTTGATAGGGTCCCAACTGCAAGAGCTGCTCCCTTGTTCGTGGAGTGTGGTGCCCCCACCTCTCCCCCACTGCCACGTGATCAAGACAGGCCCCGCGGTGCAGAGACAGAATATCGGATCAAAAATATCGAGTTGCACAAATATCGAGTTGCAAATATCATGGGTCAGAAATATCCACAGTAAGAATGTCGTGGTCGAGAAAATCGACTTAATGTAAGTAATGTCGATTTTAAAAATATCGAAGTGTTTAATATTGTTTGCAAAAATATAGTTGTTAAAAATATTGTTTGTTTATTAATGTTATGTAGTTTTAGTATATATTTTATATGTATGTGTTGTATGTTTTTTTGTATAAGAATTGTTTGCATTTTTAATATATGTGTTACATTTTTAGTAGTTATTAATTTTGGTTTTATTTGAATTTTGCGTTTTAAGTTCTGTAGCGGGTTGTGGGTTTATAGGGGAATGGGGTGGGAAGTAATTTAATTATATTAAATGTATTGATTATTTTTTATTTATTAATATTTGTTTAATTGAGATGTTATAGTGGTAAATGTGTAAAGTAATGTATTATTAATTAATTAATAATTGGTTGTTAATTTAGATTAATGAATTGGTAATTAATTTGAATTATGGTAATTGTGTAATTAATTTTAGGTGTGTGTTGTGTTTATAGATGTTAAGGGCGGGAAGTAATTTATTTTTAATTGATGGATTAGCAATTGGTTGTTAACTAATTGGTAATTCATTATGGTAATTGTGTAATTCATTTTAGGTGTGTGTTTTGGTGTTGATAGGTGTTAAGGGTGGGAAGTAATTTATTTGTAATTGCTGGATTAATAATTGACTGCTAATTAATTTTAATTAATTAATTGGTAATAATTATGGTAATTGTGTAATTAGGTTTAGGTGCGTTTTGTGGTATTTATAGGTGTTAAGGGTGGGAAGTAATTTATTTTTAATTGAATTCATAATTGGATGTTAATTAATTTTAATTAATTAATTGGAAATTGATTATGTTAGTTGTGTAATTAATTTTAGGTGTGTGTTTTGGTGTTTATAGGAGTAACAGGTGGGAAGTAATTTGTATTTAATTAATTAATATAGTTGTTAATTATTGTTTATTATTTGATATGTATTTTGGGTAATTGTTTATGTTTTTGTTTGTTGTTTTTACTTTTAAAGGGGTGAAGGGTGGGTATTAAATGCATTTTAATTCCTTTATTATTAGTTGTTAATAGTAATAGTTTTTCATTTATAAATAGGTTTTAATTGTGTTTTAATATTTAGAGTTTAATTTAGGTGTGTGTTGTGGATATCATAGTGTTAAAGTGTGTGTAGTCCATGTTTACTAGTGTTTTAAATTAATAATATTTTTTACATTGATTATCAATTATGTTAATTTTGTTTAAAAAAATAATTTAAAATGTTGAAGTGTTTTGTTATCGGTGTGGTGTTATAGGGTAGGAAATACAATAAAGACATTTATGTATTAATTAATTTATTTGTAAATATTTTCTAGTTTAAAATATTTCTTTTTATAAATGCATTTTATTATTTTATATTATATATTATTTGTAGGTTTTTTATATGTCGTTATTATTATAATTTTTGATTGTTCTTTTCTATATATTGTTTATAGATTTTTATGATCCAGAGATTAGACAATATGCAGAGGGTTTTCTCTGGATAATTAAGGAAGACATTTTTCACAAGATAACTTGGCTTAAAAATCTAAGGGCAATGCTAATTGATCTGGGGTTTTCCAATCTTTGGAATAACCCAGCGGGTGAAGAGTTTCCAAGCAAAGAAGACCTCAAATTACGTTATTGGGATTGGGTGGGTGGCAATTTGCTGAACGACGTTAGGTCCGACTCTATGGCTGGTCGTTTTTTGGAGACAAAAATTTTTCCTATCCTAGAAAACTATTGGGATACTATCACGGTACCAATGGATAGGAAGTTAGTCTTCCAGCTAAGATCCGGATCTATTCCCTTAAAAAAATTAACGTCACGTTGGCATAAGTCGACCAACAGGTTATGTCCAGCCTGTGGTAATGCAGAGGAGAGTGTAGGTCACTTTCTATTCGTATGCAAAGCCTACTCATTACCCAGGAGACTATGGCTCACCCCTGTATGTAAAAACCTGGGGACACGTGATAGCACAGTGGCTTTAAGAATTGTGTGTACAACAACCCATGAATCGATAGTCATTGGGGTAGCCAAATACTTGGGTTGGGCCTGGGCCATCAGGCAACGTTTAATGGGGGGGACCAGTTAATCAGGTTTTTCTTTTATTTATTTTTTTTGGCTAAAAATGTAAAATTACTTGTCAAATGTAAACATTTCTATGCTAATACTGTATGAGCTGCACAGAACGCCTATATGAATTTATATTTGTAAATATCTTGTTTTTTAACCTCTAATGTTTTTATGCTGTGCTACATGAATTTATATTTGTAAATATCTTGTTTTTTTAATCTCTAAATGTTTTTATGCTGTGCTTTTATGAGAAATATCTCGAATAAAGCTTGTACACCGTAGATTATTTTATAATTTTTTTATTTTTGTTTGAACTCTTTGAGTGTAAATAGTAATTTTTGTCCCTTCGCTGGAGTGGGTAATTTTTAATCCTCAGCTATCCAATACTTTCCCTATTGTTGAACTCTTTCGAGTGGGAATAGTAATTTTTACCCTCCGCTATCCAACACTTTCCCTACTGTTGCACTCTTTGGAGTGGGAATAGTCATTTTTACCCCTCCGCTATCCAACACTTCCCCTACTGTTACACTCACTGGAGTGGGAATATTATTTTTTTCCCCTCCGCTATCCAATACTTTCCCTACTGTTGCTCTCACTGGAGTGGGAATAGTAATTTGTACCCCACCGCTATCCAACACTTTCCCTACTGTTGCACTGATTGTATTGAGAAAATATTTTTTAATAGTTTAATGTTTTAATTTATTATAGAATGTATTTTTTATATTTTAAATTATTGATATACATATTTTTGATTTCTATATAATTGTAAAGCTTTAAAGAAAGTTCAAGATAATCATTTATTAATTATTTTAAATTAAATATATATATGTATGTATAAATTCTGTCTGTTTTCTTATCTTTTTAAATTACATTTATTTGTAAAACATTTTTTAAATGTATATTAAATTTAATTAATTTTGTTAAAATTAATATTAATATATTTAATATATATTATTTTATTTTATATATATATTAGATTGATAGTTTTTACATATATAACTTTTTTACACCTATATTTTTGATTCGTTATTTTTGTACTCACCTGTGTAGGTATGGGAATCGATATTTTTGTAGTCTATATTGTTTTGTAGATATTTTTAACATCGATATTTTTGTTATCGGTATTCTATCAGTGAACCAGCCCCACACCCTCTCTCCAGGCCCCAGGCACCACTCTCCGACTGGCATCCCGCTACAGACCCCGTCCCTCTCTGACATTTCACTTGTGAGCCCCTGGTACTCCCACAACGCGTCTCCTCCAAGTCCTCTGGCACCTGCAACAGGGGGAGGGGGAGACCTCCTAGGCCCTCGTTCCAGGCAACGACGGCCCCGCCACTGGTTGGAAAAATGTCTAGTCTCTCCCATCGCTCCCGTCGGTTCTGGCCTGGACTACGATGGCTCCGCAGCTTCAGACCTCCTCTCCAGCACCAGAGGCGTGATGGGCCTTGCCACACCACAGACTGCAGTCCAACGTCTCCTCTGCCTGCTTCCTGACCGGGCCCTCGGATAGATATTTCTCCCGCCGTATGAAGTTTTCCTGCTTCTGGGGGTTCAGGACAGCCGCACTAAGGCATGTCTGCCATCTTGGAAAATAAAGCCAGACCCTCCTTTAACCAGTTTTTAATCTGTCCCTGGGACTCGAGAAAATCTCTGCTAACGGCACCCTTTGTAAGTAACATAATCCAACAGGGGGTCTCAGCCCACTCTGAAGGGGAAATCAGTAATACCTGTTATGAAAAATGCGCTTCTGTATTTGCTATCAAATGCCCTTACACCTGGATACCTTCAAACCTGCTCAGCAAGCAATGAGAGAAAAACGAAAATACAGAAATGTAGGTGGAAAATAGCCCCACATGAAAGGGTCATACTTTCTTTGAGCTGTCTATTAAAATACAAAGGATTCTTTAAAGTAAAGGTGAGTAAGAATGATACCAGAAGAACAAGGTGTGTTATCTTCTGTTAATTGCTGCAAGATTTGTGGTATCTTGTTTAAATACAGGCAAATATTTAATGTATTGTATTATATGTATTCAAGTATTTGCGCACCATTGCATTGATCATGGTTGTTTATTTAGCACAAAATACAACATTAATTATTTTGCCACATAGGTTTTCCTTCTCTGCAGTATATTCCCTCATCCCTACACCATCTTGCCTGTTGATACATTTAAGCGGCAGATAAAGCTGGTATGATGGCTTAGTGGTTAACGTTCCCAGTAGATTAACCAACCTCATAGTCACACGTTTGACTTGGTGTGGCCAAATTCGCCTTTCACTCTTTTAGGGTGAATAAAATAAGAATCACTGCCAACTCAGCCTTTCATTTTTATATGGTGACTTACATAGGATCAGTGAGTTCAGTAATGATAACTACTGGTAAAAATGAGAGAAAACTCCAAGACTTTAGTAGCAAGCAGTATATAAATGTACACATAAAAGTGTATATATCCAAACAATTGTAGGTCTCGGCTAGAGACAGCTTGAGATGTCTGCTGTCAAACCTATTGGTTCCAATATCTAACTTATACTTAGAATGAGCTTTGGGGCAGCCCCTTGCTCATAACTAGCCTTATTGTTGATCTTAGTTGTCTGCTCTTGATTCGATGGTTTCCCTCCCTATTCTTGTGTGTGTCCCACTAGGACCATCTTGGTCTCGCTGTGTTCTTATTGGATGAGTTGTCTCTTTTCACTGTTGACTTGAGGGGACCCATTTTTCCTTTGCAATTAGCACTCTATCGGGGTGATTGTGTTTTCTTTCTCCCTTGGTTGTCCCCCTTCCCTCGCAGACACGCTCTCATTTTTTCTCTCCCCATCCATCTCATCTTCCACTCCCCATTTTATACCCACCATGCCATTTCAATTTAGACCTAGCCATAGACAAGTCAGGCTTGACCCTGCTCCAATAGGAACAGTCCAGGCAGAAATGCCAGGCCAGGTCCTCCCTAAACCAGAACACAAGCAACA
This sequence comes from Triturus cristatus, assembly GCF_964204655.1. Taxonomy (NCBI): domain Eukaryota; kingdom Metazoa; phylum Chordata; class Amphibia; order Caudata; family Salamandridae; genus Triturus; species Triturus cristatus. The sequence goes on from NC_140587.1 coordinate 915,210,885, forward strand.
CAAAACCAGTTTGACTCTGACTCGGGCTTCTGAGTTGGATGTGGCTTGGTTCAAGTGGCACAGTGACTATGGGACCCGCGTCTGAGAATACGCTTGCCACTCAGGGCAGTACATCAAACATGCAAAAGGTGATCGGAGGAACGCTTGCAATATGTCTAACCACTGGCAATCACTCGGGGAGCAATTAAACCCATCGTTCTTTAACCCATTACGCCACCTCAGTTTGGACCCAGCCATATGCAAATCAGTCCTGCCCCTGCCCCAATAGAAACAATGTAGCCCAAACTGCAAGGCCAGGTCATTTCTAAACAGAACACAAGCAACCCGAACCAGTTTTGCCCTGACTGGGGCTTCTCAGGCAAGTGTAGCTTGGTTCAAGTGGCATAAGGAGCATGGAACCCATGTCTAGGCATACCCTTGCCACTTAGAGAGGTATATCAAACACACAAAACGTGATGGGAACAATGATTGTCAAACTACTGGCAATTGCTCGGTTTAGCATTCCAAAGCTTCAATCATTTGCCCACCATACAACCTCAGTTGGCAATGATGGCTTAGAATGCTATCCTGACTGACTGGCAGTGGTAAGTCTTATTGTAAGCATTCCTCCCATCACCTTTTGCATGTTTGTTTTTGTGTGATCAGTGCTGTGTACATCCTTCACACACTTTTCCCGACAATACACCATTGCTAAGTGTTCTCCGTAGAGAAGCCAAGGATTGCATGTGCATGAATCTCATCTCCTGAGCCCCCACTCATATCACATTATGAATATTCACCCACAACCAAAACTCACCCAGATGCTTAGAGGCGACACGGTTCACATAAGAGTCACATGTTGAAAGAAAAAACAGTACAACATATAAAATATAAAAAAAAACAAATACTCTTAGGAAATGCAAGATGAAGTTAAAATGTAATGTAAACGGGGAGTGCATCCCTGTTATCGGTTACCTCAAGGCTTTCTACAGTCCATGGGAATTCGAAGTGTTTTTGCCTATAAAGGACATGAGTTTTTGATTCGATATACATCATTTTCAAACTTTTTAATTACTGCCACATGTGAGACCGGGCAGGACCCAACCCACTTGAAGCTCTCAGGCAGCACACTGATGTGAAGTGAGTGACGGGCAGAAGCCCAATTCGACCCATGCCTTCCACTCTGCCTCCATATCACACACATCTTCGTAGGTCACTGTGCAATACCAGGCCCAGCCTTGCAGGTGGGAGAGCTACTAAAATCTCAAGCCAGATGCCTGGTACTGGCACATCACGAGTTTCTTTCGGACACTCAAGTCCAAAACGAGCTGAGCTTTTATGTGGCGTCTTCCTGCGCCCACGTTCTAACCTTATACACCAAGAATTACATACAAAGAAGTGACCTTTGGAATAAAATGGGAAAGAGAAAGAGCTACCCATCCAGTAGTGGAATTGCATAATGTGAAGCCAGAAAATGTGGGGTCAATACCGACTTCCCCACTTGAACAAATTAACAAATTGTGTGATCATAGGAACACATTTCATTCAATCAAGCTTAATTTTTCTTCATTATCACAAATGAGAGTGCCTTCAAATGCTTGAGTGTGCTGTACAAAAATGTCCTGTGTTTGATTTAACAGAGTATAATGTTGCTCAATCTATAATAAAAATCTAGGCCACATATGGGGTGCATAGGACAACTGACTTGCCTCTGACTTCACTAGTGCCACTGTCATCTGGGCGTGAGAAGCATGAATATTTCTAAATTTGTTTTAAAATGATCACTTTTAATAAATGGCTCTCAATGCTTTGATATAATCTTAAATTAAGCTGAAATACATTTGCAAGAAAGATACTTTTTTTAAAAGTGACTATCATATTTTTACATGAGACATTTTGCATAATTTACACGCCCAATCGTTTCAGTTCTTGGCTCATGGACAGGCTTTTAGAGTCAGTCCTGACCCTTGGCTCTATTCTGGCTCGACTCTCACTGTTAATATGTTGGCTCAACCACCTCTACTCAGTCTGCAGGAACAAAGACTCAATGTCACTTTTGCTGACACTGTAAGTTCAAGACTGACTGAGAAATTATTAGGAGGGTGTCCCACTCCATACACCATGCTGAAACTACACCTGTGAGGTCAGCCCTTTAGAGCCAATACCTGTTGGTTTTGTCAATGCTTGTTTTAAAGAAGAGGCCCTGCAAAGGGGAGTGCCACTGACATGGGGTGCCTTTATGCTCTGAATTACTTTAGATTTTTCTTTAAGCACTAATGACAACCCTACTGCTGATTTTGCAAAAATATGTTCATTTTAGAAGCTTTCAAAGATGGTTTCAGAAAGCCTTAAGGTTACAAGCTAATATCTTTTTAAGAGGTCCACCCTAACTGAATATAACCTTAGAACGAGAAGTTCCCCTCTAAAGCTACAGAATAAAGATGAATTCCTCGTACAGCAGAAAGAAACGTTAGAGACATTCCTTTATCACGACTACATACCCAGACATCTGTGAAGCTATCTAGAGCTCATTAAATGACTAGCTTCAACCATCCCACAGCAGAGGAAAATAATTTCCTGTCCAACCTCTATCAAGCAAGGAGCGGACACTTCGGAGACACTGAGCGGTCTAAAAACAAGCTGTACCATCATCTTAATATTAGATATGTGTGCTGATAAGGCAGTGAAATATTATTAAATAGCTGCGAGGCCAGCATTTCTTGTGAAATCATAGCTATGGAAATAGGCAGCGGTACTGATCTCTCTGCCTGGCAAGGATGTGCCTAGATTAGAATATTTTCAAAAGGTGCTAATGTTTTGATTACTTACACTAATCCCATTACTACGAATAAAAGAAGCAGGAAAGAAAGAAAGAAAGAAAGAAAGAAAGAAAGAAAGAAAGAAAGAAAGAAAGAAAGAAAGAAAGAAAGAAAGAAAGAAAGAAAGATTACTTACTATAATCCCATGACTTTAATTCCATCTACCTCCTGCCAGTCCTTACTAATGTGAAGTATGTATACTTGTCGCATGACCCCCAAATCATTCAGGTTACACTGGGTAGATTTCTTAAGCCCCATAAAGGACACTGTGATCTCTTAATAGAAAAGGAAAACTGGCAGATAGCTCTCACTGTTCTCAATCGAGTGTTGCTAGTCACATAAAACATGTCAAAGGATCTCTTGTCAGCAAGTGATTATTAGAGCGCCACCCAATTCCCGACATCAGTACACAAATAAATATTTGATTTTCATACAATATGATTATTTATTACACACAATGGGCCAGATTCACAGACTGCATTTTGTAGTACGTAAAGTAGTAAGACATCAGTATGAAAGAGCGCCATGAGGTTTTGAAAATTGTAGGGGTGCATCATAATCACGTATAGGCCGCATCGACATATATATTTTATGTTGTATTAACAAACGATCATTAGAGAAGTAAATGTAATAATAAATAATGTGAATGTAATATTAGAAATGTAATTCGTTTTAGTCGAAAGAGTAAAATGACTTTTAAAATGTAACCACCTATTTCAAAGTTTCTAACTAATTAATTCATGAGCAATGTGATGCATTAGATTTAAATGTGCACAGTATTAAGGCTGCACGTGTAGGAACGATTACTTATATATTGAATGTAATGAAATATAGTGCTTACAGATGCAACGTTTATTAATGTGTGTAGTTTTGATGTATAGAGGCCTAACTGAATGTCTATGTTTTACTATGAGAGGCCTATTCGCATTTCTTATGTTAGCTGAATTGTGTAGGCCAAAATGTACTTTCCCCGTGAAGGCTCTCATTTGGAGGCAGTCAGCGAATTTCATGTACAGGGAAGGATTTTCTATTCGCAGGCTTCTGTTGCAGGTGCAAGGATATGTCCTTGTTAGCTAAGACTAACCTTTTGTTTTAGGAGTTAGGTATGGAGGAGCGTTTGCTACAAGTGTCTCCAGGAATGCAGATAATGAGAAGCCGATACTTTTGGTGCTGAGGGAGCCTGGGACTCAAGGACATTTCAACCGCTATTGGACGAAGTACAGGTTTTAATGGAAAATTACTTCCAGAAGATGTTCACCAGAAGAGGTGTCCTCCATGTTGTGCATTTTGTATTAGGGACATAGCCCTGAGGGAAGGGGGTCAGAAGAGAAGGAGCAGATGAGGGTAGAAGGAAGAGATCGACATTGAGGAAGGAGACTTAGAACAGGTTTGGTAGCTTTGGCTACTGACCCTTCAACGTGAGTGTACTTCTTAGAAAGTCTTCATGCGCTGACACCTTTCCTTACTTCGCTTGGGAGATGCTAAGTAGGGATGTCACTTTAGTGGTAGAGTAGGGACAGACTAATCAATTTTTTTTTTAGGTATCCATGAAGACTGATTTAGACATTGGAGCAGTTATCTTTTGTTTGATATTTTTAGAGTTCATCACTCTTTTTATGCTTCATCGAATTAGGTTGTTGCGTAGGTTAAATTCTGTATTAGTGCCCATGTACTTTCTTAACCTCGTCATGAGGTGCTTGTATGTCCAGATATTTTTGGCTTTGTAATAAATCTTCTAAAACTTAATTCGGAGTTAGTGATTCTTCAGTATCGGAATTAATTGGTTATTGATTTTATATGAATGAGTTGGTTCTCTCCCCTTTACACTTAACAGCAGATAAAAAGATCCAGTCGGTTGAGGATTCTTAAGAGATGGTAAGATAAGGTAAGAATCCGGCGTTATCAAGTACTACTTTCTACAAAATGTCAATCCACAAGCATATGAGAGTCCAACACAAGTACGTTTACTACTTAGGGGTCGATTATGATGTCGTTCCGAAGGGCTCGGAATCGGATTTGGGTCTGCCGAATGCGATTCGGAACCCGTATTTCTGACTGATTTGGAAAGCTTTCCGAATGACCGCTTATGATTTTCAGAAAGCATTCAGACATTCCGAGTCGGTTCCGTATGGCATTTGGAGGAACTGAGTCGTTCGGAGCCGTCTCGTATAGGTTGTATCAGACATTGGGGGCACGTAGCAGGCCCCCCTTCACCCAGAGCCTTCCGAATGGGGCCCGTGGGGGTACCCAAGGGACCCCTCTTTGCAACCATGCACGTGTGGCAGACACCATGAGGTGCTTGTCACAGAGTGCAAGGTTTTCCCCAAATGCCCCTTTTTTTAATGGGAGCCTGTGTTCTCGTTCGGAACACAGGCTTCCACTGAAGTCAATGTGAGTCCGACCGGACGATGTTGGGAAGCATCGTAATTGGTCAGTCGGACTCGCAGTTCCTGATTTGGTCAGAAACGATTCCGAACCTGATTCAGTTAGAAGAGTTTCCGACCAAAATCGTAATCGGCCCCTTAGTAGTAAATGTGGGGGCACCAATAGAATGGAGGGAAAGGGGATTTAGAAAGTGCCAGGCTACTACAAACACCCATCTAAAAATGAGTAAGCACGTTGCTATTCACAAACTACACGTATAAAGTTAATACAGCCACAAAAGTAACACAATAGTAGTAAATATACTCCAGCCCAGTCATAGAGTAAGTCAAGCACTAAACTTGGCACTCAAAAGTACTGTAACTCACTTCCAGAGAAAATAAGCGTTGGCAAATTCAATAGGTCTGGCAATTCTCGTTTTGTTTGTCATGGTTTATGCAAAAGTGTATTGTTTGGGAAGCCACTGGGTGTTCAATTAAAAACAAAAAAAACATTGACTATAGGCAAAAATGGTTTTGGTCTCAATAGAGCACACATAAACATAGTACTCCCTGGCACTGAAGGGAACTACTTTGTGTGTGGATGTGCTCATTGTAATGCCGTAACACATAGTGAAGTCAACCACTGGCTGAGGTGGGCTGACAACTTGCCCCTTGATTCATTCTTAAGTGGGTTGGAATTTTTTTTTAATGAGACAACCACAGACAAATGGATGAAGTGTGGCTAAAACCCCCTATGTGTAACTATGCCATACACATACTTTTTGTAAAATGTAATTGTCTTAACTAACACAGACCAAAAAAAGACAATAGTTCTGCATTTGGCTGCCATCCTCTTGCCTTTGAGAAAGAAAGAAAGAAAGAAAGAAAGAAAGAAAGAAAGAAAGAAAGAAAGAAAGAAAGAAAGAAAGAAAGAAAGAAAGAAAGAAAGAAAGAAAGAAAGAAAGAAAGTAGGAAAGCGAGAAAGACAAAAGGGAAAAAAGAAAGGAAAACTAAGGAAAGAAGGAAAGAAAGCAGGTAATAGGGGAAAGGGTAGATAAGAAATAATATAAAAGGGAAGAAAGAAAGAAAGATAGATAGAAAGTCAGAAAATCTGAAAGAAAAAAGAATGGAAAGAAAAAAGGGAAGAAAGCAGGAAAGAAACCAAAAAAGAAGGGAAGAAAGAAAGAGAAAGAAATGTAGGAAGGAAGGAAGAAAAAAGAAAGAAGGAAGAAAGAAAGATGGAAAGAAAAAATAAAAGGAAGAAGGCAAGAGAAAGAAAGCACAAAGGAAAGAAACAAAGAAGGAAAAAAGAAAGGAAGGAAAGAATGAACAAGTGCTACAAATCAAACACTATAAAGGCTGGTTTTCTTTCTGGACCACGCTTTTAAGAAAGAAAGAAAGAAAGAAAGAAAGAAAGAAAGAAAGAAAGAAAGAAAGAAAGAAAGAAAAAAGAGAGAAAGAAAGAAAGAAAGAAAGAAAGAAAGAAAGAAAGAAAGAAAGAAAGAAAGAAAGAAAGAAAGAAAGTAGGAAAGTGAGAAAGACAAAAGGGAAAAAAGAAAGGAAAACTAAGAAAAGAAGGAAAGAAAGCAGGTAATACGGGAAAGGGTAGATAAGAAAGAATATAAAAGGGAAGAAAGAAAGAAAGATAGATAGAAAGTCAGAAAATTTGAAAGAAAAAAGAAGGGAAAGAAAAAAGGGAAGAAAGCAGGAAAGACACCAAGAAAGAAGGGAAGAAAGAAAGGGAAAGAAATGTAGGAAGGAAGAAAAAAGAAAGAAGGAAGAAAGAAAGATGGATGAAAAAATAAAAGGAAGAAGGCAAGAGAAAGAAAGCACAAAGGAAAGACACAAAGAAGGAAAAAAGAAAGGAAGGAAAGAATGAACAAGTGCTACAAATCAAGCACTATAAAGGCTGGTTTTCTTTCTGGACCACGTTTATCAAAGAACCATTGCTGCAATTGAGTCCGGAATAATCATGTTCTGGACAATTGTCCACTAATGAATTCCCATATATAATGTTGAAGCTTTCAATTTGTGTATAGCATGCATAGTAAAAAGAGGATAACTTAATACAGAACAGTTTCAAATGGACCCAATCTGTTATGCCGTGAAATATCAGCAGTCAGATATACTAAGAATACTCCATAAGGAATTTATAACATCATTGGCAGGAGACGGGAGCTTATGAAATATAGAATGTGGTCTATGCTCACATCTGGTAGAAAGCGTCCTGCTTTCACTACAGGCTCTAAACACAAAGGCAACACTAAAGTAATTATAACATAGAAACAAAAACCCTGGCACTGACAAAACTACCTTGTTTGTAAATGTGCTGATTGTGAAAGAGCAAAATGCAGTCATTCAAAGTAAAGTTAACCAGGGGGTGAAGTAGTTTGACCCATTGCCCCATGCTGTGTGCTGGAGTGGGTGGCAGCAAAATGTGAATGACCAAATAACAGAACAGTGGATGAAGAGAGGTGGCTGAAAGCCCATTTAAGTAAGTATATTATACATATAATTTTAGTAAAATCAAAAGGTCTTGGCTAACGCCAGACCTAATAATGGAGACAGGGACGTAAAATAACACCCCATAGGAAACAATGTTAACTAAACAAAATTAACTTAAATTTTAAAAGATACGTATATTATCTTTGATATATAAAAAGTGTGTATAATTATTAAATAAATATAATTTTAAAATAAACATAATTTAAAAAGTTATAAAATTAAACGTTTAAGCTTTTGTCAATAAAATTCTTTTGGTGTAAGACACAGAATGTAATACATTTTTTCAAAAGTTATTGTGTGTGAGACTTTTTGTTAATTGTTCTTTAATAAATATTATTTCTCAATTAAATAAATACATTTTAATTAATTCATTAATTGGTTAATACATATTTAATATAACCAAGAAAGCTTTTTTCAAATTATTCAATTATTTACAAAACAATCAAAGCAGCACTGAAAAATTGCAGTAAATAAAATTTACATTAAAAGATTTAAAAAGGAGCTTATGACAATAATAACATGTTTTAAAAATTCAGCTAGTTATGCAAATGTATAGCATTTTTTAAAAACTCCCTACGAGGCAAAAACACCAAGGGGCTAAACAACAGCCACATGAAATAAAGGGCAGGTTTGGGCTTATAAAAAAAGTGCAGTTTAAAAACTGGCAACAAAACATTGCATTTAAAGGGCACATAATATTTACAGAAAAAGATAAAATGCATCAGAGTCTGGGTGGAGGCATCATCAAAAGGGCAGGTTAAAATTGATGCTGAATCAAATTGAGAAAGAGGAAAACAGAAATAGCTCCTGACTGTATGAAGTGATCTTTCCCATGCATTTTTCAAAGGATGTAAGTAAGGTTCCATAACAACACAAGTTTGGATCATGGCATAATCTCTCACAGTAGGCTTTTTCAATGTATTTGCTTCTCAATTAGCCCTGAAGAATAACAAATAATGTCTTCACTCCATCCTCCTTAACAATCATAGGCGGTGAACTAAACAGGTCTGGTCTGTCCAGGGTTTATATAATGCCATTAAAGATTTCTTAACCATGGAATTTCAGCAATGACCTCACAATTCAGATAAGCCTGCTTATTTCATGTAGTGAAATCCAGGAGAGGGGCCTGGCAAGTTTAATATAATACTCAACATAGGTAAGCCCCAGCTCTTCATGTGTGCAAAAGGGTCTGCTTGATGGCAGGAGTCCTTGCAATCACTAACAGACGCGATTCTCTTCCTGCTGTAGTTTTGAGCTATCTTGATAGCTCCAAATGGCTCTCCAGGAGATCATAACTGGGACACACTTAGGTTTATAAATTTCTAAAATAGGTAGCACAGGTTTGTTTCCCACCCTTCTAGCAAACTCAAAGGTGACCATAACGGACTGGTTGAAATGAAGGCATCTATTAGAGATACACGGTAACCAGGAACTTGGTGTCAAAGGTCACTCCCATATACAGGAAATCAGTTACCCTCATGGGCTTTTTCTTGGTAGTGATGGGTCTGACCTTAGATCACTGATGACCACAAACCACATAGTGGGTTTTGGAGCTATTTGTCTTGAGATCCAAGTTGTCAATAAACTTGAGAAAATTGTCAATTAGACCTCTCAGACCATTAGGGGTGCGTGCAATTAAGACAGCGTAATCTGTATAAAGCAATGCCGGAACAAACAAAGATCCCACCTTTGGTTGGTACTTCCCATTTGTAGCAAAAAAAAGTGCTCAGACCATTAATATACAAGAGAAATAAAATAGGGGCACGCACACAGCCTTGGAAAACCCTCTGGCAAGGCTGAATGGCGCAGTACACTCCCTCTCCCATCCATATCTCACTTTAGCTGTCACCCCACAGTGTAAGGCACATAGAAAATTCACAAGTGCTTCGAATAGATCCATCCATAGCAAAATGACCCACAGCTTTGATTGGTTTATCTAATTGAAAGCACTGCCATGGTACCCTTTTTGCAATTGTGTACTTTTCAATAATTATATGTAGATTCAATCGTATATGAAAATTTACCTATAGCACTTGGGGTCTCGATTATACTTCTCATAAATTGGACCTATTGTGACCCTCCGCCATGAAGTCAGAAGGCTACCATTGGTAGCGGGGTTCAGGACATTAGCCCTCAGAATTCCATATTTGCTTTATTCAAGTCTATGAGGACCCCATCCAGTCCCCGGTGGGAGGGGCTTGCAGTGTTAGCTTCCACAACCTTGTCAAGCAAGAAGGTAATACTAGGCAGAAATATGGGAGAAGCGTACTGCATAACATCAGCACCATCTGTGCTGAAGGAATAAATGTTTCTAAAATGCTTAACCCAGCTATTGGCACTGATATTGGTACCAAGCATGTCTGAGTTGTCAATCTTTTTTTTTATTGGCAATCACGGTTTTCAGAGGGCTTGTGTATCTTGATCTTTATAAACTTTAACCAAATTATCCCATGTTTCTTCCTGATGACAGCCTTCCTCTCCCTGATAGCAATCTTATACGCAGTTTTGGAACTGACTATGCTAGCTTGGTTTCCAGGGACACAATTCAAAGCACTATCTAACCCAGGGATACTCAAAGTATGCTTATATAACAGTACGAAATCCCTGGGTCTATAATATTTACCATTAGAAAATGTGTCCACAACTACATGCCAAGTAAAGCAAAACACAAGTACCACCAAGAAAAGAAAAAAGGGGGGGGGGAAAGAAAAACTGGGCATTTCCCTTTTTAGGACGAAATCCCTCACTCACCACAAGGTGACATGCTTCATCATAGGGACTCTCCTCTCAAAAGAAAACCCTAGTTCTTTTGAGGGCTGCACCCTCTCAATGAGAGGGGAGCTCAGGGATGTTTTGTCACAACGAGGATACACTAAGTCCTCATATGAAGAGCAGAGATAGTTCAAAAAGTGAGGGCGTAGCGCAAAACAAGTGAAAACAGTGAAAACAGTGAAACTAAAACTAGCTAGGAGGTGTCGATACTAATTTCATTCTAAGATACCCACTGCTAGGATTAATACCCGAGCACCAGCGATATGAATGTATAACCGCTATGGTGAACAAGACAATAGGTCGACATGTTTCAGCCTTTATACCCAAACGTGTGTTAGGCTTTCTTCAGGACCTCACACAGGTGCTGCTGCGAAAAAATAGAGTGCAATACAGAAAAGATATGTATATTATGGTATTAACCCTCAAACCTCAGTCCAGCCGTGTAGTATGGACGAGTATACCTAAAGGAAATAGAAATTAAAAAATAAATGAAAATAATCAATCTGTGCACTGATATATCATGTGGTACTGTGTAATATATTAATAGCAAATCTTACCCGCAACTGCTGGGTATTCAAACCCACCTCAGCCTGGCAGCCGCTCAGGAAGGGGGCACAGCTCTGAAAGAACGGTGTATTAGGAAAAAATGTCATTTAGGAAAAAATGTCCTCACTGTTCTACGGCTACTTAGAAGCCTGTGGACTATCAATGAGGCATATAAAGCAGAGCAAACTAAAAGGAGAACAAGGAGCAATCAAAGAACTTAATAGATAGTAAAACCAATTAGCTCAATGGGCCTCTGTGTATTCATTTATTCAAACGAACTAGCCAGTATCTTGAGCACATATCACCTTCTTGACTCATTCTGATGTGGAATGAGTGAGTCACAAAGACCAACTGCACACAAAATTTAAGGCCCATAATGGTTTAGTTGGAGACCAAAATACCACGTACCATACAGACAGAGCCTGTGTAATTACCGAACAACTATCTACCCAAGTCACAAATAGTAACATGGCGATTTAAAACGAGTCCTCTTGAAGCATATAGTATCTTCTAGAGGCAAAAGGAACCCAAGCAGGAGCCCTTAGATGATAAATACCTCCCCACTCGGCAAAAAAATCTTAAGGTCCCCTAAAGCCCAACTCACATCTCCGTCGGTACTCCACGACTAATTGAGCCGGCGACCGGAGGTGAGTTTGCTGCTGGAATGGGGCCGTATAAGTAGTGTTCCAGGGTAGGAACCAATCGGCCACAGCTGTGTTGTATACGTCATTGTAATGTGATCCGCGCACCCGCGGTGGGGGGAACACTACTAGGTTACGCATGCGCAGTAGTCTAACAAGAGGTTTTCCAAACCAGCGCAAATGCGCTGAAACAGACACTGCCAAAGCTGCACATGCGTTATTGAAAGAAACACTTGACCGCATTGAGTATTGAGATTTATAAACAACCATAATCATCCATTATATGCCATGCGTTTCAACACAATATCCGCATATAATTAACACTGATCTCTGGTTCCCAGGTTTTTTTTATCCAAAGGCTGGAGCAAAGTAAAGTGATGCGCGAGAGGCGAGAAACATACAAACCCTCAATACGTCCGCGCCAAAACACTTTATCGACTTTCATCAAGCCCATGTTCAAAGTGAAATAATGATGATCTGAAATCCCGCATGTTGTTTATACACTAATATGAAGAAAGCATAGTAATCCAGGCGCAATAGCCTATCCTTTGTAAAGGATTTGCAAACCAACGCAATAGCACTCAAACAAATAATGTCAAAGCTGAACAGGCGCTGTTACAGGAACACTTGTCAGCATTGAGTTATTAAATTTGTAGACAAACATAGTCATATATTATGTACCATACGTTTCAACATGATTTTCTCATGAAATTATCACTGATCTCTGATTCTCTGGTAATCTCATTCAAAAATTAGAAAAAATGAAATGTTGCGCATGCGACGAGAAACTGGCAATCTCTCAAACGCGTCAGCGCAAAACACTATATAGATTTACATCAGGACCATGCTCAAAGTAAAGTGATGATAATATGAAATACCTCATGTTGTTAATATAATGTATAGTAATCCGAACTAGTAAGCCAAACTAGTACGTCAAGAACTGTATCGACTATACATGGAGAGGGAGAGTCCCTGAAGATACCAAATCAACTTAATTCTTTACCGAGAAAAAATGATGAAAAGGGGCTGTTCACAATATCACAGCACCACAATGTCTTACAAATAGTAATTCATAAACACAGCACAAGACATACTGGCATATAAGAACTTAAATGCCAGAGCACAGGACAGTCTGACAAATAAAGATAGAGAGTCCCTATTAAAGAGAAACCCACGGAATTTCATCATTGAGACCTACCCTGTCACTTTGTAATTTATAGACCCACCATTGCTCGCGTTTAAATAAAAAGGAGGTAACATCTGTAATGTGAGGTGGAATGTATGGTTTCTCTAACACAGTCCATTTGAGGTCCGAAGGGTTGTGTTGAGCTAACAAGATATGATTAGTCAATTTGGTAGAAGTTTTTCTACACCTAATCGTACTCTTGTGTTTGAGAATTCGTACCTTTACTTTCCGTGTGGTCATGCCCACGTACCGCAAAGCACATGGACAAGTGATCAAATAGAGGAGGTTCTCGCTATTGCAATTGTTGTGTCAATAGCCACGGTTTCGGTGAGCCAATGTCAATCTCTGTGGTATGAGAAGTGTTGGAACAAGCTGTGCAGGCGCCACAAGGAAAATGGCCCTGTACCGGGGGTAAACCCCAGAGAGTGTCTTGTGAATTTGTTTTCTTGAAGCATGGACGTGTATGTATCAAGCGATCCTTAATGCTGGTGCTGCGTTTGAAAGCAAAGAAGGGCCGAGGTAAAACCGTGGTCCCAATGTTTAAAATCTTCCAATTGGACAGAATACTTTTTTTGATTATATTAGTGCAACTACAAAATGTGTGTACACAAGTCAATCTATCCAAAGGTCCTTTAGGGGCCCTGGTCTCTAAAAGTGCAGCCCGGTTGTAATTGGCAGCAAGTTTCATGGACCTTTTCACTAGGTACCTGGGATATTGACGAGCTTGCAATTGAAGGGACAGTTTTTTTGCATGCTCCTGATATTTATTAGCTGTGGAACAATTTCTTTTAATCCACAAAAACTGACCAAATGGCACATTTTCCCGTAAAGCCTGAGGATGGAAACTATTAAAAGATAGAAGTGAGTTTCTTGCCATAGGCTTCTTATACAACTCTGTGTTCAAACCCCCATCTTGAGGAGAGATCAAAACATCCAGAAAAGGTAATGCAACTTTACTGTATTCGCATGTGAAGTTCAAAAGGTTATTCTGAACATTCAACCAGGCTTTGAAATCGAGGTTGGAGGATGCAGTGCCTCTCCATACCACCAAAACATCATCGATATATCTTTTCCATAATCGGATGTTATCTCGATATGGATTATTCATGTTAAAAATATATTGTTGTTCAAAGCTATTAACATACAAATTCGCCAAACTCGGGGCAAAAACACTCCCCATCGATGTACCGGACACTTGGAGAAAAAACTGCTCTTCAAATTTGAAAAAATTCTCTTTCATAGCCAGTTTTGCACAATTTACAATGAAAGATACAGGAGTTATCGAATCCAAGTCCCTGTTTAATAAAAGAGATTAGATAGTGGAAAGGGTCTCATCTTGTGGGATACATTTATATAAGGACTCCACATCAAAAGAGACCAAAAAATCCTTATCTGGCTCAAAGGTGGTATCTTCAACTAATCTTAAAATGTCTTGGGTGTCCTTTAGATAAGTAGGCATGTCAGAGACCAGAGGTCTCAAAAAATGATCCACGAAGGTGGAAAGAGGTTCCAACAAAGAACCCAAACCGGACACTATGGGGCGTCCTGGTGGAGGTCTTTGGACCTTATGTACTTTCGGAAGTGTGTAAAAGTACGGAACTACTGGATTAACTTTGATCAAAAAATTAGCCTCCGCTGGAGTGATCCAGCAATTGGAAAGTGCTTCCTCCACTATGATCTTTATCTCCCTCTCGAGACGTGACTTGTTCCTGCCTGTGCTTCCGTCGTGCTCCTGGTTGAGCGAGATGGCGGAGTGTCTGCCCAATGTACTTGAGGTGCTTGGGCCTGTTGTTTCCGATGTATGCCCCGAGACCTGCCTCGGCCAAACCCTAAAAAAGCCTGATCAGGGTACATTTGGACCTGAGGTTGCGGTTGATAGGGGAAAACATGGAATCGGAGGATACCCATAAGTGCCAGGGGGCCACCACTGAGAGGGGGGGAAAGATTGAAAACCACCTTGATAGCCTCTCCATTGACCTCTACTCCTGCGATTGCTTCTTCTATTCATGGGGTATCTTTGATTCGAAGTCTCCGAATCACTCGACCATTCATCGCTCGATGATGTTGAGTAGTTAGATCCGTATCTTTTTCCTTGGTGATTATATTGGGGAGGCACATAATCTGCACTGGTATAGGGATAGACTGTCTCCATTGAGAATCGAGCAAGATCCTTTTTGATTTTATTAATCTTGGTAGTCAAAACAGAATCTAATTTAATCTGGGATTAAAGTAACTATCTCTGGACCCCTTTTCAAGAAACAAAATGAAGAAAATAATAAAAATAATAAGGAATTTAAGGATTCTGTTTTGACTACCAAGATTAATAAATTCAAAAAGGATCTTCCCCTATCAACCGCAACCTCAGTTCCCAATGTACCCTGATCAGGCTTTTTTAGGGTTTGGCCGAGGCAGGTCTCGGGGCAAACGTCGGAATCAACAGACCCAAGCACCTCAAGTACATTGGGCAGACAATCCGCCATCTCGCTCAACCAGGAGCACGACGGAAGCACAGGCAGGAACGAGTCACGAGAGGAGTTAGTTATGAACCTTAGTAGTAAGATTCTTACCTCTGATGAACTAGCCCTCTTGAACAAAGGACTGGGCTTTGTGCCATCATATCGAGGTGATTCTTTTGAGATAAGACAGGAGATTGCTCAATTTTATCGCAAGATCCGCTTGCATTTTTATTTCAAAGATAGATCAGATGTGGATACTAATGAGGTGGACACCAATACTGGACTTAAGAATAAGTCCACATTCAATCCTCTATCCAAGCAAGTGCCTCCACAGGTTCTTACTTTTGAAAAGGCAGTAACTACAGAAATTGATAAGATTTATACTACCAATGCGAGACAGTTTCAAAATTTGACCAAGAAGGAACGTCAGGCGATGCTTTCTCTAGCATCAGATGAGACCATCACAATGAAACCTGCCGATAAGGGAGGAGCCATTGTCATAATGGATACCTCCGCATACCGTGCAGAGTGTCTTAGACAACTAGGAGACCGTCGCTATTATCAAGTCTTACGAGAGGATCCCACCAAACGCCTCGAGAGGGAGATAAAGATCATAGTGGAGGAAGCACTTTCCAATTGCTGGATCACTCCAGCGGAGGCTAATTTTTTGATTAAAGTTAATCCAGTAGTTCCGTACTCCACCAGGACGGCCCATAGTGTCCGGTTTGGGTTCTTTGTTGGAACCTCTTTCCACCTTCGTGGATCATTTTTTGAGACCTCTGCTCCCTGACATTTTAAGATTAGTTGAAGATACCACCTTTGAGCCAGATAAGGATTTTTTGGTCTCTTTTGATGTGGAGTCCTTATATACATGTATCCCGCAAGATGAGACCCTTTCCACTATCGAATCTCTTTTATTAAACAGGCACTTGGATTCGATAACTCCTGTATCTTTCATTGTAAATTGTGCAAAACTGGCTATGAAAGAGAATTTTTTCAAATTTGAATAGCAGTTTTTTCTCCAAGTGTCCGGTACATCGATGGGGAGTGTTTTTGCCCCGAGTTTGGCGAATTTGTATGTTCATAGCTTTGAACAACAATATATTTTAAACATGAATAATCGATATCGAGATAACATCCGATTATGGAAAAGATATATCGATGATGTTTTGGTGGTATGGAGAGGCACTGCATCCTCCATCCTCGATTTCAAAGCCTGGTTGAATGTTCAGAATGACTTTTTGAACTTCACATGCGAATACAGTAAGGTTGCACTACCTTTTCTAGATGTTTTGATCTCTCCTCAAGATGGGGGTTTGAATACAGAGTTGTATAAGAAGCTTATGGCAAGAAACTCACTTCTATCTTTTAATAGTTTCCATCCTCAGGCTTTACGGGAAAATTTGCCATTTGGTCAGTTTTTGTGGATTAAAAGAAATTGTTCCACAGCTAATAAATATCAGGAGCATGCACAAAACTGTCCCTTCAATTGCAAGCTCGTCAATATCCCAGGTACCTAGTGAAAAGGTCCATGAAACGTGCTGCCAATAACAACCGGGCTGCACTTTTAGAGACCAGGGCCCCTAAAGGACCTTTGGATAGATTGACTTGTGTACACACATTTTGTAGTTACACTAATAAAATCAAAAAAAGTATTCTGTCCAATTGGAAGATTTTAAACATTGGGACCACGGTTTAACCTCGGCCCTTGTTTGCTTTCAAACGCAGCACCAGCATTAAGGATCGCTTGATACATACACGTCCATGCTTCAAGAAAACGAATTCACAAGACACTCTCTGGGGATTATCCCCGGTACAGGGCCATTTTCCTTGTGGCGCCTGCACAGCTTGTTCCAACACTTCTCATACCACTGAGATTGACATTGGCTCACCAAAACCGTGGCTATTGACACAACACACAAATTGCAATAGCGAGAACCTCCTCTATTTGATCACTTGTCCATGTGCTTTGCGGTACGTGGGCATGACCACACGGAAAGTAAAGGTACGAATTCTCGAAAACAAGAGTACGATTAGGTGTAGAAAAACTTCTACCAAATTGAATAATCATTTCTTGTTAGCTCAACACAACCCTTCGGACCTAAAATGGACTGTATTAGAGAAACCATACATTCCACCTCACATTACAGATGTTACCTCCTTTTTATTTAAACGCGAGCAATGGTGGGTCTGTAAATTACAAAGTGACAGGGTAGGTCTCAATGATGAATTTCCGTGGGTTTCTCTTTAATAGGGACTCTCTATCTTTATTTGTCAGACTGTCCTGTGCTCTGGCATTTAAGTTCTTATATGCCAGTATGTCTTGTGCTGTGTTTATGAATTACTATTTGTAAGACATTGTGGTGCTGTGATATTGTGAATAGCCCCTTTTCATCATTTTTTCTCGGTAAAGAATTAAGTTGATTTGGTATCTTCAGGGGCTCTCCCTCTCCATGTATAGTCGATACAGTTCTTGGTGTACTAGTTTGGCTTACGAGTTCGGATTACTATACATTATTATTAACAACATGAGGTATTTCATATTATCATCACTTTACTTTGAGCATGGTCCTGATGTAAATCTATATAGTGTTTTGTGCTGACACGTTTGAGAGATTGCCAGTTTCTCGTCGCATTCGCAACATTTCATTTTTCCTAATTTTTGAATGAGATTACCAGAGAATCAGAGATCAGTGATAATTTCATGAGAAAATTATGTTGAAACGCATGGTACATAATATATGACTATGTTTGTCTTCAAATTTAATAACTCGATGCTGTCAAGTGTTCCTGTAACAGCGCCTGTTCAGCTTTGACATTATTTGTTTGAGCGCTATTGCGTTGGTTTGCAAATCCTTTGCAAAGGATAGGCTATTGCGCCTGGATTACTATGCTTTCTTCATATTAGTGTATAAACAACATGCGGGATTTCAGATCATCATTATTTCACTTTGAGCATGGGCTTGATGAAAGTCGATAAAGTGTTTTGACGCGGACGTATTGAGGGTTTGTATGTTTCTCGCCTCTCGCGCATCACTTTACTTTGCTCCAGCCTTTGGATATAAAAAAAACCTGGGAACCAGAGATCAGTGTTAATTATATGCGGATATTGTGTTCAAATGCATGGCATTTAATAGATGATTATGGTTGTTTATAAATCTCAATACTCAATGCGGTCAAGTGTTTCTTTCAATAACGCATGTGCAGCTTTGGCAGTGTCTGTTTCAGCGCTTTTGCGCTGGTTTGGAAAACCTCCTGTTAGACCACTGCGCATGCGCAACGTAGTAGTGTTCCCCCCACCGCGGGTGCGCGGATCACATTACAATGACGTATACAACACAGCTGTGGCCGATTGGTTCCTACCCTGGAACACTACTTATACGGCCCCATTCCAGCAGCAAGCTCACCTCCGGTTGCCGGCTCAATTAGTCGTGGAGTACCGACGGAGAGGTGAGTTGGGCTTTAGGGGACCTTAAGATTTTTTTGCAGAGTGGGGAGGTATTTATCATCTAAGGGATCCTGCTTGGGTTCCTTTTGCCTCTAGAAGATACTATATGCTTCATGACGACTCGTTTTAAATCGCCATATTACCATTTGTGACTTGGGTAGATAGTTGTTTGGTAATTACACAAGCTCTGTCTGTATGGTACGTGGTATTTTGGTCTCCAACTAAACCATTATGGGCCTTAAATTTTGTGTGCAGTTGGTCTTTGTGACTCACTCATTCCACATCAGAATGAGTCAAGAAGGTGATATGTACTCAAGATACTGGCTAGTTCGTTTGAATAAACGAATACACAGAGGCCCATTGAGCTAATTGGTTTTACTATCTATTAAGTTCTTTGATTGCTCCTTGTTCTCCTTTTAGTTTGCTCTGCTTTATATGCCTCATTGATAGTCCACAGGCTTCTAAGTAGCCGTAGAAAAGTGAGGAAATTTTTTCCTAAATGAAATTTTTTCCTAATGGCATTGTACACCGTTCTTTCAGAGCGGTGCCCCCTTCCTGAGCGGCTGCCAGGCTGAGGTGGGTTTGAATACCCAGCAGTTGCGGGTAAGATTTGCTATTAATATATTACACAGTACCACATGATATATTAGTGCACATATTGATTATTTTTATTTATTTTTTAATTTCTATTTCCTTTAGGTATACTCGTCCATACTACAACGGCTGGACTGAGGTTTGAGGGTTAATACCATAATATACATATATTTTCTGTATTGCACTCTATTTTTTCGCAGCAGCACCTGTGTGAGGTCCTGAAGAAAGCCTAACCCACGTTTGGGTATAAAGGCTGAAACATGTTGACCTATTGTTTTGTTCACCATAGCGGTTATAAATTCATACCGCTGGTGCTCTGATTTTAATCCTGCAAAAAGCACTATTGATGGACAGAATGCAGAACAATGTCATACATTCACATACATTTTAATCCTAGCAGTGGGTATCTTAGAATAAAATTAGTATCGACACCTCCTAGCTAGTTTTAGTTTCACTGTTTTCACTGTTTTCACTTGTTTTGTGCTGCACCCTCACTTTTTGAACTATCTCTGCTCTTCATATGAGGACTTAGTGTATCCTCCTTGTGACAAAACATCCCTGAGCTCCCCTCTCATTGAGAGGGTGCAGCCCTCAAAAGAACTAGGGTTTTCTTTTGAGAGGAGAGTCCCTATGATGAAGCATGTCACCTTGTGGTGAGTGAGGGATTTAGTCCTAAAAAGGGAAATGCCCAGTTTTTCTTTCCACCCCCTTTTTTTCTTTTCATGGTGGTACTTGTGTTTTGCTTTACTTGACATGTAGTTGTGGACACATTTTCTAATGGTAAATATTATAGACCCAGGGATTTCGTACTGTTATATAAGTGTAGTTTGGGGAATAAGTCCCGGGTGGTCTTTAAAATTTTTCCTCAGGACCCTCTTGTTTTCAATCGGTTTGTGATTGTGAGAATACTCAAAGTATGGCCCGGGGTCTGAATGCAGCCCTCCTGACCTATAATTGCGGCCCCCTGGCGAACAGCAGCACTGGACTGCTGTTCACTTGACAGAGCAGGTACATTCAGGAAGTTGTGATATATGCAAGCATACTTTATTTACCCGTTAACTAAATTAACGGTAAAGAAGAAAAGAAGGTTTCCTAGACAACTTATCTTTAGGAACACCTTTAGTTTTAAAGACCTCTTGCACTAAACATGTACAACATGATAAACTCTTGGTAAATTACAAAAAAGTGCATTTTATTAACATGCATGAGCGTTTTACCTTAGTAGATCAGAGTATATCACTGCATTGGGAGCCATTTACTGGCAGTGATTATTTTCAAACATAATCATGGAAACATTTATGCCTCCCCCATTCTAAAAACAATGCCATTAGTGAACCAAGAGGCAAGTCATTTGTCAGGTGCACCTTGTGTGTAGCCTTGGTTGTTATATATTTAGAACAACATTATAGTTTATTAAATAAAACACAAGAGAAGGTTTTGCACAGCAAACATCCTGAACTTGAAAATTTTAAGGGGTTCTCATATGTGGTAATGAAGAAATAGGAGGCAAAGTGAAATTAACCAATTGCCTAGGATTACACCATTTCATAAGTGGGGAAGCCAGGACTGATACTAGGTTTTCTGGTTTCACATTTTGCAATTCAGGCACCAGATGAGCAGCATCTTTGTCCCTTTCATGTTTTACATTAGAAGTTAATGCTTTGACTTTAATTCTTGGTGCTTGAGAATAGAGCGTTGGTGGCAGACAGACGTCATGTGAAGGCTCAGTTCACTGTCTACAATGCATCTGCTTTGCGTCCCCCTACGCCCACCTTTCATCATTCAACCCTAACATTGGTAACATCAGTGCGGCCCTTGGGCATGCCACAAACAGTACTTTGTGGTTCCCGGGGAAATGTTTGTGAGCACGCATGATCTAGCCTGTGATGAGTGAACCTACGGTCTTTATTGAACTACCTGGTTGGGAACTCTTCTCGGTTGTTGCTGGACTTGAGAGTGTTCACTTAATAAAGTTATTAAGCTTGGAGAAGGCCTCCACAATAGGAGTGGAGGGTTGGTTGAGTATCAACAGGACATAATTAATTAGGTAAAAATTGGCACTAATTGTGGGAGCTAAAAGGGTCTGGAAATAGGCACCCCTCCATATCAACCTTAACACTTTGTCTATACTCTTTATAGCCTTATCCCTTTTCAGCAAGCAATCCTAGGTCTGATGGTAGGTGGAATGAAAACTAATTTGGGTTGTAATCACTCAAACAGTTTTCAGTCATCCCATAGGATAGGCTAACTCATTCATGCATGTTGAGATGGAAATATAATCTTTAATGGTGCCTTGAAGGTTAACCTTTTGTTAGACTCATCTCCTAAGGTTTCGGCCATGTTAAGGAGACCAAATTCTTACAAATATCTATACAGCTTAGTCCTCCTTCTATCAATTCTTGGAGTGTTTGACACTTTATTCCAAATTAGGAAGGGGTCACAACAGGTGACACTGGTTCTGATTTTAACGTTAAAATCTCCGCCAGAATAACATTTACATCATTGAGTGGATCTGTTCCTTCAGATGGTTACACCATCAAAAAGTGTATCAATTTCACCAACCTTATTCTGTGTGTTAACTGAGTTATATATATTATTAAGGTAGCAGTTAAGGGTGTTTAGTAGAACAACCTGGAGGACTTGAATTCCCAAATGGGTGAGAGCAATTGGTGTGACCATAAGCATCCTTGAGTTTTGCACCATGGTCACTGACCCCCCCCCCCCCGCCCCCAATCCTGAAACATGGCATTTTTCAACATAATAAAACCTCTACAAATTAATCAAAAGGTTCCCCAAGGATAAATTGGGGTAGTTGAATCCATTCTAGCGTCTGACTGTTGCAATCCCTTTATTACTGACACAGTTATTATTCAGTCAGTCCAGTTCATTCAGAGTGGCAAGCAGGGAGAATCAATTTTAGGCCTTGATATGTACAGATTCGATCAGACTTGGCTTTTGCATAATTGGGGGCACAGGGGCCTTGTCCTAGGTGATAGGTGTCTGTAGAAGAAGTATATTAACATTGGTATGTGTATTGGTATTGACCGTATAATATGAAATTAGCTGATGGCCATATAGGGATAAATACAGGTAATAACAATGGAATGCCCCCTTTGTTGTTTTACACTAGGGCCAATCCAGTCCACTCTTCTAACAAAGAGTATGTTGCTATAGTCTTTAGGGTTGAAGTTTATTTTCCTAGATAAACAGTGGCACACTTTATTTTCTAATTGGCCTGTGGATTCTCCCATAGTCAATGGTAAAGTGAGAACATTTAGCATGACAGACACATAGGGGCAGTATTCCGGGTGAGGTTTAATTGGTAAATGTGGGGTGTGGATTCTGTTGGCTCTGTGGGTCTTGCCTAGTTGCATATCTTTCACCACGGTTCCCCCTTTCTGCTACAGAATGAGCTGCCAGCCCTCCTTAATTGGAATTGACATTGAAGTTGTTCACTGCCCCCTAGGGTGGAATGGTGGGTGAAAGAGTAGATTCTCTGGTATATTCGGGGCCTCCCCATGAATGAACTGTGGGCATGAAGCTAATAGTTGATTAGCAGATGGCCTGATGGGGTGTTGCTAGGTAACAATTCAAAACAAGGGGGCTTATTAATGATTTTTAGGTCCCGCGCCTGCGTTGCAGTGTGCAGAACTGCTTGCGCAGAGAGAGATCTCTTGAGGGGGGTTTGAAAAGGTACCTAGGAATCGCACACGCTCGTCCGTGTGCTTTTCCTTTTGTGCCCCGCTATTGTCCTTTGTGTAAGTGTTTTTTACCAAGAGAGCACGCAATAGGCCAAAGGCGTGCGCATTGCTCCGCCCATGGCCTATTGGTGTCTATTACGCGCACCAAAGGCCATGTGGTTTCAATTATCGTGCCCAGACACGGGCGCGATAATTAAAACCACATGTTTCGCTGTGGCGCGCGCGCACCACTCGCGGGCATGTTTTTTTTTACAATAGCGATTGCTTTCACGATCGCTTTCACTGTGCAGCTGTCTAGTTATCTCTACTTATTGATCCTTCATGCCGGGCCTTTCGCAAAGATCTTCTGCACATGAAACTAATGTAGAGCTATTAGCTTGGCTTTTATTTGGAAGCACGCTTTTACTCATTGGGGCATTTAAAAACTGAATAACAGATGTTTGTTACTTCATTTCAGCTGGAGTCTGGGTGGGATGACGCCAGAACTTGTAATGCAAGGGGCGGTAACTCCTGCTGGGGTTGGCATCAGCAATTAAGGGCGCTCCCCTGAGGCCGAAGAGGCCTGTCCGAGGGGCCTCACTCTGGACAGTACTTCCGGTCACCCTCCCACAAGGAAGGAGGCCTTCAGACTCTCCCGGCCTGTTCTCCCCTCACCCCTTAGGGTTTGTCATCTTGCATCACACCCCGCCGCGCTCTCACGCTTCGTGCATTTCTAAGGCCTGTGCACCCCCTGTGTACCTACCTCAAGTTGTGACCCACACTAACCTCCCTCTCCTAGGTCGCAGGGCTTCAGGGGGACTGCCTTACCCCCCTCCTCGGGTGCCCTGGCGTGCAAGAGAGGTGGCCCGTGATAGGGTTCAGAGAGCGCTCCAAGCCCCGGGACACAATCTCCAGCCCTGGACACTCGCCCAGCAGCAAGGTGCATTCTGGGACTTGTAGTATACTTCTGGATTAAGTGCAGCGCTTCGACTAGCACCACATAGTGGAAAAGATGTGTCCTGGGGATTGGCACTCAACTGGTGGAACACATTTGAGACAAAAATACAGTTCCCAAACCCCTTTTAGGAGAGTACTGATTATATTGTGTTTTCATGGACATTTGTAAAGCGAATATGTCCTATTTTAGCAACTCTCATCTAATCATCCTGACTTTTACCACCAAAGAACCGGAGGACCGAAATCCAGAGTGGAACGAAAAGAGCGCCTAGACAAAGAAAGCGCTTCGGAGTCCACCTAATGGTGGGAGGCGCTACAGAAGTGCTGATTACACAACAAATTAGGCCTGTGCATGCACACCCCATCATGCTGCTACCCTGTAGAAATAACACCTTTCGACACTACAGCCTTGTAGGTGTCAACGCAGCCCCAGAGGCGGACTGGCCTCTGCCTCCAGCAGGCCTGTCCCATTCCCTCCATGCTGAGACCAAGACCCTGTGCACAGAACACATCACAGACGGATGTACCTTCAGGCTAATAATGAACGGCAGTAAAACCCCAAACGAGGATATTGCCCTTGGAAGGAAAAAAAGGCGGAGCTGCCCCGCTGTGCTTGGATCCTGTCCCGATATACAATCAAGGCTGTTATCCCAATCCGCCGCTACTCACGGTTCCCAGCGCCAATTACTTTGGGTGGCCCTCAGGCTAGGGTGACCAGACGTCCCCGTTTTCCCAGGACGGTCCCCGTTTTTGGAGAAGTGTCCCCGTGTCCCGACACTTTTCTCCAAGTGACTCAAATGTCCCTGTTTTCAAACAGTGTCCAGGTTAAACACAGAAATGTCCCTGTTTTTCATTGTTCCGGTTGAGCATGCACACGCAGCTATAGAAACGAGCATTGATAAAGCTAGTAAATCTGGCGTTTGCTAGCCTGTGATGTTTTATTGATTTTTGGCAAATATATGCTATAGTCCTTAAAAGTGTAAATGCAATAAAAAGTAGTAATGCTGCTGTGTAAAGGAGAGGGGTGCCAATAAAAGACCGCGGATTTGTTGTCTGTAATGCTTCATCTCGGTCTGTGGAGGGAGCTGTCATTGTAGTCCTTTTTCTATGTCTATGACAGCTGTCAAATAGTCCTATTTTTATGTCGATGGTTACTGCAAACCGTAGTCCTACTTCTATGTCTATGACCTGTCCCCGTTTTTTGTTTTGAGAATCTGGTCACCCTACCTCAGGCACGTCGCTGCGCAGGAGCCCTCACGGAGCCCTCCGCTGAACCTTCATCAGGCCCTCCAGCACCCTTCGCCCAGACACAGAAGCAGGCCTAGGACTGGTCAGGGGCGCGCACCTGAGCCGCGCACGCCCACATCTAGTGCGCATCTGGCCTGTGCACACATACACCTGCCGCACTGCATACCCGCACAGGGTGCTCACTGCCACCTCTGGCACCTGCTCCCGTGCGCGGAATGCAGACACACCGTCTCTGCGCCTGATTCCGGGGCCTCAGGACGCACTGTCCAAGTGACACCTCCGGGCTGTACATTCTTATGTCACTGAGTGCTGCTGAGCGCGCCCCCGAGTCGGCCCTTGAATGTGCTGCAGGTGAGTGTGACTGCGAGGGTGCTTCTGAGTGAACCCCAGTGCGTCACTGAATACAGTTCTGAGTGAACCCCCTAGTGTATTACTGAATGTACTTCTCATTGAACCCTCAAGTGTGTCACTGAGTGTGACTCTGAATGTACTTCTGAGTGCTGTCACTGAGTGTGTCACTGAATGTACATCTGAGTGAACCCTCGAGTGTGTCACTGAGGGTGACTCTGAATTTACTTCTGAGTGAACCCCTGAATGTGACACTGAATGTACTTCCGAGTGAACCCCTGAGGGTGTCACTGAGTGTGACACTGAATGCACTTCTGAGTGAACCCCTGAGTGTCACTGAGCGTGACACTGAATGTACTTCTGAGTTTGTCATTGAGTGTGACTCTGAATGTACTTCTTAGTGAACCACCAAGTGTCTCACTGAATGTACTTCTGAGTGAACCGCTGAGGGTGTCACTGAATGTACTTCTGAGTGAACCTTCAAGTGTGTTACAGAGTGTAACTCTGAATATACTCCTGATTGAACCCCTGAGTGTGTCACTGAGTGTGACTCTGAATGTACTTCTGACTGAATCCCCGAGTGTGTCACTGTGTCACTGAATGTCCTTCTGAGCGTACCCTCGAGTGTGTCACTGAGTGTGAGTCTCAATGTACTTCTGAGTGAACCCCTGAGTCTGTCACTGAATATACTTCTGAGTGAACCCCTGAGTCTGTCACTGAGTGTAACGCTGAATGTACTTCTGAGTGAGCCCCTGAACTTGACGCCGAGTGTCACTCTGAGTGAACCCCCGAGTGCGCTTCAGGATGAGCCCCTGAATGTCCTGCTGAATGTCATTCTTTGCGCTAGATGTCCTGGCTGCCAGTCCAGAGCAGCTGAAGGTTGCCCAGGATACCGCATCAGGACTGGCAGAGAGGGTGAAGCCCTGTAGCCATCTTCCTCCCTAGCCTGGCACTGAACAAACATTGCCCAAAGGTCGACACCTGTGCACAGCTCCATGGGACCCCCACGCCTAGCCTATAGACCCCCTAGGGATTCCAGGGGGAGGCCCCACGCCCAGCTCCATGGGACCCCCCACGCCTACCCTATAGACCCCCTATGGATTCCAGGGAGAGGCCCCATGCACAGCTCCATGGAACCCCCATGCCTACCCTATAGACCCCCTATGGATTCCAGGGAGAGGCCCCGCGCACAGCTCCATAGGACCCCACAACTAGCCTTTTGAATCCCACCCCCCCCCCCTAATCACGGCCAGGGAGTGACTACTCGCAAAGTGGCTCTCAGTGCCCGGTCCGTCCCTGGCAGTCGCCCCTCTGGCCCACCATAGCTTGTGGCTCTCAGTGCCCAGTCCGTCCCTGGCAGTCACCCCTCCGGCCCCCTGGCAGTGCCCTCTGATGCTCAGACCTAGCAGTACCCCGACGCTGCCATTGGCAGCACCACCTCGGGGCCCATACCGTGTAATGCTCTGTACTAGGCCAGTCCCTGCAGTGCCCCTGGATGCCCATACCTTGCAGTGCTCGGTGCCCACTCTGTCCCTGGCAGTGCCCCATCGGTGTCTATACATTGTGGAGTTTAGGTGGCAGCTCAGTCCCAGGTAGTGCCCATACCTTGCAGCGCTCACAGCTGTCTCTGGCAGTGCCCTCGGTGCTCTACGGCCACTCTGGCACAGGTGCCATGGTGGGCAGCGGCCGGCGGCCTGACTCCTGCTTGGTGCCCGGTGCAGAGTGTCTTTTGCCCCCACCCTGGAGTCATTTGGTCTGTTATAATCTGACCCTCACCAAGGGCCCTTTGAGGGGCTCGCACACAACACGCCTTACATTCACATGAAACACCTGGAGCGCTCACCCACCACCCTGTCACAGAGCGCCCTTTGTGTCCAGACACTGTGGACTGCCCACAAGGACACAGGATGTGATGTGAGTCAGCCGTTTACCATCGGGCCCAAGCCATTCACCACAGGATGCGCTCAGCCATTCACCGGGGTCTGCACTCAGCCATTCATCCTGGAGGAGCCAACCAGTCATTGTCCACAGGCTGCACTCCCCAGGGAGCACTGAGCCATTCCCCCCGAAGCAGCACTCAGTCATTCACCCCGAGGCTGCAATCAGCCATTCACCACAGGATGCGCTCAGCCAATCACCGGGGTCATCCCAAGGAGGCACCCAGTCATTGTCCACAGGCTGCACTCCCAAAGGAGCACTCAGCCATTCCCCCCGAGGCAGCACCCCAGTCATTCACCCCAAGGCTGCAAACACCCATTCACCACAAGATGCACTCAGCCAATCACTGGGGTCATCCCGAGGAGGCACTCAGTCATTGTCCACAGGCTGCACTCCCAAGGTGGCACCCAGCCATTAGCCCCGAGGCAGCAAATAGTCATTCATCCTGAGGAGGCACTCGGCCATTCACCACACCATGCACTCAGCTATTCACCACAAGTTGCACTCAGTCATTCTCCCCGAGGCTGCACTCAGCCATTCATCCTGAGGAGGCACTCGGCCATTCACCACAAGCTGCACTCCCAATAGGGCACCCAGCCATTATCCCCGAGGCAGCAAATAGTCATTCACCTTCAGGAGGGACTCAGACGTTTATCCCCAGGGATGCACTTAGCCATTCACCACAAGCTGCACTCGGCCATTCACCCTGAGGCTGCACCCCAGTCATTCACCCCGAGGCTGCACTCAGCCATTTCCCCACCTGCTACACTCAGTCATTCACATTGAGGCTGCACTCAGCCATTCACCCTGAGGCTGCACCTAGTCATTCATCCGGAGTCTGCACTCAGCCATTCATTCACCTGAGGCCGCACTTAGCCTTTCTCCCAGGTCCATTCCTTACCTTCTTGTTACCAGTAATGACGGCCCCCTCCGGCCATTCCCAATGAGCGAGCACCCCCGAACCCGAAGAAAAACATAAACAAGCATTTGCAATGCAATAGGTTTCGCATTTGCGAGATTTTGAGCTATTGGCATTGTAAATGGCAATGCTTATTAATTATGTGTTTGAAAACATACAAGCGGTGCGCAAACACGCACTTTCTACTTATGGTCCTTGCTTACGAGAAGCAAAGCTGGCAGTAACTGCGCCTCTTTTACTGCCAGCCATGCTTCTTGTACGCAAGGACTAGTAGGAATGTGCATGTTTACGCACCGCTTGCAGGCTTTCAAAACATATAAATAAAAGGCATTGTTATTTACAACACCAATAGCTCAAACGCTACAAATGCGAGACCTATTGCATTGCAAATGCTTGTTTTAAATGTCACTTCTAAGCCATGTCACTTGTCCACCACTGGAGCTAAGCAAAATTCGACAAGCTCCTTCAGCCCCCCTCCATCATGCCACAGGTATGATGTGTGCAGTGACTAAGCACTGAGTGAAAGCATTATCCTGGCTCTTCTGGTGTGACTAGGGGGGCATCTATAGGACCATTTTCTAGCAGTCATTTATTACCTTTTGGCCAAGGGACCACAGTCACTGTTGTTTGATTGACTCGGAGAGCACATTTCCTCCTCAATAGGCTCATTTAGTGTGGTGGTGATTGACCTATTACAGTCTCCATTAGTAGTTAATCGTTCACTTGACTCAAGCGAGAGCCGTCTTGCAGCCAGGTCAATCTCCTTCGTAATGACCCCCTAGGCTCTAGCAGAAATCGACCAAAAAAGAATCTAGAGTGGTACTGTTAGAGCATTAGAAGATTCAGCATTTGGGAGTTTTCTCATCCCCTTGCTTTCCAATTAGAACAGGGTAATTGGTAGGGCAAAATCCAGGTATGAACAGAGTTGATAAAACCTCAGCAACAAGTGACCTAAATTAATAAAATCGAAACAGGACAGAGCCACAGAACCGTGATGAGGGAAATGGCGCTGTGCTAGAAAGTGCTCAAGCCCCCACCTCCTGGCAGCAGCAAGGGAGTCTGGGCCTTAAAGTCCAGGTGGCCCTCACTCCCTGGTCATTGTTGGCACGTCCTGTGCTGCAGGAACTGGTGTTTTGTTATAAAGTGCTCATGTATCTGCCTCCTGCCAGCAGCAAGGGAGTCTGGACCTTCAAGTCCTGGTGGCGCACTT
Organism: Triturus cristatus; assembly: GCF_964204655.1. Lineage (NCBI taxonomy): Eukaryota > Metazoa > Chordata > Amphibia > Caudata > Salamandridae > Triturus > Triturus cristatus. Next base: position 915,240,494 of record NC_140587.1, read on the forward strand.
TCCCTAGCTGGTGTGTCATGAGTTAATGTTCCGCAACATTTTATTTTATTAGTTTCATGTTAATAATAATTTAAAATTATTTTAAATGTATATTTTATATTAAAATATGCTTACTATTTTCATGGTAACATACTGTTTTGTATGACCACTCAGACTACCTGTTGATGTAACAAGGGAAGAATGAAACGGAAGAGGGGCAAGAACCCTTACATTGTTATGTAACTACTGAACGGATGTGTACTATAAAATGAGAAACAACAATAAACAAATGTAAACAAAAAATATTAAAATATGCTTACTATTTTTTTTTTAAGAATAAACTTTGAAAATGTTCTCTATACTTTCCCATAGGAAGCTCTCTACCACAGTGGCAGAGATAGCCACCAAAGTGCCAGAGGTCTTCATCCACATGTAAAAAGTTACTAGTAGTAAAACTCATAAATGTACTAGTAGACTTCTCTACCCCTGGTTTGAGTTTACACTTAGGTGCAAATCTACACTCAGAAATGGTGAATGACAGTGTGTAAATACTAGTGCCCTATTTGTCTATGTATTACTTGAATAAGATTTTTGGGAAGTAGTATGAACAGCTCAGCAAGTAATATACACATTAGAGCAAAGATTAGTTATGCCCCATTCATAGATCATCCCATATCCCTAATCCGAAAGTTCAAAGACATCAAGCTTACCAACTGCATAGGAAAGTACCTGTTCTTTTCCTTCTACCCTGGGGACTTTATATTTGTTTGCCCCACGGAGATCATTGAATTTGGGGGCCGTGCGGAGAAGTTCAGGAAGATCAACTGTGAGCTGATTGCCGCCTCTGTGGACTCTCACTTCTGTCACCTGGCCTTGTCCAACATCTGGGGAAAAGAAGGCGGGCTGAGCTCCAGGAACATTCCGCTGGCAGCCGACACCAAGTGCATCATTTTACAAGATTATGGGGTCTTGAAAGAGGATGAAGGGTTCTACTTCAGAGGGCTCTTCATCATCGTTGACAAGGAGATCCTGAGCCAGATCAAGACAGCGAACAATACTTTTGTTCAAATGGTAAGAAGTACATATAAGCTTTCTGCCATTACATCTCCATTTTCTCTTCTCCAGCACATAGACAGGAATCTTAAACAAGCATTGAAAATGCAATAAGTCTCGCCTTTTATTAAGTTAAAGCCATTTGCTTTGCAATACAATACCATTAGCAAAGCAAATGGCTTTAAGTTAATCAAAGGCGAGACCTATTGCATTTTCAAGGCGCTGCAGATATCTTGCCAGGGTGGGATGTTATTTTCTGTTGCTGAAGGGGTGGGGAATTTCTTGACTATGTTGAAAAGTTCCTTGCCGTTGTTGGAGCTGTCATTCTTGCAGGTGGCTAGGGCGGTCTTCCTGGTGTTTTTCATGATGTGGTGGTAGTGGTTAAGGGCAGCTCTGAAGAGTATACAGTGCTCGAGGATCTTGAGGGTATTTTTAAATTGCAGCAGCACCAGAGCCCATGATACACTGGCTGTGCTCCCGCAACCGTGTGCAGGTCGGGTGGCAACTGCACTCTTCTGGTGTCTTCACCAGTGACTGAAGCCACGGAGCTCAGAGGACAGCCAGAGAGTGGATGAGGGTTGCTTGTGACACAGTACAGCCCGGGTAGCCCTCCAAGCCATCGCTGCAGAGTCACAGGTACATTAGATTAACCCCTTCAGCGCTGCGCGGATTCCCCCGCGGTGCTGAAGGGTTCGAGCGCGGGCGGGGCCATGACGGAACGGTTCCGTCATGAGCACAGCTCAACCGATGCTCATGACGGAACCGTTCCGTCATGAGCATGGAAGGGGTTAAGGCCACCTCAATGAAGTGTTTACTCCCCAGCACCAGTCACTATCAGGATCTTCCAACTGTTTCCCGCCCTGAGCCCCAGCAACTGAGGGATAAAACTTCTAAGGGACAAGTCCAGGGACCCCCCTCTGTGCCAAGGGCTCGTGTATTCTCCAGGACACCGCAACCAGTGGACATGCCTTGGTAATCCAAAACCATGGCACGGTCTCTGAAACACAACAGGTGACCACCTACATGAACTGTCCAACTAATGACGACACAGCACATCCACGCCGCTGGCCGTTGGCCAGGCTTCTACTGTTACTGAAGTGACGCAAATAATAATTCGTCTCAAGCACACTGAAAGCATTTCCCTGGTGCAGCGACCCTGCTTTGATGCACGCAACTGGACCTGCAGTTTGACCCTAGCTAATTTCTGCAGTTTGCGTCCCACGACAGCCAATCAGACACAGCGAGAGGAAAGTAAGCGAGGCAGAGCACAAAACAAGGCCTGCCCTGAGATTTAACTCCCCTTTTCAACAATTTACAAACCCCAGCAGTGGAGAGTTTTGCTAATGGGCTTGATGTAAGCGCTGGAAGGAGCCGGGGGACGTGAGGCCACAGCACACCGAGCTCCCCCTCCCTGACACACACACAACGACAAAGAGGGCCCACTGCGTTTGTCAGAATCTGATCTTCCACAGATGGTGAACATTTTGGAAGTGTAGTTATGGGGAAATTGGACAGAGGCAAAGAGGCACCGCGAGCCCTGCCAGGCCCCATTACACACCTGAGCCAGCTGAGTGAGACAGCGAAAGGGCAAATCTGCATGGGCTCTGTGACATGCGACGCGTGGGCTGCAAGGAGGGCGCTGTGTGGCTGAGGAGGAGAGGGGGTCTGCGCCAGGAGTCTGCCAGGGGTTAAAGGTTGGTGTGGACCGCTGCCATCCCGACCCATCCCATGTGTGACGCCTTCCTACATCTCAGCAGACTTGCCCATTGCATTCTGGCACTTCTAGTCCCACGCGCAACAATGTATGTATGGGCTGAAAATAACGTTTACTATTTCCTAAAGACACATCCCGGGCTGAGCTTGGAGTTACACATGCCATGGGGCTTCTTGGCATCTAAGGGGGGGGGGGCGCAGGCAGGGTAGGAGTGTGTGGGTAATCTGTCTTTTGCTGGTTCTCTCTTCACATCTCTGTCCAGGCCTCTGTCACCATCGGTTAGTTCTCCCCAGATCAAGGGTAAAACAAGACGCATGAGCGACATTATTTAATGTTTAAAGCAAAAAAGTTTTAGCGGTCTGACGAGTCGAAGTGGGCCGAGGACATGGCTTGGGCGGACGTGTCCCTGGGGCTGCAAAGGAGGTGTAGCCGCAGGCCGGGGCTCGCGCCTTGAAATTGGCTTCTCAAGGATCTTAGCTGCGGAAAGGGAGAGAGAATGGTGGCAAGATGGACTAGACAAAATAAAGAGAAAGCAAGAGACAGACAGAGAGAACAAGCATGTGGACGGCGCTGCAAATGAAAAAAAAGTGCTTACTGTCCTTTAAAGGAAAGAGTGTAAATCTGGCCGTAAAAGATCCAATCCCGGTGGCCGGGGCAAAACGCGGACAGGGTGGTAACCAGGAGGGACTAAAAAGCCTCCTGAACAATCAGTACACCCAGTTTAGCATAATTGGTGACGTCAAATGATGCACACCAATGAAAATTACAGTCGGAACTGAAAGTGAACTCCGCAAACCGTATCGATTCCAAAAGCCTCGCATGGCGATGCAGCGCATGCGCGCTGCTAATACCAGCCGAGACCTAAAAACATGACACTCAAGCTCATATGTTATTGGTTCTACATTTCAAACTGCTCTTGTTAGAAATATTAATGCCTGTTTTCTCGGCATTGTGCTTCGATCAAGTACTCCAAGCCATTCAATGCACAGCCAGTGGCCATGTTGTATTTTATTGTATTATAATATTTTTTAGCAATTAATATCCCTATGTGGGGCAATGAAGAGCTTGTCCACGTGGGTAGCATGCTACACCATGTGGGTGTATGAATGGAAGTGTGTTGTCTTTGCTTTGTGTCTGTGTGGGAATGTTTCCATGTATTCACAAATTGCATTTTTTATTATTTTTAGTAGTACTATAGTAATACTACTAACATGCTACAAAATGCTATTCACTAACCTACATGCGGAGGTCTACGCCTACGCCTCTCCTATCTCTTATGTGAAGAGATCTCAGCACTGGCTGCGGAGATCTCAGCACATGTAGGTATGCATTTTAGTAGCAAATGTGGTAGTGGTGGGGTGACCAGCTGAAAAATGGGAAATATTTATGAATAAATGGGAAAAGTTTAGGGAGGAATAAGGAGTGGTTCAGATAGAGATAATCAGGGGTTTATGGAGAGACATGCACCCACCCACAAAACATTAAGCCTATTGCCATTCACAAACTGCACATCTATAATTACTCCAGCCAAAAAAGATCCAAAACAGTTGTATATGTACTCCATCTCAGACTTGCAGTAAGTCCAGCACCATCCATAGCTAACCACTGGTACCGCAACATCCTCTATAGAAAATAATAGAGGTAAGGACTTAAAATGAAAGGCTATACAAACTAAAGTTAAATTAAAATAACTTGTATCAACCTTTTTAAAAATACAAATAAATTAAATGTAATGTTTACAAATTGTATAATTATATATATTTGTGTGTTAAATATTAGTTTATCAAAATATTTTAATAACCCTTTTTTAAATGTAAATATTAATGCAACTGAATTTTTTTTAAATTACATTACTTTAAATTCATTCTATACAAAACTTGAAATCATTTTGTATTACATAATAAATAAATATATATTTTATACTTTAGATGGAGGATGGATTTTTTTTTTAAATCTTCAGAAAAATAATTTTAATTTAATGTAATATATTAAAAATAATTACATTTTAATGACAAATTGAGTTACTACAGCATGTTTTAGTTTGTTCTACATTTAGGGAAAATATTTAAAATTAATTTACATAAATATTTAACATTAAAATATTTGTAAGTTTAAACTTTTCCCTTATCTTTTACCACAGTGAGATCTCTGCCCTAGCGGCGGAGACCTCCTCCTACGTGTGAAAATTTACAAGTAGTAACTTTACACAAGAAAATTAGGCTCCATTGTCTGAATGCAAGGGCTGGGGGCATTTAACCCTGCACTTTTTTTAACTTTATATTTGTAAATGGTAAACTGCTCAAAGTAGTAAATGTACTTAAAGGTGTAAGAGTAAACTTACAGGTGTGGATATACCCACGTGTGAGCTTTCCTTTATGAGTAGCCCCATTTGTTTTTTAAGCTGTTGAGCTCTGTGTGGTTAATCTTCATCTGTGCATCTAAAGCACACAGGCTGTGAGCAAATCTTGACTTGGGCTCATACATTTTGTAGCTGATTTGTGTACCAGCCGCAAAGTCTTAACATCTAAGGCAGAATGATCTGATCCGGTCATATGGGAGTGGGGTTTATGCTGAATAGGAAAGGAGAGAGGATTGACACCTGAGGGACACCATAATGTTGGGTGTTGAAGCTGATATGAAAGGTAGTTGGAAAACCAAGCACACTCAGTCTTTGTTGTATGAGGGAATCCATTTTAGGACATTTTTGCATAATCTGAGATTATGCTGTCTATGTAATAACATCTGAAGGTGATCAGTGTCAAGGGCTTCTGATAAGGCCAGAGGCAGTAAAGCAGCCACTACGTTCCTGTCCACCATTAGGTTTGGGTCATCCCACATGGATAGGAGGGCTGACTTTGTACCTCTACTAGATCTGAATCCAGATTGTTGTTCCAACATCAGAATATTTACCTCAGTAAAATAGGAGAGTTTAGTAAAAACTGCTATTTTGAATCGTTTACCTACTAACACTCTATTGGAGATTGCCCTGTGGTTTGCTGCCTCGGAAGTGCTGAGATTCTTCTTCTTGAGGAGTGGTCAAATGTAAGAGGTTTATTGCTGAGGTTGAAAAGATTCTGGTATCAAGGGCTTGTACTGAAGTTTCCCTAATAGTTTACTTGTGTTTGTAATGTTGTAGAATTGCTTTTTAAGAGGGTGTTGAAGTAGGTCAGACATAGAAGATTGGCAGAGTCTATCTTTGTTTTGGTGCCATAATGCGTAAGAGTGTTCGCAGTTTTGACCTTAAGATAGTTTAGATCAGTTCCATCAAGGTTTTCTTGCAGAAGGCTTGCAAACATGCATTTTCTGTCTTTTAGCACCCTGTATTGCTGGATTCTGAAAGAATCCTCTGGAGTGCCATTGATTGTCAGCCAGTTTCAATTATGAATGTGGAATAGTAGTGTCTTTTTTTGGTTCTGGTGGCCACTTTGTATTTCCTATTATAGTGGTGCATTTCAAGTTTGTCGCTTTCATCCCTTGTTTCCTCCATCTGAACTGTAGAATCCTTACTTGCATTTGTATTTCTCTGATCTGGTCAAGGCAGGTGGTCTTCTTCCTGGGGTTAACCCTGGTAATGGTCTTTAGTGATTTCTGGTTGTCCGGTAGAGTGAAAATCAAGTTATAGACGGAGGATATGTCCTTGGTTCGGATATGGCTAGGTATTCTTTTGAAGTGGACAATAAAAGTTAAGAGGTCCTATTTTTCCATTATCTATATGTGTAGTTGGTTTTGAGTGAATCTTGTTTGAAAGTGTTGGTCACTGCAAGCAGGCAAGTTCTTAATTACGGAGGCATGCCTTGGGGGCAGGGCTGGACCGGGAACCGAAACCGGCCCTGGCAAACTGCTCGGCAGGCTCCGCTGGGGGAAGGGTGAGGGTGCGGCCAAGCCGTTTGCCAGGGCCGGTTTATGACGATTTAGTTACAGGGGGCCAAAATTGGCGGCCTCCGGTAACAAAAACGGACCCCAGGGACCCAAAACCGGCCCCCACCCTGGGGCCCACCAGGAAAACGCCCGGTGCCCGCTACAGCCAGTCCGGCCCTGCTTTCGGGTGAATGTGACATACAATGTGGGCCTGGCAGGTGAGTTGGTCCAATACATGTTGGTGAAATGTGACGGATTCAAGATTGGATGTGATGGCAGTGCTTGTTGTTAAATCCATTTTGTCACCAGGACCCAGATTCACAGAGGTGTCACATAACGCAGCACAGAAACCAAAGTTGCTGTGATGCATTGCTTGCATGGGAGAGAGCAAGATAGTATATTCAGGTTGGTGCACAATTTTGCTGCCTAGTACCATGCACATACTTTTTCACCACATTGCAAGGGTGTCTGTGTCATGTCTAGCATTGATTTTGTACTGGAATGGTGTGCTTCCAGTGCAAAATACAATGCTTAGACTAACTGTAAAACTTTTCCCACTTCAGATGTGTGTCACTTGCAAAGTAGAAAAAGTTAGGAGACATAAAGCATTTCTCCTTTTTACATTTGCCTCAAAGTGTTCTTATTTTTTGGAGCAGACTCTTTCTAATATTATTAGTAGAGCTTTATGTCACAAACCATGGATGGTTACACGGAATGGCCCTTGACACAGAGTACCGAAACGCTTTTGCACTGCTTTATGTTACTTTGAGGCAAGTTTCTAGTGCAAGTTTTGCCCTGGAAATTAAACACAAAAAAATATTTTTGCTCAGGTTTGCATCACTTTTGTGTTGTAATTCCATCCCAAAATATTTGTAAATCTGGGACCCAGAGTTGAGGTCGCTTAGGATGTTTAGGTTGGGGTGTTTTAGTAAAAACTTGCCACTCTGTCTAGCAAGGTGTCCCTAAACTTTCCTTTGCTGGGAGATAGTCTATAGGTCAAAAGGAAGGAACAGCCAAATGTTGAAGTGGGGTGACATCTTACCAGCAAGAATTCACAGTCGCTTATGGTGAAGTCTTTGATGTGAGAGATTTAGAAAGATTTCTTGCGGCTGACTATTGGGCCATCTCCACACTTAGCGATATGATTGTTAGGTCTCGCCTACGCAGAACTTTAGCCGTCATTCTGCTCTTTTTCGAAACACATACTTGTGCTTGTGGTGGCATCCACCTTGCGGGAGCGAACAGGAGCGTGCCACAAGCACGAGTATGTGCATCGAAAAAGAGCAGACTGCACACGCACGCACGCACCACTTCCGGTCTTGGTTTGGCTTCTTGGAATTGGCTTGCGTTCGTGTTGTTAATTTTTTGGGGGCTTGAAAAGGCATTCTTATCAGTGTTGGGGTTTATTTTAAGGTGGCGTTTAAATACTTTTTTGCTTGGAAAAGGGATTTATACGTTCACTCTCGATCGCGTTTCATCTGTCTTTCTTTTGAGTTTGCGTTGAAATATTTTTGGTGCTTCAAAAAGCATTCATACGCTACGATCAAGTGCGCCCTCAGGAGTCCGTCCGGGGCACAAGCAGGGACTGACTTAAGTGCTCCCGATCCTCGCGCACTCCGTAGTCTTCCCTCGGCCAAAGCAGGCCTCCACTTCTGTGCTCCCTTGTTTTATTATCTTGCCGCTACTCCAATGAGATGCACGTTTGAAGTCGCAGTTCCCTTGATTCTCCATGCAGTCTTATTTGCAATCTTGACTTGGGTTAGAATCACATTGGTTTCTACTTCTTGAGTTTGCATCTTGGAATTACGGCACTTTCAGTTTGCTGCTTGTCTTGAAACACAAATTCAGGCAATTATTTAATGAACTCTGTGGCTTGATACATGTAGGGCCCAATTCACAGAACTAACTTAAGACAAAATCCTAAACTACCATTTTGGTATTCACAGAAGGCACTTACTCATTTTGGTATTCACAGAAGGTACTTACTCATTTCGGTATTCACAGAATGCCTTCTGTGAATACCGAAAGTCTTAAAGTTAGGATTTTTCTCAGTTTAGGAGTAGTAAAGTTAAGACTCCTAACTTTAGGACTCCTAAATGCCTTCTGTGAATACCGAAAGTCTTAAAGTTAGGATTTTTCTCAGTTTAGGAGTAGTAAAGGCCTTTACTACTCCTAAACTGAGAAAAATCCTAACTTTAAGACTTTAAGACTTTTGGTATTCACAGAAGGCATTTAGGAGTCTTAAAGTTAGGACTCCTAACTTCTGTGAATACCGAAATGAGTAAGTGCCTTCTGTGAATACCAAAATGGTAGTAAGTTTAGGATTCTGTCTTAAGTTAGTTCTGTGAATCGGGCCCGTAGTCTGTAAGCATGTTTTTCAATGAGATGGCACAAAAACTAGAATGCGGGATCATACAAGACTCAGTATACTGTTATTTACTAGTGGTTTCAGGCTTATGATTTTCTCTTGTAGTGGCAAAGGGTTTGGAATCTGCTTATAACTTGTTAATTTCTATTTTTGTGCAGCCCTCGCAGCACTATAACTAATTGAACCAAGATGTTCCAGTTCGAATCGGGGCAGTTGGGTGTTCGCCAGAGGCCCTCTTCCCCAGGGATGTCTCCCGCCTCCTTCTTCAATGCAGCGCATTATGTCAACGTCCTAGAAGGCAGCTGAAAACTAAGGCGCTATGTTGATGATGGGTGTACTAACAATATATTATTAAATGAGGCTAACTCAAGGCCCTCTAAACTCTCTGTGAATAGCAGGTGTTCATAGAATTCATCTCGGTGATATTAACTTGCTGATTTATCTTACTGGGTACATTACTTACGCTCACTCTCCTGTAGGTGGCGTGCAATACTGTCTGAGCTAGCTATCCGGCTCTTCAGATAAGAACTTTATATACCCTGCACTAAGGCCAAACGCGCCCTAAAAGTGCCTTGTGGGACATCGTGAAGCTCAGTCTCTTCACAGCATCAACATAGCAGTTTCAAGCCGATTTTAGGTGGCCAAGGCATTTTAACAAAGTTGAGTGGGTTTGCTTATGTACCGACTTTCAAAGTACAGACACCGCCCCTCCTAAAGTTGCATTTAGTACTTGTTTTTCAAGCTTCACCGTGCGTATATTTTTGCCCCTCTTTGGTCTTTCAGCGTTTTTATAGCTATTCAATTTCCAAAAATCTGGCCGAAGTGGCATGCAATATTTATGTCCTTGCCCTGCATTCATAAAATTCCAAATGTGATGTCATTGCTCAGGTGTTTATTTTCTATCACTGGCTGCCTTCGTAGCTGCAAAATGAGTGCTAGTTGTCATGAAAAAAAACACTCCGAATGCTCAAGATCTCCTGGAGAAATACAGCCGGGGTGGAAAGCAAATGTGCATGTGTTATTTCTGTTCGGCCTTTCAAGTTACAAATGTCTGTTTTTCTGTTCTGCTGCTTACAATAGGAAGAGAAACTACAAATATGGGGGCATATTAACAAGGGCCAGCGATATCGCTGGGCACACATAGCGGTAGAAATATTATCGCCGGCTATCGCTGAAAATGATCGCCATGATAACTCTATATTAACAATACATAGCGCTATGGCGATAATATTTCAGCGATAGCGGTGTTTAACATGGAACATCGATGTTCCATGGAAAACAAAGATAACATTGCTGATACGACCCTGTGGTCCTATCAGCATAATCCACCTACCATTATTAGTATGCCTTAGTCTGGAATTTAACAGACGTTAAATTCCAGCGTTAAGGCCGAGGTTGCGCAATTTTTTTAATCGCTGCAACTCCTTGTTAATATCGCGAAGCTGCCTTCGCGATATTTTCATGTGCTGTTTTCACAGCCACGCCTTCTTTGCATCTCATTAGCGATGCGAGGCGAGGCTGTGAAAAAACGGGCTCTACATCAAAGAAACACGCGCTAGCGTGTCCTTGATGATATTGCGATATAATTATCGTCGCTTATCGGCCGAAAACGGACACTAAAGCGGCGATAAATTTATCGCCAGCCCTTGCTCATATGCCCCATGGTATCTGCCGTTCATTCGCAGCCCTGATCGTGTTTTTCAGTGTTACATGAACAAACATACAGGGCCTAATACTTACAACTATTTGAACACCTAAGCCAGACTTACTCCAACAAACAGCGTGATTTGCAAGCACAAAGCCACCTTTGCAATTCACACAAGCATTGGCATAGCCAATAGGTCTCGCCTTTGGGACATTATAAGTGTTTAGCCATGCAACAGTTGATGTTGCACCAAGGATATTGTGCTGCATGATTAAATACTTATAAGGTCCCAAAGGCGAGACCTATTGGCTATGCCAGTGCTTGTTTTTTTGCTGATACTGCATTCAGGTGGTATGGCTTCATGCCAAGTGGGTGTGGAATCCTTGCCGAACCTCGTTTCTCTGGTGCAAGTGAGCTCTGGTGCTGCTTCTAATACTAGCTCAAATATGTAGACATATTATTTGTACATTAATCTTGCTTTGACGAGCCGGCGTTTCCCCTGCTGGATTTTTGTCCTTGTGTCTCAATGTTGCTTTAAGGATGTAGTCATGGTGTAGGAGGATGAAGGAGGCCATGGGGATTCGAGTAAGGGTCAATGGAGGTTTTGAAGTAGGATTGAAGAGCAGGCTTTTGGATTGGGAACCCTAACATAGAAGGGGGAAAATCAGGGAAAACGACCTTTACAACGCGGTCAAAACACTGCAATACATTTGCTTAGCTGTCATTACAACGCAAGTCATTACAACGACTTGCACTGGGTGGCTCTCTAGACTAAGGAATAGTATGATTTACTATTCCAACACCTTCCCTACTGTTACGTAGGCTGGAGTTGGAATAGTAAATCATGCTATTCCTAAGTCCAGCGCCCTTCAGCGCAAGTCGTTGTAACGACTTGCTTTGTAAAAACCGCAATGTAATGTACCGCGATCTAAATGATCGCGTTATATCGTCATACATCCAAAAATAAGGCATGGGGTTATGCATAGGGGTCAATTGACCATGCTCTGGCTGTAGCCTTACATAGGGCTAAGGGACAGGCTTGTGAGTTAGGGAACCCAGGTGTAGGCGATGAAGGGCATGAGGTTATCTGTAGGTGTTAATTGAAGGCTGGTCTGGATGTATCCTGAGGTAGGATTGGATAATTGGCTCATGGGTTAGCATAAAGCAAGGATTTTGTTGTACGTAAAGTTATTAAAATATATAAAAAGCCTTGCTGCACCTGTCATATCTCCCAGACAGGTACCCTGCTGCTTACCTACGGGTACTGGGTTTACATATCAGGGTGGCTGTGCCCACCCTACTCCGGGTACTATACCATAGGGTATATTCCAGTCCAAACTCCTCTGTACTCTACCACATCCCCTAGAGAGACAAGACCCTAGGTCCACACCAGGAGGGTGAAATGTATGTAAAGACTGGGATGACGTCCTGGATGAGAAGGTATCAGGACACACTGAGAAATAGGGTGTTGTCTCTCAATGACTGAGACTCTGAAATCGAAGACAGTGCGAGCAGACCATAGTTCCTGGTGCACAGTATGGCTCATCATCCCTCTAATTTTTCAACCGTACTATATACATGTCCATCGAAGGAAAATTAAAATAAGTAGACACTCTGAAACTAAAGCACAAGAATGCAAAAATGGATTGTAATGCATTGTATATAGGGGAAAATCTCCATTAAAGCGTGCAAATGTCTTTTGCTGACATTTTGATAACATACGTGTCAAATGTCCAGGCTAGTCCAACAGAATTCAATACCCTAACCCTCTTGAACAAGTAATAGCAGTTTGCATATAGCCTGAAACATACAGATTATAAAAACTGAAAGGCTGGAAATGTATGGAAATCTCATTCTAGTGACAGCGGACATGTAACAACAGTCTCCATTCTGAGATGTGCCACCCAGCAAAAAATGTAAGTATTCTACTGTTTTGAAGAACAGTGGTGCCCCAGGGCCCACCTAGGGCACCCATCATTCACCACGTTGGGGGCGGTGCAGGGAGCCCTAGGGCCCCCGCGGCTCCAGTCGGCTCCCCGCAAGGTGCGGGAGCCGGCATTACTCCCGCCTGCAGCCATATAAATATGTAATTTTATAATTAATTATAAACTGCTTACAAAAGTAACACCTGGGGCACCACCACTTTATGTTAAAAAATATGACATTGACATGCCTTAACATCAACACCATCACATAGACAGATCTTCACAGAGACAAACTACCCTCACAATACTGCTCAGTAAATTCATTTTTCTAAATGGTGTATTGACAAGGGGGTTACTTGCATTTACAAATAACCGTTTAGTTTTAGATATTGCATTCAAATTAAGTTTAAACAAATAAGCATTTTCCATAGTGTAAGGTAACCTTTCTTTTAAATTTTTAATTAACTAATGGCATTTAACATATTTGTAACCAAGCAAAATTAATCGAATTAGTTTGGTTAGGGCTTCTGTTATGTGGAATACTTAAAGTGCTTTTAAGTTTTACATTTAAAATAATTTTAACATAATAATAATAAATTAAAATTATGGTATACATTATCGTATGACAATAGAAAATGTAGAGGTGAAGAGATGTCAGGTTACAACGGTGTTTTTGCTTTTTGGTAATATATAAAGACTTCACAGCCTACCTAGAGGCTAGAGTTGGGCATCTGGACTTTTGTACACTCACACCGTCTGCTCGTTTAGAAAGGGACATGATTTCCAGAACCATAAAATCCTGTTTTTCAGCGGAATCTTTTCTTGGTTGACTGACGCTCCAAAAAACAAATGTGAGCCCCAGGGGATGGGGTCACCAGAGCCAAATGTAGCCAGGGGAGAGGGCTGTGTAACCCTCCCCCCCTTATAAGTACATCGGGCCCTGGAGGATGGGGCCCCCAGGGCCGAAATTCAGCCTGGGTAAGGGGGACCAGGTATTCCATTCCCCACAAAAAGTATGTTGGGCCCTGGAGATGGGGTCTCTGGGGCCAAAAATGTCCTGGGGAGGTGGGGGCGCATGCCCACTGCACCTAAATAAGACATTGAGCCCTGGGGGATGGGGTTCCTGGGGCTGAATTTGTGCTGGGGAAGGAGGCCATGCGTGCTCCCTTGCCCCAAAAAAACAAAAAGATTGTCCCCCTGGGCCATAGCCCGCCCTGGTGTTTGGATAAACAAGTGTAGGAGACCACACTTATTTTTATTTTGCCGCGGATCCACCTCAAATTTGAGACAAAATGTAAAAAAAAAATTACATTTGTCCCATGCAGGGTCCCTCTGGGACCCCACTACCATGCCCTGTGGGGTCAGAATAGCCCTACCCTGCCCCTAATGTCTTTTTTTTACTTTATTTAGGACTCAGGAATAAGTCCCAAGCCTTCAGATGTCTGTCACCACTTACTGGCTGACATGGTGGCAGTTAATCAGATCTCAGCTCAGGATCCGTGGAGACTCCGTGTCCTTAGATATACAAAGATTTTTAGCATTAATTGTTCAAAACTACTGAACTGATTTATACCAAATCACAACAATCATTGGCATAGCCAACAATTCTCGCCTCTAGGATCTATTGGCTTTGACAATGTTTTTTAGCAATGCTCTATAGCATACTCTATAGCTGTGCAACATGGCTAAAAAGGGAACAAAACAAGCATTGGCATAGCCAATAGGTCTCGCCTTTGGGACCTTATAAGTGTTTAGCCATGCAACAGTTGGGTAACTAAATACTTATAAGGTCCCAAAAGCGAGACCTATTGGCTATGCAAAGCGGCCTTGCGGCCGTGAAAGTGATCGCGATCACGATCAAACATCAAAGCGGCCGTGCGGCCGAAAGTGAAAGTAATCACGATAAAACTGGGCACATGCACTGTAGCTCTAGGCTGGCCTGGTAGCACTTTTGGGAGCCCTCTCAATAAGTCTCGCCAGACCAGCACATGCGCTGGGTCAGGCGAGACCTAAAAAGGAGCCATGACGTGTCTGCCTCTTTTATTTTCTAGGCATGCGCAAAAAACATGAGAGGACCTACAAAATGACGCTGGTGCTTTTTTTCCTCTTTTTATTTACCAATCAGAGTTAGATCGGTAAATTAAACATTTTTTTAAAGTAGCAGGAACGTTCTTTTTTCTTTGTTTGTGGTGTTGGAGGAACACCGTTCTTAGAACCATCAACAAATCAAATTGGCACTCTGGGCAGTTAAAACATGGGATTCCAAGGAAACCTCAAAGTACTGGAAACATATTTAAAAGAAAACGAGTTGCCCTGCTTACTTCATTCAAAGATTTAAATGTTAATCACCATTTACCAACAGCTACACACTTTTGACATTTATAAATGATGACATTTGTTCCCAAAGATTCTACTGTAATTATCAATGAAAAGCAAACGTATTGCAATTTCCAAGCACATTGTTGTAGAAAGTATTGGAACTGTGGGTTAAACATCTTTCTTTCAAAATGCCCATCAGGTGCACACCACTGTATACACAATTTGGAGATGGCACAATGTTCAAGGCACCTTACTGTTTAGGAGCTGATGGCATGGCATGTGTCACATTGCCTTGGTGATTCCCATCTGTGCATGAAGGTATGTTGTACTTATTTTGCGCAAACCTGGCCGAACAACAGCTGAGTCCTGTACAGGGTAAATGTTAAAGACACAGTCAACATTTGTTAGAAAGAGAAGCTGGTCTTGTGACGAGCTCCTGGGTTTAGGACTACAGGGGGCAATCTGTGCCACAAAGAAAGCATGTGGTTAATCAAGCGGCTGCCTTACACCTTAACGGTAATGGTACTTTCAGCCCGACTCAGCAATAAAATGTTTCTAGTGTGCAACCCACGGCGAGTTGTTTTACTATACAATAGAGTCTTGAGGCAGAGAGATACCAGGGGCCGTATTACAGTAAGTGAGCTGGAGGCGAAACGGCATTTGCGCCCACATTGGGCGCCCCTAGGGCACTTTGGTATTACAGATGGTGACTCAGATGCTTGTGCGTCCCCTTCAGTAAAACCAATAGCTCTGGCGCACTTAAAGCACCAGCTCTATCTTAAGGGAGCATTCCCTCATTTGCATAGGGGTGTGCCCTATGCAAGTAAGGGGATTCATTTGCCTCTGCACCCACGCCACATTACAGACGTCGGCGCAGAGGCAAAGAAGCTCTCAGGGGCCGCACTCACAGTGCACCACCTTCTCGGTGGCACACTGTGAGTATGTCCCCTGAGAGCAGCCCTCTGGAGAGGGCATAGGGTGTCCTAAGGACCCCCTCAGACATCCCGTTACAGGCAAGTGCAGTCACTGACTTCACCCGCCTGCTAGGCAGTCTAATCCCTTTCAAAAGTGCAGGCGGGTTGTCGCCTGCACTTTGAAAACATGGAGCGGCTGCAAGCAGTTGCTCCGTGTTTTCACATGAATGTCCTGCCCCCAGGGCAGCGCACATTTGTGGCGGCCCTGGGGCAGCGCATTCATCGTAATAGGGCGCATTTTCATTGTTTCAACAGGATGGGAGCAGGTGGAGGGGAAAAAACAAGATGGGAGCGGGTAGGAGAAAGAAGAAACTGGTGGAGGTGGGAAGAAGGTAAGAAAAGTGCTATTACATGGCTAGCTCTGAATGTGTCACAGCTCTTTTTTTTTTTTTGCAGAGAGGTTACCTGAATCACAGCGCGAGCAGCAGAAGAAAATTAATTAAAGTTAAATAATCTATGCTTGGTCATTGCGCCATCGGAATTAAAGGAAGTGATGCATGACAAATACTGCCCAATTAAAAGGCACCAAAGAGTGACAACAGATCTAAATGAATTTGAAGCAAATTGCGGGTTTCAAATCCATTATAGGAAACAAAAGTCTCACAAGCGAGAGTACATGTGCTAACGCAAGCTCACACAGGCTCGACCTAAAAAGCACTCTTTCTAGACCAAGGTCTAGCTTTCTGTCAAATTTGGTGTAAATCTGTTCAACAGTTTAGGCTGCAGGAGTGTATAAAGTTCCTATGGAAAAATGATTGTGGAAAAAGCATTTTGGGACCCCCTTTTTTCTCGGCCCCCGATTGACAGATCACCCCGGCACTTTCCATGAGCAAACTAGTCAAAACATAGCACTGTTTGGGAAAGTTTCATGGGGATTCATCAAATGGCGCCAAAGTTATTAGCAACATTAATTGTGGAAAAACGATCAGTAGTAAACGTACTATTAACTCGTAGTTTGTGAATAGCAAAATGAGATTACATTTACAGAAAAGTGTATGTTTACCTTTGTGAAGCAGGCCCAAAGTTCCCTCCTAGATCATGACATGGAACGTAGACCCCAGCAGTGAATGGTGAGTTGCCTCGACAGCAGGTATGAGGATTTCAAGCAGGGCCGGCTCTAGGGCGGTGCGACTGGTGCCACTGCACCGGGTGCTGACTTGGCATAGGGGCGCCTGTTTGCTCGTTTATTTTATGCTTAAAAGCACCTGCTGCCGCGCTCCTGTCCGCCAGCAATTTTCAGGCGACAATTAAAATGTCAGATTAATGTTCTTCCTGGCGAGATCGGAGTTTTGTCTAGTGGAAGTTTTGAATTGTGGAAGTTTTGATTCATGGTATGGTAGCCCAGAGGTTTAATGTGCCTGCTGCAAAGAATGTGTACCATGCAGATCACAAACTGAATATAATGTAAACAGGTCAATGGGTTACCACTTTTGTCACAGACTTCCTTTTGTTCATTGCAGTTTACAGTGAGCTATTAACTGTCATCAAAGAACTGCGTGCAGACTTCAAGGCATAGATTACAGTGTATGGATTTTTTCCCCAGACCTTCATTATTCTAATGTCGCCAAAAAGGGTTCATTTGGGTTCAAATCAGTTCTTGTTATTAAAGAGAGCCCCAATCCATTGTGTTACATTTTAAATTCAGAGTTTTGTGCTTCTCCGGACCAAGGGGCATATTAACAAGCCAGGCGATAAAATTATCGCCGCTTTAGCGGCAGAAAACTGCCGCTAAAACGGCGATAATGGGCTTGATAATATGCTCTATGGAATTCCAATTGAAGCCCATGTTAGATGTGAAGGACGTCTAACCTGAGCTTCAATTGGAATTCCATAGAGCATATTATCAAGCCCATTATCGCCGTTTTAGCGGCAGTTTTCTGCCGCTAAAGCGGCGATAATTTTATCACCTGGCTTGTTAATATGCCCCCAAGTACTATTCAACTATCCTGCCTACCTGTATGGATGACAGGTGCATCCGCCCCTTGTTGCCCTCTGTCTGCTGTAACATTTTCTATACACTGATTTACACACCTATGATTGATAGTCTGTGTAATGTGTGTGTTATGTAAAGTGCTCTGACACCCTTCACTTTTATGAGTGACGCTATAAAATCAATTGAATGCATCTGAGGGAGAGTGGTTATGGAGACTGTTAAATGGTGGTTGGGAGGGAATCTGTGGCGAAGGTGGTCATTTGGGGGGAGGGGGGCAAAAAACGTTGTCACACTGGGCGCCACCAGTGCTAAAGCCGTCCCTAAAGTGTGATCTTCAATCGGGCAGTAAACAGGACAAGAGTCAAACCCCTCAAATAAGGTCGGGGTATCAGGGCAAAAGTGCGTTTGTTCAATTTATCGTGATATAATTCATATCCTTACTTTTAAACCTTGATGCCAAAAAACTGCTCTTTCACGTCTGGAACGTGCCCAGTGTAAAATTACTGATAAAAAGCTTCGTCGTGGCACCTTTCTAGGGAAATCAAAATATCTCCACCGCAGAGTTCTGACATTTCCTTCTGATTTTGTGAATGAGGCAGGTGGGGATATTTCGTGGAACGAGAAAAAAACATGCTTACACTGGTGCACTGATCCCTAGTTTTAGGCACCGTTGATAGCTGGCCCTTAAAGACAAGTTTTGCAAACCAGCACCAGACTGCCAGTTCTCCCTGCATCTGCGTGCTGCGTCCACCCAGGTGTGTGGGCCACACACCTGGGTGGACTCACGTTTAATTATTAATTACATTTAATTATTTAACTTTAATTATTAAAGTGTGCCACACAGTGTGGCACGCTTTAATAATTAAAAAAGCAGCATTGGAGAGCTACGCCACTGTCAGTAAACCCTGTGTGTCCTCGGAGCCCTCTTCCGCGCGCGGCGGCTGAAGCGACCTCTAGGCGCTGGTGAGTTAGTGTTGCGGGGCAAGGCGAGCCGCCCTCTCTCCGGCAGGCTCGGGAAGGGATGCACTTGCTTGGTCCTGGAGGAGGGGAGCTATAGCCTCTCTCAGTGCGCCGCAGCTATGTGGAGACCCAGACCCTCCCCCTAGACCGCGGGAAACACTCACCCCGCGTCTCTGATTGGTGCAAGCCCGCCGGGAGGGGCGCGGCACTGGTACACAAGCACACATGGCACACTGGCTGTCTGCACAACTTGAAACACACCCGGGCAGCGGTGGGTGCGCGTGGTGTGCGGGCATCCAAAGCCCAAACATGCCAGGGAAGCAGCCTGGATCATTTGGCAATCTCGGGAATAGAATGCTGCTGTAACTTTCTGTTGAGATGGTCGGGGGGAAATTAATATTTGAGGGGGTCAAAATAGGAAAGTAGACTTTGGGATGTAGGTGGAGATCGGACCCCCTCACAAACGTCCATGCTGGATTACCAGAGCTATGGTTCGCGGTTGGAGCTGTACCTTCCCCACGGCTCTCTTGGCGTGGTTGGGATCAGAGAGTCTGTCCATCAGTGTCCACTGGTGATGGTCATGCTGCGAGCTTGACAGAATCCACCCACTCCTCCCTCCCGTTTGGATGTCTCCCACTCTTTGCCCTCCCGCCCACAAGCCAGGAGTAGTTTGTGGCACGCTGGGCGCGCCTGTGCCCCGCTCGGCTTCTGCTGTCCTCGGGTGTCCCTCGCATCCGCCCGGGCATTCCAAGCCCCTTTCTCGCTTTACAGCTGGGCGCTGCGCCTCCTGCGGCTCCCCTTCAGCCTGTAAGTGACAAGAGCAACAGCAGACCAACTTCATGGCTGCAGAGGGGCTGCGCCCACTGCCGGGGGCTGAGGGACGTCCAGGTGCTTAGTCCCCCCCCCGCACGGGTTCATGCTGGAATGACACTTTAGCGCCTGGACCGCCGCGCGCCTCGCTCGTGGGGAATCCGCTCCAGTGACTCGCTCTGTTTTTAAAGGGAGAAACCCCTGCACTGGTACCAGCTCCGGAAAGGGATGTGGCAGGCGCACTTACCTGAGTGAGTACGATGTCTGACCGAGCCGCTTCACGTGCGCGGGGCGCGCAGGGCGGGCGGTAGCTGAAGAGTTCGCGCAAACAAAGTTTTCAATACTGCTTCATCCAGCTCCAAATGTACACATAATTTAAATATCACCCTTGTTTAATCCATCAGTCGTCCATCTGCACATCACCCAGTCTATCCACCCATGTATGCATCCATTCATGCTTTCCTTTCCATTTCACACTATTGCGTCTCCAAGGAGGGTGGATTCAGGTGGTTGTAGTGAGTGGACCTATTGAAATCAGAAAAAAAGAATCATTTTCTGGATGGTGAGGACATTTTTGGGGTGGGTGACCCTATTAACGTCTATTGCAAACATCTGGCTTTGTAGGAGAGTGAAAGTTATTCCAAAGTGGGCGATTTTCCTCTAAAGAGTGTCAGTTGAAAAGTCACCCATCCACCGACCCATCTATCCATGGGGTAAGAAGCGCTGCGCTTAAGGTACACTGCCTAGCTCTCGATGGATTCGAAGCTCCTAGAGGAGGAAGTTCTACCCTTTTAGGCGCAGCAGTATTTCTTCAAGCCATTACTGCCGACAATGCTCACACTTGCATGCTGCACTTTTAGCCCGTTTCAAAGGAAACGGGCCATGTCGCACTGCCTGCTCTCCACAATTGAGTTATCAGCTTGCTGCCTGTTACGGCGAGGGAACCCCTGATTTGTGTAGTCACAGGTGCCATCTGCGCTCCGTGAGATAAAAACATCGATTTCCTAATATAAATCGAAGTGCATCCCTGGCACGGCCACAGCTCGCGTCTCTGGTGCATTCATCATACTACGCAGTCACCCGGCCCTCAGATGGATTTATTGTTTATAACTAACTTGGCAAGCCCTAACATATCATTTGAAAGTGTTTTCGGAGAAGGCGCACTGAAGGTGGCACTGCTGGGAAAGTGTTGACATGATCTCACTAGGAGTGAGCTGATGAGTCCCCGGGGATGACGTGCACCTAGCAGGGTTGGCTGTCCTCAGAGGCTCCTGGTGTAAAAGCGTGTTCACTGAGGTGCGCTGCCTTACATAAATAAATGTGAAGACCTGGTTAACTGCTATGGGGATAGTTTAATGAAAATATCGGCTCCTTTTCTGGAATCTGCTACTGCAACGACTTATTGCTGCGTCACGCAGCTGGTGCCTGCGTCACACAGCTGGTGCCTGGAGTGCTCACCAGTTTACAGGTGCAAGGCAATGTCTTCTGCTTGCACAATAACTGCAAGATCAGATCACAATTACACGTCACGCCATATCACGTTAAAAAAAAAATACTTTTGGATTTTGATTTTTAGGGTTGTTTTTCAGGATTTCTAAATTCTCAAAAACAGTTCATGGTTTGCGGACAATACACAACAAGCGACAGGCAAAATCATTCTCAAGAAACAAAATTCATAGAACACACAAATTTAAAACATTAGCAAATGAGCAAGCAGATAATATGGAACTGACAGAAGAATCTTTGCCCGTGACCGTTCTAATTTAAAGTACGAGAAAACATTCGGTCAGTTGCCCGATTCAAAAGCACATTTGCCCACCAATTCCACCAAAATTTACCTCAGGTGGAGAAATCGCCTGATTTAGAATGCAAATTCACGTTTGCAATTTGCTAAATGGGAATTTAAACGCGTAAATTGTTCCACTCACACATACATTTACCAGTTAGGTCTCACACAAAGTATGAGTAAAACTGCGCCCATGGGAGGGGAGTGGGCATTTCAGGGAGGGAATGCTGTGCCAAATTGATGAAGACTGACAAACCTTTGAGTTTTAAGGAGTTCACAATTTTGTAACTTACAATTCCCACCATGTGCACCAACAGAGAATTAATTATGTGAAGAACAGGAATACATCCTTTAAAAGGGTTAAATATGGACCAACCCCCCACTCCCTATATTGGAGGGGGCTGATGGGTTGCATAGGGTGGAGGTTTTCTGTGAGGTAAACATTTCCCATGGAGAAAAAGAAAAAAAAAACATCCGCAATCGCTGTTTTGGTTCAATTCTTTTGCGTGAATGCACAAGTGTTTTCATTAGTCCCACTTGTGGATGCTCGTGCAGACCAGATCCACGTGACTCAGACTTTTTCCAAGTTATTGTCCCTATTCGGATCTGGTTCAGTCCAGTTCAAATCAGTGGCGTGGCAAGGGGGCCATGGGCCCAGGTTCAAGCAAGGCAAATGGTCTCAATTGCTGCTGGACTGCTAGTAAAATACAACAATAAACAGAGTTCAGAGGGCCGCTAAGGTCTCTGGGCCCTGGTGCCACTCAATGGTTAATTTGTAAAAAAATAAGTGCTGGGGCTCTCATCTGGAGTCAGCTTGCACCAGCCCATTTCTCTGGGCGCCGCCTAAAACAGAACCAGCTATTAACCATGAAAGTGGGGATAGGGAGTGGCATAATGGCCAGAGCTGTCAGTTTCGAAGCTGGGGAACCAGGTTTGCGCCTTGGCATGGGCTCAACATTCTGTGATTCTGGGCAAATCACGTAATCTCCCCGTGTCTACCATAAATGAATGTGTCTTCAACTAGTGCTCATGAAAAGTGCTGGTGTTGATGAATAAGTGCTGGTGCGCACTGGAAACCAGCTGCTCAAATTAAGCACTGGGGCCACTGCATCCACTCTACTACTGATAGCCACGCCCCTTTTTCGAATAAGTCTGTACCTAGCTTCAGGTGCCCTTGCACTATTCGCTTTCAATGGGCTCTTGATTTTAGCACATGGCTTAGTGTTGATAGAGTCAAAGTTACTGCATTGTTTTTCTTCACTGGGAAAGGGATGTGTGCTCCACTGAGATTGAAATAAGTTATGTTACCACATTTGAATAGTGTGTTCTAACATGAGTATTAAATCAAAACAGTTTCTCAACCTGGTTGCCCTTTCTGGGGTTGCGAGGATTATCTTAGATCGTTTTGGTCTATTTCTTTTACTCTTGTTTGGATTTGTGTGGATGAGAGGGAATTGCCAAATCTTTTGCCCTAGCAATGACTTATGTCATAGTGTGAGAGGTAGAGTGGCCTTGGAAGACGTGGGTCCTGAACCTGTCACCACAGTGCTTGAAATGGAAAAATAGAAGTTGTTTCTGAGAAGTGCCGGTACTCTCCAATTAAAAGTATTGCATCTCTCATTAGAAGTGCCGGTACTCTCTCTCAAAATAAAAAAGTGCCGGTGCTCTGTACTGGACAGTACTGGCCCATTTAAAGCACTGCATCACTACCTGAGCAAAAATAGAGAGTACATGTAGGATCGTGACTATGGAGAGGAGGGCAGGGCTTATGTTGACACCACCTGAGCGCTCCCACCCAGCAGCGTGGCGTGGATTGCCAGCGCCAGGGGCAAAATTTTAAAAGAAAGTATCGCACCCCATAACCCGTGGAGAATTAGATCAGGACGTGCTAACGGTCCACAGGTTAGGGAGCGCAATACTTTCTTTTAAAATTTTGCACCTCTAACAATTTTGCACCCTGGGCAACCACCCCTGTGGACCCTCCCTCCCCAAAAGAAACTGATAGAAAAAAAAATCTGGTGCAGCTTTCCTTGTTCTGGCATGACTGTAAATTCTGTAACAGAGTTCATTTTTGAGAGTTTCCACACATGAGCTGGAAACCCACTATGTGCAGGGTTTTACAACTCACCGTGTGATAGATGCTTGCCACTGACTGACTGTACGAAGAGTTCCAATAGGGTGTGAAACTTGGTGTCTCCGCATGAGTTGGCAACTCTGTGCCTTCGATGCTGGGTTGTGCCCAAAAGTGTATCAGGCAGCCTAACAACCTGTGCTTGCACAATGATCCTCAGGGCAAGATCCTAGAGCAAGGTTAATGCAAAGATTCCTTCTAATTAAGTCAGACTAATCTCTGTGAGATATGACTGACCCAAAGACTTACTCCTCATGGAACGGACTCAATGCATCCAAGTAGATCCCCAGCGGTCAAGCATGTTTCAAGTCAGAGCAGAGGCTGGACCAACTCTGGGCAACCCAGAAATGGATCACAGGAATTGATTTGCACTATTCCTAGTGAGAAGTCAATGGCGCTGCCTCAAAACCCACTACTCGTTAACTTTAAATATATAACATTTAATCCATTCGACGAATTTCAGTTCTATCTTGACACCAAATTCCTAGTGAAATCTGATTACTCTAGTGGAAGCTGCCTTGCTACCAGCCGTACATGTATTAAAGTGTTCAGACTTTGTAATGGGACGGTGAAAATCATTCCTAGTTCATTAGAGCTTCAACCTATTTTGTTTGGACAAAAGTCTATACACCCTCTGGCCCTGCTCAAGCAAGTCACCTTAAACTTGGTAAAACAAGTGCATACCACCTCTTGCAAAGTAAGACGCGGGTTACTGCCACCAAATCTGTCAGTCACTGGATGGCTTTTCAAAAAAAGCGAACAGAAGAAGTAGGAGATATTTTAAAAGTGGCCAGTGTCTGAAAGGAAGCCATAAAAAGTAGAGGCAATAAGGTGCAGCCTTGAGAGACACCTATTTAAAAGAAAATTGAACAGTGGTTTGGCCCAGTTTACCACATCTAACGTCTGTGGAGTTTTTGAGTTTGGGGATTTGGATGAGGGACACCAGCTCTTTGCTTTCCAGTCTTGTCTAGCTTTGTCCACATTAGCTCTCTATTTAATTAATCAAATGCATGGCATATCTCCAAATATGCAGCATGCAATTGATTCCTCAGTGAGAGGCTATCGGACTGTACATTATGGATCCCCACTCAACACCATAGCACTGCTGTATTCATGGCTTCTATTCTGTCCCGAATGGGAAGTTTAACCCATTTTGGTGATTTTTTTTCCTTAGAAATATATTTAAAAAAAGTTTGATTATAAAAGCAGGGTTGGCATTTAAAGCCTTTTTCAAAAAGCAAGACGTTGTTGCCCTTATGCTAAGAGTCGGGCATTACTGAATGAAGGCTTATACACGCTGTGACAATTGACTCCCAGAACCTGTGATTGAAAACTGAGACATCAGACATATGGACAATAGATCCTACTGCACTTCCTGTGATTGACAACTTAATGCAGACTTCCTGCTCAGAAGAGATTTTGTCAGGGCCTGAGGCTTTAAGAATTGGCTAGCTTGCTTCTGTGCTGTGTAACAAATCTTCATTGTGGTCACTCAATTGAGAGAGGGAAATCTTGGTATACTGGAATGTAAAGTGTGCCTTTGAGACACAAGCGATGATAGGAAAGTGTTTGGTGACATGCTTCAATGTATCTGAACCAGTTGTAATCACTCTGGGCCACACTCCAGTTCACTGATATTTAGCTCGTCAGTGCCATTACAGATTGGGACCAACCATATCTAAATGAGTTCAAAATCCCATCCAAAAAGGGACAGCTAGACTGTGTCTTGTCTAAACAAGAACACAAGCAACCTTTTCAGTAGTTTTAAAGGTCTTTAGAGCTAATAGTTTGTACTAGCTGAGATCAAACAACATCAATAAACTATATTTCTTCTTCAAAAAAGTCTCATATTCTACACTCTTACTTTTTAATAGAATATAAGAGTCTCATAGAAGCCCCAGTAATTCATTTTCATCCTTGACATGCTGAAGGAACAGTTTGTAGAATTATTTTTGATGTTGAATCACAGAGCAAAAGGAAATTAATAGGATTGAAATTGAAGATCATGATTGGGCGATTTACATTTGTTAGCGTGAAGGTTTTGCCTGTTCCCTCCTTGACCACTGGACTACTAACTGGATAAAGTTGGCAGTGGCACTAATCAGCAAATGGGTGCATCCAAACTCCCAGTTGTCTTCTCTTGAGATACCTTTCTAGTCTTCATCCTACTCCATGTTTCTAAGTACAGTTGAGTTTTTATCAAGCAGTGTAGTTCTTGTATGCTTGATGTATGTGTATGTTACTGTCTGCTTTCTTTGAGGTGCAACCCCAAGTGAGCACATGCCATTGGCCTGTGATCACTTCTGTTGCTGTCAAACAAGTCAAGGTCAGTGTTAGAAATTGAGTTTCTGGTTGGCAGAGGTATGCATCCTGTCCAAGCAGAAACCACAATCCTAGTCAGGGTAAGTTAGATAGACACTAAAAGGTAACCTGTGCTCAGGTCCTCTAGTAACTTGGCAAAGAACAGTCAGGCTTATCTAAAGAGGGAAGGTGTAAAGTATTTGTGCAACACACACACACACAAACACACAGTAGCACAATGAAAACACCACAAAAAGACTCCACACAGGGATAGACAAATAGACAATAGTTTTATGAATAAATCAAGACAAAAACATAAAAAATCTAATCAGTAGAACTGGAGTTATGAATTTTTAAATGTTAAATGAAAATATGGTGCTTGGAGTCATAAAGCGATAAAGCGCCAACCGGGGACATCTGGTCGCGCTTGACTGGGGCAAATTTAAAAGTTCAGGCTGACCGCGATGTAGTGCAGGTCGGTTGCAGGGACCAGGCTTGGGCCTCTAAAAATAGTACCTTTTGAGGCGCTGCATCAACAATGAGGACGATATGCAGGAAGCAAGGATGCGAGGCGTCGTCGATCCAATGGAGTTGAAGGTGGTGCATCACCGTCAAGCTGCGTATTGGGGGAAGTTATACCCAGTTCGCAAGGGCATTTGGGTTGCTCTTGTTTTTGTTTGAAGCGTATTGGGGAAAGCTTCAGCATCGGGCAGCACTAAAGATGGGCGATGCGTCATCATCAAGCCACGCACTTGAGAAGGCTTCGTTGTCGAGCAGCTCAGGAGATGGCGATGCATTGTCGTCCAGTGAAATGCGCCAATTCCAATCGGCGCAACAGCGGCAATGTTTCGGTGTTGAAAATTGCAGCACAAAAAATCTCACTTCTAAGGGCCCAGGACTGGATTGGCACTACTTGTCAGGGCAGGGCACACAGATAGAAGAGTCCAGGTGATGTAGCAGGGTTGCAGGAAGTCTTTGATGGCCCTGAGATTTCAGAACAGTGGACAAGCAAGCATGTCCTTAGAGTCACTCTGGCTTCAAGTAAGGTGGGTCCAGACCTTTTCCTCAACAGTGAAGAGGGTAGCAGTCAGCAGGGTAGCAGAGCAGGGCAAAAATAAGTTCTTCCAGAGCAGCAGTCCAGCAGAGGGGCAGTCCCTGTAGCAGCACAGCAGTCCTTCCTCCTGGCAGAGTTCTTCACAGGTCCAGTATTATCTGGTTTGGAAGGGCCAGAGACCCAGTACTTATACCTAATTGTGCCTTTGAAGTGGGGGTGACTTCAAAGAAAGGTCTTTGAAGTGCAAAGAGGTCCTTTCTTCCCAGCCCTGGCTCCAATCTATCAGTAGGGGGTAATCAGCCCTTTGTATGGTGGCAGGACGCTACCTATTCAGGTGCAAGTGTCAGCTCTTCCCTCCCTTCCTGCCGATTAAGAGCCATCAGAATGTAGATGGGAACTCAGGCACACTTACACTTCAAGTGTTTGTGGCTGTCTAGGGGGAGTGCACAAAGTGAAACCCAGTCACACAGGGCAGTAAAAGCAGAAAAATGCCTACTTTCTAAAAGTCAGGTAGGGAAGGATGACAACAAGGGATTTGTTCAGACGAACACATGAATGTAGTAATCATTTGAGATGTCCAGGCATGACACACAACTTAATTGAAAGTTGTACACTTGATTTATTAAGAAAATAAATCCCAGGATGCTGGTGTAAGTATGTATGTCAAATGTATATAGAAATTAAAAATCATATGTACAAGGGTTAAAAAAGTCAGGCTCGCCATACATTGACAGTGATTATTGCAGTTCCTTTCTAAGCTAAGTTAGTATGCCATTTGTCAATGTATGTTCAAGCCCACTTTCTAGATATACAACAATAGCTTGTCTCTCACAGAAGAACAAGGCTTTGAACAAAAACTTTACAATGACAAGAGAAAGTTGGGTTATGCGTCAATGTTTTGGTCTCAGTTGTTGTGCATCAGTTAGACCATCTTCAGGACTGTATAATTTCATGAACATAAAGGACCCCCCAACCAATATTTAAAAAGGAACATGACTAATATGGTCAATATTAACAACATAGACCCGCAGTGAAGTGAGCTGAATGCACTTCAGCAAATTTGAGGATAGAACACCATCACCGAGCATAGACACAAAAACCCAACTTTCTCTTTAGTCATTGTTAAGTTTCTTTTCGGAGTCAATTTCTTCTGTGAGAGATGTTTTGAACCCTGTACATATGATTTTGAATTTCTATATGAATTTGACATAAATCAACACATCTGCATCCTTCAATATAGTTTCCCTTGTTGGCATCCCTACCTACATAAATACATACACCTGCATCCTGAAATATATTTTTCCTTGTTGACATCCATACCTACCTGACTTCAATGCCCTAGCCCACAAGGGAACAATGGATTGGCCTTTTGTATGTAATACACTTTCTCAAAGTGTCATTTCTAAAATAGTAATGCTAAAACCAACTTTACGAGTAAAGAGGATTTATCATTACCATTCCAAAGATATAAAACATGTAAAGCTACTCCTTTCTTATCAGGAATTACAACAAAAACGTGTATTAAGGAATTTCCAATGTTAACCTGTGAGAGGTGTAGGCGTCACAGTAGTGAAAAACAATTTGGTTGTTTGTCACTACCAGGACATGCATAACTTAACAGTACATGTCCTACCTTTTACTTACACAGCACCCTGGCCTATGGGCTATTTGAGGCCTTCCTTAGGGGTGACGTCTGTGTAATAAAAGGGGAGTTTATGGCTTGGCAAAGTATTTCAAATGCCAAGTTGAAATGGCAGTACACTGCACACACAGGCCATGCAGTGGCAGGACTGTGACAGGTTGGAAAATCCAAGTGTGAGGGTGGCACATTCATTGTGCAGGCCCACAAGTAGCATTTAAATTACAGTCCCTGGGTATATGGTCTACCACTTTACAAGGAATGTACAAGTAAATTAAATATGCCAAATGTGTATACACCAATGTTAGCATGCTTAGAGGAGATGCACATGCACTTTTTCGGTGGTCAGCAGGGGTAAATTCCTCAGAGTCTTAAGGCCATCAATTATAATCAGAAACAAGCATTGGCATAGCCAATAGGTCTCGCTTTTGGGACCTTATAAGTATTTAGTTATGCAGCACAATATCCTTGATGCAACAACATCAACTGCTGCATGGTTAAACACTTATAAGGTCCCAAAGGCGAGACCTATTGGTTATGCCAATGCTTGTTTCTGTTGATACACTATCAGGTGGGGCCCCGAATGTCTGGGGCCCCGGGCCAGAGACCACTTTGCCCATGCTTTAAAACACCTCTGGTGGCTGGTTTCACAAAATTTGTCAGGGCTGCTTTGAGGTCCCAGTCCGGCCCTGGACTCATGGCGGTATTAGGTCTCACAGAAGAGGGAGTTGGGGTTGCATGGCCCGAGGTAATGATGTGTACAATTTTTGGAAAGCTAAAATATTGCAAAATATATATTGAAAGTTGGGTTTAGAGAGAATTTAAAGGCTCTCAGAGCCTCCATTCACCTCCACGGTGTTTGTTGCTATGTTACCCGATACTCACCTGTGCGTCTGGTTCACAGCGAGAGAAAAACATGTTCCCGAATCATTAGTAAACAGCCCATGTAATATGATGCTGGCCTATCGTGGAGTCGGCAGATAATCCCTGGCTCAGCCCACGAGGTCCCAGCGCTTTGAATATTATAACTCAATGTTCGCTACCACCGTCGTGACCAGCACACCGGGGCACAGAGGCCTCCGGAGCCGTATACTGGGGGCGACCTAGCGCCTGCTTGATGTTTCTGGGCACACAGAGCCGCTTCAACATGCAACGGGGAGCAGAGCGCACAAAGCACAGAGCCTAATAACAACGCACTGGTGAGATCAGGGCAGGCATCCACACAACACACCAGGAGGTACAGAGCCTAATAAGAACGCACTGGTGAGATCAGGGCAGGCATCCGCATAATACACCAGGAGGTACAGAGCCTAATAACAACACACTGGTGAGATCAGGGCAGGCGTCTCCGGGCATTTGTGCAACACACCAGGAACACACAGGGCCCTCTTGCAGCGCACGAGTGAGATCAAGCTATTCGTGCAACACACGAGGAATTCCAGAGACTCCTCACAGCGCACTAGTGAGATCAGGCTATTTGGTAGGGCACCGCGGTGGGTTTCGGGCCATTTGTGTTACACACACAAGGGAGTAAAATCTCTGCATATACCCACATGCAGAGTTCAGAGATCTGGCAGCATCCAGCCTTGGATGGACAGAGCTCCGCGCAGCGTGGCTGAGAGCACAGCGCCCATGACGGCAAATGCATGGCTTTAAGTGGGCCGGGTCCTGCCGGTGCTAAACAGCAGGTGCTGCGAAGATCACGGATCTCCTATAGGGCTCTCCAGTTTTGCCCCCGCCCTATATGAAAAAATAAATATTAGTTCTGCAGCAGTGCCACCCTTCCCTACCTTTGATGTAACTTTAAAGAGACTCGTTAAAGTTCTTTCATAGTCTCATCATTTCAGAACTGAAGCATTTTCAATACGATATAAAGGACTCTATAGTTGTTGCTTATTTATCTTATGCACCTAACCATTGACAAAGCCAATAGTCCTGGCTTACTGTAGATGTAATTACTTGTATAATATATCTGGAAGCAGTGACAGAAGCTGCCAAATACCAAACAGGAGGCACACTATGCTAAGTAAGCACAGATTTTCTATTTTTTCATCCCATTTAAAGCCCTGGGCATACATACCAATGAACCGTTAAGCCGTGCACTGGAGACCACTAAGTCTGCAGAGCAAAGAGGGGAGCATCGTCTCTGGGCACCTCAGCAGTGAGGGAAGGTCTCAAAGAAGCGCTCCCGAGAGCACAGAGCTACTCTAGCCAGTGAAGAACCCCATGTGTAGCTTCTGGGGCCTCTGACAACACCCGAGCACCAGGGCCTCACACCAGGGAGCACAGACCTATTGTGACACTCTGGCCAGGGTGAGCATTGGTGCAGCTCACGGAAGCGCCTCTGAACAGCATATCTGGGGCCTCAAGGCACCACTGTGTCACGAGCCTCAGAGCAGCACAGCGGGAGCACAGAGCTTCGAGCATCACGCGGGGGGTTGCAGAAATATTGTAGCATCTCGGTCAGCGCACAGCCTTGGTGCAAGTCACCGGAGCCCCGGGATATCATCCCCGGAGCATAGTCACCTTGAAGAGCAGGCAGGGGATCGCGCAGCCATAGAGGAGCGCACTGCAGGGTGTGGAGATCCGAGCAGCGGAGAGGAGTGAACTGTGGAGCACATAGAACGTTACCCCAGAACACCAAGAATCGAAGGCAGTGGGCAGTGCACCAGGAAACACAAACTGTGCATAGCTTTCTAAGAAGCACGGACACCCGGCGTAGCACACCGAGGCGCAGGGGAGCAAACAGCCTCCAGATAGCGCACTGAAGAACACGCATCCTCTACGCAGCGCACTCCGACACACGGTGTCACCGGGCAGAGCCACAGGGAGCGCTGGGTCTGCCCCGCGCACCGGGGGTCACAGAAGCAGCGAGCAGCACTCTGGGAGCACAGACTCTACCACACCAAGATCACACTGTTACAAGAGGAAGCACAGAGCATCTCCGGCTCAACAAGAGGTGAGAGCCTTTACTGAAGTCAGGGGAGCACACCGCCTCCGTGCAACACCGCAAGGTAAACTGGAACATAAACAATGACCCCAGAGGAGGAAGACCGAAGAAGGGAAGAAAGAGCGAGAGAGATGGTGAAGTGTGGGATAAACAGACAAGGAAAGCGACGTAGACTCGGGAGCTGAAAGCTGCCAGCTGTGCGCGTGCACCCCCCCCCGTGAACGCAAGCGCTAGGCCGTGTGGCAGCACTTTGAAAACCCGTACACTAAATGTCTCAGCCAGAGCAACACATGCGCTGGATCAGGCGAGACCTAAAAAGAGGAGGTAGGCATGCAAAAAGGTTAGGGGAAGACCACCCTTAGGATGACAGGCCTATCAGTCAGCCAAAGTGTAGCCAATAAAAGTGGGTTTTAGAACACACAGCAACTCTTGTCTACTTGTTTATTTAAATCAGCAGCCTACAAACTAAGGGTTGCTTACCTCCTGTGGGTTCAGCACTATGTGGGGGGGGGGGTGCAAGACCTACAGCAACACGCATTAGCTAAGCCAATAGGTCTCTCCTGTGGGACCTATTGATTGTCCAATGGCTAATAAACAGACAAAAAAGCCAGCACGACTGCCTGCACCATTTTGTAGGTGCATACACCAGGAATGCACACGCATACATCATGATGTGAGCCTTTTTTTGTTTGCGATTTGACTTGGATTGATAACTAAAAAATGCAAGCAAGTGGAAGCCATAGGAGGGAAAGAACACAGATGGGGGGATGGAGAAACACAAAGGGCAGAATCACTGAAGGCCAGGAAGCACCAGCAAGGCAGAGGAAAGCAACACAGAGGGAGGGCAGAAGCAATACAGGTGTGCGTGGGGGAGCAGCAAGCAGGGTACAGTTGGGGGAAGCAAAACGGACGTAGCAGGGGAGGGAAGCAAACAGAGACACAACAACATGGATTGGGGTAGAAGCAAATGGAAAAGAGAGGGCACAGCATAGAGTTAAACTGCACAGTACAGTGGTTCAAAGGGCAAGGCTGTATAAAAGTGAAAGAGTACATAGGAGCTGCTCAAAGGACAAAGATGTGAAAAATAAAAGTTTTATATTGTTATGAAACAAAATGTTTTGAGAGAAGAGGGCAAACATGCTGAATGGTTTTGTAGCATACACTCATGGAATTCTTTAAAAAAAGTGTGCCTTAAGATTTTCAAATTACCATGGTGTTAACTGTAAGGCATAAAATGTGCACATAGAAGTATTAGAATATGAAATGGTGTATACCTAACAAGGCACGGGAGAGCAAGTGGAAGGCGAAAACTGCATAAAACTGTACACTCCGTTTATGAAGTCTCTTGAAGTTTTTAAAAGATGGATTATGTACTTTGTCCTAATACCAACAAAAGGATTTTTATTTTTGTATTACATACGTACTCAAGAGACTATCAGTCAGAGTGATTGTGCACAAATTCTATGCACAGCCCTCAATATATATTTGTTGGGAAGATAGGGGTGTTTTTAAGGTGATTTTTGCATGACACTATTTGTAATGTTTTGTACTGTTTGTCAAATCAAATCAAAATTTTCTTTATTCGGCTCTCCAAAGAGAGTCATAAAAGATACATATACAAATACACAATAAAAAATACATGTTTAAAAACAAATTAGTTTAAAATTCATTGTGTTGAAGGTCATTGGTGACACAGATAATCGCAGTAATATCAATTCACAGATTTTGCATTACGAGAAAAGTATCTGGGTAGAACATCTATTAAATTGATACAATTAATTTAACATTAAAAATCAGGAATGGGTTAAGTCAGCCTAAGTTCTGTCTATGACGCATGATGTTCTGTAAGAAGTTAGAAACAGTATAGACCAGCCCCTCCCCCTCAAGTGACTGTAAAAACAGTAAAGCCGGGCGACAAGTACGGAAGCCCATGCGTTTTAATAGGGGGATTAGTAATTTCTTCCGCAACTGTACTGTTTGTATTGTCATTGTATTGAGGAGGATTTGAATGTTTGATACACTACACCTTACAGTAGTATGCTTCCGGTATAGAAAGAATTGTGAATATAACTGGATGTACTCAATATAAGAAGAATCTCTGAATTTTCGAGTTCGATCAATGATTCATTTATGTAATCATATCATATAGTATTGATTGTATTTTTTCCTGCTTCTCAGTCTTGTTTTTCAGGACTTGATGAGCCCTTGAGAAGTGGGGTTATTAGCGCTTCCCCCATTTTCTTTATTCTAGTATAAAACTGTAAAAGCATTTAAAGTGGCTCAAAGGAAATATGTGTTGAAAGTAGAAATTGTATACTTCTATGAAAATGAATGTGCTAGGAGAAGTGGGAACACACAGCGAACAGGTGAAATGCATGCACTCTCATGGAATACGTTTAGAAAAGGATAAAAAAAAGTTCCCGAAAAGTAGACACTGAAGGATAAAAGGAGCCAGACAGAGAGATGGTAAACAGGCTATGCTCCACGAGAGGGACAACGTCTACATCATCAGGCTAAAACAAATAAAACCTTGCAATAGAAAGCAAGACAATACCAGAAAGAAAACAGAAAGCCAATGGAAGGCATTGAGATGCAAAGTAGGGGTTCCCTGCAAAAACAGATTGAAAATGATCGCTAACTGTCCTTCTCCGTATTTACAGTACGGCCCAGGACACCCATAGTGATATTTAAACCCCCGCTAACGGCGGTTATCGCCGTTATTGTACGTCTGCATTTTTCCTGACTAATCAATCTTTGACATTGAGTGGCTAAATCCACATCTCCCTATCAGCAAGGATTCCGCTATCGCTACAGGATTATCGCTGGATTCCCAGTGACAATCCTGCATTTCGCGGCTATCGCCGGATTTCACATCGCTGTGGAGATAAGCGTTGGAAATAACGTGATATCGGCGATCTGATCCGGCGATAGCCGGCGTTAAGCTAAATCGCACTTAGCGCGCCCTGAGATCTTTATCGCAGTTCGTTGCTAATATGCCCCGTGGTTGCTAATATGCCCCGTGGACCTTAAAATCACGCTGCAAGCAGCACGTTATTCCTGCTTTACAGGCTCTGCTCTAGTCATTAAGCAGAGCATAATCAATTGAGCAAAAATGCCCCCCTGCTTGTTAGTAATTGTTTCCTTGACTGTCCCTCATGAGAAGTTGGCAGTCAATTCACACTTGGACATCATATTCAGGATAGACGCAGTGAAGCAAAGATGCACTTCCCAAAGAGATGTGATAGATATGAAAGCATTCTACATTAATATGGTCCCTGATTAGTTTTAAAGTGAGTAATGATGTTAAAACAAGATAAAAAGTATTTTACATTCTGTCTTGATTCAACAATGTTTCATGCATATATGTATGTTTTTAATAAAAGGCAACACTTCTTTAGCGCCCAATACAACAAGCATTGGCATAGCCAATAGGTCTCGCCTTTGGGTCCTTATAAGTGTTTAGTTATCCAGCACAATATCCTTGCTGCAACAACATCAACTGTTGCGTGGCTAAACACTTATAAGGTCCCAAAGGCGAGACCTATTGGCTATGCCAATGCTTGTTTCTAGTAGGTATTAGAACTACTGGTAAGTTGCCAAACTAGTACCTGCGGTGATATATACAACAATGTCCGTTAATTTATTAATTTTGTTATTAATTCAAGCAAGTAAGCAATTATTTGTTGTATAATCTGCTCCTGGGATGAAGTTTATGATTAGAAGCAGGAAGGCACTCCAAATGGACATATTCTTGCCCCAAATATATGATCGTGCAAAATATGAGTTTTGGGGATTTATATTGAAAAGTATTTTTAATGAAGTTGTCTGTGGGGTAATGGCAACCTGATGTTCTTCTGAAAAAGATTTAGTGTGCATAATGTACAATGGAGTTGGGGAATTGTGTAGTTCAGTGAGGTTTGAAGCATTATGGAATGCAAATGTTTTTGATTGGTCTCCCAAGCTCCACAAATATATTCCTTTGTATGTGGATGTCATGAACTGAACACTGCAAAATAAATCAGTCTGTTTCCTTTTTATGTCTCCCCTTCACAGCACATATGCTGTCTCTGAGACCTTTTGTTTACTCACAGTGGGCTTAGAGGCTGCCCATTGCTTACGGTTGGTTGGCTTTATATTGTCACTCTCATTTGTTTCTTATTGGTCAGGTGCTGTAGGCTTCCTGCCTCTGTGTGTTTGCCTCTTCCCTGGAGCATGAACACATTACTTGTTTTCTTCAACAGCTCATTTTGTAGGTGATACTTTTTTCTTTGTGTTTAACCACTATCAGGGTGTCTTTTTTCAGCTGGTTGTAGGGGGTAGTAGGGTAGTGGGGTAGTAGAGTGGTAGTGGGGTAGAAGGGTAGTAGAGGGATAGTGGGGTAGTGGGGTAGTAGAGGGGTAGTGAGGTACTGGGGTAGTAGGGTAGTGGGGTAGTAGAGGGGTAGTGGGATAGTGAGGTAGTAGAGGGGTAGTAGTGTAGTGGGGTAGTAGTGGGGTAGTAGAGGGGTAGTAGGGTAGTGGGGTAGTAGAGTAGTAGGGTAGAGGGGTAGTAGAGGGGTAGAGGTGTAGTAGGGTAGATGGGTAGTGGGGTATAGGGTAGTAGGGGGTAATAGGGTAGTAGGGGGTAGTGGAGTAGCAGAGGGGTAGTAGAGGGGTAGTAGGGTAGTGGGGTAGTAGGGTAGTGGTGTAGTAGAGGGGTAGTAGGGTAGTAGGGTAGTGGGGTAGTAGAGGGGTAATAGGGTAGTGGGGTAGTAAAGGGGTGGGGTAGAGTGGTAGTAGAGGGGTAGATGTGTAGTAAGGTAGTAGGGTAGTGGGGTAGCAGGGTAGTAGGGTAGTAGGGTAGTGGGGTAGTAGGGGGTAGTGGGGTAGTAGGGTAGTACGGTAGTGGGGTAGTAGAGGGCTAGTAGGGGGTAGTGGGGTAGTAGGGTAGTAGGGGGTAGTGGGGTAATGGGGTAGTGGAGGGGCAGTAGGGTAGTGGGGTAGTAGAGGGGTAGTAGGGTAGTGGGGTAGTAGAGGGGTATTGGGGTAGTAGTGGGGTAGTGGGGTAGTAGAGGGGTAATAGAGGGGTAGTGGGGTAGAAGAGGGGTAGTGGGGTAGTAGAGGGGTATTGGGGAAGTAGGGTAGTAGAGAGGTAGTAGGGTAGTTGGGTAGTAGAGGGGTAGTAGGGTAGTTGGGTAGTAGAGGGGTAGTGGGGTAGTAGAGGGGTAGTGGTGTAGTAGAGGGGTAGTAGGGTAGTGGGGTAGTAGAGGGGTAATAGGGTAGTGGGTAGTAAAGGGGTGGGGTAGAGGGGTAGAGTGGTAGTAGAGAGGTAGATGGGTAGTAAGGTATTAGGGTAGTGGGGTAGCAGGGTAGTAGGGTAGTGAGGGGGAGTAGGGTAGTGGGGTAGTAGGGGGGTAGTGGGGTAGTAGGGTAGTACGGTAGTGGGGTAGTAGAGGGCTAGTAGGGGGTAGTGGGGTAGTAGGGTAGTAGGGGGTAGTGGGGTAGTAGGGTAGTGGGGTAGTGGAGGGGTAGTAGGGTAGTGGGGTAGTAGAGGGGTAGTAGGATAGTAGGTTAGAGGGATGGGGTGGTGGGGTAGTGGGGTAGTAGGGTAGTGGGGTAGTAGGGTAGTAGGGGGTAGTGGAGTAGTGAGGTAGTAGGGGGTAGTGGGGTAGTAGAGGGGTAGTAGGGTAGTGGGGTAGTAGAGGGGAAGTAGGGTAGTGGGGTTGTAATGGGGTAGTAGAGGGGTAGTGGGGTAGTAGAGGGGTAGTGGGATAGTGGGGTAGTGGGGTAGTAGGGTAGTGGGGTAGAAATGAAAACTATAAAGTACCAGAATGTAAGCGCAGTTGGCAAAGAAATCCAGGATTGGCTGAAAATGTAACATGTGACATGAACTGAAAGTGTTGACATTGGCTGGCTGGCGGGCTCCTGGCTGGCTGTCGTGTGGAGCACGGAGGGAACGTTTACTGCTCAAATACATTGAGCAACTGAACCGATAAGCACAATTAGCCACAAATACGTTGTTCCAGGATGTAAATGGAGCAAATGGAATTTCAAAACCGCCCTATGCCAGTCATTAGCTGGTTCGAGTAAAAACCATTTGTAAGTGTTAAATGGAAGGAAATACCACTAGAGTGACGATCTGACAAGCATCATTTTGTGTCGTGGCATTAACTTGCAGTTGAAAAAAATGCAACTCTCACTCCAGGGACTCGTCAAACGGGACATTCTGAATGTTTTTATTCCGAATTTCAACTCTTGACCTTGGAAGCCACTTTAAAACAACTTTGTCGTCTTGTTGAAAACTTTGATGCACTTTATGAAAACAGTACTGTGGAAATAGAACTCTTAAATTGTGCCTCATCACCGGCCCCAGTTGCTTTACGTTTCAATACATGTGGTACTGACTTTCTTTCTGGATATGTTGTCTTTAGAAGGAATTTTATAAAGCGAACATGAAAACACTTCAAAAGCATAATGCAAAATCACATAATATGAAGCAATTGGTTTGCCTGCAAGTGTCACAGCTCAATTACAAACAATTAACAAGCATTGGCTGCGCGGCCGTGAAAATGACACGGCCGCGCTGCCCGCGAAAGTGAAAGTGATCGCGGACACGATCAAGCACGGCGGAGGTAAGACACATGGCGGCTGCACGCGTGCACGCTCACGTGAACGCAAGCTTCTCGCCAGCCAGCAGCACCTTGAAAACTCACCTACTAAAGTCTCTCCGAGCAGCGTATGCGCACTGACTCAGCGAGACCTAAAAAGGAATTAATATTGTCACTTAAATAAATCACATTTATTTTATCAATGTCAAATTAATTAGGCCCTGCAGGGAATCAAGCTTATGCCACCCAGAGCACAAGCAGGTGCTTGCAGCAGGTGCATTACCCACTGCACAATTTCAGGATCAGAAACTTCTGAATTTCAGAACTCACAGGGATCTCTGCAACCTGCACGGACCCCAGAGATATACATGTACAATGTGAAATTTACCAGGCTTTAAAGTAAGTAGTTATTCTACTTGATTCAGAGGTCTTACCCTAGGAGTTGCAGATTGGATCACTTAGCTGCTCTGAGAATGCAGATGCATGAAGACTCAGTGCGAAGAAAGCTGAGCATGGCTGAGAGCAGCCTGGAATGGAGTCACATGTACAAGGTCGGACTGGGAACCCAGAGCAGCCCTGGTGACTTTGTAGTAACAGTCCCCCCCACACCACCTCACCGGACCACGGAGAGCGAGGGCAGGTGGGGTGAAAGTGTGAAGCACTGTTGCTTTTGTTACTGGAGGCCGATATTGCAGCTGCAAAACTGGCCCCACCAGTAACAAAGAAACGGCCCCACAGTTGCAAAACCGGGCCCCATCCTTCCAGCCTCCCAGGAAAACGCCCTATGTCCGCTACGTCCAGTCCAGTCCTGCACATGTATTATGGGGCCAAGAAAGGACTTAAGGGGCTAGTGGAGAGTTTCTACACCACTCTCAGAGCCACATAGGGGAGACTGAGTGTTTCTTACGGCTCGCTGTGAGGCTCTAGTGCATGTGCTTTGAAAACACATGAAAGTCAGCAGAGAGGGTCTCACGATCAGCAGAGAATCTCAGCAGAGCTCAGTGAATGGCTCTAAGAGACCGCAGAGGAGATCATGGTGCATCTGGTCACTGGCAGAGTGGGCTGATGGAATAAGACAGTAGGCTGACCCTCTGAGCACTAACTGAGGGTGTGAGGGCCTGTAAGGCCTGCTTGAGGGAACATGAGGGGTAGCTAAGGGCTTCTCAGGCTTAGATAATGGTCTCCTGGGTGAGGTCTCAGATCCTCTGAAGGACAGCAGTGGGAGCTGGATAGTGGGTCAAGAGAAGGTTAATAGTGTCTATGGAAAGGGAGAGGACTTGCATAGAGAGGGCAGGGACTAACTCTCAGAACTGGCAGAGTGGGCCTGAATGTCACTTGAGGGTGACTGAGTGTTAATGAAGGCTCAGTCCCACCTGAGGGTTTTTAATAGTCAGTTGTTGGTCCAGAGCCGCATCGCTACCTGAGTGTTCCTCAGTCATGGCTGTGGTTTTCTGATGCTGGCTTAGGTTTAGCATATCGTTGGCTGAGGTTTTGGCTTGGGGTTTCTCAGGGTCGGCTGAGGGCATTTATCCACTGACTGTGTCTTTATGAGGGCCAGATGAGGATCTTTGAGAGCCGGCTGAGGAAATACAAGAGCCATAAAAGGGCCCTTAAGAGCATGCTGATGATCAAAATGTGGCCTTTTTCAATAGATGTCTTTCAATGATTGAGTGAAAGCTGAAGGACTCCAAGGGGGCCACAAGAAAAAGTGTAAATGACTTGATTGACTGGAGAAGGTCTCTGAAGCATAACAAATGTCTTCTGGAGGATGACTGAGACTTCAAAAGCAGCCCTGTGCCCCAACATTTCTGTAAGCTTCCCTCCTTTAAGCATACACTTTTGGGATAGAAGGGTGATAGAGACTATCTCTTGCTCTTACCCTCTCTCCTGTGCATAGTCAGTCAAGGAAGGGTCTTGGAGCAGACAATTGCCTCCAAATGTGAGGTGTGGGTCCTGAATATCGATTCGGGAATATCCGTATACCATATTATAGCGGTACTAAAAATATTGACTAGTAAGTATGCATAGATTTTCTATATCTAGTATCGGCACCCACAGATGTGGGTAGATGTTAGATGTATATATACCTACCTTCAAAGTACATGGAAGAGGAGTTAATAATAGTCAATTTATGCTTCCCTATATGCACGTAAATTTCAACATTTTTGCCCTTGATCTTATACCAGCGATATTGAGGTATAACAATATTCCCTACTCGATTTGTCAGACTACAACTCATGTGTCTGCATACACTGTTGGGCCCAATAGGTGCCCACAAGAGTCCCTCCACCCAGGCTTCACTTATTTTGTATTTGAGGGAAGATCGCACTGCTTTTAGCTCTGCTCTCTTCGTGTGTTAGGGAAGCTTGCCCTGCTGCTGTATTGAGCTGTATATTTTCTGTATATATTGTGTGTGTTGAAGCTTGTTCTCCTACAGTTTGAGATGCATCAATTAACCTCTTCCATGCTCATGACGTCTCCCGGCCGTCATGAGTCACGATGGGCGGGTGCGGACGACGGCCGGGAGACGTCATGACCACGCCCGAGAATGGAATGTCCAGCACTGCGGCAGCGCTGCGGCGGAATTTGCGCCACAGCAAAGAGGTTAATGCTTGGACAGTTGAGATGTGGACTTGCACCATTGAAAATAGTGTTTGCCCTGCTAGCTTTGATTTTACTCTCAAGCACTCTTGGGTGTGTGATGCTCTATGCCAGCAGTATTCAAAGTTCACTGCTGAACATTTGAGCAATCTGTGTCATTTGATGGGGGCAGGGGACTGGACAATTTCTGGGCAATGAGAAGCTCAACATAAAACAGCTTGCCACCACAGATTCAAAGCCACCATGCATGAAGCATTAAGGTCTTCTTATTCCACGTGAGATGTTTTTTTTTTTTTTTACCAGAGTCCGATATGTGCATTTAATAATGGTACGTTCTTCTTGATCTTGACTCAATCAAGAACACTATCCTAGTCTAATTGAGATGGTGCCGAACATGGTGGAAGATATACATTAGCTAGTTGAAAAATATCTGATTGCCAGTGCTGACCAGTTTAAACACCATATCTTCTGGTTGATCATCATAACATGTTTTGTAAGTCCAAGTACATTCCTTCCCTTCCCTGCATAGCCTTTCGAGGTGTGACTTTTAAATGAATGTATCCGGTTATCTCAAGAAGTCTTCTGCCAAGTCACTTCTCGTTCAGCTTTTCAAATTAGTTCAAACAATTTAAAAAACACGCAGAGGCAGCCGGCACATGTAAACGTGGTGGGGTGGGGCGCGGTGGGAGAGGTATACGTTGACAGATGACGGAGTAGTTATAATTAATTAAATAAATAATACCCATTCTGTCGTCTGTCGGCTTCCCCACCGCCGCATCCTGTCCCGCCTCACCACGCTTACCTGTGCCGACTGACGCTGAAAAAACATATGGGCCGTGAATATTCTTAGTAACTCCCATTAGGGTCTAAGAAAAAAACATTTATGCCAGAAGCCCATTGAAAACTGACTAGGCTCATCAAGGATAAACTACTGTACTCCATTCACAAACTTGGAGAAGGATTTCATCTATATTGTTTTGTTCTAGCAGTGCAATAAAATAATAATATTTGTAATAAAGCAGCAGTAATGCAAACAGGGAGGGCCTATAAAACAGCTTCTGGCTCCCCATGCTTTTATTATCCAAGCTCTGTAATTAACTACAAGTACAATGCAGCTGCCACTCATTTGCAAAGCACAACTTTTTCTTCAGTTTCTAAATCCTTAAGCTACAGTGCTCCCTGCTCAGGGGCTGTATAAGACCAGAATGCAACCAACAAATTCTTTCCTGCCAAGGAAACTTCATGTTGCATCTTTGGCGAAGCCTGCAGCTTTAAGCCTTATCAAAGACTTCTGCTAAAGTTTGTACTTGTCCCAGTGCTTTTAAAGAACATTGAATTGGCGCTGATATTTAGGAGAGACTAAGGGGCATATTTGCAAGGGGATTGCACCACCCGAGCGTCACTTTTTTTGGCGTTCCGGTGGTGCAATGCCCTGCACTATATTTACAAAGTGGGGCTAAGCCACTTTTTGTGGCTTAACGTCACTTTGTAAATATGGTACCCTTTCACGCAGGTATCTGAGGGAAAAAGGTGTCCACTGGGTGTTACTGTGGGCGTTCCACCGCAACACCCATTTCTTTTTGACGCTGCCCCAGATTTACAAGGAGGTGAATGAATGACAGCTTATAAAGCCCACAGCTACCTCGGGAGAGGTGTCCCGGCGCTAGCAGACTAGCCAGACTCGGAAACCAGTTGCTACTGCACCTGCTTAAAAGGGACAGGTTTTTAGAGCCTTTCTAAAATCCTGCTCTTTCTCCAGCCCGCGCTGGTGGATGGGCATCAAGTTCCACGATTTCGATGTCCTGACTGTGAAAGATCTGCCTCCTTGTCTCATTTTTGCGAAACGGGGGACAGTGAGCAGGTGCTGTTGATTCGAACGCAAAGTCTGTGTCTGGTGGTAGGGAATGAGCCTTGCCCTGAGATAGCCCAGACCTTTCCCATGATAGCCTCTAAAAGCCAGGGTTAGTGCCTTGAACTTAACCCTAGTGCCTTGAACTTAACCCTCCTGGACAACAGGAGCCAGTGTAGCTGCCTCAAGTGGCGCGAAATATGTTGTCGAAAAGGAACCCTACCTATTAACCTTGCTGCAGCTTTCTGAACCATCTGTAATCTGTGGGTCAGATGAGCTGGCAGCCCCAGATAAAGAGAGTTGGCGTAATCTAGTTGGGAAGTGACCAAGGCATGGATCGTAATCCTACGGCTTACTTCGGGGCGGAAATGTAAGAATTTTCTTATAGTTCTAATTTTTCCGAAGCATGCCACTGAAGTGTGTCTGACTTGTGCCATTAGGGTAAGCTTCTTCTCCCATCTTACTCCCAGGTTTCTAACCAAATCCTTAGGGCTGGGAGGGGATCCCAGCTCCCCTGACCACCAAAGGCACAGTGGCAGAGGGGATCCAGAGTTAAAGAATAGGACCATGGACCAAGTTGTCTCAAGCATTTAGCTTGAGGCAACTTTTGTCCATCCAGCCTGTAATGTCCCTCAGGCATTCCTTAAGACAGTCGAAGGCTGCTGGGGAGTGTTCCCTGAAGGAGAACACCAGCTGGGTGTCATCCGCGTAGGATATTGTTTTCACCCCTCTTGAAGAGATGAGGTCCGCCAGCGGGGCAAGATAAGTAATGAATAGCAGTGGGCTTAGAGCTGAGCCCTGGGGCACTCTGCAGGTGACATGTTTGACTGGAGAAGAAAAAGAATGTAGAATGACACGTTGACTGCAATTTTCAAAATAATACCTGATTCAGTCAAGTGCCATTCCCCGAACGCCCACGTGTGCCAATCTTTCCAGCAGGATTGAGTGGGACACCATAACCAAGGTGCAGTTCTTGGGCAGCGCCAAAAACTAGCGCCATGCAATAGCAGGCGTTAGAATGGCGCAACGAGGAGAAATACCTTTATTTCACCTCGTTTTCCTTTTTGTATGTGTGCTGCATTCTGATCACACATAGAAAGAGCAAAATGTCATTAATGATTGTTAATGTGAAGGAAGATGCCCCTTCCTGCACATAAATGTTTATGTGCAGAAAGGTGTCCAGACATACAGCATGGAGGAGAAAGGTGGATACAAGAGGAACATAATGAGGGGCAGAATCCTCAAAATCTGGCTTGAAGAAGAGATGAGAATAAGTGTAGAGAATGAATGGAAATAGGTGGAATAAGAGGGGCAAAATCAGTGAGAAAAGATTAGAGTGTTTAGGAGGGTGAAAATGGATAGAAGATGTAAATGGGGCAGAACCAGTAAAAAGAGTTATGCAGCAGGGTGAGAAATGAGCAGTGAAGGTAGTGCAGTACCAGCAAGAGAACATAAGCAGTGTGGCAAGAGAGGTAAGAGAGAGAAGTGGATGGAAGAGAGAAGAACCACCATGAGATAGCAAGAGTTTGGATGAAGAGGGAGAGAGGAGGGGAAGGTGGATGTTAGATGTGCGGAACCAGCAAGAGAAAGTTAAAGGCTTGGTGAGAGTTTAGAGATGAAGAGTAGATCAGGGAGGTAGAGTTCGATGTAAGAAGGGTAGAATCTGCAAGAGGAGAGAGGGAAGGTGTCTGTAAAAGGACAGAAGCAGCAAGAGAAGATAAAAGGAAAAGGAAGAAGGAAAAAGCCTAACTGGATTTAGAATGGCATAACCATAAGAGAAGATGAAGACCGGATGGAGAGTTGAAAGGGAAGAGTAGGGCAAGGAAAAGAGATGTGGATG
Organism: Triturus cristatus; assembly: GCF_964204655.1. Lineage (NCBI taxonomy): Eukaryota > Metazoa > Chordata > Amphibia > Caudata > Salamandridae > Triturus > Triturus cristatus. The sequence continues at coordinate 915,284,769 of NC_140587.1, forward strand.
TAAGAGGAACAGAATCAGTAAGCATATATGAGAGGCAGGGTGGAAAGATGAGAGATAAAGAGCAGCGCATTGAGGGATGAGGGCAAAGATGGATGTAAGAGTGGCAGAACCAGAGAGAAAAGGTAAGAGGTTTGGGGAAAGATGAGATGTTAAGAGGAGAGCATGCAGAGCGAGTGGGATGTAAGAGGGGCTGAACCAGCAAGAGAAGATAATAGGCTGAGCAAGAGGTGAGGTAAAAAGTAAAGCACAGAGGAGAGAGGTTGATGTACGTTAGCAGAACCAGCAAAAAAGTAAGAGGCTGTAGTAGAGGTAAAAGTGTTTTTGAACTAACATCTGCTGCTAAGTACATTGAGCCTTCTGCCAAAATTTGAAACTACCAGTCTTTTCATTTTCCAAGTAGAAAATGTAGCTTAGATTTGTGATGTGTGTTATCCTTCACACAGGTTTGTGACCTTGGACCATGCTCAATATGTCTGTGGAATTACAGCCTGCCCTCTGTGTACTCTTACTCCCATTAAATCTAGATCCCAGTTGGGACCCTTTCCTGCCCATTTCAGGAATGCACATCTAAAGTTCATAGGCCCTGCACTGACCTCCATTTGCAATATCGCCCTTGCCTTGACACTGGTCCCTACCAATGTAAAACAACTTTGAAAAAAATGCTCAAAAAAATCCTTAAGCAGGCTCAAAGTTTCTCAGCATCTTTTAACATCTCTCTGCTGCCATTTTCTGAAAAATCCTCGAAAAAAAAGTCAACTGACAAATCTTTTTCATAGAAAATAATGTACTTATTGATCGCTTGCCTGTTGAATTCTGATCTCTCCATGAATTTGGAAGTAACATTTCTTACTGTGTCACGCAGTTTGTGCCTGATTCTTGATCAGGAAGGCAGAGCAGCCTTTATATTACTAAATTATAGTGTCACATTTGTCAGTTTCCTATCTGGTGCTTTTGAATCAACTGGAACAACCTAGAAATTCAAGGTATTACCCTGGTGTGGCTTTAACTCTATCCTTCCTGAAAGGCCTCCCAATCAATCAATAAATCATGTGTTTGTTAAACACGACTACTCACCCGTAAGGATCTCAAGGGGCTGGGGAGGAGGGGAGGTGCAGGTTCCAGTCCATCAAGGAGGGGGTCTGTCGAAGAGCCAAGTTTTGAGGTTTCTCATGAAGATGGGGAGTGATGTTGTCTGTCTGAGGTGGAGCGGCAGGGCGTTCAAGCTCTGGCCGCGAGGCAGGAGAAGGAGCGTCCTCCCAATCTGGTCTTTCTGGCACCGGGGACCAGGGCGTGGGAGATCTGGGCTGTTCGTAGGGTCCTTTGGAATGCGTGGAATTTGAGTCGGCGGTTCAGGTATGCTGGTCCAGTGTTGTGAAGGGCTTTGTGTGCGTGGGTGAGAATCTTGAAGGTGATTCTAGCCTCGATGGGGGCCAGTGGAGTGTGCCCAGGTGCTGGGAGATATGGCAGTATCTTGGCAGGTTGAGGACCAGTTTTGTGGTGGCGTTCTGGATGTTTTGTAGCTTGCTGGTGAGGTTTATGTTTATTCCGGAGTAGAGTGTGTTGCCGTAGTCAAGTCTGCTGGTGATGAGGGCGTGAGTGACGGTCTTTCTGTGCTCGAGGGGGATTCATGTGAAAGTCTTACGTCGGAGGGTGTGGAAACAGGAGGATGCGACTGAGTTGATCTGGTAATCCATTTTGAGCTCGGAGTCCAGGATGGTTCCAAGGTTCCGTGTGTGGTTCGTGGGGGTGGGTGAGTGGGCTTCCGAGGGCGTGGGGCCACCAGGTGTCGTTCCAGGTATCGGGGTGTGGGCCCATGATGAGTACTTCTGTTTTGTCAGTGTTGAGTTGTAGGCAGCTGCTTTTCATCCATTTGGCGACGGCTTCCATGCCTTTTTGAGAGTTGTGTTTTGCTGTGTTGGGTTCGTTGGACAGAGAGAGGATGAGTTGGGTGTCGTCTTCGTATGAAACAATGTTGAGTCCGTGGGTTCTGACGATGAGGCGAGCAGAGCCATGTAGATGTTGAAGAATGTGGGGCTGAGGGAGGACCCCTGAGGGACTCCGCAGGTGGTTGGTGTAGGATCCGAGAGGAAAGGTGGGAGTCTGACCGGCTGCGTTCTGCCAGAGAGGAAAGAGTGGATCCAGTCGAGTGTTACACCTCAGACTTAGAACCTGTTTCGTGGGCACACTACATTACCCAGAATGCAGCAGTACAGAGGGGAGTGGTTGTGTGCGCTCACAGTGATCACGTGTCAAGGGAGGGGCATATAAGCCTCCCTCAAGCAAGCACAGGTGCTTGACAACCTTCCTTCTGGATGGACCACGCCTTCCTGAGTAAACCTTTGCTTTCTGGTATTTGGGAAAATCCTCACGGAGCTTGGTGCTCCATTCCTACCTAGTTTCCAGCTTCTCCGGTCTCTGGAGAGACTCTTGACCGCTCCTTCCCTGAGCTGTCGTGCCGCTACCTCGCGGCTTCTTGGAATTGGCCTGCTGTTTACGGCGCGAGGAGTATCCATTAGGAGAACGCCGGCGCTTCTCAAAATTGCCGTCACTCACTTGCCGCAGTTCCACGGAGTTTTGGCTTGTTACGAGGAGTGCTGAATGTCATTCCACTCACATCCAGCAGGTGGCGCTCCCGCACCTTTTTCTCTTTGCAAGTAACGAGCATTGGAAGCTCGTTTGTTTCATTTCTATTCCTGGACACCTCTCAGAACTTTGGGGATTGCTTGACTCCTATCGCTCCTGCTGAGCACTTCTCTTGTCCTCACTATTAGCCAGCATCCCTACCCTTCGAGACTACGTGGTGAAACGCTACCAGGACTCTCTTTTGGGCATATCGCTGCACCTTGCGGCCACTAGTCCCTCCAGCCTCAAGTGATCCTTGTAGTTGCCATAGACATCAGGGGTGCAGCATTTAACTGCTTCCCGCCTCTCACTCTCTGTTATTAGTGCGGGCATGGACATAAAGAATACGACGGTGAGTCTGGGAGAGCACACAACCAATTAAGGGTAGTGGCGTAAGGGGGAACACAGTGGGGCTGAGTCAGAGTGCAGTTATAATTGGGGATCACATAACTGACTTTAGGGGTAACCTTGTTTCTCTGATGTCCCTCTTCTTTTTTTAGGAACCTCGCACCTCCGCACAGTCCTGTACAGCTCCGAGCCTAGTCTTCTCCTGGTGGTCCTTCCCAGTCTCGTCCCTCCCAGCAGGGTAGTCGACAGAATTTCGAGTGTCATTCGAGTTCGGTGGTGCCCTGGGGGGAGAGTCGAGATAGTTCTTCGCTCCCGAGGATTCGGATTCCTCCCGTTTGGAGGTCGGACCCTGACATCAAGGGCCTTGTTCCGGATCACTGCGTCGTGGAGTCTGCGTGTTAGGATGCGATGGGAGACTGTGTCGAAGGCTGCTGAGAGGTCAAGGAGGAAGAGGGCTACTGTTTCTCCTCTGTCCAGGAGGGAGCGGATGTTGTCTGTTGTGGTGAGGAGGGAGGTTTCTTTGCTGTCGTTTTTTCGGAAGCCGGATTGGGAGGAGTTGAGGATGTTGTGCTCTTCGATGAAGGTGGAGAGTTGGCTGTTAATGGCTTTCTCTATGACTTTCGCTGGGAATGGGAGCAGGGAGATGGGTATGTAGTTTTTGAGGTCGGTGGGGTCTGCTGAGGGCTTCTTCAGGAGGAGGTTGATCTCGGTGTGTTTCCAGTCATCGGGGAAGGAGGCATTTGCCAGGGAGCGGTTGATGGTGTGGCAAAGCATGGGTGCGATGGTGTTGGCGGCTCTGTTGAAGATGTAGTGGGGGCAGGGGTCCGTGGGGGCCCCGGAGTGGATTGATTTCATTGTCTTCGGTGGTGAGGGCTGTCCAGCTGTCAACCGTTGGCTTCAGGGTGTCAGGAGTGGTTGGTGATGGTTCAGTGTGTTGGTTGTCTTTGTCGAAGTTGTCGTAGATGTTCTTGAATTTGTGGTGGAAGAAGGTGCTGAGTTTGTTGCAGAGGTCATGTGAAGGAGAAATGTCAGTAGACTCGCTGGTGGGTTGGACGAACTCCTTGATGATGCTGAAGAGTTCTTTGCTGTTGTGCGCGTGTGTGGAGATTCTGTCTTCGATCGCTGTTTTTCTTGTGTTTCTGATGAGTTGGTGGTGGACGTTGGTGGCGGCTCTGAACTTGTTGTGGGCTTCTGTGGATTTGAAGTTCCTCCAGGCCATTTCGAGGTGGCGGCATGTGCGTCTGGACTCTCGAAGTTCTCTGGTAAACCATCTGGCTTTCTTGGCATGTGTGTTGTTGTTTTTCTTGAGGGGGGCTATGGTGTTGGCACTGTCGGAGATCCATCAGTGCAGAGTTTGGGCTGCGGTGTTGGGGTAATCGTTTTCCACGGTGGTTGGGGTGGAGTTGCCGAGTGATGAGGTGAGATGGTCGTCTGTGATTTTGGTCCAGTTTCTTCATGGGAGCAGGTGCTGGTGTCTGTGGATGGTGGGTGTTCTGAAGCTGAAGTTGATGCATCCATGGTCTGTCCACGGGAGTTCGGTGGTGTGGCTGAAGGTGATGGAGTTTCCTGTTGTGAAGAGGGGGTCGAGGGTGTGTCCTGCTGAGTGCGTGGGTTTGGTCATGATCTGTCTGAGTCCAATGTTGTGGAGGTTGTCCAGGAGGGATGTGGTGTTGGGGTCTAGTTGGTTGTCGAGGTGGAAGTTGAGGTCTTCCAGCAGGGTGTAGTTGGTGGATGCGATGGCTGGGGAAGATGATGTCCGTGATGGGAGTTGGTGAAAGGTCCGCGGGGTCCGGGGGTCGGTAGATGAGAGTTCCTCGGAGGGTGGTGGTAGGGCTGGCCTGTATCTGGAAGTGTAGGTGTTCCATCAGGTATGTGGGCTCGTCAGGGAGTGTGCTATGCTGGAGGGTGGATTTGTGGACGATGGCGATTCCTCCTACCGGGCGGGGGCAGTTCTTCCGGGAGATCTTGTATCCTTGGGGAATGGCGATGGCGATGTCCGGTCCTGAAGTTGGTGTTGGTCCAGGTTTCGTTGAAGAATGTTATGTCCAGGGAGTTGCTGTCGAGGAGGTCCCAGATTTTGGTGGCATGTTTGTGGAGTGATCGGATGTTGAGGAGGATGCATTGCAGGGTCTTCAGTTTGGTTGTGTTCTTGCGGGCATGTTGTGCTGGATCCGTGTTCCTGGCGGCACCGGTGACAGCTGAAGGGTACGTGGGTGTCAGCTGGTGATGCTAGCTTGCAGTTGTTGTTGCGACCTGGGTTGAGTGTGTGGAGTGCTGCTGGGTTGTAGCGTTGGCGGGCGGAGGTCCAGGGTTCCTGGCACTGGTCCTATGCCATTTCAGTGATGTAGTAAACCTCTGACTTGTAGAATTTCTTGGGCCTCTGATTTTTATTCTTCATCTTACCCGGTTAGCCTTAGTCATTCAATCCTTTGGTTTTTCGCTGATGTTCTATGCATATTGATACCCAAATCATCATTGCATTCAATGACAATCTGGTCTCTAACCAAGAAAATGTTTTGGGGCTCGCATGCAATCAGTTGCGGTCTGGATAAAGACAATTCATTAAAACGTTATAGTGAAGCATCAGTCATCTGCATCTTTAAGGGGCCTGGTGCCATATGCACTTCTCTTTGATGGCCTGTGGAGCTTGGCCAATCAACCATCATGGTTGCATCAACAAAAGAAAGCTTGGATTTATTTTCCAACGTCTTCTCTCCTTGTCTGGACAAACAGTGTGTCATCTACTTCTACTTGATCCATATGCAACACAAACTCCTTCATTTTCACCCCTTTCACTTCCGCAAGACTGTTGTACAGTGAATTATCTTCTCACAACCAGATTACACAAGTGTTCCCTGTCTTGAACTTCACACATTTTGTATTTGGTACCCTTCAGATCATTAAGAACAGGGATAGGATTCTCATCAGAGGCTGCCCTAGATGTGGTACCATTTCTATTAATCTTTCTACTAATTCCAGCAACCAAACGATCATTGCCATTGTGCAGTGAATAAAAGGGCCCGCTCATTATTCAGCACTATATTATTCCTTCAGTTTATTCCAGAATCCTGCACTCTGTAACAGCCACGCCCCTGTACCATCCTAAAATGAAGACAGATCATATTGGAGGTAGATCGTTCTCCTTTCTAGCTGCACAGGACTGGAAATGTCTCAGTCTTGAGCTATGGTGCATCTTAAATCTTCTGGAAAAAAACTTGAAACTAGTCTTTTTTTATACATTAGTATAGTCTGTACCTTTCCCTTGGAAATCCATTAGCGCCAGGATGCCTTCTTGGTGTAGTATTTTCATTAATCTCTTTGAATAGAACAATAACTAAAGAAATGTGCCTTATCTGCACAATTTGGTGTAATTTAACAAAACACGGTGAGGAAAGGGAAAGGTGAAGAAGCCCAAATATCTTGTAAAAGTAGTTTGAAGGCCTATTAGGTATCTGCTCCAGTGTATTGTACAGTGCATCATTTGTCACTAACTGTCCAAGAAACTAGAGCCATATATGCTACACACTAGTTATCATGTCCCAAAGAGTATTAAAATACATTTACCAGGCTGTCGCCTTGGGTCAGACTGGTCATGCTACCAAAGATAGCCTGATCACTGTCAAGTGCAGAATGGCAATGGGCAGGCCAGGGCAAGCACAAGATGATGTGCACCTCTTCCCACAACAAATTATCCCTGTTAGAAATGGGGGTCTCTAGTTGGCAGAGGTAGGTACCTTTGTCCAAATAGTGACCCTTGCTTCTAGTCAGGTTAGGGGGGAAACACACTCTAGATAACCCCTGCTCACCCCCTTGGTAGCTTGGCATGAGCAGACAGGCTTATCCCAAAGGCAATGCGTAAAGTATTTGTCACAACACTCACAGTAACACAGTGAAAACACCACAAAATGACACCACACCAGTTTAGAAAAAATAAGTATCTTTATCTAAACTAAACAAGACCAAAACAACAAAAATCCAACATACACAATTAGAAATATGACTTTAGAAAGGTGATTGCAGAAATAAAGCTTGTAGAAAACAAATAGCCACAACTCGGGCTATTGCGACGTCGTGACAGCAATAAATCCAAAGTACGGCACCGACCGAGAGGAGCGAGGCGTCGGGCACGGAGTCACACAGACCCCCGAACAAACAGTACCTTAGAAGCAAAGTCTGTGACAATGCACAGCATCGAGGAAGTGAGGCATCGGTGCAGATGTCGAGGCTGGTTCCCTGGCTGCCACAGGGGAGGCGAGGTGTTGTGTTTGCGAGGAGGCGATGTGTCGTGTCTAGGACAGGTGAAGGCGGTTGCGTTGGCGGTGAGGCGGTTACAATGCGAAGTCGGCAAGTTCGTGGAGTCACCCTCGGTGGTTATCGGCGCCGCGATAACAGGATGCAGGCGCTGGCGATGACAGAGTTGGTGCGAGTACTGGCATCCGCAACAGCTTTTCTTACTTCTCTAAGGTTTCTTTCAGCTCCCAACAGCAGGAACAACCTCCAGAGGCCCAACACAGTCATAGGCACCTCTTAGCAGGTCAGAACTCCCAGCAAGGAAGTTCTGGGGAGCTAGGGGTGAAGTATTTGTGTCCCTGAGACTTCAAAACAGGAGGTAAGCTCTACTCAAGCCTTAGAGACTTTCCTCAAGCAGGGGACACAGCACACAGCAAAGTCCTTCTCCTTTCCATGGCAGAAACAGCAACTGCAGGCCAACCCAAGACACACAGCAAGGGCAGTACTTCTCAGTTTCTCCAGCTCTTCTCCTTGGTAAAGGTTCCTCTTGATTCCAGAAGTGGTCTAAAGTCTGGGGTTTTGGGTCTGATACTTATACCCCAACATGTCTTTGTTTTCTTTGGGCAGGGGGCTCTGAGCCCAGTTCAAACCAGTTCAGCCTTCACTGGTGCAGCATGACCACAGGAGATGGAGACAGCATTGTTCAAGGGAGACAGGCTCCATTCAGGGGCAAGGGAAATCTCCTCCCACCACTATATATGCAGCCAGGGTCTGTTAAGCTCAGGGCTGGGTCATCCAGGAATGGCCAGGCACACCTCAACCCCCCCAGAGGCTGTCTACAGGGATTGCACATCCTCTGTCTCTATCACACTGAAACCAGACAGTCAATCCACAAACAGGCAGAAGCCCACAGGATGGTTGAACAAGAAAATAGCCACTTTCTGAAAGTGGAATTTTCAAACACATAATTTAAAAAACATCTTTACTAAAAGATGTGTTATTCAATTCTGAGGTCAGGGATACTAAACCCCATTTTTCTATCTTATCCCTATGGGAAGATAGGCTTGTCAAATGTTACAAAGCATTCCCCATGCTGTCCTATAGGGCAAGATAGCCTTTCAATAGTGAAAAACGAAATTGGCAGTATTTCACTATCAAGACATGTTACACACACCAGTACATTTCACATATACTGCACCTGCTCAGGGGGGTGCCTTGGACCTACCATAGGGGTGTCCTCTGTGTAAGAAAATGGAAGGGTAGGGCCTGGCAAGTGGGTACACTTGCCAAGTCAACATGGCAGTTAACAAACTGCACACCGGCACTGTGATGGCAGGCCTGAGACATTTTTTCAGGGGCTACTCATGTGGGTGGCACAATCAGTGCTGCAGGCCCACTAGTAGCATTTGATTTACCAGCCCTGGCACACTCAGTGCACTTTACTAGAGACCTACTGGTAAATCAAATAGGCCAAGCGTGGATAACAAATCACAATAACAATTTACACAGAGATCATATGTACGTTGGCACTGATCAGCAGTGGTAGAGTGCCCAGAGTCCTATAGCCAACAACAACAGGTCATGAAAAAATAGGAGGAAGAAGCAAAACATTTGGGGAGAACCCTGCAAAAAAGAGCCATTTCCAACAATCCCAACCCTCAAGGAGTGACCTTGAGGCCTGAGGAAATTGCTGCTATTCAGCAGTACAGTTTGAATTAGCCTTGCTTTGGAGGTGAGAAGAAGAGGCAGTGTACAGGAAAAGGGGGCTGCAGAGGGTAGCTGACTGAGAAGTGAGTGCCTCATTCCATGGAGTACATAATTGCACATGGAGTGATTAGCCAGTCATTGAGCCTAGGAGAGTGGGTGGCCAGTAGTTTTAGGAAGGCAAATCTTCTATTGGTGATTGGGAGTTCCAAAAGTGTTTGATGAGGTAGCCTGAGGCATGACTGGAGTAATTTATGGATGGTGGACATGGTCTTTCATGGGTCTTGCATTCAATTATCTCTTTAACCATGATCCAATGGATTTACCTGAGGGTAGGTGCAATTTGGTTGTTACTTCTTAGGCTACATTTGAGTTAAGCGACATGTCTGGACCCTTTACAATTTGGCAGGTGTCTTCTCAGATATTAGGGACATGCTACTTAAAATGTGACTTAAAATCTTTAAAACTGCAAATCTCAGGAATTATGGGAGCTTTATTTTGAAAGTCAAACACCACCTCCCCCAACCCATTCCTAATTACTAGATTTAATTTCCTTGTAAGGGAAAACTGCTCTGAGTCTGCTATAATAAACCCTTCATGTTTTGTTGCTTCAATTTACTACTTGTCTGTTGAGTGACTAGCTCCCATGGTAGCTTATAGCAGTTGTTTTTCCTGGATACACATTCTTGTCCCTTTATAGCCATCTCATCCTTATATCTTTAAGTTAGTTCAGCTCTTTTCATCTCTTAAAAATGAAGTTTGAGAGTTAGGCATTACATTTGTGGGAATGGCCCAGCTTTTAGTGCTCCTGCCTGCAAATATATTAGCCACCCCACCTGTATATGTTCTCTGCCATCTCATTCTCTTATTTTCTGCAATCCGGGCATTCTGTTGTTTACTGGAGCATTTGCAGATCGCTCACCCGAACCAGCATGTATCTCTTTGTCTTGATGCCCATGCCTGCTAAAACAAATGGCTTAACCTTGAACTTCACTGGTGCAACAGGAGTATCGGGGAGTCACCTGAAGACCCACTGTGTAGCTGTAGGACAATCTGTCTTAGACTTTTATTCATGCTGTTAGACCTGACATCCTTGGCGTGGGTTTTTCCCCTATCTTTTGCCTCTGTTACCTGGATTTTTGATGCTGTGCTGGATTTCGATATGCTGGTTTAGATGCTTTGGACACTCTGTCACTGCTAATCAGTGCCAGAGTGTAAGTGCTCCCTGTGTAAAATATCGCATTGATTGGATATACCTGATTGGCACATCTGTATCACCATGAAGTCCCTAGTAAAGTGCACTGTGTGTGCCAGGGCTGGTGATGACGGATGCTACTAGGGGGTCTGCAGCGCTGATTGCGCCACCCACCTGTGTAGCCCTAAAACAGTGTCTCAGGCCTGCCGCCGCAGGCCTGCCTGCAGTCCCCGGACTGCCATGTCCCCCTGGCCAGTGTCCACACTGGCCGGGCCTAACCCTTCCCTTTTCATACACGTCAGTCATCCCTATGGAAGGCCCAAGGTACCCCCCTGGGCAGGGTGCAGTGTATGTAGAAGGTAGAGCATGTACTAGTGCAGGTAACATGTTCTGGTAGTGAACACCGGCCATTTTGTGTGTTCACTACTGCAAGGCTATCTTGTTCCATAGGCTAACATGAGGGAGGCGGGTGCCGATGGCTATCCGCCTATCTTCTCATACGAACAAGCTAAGACATGAGTGTTTGATATCCCTGAGCTCAGCATTTGATAATACATCTTTTAGGAGAGATTGTTTTTAAATCCTGAGTTGGAGAACAGTACTTTTTAGAGAGTAGCTGTTCTCTTGTCTGACCCTTCTGTGTGCCTGGGCGCGCTTGTGGATTGACTGTCTGGTTTGAGAGTGACAGGGGCTGGGGATCCCCCGGGCGGTTGGCCGAGTCAGCCCTCTGCTGAATGGCGACAATCGCAGGGAGAGTGGAGGGAGGAGATAGCACCTGGGATTGAATAGGGCTGTGCCTGCCTACCACTCCGCTGGCTCCACCTCCTGCTGGGCGGCTGACGACTCTGCCCCTCACTCTGAAAAGAATGTAGAGACCAGGAAAACAAGGTGCTCCAACAACACCCAGAACTGGATCAGACCGGGCTCAGGACCCACTTGCACAAAGACTTCAAAGACTTTTAGGGGTATAAGTACAAGACCCCTGACAACAGATTTTTAGATTCGACCATCGAGAGGAACCTCTGCTGAAAGACGGACCGCTGAAGAACTAAAGGAAGATTGCCGTGCTGTGTGCTCTAAAGGCTGACCTGTTCTGGCGTACAACTGAAGCTAAGGAGAAGAAGGGGTCCTGCTGTGTGCTGACCCTATCCACTTGACCAAACAAGACTTTGCTGTGTGCTGTGTCTTCAACTGAATCTCCAAGGGCCTGAGAAGAGCTGGCCTCCTGTTTCGCAACTCAGGGATAGAAAGGTTGCCCAGAACTCAAGACTCTGCTGTGTCCCACCTGCGCTGCTGTGTGCCGCAGGGACCGTGGACTGTTCTACCAAGCTTCTCAACATCTGCCTGTGAGGTGGGCTGGATGCTCTCTGTCTTGCTAGAGAGTACCACACCGAGCCGGGCCCGACACCGGTTGCCGCATCAAGAAGATCGACGTGCTCATCGGCACGTGCCTGGCCGCGGCCCGGAGGCCTGAAGCAGATCGAGAGTCGTATTTCCTTGCTCTACGAAGCCGCGCTGTGAGTGGCTGACGCCGGTGACGTCGACATCGTCACTGAGGGCTCGTCGAGGGAGTTGTGGAAACCTTGCACCGAACAGTCCGAGGAGCGCTTGTATAACGAGCGCAGTGACACCGCCGGAGCAACGTAGCTGCCTAAAACATCGAGAGCCTACAAACTGATTCATTCTCAGTGAGTATCGAATCACTCAAGAGACTAGAGACTATCGTCTGACGGTCCCGACCAACTAAGAAAGTGACTATTGTGTAAACCTGTGATGCTTGATTTCAACTGCGGAAACTAGATAAAGATATATTATTTTTGATATAACTCACCTGTGTGGTCTAAGTTTGTGGTGTGCGGAGGAGGGGTCATTGTGGTGTCTACGTGCAAATACCTTACACATTGCCTTGGGGATAAGCCTGTCTGCTCGAGCCAAGCTACCTAGAGGGTGAGCAGGGGTTATCTACCGTGTGTGTCCCTGTACCCTGACTAGAAGCAAGGGTCCCTATTTGGTCTAAGGTGAATACCTCTGCCAACTAGAGACCCCCAGATCTAACATTGGTGGCAGCGGTGGGATTAGAACCAGCACTTGACCTGCAGTGATTCTTCGTACATCACTAATCTAGTAAGCAGTTGCAGCGCACGAAGTTTTTGCGAAGACTATTCTTGGAGGATCGACGAAGCATCATGTCTCTGAACGGAGTAGGCGAGGAACCGGAGTTGCAATTCGAGGTGAAAAAGTTGCTCGAGTATAAGAAGGAGCAACTAAAGCAATTCTGCAAGCAGCTTGGATGCCCAGCGAAGGGCAGCGCCAACAAGACGGAGCTACAGAAAGCTCTAAGGGCCTGGTGGGAGGCCAAGAATGGCGCAACCGAGGAAACTACGGAAGGGGATGGCACACCGGAGAACGGATTTGGATCCGATGATCTGCCAGTGAATAGGCCAGCGTCGAGGGCTGGCAGCACCCATTCCAGTAGGAGCCTCTCTCCAGAAGAGCTGGAGGAAAACCAGAGGGTTAGAGCCCATGAGATTGAACTTTTTAAGCTCAAGCGGAAGAAAGGAAACTGCGCCTTGACAGTGAGAAAGAGGCGGAGGAGAGGAGGAATGCTCTTGCATTAGAAGAGAAGAAACTCCAGTTGGCTCATGAGTTGAGCATGAGGGAGCTGGACATTAAAGCCAAACAGGTGGCGTCCAGTCCGAATGGTGGCAGCGCACAACCAGTACAGGCGGGTAAAGTATACATACCGAAAGATTTGGTGCAGAATTATCAGAGGGATGAGGATATCTATGCGTGGTTTAGATCCTATGAGCTTGCCTTGAAGATGAATGAAGTGCCTGAGAAAAGTTGGGGAGCGGGTTTGTGGAAGCATTTTGAGGCCTCTGGGAGGGATGTCTTAGCACCCTTAGAAGCAGCAGGGACCTTAACCTACCCCACGATGAAGGAGGCCTTATGCCTCAGGTATGGGCTTACACCAGAACAGTACCGACAGAAGTTTAGGAACTTCAAGAAACTTGATTCGAGTACGTGGGTGGAGTGTGTGAGTATGTACACGCGTGCACTGGAAGGTTGGATAAAGGGCAGCAAAGTTACTGATTATGTGGGGTTGTGTCACTTGATTAGTTGGGAGCACTTGAGTAGTCTATGTGTTCCAGAGCTGCGCCAGCATCTTTTAGACAGCAAGTTAACTGATCCCAGCGAGCTTGCTAAAGAGGCAGACCGCTGGACTAGCACCAGGGTCAACAAAGGGGTGGTAAGTATGCCAGCCAAGGGTGGACAGGGTCCCCAGCAGAAAGGTGGGGAGGACAAGGGTAACAGCAAGGAGTTCTCTAAAGGGCCCCAAAACAGTTCCCAGGAGAAGGAGTCCCAAGCCCCCAAGCCGAAGAGGTCCTGGCCCCCTAAGGGCAACAGACCACCGCCTACTTGCTATGCTTGTAGGGAAGTGGGGCACATCGCCCCTAAATGTCCCAATAAACCCCCAGCACCAGCTGCTGCTCCAGTCCCAGGGTTAGCTAGTGTAGCTTTGGGAGGGGATTTGATTTCCAGTGGGGAAGAGGGATTAGCTATGATGACCCTTGTCTCTTTAGGAGACCAAGAGATGGTCCAGGATACCTTGATACCCGCTAACACTAAGAAATACGGGCAAAAGGTGACCATCAATGGGAGGGAGATAGAGGCTCTGAGAGACACCGGGGCTAGTGTGACATCTGTCAGGTGTCAGTGGGTGTCTGAAGAGCAAGTCATTCCCAATGTACTCCGCCCAGTAGTGGCAGCTGACACTTCAGTTCGCCTCTGCAAGATGGCGCGTGTTCCCTTTACATGGGGGGGAGTCTCTGGTACCTTGGAAGTCTGTGTCAGTGATGCCTTGCCGGTAGATTGTCTGTTGGGTAACGACCTGGAGAGTTCTCCATGGAAGGACGTAGAGCGCAGAACTCACTTGGAGATGTTAGGACTGCCAGCGTGGATCTGCGTATCCACACGTGCCATGACAGCCAGTAAGGGTGAATTAGTAGAACTGGAGCCTGGAACAATGGCCCCGGAACCTGCCAGGAGAGGAAGGGGCAGAGGGCGCGGGAAACCGGCCCCCGCTGTTCCCACGGTCCAGGAGGAAGCAGAACCTGAGGGGGATGCCCTGGAACCTACAGGGGAGCAGGTGGCCGAACTGGGGGAGTTGCCTGAGCTGACCCATTGGCAGCAAGAGGGTGGCCCCTCCAGGGAGGAATTCTGCCAGGCTCAGAAGGAGTGCCCTTCTCTCATTGGTGTGCGGCAGCAGGCTGCAGACCAGGCAGCAGGCCTAGGGTCCAAGGAACATTTGATTTACTGGGAAGATGACTTACTGTATAGTGAGCCTAAGTTCGCTGAGCCCGGTGCAGCCCGTGTGCTGGTGGTACCCGAGCGCTTCAGGAACTTCTTACTGGGTCTGGCTCACGACGTGCCTCTCGCAGGACATCTGGGGCAAGACAAGACCTATCACAGGCTTGTCACCCACTTCTACTGGCCCCAGATGAAGAAGCACGTCGGTACCTTTTGTAAGTCATGCCAAACCTGTCAAGCCAGTGGCAAGAGCGGAGGGAAGTGCGTGGCGCCCCTCCAGCCGTTTCCTGTAGTTAGCACCCCTTTCGAGCGGGTGGGCATTGATATCGTAGGGCCCCTGGATCCCAAGACCGCCTTAGGCAACAGGTTTATCCTGGTCTTGGTGGATCACGCCACTCGGTACCCGGAAGCAGTCCCTCTCAGGACAATCACAGCACCCGTGGTGGGCCGTGCATTGATGGGGATCTTTTCCCGTGTAGGGTTCCCTCGAGAAGTGGTCTCCGACCGGGGTACCAACTTCATCTCTAGGTACATGAAGTCTCTGTGGGAGGAGTGTGGAGTAACGTATAAGTTCACCACTCCTTACCACCCTCAAGGAAATGGGTTGGTTGAAAGGTTCAACCGCACCCTGAAAGGTATGATTATGGGCCTAGCGGAACCCATGAGACGGAAGTGGGACGTCTTGTTACCATGCCTGTTGTTTGCCTACAGGGAGGTGCCTCAGAAGTCCTTAGGGTTCAGCCCCTTTGAACTGCTGTATGGCCACCCTGTTAGAGGACCTCTCACACTGGTGAAGGAGGGGTGGGAGAAATCCCGTGGGAAAACCCCCCAGGATGTGTTCAGCTATGTGCTGGCCATCCGCAACCAAACGCAGCGCTTCAGGAAGCTCGCTCAGGAGAACCTAGAAGCCAGCCAGGAGGAGATGAAAAGATGGTACGACCAGAATACCACTCTGGTAGAATTTCATCCCGGGCAGAAAGTGTGGGTGATGGCGCCGGTGGAGCCTTGTGCGCTCCTCGACAAATGGACCGGGCCATATGAGGTGGTAGAGCGCAAGAGTGAGGTGACCTACCTGATCAACATGAAGACTCCTAGGCAGCCCCTTCGAGTCTTGCATGTGAACCGCCTCAAACCCCACTTCGAGAGGTCTGAAGTGACGATGCTCATGGCTACAGATGACGGTGGGGAAGAGGATAGTGATCCACTCCCTGACCTCCTGGCAGCGAAGGAGCAAGACGGGTCAGTAGATGGTGTGGTCCTCTCGCCCACACTGACCCCGGAGCAGCAGAGCGACTGTCGCCAGGTGTTGGGTCAGTTTGCCTCCCTGTTCTCCCTGACACCAGGTGTCACCAATTGGTGCGTCCATGATGTGGACACTGGAGATAGCCTGCCTGTGAAACAGAAGTTTTACAGAGTAGCTGACAAGGTCAGGGCCAGCATCAAGGAAGAAGTTTCCAAGATGTTGGCGTTAGGGGTAATTGAGCCCTCTAGCAGTCCCTGGGCTAGCCCAGTGGTCCTCGTTCCCAAGAAATCTGCTACACCCGGTGGCCCGTCAGAACTTCGGTTTTGCGTGGACTACCGCGGGCTCAATGCGGTCACCAAGACTGACGCGCACCCCATCCCCAGAGCTGATGAGCTCGTGGATCGGTTAGGAGCTGCCCGGTACCTCAGCACCTTCGATTTGACTTCGGGGTACTGGCAGATTGCCTTAACTGACGGGGCAAAGGAGAGGTCGGCATTTTCAACGCCAGAGGGGCACTTCCAGTTTCGGGTCATGCCCTTTGGATTGAAAAATGCCCCTGCCACCTTCCAGAGACTGGTCAACCGGGTACTGACCGGGCTGGAGCAATTCAGCGCCGCGTACCTGGATGACATTGCTGTGTTCAGCTCCACTTGGGAGGAACACTTGCAACACCTCTGTGAAGTGTTGAGGGCGCTGCAGAAGGCAGGCCTCACTATCAAGGCTAGTAAGTGCCAGATAGGGCAGGGATCAGTGGTGTATTTGGGACACCAGGTGGGGAGCGGCCAGGTGGCGCCCCTACAGGCGAAGATCGATACCATTCTGGCTTGGGAACCCCCCAAGACGCAGACAGAGGTGAGGGCCTTTCTAGGACTCACCGGGTATTACAGACGGTTCATCAAGGGATACGGCACCATTGTTGCCCCCTTAACGGAACTAACCTCTAGGAATCAGCCCAGGAAAGTGAATTGGACCGAGGCCTGTCAAACTGCTTTTGATGCCCTGAAAACTGCAATGTGCACAGCACCGGTGCTTAAGGCGCCTGACTTTTCGAGTGAGTTCGTAGTGCAGACAGACGCTTCAGAGCAAGGCGTGGGAGCAGTACTCTCACAGATGGACGACGAGGGCGGGGACCAACCCGTAGCTTTCATTAGTAGGAGGCTACTTCCCAGGGAACAGAGGTGGAGCGCTATGGAAAGGGAAGCATTTGCTGTGGTCTGGGCCTTGAAGAAGCTGAGGCCCTACCTGTTTGGGACTCACTTCCGTGTTCAGACCGACCACAGGCCCCTCAGATGGTTAATGCAGATGAGGGGTGAGAATCCAAAACTGTTGAGGTGGTCCATCTCCCTACAGGGAATGGACTTTACGGTGGAACACCGTCCCGGTACAGAGCACGCCAATGCTGATGGTCTGTCCAGGTTTTTCCGCCTTAGCGATGAGAACTCCCAAGAGGGTGGGTAGTTCTCCCCGCTTTCAGCTGGAGGGGACACGTGTTAGACCTGACATCCTTGGCGTGGGTTTTTCCCCTATCTTTTGCCTCTGTTACCTGGATTTTTGATGCTGTGCTGGATTTCGATATGCTGGTTTAGATGCTTTGGACACTCTGTCACTGCTAATCAGTGCCAGAGTGTAAGTGCTCCCTGTGTAAAATATCGCATTGATTGGATATACCTGATTGGCACATCTGTATCACCATGAAGTCCCTAGTAAAGTGCACTGTGTGTGCCAGGGCTGGTGATGACGGATGCTACTAGGGGGTCTGCAGCGCTGATTGCGCCACCCACCTGTGTAGCCCTAAAACAGTGTCTCAGGCCTGCCGCCGCAGGCCTGCCTGCAGTCCCCGGACTGCCATGTCCCCCTGGCCAGTGTCCACACTGGCCGGGCCTAACCCTTCCCTTTTCATACACGTCAGTCATCCCTATGGAAGGCCCAAGGTACCCCCCTGGGCAGGGTGCAGTGTATGTAGAAGGTAGAGCATGTACTAGTGCAGGTAACATGTTCTGGTAGTGAACACCGGCCATTTTGTGTGTTCACTACTGCAAGGCTATCTTGTTCCATAGGCTAACATGAGGGAGGCGGGTGCCGATGGCTATCCGCCTATCTTCTCATACGAACAAGCTAAGACATGAGTGTTTGATATCCCTGAGCTCAGCATTTGATAACACATCTTTTAGGAGAGATTGTTTTTAAATCCTGAGTTGGAGAACAGTACTTTTTAGAGAGTAGCTGTTCTCTTGTCTGACCCTTCTGTGTGCCTGGGCGCGCTTGTGGATTGACTGTCTGGTTTGAGAGTGACAGGGGCTGGGGATCCCCCGGGCGGTTGGCCGAGTCAGCCCTCTGCTGAATGGCGACAATCGCAGGGAGAGTGGAGGGAGGAGATAGCACCTGGGATTGAATAGGGCTGTGCCTGCCTACCACTCCGCTGGCTCCACCTCCTGCTGGGCGGCTGACGACTCTGCCCCTCACTCTGAAAAGAATGTAGAGACCAGGAAAACAAGGTGCTCCAACAACACCCAGAACTGGATCAGACCGGGCTCAGGACCCACTTGCACAAAGACTTCAAAGACTTTTAGGGGTATAAGTACAAGACCCCTGACAACAGATTTTTAGATTCGACCATCGAGAGGAACCTCTGCTGAAAGACGGACCGCTGAAGAACTAAAGGAAGATTGCCGTGCTGTGTGCTCTAAAGGCTGACCTGTTCTGGCGTACAACTGAAGCTAAGGAGAAGAAGGGGTCCTGCTGTGTGCTGACCCTATCCACTTGACCAAACAAGACTTTGCTGTGTGCTGTGTCTTCAACTGAATCTCCAAGGGCCTGAGAAGAGCTGGCCTCCTGTTTCGCAACTCAGGGATAGAAAGGTTGCCCAGAACTCAAGACTCTGCTGTGTCCCACCTGCGCTGCTGTGTGCCGCAGGGACCGTGGACTGTTCTACCAAGCTTCTCAACATCTGCCTGTGAGGTGGGCTGGCTGCTCTCTGTCTTGCTAGAGAGTACCACACCGAGCCGGGCCCGACACCGGTTGCCGCATCAAGAAGATCGACGTGCTCATCGGCACGTGCCTGGCCGCGGCCCGGAGGCCTGAAGCAGATCGAGAGTCGTATTTCCTTGCTCTACGAAGCCGCGCTGTGAGTGGCTGACGCCGGTGACGTCGACATCGTCATTGAGGGCTCGTCGAGGGAGTTGTGGAAACCTTGCACTGAACAGTCCGAGGAGCGCTTGTATAACGAGCGCAGTGACACCGCCGGAGCAACGTAGCTGCCTAAAACATCGAGAGCCTACAAACTGATTCATTCTCAGTGAGTATCGAATCACTCAAGAGACTAGAGACTATCGTCTGACGGTCCCGACCAACTAAGAAAGCGACTATTGTGTAAACCTGTGATGCTTGATTTCAACTGCGGAAACTAGATAAAGATATATTATTTTTGATATAACTCACCTGTGTGGTCTAAGTTTGTGGTGTGCGGAGGAGGGGTCATTGTGGTGTCTACGTGCAAATACCTTACACATTGCCTTGGGGATAAGCCTGTCTGCTCGAGCCAAGCTACCTAGAGGGTGAGCAGGGGTTATCTACCGTGTGTGTCCCTGTACCCTGACTAGAAGCAAGGGTCCCTATTTGGTCTAAGGTGAATACCTCTGCCAACTAGAGACCCCCAAATCTAACACATGCACTAATCTGGAAACATCATTTTTGAAGAGATACTGACCTAGCTTTTCAACCCAGTTTGATGTGTTGTAATTCAACATAATAGAGCTTTAAAATATTTGCACTTATTTTATTAGGGCTATTATTTGTCATTTTAGCCTTCTCAGTGATATCCACATTAGAGTAGTACCTTCTTGCAAAGCTACTTCAACAGTGCCAGAAAATGAATGGTCAGTTGACACTTCCTATGACGTCACCTTCTGTGACATCACATCTTATGCAATTTAGAGGGGCCTTGCATGTTTCTATTCTGCCCAGGGCCCCACAAATCTTAGGACAGGCCCTGGACCTGAAGGTATCAGAGTGCTTTACATGAGCACCAGTTACGTTACAGACGGACACATTCATTTTTGTTAGGTACAGGGAGATTAAGTGATTTGCCCAGAATCACAGAATGTTGAGTGTCTCTGCCCAGCATCAAACCCGGTTCCCAAGATCCGAGGTCAGCCGCCCTAGCCCTTAGGCCGCATTCTTTTTATGAGTGTTGCACGCATTGCTCCACCCCCTCATGTCACTCTCTTCAGAACACCCATTTCCCCACACTGCTCCTCTGCCTCTTAATTGGGTAAAGTTGGGAAAAAGCACACATTTCCTCTACCCTCTGAAACTTAATTTAGTATGGTCCAAGCAGCAGAGGGCACACTTGCTCTTCCTGCCATCTATTTATTTGTAAGATTAAGACAGAGGAGGGCACTCATTGCCTCTCCTGAATGCTATCTCATTTAGGGGCATATTTACAACGAGGCGATAATAAATTATCGCCGCTTTAGCAGCCGTTTTCGGCCAAAAAGCGGTGATAATTTTATCGCTATATTAGCAAGGTCACGCTAACGCGTGAAACCTTGCTTTAGCGTGGGGATTTCTAACGCCCAGCTTTGCATCTCTAATGAGTTGCAAAGTGGACGTTCCTGACCTGACATGATAGGAGAAATGTCGCTAAGCGACATTTCTCCTATCATCAAGCCCCACGCTATGAAGCATAGCGTCAGGAAAAGTAGCGATAACACCTGTTATCGCTACTTTCCTAACACCTGCTTCAGGACTGACTTAGCCATGATATCCTATGGAAGGTGGATATCATGGCTAAGTTTGTGAGTCCCTATCAACTAGCTAACGTGAGATTATCGCTGGGTTTCCAGCGATAATCTCACGTTAGCCAGTTAGCGCCAGGATTTTTATCACTGATGAGATAAGCGTTGCTAATAGCACGCTATCTCAGCGTTAAAAATCGGCGGTAGCCGGCGATAATTATCCTGGCGCTAAGTGCGCTCAGCGATGATTATCGCCGGTTGTTGTTGATATGCCCCCATGTGTGGTGCGAGTAGTGTAAGACATGCATGGCCTCCCCTATTCACCTTTTCATTTGGTAAGGTTGAGACAGAATTGGGCACATATTATACTAATTACTCTGTCATCTGATTCACTGTGGTCCCGTCCAATTAGCATAGGGCATAGATCCTCTCTCTCTCTTCTCTCTCTCTCTCTCTCTCCCTCTCTTTCTCTCTCTCTCATGTGGATTCACCGAGTGGAAAATCTGAATGAGTAACCTAACTAAATTGGGGTACTCGTGAAATGACAGTGTACTCCTGGAATTCGTTGTGAAGCCTGTAAAAGACACAAATCTCCAACTGTAAGAGTAAATCCACATATATATGTAAGAGTTACATGTTCAGGTATTTTGAGTCTGGCCTTTTGTATCCGTGCCTCTCTACTAGTTGAGAATTTTGAGGAGTGAAATATAAAGATTTTCATCTCTTTGTACACTTAGCTCCCAAATTCTGCAGTTTGGACAATTGACCATTCAAGTGTGGGGTTTTTAAATGAACTCTACTATGTGAACAGACACAAGATACACAATGTACACATTGCAGGTGGGGGGGGGGGGGTCCTGATTTCTTGTATCTTTGTAGTTTTTTTCTTTACTACTTAGGGCAGTCCGCAGTTATGAAATTGGTGATGGCCTATGCGCCTTTGTCTGTAATGACATCTGTTGCCATTGGTGTATTTCGGTGTACATATGTGAGAGCTAATTATGGTTTATTCAACGTGTGGTATTCGTGTTACATACTAATGAGTACTTTGCACTTTCATTGATTTGTTGCAGATTCGGTATCTAATGCCTAAATTAGATCTTGAAATATTTGTTAAACACTTATGGGGAATTATTCCCCATCAATTGAATTGCACTTGTTGGGAAATCAATCTGTACTAATAATTCTTCTGCACATCAAAGGAAACACTACAGGCCACATTCAAACTGCAGCTTTGCATGTGGTGTGGGGTCTGTTTTTGCAGCTGTTTACAATTTTGGCAACTCTAAATCGGGAATAACATGCAAAGCAGGTTGGCAACAGGTCTTCCACGTAGCGTTATCCCTCTCACACTGGTAGGGATAATGCCCATGCATGTGATTCGAGGCAAGAGAACACGGAGGAAATGTACTGTTCTGAACTAGAGAGTGGGAAAAGTTTTATCTAGCACATAATGGGCATAAAGTGAAAAAACGGGAGCAATAACAATATGTGCCTGTTTTTTTGCATTGTGCACCGCATAGAATGAGGCCTTGTGTCAAGTTTACACTTTTCATGCAGTCAGGAAAAGTATATCCATCATGTCACCTCTAGGCTACAGTGGCGTGTAATGGCTGACCGCCATCTTGGGATGTATGACAGGCAGTGCCCCAGGGCTCAACAGATGTTAACAACAGTTTCATCCGCCGCCCCTGAGACACTTTGGTTTTGCGGAAGATGCAAGTGTGGTCCCTCTATTATATGGATGAAGGGGGTCTACATTTTGAACATGTGCGATCCCGATGGGGCGTTGCTTCATTAGTCCAGGGTATGGCTTAATGCAAATGAGGGAATGCTTCTCCCGTTTGCCCGCACCGACCAGCAGATGCAAGTGCACGGCCACACAGCCCCCTGAGGTGGCGCACTTTTAGTGCATTAATTAGGGGGATCCCTTCCTCCACCCCAAAGAGCTGGCAGACCTTCTGCTTTGAAAAAAGAATTTAGGGGCATATTATCAAGCGGCAGCGATAATTATCGCTGGATGCTCTTAGCGTGAGGATTTTTATCGCTGGCTATCGCTGGAAATTATCGCCATGCTAGCGCTGTATTAACAACGCATAGCGCAATGACGATAATTATTCCAGCAATAGCGATGTTTTCCATGGAACATCGCTGGTTTTCAAGCGATGTTCCAATGAAAACGACGATATCCTTGATGATAGGGCCTGTGGTCTTAGCCACACAATCCACCCCCCATGGTAGGTATGCCTTAGTCAGGAATTTAACAGACGTTAAATTCCTGCGTTAAGGCATACCTAACGCGATTTCAAATATCGCTACCCCTCGTTGATAATATCGCGAAGCTGCCTTCGAGATATTATCCCTGTTGTTTTCACAGCCATGCCTCCTTTGCATCTCATTATCGATGCGAGGCGAGGCATGTGAAAAACGGGCGCTAAGTCAAGGAATCACGCGCTAGCGTGTCCTTGATGATAATGCGATCAAATTATCGCCGCTTTTCGCCTGAAAACAGACGCAAAAGCGGCGATAGCTTTATCGCGGCCCCTTGATAATATGCCCCTGAGTGCCTTCAAGCCCTTTGTCCACTTTTCAGTGTTGTGCTTTCCCAGCGCAGGCGTGATTTCGCACCTGCGCTGAGATCATTGCATTTTGCATGCACTGGAATCATGCATTTGGTATTTGATATTGGATATTGCACATGTCTTTGCTGGACACACCTAGGGAAGGTGCGCTTGACAGAGATGGGAAACAAGCGGCATCTTATGTAAGGTGACCCCTGATCTACTTCGACCCGGATTTAGAGGCTGAGCGCTTTTCTATTTATCGCCGTCTATCGCTTGATTATATCACCCTGTTGGCGCGTTATTTACAACGCGTTTCACCAGGGCGAGATAATTACCAGCGATAGCGGGGTGATCGCCGTTTTACAGGGAACATCGCTGGTTTTCCAGCGATGTTCCCTGCAAAACAGCGATAACCTTTCTGATATGACCCACAGGGTCGTATCAGCACAATCCACACCCATAATAGGTATGCCTAAGTCTGCATTTTAGCAGACGTTAGTTTCCGGCGAAAACAGCGGTTTTCGCCCAAAACTAAAGTCAGCTAAAATGCGTTGGCAGCCTTGTAAATATCGCAATGTGCACATAAGCGATATTTACAAGGTTGTCCTGCCCAGTGGCGCCCACTTTGCATCTCGTTAGAGATGCAAAGGGAGGCGTTGGGTAGAAGGGTGCTAACATGCGCCAATGCATGTTAGCACCCTTTTGTTAATAGGGCGATATTTTTATCTCCGCTTTTTTGGCTTTAAAAGCCAAAAAAGCGGCGATAAAGCCCTTGTAAATATGTCCCTTAGTTCAAAGTGACTCGGGACTGCTGACTCACCCGGAAGTGGTTCCTTCACTAAAAAGGAGTAAGATTTATGTAGATGGGACGGCAGAGAGGGACATGGGATCGTCAAATGTCTGGGCTGACTTACCAAACTTCTATGTCACTCCCAAGCATCAGCAGGGCCATGATTGTCTTTCGGTTTTAGTCTACCAGTGAATTGTTTGGGTTGAAGACGGTGCAAGGAGAATCACAGACAAAACCAACTTGCTTGTCGCAGGAAAAATAGGCCAACAAAAAAAACCTAACTGAGAACATCTACCACATTTGAAAACATATTTGGCCCGACTCACAAATACGTTTGTGCACCTTTGATGTTCAAAAACATTCTAGTTGAGAAATGCCCATCTTAGTGAATCTAGAAGCATGTTTGCTAGTAATTTTCCTTGCAAATGGCGCTTGTAAATTCTGAAATTCTGAAAATACATTGGACTTTATGCAATTGACAATTGAGATTTGGGGCAACTCTATCAGTGACCCGGTGAAGCTCTACCACCAGAAGTAGAAATATACCCACACATTCAAATATTAGTGAGTTTTCACACATCCCTCAATGGTAGTTTCCAACCGTGGATACTCGTGCAAATTTACCCCTGTCTAAGGAAGTTGTAAGCTCCGTACCAGGGTGAGAATAAGAACAGAATGCCTGCGTATTTAAAAAGAGTGAAGGGCAAGAGATTTCTTCATTAGAAAAAAATATTTGATTTGTGCTGAATTGAAAATGGACTGTGTACCTGCCAACACATATTGCGTCATACTTCCAAAAGCAGATTGTAAGGCACTATTTGGGGCCAGTGGTGCACAGGATTACGAGGGAATCTAATGGATCCCAAGAGTGCATTTGCATTTAGGATGTGTGTTTTATTTGCTTTTTCACATGGTGCATGTATGACAGCCAAGGAGAGACGCTGCAGGACCCTGGTAGTGTCACTGAGCTGTCCGCCATCCCTCCTCCAAAACCTTACAAAGCAACACAATGGGAGCAGAAGCGTTATGCCCACGTGCAGAGTTACATATGATAAAACAGCACAAGGTGGGTCCTCTCAGCTGAGCCTTGCTCTTGACTGCCCTACAGCAGGTGATGCCTACTGCCGCCCCTACTCAGCTTCTTTGTGCTTACAGTGAGGGCCCAAGGCTTTAGAACGCTCTCCCGCCGCATATGAGACAAACTGAAGCTGAACTGAAATTTAGAACACTACTAAAGACTAGACTGTTTGAATAGCGTCCACGGGACAGCTGTCGCGTTATATCTTGCGCTGGGAAGCCCTTATGAGAAGCCATGCGCTCTATAACTCCGAGAATAGAATAGAATGGAATAGGGCCTGACAGTCTACTACAAAAGGGCTGCCTAGACTAAGCTCCTGGGCATCAGCTGAGCAGACCCTCTTGATGGTGAACTACAGTCTGCTACACCGCAGACACAACCTGTGCTCTTGCATGGCAGACGTTTTTGCGGGGCCAGGTTAAAAAACATCATGCTTGGCCCCATAGCACGAGCCAGCATGGCACGCCAGAATTTGGCACATTCTAGTGGAATTAGCTGTGATAGCTGCCTCATCAGTAATAAACACAGCAGGTTTGCTTCAAAATAAAAAATTTAAGAATTGAGCATGAGTGTGGGGCCCAGAAAAAGTGCAGTACCTGGAGTATAAAGTCCTGCACCCCTCTCCTGGCGGCCCTGTCGGTGCCAAGCCTTAGGAATCAGGCATTGGTGGACTACGGAAATGCTGGCGACTAATCTGTGAGGCTAGTGCTGGCAAATTTTCATTTTTGCCTAAAATTGCACCATCACGAGTCACCCCACAGAAGCAAGTATGTTACGTTTCCCACCTTCCCTGTGCAGTTTTGGCCATTCCGTTCTTCCTTCCTTTTCTCTCTGTCCTTTATATCCCCGACCCTTCTGCGAGATGCGTCACTCAGACTAAGGGGCATATTATTAGGCCTGGGCTAAAATTCCGTTCCGCTCGCGGAAATTGCGATAATTTGAAATTTTCGCGTTCCGCGGAGATTGCGAAAATGTCAAAATTTCCGCAATCCGCATTTTACCAGAAATTTTTAGCTTGCTCGCGTTGTAAAATAATACATTCTCGCGTGCGCGCGATCGCCTTACCTGAATCCCCGCGTTCGCCGACAAGTTTTCCCGGGCCGGTCGCGTTCTCCACGAGATGTCTGATTGTTGGTAGGCATTTGCGCTGTCTCGCGACAGTTCGCGCCCGCAGTAACGTAATTCGTCGCACGATCACGTCTTTCTTCTCGCGATCATGCACCGCGAGACAAGTGAAAACAAGATGGCCGCGCCCGCGAGCAACCGCATGGGTAAGTTGGCGAGCCGCGACCACGCAGAAAATACCGCAAACGGGCGGGAGAAAAACTTCCGCATCTTCGCGATATTTCTGTGTTTTTGCGGAGATTTTTAACATTTTCACGATAATTTGCGAAAGTGAATTTCGCAAATTCCGCCCACCCCTACATATTATCAAGACAGGCGATAATATTATCGCCGGTTTAGCGGCAGAAAACTGCGGCTAAAACGGCAATAATGGGCTTGATAATATGCTCTATGGAATTCCAATTGAAGCTCAGTTTCGATGTCCTTCACATCTAACATGGCCTTCAATTGGAATTCCATAGAGCAGATTATCAAGCCCATTATCGCCGTTTTAGCCGCAGTTTTCTGCCGCTAAAGTGGCGATAATTTTATCACCTGTCTTGATAATATGCCCCCAAGTTGTGGTAACTCAATCGCTGAATCCTTAATGTTCACCCCACCCGATGCTTCCAGTGGTTACCACTCTTGTCTGTGATTTAAGAATAATGATTATTTTTATTAAAACTGCCAAATTCCGCTTCATCCAGCCTGCCGGGGGTGATCTGCTAATAGCGGGATAATGGCCTCCTCTCTCGGCTGTGATCAGACGCGCTGCCTGCGGCGTGAACGCGCTTGCTGGGATTAACCGGCTCTCTGAGAGCTCTTCTGTGGGTCCCGGGGCTTCGTGAGCTAAGATCACTGCAGCCTGCCCCAGGCAGAGCTCGCTGTGTGAGGACATCCCTCTCTAAGCTGATGGCCCCTGACTGATGCTGAAGGCCCCCGCCTGTCAGGGAGGGTCTCAGAAGGTCCCCCAGTCACCGAGCAGCCCTGTGCTTACAGACCGATGACAGTGAGGGGCTGTTCCAGCCAACAGTGTGTGTTTGAGGGACGAAAATACAATATCTGACTATTAGATCGAAAACACAAGCCACAAACATAGAGCATATTACCCAGTAGATTCAGATTCAAGATTTATTTGTTAATCCCATAAAACCTTTGCAATAAAATACAGCAACTTAAAGCAGAAAATGGCTGCTAGTCGCCTCCTCAAATTAATTAGTCTTAGTTAAAAGCCCCATGCAAAAGCAAACACACCCCATGCGTAAAACAGGCAGTAAAAAGGTTAAATAAAGTACCACAGATAATAAAATCCTTAAAAAAATCGACTATACAGGTGTGCTGCACAAGCAATAAAACAAATTACAACATCAGCCTACTGGTGCAGTCAGTGTTGTCTGTCCCTTGTTCAAAGCAGTGAGACGGCAAGAGACCAAAACATCCCCTGAGTTAAAGTGCAAAGTGCAAAGACTGAAGGGATGCGCCCAGGGGGCAGACAGGGCACGAAAGGGAAGGCAGACGTCTAAGAGTCGCCTTGGTGACCAAAGACGAGCAAACATTCCCCCTTGATCGTGGTAGAACAGTTCACATGAGTAGTTTGCCGCTGGCCCGACAGGGCTGCCCTCATGAGAGATATCCTGCTGTTCTGGCTTAACTCCTTGCTGGTGCCCGCGTGGCAATGTCATTAGGTGTGTTCTGAGGCCTCTGTTTTCCCACCTTCAGCAAGAATTTGACAAAACAGCAGTTCAGCTGTGGGTCCCATGGATCAAAGCAAGCCAGCGCCACCTGCCTCCACGTGAATACGCCTCTTTGGTGAAAGGGGACTTTTAACAGCTGTCTCCTTTCCTCCAGCAGCGCCATGCAAGAACAGACCCGGTGGAGCCAGTCTCCCTTCCCAGAACCACATGATCTGCCAGAATCAGGCAGACCCTCCCCCTGCCAAGGGGTAAGATGAAGGTTTGAGGACAACAACCCCAACTGGTACCTTAGAAACTGCTCCTTGACAACGGCTGGGTATCCAGTTTTAACATATTTTTGTGGCGCAGGAGTCTTATAGTTATTTAGTACCATCCATCCGTGGGCTCTACACGTCAGTGATGCCTCATCTTCGGGGAGCGAGTGGATTTTTTGTGATTTCCAAACTAGCTTCTTGAAGACCTGATGGCTAGTAGGGGCATCCCAAAACTGCAAAAGCCCTATGATTCTTAGTGATTCCTGAAGGTAGGCCCTTGCCGATGGCAAGTCCCGATCCTGCAGCCCCTTCCAAAGGAGGTAAATCAGTGTGTTGTGCTCTGCTTTCCTGATTTTGTTCCAGCAGATTACATAGGCTCCCTGCCTGGCCAGGGCCTGTTTCAGTAGGCCAAACTCCAGACGAATCTGTGCCATAGAGGTAGAGCATGGACATGAAAAGATAGTTCGATACGATCATGCCGTTATGTTGTCCAAAACTCCAGCGTCCCTGCCGCTAAGTAGTTTATTCCTGCATGAAATCTTCGGTATAAGTTTGGCTTGCACTACTCGAAAAAGGGGTGCCAGTGAAGACCCTGCCAATTTCCTTTTGAGGTTTTTAAGAGCTACTCCTTGAACATATGTCGATACAATGCAAAGCAAAACAACGCATGCTTTCACAACAATGTTTTTAGTTCGCAAGTACCATTACAATGCAATTTATTAGTACGCATGCCATTAGTTCGCAAGTGTATTGAAATGCATTTAAAATGACATTACAATGGATCCAAATACCCGCATACTTTTACAACACATTTTGTGAATTAAAAATCCCCCCAATACTACGCTAAATCCTAAATCCAAATACACTACTCTATACAACACAAACTCCTCAACACTACCCTAAAGCCTCAAACACTACCCCTAGCACGACCCTCCACCTTCCCCCAGTCCGGTCCCTACACTCTAAAACTTCCATGCACGACCCCCGACGCTACCCTAAACCCTAAAACACTACCCCCCCACACAACCCTCCCCCTACCCCCGTCCAGTCCCTACACTCAAACACTACCCTGCACGACCCCGACACTACCCTAAATCCTAAAACACTACACTACACAAACACCACAACACTACCCTAAACCCTCAAACACTACCCCCAGCACGACCCTCCACCTTCCCCCAGGCCGGGCCCTACACTCTAACACTGCCATGCACGACCCCGACACTACCCTAAACCCTAAAACACTACCCCCCCACACAACCCTCCCCCTACCCCTGTCCAGTCCCTACACTCAAACACTACCCTGCACGACCCCGACACTACCCTAAATCCTAAAACACTACACTACACAAACACCACAACACTACCCTAAACCCTCAAACACTACCCCCAGCACGACCCTCCACCTTCCCCCAGGCCGGGCCCTACACTCTAACACTGCCATGCACGACCCCGACACTACCCTAAACCCTAAAACACTACCCTACACTACACAAACACTACCCTAAACCCTAAAACACTACCACCGCACAACCCTCCCCCTACCCCCAGTCCAGTCCCTACACTCAAACACTACCCTGCACGACCCCCGACACTACCCTAAATCCTAAAACACTACCCTACACTACACAAACACCACAACACTACCCTAAACCCTAAAACAATACCCCCAGCATGGCCCTCCCTTTTCCCCCAGTCCGGTCCCTACACTCTAACACTACCCTGCATTACCCCCGACACAACCCTAAACCGTAAAACACTACCCTACACTACTCAAACACCACAACACTATCCTAAACCCTAAAACACTACCCCCTGCACGACCCCCAGTCCGGCCCCTGCACTCTAAAACTACCCTGCATGACCACAACCTCAACACTACGCTACACCCAAATACACTACCCTACACAAACACCAAAACACTACCCTAAACCCTAAAACACTACCCCCAGCACGACTCTCCCCCTACCCCCAGCCCGGTCCTTACACTCTAACACTACCCTTCAGGCCCCCCCAACACTACTCTAAATCCTAAAAAACATCCCTACACTACACAAACATTACAACACTACTTCCACACTACCCTAAACCCTAAAAATGTAACCCCATGCCCGATCCCCTTACCTCTCTCTCCTCGTGGTTCCTCTCTCCTGATTCCAGCGTTGACTGAGGGGCATTGCACGTCGTTGTAAGGAAACGGAACAGCTTCAGTTTCCTCACAACAATGTGGGTAGCCATTACATTGCATGCGTTGTAAAAGCGCATGCGATGCAATGGTATGCGCAGTAATGGCTACGCGTTGTTACATTGCATGCGTTGTAACGCATGCGATGTAATGACTTGCGTAGTAAAAGTCTTGATGTAATGGCTGTTTACCCTACGCCTTTCCTCTTAATAGCTTCTTTCTGGAAAGTGTAAGAGCCATTTTTATAAATAATGACCCCTAAATATTTGCACCCTTCTGTATTTTCAATCCGGGTACCTCCCCAGAACCATGTCGGAGCTTGTTTTTTGTTGTTGTGATATGTCATGGTCATGGTTTTCCCAAGGTTGATGGTCAGGCCTTTGACGTTGAGCAGCAGCTGCTGCTTCACCTGAGTGTGGCTGACCAAGACCACGTCGTCGGCTTAGAGAAAGCTGGAGATTGGCATGCCTTCTAATTTTGGGGCGTTGGAGTTGCAAGATTGCAACTGCTGTGTCAGGTCAGCCAAAAAGAGGTTAAAAAGGGCCGGCACCAGGACCCACCCCAGCGATAGGGGAAATTAATTTCGCGCAATTTACTTTTTGCAGAACTATTGGGGCACGCATTTTGTGAAATTACGCCTAATTACGCAAAGCACACATCTGTAATTTTACTTCCAATGTGTCCTTGCGCCTCGTGTGAGGACACATTTGGCAAAAACACTGCGCACACCAGCCAATCATGTTCTGTGGTTTGTGTGCGTTTGTTGTAACTTTTTACTATAAATTGAGTGTTTCGTGGTAAATTATTAGTGCAAATGGCACAAAATTAGATGAGGTGGCACAATAGTCTAATTTCTCAGGTATAATGAAAAATTCTCAAAATTACGTGAATTATACCGATGCTATTTAAATTTCACCCAGGCCTTTGAAGGTGAATGGGAGGGGCTGGGAAAGAAAGCTGACAATGGAGGATGGGCGGGAGGGGCTGCGGCAGCAAGCTGACAATGAAGGGTGGACGGGAAAGGGATACAACGGAGGGTGGCGGGAACTGCTGGGGAAAGAATACGAAAATGGAAAATGGGTGGTATGGTGTTGCGTGAGAAGCGCACAGACAACAGAGGGTGGATGGGAGGGTCTGGGAAAACAAACAGACAACAGAGGAAGGGTAGGTGTAGGGTGACCAGAATTTTAAAGCCAAAAACCGGGACATTTCCCAAAAATAGAGGAAGGACTAAAATTTTACCTCAACCCAGCGCAGAGAAGGACAGTGCTTCTTAGCAGAAAATTACAGAAGAGGCATTAAGAACATACTAAAATGTCATTTTTCGAGCCAGTATCTTGCCTGTTAATTAAATTGCTTTCCTATAGCAGCTGCTAACTATCTCTGCTTTGGAAAACATAAAAAGATACCTCCCACCGTTTTCAGCCGCCCCTATCTAAAAACCGGGACATGAGCTTAATTTCCTGAAATCTGCCGTGACAGCTGGCGGAAAACCGGGACTATCCGGGCAAATCCGGGATGCCTGGTCATCCTCTGTAGGTGGCTCTGGGAGAGAAATGGACAAGGGGCTGGTGGAGAAGAAAGAATGACAACGGAAGGTGGTTGGTGGCGGAAGCAAGAACGGAAACTGAAGGGGGGCGATAAACACAGAGGGTATTACGTACACAAGGAAGTCAGCTGGAAAATACATGCACTGTCATAGAGTGCGTGAACAAGAGGTAAAATGTAGCGCTTGAAGAATGAGCAATGGAAGGATACAAGTAATGCATCCATGCGCCACGGGACGGGCAAACACAAGAAGAGGAAGGAAAGCCTACAAAAGCTGATGAATAAGTAGCAAGCAAAAAAGAGTGACAATGAAGCCAAACAATTGCAATCAAAGTGCTGACTGTAAACCCACAGTTAGATAATAATATGCCAGACAACAGACAGCGCATGTGCTATCTTAAGCGATACCTAATAAAAGAATAAGCATAATAATTTACCATGGTATAATATACCCAGACGTGGGGGCATAATATCAAGCACGGCGTTAAAATTATCGCCGCTTTAGCGGCAGAAAACTGCAGCGAAAGCGGCGATGATGGGCTTGATAATATGCCGCAGGGAATTCCCATAGAAGCCCATGTTGACACCAGAACATGGGCTTCTATGGGAATTCTCAAGGGCATATTATCAAGCCCATTATCGCCGCCTAAGCAGCACTTTTCTGCCGCTAAAGCGGCGATAATTTTAACGCAGTTTCTTGATAATATGCCCCTTAGTTTGTGAGCTCTCTGACTCTAGACTTGATTGGAAAATCTCTTGGGTATAAAGTCTTATTTAGGGCCACTGGAATTATCTGAGAATGGATGTCCAAATTATATGACTTCATTGTTTAAATCCTTTGCGCTACTCAGTGGACTCATCAGTCTTGCACCAAAAAGCAGTAGCATCTTTAGAAAGTGGTGTCCAAATGGCCCCAGGGTTTAATGCCACCTATAAATCGCCCCCACTTCTAAGACTTTTCAGTGGTCACAATGAAGCAGGGGCATAGCTATAATTAATGCTGCTGGTGCAGTGCCGTTGGAACCCAGAAATGTGAGGGAGCCACTCACCCCAATATGGCTGTACTCAGTGGCGTATCTAGGCCTTATGCCACCCATGGCAGCGCCTGCGTTTGTTGCCCATGGCGGGCGAATGGAAGACCGGGGACGGGGTACTGGCGATTCCTGTGGCCTCTGCCCCACAATGGCTGCAGGTAAGAGCGAGGGGGCAGAGAATGTCGCCCCCAAAACTCGTGCCGCCAGGGGTGCACCGCCCCACCCCCCTTGCTAGGCAACTGGCGGTACATTGCTACCATACCACAGCACAGGAAGGTCCATTTTCCTCTTTTCATCATGTCCATGACACTCATGCCACGCCACTGCAGTGAAGCACAGGGAATCTACCTAGGACAATAATGCACATTCACACCACAGGAAACTGCCAGCCATCACTTTTCAACTTGTACATGAGTGCTGTGACTTAAACGTCATTAGCAGTAGGGATGGAACCCTTCGGGATTTAAAAAGTCAAAAAGCGAGTCTGTCTTGATGCTTTCAAAATCCATCTTGTAAGTTAGCTACTCTTTTCAACTGTTTAACAAAATCTACATTTTTTTTAGGCCTCCCTTTGTGCCATGTTCTATTCCTTGCAATACAACTGCTCTGACATTGTGACGAAACACCAGTACTGAAAAATCCACTTCTTCAAACTAAATAGTTCTCTCTGTTCATGTGGCTGACTATTTTTTTTCTTTTCTTATTTCTTTTTTCTTATTATTTGTCTTTATTAGTTTTTTCTTCTCTATTTTATCCCTTTCCTTTGCTTGTTTCTTCTGTTCCTTCTCTGTTTATTTTGCTTGTTCTATTTCTCCTTCTCTATACTTCTTCCTTTCTTTATTGTGTCGTTTTACTTCTTTCATATTTCTTCCCAATATTTTCTTTCTGCTTCTTCTTTCTTCTTTATTCCCCTCCTTATTTGTTGTTTATTCATTCCTTTGTCCTTCCATTCTACTCCCTTCCAACCTTTTCTCTATTATCCTGCTTTTGCGGGCCTATTTCAGTTCCTGTTTATTCTCTCTCTATTCCCTTTTGAAAATCCTCTGGTTATCTTTCTATTCTTTTATTTTCCTTCCTCTCCTCTCTCAGGCTCCTGACTCACATCTCTTCCTTTTTTTCCTTTCCTTTCCATTCCTTTCCTTTCCTTTCCTTTCCCTACTTTTCCTTCCTTCCCTCCCCTACATACTGCCTTCCTTTCCTCTTTTTCTTCCTTCAAGCTAAACAAACACAGGATGTTTGAGCAGTATTAACAGATTGCTGTTTGCTGGTGATGATGTCTTGTTACAAACACAGTTGGGGCTTCAGCACCAGCTGGATATCTTCTGTCTTCCTAATGAGCTAGATCTATTGTTCTTTGTTACAGCCATATCGCCTCATAGCTACACAGAAGTGAAATGTTTTAGAAATTGGACCAGCCTGTTACTATTGCCTTAATTATGTGTGCAGCGCTATACATTTTGAATTTGTTTGCCTTTCCATTTTCAAATAAAAATATGTGGTTTTGAATCTTCCTACCATCTCCCATTTCAACAATTCTCCAATAAAACAGTTTTTATCATTTGCGTTTGTGATCGTTTGTGTTTCTCCTTAACCTGCTAACGTCTGTTCCTTCTCTCCCTTTATAAGGAGGCGTTTGCTACCCCCTTTACATCTCCCATCTGCCCTACTAGCTGTCCTTTCAACCGTCCCATCTTTCATGTTCTTTTCACATCACCTCTTACCTCAAACTTTCATTGACCCCTTACCTCTTGGTATCCACAAGGATGCTCTCAAATGTGCCCCTTCTACCACCCCCAACACATACATTTTCCTCAACACAGTGCACAGCCTCCTTCCAAGTGCTAAGAAAATCAACCAACGTAGTGCTAGGAGATTCTGTCTGGCCTCTACAGCGCCTACTGTGTTAGGCAATGTCTCAGACACTGGACCCCAGATGTTTCCTGTGCACTTCACTATTGGCTGTACTTACCTCAGCTTCATCCCTGACCTAGTTCAATCAATCAGAAATAACTTTATTTCGCCAACACAACAATGGCATAAAAAGTATTCTACAAACACATGTACATCAATTTCCACTGTTATTAAGATATACAATTACGTGTATTAAAACAAAATTTGGTAAAAGAAGTAAAAAAAATATTGTTTAAAAAGTTGTTGATAGATTAAAAGGAGACAATAATTCATAAATGTTCACACAATTATTGCACAATCCAATGGCTTAATTTACACTTTAAGTATCAGAAAGACAATATAATCTCCTGTTTCTCAAGAGAGATAAAAAGAATGAGGCCAGAGAAAAGCATGTAAAGGAATCAGACAGTAAATGGAGATGGTATAGGGCCACACAGCATTGTTTAAAATCCATTTAGAGAATAAGGGGGACAATGAATCTTTTTCTTTAACACCATAGAATTTGCAGAAGAACAAAAAATGGAGATCATTCTGAATAGATCGCTTGTCACAAGGACAAGGTGGAAGTTCGGACATCACATAGGTTTTAGATGGAAGACCTAACATCAAGGCAATATAGTTTAAGCGAAATCTCATTAAAATATATCTGTGTTGAGAATTTGTAGTAAATGATAAATAGGTCTAATTCGCATTGGTCATTGTTATATTCGGGACAGCGTGATATAATCTGACTGTCGAAAGTTTAAAATGAATATCCTGCCTCCTCGCCTGTAAATGAGTCAGTAGATTAATTTTCAACTCTTTTTTAGAGATAGACCTACACATCTTCGGGTCTTCGTAAAGGTGGTGTAAACCAGCCACCTGAAGTTTGGATTCAACGTATTTTAGCCAGCTAATATTGTTCACAGCATCTAGTTTCATAATGTCATTTACAACATCTCTAGTCAACAAAAGAGTTTCCTTGAGCCAGGCTGAGTGACACATCAAAATTGATGCAATACAAATTTAATCAATGATATAAGGAACTCGCAACTCCATGTGATAATTATAATTAGAACATGACTGGGGCAGGGAAACTAAACTTTCCAAAAAGGCATCTTCTATACGCTGCAATTTAGAGGAGTCAGAGATGCTCCAAACAGCTGCCCCATAAGTGGCAGCAGATACAGTTTTCGCTTCATAAACCTTTTTTATCACTTCAATAGGTTGAGTCACGAGCTTTTTCACAAATTTAAAAAGGACCCCACTGTTTTTTTCCATCAGTAGTCCCCTATCAGAGACCATACTTCTCCAATTATTATCGCTATCAAACATGATCCCTAAATAGTTAAAAGAGTCCATGACGTCTAACTTCAGCCCATCAATATAAATTAGTTTCTGCTGTTTTGGGCCTGCAACAAGAACGAAAGACTTAGAATAATTAATTTGCAAGTCCAGATTATTCATGAATTTCCCATACTCCTCTGTGAGTCGACGTAGTGCGTTACCAGTACGCGCCAAGATCATCGCGTCATCCACAAAGAGGAGTATCGGTACTGGGAGTGAGTTAATGTGAGGGTCGTCTGTAGTGGGCCTAGCAGTGCAGATTCTACGGCGTTAGTGTAAAGGACAAATAACAAGGGCACAAGGACGCACCCCTGCCTCACGCTCCAGGTAATTTTAAAGTGTCTTGTGCATTCTCCTCCCTTGCCAAAGCAGACACAGGCAGTTGCTCCGGCATACAGGTCACGGTATAAATGACCATTCTTATCTGCCGTATATTTAGCTATTATTATATTTAAGTTCAAGCACTGGTCCACTGTGCCCTTTCCTTTTCTGAAACCATATTTGCATGGGAATATGATGTTCTTTTCCAAGGCCCATTCCTCAAGCCTGTTTAAAAGTAACTGGCCAATTGGTTTAGCAGTTAAATCTAATAAAGATATGGGCCTATAATTTTTTGGAACTGTTTTATCCCCCTTTTTATAGATAGGTACACTTATAGTCGTCTTCCATAAAGACGGCACACCTGTTCGGGCAATTTTGTTGAAAACATTTGTCAGAAGTGGTGCCCAAAGATCTTGCTTGTCTAGGAAAAAAATCAATTGGGACACCATCAGGTCCAGGTGCCTTCACTCTTTTACACTGATTAAGAGCGTGTTTTATTTCTTCCAAATTAAACAGGACACTGTCTCCTGAACCAGATAATCTTAAAGGGTGGGTTGAACAGTCACCTCCTGAGTGTTACCAAACAGGCCTTCAAAATGTGCAACCATGCCCCCTGCTCCACGTGAGTATCTGTTGTCATTCTTCGCTCATCTTTTAGAAACGGTGCATTGATCAGTGTCCAGAAAGACTGTGATCTATTTAATACAGTGGCCCTTTGCCATCTTTCCCACCAGTCCTCTTTTAGAATTTTTATCCTTGATAACTTAGCTTTCTTGTATAGCTGGCGTAAGGGCTTGACCAAATATTCGTCTCTACGTTTTGTCTTTAAAGCCATATGAAGGTTCTTAAGTGATTTCACACATTCTTCATCAAACCAAATAGGACCCTTATGATGCCCATTACATATGGAATGTAATAAATTATTTTTAATTTCCAATAGAATTCGCTCAAATGCTGTAGTTATGCCATCATCAATCATTGGGTCTAAACAGATCATTATATCTGATGCTCATTTGGAAACTATATTCCCCACAAACTTCACAGCATCGACTCTTTCCTACTTCAGAACAATCCCATTTTCCCTTGCAATCACTGGTTTAATATGATGATGAACAGGATGTTACTTTTTTGGTAAAGATGGAATAAGAAACGTGATTGCAACATGATCACTAAAAGCATAGAAGTTGATCGTAAATTGCGTGAAAAACTTCCCTATGGGGTCTGAGACCAGGACATAGTCAAGAGATGAGAAGTGGGAGCGAGTAGAAAAAGTGAAGTTTAGTTGACCAGTTAGGATTTCAAACGTGTTTAACATTACAAGTATATGTATAGTCAGTAGCCTATTTAGGGCGTTGCCATAATCGTTACGACTAAAATGGAGGACCTAGTTCAGAGAGTCCACTTCCTTTGCCCTTGTTTCCTTTTCTAAATGGTAGTCATTCTCACTCTAGACCTCATATGTGGCTTGTAATGGTACCACACATCTGTGCCATGAGAGAAGAGAGAGAGGAATTAAATCAGACTGTCACCCATCCTCCCTGCAGAAGCTCTATATGTACAGTTGTGAGGGGAGGCTGTTTTAGTTTACTTTCTCCTACCTTGTAAAAACCAAAAACAATGTCTTACAGAAACAGCAAAAGACGAAAATCACTTTTTCTTCCTAAACTAGGGTATACCAATAGCAGCGATTAGAACAACTGGGTGACAACCATTTCAAGCACAGTACTGGAGTGGAACCTCAATGGAGTGGGCTGTGGTGTGCAAGCTCCTACACAGACTGGCCGCTCAGTGGTAGAAAGGGGAACCTTATGATGAGGCATGCCACCCTGTGTGGGTGAGGGTTCTACTGCCGGTGTGACACAGGGCACAGTGGATTGGCTTATTTGGAGTAAATAAGGGGTCAGGGCGCCTAGGTGATGTAAACTTTCCACTGATTGGCACACATTTGTGTATGTATGAAGACAGCACACAGCCGCGCCCCATGTTGCTAATCTGTTCCCTCTGTAATCTTACTGCGTTGTGACTTTGGAGATTTAGTTTTGCGTCTTCCTTTGATTTCCCCTGTCTCTTGTGCTTCTATCTCAAATCGTGTTTTACGATGTTTAACTGGAATGTGGTGCAAAGTTGAACTAGAGGTTTCTACAGGCGCCAATTGCTGAGGAGCTGGCTGAGGTAGTGTTGCCCACAGTCTCCAAAATAAAGGCATATACACTTTGTACTTGTATCACCCCACTCTTTCCTTGAACCTGCACTGTTGTTGGCAGTCGTATTTGTTGCAGTGTTTTGCCTGCTTTTCTGGACCGTCTGTGGTACTCTTACACTGTGGCTTGTGCCGTGATTAATTAAGCTTGTCATTGGATGCTGGCCTTCTTCATTCGCTCGTGTTGGTTTGACTCACCAGTTATGTCGACAGCTGCACATGCCTGGTAACATTCTCACAGCGATGATCACGAAGTGTGCCTCACCACCGCTCGAAACAGCCTTCAGCTGAGCTGACATCTCTTGCTCCACCATGCTTCAAGCTTTTTCAGGGGTATGGTTACCAGGCAGCCTTCTTTTACCAAGGTGTGGACCAGTCACTGCGAGTTATAGATATATATATCTATAGATATATATTTGTTCTTTGGTAAATCCATCTGTTTGAGTCACTTTTTACTTGGATATTTTATTTCTTTGTGACTCATTGTATCCTTTGGGATACAGATTTTTGCCCTGGCTGTCTGTTGTATTCTCTGTTCTTCTCTACAAGGTTCTTTTGGACTGACACCTCCTTTGAAACAGTGATGAGCAAATCCTTCAAGTTAAATTTGTCCCTGATTATTTGAGCAGCATAACACAGTGATGCACGCACCGTCAAAAATAATATTGACTATTAGGTTTCCCTACACATCTTTTAAAGTTTCATCTGCTTTCTTTCTTGGTGATAGTTTCCAATTTTGGACTATGGCTGTGGACTGGTGAATCCTTATGTCTACCTGCCATTTTAGCAGATCTTCCATCATTCTTCATTACCATTCAGTTGTCTTAGCTGGTGAACTCCATCCATGTGGCTGGTTTGAAATCTGTCCACACTCCTCTGGCTTTCCTGAAGTCTCCTGTGAAATCTCCCTTTTACTGAAAGGAACGATTCAGGTCTATTAATATTTACTAATGTGCAATTGATGGTATAAGTTACCAAGCAGAAAGAAGTAAGTACTCGGCAATAGTGGGGCAGTTTTTTTTAGCATCTTGTATGTCTCAGGAAGGTTAAAAACTAAGGGGCATATCAGCAACAGACTGCGATAATTATCACAAAGCGCGCTTAGCGCTTTTATATTTATCTCCGTCTATCGCTGGAATTTATTGCCCGGTTAGCGTGTTATTAACAACATATCGTTACTCCAGGGCGATAATATTCCAGTGATATCCAGGGAAATGGGCCAACATTGCTGGAAAACCAGTGATGTTGCACTCAAAACAGCGATAGCCTTGGTGATACGACTCTGTGGTCGTATCACCATAATCCACCCCCAACGTTATGGATACATAAGTCTGGATTTTACCAGACGTTCAAATCCAGCGATAATGGCCAGCTAGCGTGATTTTGTACAACGCTACGCCGGCCGGGCCATTGTTGTAAATATCACGAAGCTGCCTTCACGATATTTATCCATGGAGCTTTTTTGAGGCACACCTACTTTGCATCTCATTAGCGATGCAAAGTTAGTCGTGCTGGGAACGGGCGCTAAGTATGCAAAACACGCGCTGGCGTGTCCTTGCTGATGAAGCGATAAAGTTATTGCCGCTTTTCGCCCGAAAACGGATGCTAAAGCGGTGATAAGTTTATCGCCAGCCCTTGTTAATATGCACCCAGATGAGTATCAGTAGGCAGTTTTATGGTCAGAGTGACATTACTAAAAAAAAAAGAAAATTCAGAAGATTTTGCTTTCTCACTATGAAATAATGAGCTCGTGAAAACACTGACTCCTGTGTCACCTCTTTGAGAATAGTGACAGCATCTTAAAAATTAAAAAACAGTTTTGATCATTTGTTCCAACACCAATTAGTTGCACATTGCTACAACAAAAACATTCAGGAAAAATTACTGTCTTCCGCAAAACAGTTTTTATCTAAAGCTATAAAATTAGCGAATAACATTGAATCTTTGCAAGAAGAGGCAAAACTTCAGCAAAAAAGCTGAAAGATTTGTAATGTCTTGCCAGCATCCCACAACATATCAACAAGATCTCTTCGGCCAATGAAAGTGACAACACTTGAGTTATACCTTTAAATACATACACAAGCAGTTGTTACAAATATGGATGTAACCAATATGTGGCATCTTTCAAATTTTGTACAGAAGTTAAAAGAACATGCAGTTTGTGCGGGACTCTTGGTCTTGGATACTTTGCCAGAGCGTGCATGAGAACTATAAAAAGATCCAATGTTGATTCAGCTTTATAAGATCAGAAAGATCTACAGAATGCAGTATAGCATTCAGAGTTCAGTATTCAATGGTAATGGTTCGGGAAGATAGATATACAGTGATCCAATTGAGACTGCGATCATTAGAGGTGACCAATTTAGCTTGACGATGGACTC
This sequence comes from Triturus cristatus, assembly GCF_964204655.1. NCBI lineage: Eukaryota > Metazoa > Chordata > Amphibia > Caudata > Salamandridae > Triturus > Triturus cristatus. Next base: position 915,325,548 of record NC_140587.1, read on the forward strand.
ACAATTATTTGTGATGGCATGTAAATTAATTGTTGGTGGAACAAAGTGTTACAAGAACCGGATGTTAGTGCTGAACAATAACAGGGCACTTAGACTTATTAGGCTTTTTTTGAGACACTCAGCAATTTTAAAGGATCAGTAATTCAAGGGTAGGTGTATGTTGCATACAAGGGGAAGAATATTCTGCCATGGCTCTATCAGTGTATGTTGGGTAGGTTATTGCTGCCTGGTGGAAAGCAGCAAGTGCTGTCATTTCAAGTGAGATCCAGTGGAAATGTTGATCATATTTGCTCAGTCCCAAATAAGCTTGCATAGGTTGTACAGCTGAATGGTGAACCTCCATTGTCTCAGAAACATTGTAGGAATCCTGTGGGTGTGATTCTGTGTTGGATGCTGCAAAGAAACAGGGCAATGTTTGTATAGGATTTGGGTAAATTGAATGAATTGAAATACAAATCAGATTACAAGATGTCACTGTTCCTGCTAAACATAACATGAGGCACGTACCTCTCAGTGTCAGAGAGGGATAAACCAAGGTATTTCATAGTCCAAAGCATTTGAGGGAGTGACTGAAGAAGTTGGTTGCTCATTGTGATTGTTTCCAGCTGTAATAGTCAGAAAGAAAAATAATGAAGTAAGGACATGTATGGGTATGTATCTAATAGGGTTTTAAGAAAAGTAGTAAATTCATCTTTTGTAACTTGTCCCCCGCTTATCTTGATTACTGATTATGTGGTTGCTTTGTAAATACTAAGGGAAATTGTTTGAACTTTTAAAATTTACATATTGTACTTTGGATCAACTCAATCATGGTTTGTTTTAGAATGCTTTTATGGATGTATATTTTATTCCGAATAAAGCTGCTTTGAACTTGTATGGGTATGAGTTCTGAAAATCAAGCTAGTTGATTTGACACTCATTCCCGACCTAAGAGGATGAGGTTGTTCAAACCTGATCTACGCTCTGCATATTTTCAGGTGTTGTTGTCTTCTTCTTCACATCATCTCACTGTGTCAGATACAAGAGTACAAGAACATGTAATTTGGCTTGGCATCGGCAGACGCTGTATTCCAGCATATCATCGGGTGATTATTTCAGGTTATGAATTGAATCCTGGCCTTCCTGGATGTCATTCTTGTCTTTGGGAATGATGTAGAGGAGCACACCAGGACTTTAAATCGGATTTTGCAAACTCTGCACAGAAGTTGCTATCATGTAAGATTGGACAAAAGTGCTTTAGGACAGAAGCAGATTGACTGGTTGGGACATGTGATTACTGAGTGTGGGATAAAGCTTAGGACAGGATTATCTAGGACTGCAGAAGAACCAAAAGACAGAGAGCAAATTATGTCCTTTTTACAGCATTGTGAGTTTGACTCAAAATGTATTTCCAAATTTGATGCTATGGCAGAACCCCTGTTATGATTATTAAAGAAAAGGGTGGACTTCCAATGGGATAAAGAACAAGGTTGTACTTTTAGAAAGATTTGGAAAGAGTTGTTGAATGTGCCATTAATGAAGCTGTGAATATACCAGGTTTTCCTGTCTGGGTGACTGTGGATGCAAGTGATTATGGGCTGGGTGCTGTTTTAATTCAAAAGCATTATGGGGAGGATCAAACTGATGCTTTCATAAACTAAGAGAAGCTAAACGACAATACTCAGTAATTGAAAAGGAAATGCTTGCTTGTATCTAAAGAAATTTACATCATACTTATGGGCCACTCATTTTGTACTAAGGACTGACCACAATCTGCTCTTGTACATCTTGAGCAGAAGAGGAACTTGTTGTAGTAGAATGACTGCCAGATTGGCCAGGTTGGAAACTAAGCTGTTGGAGTACAATTGTGTGATTGAGCATGTTCCAGGGATACATAACAAAAGGACTGATTGTTGTTCAAAGACTTCCAATTGAAGATGATGGCACTGGTGCCACAGACGATGAAGAAATGGAGTGTTCGATGGCATTCATAGAGGTTGACGAAAGGATTGTGTCACAGACGGTCAATGGAAATGCTTTTGACTGCATATTTTAAATGGATATGGTGTTTGGGAGAGAAGAATGACATAGAGAGAGAAGCCTGAGAGGAGATGTGCAGTTTTTGAAAAGATTGCAGTTGAGCTGTTAATTGAAAATAGTATTCAGTTGAGAGTTGAGAAGTAGCTCAAGCCATAGGTTTGGGATCCAAACTAGTGGATTGGATTCATGTAGCCCATGTAGGCATGACTATAGACAATTAAATAGTGTGGGGAATCGGTTTTTGGCCACAGATGGATAGGTATGTGGAGTGCAATGATCAGAGATGCAAGATTTGCAAAAATGTGGATAAGAGTTTGATCATGAGAGTGACTTCTATGGTTTCAGTATAGTTTATAGTGTCTAGAGAATGGGTGAAAAAAGCTATTTTAAAAAAAATTGTTTTATGGTTTTAAGGGGGTGTTTGTGTTTTTGCTGTAGTGTTAATCACTAACAGATCAAAGTGGATTGAGATTTAATTCATGAAACAAACAGACACGAAAAGGAGCAATTGTGTTTCTGAGGTAGATCATTACATTACATTGCACTTTTTAACAAATGGTTCAGTCGGGAGGGTAAGTAGAATGATTGATGAAAAGCAAAAGACACACAGATGATGGACAGAATGCAGAGCAAATCAAACATTCACCCCCAGTCAATATATCAAGGTTAAATCCATTGTTCTTTTCCATGCCACCCCAGTTTAGACCCAGCCATATGCAAATCAGTCTTCACCCTATGCCTCATGGGAACAGTCCATTCCAAACTCCCAAACCAGGTCCTCTCTGTACCGGAAACAAGCATCCTGGGACCAGTTTCCGGGCATCACCCCTCATCAGCCAGGCTAGCTTGAATCCAGTGGCACAGTGAGCCTGGGACCCACGTCTGGGCAGAACCGGCGCATCTAGCATGAGAAAGCAAAGGAGACACAGATGATGGACGGAATGCAAAGCCAATCAAACATTCACCCCCAGTCAATAGATCCGGATTAAATCCATTGTTCTTTTTCTCACCATGCCACCCCAGTTTAGGGCATCAGATTGGCTTTGGCAAAGCTGTTGTTAGTTCAGGAGGTTTTAAGGAAGATCCTGCATTCTTATAGCTTCGCCCTTCATTCTATGGTGGGTATTACTCCGTCTCAAGCATTGAAGAAATGCATGGGAGTACTGTTTATGAAAATACAGTGTGCCTCAATGTAATGCTGGTAAGGTGAGGTTTATGTGTTGCTGAGAAAGGGCTGTTTATGAGAGAGTGCATGTAATCAAGTCTGTGATAACTTTTGTCTTTATAGATTGCATTGTCTGAAGCAAACAGCCTTCCAGGTAGCGTGCATAGTGCAAGTCAAGTTGCTCATGGTGTGAGAAAATATGAAGCCAAACTTTGTCCTGAGGGGGAAAGTAGTGAAGAAATCCAGGTCAGCTGTTTGATTGACTGGTGGCAAGTTGTGGAATGAAGGAAGGGTGGACAAGGTTGTATGACAGGATATTCCAGAGGTGAAGGTGTTGGTAGGAGGAAAATTGATCTTCTGCCCACAGATGATCAAGTTCTTTCCACAATGAAGGTATGCATAGAAGCAGAGATGATGCTCTGCCAGTTTATGACCCAAGCTCTTTGGGTGATACCAAAGTCTCATGAAAATCTTTTCTAGTTAAAAAACAGACTTCATGACTGAAGGATTGTTAGACCTGTCAGTCTTGGGGTGGTCTTCCCCAAAACATTTTGTCTTACTTGTTTGCTGATTTCGTTTTGTTGGCCTTAGTGGTCTGTGCATTTTACCACTGCTAACCAGTGCTAAAGTGCATGTGCTCTCTCCTTTATACATGGTGAAATTGGCTGACATCCAATTGGCACATTTAATTTATTGTAAGTCTCTAGTGAAGTGGTACTACATGTACCCAGGGCCTTTAAATTAAATGCTGCTAGTGGATCTGTAGCACTAATTGTGCCACCCACTTAAGTAGCCTTTAAATATGTATCATGCCAGCCAATGCAGCCTGTATGCGTAATTTTACACTGCCATTTTCACTTGACAAAATAAATCTTTTACAGGGCCTACAACTTAAATTTTAATACATATAAGTCAACCGTAGGGTGGATAGGCCATAAAGCAGTTTGCATTGTATTGAAAAAGGTGGACATGTACTGTTAAGTTTTTCATGTGCTTGTAGTGAAAACTCTTAGATTTGTTTTTCACTACTGCAAGACCATTCTCTCCCATGGGATAACATTGGGTTAACTTATCACATGTAATGAGTGATAACTTTCAATTGGGAACAGAAAGTTTCATGTGTCTTAGTTAGGCCTGGGGAGAAATGTTGCCATTTTACTATATACACGTTTCCTAAGTTGCCTTCTCTTCTGCGTATTGATCAGCGTAGCAAATATATTCCAAATGAGAATCACATGCATATGTCCTTTCACAATAGCGCAATGAGCATCTGGTCGAATTTAGGGCTCTAATACTGGCACTGGAAAATACAGATTCAGGATTCCCCACACTTATAGTGTGCAATTTGTTTCACTTTGTCCAGTCTTATAATGAGTATCTATATTACTGGAGCCAGAACGGATTCAGGGACCAAAAGGGATGCACAATAAAGCCCCAGATGGTTTGGGAACAGGTTGCCCACCTGAAAGAGTGCTTGCCACAGACTCATGTAATACACACATTGAGTCATCAGCATGCTGGTGTACATGTTGCAGGTAATTCCATGGCTAATGAAGCCGCAAAAGCAACAATTTGCACTGCTGCGTTCGCTGCATTCACTGCTTCAAGTATGATGACAGATAGAGACATAATGGTGGCTGTCACCAGGCGCGCAACACCCATTGGACTCACAGGGCTTCAGCCCCCCCCCCCCGTCGCGTGTGGCAGCCCGGGATAAGACAGCTTCCCGGGCACGCACACAGCCGCACCCGAGCACTTCACAGGTCTTTAAAAGACAATTTGCATGTTAATGAGGCCTCGCTTTTGTTTCACCCCTTCTAAGAGCCCCTGCAGCTCCACTCTGCCTATGGCTTAAAAGATTCAGCCCCCCCCGAAATTTTTTCTTAGCCCCCCCCCCGAAATTTGTCTCTAGTTGCGCCTCTGGCTGTCACTGCTGCTCTCAATAACATCTATTTGCCGAAAGGCTTTCTACTCAAGTACTCCTACAAGTTGGATGCACAAAACATTCCATATACTCACATTCATGGAGTGGGGGATAGAATATTACCAAACACTGATTGCAGGATGGGTTTAATCCTAGCTGCACATCTGCACATACAGGGCAATCTGCCAGTACAGTTAGGGAAGCAATGCTTTGGCCTTCAATAAACCTTTCAAACATACACATTGACGCCCTGAGCAAGCTGAAAGCCTTATTGTTTCAAAAAGATGTGGCCTTAACATCTGTGAAAGAGGTGTTTGACCTCCAAGTTGCAAGGTCCTCTTCAGGAATACAGTGGCTACTCTGCCCTGCCTTCCCACTACATTTTGGAGAGCGGGTGCACGGCATTTTTAATTTATCTGATACAACAGGAATAGCACACTTTTTTAAACACATTGGCTCTGGGTTGGTGAGCACCTTCCAGGCAGTTTTCGAAGTCATTCCATCTTTTACATTTTCCGTGCTCCGAAGCGTCTTTGAGGATCTTCGCTTGTCCTTCTCCTGATTGACGGGACTGTGATTTTAATTTTTTTGCTCCACAATAAAAGTCCAATTTCAAGAACAAATGGAACAGGCACTAACACATGTGCTGCTGTGCCATGAACACATGTTATAGTGCTTTGTTCTACCTTTACTTCAGGAACTAAATGAGCACTGGTTCTTATAATTCCAGCCCGTTTGGCTACACTGCATACAGCCTGTATTCAGCTGTCTGCTGTGCACTTTGGAGTGTGCCTTGGACTTGTGCCTAGGAATGCAATTGGTTGAGTCTTCGGACATACATGTATTAGTGGTCCCCTTAAAGGCCCATTTGTATCGCTGTCCGCTGTGTATTGCATTGCTTCTGACCCCATTTTATGAACCCTCCTGGAATGCTTCTGCTCCTCGTGAATCGGATCTTGGCTCTGGTTTGGCAGATTCTGTACTGGCCTTGGTCACTCCCTCAGCAGCTGCTGTGGGGGCTGGATGGGAAGACGTTTGTTCCATAAACCTGCTACAAGGTATGCCTCATCATCTGTGGTTGCTGGGAACAAAAATGTCTCATCTACCACTCGGAACACATAAAAAATGACTATTCCATTTGGTGTGAACTTTTGATTTGACCTGGTTTTAACATCTTAAATTAATTTTAAATTTGATTTTTATTAACTTTTATATTTTTATATTTTTAATACTGTCTTTCTCCGTGCTTTAGCTTTCAAACTGAGTGTTCGCCGTTTTCTGAGCTTGGTTTTTATAATCACTTTTATATGCATTCAGCGTGACATTATTGTATCATGGCTGTCTTATTATTTGACAGCTTATTAGGCGACTTATGTTTGAGGAGCGGGTGTCTTGTGTCTTAGTTAAGCCCAGGGAGAAACACTGCCATTTTACTTTCTGCACATTTCCTGAGCTGCCTTCTCTTTCACATAATCACTTTTGACACACATTTAGGTGCTTGACAATGCAGGATTAGTTTCTCTGCATCTACATTGCTTATGAATTCCACGTTGTAGGAACATTGTCATGACACCTTCAAAACTACGCACAAGGCCTCAATAACCATTGTGCAAATGTTGTTAGCTTTTTTTCATCCATAAGATGACTGAGCTATCTGTAGATCATAACAATGTCAGCCCGACTAAGGTCTGAAATAAATAAATAATCATTTCCGGGTGTGAGCAAGAGGAGCACTTGCTGTCATTTGTGAGGCTACTACTCGCTGAAACCTCAGCCCAGCTGCTTGCAAATCCCTCTTCGAGGGGTGTCCAACTCATGACCACGGCGGGGACCTACATTCTTTTCCTTCAGGTAATAAGGTTGGATCATCCGAGGGGGATTCTTGGCTGAACTCATACATTCACAAAACACAGCAAGGCCACCTAGGTCTATACGGAAAGATAGGAGATGAAAATATCTGGGATATCCCTTTTACAAGGCGGTTCCCCTCACCCACCCGTAGGTGGCATGCTTCATTTTAGGGAAACCTCCTTACATCACAACCTAGTTGCGATGTGGGCTACAACCACCTCTCAGAGAGTAAGGAGCTCAGGGATGTTTTCAATGTGTTCAAAGGAGGTTTCCTAAAACCAATGATGTAGGCAGAGTGTGATGAGGACTAACAGAAGAGGGAGGTGTGTGAGATAAAACAAACTCTAGGGTAGGCCAGAAAGTTTTATTGGGGCCTTCATAGGTCAGGAATAAAAACTAAATGGTATGAGAGGAGGGAATTCAACCTGTCATAGATGTGTGTGGGTGAACAAGTTTCTGCCTAGTGCCCTCCGCAAAGGTGCAACAGCTTTCGTCAGGACCAAAAGTAAAGGGTGAGAAAGAACAAAGAGAAAAACAGTTATGTGAATATCACACCACGGTTCTCAACCTTTAAACATGAGGTACTCCACAAGTGTTTGAAGTGAGTCTTCGCCCTCACATGGCTCAACTGGTGGCTGTATTATCTGCAAAGGAATATTGAAAAAAACACATATAGCGTGATTCTAACTCTCCACTAACTCACGGGAAACTATGGATCCTATAAATGAAGAAACGTAAGAAAATCATTCTATAGACTTTTAGAAAGTGTCAAACTGTAGATTCATTTGTTGCATAGAACAGACAGTCTGACATCAGAACATACATCCAAGGTGCAAGAAAGTTTGATTGTAACAGCGTTCAAGAAGGGGTACAGGACAATGAGGAAATTATATACTTAATGGGGTATTGTGTGAAGAACCCAAAAGCGTGAATCAACCTGACATATGGTGAAATCGTGTAGACCGTAGGCACAGTAAAACAGTAAGAACCGTGTACTGACAGATTTATCGTAAAAGATTCTAAGTCACTGTCAATATGTGGCCAAATTTGTTTAATTTACCAGTGACTACATATCAGGACTTGAAAAGATCAATACATTGAAAGAGAGGGGTTTGTGTATATTCTATATTGTGTAGTGAAAACTGCATTCATTTTTATTAGTCCTCACCACACTCTGCCTACATCATTGGTTTTAGGAAACCTCTTTTGAACGCACTGAAATCATCCATGAGCTCCTCCCTCTTAGAGAGGGGGGTTGTAGCCCACATCGCAACTAGGTTGCAATGTGAGGAGGTTTCCCTATAATGAAGCATGCCACCTCCGGGTAGGTGAAGGGAACCGTCCTGTAAAAGGAATATCCCAGATTCTTTCATCTCTTATCTCTCCATGTAGACCGAGGAGGCCTTGCTGTGTTTTGTGATATTGTTATTTGGGGAGTTGGCCCCTGCAGGTCTTTAAACCTCCTCAGGCCCTCTTTTTCTGTGTTATAGAACACATACATACGCCTTAGGCATCTAGGTTAGAAAAAACATAGTAGGAGTACTCTATCTATCTATCTATCTGGTGAGCAGTCTAAATATCGAGTTTTAAATTTCGACCTACAAGTATATCGAGTTGTAAATATCGTAGGTAAAGAATATCGAAGTCAAGAATATCGATGGACAGAATATCGACCCCAAGGTAAGTATTATCGAAGTTAACAATATCGAAGTCATTAATATAGATGTAAGTAATATCGTAATCAAACATTTTGATGTCAAGAATATCGATATTTTATTAGTGTAATGTATTTTAATATGTATTTTATTTGTATGTTAAAGATTATTGTAATGTATTTTAATACATTTAAAAATAAATGTTTAGAGATTAATAATTATTTAAAATATAATTTAGCGTTTTAGTATCAGAGCGGGTTGTGGGTTTATAGGGGAATAGGTGGGAAGTAATTTAATTATAATTAATTAATTAATATGTATTGTTTAATTGGTATTTATGATTAATTAATTGTTAATTAATTACTAATTGTTAATTAAATATATTAATTGATTAATTAATTGTTAATTAATTATTAATTGTAAATTAATTTTATTAATTGGTTAATTATATAAGTTATAATTAGTTTAATATTAATATTTATTTATTGGTATTGTTAATTAATTAATTGTTAATTACTAATTAATTATGTGAATTTTTATGTGTAGTGGGTTGTGGGTTTAAAGGGGAATAGGGTGGGATGTAATTAAATTCAAATAATTACTGATAATTTGTATTTATTTGTAATTAATAATAATTAATTGTTAATTAATTATTAATTGGTAATTAATTGTTATTAGTACGTTAAATATAGTAAATATAAATAATGTATTATTTCATGTAATTTGTTGTTATTGCTAATTAATGTATTGATAATTAATAATTAATTTGTGAATAATTGTAATTTGGTAGTTAATATGTATAAATTTGTAAATAATAAGTATATTAATTATAAAGAATGTATTATTAATTGTAAATAATAGATAAACTGATATTTAAATGTATTGTGTATTTTGTATGTGTAGTGTGTTGTGTGTTAAAGGGGGAATAGTGTGGGATGTAATTTAAAGTTATTTATATAAATATTTATTTTAAATAATTGGTATTTAATAATACATATTTTGTAAATTAATTATTAATATGCTATTTTTTTATAACTAATTATTTAATTGGTTATTATGTTTATAGAATCCCTATGCTACCCAGTGCTTTCCCAACTGTTTTACTATCTGGAGTTGGAATAGTAATTTTTAACCCTACGCTATCCAGCGCTTTCCCTACTGTTTCACTTACTGGAGTGGGAATAGTAATTTGTACCCCTACGCTATCCAGCGTTTTCACTACTGTTGCACACTCTGGAGTGGGAATAGTAATTTTTACTCCTACACTATCCAACGCTTTCCCTTCTGTTGGACTCACTGGAGTGGGAATAGTAATTTTCACCCTTACGCTATCCAACGCTTTCCCTACTATTGCACTCTCTGGAGTTGGAATAGTAATTTTTACCCCTACGCTATCCAACGCTTTCCCTACTGTTGCACTCTTTGGAGTTGGAATAGTAATTTTTACCCCTACGCTATCCAGTGCTTTCCCTACTGTTTCACTTACTGGAGTGGGAATAGTCATTTGTACCCCTACGCTATCCAACGCTTTCCCTACTGTTGCACTCTCTGGAGTTGGAATAGTAATTTTTACCCCTACGCTATCCAGCGCTTTTCCTACTGTTGCACTCTCTGGAGTTGGAATAGTAATTTTTACCCCTACGCTATCCAGCGCTTTCCCTACTCTTTCACTTACAGGAGTGGGAATAGTAATTTTTACCCCTACGCTATCCAGCGCTTTTACTACTGTTTCACTTACTGGAGTGGGAATAGTAATTTGTACCCCTACGCTATCCAGCGTTTTCACTACTGTTGCACTCTCTGGAGTGGGAATAGTAATTTTGACCCCTACGCTATCCAACGCTTTCCCTACTGTTGGACTCACTGGAGTGGGAATAGTAATTTTTACTCCTACGCTATCCAAAGTTTTCCCTACTATTGCACTCTCTGGAGTTGGAATAGTAATTCTTTTCCCTACGCTATCCAACACTTTCCCTACTGTTGCACTCTCTGGAGTGGGAATAGTAATTTTTACCCTTACGCTATCCAACGCTTTCCCTACTATTGCACTCTCTGGATTTGGAATAGTAATTTTTACCCCTACGCTATCCAACGCTTTCCCTACTGTTGCACTCTTTGGAGTTGGAATAGTAATTTTTACCCCTACGCTATCCAGCGCTTTCCCTACTGTTTCACTTACTGGAGTGGGAATAGTAATTTGTACCCATACGCTATCCAACGCTTTCCCTACTGTTGCACTCTCTGGAGTTGGAATAGTAATTTTTACCCCTACGCTATCCAACGCTTTCCCTACTGTTGCACTCTTTGGAGTTGGAATAGTAATTTTTACCCCTACGCTATCCAACGTTTTCCCTGCTGTTGCACTCTCTGGAGTGGGAATAGTAATTTTTACCTTTACGCTATCCAACGCTTTCCCTACTATTGCACTCTCTGGAGTTGGAATAGTAATTTTAACCCTACGCTATCCAACGCTTTCCCTACTGTTGCACTCTTTGGAGTTGGAATAGTAATTTTTACCCCTACGGTATGCAACATTTTCCTTAGTGTTGTTTTTGTTGGAGTTGGACTAGTAGTTTTATTGTGTCTGATATTTCATATGTTTTGTATTATTTTTGCTATTGTAATATATCATTAATAATAAAAATTATTCACATTAAAAATATTGATTATTATTTGCTATATGTAATTATTAAATATTTATTAATGTTATTATTTTATGTGTATAGATGTATTGGTAATTTTAAAAAACATTTAATAATTTATAAGTTACAGAAATTATTATTAAAATTAATTATTAAGTAAGTATATATATTATATATTATATGTATATGTTTAATTAAAGTTTTATTAAATTATATATATTAATTATACATTTTAAATATTATACAATATATTTAATTATGTTTATTTAATTTCTAAGTATAATTTGGTTTATTTTACATATATTTTTAAAGTAAAAGAAAAACGATATTTTTAATAACGATATTTTTGACATCGATATTTAATTTTCGATATTTTTGTACTTACCATGTTGTAGATAGGATGTCGATATTCTTGACATCGATATTTTTGTTGCGATATATTTGTAGGTCGATTTTCTGTCTGTCGAAATTATGTCATACAACCCTATCTATCTATCTATCTATCTATCTATCTATCTATCTATCTATCTATCTATCTATCTATCTATCTATCTATCTATCTATCTATCTATCTATCTATCTATCTATCTATCTATCTATCTATCTATCTATCTATCTATCTATCTATCTATCTATCTACCTATATATACATATATATCAATTTTGATTCTATATATATACATTTTTTTGATATGCCTGCATATATACATTGTTTTAGCAAGATGGTGGAATTTTTCATGCTGTTCAGTGTTCTTATATTGCTAATCACTTTCATCTGCTTCTGTCAATTATTCATTGCAGCACATGTATTCTATACATGACTCAAGTTGGTTCAATAAATATTGAAAACGATCCATTGTGTATTCCTTGTATACTTCTCTGCGAGAAAGAGAGCACAAGTGGCTGAGTGAACAGGTTCTAGATCTGTTACCATGATCCCTGGGAGAACTCAGGGTTGCCTTGTTCTGTGGTTGCCAAAACCATTTGCTACCTGTCTAGGTTTAGGGGTGCATATGGTGGCACTGTGGGTTAGCCAGTCTCTAGGACGCCATATCCTGCGTGGGTGCACGGTATCAGCCTGGCATCATCCCTATGTTTATGTTTCCCAAAAAATGCAGTTCCTACTGGGAAGTGAGGAACTACATGACAGTAGGAATGCTGAGTTTGGTGTCTAAAGAATTGTAATTTGAAAATCCTCTTTAATGGCAAAGTCAGATTTTAAGTCACTATTCTGAAAATGCCACTTTCAGAAAGTTGTCATATTCTTGTTCCAACCATTTGGTGCCTGAAGCCTGTAACCTGGGTCACATGACTAGGTGTGGCTGGCAGATGGTCTTTGTGGATTGCTCCCAGACAGTGAGACAAAGAGGGAATAGGTGTTGGCAGGATGATCCATCTCTGACTTGATGAGGGGCAGGAGCTATTACCTATCACACTTGCCGATCACACAGACTCTGCCTCAGCACACTCACAAAGGGCTTGACACTAGTCTTTTGTGACCCCCGCCAAGCTGGGGCCGGGGCAGGGAGGTAGGGCATTTCCATCACCTCTGAGGTAGAAACCTCCAGAACCTTTTCTACTTCAAAGTGGGCACCAGGTATAAATAATGCACCTCGGACCCAACTCTTCAGTCCACCTCTGCTACTCTGTTGCCCTGTTGCTTGAATGATAAGGACTGAACCTGCACCTTGAAATGGGGACCACCAGAGTGACTACAAGGGCTAGTTGGCTGGCCTCCCAATCAGAGCCTCAGGGACAGAAAAGGCTCCAATTACCTTGAACCCAACACCTGGTCTCGGTCTGCTGTAAGTCTTATGTTCTTGCCCCCTAGTGGTGCCACCCCAGTCCTGGACTCTTGAAAATGGGCCTGAAGTTGATTTTCCAGCCCAGCTGCGGTCATGTGGGCAGACCCGATGTAGTGGGATGCATTTCCTTGCAGCTCCGCTTCGAACTACCGATGCGCAATACTTCCCTGGCCAAGAACCGCACTTCGCAGCCTCCTCTGAACCACTGCTGCACAACGCATCCTCACCACAGGCCTTCACATCGCAAGCCTTTTATCAACGGCATCTTCGATAATTACACATGCCTTTGTACAATAGCACTGCAGCCTCTTTGAAACCACAGCTGTGCGACACATCCTTGACGACGCATCTTGCAACACTCCACAAACAAGGATCTTAGGTACTTTTTTCAGCGAGCCTAACTTGGTCCCTGTATACAGCCAGTGCACCATCAAGGTCGACCTGAACTTGTGACTTTGTCACAATCTGCCATGAAATTTAAGGTGAGCCAGCAACGCCTGCAGCATTCTCATTCCGACCTTGTTCAAGCTCAAGAAGATATAGATGCTTGTCCAAACTGGGGTCATTTTGATCCCTGAAAACCTTGCATCCTTTTTATTGAATTCACTTTTCAGTTGATACTACATAATCCAAGAAAAACATGAGTATACTTTACTGAGGCTACCCAAGGAACCACAATGAAATTAGGGCACCATGCAACAAGTAGTGCTGCTCATCTATTAGGCAAGGGATAAAGACAAATTCGCAATGTAACATTCAAAATGCAAAAATGCTTGTAACAGCTTTCCCGGTCAATTGTACGTTCAAAACTAAGGTCAATTTAAACCGCAGTCATCTATGGTAACATACCAATGGATGTGAAAAGTATTTGAAGACAAGCATGGTAATAGGACAACCAAAGGCTTGTTTAGTAATCACATTACTTAGCTGTCTCTTGAGTGCAATAATATGTTTCGAGAGGGCGCCCAAACATAATCAAATGTATCATGTCACCTGTATCTCTCGCTCAGTTGCCGACTTATATTTGAACATATCTACTGCATCCTAATACCCAGAATTTTCTCAGGCCCATTATTATCTCTCTGGCATAAATAAATCACTACAAAAAGAACTGTTGTCACCTCTGTTGCCCCACCCAACCCATTTATTTACCCCCAAAGAATTTACAGTGAATTTGGTATTATTGGGATCTACAAAATTAGGACATAGTAAATCGGTTTCTAGCTCAGTAAAAAGCAGATAAGGTGAGTGCCAGACTAGACCATTCCTATTCCTCTCCAAGTCTTAGTATCTTGGTCTCCAGGATGTCACATCTGACTGTTTTAAGAGACAGTGCTCAGAGACAGTTTATCATTTTCTACGATGCATTCACCAACTAGTTATAATCAAGTTGGTTGTGCTGATATTTGTTTTCCAAGACGGGTCTCCAATATTTCTGGGCTTTTTTAAACATTTATCTAAGGTACTTGATAAGCTAATTAGATCATTTGTCTTTAGTTTTAATATTTGTGGCTATAGCACACACATTTATTAGAGACGAGGTATCATCAAAGGCGCAAGAAGATATTTCTTCATGTCTTGCAGGAATTCCCCAATAGAGTTCAAAAACTGGGTTGATTAAAATTCTTCCGAATAGGACCCAAAAATCTAGAAAATTGGCACTTTGTAATATGCCCAGTCAGTTGGAGCACCAACAGAACCCTTTAATGCAGTCAGAAATAATAGGGTGATATATATCTAGATGTATTAAATCTATTAATATGTCCTTGCCCCGACTAATACATTTTCAATGCCTTTGTCAGTGTTGAGAAGATCTTCTCCCTTCTTTAAATCTACAAAATATGTAATTAACACAGCGCTGGTGCCTCACTTAAATTAATGCAAAGTATTTGGGGAATCCAAAGAGTGCCATTCAGACATCGCAAAATGTCCAAATCCAGGCAATTGGCGAGATTGAGAGAACCACGGGCTACAAGCACATATGTCCAGCATGAAAGCCCCAATGCTGATCACCAAACCATTTTTAGACTCACTTAAAAGTCCTTTGTATCACCCTCTGAAGATTCTAGTTACAGAAGCAAAGTATCTTTGTAACAAATTCTATACTAGTCAGCAACTAGATCCCTGAAGTCTGAACCCCACAGCAGACCAGTTCCATTCTGCGCTGCACAGGGCCAATTAGGCCCCACATCTCTGCTACTTTTTTTGGTTTCTGCCACTGATGATTCTCAACAACCACTGTTGCGCCTTACCAAAGCTGCGAATGTTGCTGCTTTCTTGATCAGAGACCTTCCCTATCTCCCAAAAAAACATAAAAAAGCTTCTGAGGCTACTGCTGATGTCCAGTAGAGGGGACAAAACCACATTGGGCATCAGCTACGCAGCGCCAACACACACGAGCCGCAAACTCACCTTCTGTTGCACCGTGGAATATTGGCTCTTCATCAGGAGACCTTGAGAAGAGAGTGCCGGATATCCTCTTAAACGAACTGGCACCGCATGAGTTGGCATGTCTGCACCTGAAACCTGTGGTTGACTCGGCACAGATTCTCTAAAGCAAATATTTTGTATACCTAGATACTTCTGAACTAATAAATGGTTCAACATTCTCCAAGTTGTGATGGTTTGCCTTTTTGAGAGTTTAAAAAAAAAAAAATTAAAATGCCAATGGAAATGCTTATAAAGTGTGCTGTTTTTGCTCTCTTAATGAAGATGAAAAGAAATATACTCTTTGTGCTTTTATACTCCTGACTAGATATTATCTCTGTTGCTCGAGTCCTGCTGCGACAGGTCCACAATTATGACTGTGTGCAAGACAAATGCACTATGATGGTTCCTGACCTTCTAGTCCACTCTTAAAGCCACCATAATCAGACTCTGGACAGACTCTAGCTTTTCTGTCTTATGCTATGGCAAAAGAGGACCTCCCACTTTGAGGGGTGGGGTTATAAACACCCTTTTTACTGTTGTTTTTGTATAAACCATGTTTATTATCATTTTAATAGACTTAATCAAACAAGTACATTTTTTTCCTGTACATTCACTGTATCCAAATTACTAGACAGGTCCTTTACTGCCAATCAAAGGGATCCATACACCCTGCAACCAGCCTCTCCATAGATTGCAATTTCCAAGCACCACTTCAAATAATACTAGGAACCAACAGTAAAATAACTGTGCAGGTCTCCTTTCCAAAACTACATGGTGAAGCAGTCCTTGTATTTTTGTGGTCTAAATACTCCCACATTCCTCCTGTCCTGTAGATCCTGTTTACAAGCAGAAGGCGCACTGCAGAAAAGTAAGAGTACATCCTACTGGTCCCCTCTATTGACTGCCATGCCCACTTCCCACTCATGTTTTCTCCATGGTAGAATTGAAACTGACCTGTCACCAGATACATCAATGCTTCTTGTAATGCTGCTCCATTCGATAGGCCCAACTTTCCACCTGGTCCCGATACTGTAAATTACATGGGACAACAGTACTTATTAGGCTGTAGCCCCCTACAAGTAACCCATGATCTCATTCAAGACTATTACCACAACAACAAGCTATTTTGCCAGTGTTTCATCAAGGATGCAAAAATTAAGGCACAACCACATTACCTGTGTGTCCTCTGCATAGATATGGTGCCTACCACACAGTAGCGGCACCCATAGCACTGTCACAGTGACTTCCAAACATCCCAAGTATTGCCCAAGCTTCACAGATGCCTTTAGTGCCTGCCAAACTACGAAAGGCACACCACGCCATCTCAGTACTTGCTACAAAATCTGACTATCCCACCGTACACTAACAGAACCTGCTGCTTACATGCCTTGCACACAGAACGAGCCCTTCGTTCGTCACACACAAATGCAAACTTGTTCATACAAACCACACAGCCTACTGCCTACTGCACATTCAAAGAAAGGGAACCAGCCACAGTATCATAAGATGCACATACATAGAGAACTCATATGCCTACCATGCAGTCCATGTGGCCACCACACAGATCAAATCATCTATGATCAGCTGGAGTGCCTGGCAGACAGCCTGAGTTCCCACCACAGTCTAGGTTTCCATGACCCAGCCTGTGAGTCTTCTACTCAGCCTTCCTGAATAGACACAGCCTGGGTGATTGACACAATCATGATTGTCCATGAATAGCTTAGTGCTCACCACATAGTCTGAGTGTCCAGTACAAAGCCTGTATGCTTGCCACATAACCTCTATGCCTAGCATTTAGGCTTGCGGACTACCAGAGAAAACCCAGGGAGTGCAGGTAAACTGGCCCATGCAGTGGAGATGAGGGGACTTCCTCCATATCTTGGTGGTATCAGGTTGTTGCAGCTATTTCTTCGACAGTCACCTGTGACAGAGAAGCCTTTCCAGCCTCCAGCAGACTGATGTGGCAGGATGATGAAGTCTGTGCAATAGTATTTGACCCTATCCAAATAGAGGGCTTGTGATGGAAAACACGCGGTTTCTAGGAGCTCTCCTCTTTATGATGCAAAGGATCATTGGGAACAGTTTGTTCATCACTGGCCCTGACTCTTCACCTTGGAAACTGGTCTGTGATGCTCACCATTTGTGAGTGGGGTAATATTGATAGAGTTAGTGAGCTCCATTCTCCATCATTCCCAAAGCTTCACTGAGAATGCCAAGTTGTTGTGAGGCATCCACAACGCTTGGCTCTACGCTGCACTGGCATAATGCCTCGGCATTGTGGTGGAGTAATGACTCTAATCTTCAACCTATGGGTCCGGAAACCCTACACTGCCATTGTGGATGGCCAGCTCCATCTGATGGATCCCTAACTGATCAGGTCAGCATCTTGTTATAACAATTATGCAAAAGATAGCAACTTGTGAATCTTGATGCGCACCAAACTGCACGAGCCTCTGAAAACCAAGAAGCTGTCTTTTTGTTGTATTGCTTGCTACTAGTACTCTCACATAGCAGCACTCTCAAGTATAGCATGTTTTGATACATCAGTGTAATACCAAAGTATTCTACTACATGCGGTCTTCAAAGTTAGAGCTTCTTATATTTTCACTGCAATTGTGGATGCTATCAGTCAGTTATTTCCTGACACGTCAAATTACATAGTCATTATTGACTTAGAGTAGCTGAAATGTACCTTTATCCTAGTGTATTGTGCATTGTGTTGTTGATTCATAATTACATTAAATTCCAATACCACTAGAAGCATGGTGCAGCCAAACTGGCTCCTGGAAAGCAAGAAAATGTATTTTTGTATTAGTAACTGGTAGCAGTCTTACATAACAGCCCTCAAAAGTATCAGAAACGCTGATTTTTCAAAAACTCACATTTTCATATATTCCAATTTTCTTTTTAGACATATTATCAATGCATATAGTAAGGAATTTGATTGCTAAATTATGGAGAAGAGTGGTAATGGTTTTGATGCAAGCTGTGAGCTATGACTGTACTCCCACAAGGCCCAAACAATCTGGACTCTTAAGTGTGTAGCGGTTTCTTTGAGGAATGACTGACTCACCCCTGACGATATTGTATGGGGAATAAGCCAGGGCTGTGTCATCGCACCCCTTCTCTTCTCACTATACATTAATGGGATTGATAATACTCTCCAGAATCTGAATACCGATGCCCCAAAAATAGATTCACGACCGACCCCGCTGATCCTGTATGCAGACGATGCATTTCTAATATCTAGAACTGCTAACGGACTACAAGAGATGATCAAAGCCTTTGTCTCATACATGGAGAAGAAAGACCTAAAATTAAATCTCATCAAAATGTTTGTGATGGTCTGCGGCCGAGGTAGGGCAAAGAAAAAGTCCCACTTCGTAAGGGATTACAAGTTAACAGAAGTTCTCCTACCTAGGTATTTTATTTTCTTCTAATAGTAATTGGGGTCCTCATTTAGACCAGTCTAGACTTAAATTTATCAGAACCATGGAGGCAATCTTTAGATTTTGTAACAAGATAGGAAGTAAACCTATCCGTGATATGCTTAAAATATATGGCAGTAAATGCCTACCAGTAGCAACCTATGGCTCTGTAGTGTGGGGTAATGCCAATCTTACCATATTGCAATCTTGTGAAAATGATTTCATATGTCGTATGCTGGCTGTACCAAGATCCATCTCCACATACCTCTTGCATAAAGAGTTGGATGTACCATATGTTGCCGACCTAATTCAAGTAAAAGCTTTGTGCTCCTGGCACAACATTTGGTACAAGGAGGGACCAAAGTTCACAAGGGATATAATTAAGGACTGCTTAGCATTAGAACACACTAACAAAATTCCATGGCTAGCATTCATGGACAAGTCGCTGAAGAATATAGACAAAGATCTATCGGTAAAAAATCCCACAGATATCTTGCAATTTGGTAAAAGTGAAATTAAAAAATTGTACATGGAGAAACAAAGCCAAGAGAGGGCTAGGAGAGATGAGGAAGAATTATGCATATCGAGATATATGGCTAGAATTTAGTCGACTGGTCTACCTAATTATTTGGTCAAAGTCACAAATATTCAGACTGATTATATATGACAAGAATGTGTTTGGGCACAGTCCATGAACTGGTGGCTTTTCCAAAACACGAAAAATGGCAGAAAATAGTTCACAAATGCCCATGGGATAGGAAAGCAATTCAGTCCATGATGGACTTTATGTTGTTATGTAAGTTCTATGGAGATAAAAGAAAAATTATTCTACGACCAATTTTTATTGTACAGAAATTATTCTTTTACAAGGATACTATGAAATGTATTTGTACCCATGACAATGAATTAGCTTGTCAAGCTGTTGCTGGTTTTATAAGCAGGGCTATACAAAGAAGAAAATTCCTTGTATATTCAGACCACCTGGGTGCCTATCACGATCCGGCAAAAACCGGGTACGAACCGTCGGACGGAGCATAATCTCCGCCCGACGCGTACCCGGTCGACAATTTTTACAAACAAGGAATTACGATTCGCACGGGTACACCATTACCGTACGATTCGTAAAAAAGCCCGACCGAACAAAAAACACCTACCAATGCGATCCGGGAAAGCGCCGACCTGACGTCGGGACGCTCGCAGCCAGCCATTCACGACCCAGGAATCACGATTCGCACCGACGTCACCCCGCACGGTGAATATTTTGCGGCAGCCAAAAACTGCCGGGAAATCAGGACGACGCGAACAAGGACCACCAGTACGCGACGGACAGACGACGACGCGAACAAGGAGGACCAGTACGCGACGGACAGACATGGACCCGAACCTACGAGTCATCCCTGCCCTCATAGCAGTACACCTCCTCTACAGGTTACGACGCAGACGCCGCAGAAGGTCAGAATAACTAAGGGAGGGGGGAAAGTGGGGTGGGGTGGGGGTGGCACGACCAGGGCAGGCCACAAAACAACCACATAAGTCACACACCACACATGGCCTGGACATACCTGACTCCCATGCCCTGGTCACCACGAGGGGGTGGGGGCGTGTCCTGATAAGCCAGCGACCGCCACAACGGAAGTCCGTCACCACGCGAACCGGCAACACAACCAGACAGGTACGTCCCGTACCCACGCCTGAAGAGCGTGGGTACGAGTCGGACCACACCCACACACGTCACCCCAACAATGGCGGGACGGATCGCACCCACATGGCAAAGGCCTGGGTACGGGCCGCACAAACATCACATAGCGTGGGGACGGATATGTACGGACCCTACCCCCACCCCGTATGCAAGGAGCGTACCCCCCAGCCCAACAGTGCAAGTACGACCCGTACCCCCACCCGCGTATGCATGGAGCGTACCCCCACCCCAACAGTGTAAGTTCGACCCGTACCCTCACCCGCGTATGCATGCAGCGTACCCCCCATGCCAACAGTGTAAGTACGACCCGTACCCCCACCCGCAAATGCAAGGAGCGTACCCCCCAGCCCAACAGTGTAAGTACGACCCGTACCCCCACCCGCGAATGCAAGGAGCGTACCCCCCAGCCCAACAGTGTAAGTACGACCCGTACCCCCACCCACGAATGCAAGGAGCGTACCCCCCAGCCCAACAGTGTAAGTACGACCCGTACCCCCACCCGCGAATGCAAGGAGCGTACCCCCCAGCCCAACAGTGTAAGTACGACCCGTACCCCCACCCGCGTATGCATGGAGCGTACCCCCACCCCAACAGTGTAAGTTCGACCCGTACCCTCACCCGCGTATGCATGCAGCGTACCCCCCATGCCAACAGTGTAAGTACGACTCGAACCCCCACCCACGAATGCAAGGAGCGTACCCCCCAGCCCAACAGTGTAAGTACGACCCGTACCCCCACCCGCGGACGTACGGAGCGTACCCCCACCCCAACAGTGTAAGTTCGACCCGTACCCCCACCCGCAAATGCAAGGAGCGTACCCCCCAGCCCAACAGTGTAAGTACGACCCGTACCCCCACCCGCGAATGCAAGGAGCGTACCCCCCATGCCAACAGTGTCAGTACGACCCGTACCCCCACCCGCGGACGTACGGAGCGTACCCCCACCCCAACAGTGTAAGTTCGACCCGTACCCCCACCCGCAAATGCAAGGAGCGTACCCCCCAGCCCAACAGTGTAAGTACGACCCGTACCCCCACCCGCGAATGCAAGGAGCGTACCCCCCAGCCCAACAGTGTAAGTACGACCCGTACCCACACCCGCGGACGTACGGAGCGTACCCCCACCACACCAGTGTCAGTAGACTCGTACCCTCACCTCGAATGCATTGTGCGTACCCCCACCGTGTATGTGCCAAGCGCACATATCCTGAAATCGGAGGTGTGTGTGCAGAGTCCACCCAGCAGTGCCCTGAGACAGGAGGGGTGGGTGTGGAGTCCTCCCAGCAGTGCCCTGAGACAGGAGGGGTGGGTGTGGAGTCCTCCCAGCAGTGCCCTGAGACAGGAGGGGTGGGTGTGGAGTCCTCCCAGCAGTGCCCTGAGACAGGAGGGGTGGGTGTGGAGTCCTCCCAGCAGTGTCCTGAGACAGGAGGGGTGGGTGCCTATCACTCCCAGCAGTGCCCTGAGACAGGAGGGGTGGGTGTGGAGTCCTCCCAGCAGTGCCCTGACACAGGAGGGGTGGGTGCAGAGTCCTCCCAGCAGTGCCCTGAGACAGGAGGGGTGGGTGTGGAGTCCTCCCAGCAGTGCCCTGAGACAGGAGGGGTGGGTGTGGAGTCCTCCCAGCAGTGCCCTGAGACAGGAGGGGTGGGTGTGGAGTCCTCCCAGCAGTGTCCTGAGACAGGAGGGGTGGGTGCCTATCACTCCCAGCAGTGCCCTGAGACAGGAGGGGTGGGTGTGGAGTCCTCCCAGCAGTGCCCTGACACAGGAGGGGTGGGTGCAGAGTCCTCCCAGCAGTGCCCTGAGACAGGAGGGGTGGGTGTGGAGTCCTCCCAGCAGTGCCCTGAGACAGGAGGGGTGGGTGCCCATCACTCCCAGCAGTGCCCTGAGACAGGAGGGGTGTAACACATGTGTGTGAGGCCAGAATTATCCACATGCATACTGGCTACAAGGGAACATGTCCCCATGAACTCATGTCAACAGACTCCACACACAAGTACAGTGATCACCAAGGATGCCACGATTGTCGCAGGTGGAGACATGGCCCTGCATGCATGGCCAAAGTAGAAGGGCTCCGTCACACACACAGCTCATGTAGACACAGCTCTGCGCTAAACATTGGGAACACCCTGCAGGGAAGAAAGCTGGGTACACAGAGGAAGGAATACACCCTGGGACAAGTGCACCATGCAGTAACTGCTTACATGAACAAAGAAAGTTAGCCAACACCTTGTGATGGCACACAGATCACAGGGTCCCACCAATGAGCAGTACACTACTACATATCCCACACACCCAAACCCTTACACACCACCCAAAACCATGTAGCAGCCCCACCAACACCAATACCAGCATAGCAGTAGTGTGATAATGAAAACAAAATTAAGCTTTATTCAGCATGAGCACAATGTCCGTGGATCGCAGGCAGTTCAATCTTCACAAAGCCCATAGGGCAGTCAATGATTCTCAGCTGGATGGGGGACACAGTGGGATGCGTGTCCTCTACATTGCCTGCACAGTCAAATGGCATCGTCTTCCACACTGGTGAGGGCATCAGGGGGGGGGGGAAGCAACAGGCACCGCAGGGACATCAGGGCAAAGGGGCGGCGTTGTGGGTGCAGGGATGGAGGACTCCACCACAGGGGGTGGGTCAGTGCCAAAGGCGGAGGCCAGGATGGCACTACACACCTTTGCAAGGTCCTCCAGGGAGTCCCCTGCACCCGAAGGGACCTCAGGCCCCAAGGAGGGGGGGGGTCAGAGGGATGGGTCGCAGCGCCACCGGGGGAGGGTGGAGACAGGGGGGGAGACTCAACCACCCTGACCGGGGACCTCCTTGACCGCTTGCGTGGTGGTGTAACTGTGGGGCTCAGGGACAGAGCGGCCATGAAGGTGTCCTTGGGGGAGATGTGGCCAGGAGAGCTGAGGGGAGGGGATTTGGAGGGAGTGGACTGGGTGGAATGCGGACTCCCACTATGGCTGCGTGTCACACGTTTGCCCCCCGACCCAGTGGGTGTGCCTACCTCACCCTGTGTGTGCGTGTCAGGAGGAGTGCGGTGGACCTTCCCTGCTGGTGTGGTGCCCGTGTCCGTTGATGTGGGTGCATGCCGACGTCTGGGTGTACGTGTGACAGGCATGGGAGTGGGAAGTGTGGATGGGGCAGGGGTAGGTGGGGGGAGGTCGCGCTGCAGGAGACCCACTGCTGCAGTCAGTGTGGAGTCGATGGACCTCAGCAAGTTGCGTTGGTCAGCCTGCGATGAATGAATGCCCTCCAAGAAAGCCTCGATGTTGGTGAGGGTTTTGCCGTGGGCATGGAGGACATTAAGGATCGCAGCCTGACCAACCTGCAGTTGCCGCTGGATGTCCACAGACTCTGCATTGGCGGCAGCAGTGGAGACAGGGGCAGGGGGTGCGGTGCCTGGCAGGAAGGAGACATGCTGTGACCGGGCACGCTGGGAAGGGACACGAGCAAGTGGGAGGCGGCTGGTGGAAACTGAGGGGGCGGTGCGAGGTGTTGTTCCGCTGTCAGCTGCTGGTGCAGCCTCCGCCCACTCGGAGACATCGTCCCCGGACCTGTCAGCTTCGTAGTCTGATGTGCCAGTCGACAGGTCCTCGGCCACACTCTCCTCCGCCTCTGTACCACTCGATGTGCCAGACCCGATGTCACGGCTGGCACTGGTGCTCGGTCCCTCCGCCTGGTCTGTGTCCATGTCTCCCTCTGTGTCCCCCGACGATGCTGTGGGCAGGGTGGAGAGACAGAAATAATCAGACATCTGTACACATCTGTCACATGAGTCCAATCTACATAGGTAACATTGCATGGCCTGAAAAGGAAGATCCCTAACATCTACTGAACAGGGTACCGATGTAGGGCATGAAACACACAGTTGGTTGAGCCACCATGCCACTGAAATACCATGGAGAGCATGAGACAATAGCTAAACACAGGAAAAGGAGTCTGACATAGCACCCAGGCCCTGGGGACAATCCAGCACTGCATCTGCACCACACAGCGTTGGCGAAAATACCGATGACCAGGGACCATATCCATGAACTTGAGACACATGCTGCATAGGTAATGCTGAAAACATGCACAACATGACTCTGTCACTGCACATTGCGTGTGTGTCCAGACACATCACACACTGCCCAGACCCAGCAAGTGGTAATCAGGATTTAACACATAGGCATTGCCCGCCCCAACAAGACCCTACACGAGGCAAATTGTTGAGACACAGGTGGCACCAACATCTCATAGTCTGGGTGATACACACAGGGGCAGGCAAAAAGCGAGATTGGACGCCAAACAGCCAAGGTGCGCCTGTACAAATAATGAGGTACCAGTGCCCATCCTCAGATGAGTATAGCAAGACACACAGGCACTGGCAACTGTGAGTATGAAGAAGGACAATCAGGTCAGGCTGCACAGTGGACACCTGTACAAAATAGCACGTCTATATACATGGTGACAGGGGACAATGGCAGAGAGCACAACTTACGCTGTAGACACTGACAGTGGCCACGTTTATGATGACACATACACCACTGAGGAAAAGGTGCCCCAGGGGACAGTAGTGGGCACGCAACTACATGCTACTGAATGGTAATGACTGCAACACACGTCACCATCCCTGCACTATGTGTATCGCACACTCATGCACATCATGTCACAGGCCACTACATGGGACATGCGCGCTGTAAGGCATGACACATGAGAGACCAACTCCCATGTCTGGAGTCAGCATCAGTGCCAACTGATATGGAACCCACATGCAGTGAACTTGACAGTGCACAGGCAATGTCCCACAACCTGTTACACACCACCCCCACACATGATGCTACAGACATTGTTCCCGTGGACAAAGCGCCAGCCTACATTACCCTGTGAAGGAGTGATTACACACAGACCAGGGAACACATTGCAAGGAGGGGAAGGGTGGCAGGGGCACAGCGCTATACTGGGGCAAACAGGATCTGCACAGCACCTTTAAACCCTGCCAGTGAATTCATGCTACTGTGCCCTTACAAATGCCGGTGACACACAACAAACACACATGTACCTACCCCCTTCCGGCTGCTGCATCGCCTGTAAGCGCCTCTCCAGGTCTGGAAAGACCACCGAAAGCACACGCCTGTGGAGGTGGCTCAGACGGCGGCGGCCGCGGTTCTTGTGGCTCTCAGGTGAGTCCCCCAGCAGGAGCCGTGCAATCCTCCGCGTCCAGCACCGGATATCCTGCCAGCGTTTCCTCACCTGGGACAGGCTCCGCCTCCGACCATCCACACGCCTCACGGCACTGACGGCGGTCAGCCAGATCTGCTCCTTGGCAGTGGCGCCTACCTGTGAGGAAGAACAAGTGACACCACATCAATACACCAGCCACATGTCACAGAGAGACATATGGGTACAAATTAGCTGGTTACAACAAGGCATGTCATGCAGCCAACGCATTGCACCTTTGTCATAGGGACATCATCCCCTGGTGAGGGGAAAAAGCACTACGTGCCACAGTGGGTACACAGGTGGAATGATGGCAATGTCACAATCAATGATCAAGGCTCACACTGTGCATCACACCCACCCCTCCTGTCTCAGGGCACTGCTGTTAGTGATAGGCACACACCCCTCCTGTCTCAGGGCACTGCTGGGAGCACACTGTACCCACCCCTCCTGTCTCAGGGCACTGCTGGGAGCACTCTGTACCCACCCCTCCTGTCTCAGGGCACTGCTGTTAGTGATAGGCACACACCCCTCCTGTCTCAGGGCACTGCTGGGAGCACACTGTACCCACCCCTCCTGTCTCAGGGCACTGCTGGGAGCACTCTGTACCCACCCCTCCTGTCTCAGGGCACTGCTGTTAGTGATAGGCACACACCCCTCCTGTCTCAGGGCACTGCTGGGAGCACACTGTACCCACCCCTCCTGTCTCAGGGCACTGCTGGGAGCACTCTGTACCCACCCCTCCTGTCTCAGGGCACTGCTGTTAGTGATAGGCACACACCCCTCCTGTCTCAGGGCACTGCTGGGAGGACTCTGCACACACCCCTCCTGGCTCAGGGCACTGCTGTGAGTTCTAGGCCCCCACCCTCCTGTCTCAGGGCACTGCTGTGAGTGATAGGCCCCCACCCCTCCTGTCTCAGGGCACTGCTGGGAGACATCAGGCACCCCCCCCCTGGGACCCCCCCGACAGTACATGGCATGTGTGTTACACTTGGACGCAATGGCAGAAGTCACAGTCACAACATAGGGACAGTCTGTGGCAGTGGCCTATGCACTCACCTGATACCCTGGTCGCCCATACAGCATGGAGTACTGTGGGAGGATCACATCCAGCAGAGCCATGTTCTCCTCCAGGGTGAATGGCTGTGTCCTCTCCACAGCCCTTGACATAGTTCCAGGGAATCAGTAGCAGCAGCTGGGTCGACGAATGCAAAGATGTGCAGGCAAGTGCTCCCTCATGGGACCTGGCTGCCTTATATGTGCCCTTCTGCCCAGTCTCATGCACAGGAGTACAGAGAGATTGGTCACTCACATTTGCATCCTATGTTTCCACCAATCCCTACAAACCTAGCAGTCTGTGGGTTCTCTATCGGTTTCATTCTCCTGCATGATGTCAGCCCCACAAACACATTGCAACAAAGTAGACAAATTCCAACTGACTTCTGCTGTGCACCTTCCAGAACAATTTCGAATTTTGAACTTGGTCTCCATGACAACCAGCATGCATGTAGGCCTTAATACTTGTCCCCTATGTAATTTGGAGCATCACACACAGGTACGGTGCGTGTGGGGGCCCTAGGGCACCCCAAATGCATGGCAACGGCCCGTACATGCATGCCTACCCTCTCCATCACTATGGGTCTGCACGCGTATGCGTACCCGTAGTGGTACGGACCGTACACTCGCATCTACGCTCACTATCACTATGGGTCTGCACGCGTATGCGTACCCGTAGTGGTACGGACCGTACACTCGCATCTACGCTCACTATCACTATGGGTCTGCACGCGTATGCGTACCCGTAGTGGTACGGACCGTACACTCGCATCTACGCTCACTATCACTATGGGTCTGCACGCGTATGCGTACCCGTAGTGGTACGGACCGTACACTCGCATCTACGCTCACTATCACTATGGGTCTGCACGCGTATGCATACTCGTAGTGGTACGGACCGTACACTCGCATCTACGCTCACTATCACTATGGGTCTGCACGCGTATGCGTACCCGTAGTGGTACGGACCGTACACTCGCATCTACGCTCACTATCACTACGAGTACGCATACGCGTGCAGACCCATAGTGATAGTGAGCGTAGATGCGAGTGTACGGTCCGTACCACTACGGGTACGCATACGCGTGCAGACCCATAGTGATAGTGAGCGTAGATGCGAGTGTACGGTCCGTACCACTACGGGTACGCATACGCGTGCAGACCCATAGTGATAGTGAGCGTAGATGCGAGTGTACGGTCCGTGCCACTACGGGTACGCATACGCGTGCAGACCCATAGTGATGGAGAGCGTAAATGTGAGTGTACAGTCCGTACCACTACGGGTACGCATACGCGTGCAGACCCATAGTGATAGGGCCGTACACTCGCATCTACGCTCTCTATCACTATGGGTCTGCACGCGTATGCGTACTCGTAGTGGTACGGACCGTACACTCACATTTACGCTCTCCATCACTATGGGTCTGCACGCGTATGCGTACCCGTAGTGGCACGGACCGTACACTCGCATCTACGCTCGCCATCACGATGGGTACACATACGGCAGCACTCCCACAGTGATTTGGGAACATGCACAGGCCCTCTCAGCAGCAGTACGGCGGATTTTACACATCACTGTGGTGATAGGCGACACACATGTAGGAATAGGGCGGACATACTTGTCCATGGATGGACATACTTGTCCAGGAATGGACATCAAGGCATCGTCTGTGCATTACCACATGTGTGGGGCACAGGTGTCACAGGCTGTGATGTGGAACATGCCTCCTGAGTGGAGAAGGCACCAGATGTATGATGAGATGTGTACATGTGTACTGTGTGAGGGTGCAATGTGTGCCAGGCATGCCCTTGACTCCTTTGACATGTGTGCATGTGGGACTGCGCACTTGGGGTGAGCGTCACTGGCATGGCACCGACACCAACACACGGAAGTGTCCCATGATGCCAGGTACAGGGGTCATGACACATGACTTATCACTACCCACAGTGCACAATGTGACTATGCCATATATGTGTCCGGGATTTACATCAGGTTGATGTTGTAGCACCCTCAAAAGCTGCAGCCGTTGCAGCAACCAACATGTGGCTGTGTGTAGATTGTCATTGCACACTGTTCCCAACACCATGCCACATGTGTTCTCGGATGTGAGGTGCACATGTATGCAAGGGACACGGAGTAGCGTGACAAGGCCATGTCAGCAAACTCACAAGGAATGTGTGGTGAGTCATGACATGTGCACCTTCATGGCAAGGTGTGTGGGCTGTCCTAGTGTAATGTCATGTGACCTGTGGCTCAAGTGTTCCGCTGCCAGTCTCTGCAATCGGCATCACACTTCTGCTGATGTGTGGGTGTATGTCACTCCTGTCTTGCGTCGGGCAGTGCACTTGCACTGGGACACAGCTATTTCCATGGCGTGGCATGGGGAGGTTCTCAATCACCGTGTGTAGCTGGGTCTTGGAAGGAGTGTCACCTTGCATCCATACGTGTCCTGGGCATGTAGCACATGCCTGACTCCCTATGTGGCATGTGTGTATTGCCAGATTTACATGTGCTCAGTAGACATGAGTTGTTCTCGTAGTGCACTCACTCTTCCTTGTCACTTCCAAATTACTGCAGAGCGCCTCCTGTTGCCCGAAGAATTCCAGACTTGGCCACCATGCAGGAGAATGACAGGATCCGGCTCTACCGCTTCACCCAACCGTTGATTCTGGAGCTGACGGCGAGACTGGCACCACACCTGCAACCGCAGCACAGGTATCCTACGGCACTGACACCCCAGCTGAAGGTAATGGCTGCCCTACATTTCCTTGCCACGGGTACCTTCCAAAATACCATAGCTCATGTTGGTGGCATGTCCCAGAGCATGTTCAGCGGTGTGCTGCATGATTTCTTGGAGGCCATGTTGATTCACCTGGATGACTTCATCAAGTTCCCAAACCCTGAACAGATGACTGAGGTCAAGCGTGGTTTCTATGCCCTGGGAGGGATGCCCCATGTCATTGGGTCCATAGATGGGACACATGTAGGTTTGGTACCACCACACGCACGGGAGGTGGCGTACCGCAATCGGAAGCACTACCACTCCATCAATGCCCTTGTGGTGTGTCTGTCCAACATGGTGATTTCACATGTCTGTGCTCGTTTCCCAGGATCAGCACACGATGCCTACATCATGAGGCGTAGCGGGATGCCTGATATGATGATGCAGCTGCGCAACGAACGAGCATGTGTTGTTGGTGGGTACAGTCTGTCTGTCCTGTATTCTGTTTGGCCGAGCAGCACTACCGCTTCGCCAGTTCTAACGATATCCATGTGCTTTCCATTTAGGGGACGCTGGCTATCCCAACATGCCTTGGCTGCTGACACCTCTCCGCAACCCCATCACGCCGGCCCAGCTCCGCTACAACACCGCCCATGGCCGGACAAGGCGAGTGATAGAGAGGACGTTTGGCATGCTGAAGAGCCGATTCCGGTGCCTCCACAAGACCGGCGGCGCACTCCCATATGCCCCGGCAAAGGTTTGCAAGATCTTCATGGTCTGCTGCATGCTGCACAACATGGCAGTTGAAAGAGCTGTGCCACTCATCCTGAATCAACATGACGAGGACCATCCACCCGTGGAGGACGAAGGGCTTGGCAATGGGGCTAGTGATGTGGAGGATGTGGAGCCGCAAGAGGACATCCGGACTCGGCTCATACGCGACTTCTTTGCTTAGTGGTGAGTACCAGTGTCTGAGTGTGCACGCCTTGGTCCCCGTGTGGCATGTGTTGTGATGCGTGTCTCCACCTGCATGTATGGCACGTGAGTCAGAGGTGTGCGTGGGTGTGTCACTGGAGTGATGGTGGCAGTGATGGTAGTATTTCCCCACTCATAATTGTGACCTAGCATTTTTTCATCCATACATGTGTCGAGTCAATGCACATGCAAGTGGCTGTGCTCTTTGTGGCTGACTTCTTGTGTGTCTCTCTTCCCCAGGTACCTGCGCATGCCGTCTTCTGGTTGCATTGTTGTGGCACTGCTATTCCTCATGGACATGGCATCGTGGGCTGACTCAGCGTTACAGGCACGGACACGTTTGGAAGTCTCCATGGGGTAAGGGATGCATCTGGGGTGTATTGGGTGTGGCAGTTGTTCACGATGTGTGCACACTGGCCCGGTCGGGGTTTGGTTCCTCTGCAGACATGTGGCATCCCCATGGGACACAACATGCAGCTGGGTACACCTGAATAGATGGGCTGCCTGGTTGTCAGTCATCAGTGATGGGATAGTGGATTGTGATGAAGGCATCAATGTGTGTGACACTGCCCTCGGACACATACGGTTAACATTGTCTTGACATGGCGTGGGACTTCCACATCAGCGGATGTATGGTGTATGGCAGTCTCTCCGTGAGCAGCTGTGGGTATTTAGCTGTTAGCCGACACTTGTGTGCCAGTTCCATGGCTATCACGCATTTGTGCTGCAGAAGGGGGGTGCCAGTGTTTGAGCCACATGTTACTCCACATGATGTGTTCATGTGTACTTCAAGTTGCCTCTGCAATCCCAAAAACATGACTATTAAAGGTGTCCCTATGCCTCCAAGGTGCCTCTTCTCAGTCAATGCTGGTGTGTTGGCACGGTGCATCCTGCATGTCTGGCATGGTATTCCCAGATTGTGGCTATGTGTCAATGTGTCGAGTGGCAAGATGCAAGCTGTGTGTGTGTGCTGAGACTGTGTATTGGGCATGATGTCCATGACTGTGTGGGTAGTGTGACATGTGCCATCCCCATGCATCCAACGTTGTCCAGGCCCCCATTCTCTGCATCCACCGGACTCAAGCTTGCAGGACATGGTTCTGCCACCTGTCTACACGTACCTGAGTGCCCCCCAGGACACGGGCCAGGATCCCTGACCTCTGCGCATGACTGTTGCTGTACTCAATGTGTCTGTCAGCACGGTTGTTCGGCCACCCCCTCAGCTGGTTCTGACCATCACGGGTGTGTATGGTGCTCCATGTCTGTCTTGCCTAATAAACTGTGACCCATGTGTCCTGTGCCAGACTCAGGCCCCAGGGTGTGGATGGTTGAAGTGAACAGATGACTCAGGCATGCTTAGACTGTACAAGACACATGTTAGGTAATAATGCTACCAGCAGGCATCTACTCTTAATAGTGTGATTTATTATTGGGGGGGGGGGGACAAAGTGAGGGGCTTTCCGGGATTAGGGAATCCAAAGTTCAGTAGGGGAGTTGGTGTCCTTGCCATTGGAAATCCTCAGAGTCCATGCCACAGTCTTTGTCAACATTGGTCAGCCAGTGACCAGCAGGGCCATGTGGCAGAGAATGTCTCTTGATGCTGTGATGCTGTTGCTCCAGTGGGCCAGGTGCCAGGCCAGGTGTCCTGGGAGATGGTGATGTAGCAGCCACCCTCACGGTCCTTTCCGTGGACGACCCGGCTTCCTGCGGGGAACCTCAGCAGCAGGCCGTGACGACGTCTGGGATGCTCCGTCGGATGTTTCCTCCTCCTCCTCATGATCCCTCCCTGTGGGTGGTGATGTTCTCCGCCTTCTGGCACAGGGAGGGTCGGCCATGGTGTCGGCCATCCGACGGAGTTCAGCGTGAATCCCCTGGGACGCCGTCACTTGCTCAGCCTGTCTGTCCTCCATCCTCCGTTGGTGTAGCTGTAGACAGGCTATTAGCTCCGCATGTTGCTGGGCCTGCTGGACCTTGATCCCCTCGAGGACGGACACAACCTGGGCCATGCCCGTGGTGTCCTGCCGGTATGAGTCCAGGATGTTACGGACATGGGAAAATACCGGATCCCCAGCCAACTGGTCAGGCTCGCGCCTCTGCCGTCCTCCACTCCCACCACCCCTGCCCACTTGCGTCTGGCCTGCACTTGTGGGCACATCGGGTCTCCGGGACCCCTGAGGGGTGGCATTGGCGTTGTCGCCTGCCTCCTCTTGGGTGCCCGGGACACCGTGTCCCTCCTGGCGAGCCTGGCTGCATTGTGGTGTTGGGGCAGGGATCCTGGGTGTCTCCTGGGATGTGGCAGGAGTGGGGGTGGTGGTTGGCACGGTTGTACCTGACGCAGGTGCTGCAGGTGGTTGGACACCAGAGGGGCCAGGTCGGTCGGGGTCGTCCGCAGAGTGGTGAGAGTGGTCGCTGCCGGTGGGATCGGTCTCCTGCAGATCCGGGTCCTGTGAGTGTTCCCCCCCAGTGTTGGGGGGTGCAGCACGACGTTGACCTGTGTGTGAGAGAGAAAATGTTAATTTTGATCCATGCAACATCCATGTTTCATCCGTTACAAAGTTGGCACATTTCCTCTTGGAATTAGGATCTGTCTTGCATTCCACTCACAGTGCACTTGTGCATGTGTGTGTCCCTTGGGCACCAATTTGGCCCCTTTAACTATGTGTGGCACAGTCTTACTTGCTGCGTCAAGTGTGACTGCAGTCAGCAGTGGAGTGTGCATGTGTGCCGAGCTATGCATTTGCGCCTTCCTTGTAGCACTGTACATGTGCACATGGAGTGGATCCACACACTTATATGATGCAGGTGGCTGTCCTTGTGCTCGTGTACAGGTTGTGACATGGCCCTGCGTTTTGCCATGATGAAGAGGGGGGGTTCTGGCACTGGCCACCCTTGTCTACATGCACGCAGTCCACCTGCTGACGAGCAGACATTCCCACACACCACAGGACTGATTTGCTCTCCCTGTGTCTCCCTCCTTCTCTGTCCCCCTCTCCCTCCCTCTCTGTCCCCCTCTCCCTCCCTCTGTGTGTCAGCCTCCTCCCTCTGTCCATCTTCCTGTGTCTCCCTCCCTCTGTGTCCCCCTCTCCCTCCCTCTCTGTCCCCCTCTCCCTCCCTCTGTGTGTCAGCCTCCTCCCTCTGTCCATCTTCCTGTGTCTCCCTCCCTCTCTGTCCCCCTCTCCCTCCCTCTCTGTCCCCCTCTCCCTCCCTCTGTGTGTCAGCCTCCTCCCTCTGTCCGTCTCCCTCCCTCTCAGTCCCCCTCTCCCTCCCTCTGTGTCCCCCTCTCCCTCCCTCTCTGTCCCCCTCTCCCTCCCTCTGTGTGTCAGCCTCCTCCCTCTGTCCATCTTCCTGTGTCTCCCTCCCTCTCTGTCCCCCTCTCCCTCCCTCTCTGTCCCCCTCTCCCTCCCTCTGTGTGTCAGCCTCCTCCCTCTGTCCGTCTCCCTCCCTCTCAGTCCCCCTCTCCCTCCCTCTGTGTCCCCCTCTCCCTCCCTCCGTGTGTCACCCTCTGTCACCTTGGCCCAGCTTCCTGGGCACACACTGTTAGCAGATCTTTTAGTGGCCCTTGGCCTGTTGATGTGAGTTTGTTTCTGATCTCCAGGCACCCATTTTGTCTGCTGTGTGTCTGTGCGCTGCTGCTGTGATGGTGTGTGCTGCCACTCTTTCACACTGTTGGCTGTTCATTAGCTGCTGGCATGTGCAAAACAGTGCCTTCACCCCCATGTGTTGATGCAAGGCGTCCGCCATTTGCTGGCAAGTCATTCCTGTGTTGGGACACAGTGTTTGTCTGCCTGTGACCTAGGCCATATGGGCAGAGGGCATTGTTGTCTGCTTTGGAGTCGCACTATGTGATTCTTGGTGCCCAGCCTCCCGACATCCGGGTTACCGTGTCATGTGTTGTTGTCTTCTGTGGCCTGTGACTTGACATTGTCCAGCTGGGTGCATGGGGCATGGTGGCAGCAGTGGCATGTGCCTGCTCATGGAGTGTGTAGTAGTGTGGATGGCTTGTGATGGTTGCGTGCCTGTTATTAATTTTGGTTGTGGTTGCAGTTCCCCCCATGTGAGGTGCGTTGTTTGTGTACTCACCCGGGTCTCGGAGTCCTTCTACTCCTTCAACTGCCTCCACCGGCAGTATGGCCATCACCCTCTCCTCCCAGGGATGGTACTGTACGGCTCTGCGGGAGGGCCCTCCTCCGGTGGCGTTGGCCTGGTCGTGTTCCTCCTGTCTCTTGGCTCTGACCCTCCTCCGCAGATCGTACCACCTGTTCTGGCAATCCTGCTTGGTCCTCCTGGTGTCCGCAACAGCATTCACAGCATCGACGATGGTCTGCCACATGGCTGTTTTGGCTGCCTGGCTGGTGCTTCTGACCAATGTTCCAAAGATCTGTGGCTCGACTCTGAGGATTTGATCAACAAGGACCTCCAACTCTCGGTGACTGAACTTTGGATTCTTGGTAGTGGGCATGGTGAGGGGTGTGGGTGGGGATGGTGTGGGTGTGGGGGGTGTGTGGATGTTGGGGGGGGGTGTGGATGGTTGTGTGTGTGTGTGAATGTGATGAGAGGGTGTTTGTGAGGGTGGTCGTGTGAAGGTGTGCAAGTGTAAGATGTGGTGTCGCTTGTAGTCTGGTTCTGTGGTGTCTGGCAGCAGTGGGTCTGTTGCAAAGGCTCATGGTTTGTGTGTGTGGGCCCTTTTTATTGGTCCATGGGTGGGTGTGGCAGTGTTTGAATTTTGGGTGGGTGTGTTATAAGGAGTGGTGGTGTATTGGGCCTCTGTTTGTTTTTGACAGTTGCAGGTCAGTGATTGTGTTATTTTCGTGGTTGTTGGCCATGTTTAGTGGCTGTGTGCCTTTCGAATGGTGTATTGTTGAGTTGTTTTGTTTTGTCCTTGTTGTGTACGTGCGTTTTGAGCGTGTGTACGGTGTGTACATGGGCCATTTGGTTGTACGATTTGGTCCTTGTGTGTGGCTTTGTACGACTCGTACATGCGGTTGTGATGTTGGGGCATGGGGTGCGCTCCGTACTTAGGAGGTTGTGTTGGGGGTGCGCCAGGAACGTACTGGGGTGGGGGTACGACTGGAACGTACTGGGGTGTGGGTGGACGGGGCTATGACACGTCCTGGGGTGGGGGTGTGGCTCGCACGTACTGGGGTGTAGGTACACGGGGGGTACGACACGTACGGGGGGGGGTGTACATGGACGGTGGTACGACACGTACTGGGGTGGGGGGGTGTACATTGACGGTGGTACGACACGTACTGGGGTGGGGGTACGACTGGAACGTACTGGGGTGTGGGTGGACAGGGCTATGACACGTCCTGGGGTGGGGGTGTGGCTCGCACGTACTGGGGTGTAGGTATACGGGGGGTACGACACGTACAGGGGGGGGGTGTACATGGACGGTGGTACGACACGTACTGGGGTGGGGGGGTGTACATTGACGGTGGTACGACACGTACTGGGGTGGGGGTACGACTGGAACGTACTGGGGTGTGGGTGGACGGGGCTATGACACGTCCTGGGGTGGGGGTGTGGCTCGCACGTACTGGGGTGTAGGTACACGGGGGTACGACACGTACAGGGGGGGGGGTGTACATGGACGGTGGTACGACACGTACTGGGGTGGGGGGGTGTACATTGACGGTGGTACGACACGTACTGGGGTGGGGGTACGACTGGAACGTACTGGGGTGTGGGTGGACGGGGCTATGACACGTCCTGGGGTGGGGGTGTGGCTCGCACGTACTGGGGTGTAGGTACACGGGGGGTACGACACGTACAGGGGGGGGGTGTACATGGACAGTGGTACGACACGTACTGGGGTGGGGGGGTGTACATTGACGGTGGTACGACACGTACTGGGGTGGGGGTACGACTGGAACGTACTGGGGTGTGGGTAGACGGGGCTATGACACGTCCTGGGGTGGGGGTGTGGCTCGCACGTACTGGGGTGTAGGTACACGGGGGGTACGACACGTACAGGGGGGGGTGTACATGGACGGTGGTACGACACGTACTGGGGTGGGGGGGTGTACATTGACGGTGGTACGACACGTACTGGGGTGGGGGTACGACTGGAACGTACTGGGGTGTGGGTAGACGGGGCTATGACACGTCCTGGGGTGGGGGTGTGGCTCGCACGTACTGGGGTGTAGGTACACGGGGGGTACGACACGTACAGGGGTGGGGGGGTGTCCATGGACGATGGTACGACACGTACTGGGGTGGGGGGGTGTACATTGACGGTGGTACGACACGTACTGGGGTGGGGGTTCGACTGGAACGTACTGGGGTGTACCTAGACGGGTGGGGGTATACATATACGGGGGGTACGTGTCGGACGTACGGGGGCTGGGGGGAGTGTTGGGCGCGTATGCGGGCACATGTCTCCATGGTTGCTGTAGGAGTTCGGTGCGGACGGTGTTTTTTCCATACGGTTGTAACCTCGGACGCACGGGATGGATCGTGATTCCTCGGTCGGACTTGGATTTTCACGTTTGTAAGGTAAATCGTCCGAGGACGTGTCGGACACATTTTCCGACCCGGGGACGTGTGGGGAATGATTCCCAGTGCGGTTCGTATGGACTTTTTACCATGCGAATCGTGATTGCCAGTTCGTACGGCACTTGTACGATTCGTACGGTAAAAAGACCCGATACGAGTCGCACGGGGGAATTTTTTACCGGATCGTGATCGGCACCCTGTGGTCTATGAAGTTGATTGAAGGATGACCCTTGGCTGAAAAGTAAAAAAAAAATTAAATGGGATAAGAAGGTGATCTGTACCAATGAAGTTTTACCTGTCAATATATGTATCATACTATATTATTGAAAGTAAGTTTTTAATTGTATATACTTTTA
Source organism: Triturus cristatus (assembly GCF_964204655.1). NCBI lineage: Eukaryota > Metazoa > Chordata > Amphibia > Caudata > Salamandridae > Triturus > Triturus cristatus. The sequence continues at coordinate 915,362,978 of NC_140587.1, forward strand.
TGGATAAAAAAAGAATTTAATAAAGTTTTATGATGATGATGATGATGACTGGCTTACCCTTGATAGCTTGTATCTAACACTAAGACTTTTCTCGGTGAAATTAATATGGTACATATACAGCAAATAACCAAAACAACTTTATAGTTAAACCAAAGAGCCTAAAAGGGTCGAAATCAAGTTAGTAATATATATAGTAAGTTTGAGTTACCAGTTACAAATCCTATCATGCAACAGTGGATTTAGCATAGAAGATGTGTTTTAATCATAAATAAAAAGTCATAACATTCATGGGCCCAGGCTGCAGAGAAAATATACTTCTTTAAAAAATGTGCCATAAAACGGAGTGGTGACTGGAATTTGATTTTCTTTTAAGAGTCGTTGAACTGTTTATTCGTTTTAACTAATGGAGAGCGGCTTTCTAAATCATTTGGGAACATACTTGATTGTTAAATGTATAAATGTTTAAATAATGTTGTTAAATCTATTATGAAGGACGGTGGAGGGGATTTTATAATTCCATTAAGGAAAATATTAAACCAATGAACCAGTGCAGGATAGAAATTAATATGCAAGCATTGGGTGCTTTGTAAATGAGGGGGTCGACTCGTTAATAGGCAATGTAGGCAGAGGAACATTGTCCATTTGTTCTTTGTAATTGGCCCTTATGAGTGAGTGAGTTAAAGATAACTATTTATAGACACCTGTGGCAAATCACAGCCCTCAGCAGAAGCGCACTATTTCAAAAATTTTAGGTCTAGGAGAAAACAACACGCAAAGAAGCTATCATATGTGTGGTATCAAATGTTAACCAAAGATAAACAATTTTGAGCATTCCACGCAAATAAATAAAACAAAATAGAAATGTAAATTTTGCAAATTTAAAGAGCATAAAAAATCTCAAATTCTCATCATGAGCTAAATGTCTTAATCATAACTCGCTTTTTTCCATAAGATCTTGCAAATCACAACATTTTCTCAATTTAGATTTTCTTTCCTTTGTTTTAATGCATAGGTTGAGCAAGATAACTCCAAATTTGACAGAATATTAGGAATTAATCAGAAAGCCTGCTTTTTGTTATTTAGTGTAAATCTGTTCAGCTGTTTTCGAGATGTCATAAATGATGTCATAGAGCATGTTATTAGTGTGGTCAGAAGCAGTGCATGGCGGAGCCCCAAGTTATAGTTAGTGCTGCTAACCCTAACTGGTGAATTTCTGTGTTTTTTTTTGTTCAAAATGTTAATGTTGTCATTGACAAAGTCACCTAAATGTTATGTTACTTTAACCTTTGGTTTTTCAGTAAATATATAGATATAGATATATTAGTGCTATTGCCATAGGTCTCGACGAAAACACACCCTAAACAGCGATCCTTAGATGCAGTATTTTTTATTGCTTATTGGTGCGGATATATCAAACCAAACCAATGCTTTTCAACTTCACAACAGAATCTTGTTCACAGTGAATCTCATAAAAGTGGTAAAAATACTACAAAACAAGGTGTAACTGAAAGTGAAAATGGACAATTCATAAAAACGTACCTAAGGATTTCTGTATGGGGTGCATTCCTGCAGAGAGTTACGGCTCTAGCACTAATATTAACTGGTACCCAACCGTTGAGTGAGGAGGCAGACAGTATGGGGCATATATATATATATATATATATATACATATATATATATATATAATCTACTGGCGGTCGCCAGTAGATTGTTATAGTTAGGACCGTGTTTCCATAGGAAATCTGAAAATTCTATTTTGAATAACTTAGGCGCCGGTTGACGGAACCTCGCGAAATCTTCAAAACTAATGGGGCGCTCTGCTCAGCTCCTACCCTGAAAGTCTCGGGGTGATTCGTCAAGCGGGGGCTGAGAAAAAAGGGGGGTCCCAAAATGCGTTTTCCCCATGCATTTTCCCATAGGACCTTTAGTCGAAGGTACAGCCCGAACGGCTGAACAGAATTACTTGAAATTTGGCAAAGAGGTAGTCCTCAGGTCAGGGATGTGCCTTTTGCATATATGGTGTCAATCTGTTCAGTAGTTCCTGAGAAAATTGCAGTTAAAAGCACATAAATATCTATAGCCGCACACCGTTCGCGCACGGTGCCGTGCGCGAGCGTAATTGTGATTGGTGGTTACATGTCAGTCAACATTCGAATCGGTCGAAATCAGGAAGTGTTGTCCGCCATTTTGTGTGTGACAGTGAAAAAGAAAGGTGGCGAACGTGAAAAGGGGGCAGGGTACAGAGTTCCTGACCCCCTAGCTTTTGTCAGGGGGTCCCTGAAGGACCATGAAGGGTGAAAAAAACATTTATTTTTTAAATCGCGGAGTGAGCGCACGGTGCGTGCACGGTGGAAATTTTTTTATTAAAAAAATAGATTTAAAATTCAAATTTAAGTGTTTAGATGTTAGGTGGCTCTAAAAAGAGCCGTTGTGTTAATAGAGGGACAGAGGAACAGAAAAATGCCAAAAATTATAGGGTGCCGCACGTGTGCTGCTGTATCTTGCTCTCTATTAGGGGAATGCTGGTGTCCCCATAAGAGAGAAGAGCATTGCACGCATTGCACAGTATATGCACCCTCTTAAACAGAGGGTGTATATCCAGAGGAACAGAAGCAGGTGAAGCTGCCGCCGCAGATGAAGTGCTCGGCTGAGCTGCCGATGATGTGCTCGGCTGAGCTGCTGCGGATGTGCTCGGCTGAGCTGCTGAAGGGTTTTCTCTAGCAGCTCGAGCATAAGCCACAGGATGTACATCGCTAACGTGCCTGATCATAGTGAAGATACTAAAAGAGTATTTCTTTTTAGGATCTCCTCTTGATAAGACACGATCACAAAGAGTGCAGGTGACTTTTGGAGCATTCACCTTCTTCTGCCCCTGTAGAAATGTAAAAAATTGCCATATAAAAGAGTCTTTCGGTTTCCTCTGTCTCTGTCTCACAAGGGTCTCCTGCTCACTCCCAGAAGATGACTGCTGCTCTGCCATTCTCAAGTACTGGACTACTGGAAAAGCTGCTCAGCTCCTTCTCCCAGGGAATCAGAAGTAATAATGAGGGGAGTGGGTGTGGTGTTGGAAGTTTCTGGAACAGAAACTACTATAAACCAATGAAAAGTGTTGTTTCTTAATCACATGACCTGAAACTACTATAAACCAATGAAAAGTGTTGTTTCTAAATCACATGACTTGCCGTGCGCGCACCGTGCGCGCACGGAGCACGCACGCATGCGCACGGAGCACGCACGCATGCACGTACAGAGCACGCGCGCATGCGCGTAGGTGCACGGAGCACGCACGCATGCACGTACGGAGCACACGCGCATGCGTGTACGGAGCACTCGCGTACGGAGCACGCACAATGTACGCATGCGCACGTAGAGCACGTACGCATGCGCACACGGAGCACGTTCGCATGCGTGCACCGTGCGCGCACCGTGTGCGCATGGTCAAAAACCCTTAAAATTTTTTTTTTTTTAAAGTGTTCATAAGTTTATAGAAGATATTAACTATGCTGTTCAACTCTATCCAAATAAAAAAAAACTGAGCCATTCCATATTACAGGATAAAGTTAATCTATAACTATATATAGAGGTAGATTATTGTAAAATAAATATTAAAAAAATATAATAATACATTCATAAATTATCATTTAAAAAACCTTGCAAATTCACTTAAAAAACCATAGGTTTCACACACGTTATAGTTAGGAATTAGCATTTAAAAAACCTTGCAAATTCACTGAAAAAACCATAGGTTTCACACACGTTATAGTTAGGAATTAGCATTTAAAAAACCTTGCAAATTCACTGAAAAAACCATAGGTTTCACACATGTTATAGTTAGCTGGACATTTCACTCGTAAAAAACCAATGAAATTCCCCCGTTATAGTTAGTTCAGCTAACTATAACTCGCGCGCCCGCAATCCACTGCTGATGACGTCACATATTACATCACTCATGACATGGTCAGTGACATCACTCATGACATCACTGATGACATCTCAAATGACATCACTGATGACATCACTGATGACGTCATCCATGTGATAAATTACCACATCTTCTCACACCCTAATATAACCTTTAATACACCGACACAAAATTTCAGAGTACCATTCTCAAAACCATACATACTCCAATACCAATAACTACATACCCACTTATTAACTGTTAGGTCTACATACACCTCCACTCATTCACCTGTACAGTCACTCATACTTACAGTCACTCCATACAAGACTATCATATGCATTTATACACCTATATAGACACTCACACACCACCAATCATCCATAGAGGTACTCTCACACCTAGTCAGTCATGCAAATAATTACACTCCCATTTACTCACCTATGCGGTTATACACACTCAAGTTCACTTAATCATAAAAATAGTACCACATTCTTACGCTCTTATAGAATCATTGATATGAGCACACACTCATCCAAACAGTCACTCTCACAATCACACACTCTCACATCTACCCACTTATATACTCTTACACGCATATATACTGCCTTTCACATATGTAGTTAGTCACAAATGTACCACTGAGATATACATTCAATCCCTAACACACCCATACATACACTCACTCAACCATACAGTCCATCACAGATGCACTCATAAAACCATTCACCGATAGAATCACCCACTCACACATCTATGCATAGAGTCACACACACCCTAACCACACAAAAACTCAGAAACCCATACAGATACTGAGACAAGCAATCAATAACTCATATAGACACTCATATAGGTATTCACAAAACCATGCAGCCACTTATACACCAACATACAGAAACATACAGACATTTACACAGTTTAGTCACTAGTCTGCAGTAAGATACATTTAATGACTCACTTATAGAGTTAGTTACGCACCACAGAAAATCATCCATTTACACACTTGTACACCCACTCATTCTTCAACAGGCCTTTCCCTATATATATTAAACATATTAAAATTGTTCAGAAACACATACTCAATGGATGATGTCATCAGTGATGTCATCAGTGATGTCATTTGAGATGTCATCAGTGATGTCATGAGTGATGTCAATGACCATGTCATGAGTGATGTAATTTGTGACGTCATCAGCAGTGGATTGCGGGCGCGCGAGTTATAGTTAGCTGAACTAACTATAACGGGGGAATTTCATTGTTTTTTTACGAGTGAAATGTCCAGCTAACTATAACATGTGTGAAACCTATGGTTTTTTCAGTGAATTTGCAAGGTTTTTTAAATGCTTATTCCTAACTATAACGTGTGTGAAACCTATGGTTTTTTCAGTGAATTTGCAAGGTTTTTAAATGCTAATTCCTAACTATAACGTGTGTGAAACCTATGGTTTTTTAAGTGAATATATATATATATATATATATTTGAGACATAGTCACCATAGGCAGTGGGTGTTTTGTTTTGCTTATAACTTTGCCAAATCTTCACAAACCGTTAAGAAACGTTTAGGGCCTTGACATGTACAGGGTCGTTATTAATAGAGGGGGCAGTATCGTAATCCTAAACCATGAAAAATACATAGCTGAGGCGAACAAACAACTGAGTAACAAAAATCACTACTGCAAACTCCCCACCAAGGAGGATATGCAAGCCTTCCATCTGCAAAGTAAAGAATGGCATGGTAGAAATCTTTTGGATGATGAAGAATACATGTATCTGTGAACGACCCAACAATCTACTTCATTCCGAAGGTCCATAAAGGTTGTGCAAACCCCCCCAAGGAGACCCAGTGTAAGCTTAATTGGATCATTTCTTGAGAACACCGCAAGATTCATAGATATTTTCTTTTTCCCATACGTAGGCAATCTTCCATCCTATTTAAGAGACTCACAAGATTTTTTAAATAGAGTTAATGAGGTACCTTGGAAACCAAAGTATCTCATGGCCACAGTTGATGTGGTTTCATTGTATATGACCATCCAGCACACAAATGGGATTAACGCATGTAAATATTTCTTGAAAACCCCTCAATATCCCTTTTGGAGCACTCAAACATGTTATTAGAGATGATGGACTTCTGTCTCCACCATAATGTGTGTATTTTTTAACAAAGTACAGGGAACTGCGATGGGGACATAATTAGCACCAACCTATGTGACATTTTTGATGATTTGGGGGGATGCGGAAGTTGCTTGGAATTAACTGAACATTTCCAGTATGGAACAAGTAATCTTATGGGTTTGTTTAATTGATGACTTATTTATTGTCTGGGAAGAGATGATTTTGAGACCTTCCAAAAATCACTAAATAATAACTTGCAAGGTCTCAGATTCACTTATGACATCAATGAGAAGGAAGTTAATTATATGTATATTCGAGTCTACATTAATAATAGCATAATGTGCGCCAAGATTCATTGGGAGTTAAACAATACGAATAGTATCCTCCTTGCTAATAGTGGACATCCACGTAGCCTAAAATGCAATGTACCGTATGGGGAATTTCTTCGAGCTAGGCAGAATTGCTCGAAGGAGTTAGAATATGATCTACGAGCCAAAGAAATTAACCAATGATTCAGATTAAAAATATATCCCTTTAAGGTGTTAGAGGATGCTCTTAAGAGGACAAAGGGAAAGAAATGAGAGAATCTGTTGATGATAAAACCAAAGACTGGGACCAGCAAGAAGGATTCTGAAGTCTCCAGATACATTATGGACTTTGATATGTCCAATTTTTAAGTTAGAAACTAGTATAACAGAATTGAAAAATCCAAAAAATTTATGAAAATCTCAAGGATCTACTACCAGAAGCTCCAAGCATTATGTACAGATAGAAAGCCTCACTTGGGGATCTTCTAATCAGAAGTTTCTTAAACCCTGATAATCAGATGAAATATGGAATCAGGAACTGGCTATCAAGTGAAAAGAGAGGATTCTGGAAGTGCCTGAGGTGCAAAGCTAGCACTTGTGGATACAACTTAACTGAGTTTGGGAAAATGCAAGGGAAACACATCAAGATAAATGAATGGATAACAAGTGAACCCACATTCATAGTTTATGTCCTTAATTGCACATGCAGAAAGAAGTATGTCAGGAGTACCATCAATAAGAGTAAGCTCCACATCTTACGACATCTTTGTGCAATAAAAAAATACTTTCATATACCATGGCTAAACACATCTCAGAGGTCCACAATAGAAATGCCAGTAACATGAAGTTTTATGGTATACAACATGTAGAAAAGAAACCCCCGAGTGGCAATAGAGAGCAGAGTCCAAATGGATAATACTGATGGGAACAGAGCACACCTGGGGTTTGAATGCAGATGCCAAACTCCATGGTTTTTTTTTGTCATCCTCCCTCGAGGAATGATCACTACAGTATAATATTAATGCATTTGTCTTGCTGCCCCATTTTTCACAATTTTTAAATTTTTGTTTGCCATTCTTTACCATCTTTTATCATATTACGCCATCTTTTCGTCTTGACTGCACTATCATCTGCACTTTGATGCTGTTTCCACTTGCTTGGTACCCATGTTTTACTGAGTGCCACATAAAATTACATGCCACATTCCAATAGGGAATGTAATAAATTCATACAACAATTTGTGAAATTGTAATGACATTGAGCACACACTTTGCATTACTGAAACCTGTGAAGTTATGTTTTGTCTTGGTTGGGAATGCAGGGAATACATACGTTCATATGATCATTTGTACTTTACAGAGATCAGTGAGATTCAACTCAAATATATCTTAGGTTGCTATCCTATCGTATGGCATATGCATTTCTGCTGCTTATTTTGTAAGCAATTATAAACTAATGGGGTAACCAAAAAAGCCTTAGGACCTGGGTAGCATATAGTACATGTAACAGTGTGGCCCTACTGGCATTGATTTAGAAAATAAATGCATTATTAATTTACAATGTCAGCATTCGAGAAACACATTGTACAGAACACACTTAAAACTGTTTTGAAATCATAAAGCGAATTTATAAATTTTCAAAATCATTTATAACATATACATTTTTGAGGAGATTCTCTAATCACGGTTGCTCCAAAAAGAGTGCAAGAAGAAGTGTTTATAGAAGTGCTCGTGTATACAGTGAGCAGAAAAGAAAAATACATAAATAAATATTAGTAATTCACACAAAAAATGTTCAGTTTCACCAATGGCTATGGAAAACTCAGATTAGCCAAAGTCAGTAGTCTGTCTGAAAAAAATCAAATGTGAATAATCCCTATTTCGAAGGGGTGGTAGCTGAATCTTAGCACACCACTCATGGGGATGTATATAGTCAATGCAGGCTTAGACAATCATTGTTGACGTTTTGACCCGACTGCTGCATGAGGTGAATTAAGCGCTTGTAAGCGGGTCTTCATCAGGACCGGAAAGAGGGATAAGCAACCTACAAAAGACACACTAATCAATAATCAGAAGGTATAGTTCAATAAAGAAGCTTATTCGCATCGCTCAATGTACAAGAAAGACACGAACCAAAATTGGTGAAGCCGCACCTTTGGTGGGTATGGGTGTTCAACCTAGATATACCCCTTTTCCAGCCAAAGGCTTATGATCCAAATAGTCCACCAATTTAATCTGGGATTACAGATAATGTGGAATTAGTCATAATAAATACTGCCTAGTTTCAAAGACATATCTAAGAAACATACTGGGAAACATACCTCATCACGGGCAGCTGATCAGAGAGATTCAGCTTAGTCAGTTTCGGATTCATACAATAAAGTATCCATAATTGGAAGAGCTGGTTCTAACAGGCTATGAATGGAAAGATACAATAGAGATGTCTCAAAATGCCTGCATATCTGACTTCAAAAAGTTAAGCCAGCACCGTACAGGTTTACTCACCCTTCTATTCTTTCTTTTGATCTTCTATTCTTTTTATCATGTGGAAATCAATTAAAGCGTACCGACATCATAGTGATCCAATCGTTTCTGGGACTGAAACGGTGAATCAGGATTAAACAACTGTCAAGGTCTGATGACTGGTTAAAAATTTGCTGCGGAGCAGTGTACTATCCCTAGCGCTTACCTCTTGCTCATCTGGCTATATATGACATAGACACAATAGGAAATTGATGTTTTGCTTTGCTAATAACTTTGCAACTGTTTGACAAATCTTTATGAATCATTAAGAAAAGTTCAGGCCCTTGCCATGCACAGGATCATTATCAATGATGTTGACAGCGCGAGTTATAGTTATTTGACATAATAATAACTCGTGAATATCGGGTGGTTTTGTTAGTTTAAAGATTTTCCCATTATCACCTGACTATAACGTCCCTTTCACCTTTGTTTTTTTCGGTGAATTTATGAGGTTCTTTTATCATAAAGTAACAATATTAAGGCTTTCGCCAATGTACTGGCTTTCTCAAATGGTCAGAACACCATAATATAAAAGGCTGGCCTACTAGCTTTAGCAAAGTGTCAGCACATCAACCTTTATAAAGTAGACAAATTTACCTTGTCAAGAAATGACCACATTTATGTATTGTAGCAAGGTGGCAAAAAAATGTTGTGGTATGGCTGGGGGACTTACCATGTAATAGTAACAAGATACCCAAAAGTGGAACTCGGATTCACACTTGTAATCCTTCTCTTAGTCTTGATAAAGTGGCCAAGAGCAAACAGGCTTACTTAGAGGAACATGTGTAAAGCATTTTACAGTACCAACATTGATAATAAGTAATTGGTAAGACTCGAAAGAAATCTGACACCAATTTATAAAAATAGAGCTTATTTCGTTATACTTTTAGACACCAGAGTATGTCCAATTTGTATGACCGTAATTATAGAATTTACAGTGGTAATGCAATCAATACTTTGCAGAGCTGTCAAACTTTATCATTGCGGTCCATGGGAGAAACACAAGGTGACAATCGGTCACTTGCGGGATGAGTTCCACAGAACCCACTCTGAGTTAAGGTCTTGCGGGTCCACAAACCAATCCTTGACAGTCAGATCACTTTTACCTTGCCCAGAGAATCCAGGTGCAGAGGTGACTTAGCTGTCCTTGGTGCAGTACCGGAGCCACAGGTGGTGAAAAAGCAGTACATAGCAAAACGATACTTGCAGGTCGAATTAGCAGGAGCCCCTTGGAGGTGAAGCTTGGAGGGGCCCTTGGACCAGGAATCATGAGGCGGAAGATCTGCCTAGCTTGGGCGTTTCGAGTGCAGAGGTGTACCTGGCAATCCGTGGTGCTGAACAGGACTGCAGGGGCTGACTTTAAAAAGTGAGCCAATGCAGACAGGTTGGGGATGCAAGTACTTGACAACTGCACCACAGAAGGAGAAGGTTGATGGAGCAAGGAATTCCCCCTTCCTTGGAGTGTCGAGTAAAGTAGTCAGTAGTGAGCAAGACCACCAACAAACCTTGGCCACGGCAAATGCAGCAATAAGCAAATCTTCTTTCACAAGTCTTGAGAATGCAGTAGAGGGCTTAGACTCACTGAGGTTCAGGACTATGCTTCCCAGAAAGCACCTGGCCAGTTACTTTCAGGCTGGTCCTCGAGTGAGCCCAGCGTGCAGTCCTTCTTTGGATCTTGGAAGTGAGGTTTGTGCCTGCTAACTGCAGGGGACAAGTTCCTCTAGTCCTAGAGAGTCTGTTGAAGTCTTTGGGTCACAGAGGGGGTTGACTTGCTTTTGGAACCAGTCTCTAGTCAGGGATGAGTCGTAGTCCAGAGGGTGCAGCGGGCTGCCATGAGTGCAGTACTCCACGCCTCTTCTTTGTGGAGTCCTACCTTATGCTGACACAGGTTTCTTCTGTGTCCTATTCTTCTTCAGAGAAGATTCGGCGTACTGGTTTAAGGGGTGCCCCTTAAATCCTGAATTTTGGGAGTGTCTAGGGGTGTGAGGGTTTGTAGCCAATGGGCTACTAGTCCTGCAGCGAAACCACCCCTGAAGTGGCTACATCCAGTGGGTGTAGGCCAGTTTTCTACCCAGAACCCATTGCTTTCAGGACATTTCAAGATGGCACTACCCATCTTCAGCTCTAAGGTCCAGGTGGCCCATCCTGGAGGTGTGGCTAGCCTTTTGGGAGTGTATGCCATCTGATTGGCTAATTGTCTGACCAGCCTGTACACACGAGTGTCTGGGGGCAGGGGGGTCTTTGTCCTCGGCTGGGAAACAAGTATTGTGCAAATCAGAGGCAGGGTGAGCTTTTGAAGCTCACTGCCTTGATGTGTCATTCACTAGCCATCCTGAGAGTGTGGAGGTGTGATCTCCTTCCTAACCAGGCCTTTTGTGTACGTCCACTGGGAGTGATAGAACTTCCCAGTAGGAGGTCAGACTTTTGTCTTGGTGGCAAACAGCTCAGAAAGCCTGCAATTGGGTGTACCAATTCACATTACCTTTTTTGAAGGAAAGAGCACTTGGCACTGGGGCCTGGTTAGCAGGTCCCAGTGCATTTTCTGTTCCAAAACCACTCATCTTGAGCAAAAGGTGGGGGCTGGCCATCCAAAAAGGAGACTTTGCTATATGTATCAATAACTATTGTCCAATGTTTTTCCATGTAAATGCATGGCAACGGTTATCATGAATTAATGTCTCAAAGATATTTTAAATACTTGTGTAGAGTCATTCTTCACACTCTTAAGATCACAAAATGTAGCCAAAGGTCCGACCACAAGAAGTCCCCACACTCAATACAGCTCCAGCTCAGAGTACTTTAAAAATATGGTAGGCTATCCTGGGGTCATGTATTCAATGTCCCAGGGGACTTATTGAAACTTTTAAAAAATGTCCCTAGGGGGCTGATGCATTCACTGCAGATCGCCACAAAATTCAAAAAATGCTTCCTGGTGCCCTTATACCTTCTAGGGCCTCCCAAGAAGTAATCCATAGATTGGGGACTGTGGCGGAAGGCCCTAGGCCCCTTTGGCCCCACCTGCTCCATAGCAAACAACCACTCTGAGTGGAAGACGTGGGACCAATTAGCTCTGCAAGTGAATGAGAGCAGGTCCGTGATGTTTTGCACACATTTTGGGATTTGCAAGGAACCGTGCAAAAGTAGGGGATTTTACTTTCCACTTGTTGAAATTACTTTTTGAAAATATACTGCTAAGACTGGACAACTGGTACAGGGTGTTGCAGCAGAGTATGCAGGAGCATATATTTTTTAAATTTCTTCGCAAAATATCTTCTGCAACTGGAAGTGTTAGTTCCCCTAACCAATGGACAGATATATCTCCTTTCTGTGATAAACTTTTTGGATAAGCTAATTTTAAAATAATTGAGTTTTTCGCTAGATGGATGTTGTATTGTACACCCTGATTTTTACATAAATGCTCTTCTAACATCCCTATTCAATGCTTTAGACACTTGCGCAATTAGAGTGGTCCCACTTTTTCTCGACTTGTCCAGCTCTGAAAATCTTTTGGGGCCAATTATTCAGTATTCTGAGACAGCAGCTTGGGAAAACTGTGACACCAGACCGGTTGTTAGTTCTTTTTGGTCTTTCAGGAAATAATGAGGCATTATTGAAGAGTGAACAAAGTTTTCTATTTTTATCTGTTTCAATTGCACCATCATTGATTTTACAACTTTGGAAATTAGCAAGGTGCCCTCTGTTTAACCAATGGCAAGCTAAAATGGGTAGGGTAAGGCAATTCTAATATGTAAACACTAAAATGATTAATCAGTTGAGTAGATTTGAAGTGCTATGGTGTCTTTTTCCTGCTGAAAGAGGCATTGAAAGTTTGATGTTGATATGTGGTTGACATTAGCACTTACAATTTAGTTTGTACTTTTTCTCATTATACAGCAATGTGCTCGGGCTTGCTAAGTGGCAAGTTGTTGGCTACTGCACTTTTTCTATTTGCATGGCTGTACGAGGAATGACAATTTTCCTCTTCGAGAAATGTTGGGTGTGTACAAGGAAGATTACCTTATGACGAGTAAGTATCAGTGGCGACTCCTTCACTAAGGTGGAGGAGCATCGCCAGTGGCATAGGAAGGGAGATCGGGGGGCGGGGCGATCTGCCACGGATGGCACGAGTTTTGGGGGATGCGGCCCGCAGCCCCTCTCTCTTACTTGCTGCAGTCGCAGGCGGCAAATGAAGGAACCGCCAACACCCCCGCTCTTACATTAGACCGCCGCCGGTGACAAACAAAGGGACCACCACGTGGGGCAAAGGGGCTAACTATGCCACTGAGCATCGCCCCACTGCTATTTCAGCAGTGCAAAAAATAATAATAAAATGATATTAACAGGATGTTATTTTCATTTTATTTTTCTATGCAGGACTCGGAGCCAGATCCGGGTGGGGCTAGGCTCTGTGATGCCAGAGCAGAGTGAGATGTGGTTTGCACTCCTCTAAGTGTGCATGACAGCTTGGCTGGCTCTCTTGAGCTGGCCAAACCATCATGCGCACTAACCATGTTCTCCACCGGGCTGTGTTGCACAGCCCCGTGGAGAACATGCCCAGGCTCCCAGGCACGGCCTGAGCAGCCAAACAAGCTGCTCAGACCAATCACGATGCTCATGCAGTGTCGTGATTGGCTGGTAGAGTACGGGAGTATGGTGTTTCCGGTGCTACCAGCAGATGAAGAGGACGGAGGAGAGGTTTGCTGCAAAGGCGAAGGTAAGGTTTTTTTTATAATCCATTCTCCCCCCTCCCCACCACCCCCATTCCGAGGCAGCCACCACTGGTAAGTATTTACAAGACAGTGACTATGGCACTTTAATATTTTGCGTTTGAGCATGGTGTATGAATGTTTTGATCTCTGGAATCAAGAAGAAGGACCCATTTCATATTTAGCCATTTCTATGTTCACAGTTTTATGAATTTTATCCTTTTAATCGGTATGAATATTTGATGCATTGTAATTTTTATGAAATTATTTTTAATTTGTGTTACCAGTGAAATAAATACAATTCAGAAAAAACAACTTAGATTTAAGACGGTATCTATAGATCTTTCTTTCTTAACATCACATCTAAATACATTGATGATATACAGTACATCTATACATGCCTAGATAGATTTACAGTATGTGTTCCCTTTTTTTTTTTTTCTTTTTTATTGAGAAAAATACAGAGGTATACATGACAATTCGGCCGACCCACCCACTCCCTCCCCCCCCCCCAGGAGCACCTAGAAACAGAAAGGAGAAGAATGATATAACAGAGCAAGAGGTTGGCACATAGTACAACAGTTGAAGATGCAGTAGAACCAGAGATGGTTGATATCTCTTATAGGGTCAAGACTCAAAAAGTAGGATATTAGAGATGGGAAAGACACCCGAGATAGAGTATGGAAGAAGAGTTAAAAGTACAATGATTAAAGCGAGGTGATCGCGGCAAGCTGGAAAGAAGGTATAAAAAGATTGTCAAGGCTGGTCCAACCAAGATTTTAGCATTTCCCAGACCTCTAGGCCCTTCTTCCGTCCTCTACGACCTTTCTTGGCATAAACGGCTTTCACTAGATGATGGGTTGCTACTAATCTAGCCAGCCACTGAGAAAATGAGGGGGGGTCAAAGTCCAGCCAAGCCGAGGCGACGCAGATCCTCCATTTTGCCATTGCAATAAAAATTAGTCCCTCGCTTTTAATCCTGGGGGTGTTAGATTGGGTTCCCAGCATAATAACTGTGGGATTTAAAGTGATAGCCTGGGTGGTGACTTCCCCTAGAAACTCCTGTATTTTGAGAAGGTTTGGAACAAGTCTGGAGCAGGTTGCAAATATGTGAATGGAGTCAGCGGCAAATTCTGAGCACCGGGGGCAGAGGGTCCCTTTGCCTACACCCCATTTGGCGATTTTGTTTGGGGTAATGTACAGAAAAAAAATGGTTTTGAAGTGTTCAGCCTGCAGTTTGGCTGGAAGTAATATATTCTGAGAGAGTGTTAAGGAATTAAAAAATATGTTGTGTGAGCATTCGAGTTTAGAGTGCCATTTAGCGGCTATTGTCTGGAGATCATCAGGGGTTTGCCTATTTAAGGTGTTGAAAAGGGAACCTATTCTAGGTGTTATAGTATTGCGTAGTGTATTGACAAATTCCACTTCAGCGAACCCCGCGACGCCCCCGACTTTTCTACTTAAGAAATCACATATAGAGAAGTATTTAAAGGCATCTTGGCTTTTCAGGTTAAATTTAAATTGCAAACTTGCAAATGAGTTGACCCCCTCTATGGTAATGAGATCCCCAAGCTTCACTATACCGGCTCTGAATCAGTCTAAGAAGTAGGACTTTTCAAAAATAGCGTGAAGATTAGGGTTATCAGCAGTGGGGGAGTAAAAGTTGAATTTTCCCAATCCAAAGAGTCTTCGGATGTTGCGGAATACTTTGTATGAGTTCATTAAGGTCTAAAATCTCACGCGCTTGTAGTATCCGTAGGAAGTCTCCCGGAAGAGGCAGCGCCAGTGATGTTCACCTAGTAAGAGATAAAAAGGAGAGGCAAGCCCTGATACAGGAGGGGGGATAGATTCCTTTACCAACCCAGAACTGTACTGCATGACAGAGGCCCAGTAGTACAGTGTAATGTTAGGGAGGGACCACCCGCCTCTATCTCTTGGGAGCGAGAGTTGCCTTAAGGCCCGTCTTGGCAGGGAATATGCCCAGATGAATTGTGTAAATATTTGCTGGAATTTTAAAAGGGTAGATTTGCTAAATTCCAAGGGTATAGAACGGAAGAAGTAAAGGAGCTTAGGAAAGTGTGTCATTTTTATTACATTACATCTTCCAACCAGAGTCAGATGTAAATGATCTAGTCGTTTGAGGGACTTTTTAGTATCTGCGGCGAGGGGAGGGAGACTGTCTGTTACTATTTTATCGATATTTGCTGATAAGAGAACCCCTAGATATTTAGCTTTAGGTACTACCCTGTCGTCAGTCCAAGTAATTTCTTTGTTTGTAATTATTTGTGTTTTGTTTTTGTTCAGGGCGTGACCGGAGATTTGCCCAAATCTTAGGGCTTCTGTCTCCAATGCGAGTATGGTATTTTCTGGGTCTGGGGAAGTGATGGCCAGATCGTCCGCATAGGCCAAGATTTTGGTGTCGATCCCCTGAAATTTTATTGCAGTAAGTAAGTAAGTAAATCTTTATTCGGTTATAAAAACAATAATAACCATTAAAGTACATATAAAACACATTAAATACAATATACACATTTCGGAAAAACTCCTTAAGACAAAAATTAAATCAGTCAAGATTTACTCTATGTTTAAAAATACATTTTAAAAACGTACTAACATATTTCGTGGTCAGTGCATTATTCAAAAATTGCAGATGCAACATGGCGGGACGACACCTTCTAAGACCAAGAGTTCTCAGCAATGGATTTAACCATAGTTTACGGTGTATAGAGTAGAATTTGCAGAACAATACCGTATGCATTGTTGACTGTTCTGACAGCTCGTCGCAAGGGCACGCCGTTAAACCCTCTTTCCAGTCATGATTCTTTGGAAAGGCTACAAGCCTATGCAGAACATTCAACCTAAATCGTGTCAGCAAAAAACGCTCAAATTGTGATTCGACGTAGGTTAAATATGGTTCCATTTCCAGTGTAGTCATGACTATCAAGGAGTGTTGAGCAGATTTTTTATTTATCTCCTTGCTCAACCGTAATTCTTCCATGTGGCTGAGAGCCCTTATTTTTAGGTCTTTCTTTGAGATTTCAGCAATTTGTTCGGGGTTGACATAATATTTATTGAGCCCCAAATCTTTAAGGAGGTTTTTCACATAGCGCAGCCACTCGATTTTCCCCGCATGTTCCAAGGACATGCAATCGGCCACTATCTCTTTTGTGAGTGAGTTTTTTGTTGACGTCCAAATACGGCGCCACAACAAAAGAGGTTGGATTTTGGCCAAATCTTCAATGTGGGGAAAGCCAAGTTCTGAGTGGCAAGCAAAGGTAGATGCTCGCTCAGATGCCATCAGTAGGAATCTCATAAATGTATTCTCTGCTACCTGGAGAACATTGATGTTTTTATGTCCCCACAATCCCGCCCCATAAAGTGCAATGGAATGGCACTTTGCTTTGTAGATGCGGAGGAGCTCAACTGGTGGCCTCTTGCCGAGCTTCTGGGAGAATTTTATAAGGGCAATGATTGCTCGCAAGAGTTGATGCTTGCGTGCTTCAATGGCCGCTTTCCAGTTAAGTTTGTCATCTATCATGATGCCAAGATATGGATATTGTGTAGTCAGATCCACTCTCTCTTTATCAAGATAGATAGACCTTCCCCTTTTCTTCCCCTTGCCTGCTTCCATCACGTATGTTTTTTTGATATTTATTTTGAGGTCCAAGCTACCCATGAATTTTGAGTATCTATCTAAGGCTTTCTCCAACTCTCGCGGAAAACGTGCCAGTATTACTGCGTCATCCGCGTAGAGAAGGGCAGGGACGGGGCGATTTTTCACTCTTAATAGGTCCTGGGCCCCTTTCAACATCTCAACCTCGAGACCGTTAGTATAAAGGGAGAAGAGAAAAGGGGCCAGGACACACCCCTGCCTCACTCCCCTCTCCACATTAAAGGGGTCAGATAGTTCACCCTGCATTCCGAAGCGCACCCTAGATGACGCATTGGAGTATAGTGCCCGAAGAAGGTGTGCAAGGGCTGGGTCTATGCCCATATGAGTGAGCACTGACCACAGCTTCGAGTGGGAGACGCAGTCGAAAGCCGCGGAAAGGTCAACATAAGCCATGTATAGCCTTCCTTGCTTTGCTGAAACATATTTACCCATTAATAGGGCTAGGTTCAGAGCCTGTTCAGTTGTTCCAAAACCCTCTCGGCAGCCAAACTGGATGTCAGATAGTATATTACGGTCATCTACCCAGTCCTGTAGGCGCTGGAGGACCACTCTGCCCAGAGCTTTACCAAGCGAGTCCAATAATGAAATTGGCCTGTAACAGGTCACATCTTCCCTATTTCCCTTTTTGAAAATGGGAACCATAATCGATTGGGTCCAAGTTTTAATTAGACCACACTTCATTGTTGCATCAAACACTTTTTTTAAAATTGGAGCCCACAGGTCTAGTTTGGACTTAAAAAAATCGACTGGTACGCCATCTGGACCAGGGGCTTTTCCGCTTTTGCTCTTTTTAACCGCATTTGTGACTTTGTTTAATTCAAAATCCAGAAGGATCGGAAATAAACTTTCTTGTGGACTCTGATTGTTCTCCTCTAATAGATCTACTCCTATTTCTTTGCCAAAAACTTTGGAAAAATGGTTTGCCCATATTGGGCCCTCAATCGCTACTTCTACTCTTGGCATGTCGCTGATATCTGTCAAAAAGGGGGTCTTTACTACCTTCCAGAACTGCTCGCTATTTCGGTTTCGGGAGCTCTCATATAATTGGTCCCAGAGCGCTTTTTTCAATTCTTGTTTTCTCAGTTTGCAGGCTAGACGATAGGACCTCCTTAATCTACGTATTTCCTCCTGATCTCTTACGGATTTCATCAGCGCTTTTTTTAGGGATTTATGGGCCATAGTACACTGGTGGTCAAACCACCTTTTTTTCCTAGGCTTATTCCCTTTCATATTTCGAGTTAAAAAGTCTTTTGCCTTCTCCATGATTAGACTAAAATTATATAAAAGGTCTTCGTCACTGGTATCGTTATCAAGGCACTTCATGATAGCTGGATATACCGCGTGGACCACCTTGTTTGTCATGGCCACAGGGTCTATCGTTCCCCACCCTATGGTATAACCATTTATTTTTGTAAGATAAATATTGTTCTGGGTGAGTGTGGCCATTATCGGGTGTAGTGTGTATTGTCCCTGATCAATGGCCAAATCAAAAGCCAATGCAGCATGATCGCTCAATGTGTTGACTATCAGTCTAAAGCTCTGAGCTTTATTTTCAAGTGTTAATGAGACCAATATGTAGTCAATCGTTGACTCCCATCCTCTACCCAAATATGTAGCTTGTAGCTGGCCTGATGCGATGTTAGTTTCATTCAAGATTACTAGGCCTAACTCTGACAGTGTTTCGTTTAGGAGGTCACCCACTTTAGTGTGACAAA
Source organism: Triturus cristatus (assembly GCF_964204655.1). Classification (NCBI taxonomy): domain Eukaryota; kingdom Metazoa; phylum Chordata; class Amphibia; order Caudata; family Salamandridae; genus Triturus; species Triturus cristatus. Next base: position 915,381,919 of record NC_140587.1, read on the forward strand.
AGTGGGTCATATATTTATCTGATTCTTCAGCCATACCACAGATATTACTATCTTTTACTTCGCAGGGGTGATGATTAAAATCACCGCCCCAAATGATGCTTGGGACATCTGATCCTTGCATTTTTTTTGTCAGGATGGACAGCTTATTACGAATAGTTCCAAGTAAATTTACTCTCTCGCTCTCCGGGACGTTGTCATATGTGTTCACTAGAACTATTGTCCCGTTCTTTGGAAATGAGAGTTTCAATATCTGATAGTTAGGGCATAGGCTAAGCGGTGTTACTTTTAGTCCAGATATTGTATTTTTTATGTATACCATCAAGCCCCCCTTTGCCCTACCATGAGGGCCTGCCACTGCCGCTGAGAAATAGGTTTTATATCCCATTAGATGCTGCTCGTTAGTAGACCATGTCTCCTGTAAACAGATTACATGGTAATCTTGAGTGAAATCCAGCAGACTTCCGTTCATTACTTTGGTTCGTAAGCCTGCGATATTCCATGACATGATTCGTATTATGATGTCATCCTTTCTAGAGTCTGAACATTTGTTCAAACACGGTGTCTCTACTGCTGGTACATACTCTGGGGGGTTTTGCACTTCATCGATCGTCTGCATGGGTTGATTACTACAACTATTCCCAGGGGTAGGGGTATCGGCTCCTCTAGCTGATGTTGAAGTTGGAACTGGGGAGAGGTTGCTACTTCCCATTCCTTGTGTGACTATATTTTCACTTGGGGGAATAATATCATTAGAGATGGTTTGAATTCCCACAATAGAATTTTGTGTACGGACCTGTTCTAAATTAAGTCAATCTATGTTATCCAAGCCACCCAGCACCGAAAAACGGTTATAGGTAGGTATATTAAACCTCTGTTGTGACTGGGCATAATTATTCTGATACATTGAATTTATGGTCTGGAATGGATATTGATTATTAATCAAACAGCTCCAAGGCTGAGGGTTAGGCAGTTGTTTATGAGCGTTTCGATGGAAAAATTGCTGGTTTGCTTCCCTCTGGTCTTGGAAAAACTCTTTTGTAAAATGGGTTTTTGAATGGGAAATCAATTCTTGTGGATAAAAATAGTTGACGTAATGTGTAGAGATAACATCCCCTCCTCTGGCTTCATACCAGTCGCCAATACATCTGACAGCTCTGTGGTCCCTGAAGTTTATAATTATCACATCCCCCTTCCTTTCTTTTGGTCTTGTGCCCACCCAGCTCGTTCTTCTCACCATTAAAATTTCCCCATTTATGTGTGCGGGGAGAGGGCGATTTTGATTTAGCCAGTAAATGGTTTTATTTTTTAGGGCGTAATAGTCTTCCCTGGAGCCCTCTAGGAGTTCAGGTACCCCTGTCATTATGATCGTGTACGGAGCTGATTCCGGGGGTAAATCCACTCTCCTAGTTGATGGAATATACTGGGGCTGAGAAAGATGTTCACGATTTCCATTGGCCATTGTGTGTTTTATTGGTGTACTTTTTTTCCCTCAAAATTATTTATGCTTTTCTTTTTTGAGTCTTCATCATTTCCTCTCGTTTCAGATGAAGAACTACTGCCCACCCTTGTCTCCCTCTCTGTTTCTTTGTCTTTTAGTGGGGGATTAGTTTTACTATTATCTGCAGTTTTTTTTGCTAACTTTCCAGCAGATTTTTTCCCTGATACAATATGCGTTTTCCTTAAGGTGCCACTGGTTGATGGTTGTTCTGGCAAAATAGAGAGAGAGGGAGCTAAATCGTCTATGATAGTTTTGGGCTGAATTTTTAAAAGTTCAATTAAGGTCGAATTGTTCCCTTGCATTTGCTTGCCTAAATCATCCAGATGTAGGCTTATTAATCTAGTCCTCTCAAGGAGGGGAAGTAGGAGGGACTTGACCATAGTCTCTATTTTTAAGAGTAGTTCGGCCAGGGGGTCCGTGTCAGTAGTTGACCCTATGGTGTTAATACTTAAAGGGGGATTATTTGTTGCTAGAAGGCCAGTAAGAGTCGAGGTTTGAGCTATGGGTTTGGTCTTCTGCTTCTTAGCCAAGGATGATATAGCGGGAGGGGCTTGTCTCTTTCTTGAAATATGTCTAGTATCGGAGGGGCCTATTATCGATGGAGAGGTTATTACCAGATTTGGTGAATCTGATAGCCCTGATATGGATGAACTGATTGTGTGGTCAGTAGAGAGGACCGTAACTGGGGAGTTAGTATATAATGCTATTTCATCCCTTTCGGGGATGGAACCTACTCCCTCAATCGTCACCCCCGGGGAGAGTGATTTTCCAATTGTGCCCAATGAAGAACGTTTACCAGTTAACAAATCAAGGGATAGACGTTTTTCTGTTTCTGCAATTTCCTTCTCTAGAACGGTAGTCACACGTTTGAAAAATTGGTCTATAGTATCAGAGACAGGGCCATTAGATGTGTTGACAGTTAAAGAGCGTGATTTTCCTGCGTCTAATGGCATATTTTGGGGCTACAGGGAAATATTAAGGGGAAACAACACATAAACAGGTCCAATGATAACAGCAACACGAAGTCCAAGGATTATGAGTGTTTGTGGCAGTGTGGAAAAACGATTCTTACCACACAATAAGGGTTGGGGGGATGGCCCGTCCCGTCCTCAATCGTCCTCGAACGGCCTCAAACGGCCCGCTCTTTGCCCGGTCTTCGCTCCGGGCGCGTCCCGCTGGCGCGTAAGGGCGGGACTCTTATACTGGGGAAATAGTGGGAAAGGAGGCGGGGCCGGGAAGAGGAGACAGGTGTGCTGGGTCAACTCAGCAGCGAGCACCCTGGTCCTCGCAGTCCCGGGGATGTGAGGGTTTGTAGCGGCCTCCCCAAGTTCAGCGCGGCGTCCTTTCAAGTCGGCAGTCTCAGGCAGGCAGAGAGACCAGCTCCACGATGTCCAGCAACCAAATGCGGCGAGCGGCTCCCGCGAAGCGGGGGCCGCGAGAGGTAAAGTGCTTGATGGAGGCGGGGCCGGGAAGAGGAGACAGGTGTGCTGGGTCAACTCAGCAGCGAGCACCCTGGTCCTCGCAGTTCCGGGGATGTGAGGGTTTGTAGCGGCCTCCCCAAGTTCAGCGCGGCGTCCTTTCAAGTCGGCAGTCTCAGGCAGGCAGAGAGACCAGCTCCACGATGTCCAGCAACCAAATGCAGTAATGTTTGGGTTTTTTTCAATTTGTTTAATAAATGGGTCAAGGTAGAGGGCAAACAGGAGAGGTGAGCAGGGGCAGCCCTGTCTGGTGCCTCGTGAGATGTTAAAGAATTCCGTGAATTGCCCGTTAATGCATAGGCAGGCCATAGGTTTAAAGTACAGGGCCTGCACGGCCAGTGTAAATCTTGAGCCAAAGCCCAGCTTGGCCATTACCGCCCAAAGGAACCGCCAGGAGACCCGATAGAATGCTTTTTCAGCATCTAGCAGTGTAAGCGACATCGGGTCTCCAGCTGCTTGTGCTGCGTCGAACAGGGTAATAACCCGCCTGACATGCTCCGTGGTGCCTTTTTTGGGAATAAAGCCGTGCTGCCATTCTGAGACTAGGGACTCAACAACCGAAGATATTCTGCTTGCCAGTATTTTTGAAAAAAAATTTGAGTCACAGTTGATGAGGGTAATGGGTCTATATGAGCCCATCTCCAGCGGGGACTTGTTCTTTTTAGGAAATATAGATATCCTGGCAGTAGACCAGGAGGCAGGAGGGGAGGCCCCGTTGAAGATGGAAGTTACTACGTTTGTGAGGAGTAACTTAATTTGCGGGGCGAAAATCTTGTAGAATTCAACGGGTATACCATCCATTCCTGTGGCTTTACCATCTGGCAGACTTAGAAGGGACCTCAGGATTTCGTCCCAGGTCGGTGTAAGATCCAGTAGTTCTCTGTTTTCAGAACTAAGCTGTCTAAGATCACTCTCGTTAAGGTAGCTGGTAGTTTTTTTTTCAAGAGTGTCTGTCCAATTATGGTTCTCTTCAGTGTACAGCCTGGCATAGAAATCGTGAAATCCCCTCTGTATTGCACTAGGGTCATTGGTCTCTGTCCCGTTAATTAGTTTGATTGCATGGATTTCGCTACTAGTGACCTGCTGTCTAGTCTTAATTGCCAGATGATGCCCAATACTGTCACTGCACTGATAGTTTTTTTCCCGTGTGGTTGCCCACTTGGCTGCGTTTTTTTCTGCAAAGACTGCCCCAATCTCTGCTCTGGCAATAATTACCTCTCTTTGAGCTGCTTTAATGTCTTGTCCTGTTTGGATCAGTTGGGTCAGTTTGGTTTCTGCTCCCCTTAGTTTTTCCTGGAGATCGCATATTAACTGCTTATCCTTTTTGCTTTTTCTTATTGAAAACCTTAGGGTTTCACCCCTGATCCCTGCTTTTAATGTATACCAAACCGTCATTAAGGAGGCAGAGCCTATGTTTGTTTCCAAATACTCTGGAATCCAGCCTTGCATGTGTATCTGGAAACCTGCGTCCTGTAGGAGGGCCTTCTCGAAACTCCATCTAGGTGTTTCCTTCCATCTCCCTAATCCCTTGATGTTAAGAATAAGCGGATTATGGTCTGACATAAATCGTGGAACCATGTCAATAGTACAGTTGGAGAGAAATTACAAGGAAACGAAAAAGTAGTCTAGTCTCACTAGTGTATGACGTGGGGCAGAAAAGAAAGTATAGCTGGGTTGTGTGGGCTTTTGGGTAGCCCAGATATCTCCTAGCCCGTGGTCCTTGGTTAAGTTTATTAGGGCCTGATGTACTAGAGGTTTCCTGCCTTTATATTTCCAATTACTGTTCATTTCCCAGTTGCTGGGCAAGTGGATGTTGAAGTCTCCACATAAGATAATAGGGGTGCGCCAGTGAGCAAGTCCCCCCGAGACCTGATTGATAATCCCTGGATCATCAATGTTGCTGCAATATATCGAGCATAGAGTAAACGGAGGGTTAGAGGGAAGATGACATTCAGTTATTATCCACCTGCCTAGTGGATCTGATTTTACCCGTGGATTGCTGATGATGGATCTTCTATCTGCGATGATCCCCACCCCTTTAGTTTTAGCGCCCTGTGTGGTGGCACCCACAATTTTGTACCCAAGTGTGCCTAGTAGGTGTTTTTGTGAGCCCTCTAAGTGGGTTTCCTGGAGACAGATGATGTTTCCCCCTAGAGACCTCAGACCTTGAGCCACATTTTGTCTTTTAACAGGGTCGTTCAGTCCGCAGCTATTCACAGAGACGACTCTAAGTACATCAGTCTTACCCATCTAAAAAGTAAGAGATGCCCTTGAGTCTTGACCATGAATATGAAAATGAAGGTCTTTACGTGTGTGTAGATATCCATTTAGCTTCTGTGCCATTTTTTTTTCCACCTTGGTGCTGTTAAAAATTACTTTAAGCCTGGCTGGGTTCATTAAGTACACCTCAGCTCCAAGTTGTTGAAACGGGGAGATTAGTTGTCTCAACCGCCATCTTCGTTCTACGGTCTGATGGCAGAAGTCAGGTTTGGCGAAAAAAGTTATTCCGTTGGCCCCTTTCTTGGAATTAGGGCAAGCCTGGTCATAGATGAGCTGCCTGAGGAGGAAGTTTCCAAAATACACCAAAAAAAACCCTTGGCTGTCCCCCGGGATTGTCGCCATTGTTGTTCTGCCGTTTTTGGTAGAGGGGGAAACGGTGAGCTCTCTGAACCTCTCGGTCCCAGTCCCATCCCTGTACATCGAGGAATGAGGCCTGTAAAAGTTTGACGATGAAGCCTCTGGGATCGTCACCCTCCCTCCCCTCCTGGATACCAAGCAGGTGAAGGTTGTTCTTACGCTGGCGATTTTCTTGGTCCTCCATCTTAGACATTAGGTCTAACAAGCAGGCAGCGTTGGACTCACTCTGCTGTTTAATTGCTGCAGACTCGTTTTCTAGGTGCTCCGTTCGAGCTTCTACCATGACGACCCGGTCACTTATATCAGTGCAGGTTTTGTTCAATCTTCTCAGCCCTCCCTGGAGCTTCTTAGCAGCACATTTGGCTGAACGGTTGTCTGATCGCACCTCCTCATGAAACACTTTGATAGAGGTTAGAATGGAGGCTAAGGAGGGCTCAGTGGAGACTGCTTGCAGATTTTTTGTGCTTCCCCATTGCGCTGTGCTGAGATCCTCTTCTTCCAGAGGGTATGACATCTGGAAATCTGAGTAATCCCATCTCAGCTGACTGCACCGTTTACTTTTGCTTCTAGGTTTCTTTGAGCGTAGAACAGTTCCGGTATCTATTTTAGAGGCCTTACTATCGCCTTCACTTACATCAGACTCTTCTTCGCCTGAGGAAGTAGGGGTGCTGTCTGAGACTGAATAAAAGTGCTCTTGACCGACTTCAGGAGTCCAGGGAGCTTGCACCCCTGAAGGGGCCACTAGGCTCTGGATAACATTTATTAGGCCAGCCGGCTGCGTTTCTAGCGCCATGGACGGGATACCGTTCCTCTGTTCGACGGCGGGTAGTGAAGAAGGCGCATATTGCGTGGCAGTCCCATTTGGATGATTAGCATAGGGCAAACATGGGGAAATGGCTGGATTTGGAGCTGAGTTAGAAGGTTTGATAAGGATGCCGTTCGTGGTATTGGCAATACTGCATGGCGCCCCCTGGGGCCCGTCTTTTTCTATATTGGGCTCTGTATTTGCTAGTATGCGGGCTTCTGATTGAAAGCCTAGTGAAAGTGCGGGTGTGGCAAGCATAGCAGGAGCGGCAATTAAAGAGGTAGGCAAAGTTTCTTTGGGGGTTGTAAGGGCTTTAGTAGTTAGGATAGTTGATTGAGCTTTGGTCCCCAGAAACATTTTTGCTAGGGGGGAGCATGAGGGTCCGAGATCTTCAGGGTCTTGAAACAGTTCTCCCCCCACAGATCTACCATGCAATTTCTTTGCACTAACCTCTTGTCTGGATTTAATCGTCACCTCCGTTGCTGAAGCGTCGCAGGGTTCTCTGGGCTCTCTAGACTCAGGATTAGTGGAGTTAGTAGATGTCCTCTTCATCTTGCCTCCCTTTCAGGCCCCCCGGGCATTCATCGCAGAGTTAATTCTTGTGCCGCGTAAGATAAAAAAATAGTGCAGCCACCGAGACCTCTTCCCGCTGATGCAGTAGGTGTTTATGAAGGAGCGGGGTTCGTGCACGGCAGGATCCGAGCGATAGCCGCGAGGGCACACAGGGTGGACCAGGCAAGGGGGTCCGAGTTGAAGCACGAAAAGATTTGGGGCGATGCCTTGATTCCGTTCCTGAGATGAGTTGTTGGGCTTCGCGGTCTCCAGACAACAGCTGCGGCAACCGCAACGTTCCCTGAGCTCTCGATGCTCTGCGGAATGTCATCACGTCATGATGCGCAGGGCAGCTAGCCGATCGCTCAGACGTCTGGCGTGGACAGCCGAGCAGGACGGAGCTCACGTTGACACCATCTTGCATACAGTATGTGTTCCAAGGTGAAAGTATTATGTGGTATGGCAGGGGTGCCTTACAATGTAAATACTAACACGATACACAAAGTTAAACTCCGGGTACTCTCTCATGCAACTTCTCTGAGTCCTGGTAAAGTTGCAAAGAGCAGACAGGCTACTCAGAGGAACATGTGTTAAGCATTTCACATCACCAACATTGACATTAAGTAATTGACACGATTTGGGAGAAATCCAACATCAATTTATGAAAATAGCTCTGATATTTATGTTTTTTTTTTTACACCAAAATGAAATCGATACATACGGGGTAACTGAAGTTATCAATTTTAAAGCATTAAAGAAATCAGTACTTTGTATTGTAGAAAAATATTAACGTTGAGCTCAGTGAGAAAAAGATATATATACGCAATTGGTTACTTAGAGAGTGAGTTCAACTTAACCCACTCAGGGCTAAGGTCTTGTGAGTCTTTGGACCAGTTCACTACAGCTAGCAGAATTTTACCTTGCTCAGGGAAGTGGGGTACAGAGGTGCACTTTAGCGGTCAAATGGAGCTGTCAATCAAGCTCGCGATCTTTAAATGGCTACCTTAGCAAAAGGTACATGTGGGTTGTGTTGAGCAAAAACCTTTGGAACTCAAGCAAGGAGCTGGCCGTGGATCAAGAGTCTCGGGGCAGATTGACTCTACCTGGCTCGGTGGATCCTCAGCCAATGGTGCTGACAGGAATACCAAGAGAGAGTGATAACAAATGCAGGATCTTTACGATGAAGCCACCGAAGTGGTTGGTCGTTTGTACAATTGGATCCCTCCTCTTGGAATGTCGAGGAAAGCTGGTGGTAGTCGGATTGACCACCAGCAAGCCTTGGTATCTGTAAGCACTGCAGTTAAGGAAATCTTCTTACCGAGGACCAGGGGAATGGTGTAGAAAGCTGAGCCTCACTGAGGGTCAGGACTGTGGACCCAGATGCCACTTACTCAGTTACTTTGAGTGACCACGCCGACGGCTCAGTGGACAGTAGGTCAAGGTCGTGGGTTTAGCGGTTTGTGCCTGCTCACTGCAGGGTACTAGTTCCTCAAGACCAAGGGAGTTATTGTGAAGTCTGAAATTTGCAGAGGGGTTTACCTTCCTTTTGGAACCAGTCTCTTGTCTTGGTCGAGTCGCAATCCAGCATGGTCAGAGTGGATGTCACAGGTGCAGCTTAGCGCCTCTCTTTGTGGAGTTCTGCCTCACTGTGAAAAATGGTCTCTTCTTGCTATCATGTTGAATCTAAGGTTCTGGTGTATGGGGTGCCCCTTAAATCTTGGATTTAGGGGGTGTTAGTGGGTGCGAGGACTACTAACCAATGGGCATCTAGTCCTGCAGCTAATCCGCCCCAGTAGTGACCATATCCGGTGGGAGTATTCCACTAAAACTAGTCAGAACCTGCTTTTTAGCCTGAATTCAAGATGGCCAAAACCATGCTCAACTGAACACCTCAGCTGCACACCCATGAGGTGTGGTTAGCCTTGTGAAGGTGCATGTCTGCCTCATAGCCATTTCCTGACTGCCAGTGAAAAACAGTGCCTGGGGCAAGGGGAGGCTTTGTCCTCGAGTGGGGGACAAGTTACTTTGTCTCATTACACCAGTAAAGACTTTGAGGCTCACCGCCATGATGGTCCATTCACTAGCCATCCTGTGTGGGCGGAGGTGTCACCTACTGCACACACAGATCTTTGTCTCTGGCCTCTAGGAGCGGCACACATTTTCCCAGCATGGTGTCAGACTTCTGTCTTGCAGGAAATCATCGGAAAAGCCCGCCAAAGCACAAGACCTCTTCTGCTTATATCAAATTGAGAGGTCCTGGTAGGAAGGAACCGAAGCGTAACTATAGGAATATCACAAATGACACGTTGGTTCCTTTTATTCCTAATGCACTCGCTGCCACAGTAAAGGATGCTAGCTCGGCGGCGTGTGAGCTTTCTGACTCGATAGCTATGGCGGTGGATCGGTTGGCTCCGGTGTCTCTCCGCTACTCTGCGAGAAAGACACCCTCAGCCCCGTGGTTTTCAGAGTCTCTGAGAGTGTTAAGGCAGGGGGCAGGAAAGATTGTGGAGGGCAAGTGGAGGCTACCAAGAGAGGGAAAAACATAAACTCCTCCTTAAGGGATACAAGGCTCAGGTGATCAAGGAAAAACAGGAGTATTTTTCCAAGCTGACCTCTGCTCTCACCTCCCCTAGAGATGTTTTTAAAATTGCAGACTCCCTTTGCACCCTGCAAATACCTGATCCCATCCCTAGCTCCCAGGCTCTCTGTGATAATATAGCACAATTCTTTCATTCCAAGATAGCCGTTATCTATTCGGCCCTTGCCTTGCAGAGAGCAGTGCTGAGCCCGCCCCCGCCGGCTGTTTCTACCGGAGGAGAGGGTAGCAGAGTCTCGTCGGCGCACCTGCTCCATTTCCCTCCGCTCTCTCTGCAACAGCTCGATGTGCTGCTGAATAAGACTAGGTCAGGATCCCCCTTGGATCCTTGCCCTCTTAAAATCCTCAAGGAATGTCGGCAAACGCTTCTGCCTCCGCTTCTGACCGTTATGAATTAAGCAATACAGGAGGGTATTTTTCCTGCTCTGTGGAAAAGTGCTGTTGTGAAGCCCCTCCTCAAAAAGCTGACTTTAGATCCGGAAATTCTCAAAAATTTCCGGCCTATTTCCTTGCTTCCCGCTCCTGCGAAGATGCTTGAAACGCATCTTAATGAACATCTTACGGCTTTCTTAGACAGCTCGGGCTGTCTTGACCAGTCCCAACATGGCTTCCGGAGACACCATAGCACGGAATCAGCCCTCACGGTAGTGCTCAACAACATCCGCACGGAGGTTGATTCAGGCCACACCACCCTTCTGATCCTGTTGGATCAGACAGCCGCTTTCGACACCCTATCTCCCTCGGTTCTGATATCTCGCCTTAGGGAGATTGGGGTGGAAGGTCTGGCTCTGAGCCTCCTGGCTTCCTTTTTAAATCAGAGGGTACAGAGGGTCAAATTGGGTGAATTTCTATCTACACCCCTACCTGTGCAATGTGGGGTCCTGCAGGGGTCGGCTTTAAGCCCTACCCTTTTTAACATCTATGTGACCCCGCTTGCCAGGTTAATAAGATCTTTTGGGTTGGAAGTGGTGTCATATGCAGATGACACCCAAATCATGGTGTCCCTCTCCCACTCGGTCAGCTCCCCTGTTCTTAAGTTCAGGAACTGCATGCAGGCAGTCTCTCAGTGGATGATCATCAATTCACTAAAACTTAACGGGGAAAAAACCGAGGTCCTCATCTTTGGCAGAAATAGGGACATCTGGTCTTCGGAGTGGTGGCCTCCCTCCTTGGGACTATGTCCCACACCTACGGTCCTGGCCCGTAATCTAGGGGTGATGATTGATCCTGTGCTCTCTATGTCTCAACAGGTCAATAGGACTGTTTCCACCTGCTAGGGTATTATCAAAACCCTTAAGAAGATCAGACACTATTTGGCGCCGCAGGCCCGCAAGCAGATCGTGGTTGCACTGGTCGCTTTGCGGCTGGACTACTGCAACGCCCTCTACTCTGGTATCAACAAGAGCCTTGTGCGGCGTTTACAAATAGCCTAAAATGCGGCAGCCAAATTCGTGCTGGACGCTCCCAGGACTGCGTCAGCCACCGCTGCTAGAAAGAGTCTTCATTGGTTACCTATCCAAGATAGGATTGCTTTTAAGATCCTCTGCATGACCTTTGGGGCCCTGACTGGCAGCGGGGCAGAAGGAGTGAAGGATTTGCTGGCTCCTTATGTCCCGAGCAGGAACCTGCGTTCCCAGGGAAGGAATCTTCTCACAGTTCCCCGCTTTCAAAAAGATAAATGGGGAGGGAGAGCCTTTTCGTCACTAGCACCTAAACTGTGGAATTCTTGCCCCACTGAAATCAAATCCCAGCAGAATCTCCCTATGTTCCGAAAGGCATTAAAGACGTGGCTCTTTGCCAAGGCCTACCCGCAGGAGTAGTTTTGGTCTATTTTGATCTTTGCGCGGGTTTAGTTGCGCGATATAAATTTTTATTCATTCATTCATTCATTCAAAAACACTGGTTAACTTGGTGGGCACTGTCTAGAGTGCCACCTAGGTACATGATCTTTAAACCTCGACACCGCCATCATGTCAGGGATTAAAAAGCATGGTGTTTGATCCCAAACATGAAAAAATTGACCATACCATAATGGAGCTGGACATCTGGGGTATGTCCAGTGTCCAGCCCATGTTATCCTGTGGAGGGTTGGTTACTTGTGGTAGAATTATGTTTAGAACTTTACCACAGGGAAATCTATGCTTTCTCATACATTTCCACGCATATAATACAATGCACCCAGCTTCCTGGGCTATAGGAGGCCTACCTTAGGGTTGACTGACAAATAATAAATCCAATGAGGTGACCTCGTCACACATGGTGTGTACAGGGTTGAACTTGAGCAGGCAAGTTGCTAGTGCAGGGCGGACATGGCAGACCTGTAGCCTTTGGTTTCACTCAAATCACTCAGGGTGACACAATAAGTGCTGTAGCCCTGGTGCCCCTTTTAGATCCCTGCCCTGGGTACCACCTGTACCATCTAATAGGGCCTTACAGGGTGTAAATGTTCTTGCCAAATTGATGTACCAATTCACATTTACACTTTAAGGTAAAGAGCGCTGGTGCTGGCGCCTAGATTGCAGGACCTAGCACAATTACCACATCATCTAGCAGCGAAAAGTGGGGAGACATCTGCAAAAAGTCCAGTCATCACAGCCAGGAGATTGATCTCAGCCATGGGAGAGTAATCCTGGCTTGTTAGGTGAGGAAAAGTAAAAAAACTGGCTGTATTATTGCAGGGCCTACTCTGCCTCACATCCTCCTGTCCAGGTCATTGCCTCTGGGAAGCTAACTTATCTTTATAGTGATGGGACCCCATCTAAACTGTACCATGGCTTCTTCCTAACTTCTTTTCCCAATTGCTTTTTTTTGGCATCAGAGGTCTCTACCTCTGCTAACCCTATACTAGCCAGGGCAATGCCTAGCATACCCAAAAGGTTACCCAACACTTGAGTAACCCCACCATTACCAACAGCATCAGGGGGCCTTGCTTTTGGCTCTGAGGTCTGCCGCCCATGCCAAGTATAGTGCAGCCATAAAGGCTAACACCCAGCAAAGACTTCCGACATCTGTCAGTACCCAGAACCACACCTTTAGCTCTCCACTGACAGGTGGTGGTGCTAACACCCAGACTTTTTGGGGTTTAGGCTTGCCTTCTGCTTTTTCTGGGTGGGTGGTGCTACATCTTGTAGCTGAAAACCCTCTCTCCTCGTTGACTTCTGTCAGTTAAGGTGTCACCACCTCCTTTTTGACAGCCCCCTGACTAAACAGTACTCGTGGAGTGACAGGTGGGGACTCACCGGTGCCAACTTTGGGTTTTGACCTTCCTGATCAGAAACCCATTGCCCTTCTAGAACTTTTGTTTAAAGTGTCATACTAGTCCTACCTTTCTTTTTCTTACCTTTCTGTGTGGGCCTACGTCTACTCTTGGTAGGTCAAGTACCCCTAAGCACTTGGGGTGAAGTATTGCACTATGCAATTTCTTCCTTGAGACCTAGACCACCTCTGGGATGTCTTTGCCCATGAGGCAGTCAGGGGGAAGTTCTGGGCTAACAATCACCTTGTGCCAAATTAGGGAACCCTCAATCTTCAGAAGGACCAAGTCCATGGGCCTTACATTGATCTCTCCTGGGACAGTCCTCACTTATCTAGTTTCTCCTTGGGTATACTGGTCTGAGAATATCAACCTGTCATGCACCATGGTGTGACTGGCACAAGTATCTCTCAGGGCAGTGGCTGGCATTTCATTCACCTCTATGTGATGGAAGTTTCTGCTTCCCTCTGGAATCATCAACTCACCTGTGCACCCTACTTCCCAGTTAAACGCTAAGAGGATGTCCCAATCTGAGGAGTTACCCTCTGAATACTCTCTGCCCCCTATCCCAACACTAGCTGTCCCCTTGGATGGCTGACTTGTGAAGGATAGCTTGATGCATATGGCATCACCTCCCTTGTGTCCTGGCTGGAGACAGTCATAACAGTTCCCAGATTTCCTGGGATCCCAATTTTTACATTGGCATCCCTTTCCTTTGGGCAGGTAAGAGTCTCTGGGCTTACCCTCTTTGGAAGTCTTTTGGGAGCCTAAAGATGACTCTGTCTTTTTACCCTTGTCAGTGCTCACCTCCTTCGCCTGTTGGGAAGTAAGTTTGAGCCTACTTCTTGGAGTCACCTCCACCCTGGGTCTTGTTCTGGGTAACCCTGTATCTGCCCCATTTATCAGCAATCTTTCCCAGCTCTCTGGGAGGAGCTAACTCAGAATCTACCAGATGCTGTTGTAATTTCTCTTTGGAACAATTTGTTCAAATGTGCTGTTTCATCAACAGATTATACATCCCTTCCTACGTTTCCACAGTATTACCTCTAATCAAGCCTTCCAGTGCCTTGACTGTGGAGTCAACAACATCTACCCAAGATTGGTTTTGTCCTTTATGGGGTTCCCTAAATCAGATTCTGTACTCCTCTGTAGAGAGTCCAAACCCTTCCTTGAGGGTGCTTTTATGTGATAATAGGACTCAGCTACCTCTTCATCTAGGGTCATAAGTCTATCTCTCCCTTAACCGGCAGTACTTTCCACAGTAGTGAGCCCTAGTACTAGCGACCTTCTCTTCTCATGGTGCAGGCTCTGTCAAAACCTGCAAACCATTTTAAAATGTCATCTCCATCTTTGTAACCAGGGACTATGCCCTCTTGAATTTTAGGGCCACAAGATTCCTCCCTGACCCTATTAACTTTGCTGTCACCATCTTTGGGCCCTAGGCCCAGATTAACCCTTCTCTTTTCTAGGGCTAGTCTCCTCTCCTCCAGTTCAAGTTTTCTCTCCTCCAACGAGATTTGGGCAAGCTTGTCCTAAAGGTCTCCTACCACCCTACTCACAGTTCTACTACTAGAGTGTCCTCTGCCCCTACCTGCAGTTGAGGGGGGTCAGTGTTCTCATCTTCTTCAACTACTTGTTAAGCCAAGACATCATTATCTGTCTCAGGCTCACCTGATGGGAGGTTCTCTGCTTATCTTGCTCATCCTCATATTCTTTGCGGGCCTGTACCAGATCCTCCTTTCCGGCAGTTGCTTTCTAGCTAATGACCCTAAGTTTGCGGAAAGCTCTAAGATAATCGATCCTGAGAGGTGAGAGAGTGATCACCTTGAGTTCTGGTGCACCCTGCATTGTGCTTATGTTATCTAGAAAGTGGGTAACTTAATTAAATAATAAAACGTTTACAATACTTTAGCCTACTTACTAAAGCACCTTTAAACTTTTTACTCTTTAATTTCTTACTGCATTAGAGATGTACCACAGGGTCCTAGCAATTGAAATTATAACTGGATTGAAAAAAATCTGAAAAACTACACTTTTTGGGCCAGATTTTCAAAAAAGGTGTGCAACACAGCACAGCCCCCAAAGGGCTGTGCTGCGTTGTGTAACAGGGATGGAGCAGGAGAGAGCCATATCTACAGAGATATGGCTCTTTCCTCCATTTTCCCTAGCATCTGCACTGATTTCAGCTGCTGTGCGCCAGGCACACATCTCAGCGCTAGATGCCGGAGTCTAGCATAGGCTTTGTACAGAAAGGGTACCCTTCCTGTAGAAAATACTATGCCTAGACCAGTTCAAACACGTTTCTCATTCTGTATGTATGCTGCACAGTGCAGCACGCATACAAAGCAGAAAAAGAAAGGAGAAATGAAAACATTTATCCTCTTAATGCTTCTTTCAGATAGTATTAACTTTTGGAGCAAATCCTGTCTACAGTTGCTTGCAGATTTGGAGATCGGGTTTTGCGTCAAAAGGCATGGGTGGTTGCATGGGAATGCCCATGTGCCATGCATGTAAGAACCCCTTGGTGCGAAGTAATGCAAAGCAGTGCACTGCACTGCTTTGCGTTACTTGTAGGGAACGTTCCAATGCAAAACATGTTTTGCACTGAAAAGTAAATTGGTGAAAAAAATCATTATGTGCTGGTTGGCATCACTTTTGTGATGCTAACCAGCACAAAATATTTGAAAATCTACCCCTTTGTGTCTAAAGTAAATTGAGGATTTCTCGTGCATAAAAAATATACTGATGTCTAAGTGGTGAAGCGAAACACAAGTTCAGGAATCCCACTGCTGAAACAATAATGTTGCAAGGTCAAAGTATTATGTGGTATGGCAGGGGTGCCTTATCATGTAATACTAGCTCAGAACACAAAGCTGGACCCTTGGTACTCTATCGTACACCTTGTCTCAGTCCTGATAGAGCGGCAAAGAACAGAAAGGCTACTTGGAGGAACATGTGTGAAGTATTTCACATCACCAGCATGAACGATAAGCAACTGGCACAACATGAGAGAAATCTAACCCAAATTTATAAATTAGCTCTGATTTATATACATTTTTAGACACCAAAATGAAATTGATACATACAGGGTAACCAAAGTTATCAAATTTAAAGCATTACATAAATCCACCCTTGGCAGTGCAGAAAAACATTAACGTAGCGGTCAATGGGAAAAACACAGACAAGCAATCAGTTACTCAGAGTGAGTTGACCTGCACCCACTTAGGGTTAAGGTCTTGTGAGTCCCCAGACCAGTTCACAACAGCTAGCACAATCTTACCTGGCTCAGGGGAGTGAGGTGCACTTTAGTTGTCAAATGGAACTGTCAATCAGGCTTGTGATCTTTAAATAGCTACTTTAGCAAAAAGGTACTTGCGGGTCATGTTGAGCAAAAACCTTTGGAACTTAAGCAAGGAGCTGGCCCCTGAGCAGGAGTCCCCAGGCAGATTAACCCTACCTCGCTCGGTGGACTTGGGTGCAGAGGTGCTCTTGACAATCCATGGTGCTGAATGGATCTGCATGCCAAGAAAGCATGGAAACAAATGCAGGATCTTTACAATGAAGCCACAGGGGTGGTTGGTCGTTCATGCAGTTGGATCTCACCTCTTGAAGCATCGAATAAAGCAGGTATTAGTCGGATTAACCACCTACAAGCACTGCGGTTGCGGAAAACCTCTTCCAGAGTACCAGGGGAATGGTGTAGAAAGCTGAGCATTGCTGAGGGTCAGGATTACAGTTCCCAGAAGCCACCTGCCCAGTGACTTTGACCAGCCATGCCAGATTGCTCGGTAGACAGTACTTCAAGGTCGTGGGTTTAACGGTTTGGGCCTACCAACTGAAGGGGACTAGTTCCTCTAGTCCAAGGGAGTTCTTATGAAATCTGGAATTTGCAGAGGGGTTCACCTTCCTTTTTAGAACTGATCTCTTGCCTTGGTCGAGTGGCAATCCAGCAGCGGGTGCAAGGTGGCTGCCACAGGTTCAGAGCTTAGTGCCTCTCTTTGTGGAGTACTGCCTTGTCATGGAAACGGGTCCCTTCTTGTTATCACATCGAATTTAAGGTTCTGGTTTCAGGGTCGCCCCTTAAATCTTGGATTTAGGGGGGTGTTAGTGGGTGTGAGGACTAGTAGCCAATGGACATCTAGGCCTGCGGCCACTCCGCCCCAGTAGTGACCATAACCGGTGGGAGTTTGTCACTTCAACTAGTCACAACCTGCTTTTTAGCCTACATTCAAAATGGTCAAAACCATCCTAGGCTGTACACCTCAGCTGCGACACCTTAGAGGTGAAGTCAGTCTTGTGGAAGTGCATGCCTCCCACATAACTAATTTAACGCCTGCCTGTGAAAAACAGGGCCTGGGATAGAGGGAGCTTTGTCCTCGAGGGGGGGACAAGTCTATTTGTCCCATGGTGCTGGTGAAGCCTTTGAGCCTCACTGCCCTGATGGTCCATTCACTGGCCATCCTGTGTGGGTAGAGGTGTCACCTCCTGCTCACACAGGAGCGACACACACTTCCCAGCACGAGGTCAGACTGCTGTCTTGCTGGCAAACCCCCGGAAAAGCCTGCCAAAGCACAAGAACACTGGGTTAACTTGGTAGGCACTGTCTAAAGTGCCACCTAGGTACATGCTGGCTAAATCTCGACACCACCATCATTTCAGGGGTTAAAAAGCATGGTGTTAGATACCAAACATGAAGAAATTCGACCGTTCCATAATGGAACTGGACATCTGGGGTATGTCCAGTGTTCAGTCCATGTTATCATATGGAGGGTCAGTCAATTTCAGTAGAATTACATTTCGAATGCTACCACAGGGCAATATATGCTTGCACATATATTTCCGCACATATAATACATTGCACCCTGCCTCCTGGGCTATAGAAGACCTCTCTTAGTGGTGACTGAGATATATTAAATGCAGTGAGATGCCCCTGTCACACGTGGTGTGTACAGGGTCGAACTTGAGCAGGCAAGCTGCAAGTGCAGGGCTGGCCTGGCAGACCTGCAGCCTTTGGTTTCACTCAGGTCACTCACCTAGTGCCCCTTTAACATTCATGACCTGGGTACCACTGGTACATATACTAGGGCCTTACAGTGGTGTAAAAGTGCTTGCCAATTGGGCGTCCAATTCACAAGTACAGTTTAAGGGAACGGGAACTCGTGCTGGGGCCTGGTTAGCAGGACCCAGCAGATATTCAGATAATTACCACAGCATCTAGCATCAAATAGTGGGGGGACATCTGCAAAAAGTCCAGTTTACTACAGTATTGATCGAAGGATAGTTGAAATTCTTGAGTCCATAGTTTTGTAGGTCTATGTTTTTGTGCTCAATATTCTGACATACAACCTTTTTTTTTTTTATATGCAGATTTATATAGCGCAAACTTGACCCAAAGGTATTGGAGCGCTTTATATGAGCACCGGTTACGTTACACAAGGACACATTCAGTCACGGGGAGATTAAGTGATTTGCCCAGAATCGCAGGATGTGGACGCGACCCGGAGGCTCGAACCCTGGCTTCCAGCACCAAAGTCGTCAATCTAGCCGTCAGACCACATCCTCTCCCCACATCCATTTTTGTTTTAGTATTTGCTCGTGCTCGCAGGGAGGGAGAGAGAGGGCATAACTGAGCCTCTTGTCTCTCATCTCGCAGGGTCTAAAAATGGGGGATTGAGGTTAACTCAAAGTCGTTACAAGCAGAGAGGTAACATCTGGTCATTTTTGAGCCTGTGAACTGTAACTGGGCACCCAGATAATACCGCAGATTAAAGTCAACTCGACAACACAGGTCAAACAAAAGACAGCAATCCAGAGACCATTTCAAAATAGATATGTACACAATGAGAGAGTGCGTGAGTTAAGGTAAAAGGATGAGACATTTAACTGAAAGAGTATTCATTTCATGGTGAGCGTAGTCCTGACTTTCAGGCACATGTAATTACTGGTTTATCTACACCTTGAACTACACTTGGCCTCTTTCTGAGATTTTACCAAGCCCTAAAACAATTGTGTCAGTATTTGGGAGAACTCTTCAGATATTTGACAGGATATTATTATTGCCAAACCCAAGCAAAGTAAACGTCAAAACACCAGTCAAAATCAAATTTGCTTTGCGTCTGAAAGACATCTTGGAATAGGAAATAGAGAACCTCTGAGTGAACTCTACAGAATGTCTTGTGACTTAGAAACATAAACATAAACATGAAAAGAGCCTTCTTCATTAGATCACTGTATCATGATTTGCAAATGTGGTACTCCTCTTGGGATGACACCAGATTGTTCCTCGTTCACAAGCAAGTGCCATACCTGCCAACCTAGAAAGCCCACATGTTTTAAGGCATGGGCAAAGTGGGAAATTACCCGGGACCCCTGCCTTCCAAGGGACTCCTGGAAAAGTGAACTTTTCTCTCTATTTGACCTCTTTATTGTATTTCTCTAGCTAAACCTCTCTTCACCTCTGACCACCTTCACCACTGTCTCCCTACCTAGGGACAGATTTACAATAACTGGCGCATCCCTGCATATTAGCAGGGATGCGCTAGTAATTTTGCGTGACTCAAGTAACCCCTTGCACCACCATGAATGCGCCACATTTACAATGCAGTGCACCATAGGGCAAGGATAGACAGATGCGTCACGCATCTGTCATCGTAAGGGTGACGCAGTGCTGGAGTTGTGTCGCAAGCACGACGCAACTCCAGCACTGCTCAGGGGTGCCCCATACCTAATATGCTGAGTCACTCCTTACGCCTGCTTGAAGCAGGCGTAAGGATTTGACGCAGCGGGGAAGTAAAAGTGACTTAGTGAAATCTTGTAGATTTCACTGCGTCACTTTTAAGGGGCTTCCTTGCGATGGAACTCCCACCCTGCATACATTATACCTGACGCAGGTATAATGTAGCGCAGGGCTTTACAACGTGACGCATCTCACTAGATGCGTCATGTTGTAAATATGTCGCATAGTGGCGCATTGTTTACGCCACCGCTGCGTCACAAAAGTGACGCAACGGCGGCGTAAAAGTGTCGCAAGGGGCTTGTAAATCTGCCCCCTAGTGTCATCTACACAAGGCTATTTCAACTCTCTTTGTGTGGCCCTGTTACAATGTTAACATACAATGCAGATTGATAGGCATCATATGGGAATGGGTAAAAAAATTCAAATATGTCTTGCTCCAAAATTCTTAAGATAATATTGAGAAAGCCTCATATATTTTCTTCTAAGTTGATTTGGGAGGGTCGTAGGAATCTGTATTGTTTGTACCTCTGCTCCCCCACGTGCATTAGAGTATGAAATTCTTCTGAAAACACTGAGACACATCCTCTCTTGGACTCCCCCGATGCCTACTGTTTAAAAATGTATGAGCTGTAGATGTCAATTTCCTATATTGATTGTTTTTCGCACGTAAACATGAAACGGGAAATGTATAGCTGCATTCATTATGCTGCGGCTCCCTGGTCATTATGGGTAGGGAAGGCCTGAGGGAATAGTGCTTCTCTGGATTCCCTCCAGTGTCCACTTTTCAGAAATCTAAACCATTTCCAGGGTTCCCCGGCACAGGGATCCCTTGGGTGTGAAACTGCTATCATTTCCATTCCATTATTTGGAGCCCAAATATCACATTCTGATTTATTTGCTTCCCTGATGCCTTGAGTTTTTATATTTGTTTATATTTATTAGGTGCACTAGTCCTTGAGAGATTCTGGCTCTGACACAATGTTAAAAGAGAATGAACATATATTTTTTTATTATACCAGAAAGGAGAAGGGCCAAGTCTTAACCCTTTCCCTGAAAGAGAAAATGTCTGACTCAATGGGTGGTGCGGGTGGTGCCACCACACCCAGCGGCAAGCCCTGTACGTGCCAGCGCATGCACTCTGAAAGTAGAGTGCATACACAAACAATGTTGGCTGAATGGACTTCTTTCCGTACAAATGGACCACATTTTCCCATTTGTGCATTTAAAAAGCTCATCTGGACGGTTGGCTAAATTTCGTCAGATATTTGCCCTGTGCGCAATATTTGCAGATGCCGCGGCCCCCACTGTAAATTCCGCTGGCTAGTGTTGCAGCTGAAGTGAACGACCAGCCCTGGGAGGGGCGAGGACATGCACAGAAGCCAGCAAGGGAATTGTGGGAGGCTTTGATTACCCAGGATTCCTGGCCACCCTTCACCTGGGCCCAAAATTCACACTTCCCTTAGTTAATATGTTTTCTGCGTGCTGGGAAAAGCAGCAGCACCAGGAGCTGACCCGCTGCCTTCCGCTGTGCTAACCGAGGGAAGTAACACAAAATTACAGGGCCCCTCTGCATGGTGTTATGTAGGGCAGTTCTGGATTACCAAATAGGAAAAGTAGGCACCAGCCTATGGGCCCAACTCCTTTTAGGGGCCCACGACAACGGATCAAAATAATATTGATTTGACCTTGAAAGAAATTACAATCAAGCTTTCTTAAATTGTTTCCAAAAGAGAGAAAAAAATGAATCAGCTCAAATAAACAAAATCTTTATGTTAAAGACCCTATAGAGAGAATACTGTATTAATGTAATGTACCCATTAACAACTTAACCCCTTCCATGCTCATGACGAGCTGAGCTCGTCATGAGTCATAGAGGAGCTGTGCTCATGACGAGCTCAGCTCGCCATAACGGCCGCGGCCCCCCCACGCGCGATAAATTCCCCGCCTGTGCGGGATAATTAATCAGTGGGCGGGGTCGTGATGAGCTCAGCTCGTCATGAGCACAGCTCCACTGTGAGTCATGACGAGCTGAGCTCGTCACGAGTACAGCGGCGCTGCGGACCCCCCCCCCCGCACTGTGGGGGAATTACCCCCGCAGGGAAGGGGCTAGAGCACATAAACCAGAGACATCAGATTCACATAACTACTGAAAAATAGTAATTGATCTTCAATGACACTAGTACGACTGAACTCACTTGCCACTATGGCCACTGAATACAAGTCTCGCAAAATGTAGACTTCCAAGATATCCTGAAAGATGTCACTGCAAACAAATTGAGGAAAGTGAATATTTAAAGTTTTGTTGGTTTATTAGATTGCAAAAAATGCATTTTTGTTTAATAACATTAATAATTGTTAATGTTTAATTTTGTGTAATAAAATTGACTTGTTGGTAAAATTGAAAATATATTAGGAGATCATTTGCAAGGGGGACCCCAAACTTTTGACTGCCTAAGGGCCTCCACGAGGTTTAATCTGGCACTGATTTGGAGCCCCTGAGTTTCCTATATCGCATAGATATTCATTGGCCTTAGGCTCAACTGGGGGTCCCCTTGAAGGGGTAGGGGCTCTCTTCCACCACAGGGGCTGCAGGGGCATGTTCTACCCCCCTCCCTGAGGAGCATGCAGGAGCTTTTCTTCAGTCGTGGGTTGGCATCATTGCTGCCGGCGTAAATGCAGCGTAGTACGGCTTCATTATGCCAGGCTGCCTACGAGTAGAGCTGCTGCTGGGGCCTTTAAGGCCCCAGGAAAGCAGTTTCCTGCGTGGCACCAATGGCAGTGTTAGGGACCAGCCACCAAAACTGGGGAGGAAGGAGGGGTTACTTAGACATCACAGTGCACTAGAATTATGTTGTGTTCTTAATTTCTCAGAAGCTTATTTCTAAATCTATCACTCGGTTCCATGAGAATTATTTCGTTGCACAAGGATGAAAGTTTTACCGACTTCCTTCAACCAGTATCTCACTCCAGACTCCGCTTTTTTTGTCCAACCTCATCACAAATGATTGTCTTTTTTATCTAGTTTGCACCTTTGTTATGGTCTGCTTGTGAGCAAAATATGGCAGTGCCCACCAGTTGGCTGGCACGCAGCCTCAACATGCTTATCAGGAATGTGCTCCACGTGCCAACAAACCACAGTCTTTTGGCGCATTATTCCAGTTCCTTCAGTGGAAGTAAACTGAAACTACATCTCCCGGCGTGCATGTTGTTAAAAAGAAAGCTGTACAAAAGAACAGCCATGAGTATTAGACTTCAGTGAGGATGAGTGATGAGCAGGCATGTCTGAATTTTTAGGGTATCTTTTGTTACTTGCAGTTCATGCATTACAGTTTTTCTAAGAGCTGCGGGCAAACTGCAAGGCATCTGCTTAAAAAAAAAAAAATCCTCAAACTAGTGTGATTCTAAGGTTGCTCAAAAGAGTTCCTTTGGGTAGAGATACATTCTTATTAGTACTGATAGCCCCAACCATTGATTTACGCTTTAAGTCCTGAGTTTTCATTTTTACTGATAAAGCACTCTTAAAACATGTTGCCTATTAGTATAGATGACACATGACTTCTACACCTTGTAGCCTTCCTTAGGGCATATTAGCAACGGCTGGCGATATAATTATCGCCGCTTTAGCGTCGGTTTTTCGGGCGAAAAGCGGCGATAATTATATCGCAAGATCATTAAGGACACGCTAGCGTGTGTTTCTTTGATGTAGGGCCCGTTTTTTCACAGCCTCGCATCGCTAATGAGATGCAAAGAAGGCGTGGCTGTGAAAACAACACATGTTAATATCGTGAAGGCAGCTTCGCGATATTAACAAGGAGGTGCAGCGATAAAAAAAATCGCGCTACCTCAGCCTTAACTCAGGAATTTAACGTCTGTTAAATTCCTGACTAAGGCATACTTTTAATGGGAGATGGAATATGCTGATAGGACCACAGGGTCCTATCAGCAATGTTATCGCTGTTTTCAATGGAACATCGCTGGAAAACCAGCGATGTTCCATTGAAAACACCGCTATCGCTGAAATATTATCACCATAGCGCTATGCGTTGTAAATATAGCGTTATCATGGCGATAATATTCAGTGATAGCCGGCGATAATATTTCTATCGCTATGTACGGCCAGCGATAATTATCGCTGGCCGTCGATAATATGCCCCATTGTCTTATGTAACATTTCCTATACATTGATTTACACACTTGAATGATTCACTGTCTCTGTTTAATATGCCAGTAATGTAGAGCACTCTGGCAGCCTACATTACGATAAGAGTGGTGCTATAAAGAAAATTAAATAAATGTGAAAGATGGGCTATGGAAAGATGAAGGACACTATCGTTGGGTGGCAGTGAGGAGCTCTGTGGAGGAGGTACTAGGGGGTGCCAACAAAGGCCGTTGGGCTGGGCACCACCAACGCTAAAGCCGGACCTAGATGTGGGGGACCAGCACACGTCACAGCAAGTTGGACCAAAGACGTCTGGGAGGATGATGATTTCTTCACTTTTTCCTTCAAGAAGGAACAACTGGTACCATTGATCACACAATGTACCATGCAAGAATCCTTAAAGTGCATCTTGTGGAAAGCAGCCTATAGTGGGCTTACGTGATCAGATTAATGCGCCCTGCACACCATGGGGGCCACAACACTCTGCACCAACTTAAGTCTTCCCAAACAATGTTTAGGAAGACTGAGCTGTAATGCATATACCAAATATATCTTCTGACCTTCCATAGGCAGACGTGACAATACCTGGTCCAGTACTCTCAGTAAGCTGTGTCATGTCGCCTGGATGGGGTTCTCTCATACACAATGATGTAGGAGAGCCAACTTAACAAATGGACCTGCGTCTTGGGAGTAGAAAGGCAGTGGAAAGAATGACAGACCTGACAAGTGGAACCATTACAAACCGTAAAGGCGAGAAGGGCATGTAAGGGGAACGTGGAGGGCGATGCAGATCTTCATTGAGTTCATTTAAAGGAGATGGTGTGATCTGAAGAAAAAAGTCTTTCGGGATCAACAATAGGAAAGGAGGGTTAGAACCATTTGTACGTCTGAATGGGGGAGTTCCAGATTCAAAGAGGCACGTAGAACATGGTCTGTATTTTTTTTTTTGCATTTAGGGCATGAAAGTGCTTGCTCCTGTAGTTCTTAGTTTCTGCAATTCCGAGTTTATCATTTTAGGTAACTTAATTGATGGAGGAAGATAACCTTCAGACCAAGACTTCATAAAGAAGATGTGAGCCTCTAGGGGAAGTCATTGGAAAGATACTAATAGGGGTGTTATATTATGTTATGTTAAAAGCATTTATTAAGTGCGTGTATACCAAACGGTTTCATGGCGCTAGGGTCACAGTCGAGGCAATGGCAGGGAAATAGCCTAGTCATCATATGCTTGGGAGAACAACCAGGTCTTAAGCTGTTTTCTGAACTGTACAAGAGAGGTCAGAGACCTCATCTCGACCGAGAGGGAGTTCCAGAATTGTGGGGCCAAAACTGCAAACCTTCGACCACCATACTTCTTACGTTTAAAAGAGGGAGTTGCCAACAGGTTCAGGTGGGAGGACCTAAGGTCTCGAGAAGGAGTGTAGCGTTGAAGTCTACCTGAAATAAAAGCCAGTCTATTGCCATGAAGAGCTTTAAAAATGGCGCATCCCAGCTTAAAAACACAGAGCTTGATCACTGGAAGCCAGTGAAGGATTTTCTATAAGTGAACTAACATGATGCCACTTTGGTTGATGAAAAATCAACCTAGCAGCTTGCTTCTGAACCAATTGGAGGCGTCTCAGTTGGTATGCTGGGATGCCAACATACAATGAGTTGGCATAGTCCAGTTGGGAAATTACCAAGGCTAAAGTGACCAGGATCATGGCTTCCCTACTCAAGAATCTACTAATCCTCTTTATTCTCCGCAGTTGAAAGAAACCGGCAGAGACAACTGAGCTGATCTGGGCTTCATGGACAAATCATTACTGATAATAATCCCCAGGCTTTTAGAGGAAGCAGCTGGCACGGGGGGGGTGTTGCTCAGTAGGGGGGCCAAAAGTTGCAGTGCCATGGATTGGCTGACCCACCCTTGAGAATCAGCTCAGTTTTGTCAGGGTTCAGCTTCAATTGGTTATTGTTCATCCAGTCACTTATAAAAATCATAGTGGCTTGGAAGTTAGACACTGATGATGCTGATGAGTTAATGTCAAATGTGGGGGGACATGCTGTGGTTTTCATGTGTGTGAGGGAGATCTGCCCTGCTGGTGCCTTTGTGGTCCATTCCATGTGTATAGGGCGCCCCCAGCTGCTCCTCTCTGTGTTGTGCCTGCCTGTGTGTGCGGGATGTTTGCACTGCTGGTGTCTGTCCTACCGCTGTGTGCTTTGTATGGATCCTTGAACTGCACCTATTGTAAAAGTTCAGTGTGTTTGGGAAGCTTGCACTGAAACTGTCTGCATTAAATCCGCTCATGATATAAGTAAAGCTTGCAGGTCTGCTGCATGTGTTGTACCACTACTGTATTTAAGGGAAAGTGCTCTGCTGCTGCCTATGTCGTACCTGCTGGTGTACATATGTGTGTGTGTGCGTGCATGCGTGCGTGCGTGTGTGAGACCATGAGTTTGAGTAAGGCTTTCACTGCTGCTGAGGTCCTGTAAGTATATTTGCTTTGCAGCTCACACTAATCGCTTTGAGTTATTCTGTGTGTGTTCGATGTGTTGTGTACGTGTGTGTGTGTCTGTATCTGTGTGTGTGTGTGTCTGTATCTGTGTGTGTGTGTGTGTGTCTGTATCTCTATGTGTGTTAGCATGTTCGTAGTGTCAGAGAAGCTCGCTCTGCTGCTGTCTGTGCTGCACCACCCCTATGAGTAGAAAGAAGTGTGCCCTGCTACTGTCCATGCTGCACTTGTTTTGTGTGCGTTAATGGCGATTTAGAAAACATTTTCACTTTATATAAAAGGTAATCAATGAGGCTTATCAATGTATGTTTATTTGGGGTTACATTTACACAGGAGTAGCTTTTGCTAAAATTATTTGGGAGGTGAGCATTCGGGCTAGCAGACATGTGAATCATTGACCATGCTTACATGGTGAAATGGGTGATGTATTGTTCCTAAGACGAAACGTTGCTTTGTGAATACTTGCTTAAATGAATTGTATATTAATTTATTAGGTATAGGTCTCACTGGCAGCCATATTCTTGAATACCAGCTTCTTAATCTGGTTATTCACTACAATAACACAGGAACACTGTGAACAAGTTGCTTCTCACTATTGCTACGTCAGAAAGGAATTCCATGTCATGCCCACAGGGTTCCTTGAGATCCTATGAGCACAGCTCTGACTCTCCTCCGATGGAGAGCAGGGAGCACAACGCCAGGTGGGTGTGGGGGGCATAAAAGGTGTTTAAGATGGTTAGCTGGAGGCCACAAAGTTTTCGATCATTTGTGACAGGGAGGAGAGCAAATGTTATGTATAGCTCCCCATATACTCCTCTGCATAGCAGGTGAATGCAGGGGAAGATGACTTTGGGGGAGACAAATAACATCAAATTATAGATGAGTAAAAAGTGAATAATGGGGATGTTTTTCACCTCGGGGTGGCATCATAGGCACCTTGCGCTCTGCTCTCATCTATTTGATGGCACAGTGTAGCGATGATAGAGTGTTAGCTATGTCAATGGAATATTAACAATGTCAGGGCGGAATGATAACGACGAAATGTGCAGCGCAAGGGGAGTTGGCCTCGCGTCTTGTATGGACAGGAGGCTTCTGCAGTGTGCTGTACTAGGTTCTTTCAATTAAAAAGACTTCTAAAACCTGTACGAAGTAGAGTCTGTACAGAATTTGGCGACGAGGATGGGATTAACTTGTACAATTAGAATATAAGCTGGAAAACTATTAACTTGTTTTTCATTTCTGTACTGTTTTATTTTTCATTATATTAAGGAAAGATGTGTAGAGATGATAGAGTGTTAGCTATGTCAATGGAAGATTAACAATTTCAGGGCAGCATGGTAACGACGAAATGTGCAGCGCAAGGGGAGTTGGCAGTGCGTCTTGTATGGACAGGAGGCTTCTGCGGTGTGCTGTACTAGGATCTTTCAATGAAACATACTTTTGAAACCTGTACGAACTATCGTCTTTACACACAGAGAATCCCTTTCTGAAAAACATCTCCTGTTACGCTGTTACCCGGGTTACCCGTCTATAATTGTATATGAAATGCATAGCCTGTTGCCGCCTTCTTTCTGCTGAGTTGGCTTCCACATCACGATAGCTGATACTGACCTAGATAAACGTGCAGCAGGGCCCAAGGTAGGTGAGTCCAGACTACGGCCACATCTCGGGAGTTGATTCTTCCATTTGCTATATGTGAGACCCTTACTTCAGTGGGCCACCATGAACGATGGTACCAGATCCAGGAGAAAAGTACTTCAGTGCCACAAAAGTGACATGTGATGCGGATAAATGTTGACTCATGATTGGGGGTGGCGTTGCAGTGTGGTCACATACCTATCCCAGCCTACGCATAGAATTTGGTAGCTGCTATGTAAAGTACCCCTTACGCATTGTGTTTGTTGTAGTTGCTTATGTATTAAAGCGCAGTTAGGGATGTTTGCTCCTGCCACTAGTGTTTTGTACTTTTAAATTATTCAGAAAGTCACAGTCTGTTGGGGGAGGGGACATGACCTGCGCCTGAAGTGGTGGCTGGTGAACTTAGAAAGTGATAGAACATAAATTCCTTCATCGATTTGGCACAAATGAGTGCACTTAACATTCCCAGCCTGCTTTTAGGGGATGGAGAATTTTGCTACTGTAAAAAAACACACTGACTAATACAAAATGTACATTCATATATGTGCGAATTGATTTTGGCAGCTGTCAGACATGTTTCACTCCAGCTTTCACACTGCCACAATTTGCTTTTTTTGTCAGTGCTGCTGCAAATTTACCCGAGAGGCCGCCCTCTGACCGCAGCCACCCGCGTTAGAAAATGGCGCTAAAGGACACCAAACCTTGCTCGCATTTCGGGAGCCTCACAGGAAAAAATTCCACCACACATCCATTGGTGGAATTTGGCCAGAACTCTGCATTTCAAGAGCAAGTGACTCTCCAAATACACTACATCTGTGAAGGTCTAACAGAAGTAGGAAGTACTGATGATTTGCGCTTCTGCTGAGATTCTAATCACTGCTGGCCAGATGTTACAAGGGGCTGGGGAGGAGTCTGTGAGTCCACCTGCCTGATGGACTCCTCCTCAGCCCCTCACAATGCCCATCCAACAGTGAGCAGAACGTGAATTGAGGGTGGCGCCAAGGAATTCCCTGAGAGAACATGTCATTTCATGCTTTCCAAAAGGCAAAGAAATAGTTCCTCCGGTAAAGATGGTGGTTGAAAGAGCAGACAGTCAGAAATGATGTGATAGTGGCACAATCAGTGACAAGGATCACGGCTGAACTGGCCGTAGTGGGCACTGGGCGTTTCCCTGATGGGCTAGAAGGGAGCGGGAGGGTTTTGGACTAGCGGGCCCGTTTTTGTCAAAGTGGGTCGGTTTTGCAGCAGTGTTGCAAAATCGGCCCCTTGTAACAAAAGTATAGCAGCAGGTTCCCCTCTAACCCCCCCCAACCCCCTCCGGGGCCAGTCTGACGTAATTGCCAGGGCTGGTTTGCGATGCCAGTCTGGCCCTGACAAGGCTCCTGTAGAACCCAACATTTCCTCCTCTGACATTATCTGAGTGGTTCTGACCACACCTTACATGCACTTCACTTAGGGGTCACCAAGTGTGGTTTCGTATCTTTTTAATATCAACTCAGAATTGATCTTTATCTTGGTATGACTTGCGACCAGTTGAAGGTGTTTTTCCTGTAACTGGGATTCCAGGTTGTATGTGTTTCCAATCAGTTGTCTTACTGTGGGTCTGTTGACTATATGTCCTTTTCACTTGATCACATGACGCAATCTTGGAATGGTATTTGAGTCTTCACTGAGCATTTTCCTAAGATTTCCTGACTGACCCAAGTAAGCATCAGATAAAACCAAATCATTTGCAGTAGTGGCTGGTGCTTTTAAAAAGTGGTGTGACAGAAAGTGAAATATAAAGTTCAATCGGGGGGTTAAAAACCAGATGGGGAGAGGATGTGGCCAGATTCGAGTCTCGGTGTTGGCTCAACATCCTGTTTTTCTGGACAAATTGCGTAATCATCTAGGGGCAGATTTACAAGCCCCGTGCATCACTTTTGCGCCACAGTTGTGTCACTTCTGTGACACAGCGGCGGCATGAAGGTAGCACCATGCTGCGGGGGATTTACAAGGTGACGCATCTAGGGAGATGCGTCACGTTGTAAAGCCCTGCGCCACATGAAACCCGCATCAGGTTTCATGTGGGCGTTCCGGCTCAGGGTTGCCGTTCCGGTGCAGGAACGCCTCCGAAAAGTGCCTGAGTGAAATCTACAAGATTTCACTCAGTCACTTTCCGACCCCGCTGCGTCAAAACCTTGCGCCTGCTTGAAGCAGGCTTAAGGTGTGACGCACCATGTGGAAGATAGGCCGGGTTGGCACAGTGCTGGAGTTGCGTCACGCCCGCGACACAACTCCAGCAGTGCGCCAACCTTACACCAGCAGATGCGACACACATCTGTTTATCCTTGCGCCATGATGTGGCAATTTAATTTGGCACTTTCGATTCGCAATAAATGTGGGGGCAACCGCAGATGCTGGGTCAACACATGGCCCAACGAAGAAACCTCTGCTGGTCATTTGCAAACATTAATTTGCTGTTTAGATCCTTTGGACGAAGATTATAAAGTGCTTGAAAGGGATTTGGTTGAGAAAAAGTCAGAAGTTGAAGGTGGCGTTCAACATATAATATAAACTGGATTGCAATAGTTGTAAAAAGGTAACGACATTGCAAAATGAAGATTAAAGAAGCTAATACTTCGCTTGAACAGGATATCTATGTTGGAATTTAAAATGAAAAATCATGAATGTTTGAATCCCAGAGAATGCCCTAATGTGAATTATGTCCTCAGAGTACAATTCGAAGAAAAAGAAGTATGAAAACCTTGATGTAGTTGTAGCCAGCACTTTATATCAATCTCCTTTGGGCTGGTTATCTTCTTTAGCATTTTTTAAATAACCTTTGCAATTGGGAAGAAAAGGTTCTGTTTCACAAAGCTTTTTCTGTAAGTATAAGTAGATTACCTATGAGGATCTCTCTGTCATTAAAGGTGATACACGCATGAGGATTAAAGAGGATTATTGGTGGTACAGCAGTGTTTTTTGGTTCCGCCCTTTCACGATTGATTAGGCCACATACATGTTTACTTATGGCCTCATGCATTCCTGTGACTTGATATTATTAATGAAGTGTAGTGCACTTGAACCAATATAGAAAGTGCATTTACCGTGTAATCTCAGCATTTATATGTGTGTGCAAATTAATGCTTTTCTTTACAGTAACAATGAATTGCAGTTCTCATATATATTTGCACAGGTGTGATTTGAATAATCGTGTTAATCTTTATGTATTCGCGTACTCATTTAAATAACATTTTCCATCTATTGTATAACAGAAAATGAATCTATTTGAATAGCATTCTGCATTTATAGTGTGACTGTTTATGGATCTGGAACAACGCAGTTACAGCATAGATTGAGAAACTTGCTATACGAAAGTTGACCAAAGGCCTTAATCATTTGGATTTTGCAAGGTTTAACCTTCAACATGAATATTTGCTTCAGTTGCAATGTTTTTTGTCTCCTCTGTAGGTGCAGTTGCATGAGCTAATAAATAAAGAGAAAGGCACATTGTGTGAAAGAGATAGGGAAGCTTGAAAGGAGTACTCTTGGCAAGGGCAATAAGACTAACGGATGAAGGGAGGACTACTACCTGTGCAGAATGAGGAGATGGATTGAATCCAAGTTCCTTTTAAATATGTGGACCAAAGCAGGAAGTCATGAGTGTAGCTGCCAAAAAGTATTGTTTGAAGGTAGACACTAATGGGACCTTTGATATGGGATTCTAGAGGGATCTTTCTGTGGGTATAATTGAGCAACATACTTTTGTTTTGTTCAGAATCCTTTCAGACTTGGAGATGTAGAGACCTCTTTGCGACATTTCTGTTGTGTGGATTCATGCTATACAATATTCTTTCTTTGGAGAACTTCTACAGAAGTTCTGCTATGCTGACACCTATCAACTTTATTGGATCTAATTAGTGTTTGCCCCATCTAGCATCAATTTGTGTAGATTAGTTAAGGAGAATGAGAATTACCTCATGCATCATAGGCTGGAAGGCCGACATTTTCAATCTAATTATCAGACTGTATTCTGTATCCCTTGTACTGTGGCTACTACATTCCTCATTTGCTTTCTAGTATAAAGGATCAACTATATGCACAGATTTGACTTTCCATTGGTGATTGTGTATTTTTATACTATGTTTCTAAGACTGATGTATATTACTTTGGCTCTGAATTTGGAATAAATCTATACTTAATCCCACTTATTGGCTCTAAGCTTTACTATATGACCAAATGGGTTACACTGTAATTGTAAATTCAAATTGATCCAAATTCCTTTAATTCCCCAGGTACCCAAGACATTTCCATTGCAGGGGGGTAGACAAAGGGGTGTTGCAGGGATTCTTCTTCTGCACAGAACTATGCACAGGAAACCAGTACCTCAGTGAATTGTGGTGTACCAAAAACTCACCTCAGAACCCAGAACCCCTTATCCGACCAGCATCAGTGTCCCATTCGTTATCCGAGTTTTATCTCGGCGGTCCCAATGTATAGACAACCCAGAACAAGCGACTTAGGGTATTCTCAGGAATGGTGGGAATCAGAAATACCTGTTCGTAATTATTCTCATATCAGTCCACAACAGAATAAACAGAGAAACGGTAAAGTTTAAAGAGTTTATTTTATAAACCTCCTGTCCTAAGATGCAGTACCTTGGCTAACATAAGCAGACAAATGATTAAGATCAAAACCATCAGCATAGTTACAATACCATAGAAAATGAAAGGAGTAATCATGCTAAAATGACAGTGGATATCAGCCACCTTCCTTTCGCTAGTAAACTAATATTATTATTATTATTATTATTACTGATTAAAAGGTCTCTAGGCTTGAATGGGGAACCCCATACCGTAAAGATCAGCTTAGTGGAATCACATCACAGGATCAGCTAGACTCTGCTCCTGGGAGAGCTCTTCTTCCGAATGTAATGAAAAACATGTAACACTGCAATATTAAAAGCACCCGACTTTCAGGTATTTGCAGCTGCGTGCCTGTTATGGCTAAATAGTGGGCCGATCAATCTGAACCCAACAACCTGCACCGTCTAGCGACCCAGACTGTTTCTTTACACAATGTTCAGACCAAGGTCGCTGCTCACTGTTCGGGATGTGAACAACAGACAGTTCTCATGTGAAGCAAAGTCGAGCAATCATTTCTCAATTAATAACATGCGACTACAGTGTCGTGTGCAAAAGCAGCAAAAGCGGCAAGATGGCTTTCTAACATCTAACGCGGTTGTGCTAACTTAGCATTGTACGTATATAGATAGCAATCTTCACTACACCCTCCCTTGATCGGACCACTAACCAGTAGGGGCGCACTTGCAAGAACGCAGAGTTCAAGTTTGATAGAACGGAACCAAGGGCCTAAATCGTAAGTCCATATAAGGTAAGTGAAGAAGTTCGAAGAAAAAAACCAAAGAAAAAATAAACAAGCATTTACAATGCAACGGTCTCGGCATTGTTAAAGTTAGAGCTATTGGCATTGCTCATGACATTATTCGGTAGCTATCATTTCAGGGCCCGTTTTTAGGATGCCGGCGTCTCTGCACCCCGCTGGCTCGAAGAGCTTGAAAAAAATAAAAGCGACATAATACAGATTGGAGACACAAACACACACACAAACACCGCCCCCCCAAACACTCCCTCCCCCAAGGCCTCTGCTTACAAAGCATAACTGTATACATTTTAGTACGGAATAGTCAGCCCTTTTATCTAAAATGACTGGCACTCATCTCCTGAAAGTAGTGAATGAGCAGACTCCCAGCTGGTGCGAAGTACACAAACAGCGGTCTGCACGAAAGCAGAGTAATGACAATCTACTATACAAACGGTATACAAACAACTGCACCAGTGAACCGAATTATACTACACTGCCACCCCACGACCCGCCAATTACGGTGTCGTTGCAATTGGTTAACGCTAAGGTACCAACAGCGTGATCTAAACTCGGAGTCGGAGGCAGGAACTTTTGCAGAGTCTTTTATCGGTGCACACATCCGGGACAGTGTCCCTAACACAGGGATTCACCTGTCTGCACAATCAGCCATCCTCCATATATCACGCCTGTAACTGTTCACACTAGAGAGTAACTAGTGCACTGCACCCCTGTGCACACTCAGAGCACGTACGCCCTGAAAACAGTACTGTG
This sequence comes from Triturus cristatus, assembly GCF_964204655.1. Lineage (NCBI taxonomy): Eukaryota > Metazoa > Chordata > Amphibia > Caudata > Salamandridae > Triturus > Triturus cristatus. The sequence continues at coordinate 915,415,904 of NC_140587.1, forward strand.
CACATATCCGGGACAGTGTCCCTAACACAGGGATTCACCTGTCTGCACAATCAGCCATCCTCCATATATCACACCTGTAACTATTCACACTAGAGAGTAACTAGTGCACCCTTGTGCACACTCAGAGCACATACACCCTGAAACCAGTACTGTGCCTACATCCCGGACAGTGTCCCTTACACAGCGATTCACCTGTCTGCACATTCAGGCATCCTGCAGATATCACACCTGTAACTGTTCACACTAGAGAGTAGCTAGTGCACCCCTGTGCACACTCAGAGCACGCACACCCTGGGAAGAGCACGGTGCGTACATCCAAAAAAATGTCCCTAACACTGGGGTTCACCTATCTGCACACTCACCCATCCTCCATATGTGATACCTGTAACTTCACACTGTAGAATAGTAAGTGCACCCATGTGCACACTCAGAGCACGCACACCCTGGGAAGAGCACGGTGCGTACATCCAAGAAAATGTCCCTAACACTGGGGTTTCACCTGTCTGCACACTCACCCATCCTCCATATGTGATACCTGTAACTTCACACTGTAGAATAGTGAGTGCACCCATGTGCACACTCAGAGCACGCACACCCTGCGAAGACCACTCTGTGTACATACGGGAGAGTGTCCCTAACACTGGGGTTTTACCTGTCTGCACACTCAGCTAAGAACAAATAATTTCGGAGGGGGCTAATTGTTCCAACAATAGGCAGGGTGGAGAAGCAGGGGCGAAAAAACAACAAAGCCTCATTAACAAGCAAATGGTCTTTTAAAGACCTGTGAAGTGCTCGGTGCGGCTGTGGGTGCCCGGAAAGCTGTGGCCCGGGCTGCCACACCCGGAGGAAGCCCATCCTGCCAAGAATCGAAAGAATTCCCTGCAAGTTGAACACAGATCTCTGAAGCAGGCACATTAACACAAGGCTATACTTACCCCCATGGTGAGTGTGATTGCGGGTGTCTGTGCTGCAATGTGTGCTTCTTCGGCGGACTTCCTCAGAGACTTGCTACCCCACCTCAGCCGCACACCAGGTTATATGCACACCATGACCCGAGAGGCCACGCCCCCTATCCTGGCTTGCTAGTCACGAAAGAAGCAGCAGAACCTGTTCATTCCTGTCCCCTGAGCTGTCCTGCAGCTGTGCCCTAGAAAGGACCCGTCATCAATGGGGCTTTGTTGTCACACTCCTCCTCGTCCCAAGATGGGGTCTGCCTGATGCACCGCGGGGTCCTTTCACCAGCCGAGAACACCAACCGGCGCAGCAATTGTGCAGATTTCTGCCTGTGTCTTCGCGCAGCCGTCTCCGTGTTTCACGTGATCACCATCAAAGTGCCAGTGAATTCACCAATATATGACGGCAGTTATTTCTTCCTGAAGATGCAGGGGGTGGTACTGGGGGAGGGGGCCGGTGTGTCTGTGTGTGTTGGGGGGGAGGGGAGAGGTGATAAAGAAGTTTGCAACTGGCTGACTGGCGAGTGGTCCCCCCTCCCCACCCCAGTCAGGATGGGGACATGTGTAAATGTTTATTTATGTATTTAATGCATTTGTATATAGCGTGGACTTTACCCGAAGGTGTCAGAGCGCTGTACAATAGAACCAGTTACGTTGAAATAGAACATTACAGGAGTAAACAGGAGACTAGAAGAAGAAGGGTAAAACCATAGAAAGCAATAACACAATTTGTGAAACCGTCATCAATAATTCCGATCGGTGCACACATGTACGTGGTTCATGTGGATATATCCACACGTGACCACGCACAACGGAAACAACAAATACCCCCAACAAGCACACCACTGCCTTTCTGCGAGGCGAAGCAGAAATGCCTCGGAGAAAGACAGCGGCGCTTTCGGATTCGGGGGCGTGTTCTCCTCTTGCCATTGGCTGGAGGAGATAATCAGAAAAGTTGCAAAAAACACGCCCCCGAATCCGAAAAGGACGGGGGCTGTTCGGAGTGACGAAGCTCTTCTCCAATGGCTGGCCAGCATTCAAGAGGCCAGCCAATGGAGAAGAGGGGAGAAGAGGGGCGGGTGCAAGCCCCTCTTCTCCAAAACATTAAATCTCCGACTTCCGGTTCTGCCTTCGGCAGACTGGACGGTCCTCGACCTAAAAAGGATTGGGGAAAAAAAAAAACATTTAAAGGAAAAAAACATCATTGAAGGACGTATGATGAAACGAAGGGGCAAAAAAGTAAATCCATCAATGTATAAGCACAATAAGTTGCAACAGCTTCCAAGAGGAAATTGTTGGAACGTTCTGCAAAATTATCTGCCATCCAGTTCAACAAGGGGAAGGAACACACATGTTCCTCGACAACCGGAGCCTCCAGCACCATTCGAGGACAACTGGTGTATTCTTCAAGATAACTTCTCGCTAAGAATTCAGCTGCAGCCGTTCCGATGTCCCAATTCCCAAGGACTCCATGTGCTGCTCCACAGGCCATAATCCTGACGCCAGAACAGTCCAACTCATGAGCCACTAAGGGGCTCATTAGCCTATCATAATCCGGGGCAGGAGCAACCGAGTTCGACAGGCACAAATCCAGAGCCCATTGGAATGGACAATCTAGGCAATGAAAGACAGGCTGCACACAAGTAAAGTGGGGAAACCGGAAGGACATTCCATAGGCTATGCTTAAGGTCGCCAGTGGTAAAGTGCCATAGTATTCAAGCATCCGGTTACAAAGATGGAGCAGCCGGGACCTGCTGTCGTGTGACGCAAGTTGTGCATCCATAGCGTAGTACGCAGATCAACAAAAGCACCCCAGCTACGAGGGCGAGAAGCACAGGGAGACCTCCGAAGACGCTGGAAAAAATAGAATGAAAAAATGCCGGGATCACACCAAAAATAGTTTGAAAGGAGGTCACGAGGCCGGAGCCCACAATTTTAAAAACATGAGCCACGCCACTTGTTGACGAGGCATTAAAGATAGTCTGAATCAGGGCCCCAAAATGAAGTCGGAGATCAGTATTCAAAAGCGCTTGTACCTCTGTGCGCGTATTTGCCACGTGAAGAACAAATGTTTCCCTGGACGAAGTCAACGCAACTTCTTTTTGAGACAATAGAGCCCTTATTCTGCTCATCTTATTGAACTCTGCTTTCAAGGTTGGAATGGAAGGCCAGATGGATACATCGAGCCGTCCATGCGGGGGTGGGAAAAGGACGTTATTACAGCAAACTACCCTCTGTGATACAGTCACTATGTAGGGAATTCCCACTAACATCCCACAGCAAGCTTCATTATTTAACAGCAAATAACTACCGTTAGCAAGCAGCGTAAAAGACGGTGTTATAACTGGCACAGGGATCCCTTTCAGGATGCAAGCTAAATTAGGAGCGTGCACATTAGATGCACCATGCAATTGAATGTGCCTACACACTACAGAGTGATCCGGAGTGGAAGTGCATTCGTCACCTTTCAAGTATACCTCATTTCCGTCCCTCACACATCTATACGTGAATGGGAGTGACCAAACTTCGTGCAGGAAGGCAGTATCAAGTTTTTCATATCTGCCAAGGGCATAATGTTTCATGCACGAACTGAACTTAAACAGGGGGAATGGTAACATTATCAATCCGTGGATAAGCCACACAGCGGAGTTTAATTCGACAACAGAGAAAGGTAAAGGTTCTAACTTTTCAATGTGCAGCAATGAATATGTTGCATCTTTCATGGACATAAATTGTTGTTTCGCAGTTAAATTAAAAGGGAGGAACAAAGATGAAGTATTCATGTAATCCCAAGGGACTTTCCCAGCCTTTAACGTTTGCAATGTCCATGCAAACTGCATAATGGAACGCAGTTGATTCTGACCATGATACAAAACAGACAAATCATCCTGCACAATGTCTACCACAGATGAAACAATATTATCTAAGGTATAAATTCTGGAAGACAGGGAGTTAATGCTATTATCTATTACAGCCAGTACCTTTTCCATATTGGCTTGATCAATAGCTCGTAATCTGGATGCAGCCTCAAACTGTGATAGCTTCCAAACTTCGTTGTAAATAGCATATACCCATCTTTTGGACCTGCCAACCGCAGGACCCTTAACAAAATCATTCAAATCTATTTTGTCGTTTAATTGTGATAAATGAAGTTTATCAGATGATAAGGTGGAATGTTGCAGCCAGGATTGGCATAACTTCCCTACTGAGTAGGTAGTTACAGTGTGAGAAGACTCAAAACGGGGGTCTACACGAACTTGTGTATGCCCCGGTGCTAAATCCAGAAACCGATATTGACAGGAATCTGAGCTTGTTTGCCACACCAACCACCCTTCCGGATTCAATTCAGAAATATTGAAGGATGTGTTGGAAATGTATGACTGTAACGTAGCAAGGGACAGATCCGTATGATTACCCCAATTAGGATAAGCACCCAGACCCGGAATGGATGGAGAATTAAATTTTTTAGAAGTAGCCAATCCAAAACACGTGGTCTGAAAAATTGATGAATTTAAAAATAACATGTGGTTCGGGATGAGGCAGGCACGATGGAAAGCTTCTGTTCCCTGTACCTGCCACGGTTTAGAACCCCAAACCGACTTAAGATCGATAGTAGCTTTCCACAGATCATGTCCTCCAATTGCCAATTTGTCCATAAAGGACTTGGAATACAACAATTTGGTGTGTGTCAGTCTAACCTTAGATGCAGACTCAGCCGCAACCTTAAAATAAAAGGAGGCCGGGTTCGACACACTGAAATCAGAAACATATGTGAATTTGTCCACTAACGTGGTGGAGCTGCCCAGCCTAGGGGCGGGACAGTGTTCCCATTGTGTATAATTTACAAAATTTCTAAACGGATTTGCTTCGTGTAGGAAATGCGTGCCATAATGTTGATAGCAGAATTGCTCATCATAATTAGCAGTATCTAAATACAAATCTTCAGCATCAAATGCAGCATAATATTTCAAATCAGAAAACAGTGCTTCTATTGCTTGTACGTCCCAATCGTCTGAGCGGATGTTCTGCTTGACTAAATCAACCATAGAAACACGAAATACATTTGGCACATTATTTACTTCAGTGGGGCCATGAATTTGAAATTTTACAGCATCCCAAGCGATCCCATCACGTACAGGCCAGGCAGTAATTTTCACAAAAATCTGGTCCCTTTTCATGATATGTGATGAGGAGTGGGGGGCCAAAGTTCCATCAATTAGTCGAATTGTAGATCTTTCTTTCAGATGGTGTCCATTGATAAGTCTAAAAAACACTACCACAAAGCCAATGGACATAAACAAAAAAATACATATGAGCACCAGCCAAATGTAAGTCCAAGGGGGAAATAAAAAATGTCTTTTGAACCAGGCCACAAAAATCGAAACTTTGGACGGGGCACTGGAAGTAATTGAATTAGTGTCAAAAGAGTATCGTGACTGGGTAACTGTGGTGGATTGTAAAACAGGCAATGGAACATCTGCAGGATAAGCATACTCAATATCTTCAGGTAGACCACCAGGTGTCAGTGGCAATAAAGGACCAGTAACTGTATGCATCTCGACGGCAACAGCAGGCAAGGTGTTAGATGCTGGGGCCACAACCGAATTTCTCAGCATCGAAGGGCAAGAAACTGCCGGTGTCATACTAAGAAGAATCGGCCACTCGCTGTAGCTTGACATTGTCAATAGAGATGTACCTGTTATCCTTTCGACCAGGAAGTGGAGGTAAAATGACTGTACGTGTACCCTGTACTCCAAGCACTGGAACTGGTGCACGATAAGAGGGGCCGAACTCTCTTGTTCTCCACCTTCTCATGGACCAGATCACCAACTCGAGGTAGCCAGCCGTCTACCGGAATCTGAAGCGCAGCATCAGACGTGGAGGGTACGTGTTCCTTCGCAAGACTGTCTCTGGCTTCTTGAAGATTCTGCAATACAGCACAGTGATCATCTACGTCAAAGGGTGCGGCCGACGCCGCCATGTCTAGACCATCAAGGTCCGGGACAAACATTCGTATGCCAAAGAGCATCATGTATGGGATCCGCCCACCCAGAGACCTTCTAGGGAGATTATTAAGTGCACGTTGCACGTCATATAAGTGGGCTAGCCAGTCCCGGCCAGTACCTAAAACCCTGGCTGTCAAAGATTGCTTTAAGTCACAGTTCATCCGCTCCACTACACTATTACCCTCACGTCGGTATGGAGATGAAAATTTGACTTGGACCCCCAAATTTCTCATGGCTTCTTTGTACGCGAACGCAGGGCCCTGATCAGAATGAAAGGTACCACATGCAAAACTTCCAACAAAGACACGCAAATCCTTGATGACAGTACGGGCATCAGCACTCCTTTGTGGCCACACCCACAGAAAACGTGTGCACGAATCCACTGCAACCAAGATGTATTTGTATGCAGTATCAGAGGTAAATGGACCGCAATGATCTAAATAAACACAACCCAGTGGCTTATTAGATATGTACAACTGAGTTTGTGGTGGGCGCGCCGCAGTTGAAGGTTTTATCTGTTGGCAAATGTCACAATTTAAGAACATAAGCACACGCTTGTTTATATAAACCGCACCACCAGTAACGTTGTTGTAACAGAGATACAGTAGCTGCAACGCCGGCATGCGCGGACGCCATGCGCTCGTGAGATGCTAATATCAAAGATGGTCTGCAGTCCGCGTTGGGAATCAATCTGTCACCAACGTCGTTAATCCTCACTAATGGGACGTTATCAGGACTTAAGCGATAATGGTAACGAGAAGGGAAACCTCTCGCATATTTTGATCCCTTCTCTGTAGCAGCAATAGCTGCCAAGATGTCATCATCGATCTTACTTTTGGATCTTGTTACTGCTGCTACTAAGTATGTCGCCACTGCTGTTTTTGCTGCCTCGTCAGCTAGGCTGTTGCCGACAGCATGGACACCAACTCGTTGGTGACCAAGAGTGTGAATAATATTCACGAGAGGCAGATGTTCTTTAAGTTCTGCCACTCGAACCGAAAGCGTTTTATGCTTAATCGTGCTACCTTTGGAATCATGGTAGTCATTCTGAGACCAAAAATGTAGATTGTCGTTGTATGATTGGACACAATAACATGAGTCACTCATTATAAGAGTAGTGACTCGGGGATCAGCAAACTCTAGTGCAAGCACCAGAGCACGAAGCTCCGCCAACTGTGCGGTACAATTACCCAATGACTGCGTATGCACGACATCGGATTGGAATTCACCATTCACGAAAGTACCGACTACAATGGCGATCCAGTTGCCGGTTGCACAGAACCGTCAGTGTAAATGACACAATGGTAATCCTCGAGCGGGCGCAAAGACAGATGGGCTGGATGAACGAATTCATACTGCAAAAACTCCTGAGTCTGAAGAGCTGCGTCAAAGATATATGTGACGTCAGGCGATGTCAAGGAAGTGGCCCATGGTATCCATCTTGGATGCAAAGCCTTAGAATTAGGTACACTTGCTTTCGTCACCGCCTCAAGGGCAGGATATGGTGTTACCACCAACATGCGTTTACCTTGCGATAGCGCTCGCTCTTTCAGAATCGCCATCTGTACTGCCGTCAGAACTTTCTCGACAGCGGAAAATCGCAGTTCAGCCAAAGTGTACAAGTGTGATTTGTAGGCAATGGGAAGGTGTCGCCCTCATTGAACGTTAAGTATGTGAAACCCACTGCGCCTGGCACAATTCTTATCACCGGGTTAGTCTGGTTATCACGCGTCAGTAAGTATTTTGAAGCAAGAAGATCAGCTTGCAATGATTGCAATATAGCTGAATGCTCTGGCAGCCAACATGATTTGGAAAAAGTAGGTTGTACCAAGGCATAAAGCGGCTTGATACGCTGGGCATAATCAGGAATGTACGTTTGACCAAAATTTAGAAAGCCCAGCAGAGATTGTAATTTCTTCGGTGTCGTAGGGGCACGTAGGCATGCGCATTTCTCTAGGAAGTGTGGAGCCAATCCTCGACCTTCATTGCTGACTTCGTATCCCAAGAACAACACTGTATATTCCGCAATGTGAGACTTCGCAAAGTTGAATTTGTACCCGAAGTCTGCAAACAAAACAATAATGCGATCAACGCGACGGAGATGCGGTCCCAACTCGTCATCTGTGAGATAAATACCATCCACATACGAGTACGCATCAGGGTCTATGCTCTCTAACAGAAAGACCACGCGAGCGGCGAAGACACCAGGGCTGTTTTTATAGCCCATCGGCAATCTTTTGAAATGATTCTGTTTGCCACCCGAGGTAAATGCCGTCCACTCACTACTAAGAGAGGACAGTTTATGGCTATAGAAGCCATTGGAAATGTCAAGTGTGGTTTTAAACCGTTTTCTCACGAGAATATCGACGAGAGCCGAACTGTGGGTCTTCTGTACTGCGCATGTCCGGCAATGAGAGTTTAAATGCCGGTAATCCAAAACTAGGCGGTACGACCCGTCAGGCTTCGTCACAGTGAATAAAGGATTATTCATCGGTGACACACATGTTTCAATTACACCTTGATATTCCAATTGTTCAAGGATAGCCGCGGCGTGAGGTCTTGCTTCGCGACGCATGGGATATTGGGGTTGTGGCTGGGGCGTGGACCGCAACGGAATTTCATGGCTGGGGGACAATTTATCCCAGCCTACCTGATTACGATACAGCGCAGGTGCAAGCACCAGAGCCCACTCCTCGGCGAGCTTTTTAGCTTGGTCCTTTGGCACTGTGTGCGCGAAGGACGGGAGGATTACCACCTCCCCTCTAGGAGCATCTAAAACGAAAGCCGGGGGCCAATCTGCCTCTGCCAATAGAATATCATATGAAGTGGTCAGATGATCCCAAAAAATCCCTTTAATCGTGCGTTGTATGTCACCTTCAATCAAAAGGACTATATTATATAGTCTGTCATGGGGAGCCACTATAGTGTAAGCAGTTTCTACAGTTATGAACGTATCAGTTGTTGTCGCCACCAGATATGGACGCAGTGCTTGTCGCACTACTGTAACTTCCGCCACGCTGTCGAGCAGCGTTAGTGCCCATGTCAGGTTCTGAAGCTGCGTCCGCACCATCTGTGGCATACCTCACTGTTAGCGCAGCAACTTTCTTCTTCTGAAACGGGGGTCGTTGACGTGCAGACTCGTCCTGCTTGCCTTTGCCGTCAGTCTGGCAGGGTTGCTCACGACTTTGGGCACCCCTTCCTTCCCCACGGTCTCAGCCACTGGATTGTGAAGCTGATGTTTCCTGTGAAGAACGAGGAGAGCGTTGTTCAGAAACCTGAAATCTATCAGGTGACTTAATACGAGATCGATCGCGCAGATCATATGTGCATTCGCTGGACGACTGCATGGGCGAGGCGGGACGAGACCCCTGTTTCTGTTGCTGTTTCCCCTGTTTCTTTGCTCGCCAACTTTGTTCAGGAAAAATTGGGCTTTCGTCTTTAGTTGACGAGCTCACCTTAGTTTGCTGTACTATATCAGGAATTACTACGGCTGGTTTAACACCCAACGCACTACGGCCCACCTGCCTATAGGCTTGTGCAATTATTTTAGCGAACTCCTTGGGCCTGTCGAGTTCATCCACGCTGTCCAGCTTATTAGCTACTTGGAACTGCATGGCATCGCCTTTGAGGTTGCCCATTACCATGGAAGCCACCACATCGAACACTCCGACAAGCCTCATTCCTAATTCAACAGCAGCCTCCGCACCGCGATTCTCTTGAACACGTTTGATGACGGAGGGTAGTACAGACATAGACGGAGTGCCGGAGCACTTCGAGTAGGTCGCGCCAAAGACCTTGCCCCAGTTTGTGCAATCAGCCATATCTGGGACTAAGTCTTTCGGCAAACTAATGGTGAGTATCCTGTGTGTCTCCACGGGAGTGGTATGCGGAAAAACCGCCTCCAGTTGGTCAAATTTCTCAGCAAGCCAATAAGGAAAATCATCCTTACTTTGGGGGTGCTTGCCCATTACCGAATTAACCATAACAGGACTAATAACCACCACGTGGTGGTCCGTTGGTTGTCCCGCAACTGCAGGTGCCCCCACCTGTACGTTGCGTGACACGTACTGCACTAAAGCCCTATGAACAGTAATCAGGGCTGTGTGTAGTACCCGCAACTCAGCCACCGCCACCGTGAGATATCGGGGATGAGGCGTAAAGCCGGCCAGCACCGGCCATGTGGCCCCTGCAATAGACAGCGGGCCCATTCTCGCCGGTGCAACCGCATGGGGAAGGGCGCCATTAAACCAAATGGTATGCTGCCAGGCAGAGATAGGGATTTCTTGTGTCCTATACGGGGTATAGACCGCAGGCAGCTGCGTGGGAGTAAAGGAATGAAATGTATCATCGCCATCCACCGCCGGAAAAGTTACCCAAGAGTAAAACAACTCATATGGGTAAGACGCTTCAGCGCTCACCACAAAAATAACAGCCATCTCATCATCTGGCACCCCATATGCGTCAAATGACGGCGTAGAAGTGTACGACTATGCGCGGCTATCTCCACCGCCATTAGGACACACTAAAGAGTATCAACGATATCAACAGTAGCACTGGGGTTCAGTAAAAATAACCTTTTTAAGGATCAAGCTTGAATGAACCTATTAGTCGAAACACAGGTAGGTTAAACCGTCACTCCCGTTAACCGGAAACCAGAGTGAGGGTGTTGTGGACTAATATAAGCACTACTAAGGCATTTCAAATCAATAGACCAAACGTTAGGTACGCCATGTTGCAGGGATTCTGCTTATGCACAGAACTATGCACAGGAAACCAGGACCTCAGTGAATTGTGGTGTACCAAAAACTCACCTCAGAACCCAGAACCCCTTATCCGACCAGCATCAGTGTCCCATTTGTTATCCGAGTTTTATCTCGGCGGTCCCAATGTATAGACAACTCAGAACAAGCGACTTAGGGTATTCTCAGGAATGGTGGGAATCAGAAATACCTGTTCGTAATTATTCTCATATCAGTCCACAACAGAATAAACAGAGACACAGTAAAGTTTAAAGAGTTTATTTTATAAACCTCGTGTCCTAAGATGCAGTACTTTGGCTAACATAATCAGACAAATGATTATGATCAAAACCATCAGCATAGTTACAATACCATAGAAAATGAAAGGAGTAATCATGCTAAAATGACAGTGGATATCAGCCACCTTCCTTTTGCTAGTAAACTAATATTATTATTATTACTAATAAAAGGTCTCTAGGCTTCAATGGGGAACCCCATACCGTAAAGATCAGCTTAGTGGAATCACATCACAGGATCAGCTAGACTCTGCTCCTGGGAGAGCTCTTCTTCCGAATGTAATGAAAAACATGCAACACTGCAATATTAAAAGCACCCGACTTTCAGGTATTTGCAGCTGCGTGCGTGTTATGGCTAAATAGTGGGCCGATCAACCTGAACCCAACAACATGCACCGTCTAGCGACCCAGACTGTTTCTTTACACAATGTTCAGACCAAGGTCGCAGCTCACTGTTCGGGATGTGAACAACAGACAGTTCTCATGTGAAGCAAAGTCGAGCAAGCATTTCTCAATTAATAACATGCGACTACAGTGTTGTGTGCAAAAGCAGCAAAAGCGGCAAGATGGCTTTCTAACATCTAACGCGGTTGTGCTAACTTAGCATTGTACGTATATAGATAGCAATCTTCACTACAGGGGGCCCGACTACTGTGCGTTGTCAGTGCCACAGAATTCGAAATCTCTACAACTCTGCTAAGAGTGACTCCTTGGTACATGGATTCCTAAAGCATAACGTTCATGCTGATTTCAACCCTATTTAGATTATATTTATCCTGAGATACAGCATTTGCCACATGTTAAGTTTCGCCTGGGTACACATCCATTAAAACTTATATAACCAGGTGGAAAATACTAAAGATAACGATGATTTATGTGAATATACTAGGAGAAATAAAGAAAACATAATGCATTTTATGTTATCTTGTCCAAAAGCATCGACTGCCCGTTCGAGTGGCTTGCTCCCTTATTTTGTTCTTACAATGTATGGAATGAGGCAGATGCTTTAGCCCTGTGTTATAAATGGACCATTCACCTATCTACAGTACACTTTCAATGTAAATCTGAAATGCTTGGTTAATAACTTTCTATGTTGGTCAAACAGGATTTGCTGCTTATGAGTCAGTCAGTAGGGTGGCAGAAGTTATGAATGCACCCAATTTTAAATCTTTGCTATCTAATGAATAGATAAGTTTCATTTATTTTATTGTTGATTAGCGCAGGTGTATAGTTATGTAACTCTTTTATAATGTGACATTGGGATTTTAATGTTGTGTAATGTACATTGGTAAGGTGTATGGTGACAACAATGAAAGAATAAACACGTTCTAACCAAGTATAAGTAGCTGTGTCTTACTGCTGTGTCAGATGTGAGTTATATCCAAATTTCAAGACCTGCTTCACAAAGCGTTTTCTGTGAGTTGTTGCAATGAGTAATGTTTCAACATTCAATATTCATGTCCTGTTCATAGAACTGTGTCTAGTTCATATTTTGAAGCACCTATATGTTCAGCAATGCAGTGTCATTGGCACTGGTATCTAGGTTAGAGGTACTCGTTGACTATATTGACTATTAAGGTTCTGTGGGTTTTTAGAGTGAGTCTGTTTTACGGACTGAAACTTATAAATAAGGATTGGTTTGTATAAATGTATATCATTTAGTGTAACCCATGGTGTCATTGCACACCATAGTTAGGGCCTGAACCTCTGTTGTTGAAATGTTGTAATGCATGTTGTATTTGGGAAGTGAGCCATGTCTTTCCTTTGCTCCACTTGAAGGCAGACTTGTTGTCAATCTTAATATTTTATTTCTTACTTAGAGACTTAAATGTATTTTCCCATTACTAGAAGAGCAGTCTCGAAGTTGGACTGTTATTTGAGCTCATACTTAAGATATTTTTTGAAGGCGGTTCACCTTATGCTATTATCTCATTGAATTGAATTGACTGACTTCTACCTTTTGCCGTCTGTATTGACTCCTGCCCGAGGGGTAACACCTGCTGGAAGATCGGCTGCTCCTAGATCCCATGCCCACCAAGACTGTCTCCCTAGTATACAAAAAATTAATAAATAATTCACTAGACCCTCTTATTTCATTGTGGGAGGCATGGGCAGAGGATGTGGGCCCCCTGGAGGATGACGAATGGGGTGAGGCCCTGTAGAGCCCAAGGGAGATAGCCATGTGTGCTTGATTCCGTTTGGTGCAACTTCATGTGTTACATAGGTCGTACTTCTCCAGATCCAGATTACAGCAGATGGGCAGATGTGCCTCGGCCATGTTTGTCAAGGGATGTGGGGAATTAGGTACTTTTTCGGTCTCGCCTGAGCCAGCGCATGCGCTGCTCTGCGAGACATTTAGTAAGCGGGTTTTTAAAGTGCTGCCAAAGGCTTTTGCCGGCCACCAGCGTGCGGTTACGCATGCGTGCACGCGCGCAACAGCCATCTGACATTCCTCTCACTCTCCCATGCCTAAACGCACGCCCCTCCCCACCACAGAGCGCATCTCGCGCGCACTTTTCACCCCTCTCACTCTCACACGCGCAGCCGCCACCGTTCCTCTCGCTCTCCCATGCCTTAACGCATGCCCCTCCCCCACCACAGAGCGCATCTCGCACGCGCTTTTCAACATTATGGTCTACCTACTAATACAACCAACAGTTTTGTGCAAAGAGAAACATTTTTTAAGTACAATGCATCTTTTTTGACAGAGCGTAATGTGAATCAATGGTACAGCATTGCTCTACATTCGAGTAAAGCTGTATGCAGGCAGCTTGAAACACTTATTCCGCTCCGCCGCATGTTCCCCTTTCATACGACTTCCCTCTCACCCCGGCTTTCTCCTAGGTGTAAAGGCCAGGGCTGCTCACCTGCGGCATCCTTGGATTTGTTCCTCTTAATTTCACCCTCTGGCTTGGGGAACAGCCTTCAAACCACCCCGCGTTCAGTCAACAAGCGCCAAGCATGCTGGGACCAACGTACACAGCCCTTGACGTGAACCTTATTCCCAGTGATTTTAGGAGGGGAATAATTACACACGGGCCACTGTTGAGACGTATCACTGCCAGGTTGCAAGTCTGCGGCAGACATTCATGGGCTTGGTTATTGGCTGTTCACCGGAGTTGACGGCATCGCTCTCATCCCCCTACCCCAGCTTCCACCCCCCGCACGTTGTGAGAATCTAATACTTTAGAAGATAAGGCGAAGGAGGTGGCCATTTTATAACTGTTAGTTTGTCATTGATCTGTTATGTAATTAGATGGTTCAGACTCACTGATAATTTATGTTTTTGTCTAAATCTAACATTTTATTTTTAGTATAATCATAGCTGCCAAGGTTTTAAATTGCTGTGTGTGACAGTTCCACAATTTCAGTGTAATTGAGTGACATTTTAACGACTATGAGTGACACTTTCTCGTGAGCAAAATTAAGGAATAAAGACGGGGTAAACATATAAATATCAGAAATTTACACCAATTTGAGCAACGAGAAGCTCTAACAAGCATTGGCATAGCCAATACGTCTCACCTTTGGGACCTTTTAAGTATTTAGTTATGCAGCACAATATCCTTACTGCAACAACATTAACTGTTGCATGGCTAAACACTTATAAGGTCCCAAAAGCGAGACCTATTGGCTATGCCAATGCTTGTTACTATATGGTCTGGGGTTCTCCCAAGGATTCAGTACTTCTGGAGAGAGATCATGGGGGTGATGAAGGCAGTCACTGGATTAGCAGTCCCCCTAGAGGCCAAATGGCTTATCATGGGTATCATGGGGAAGGAGAACTGGCCTAAACACTATATTTGATGGCTTGCCACAGCTGCGGGAGTGGTAAAGCGTAACCTGGCTAGACTCTGGGAAGCGTGCAGACCCCCAACGGTCAAGAATGGGAAGATGATATTGATTGGTGTCAGCTGGAAGAATGTGAGATAAGTCAAGCATGAAGATGCCCCCATAAGTTTGAAAAGATCTGGGGATCTTGGACACAGTATAGGGGTACCTGTGACAGAAAACGAGTGGGCGGAAGGGAGAGCATAGGGTTGTTTCATCCTGAAAGTAAAACTGCGGAAAATGTAATTTAACGTACACTGTGCAGTACACTGGGTTGGGTAGCGGGGGTTACATCTGTGATCAGAACTACACAGGCCCCCTGCGAGTGGCCTAACATGTTTATACCTTCTGTTGAGTTGTATAATATTGACTCTAAACAACTGCTCAATAAAAAGAGTTATACATTTTTTTTAAAAACCTTAATTATTCATAATTGTAACCTTGTGTCCTATGAGTTGTGCCGACGTGAGTTCTCTGGGTTCTCTTGTATTTTGTATTTTATTTACGAGTCACATCTTTTTGGACCAAAAATAGCCCTGATATATCTAGTCAGCCCTTTTAATGGTAAAAAACGCTGACACATACATATGCATCTTGATTTCCCAATATTTGAAACTGAAGCTGTTGCTAAACCCTGGAAAGCAAGTAACAGCTGCATAAGCACCTTGGGACAGATTTACAAGCCCTTTGCGCCTCATTTGCGCCGCCGTTGCGTCACTTCTGTGACGCAGCGGCGGCGTAAACCTTGCGCCACGTTGCACCCTATTTACAACGTGACGCATCTACGTCAGGTCAGGTTTCATGTGGGCGTTACGGCGCAGGGTGGGCGTTCCCTGCTCAGGTACGCCTCGTAAACGTGACGCAGTGAAATATACAAGATTTCACTGAGTCACTTATACGACCATGCTGCGTCAAAACCCTGCGCCTGTTTGAAGCAGGCGTAAGGAGTGACGCAGCATGTTAGGCATAGGGCGCCCCCGAGCCTTGCTGGAGCCACGTCGCGCTTGTGACGCGACTCCAGCAATGCGTCGCCTTTACGACGGGGGATGCGACACGCATCTGCCCATCCATGCGCCACGGCGCGCCGCATTTACAATGCGGCGCATCAGTGGTGGCGCACGGGTGGTTTTGCCTGTCGCAAGTCTTCTGGCGCATCCCTGCTGATTTGCAGAGATGCGCCAGACCTTGTAAATATGCCCCTTTGTTTTTTCATGCTCAGTATCACACCCTTGTTTTTATTGCAACATACTATTCATAATTTGATTCTAAAATGTGTTTTTGCAATTGATTTTCTGTGATTTCAATCTTCTCTATTTAATATTTCTGCTACTTATGTTACAAGGCTCCAGTGTTTTTTCACTTCCATAGTTGTTTGAACAAATTAGGAGTTGTTTTTAGAGCATGAAAAGCATAGCTCATGTTCATCATTAGGATTATCAAAGGAAAACCTCAAGACCAAATTCCTCTATGAAACATGAGTAATATACTTTCAAAACTTTGATAATTTACCAATTAATGATTTGAGGTGGTAACTAATTCCAAAAATGATGCTCTCATTAGGCAATTGTCAAGGGCACTGGAATTATGAGATTCTGCGGCTGCTGCATTTTCTGCATGATTATTGAATATTTGCCACATTTATCACAGAATCAATAATCTGCATAATCTGCACATTTTAACAAAAAAATTGTTTCTGGCTCAAACAGTTGGAAAATTACTAAAAGTGTTGCAACATCTATTTCTGGGCTTTGGAAGGCCTTTCACAAAGATTGACTGCCATCTTTCAGGTGCTTATGGCTGCATGTGCTTGTTAACCTAGTACAAATTAGGTGAACTCTTCACAAAAACTGTGGAAAAAGTACAAAACAATGAAGTATTGCTATCACAAAATGTGCTGCATTACCCAAATAATTTGCTTTTTTCTGCATAATTTAGTCAACCCTGCCGCATAATTTGGTCCTCCTCCCACACATAATTCCAGTGGCCTTGACAACAGTATACAAACAACTTGGGGTGGTAACTGATTCACAAAGGGGAAGATGTCCCCTTGGAAATAGTATTGAGCTGCTTCATAGGGAGCAGACACTGATTCAGGAAACTAATGCATGCTCTTCCTATATCGTTCCTTCTAAATGTCTTTTATTTTGTAGATAGCTTATGTCCTTTCAAGGCACATGGGCTGCTTCAAAAGAAATTCACGCAGAAGGAATGAGAATGCAGGTGTGGAGCAGGCCTGGGCAAAATTTTAATTATGCCGGAGTAATCAGAATAATTTAGACACGAAATAACAGAAAATGATGCGATTGCACCTGTTTGTGTAACTAGGACTCATTTGACACAAAAACCCTACGTCAAGAGCATAAGAACAACTAATTTAGTGAGCGCGAGCAGCTGCTGGCTTATGCTGTTCGTGTTCTGTTGCATTTAGTGTTATTTTCTAATCGCAAAATACACACTTGGGTCAATTTTGGACGCACAGGTGCATGTTGTCCTAAAAAAAAGCGCTAAATGCTGGGTCATGCTCCTCACGTTATTCCACGTAATCTCGCTTTATTATGGTGTAATATTGCATAAATTACGCTACAGCAAATTACGCAAGTAATGGCCACCCCTAGTGTGCAGTTCTGCTGCCCCTCGCAGACCTCCATATCTGCTTCCACTCATTAAAACTCATGAGAGAGGAGGTTTTATGAGCTCTTGTGAATGTACATTTTGCACCGCAATTGATTAAGTACATTGCAAAAAAACATGAAGCTTTGACAAAGGCCAGACAGTGTGCAGTTAGCACATACTGGTAGCATATCGGGACCCCCGGGCCTTATGTGCAAAAGTATTTCACAGGGCGGGTGACCGCAAACACCTTTTTACTATTTACAAGAGTCCTTTACAAGAAGAATTTGCAAATAGATATAGTAAGACAGACAACCTCAAAGGGTCTTTCCACTCATCCTTTTCCCCTCTAAGATTCGGTAATGATTATATGGATGTAGGGAGAATTTACTTTATTTGATTAAAATATAATCATAAAAGCTGGACATACATATCACACATATACAAAAAAGATAATTAAAATGTCCAAATATATTATAAAAATTCGAATTTTAAAACTAAGTAGCAGCAAAAATGTTAATGATGTAACAAGGAAATAAGTGTTACTGTCAGAATCTAAGAAGAAGGCCCAGAGTTGCAAGGAGACCCAGAGAGTGTAAACATTTCATTAAACAGCAAAAAATAGAATCCTCGAGATCGC
Source organism: Triturus cristatus (assembly GCF_964204655.1). Taxonomy (NCBI): domain Eukaryota; kingdom Metazoa; phylum Chordata; class Amphibia; order Caudata; family Salamandridae; genus Triturus; species Triturus cristatus. The sequence continues at coordinate 915,433,979 of NC_140587.1, forward strand.
ATACCCTAATATTGCAGGCATAGAGAGCACAGGGAAGACCAAAATAAAGTTTTGTGGGTCTACAGTTTTGTTTTAAACACCTGTGGCCCTCTTTAAAATTGCTACCGGGCCTGCAATTTGTTTGCAATTATATGGATGTATACAGTAACCCTGTAGGTACCTGGTTTAGAATCATTCTCAGACCTGCGGCCGATTGCCGATGGTAGTAAGAGCCGCCATTTTGTCTAATTACCAGTACGCACAAGCGTGTTTCCCGCGTGCCGGTGATTTATCACTGGTGAGAGAGTGACACAGAGTGCGTTATCGGTTGCTGGTGGCTTGCTCTTCCGAGTTGAGTGGCTCGCGTGTGCCTCAGGCTCGATTTCTCTCCGACAGACTGCTCTCGTTGAGGACTCCGGCCAGGCCCTGCCTGTCTAATTGATGACGCATGAACACAATGTAATCGAATGAGCAGAGTCTATCTCCCCGGTTCTGTCTGATGGCCCTTTTGTGATAAGATCATGCTGTTGCTGTTTTCATCGCTCTCTCTTTGTACGCACGTCGCTCTCTTCGCTCTGCTGCCTCTTCCGCCAATCTCACAGAAGAAACAGACATTATCCCTGTATTGGGAAATGTTGTGTTTGTTTTTGAGCTAAAAGAATTGTGTTTTTCAAAACATAGCTTGTTGTGGTTAGTCCAGTATGCACTGTAGATTAGCAAAAAACCTTTGGGGCGTGAATAAGTTAAAAGGTGAGTACCATCTTGCACAGAATCACAGATTTTTCATCTGCTACAGGTTGTCAACTAATATTACATTTGTAGTTAAATTAACCTCTGTATCAATGGCTTCAGTGCACTATTATGTAAATAGGGCTGCATGATTAGTTGTAAGGTTAGGTCTAGTTGTAGGGTTAAAGTTGCAGTTAGTGTTCTCTTTGAGCTTGGTTTCTGGTTAAGACTGTAGTCATTGTACCTTACATATGCGATCGATAGAGTTGTGGGTGGTCACTGTAGCTGTGGGCTGAGGTAGAGGCAGTGAGTGGTCCTTAATGTAGTTAAATATACCCTGTTTTTCCTGTTGTGAATATTCTTGCTGGTTTCCTTTCTTGCAGTCTTAAAATTGAAGTACTCACATCAGGAACAAGCATTTGCAATGCAATCGGTCTCACCTTTGGGACCTTATATGCATTTAGCTATGCAGCCATTGAGTCTGGGGAGTAGGCAGCACACCCGAAGGAGTTTATAGGGAAAAAAATTGAACTACACAATCGTTATCCCTCAAAAGCTGCATATATTTTTTACAGGCTAAAAGTCCACCATTACAAACAAGGTGAAAAACAGGGTCCCCCACTGGCGGCTCAAGTGAGACAGCAAGAAGCAATGATATGCATCCCTGCCAATATGAACAGCACTGGTGCTTAGTCCAGAAACTGAAGGATATAGCGTGAACCTTTGCTGCCTACTATGGTAACCTACATAGCGCAGAACTAATGCGAGATGAGAAATGGGAGAATAGATTCTTTGTCAACATAAAATTACCTCATCATAATAACGAGGGACAACTTCTTTTAGAAAGGGAAAAAACGAAGAAGGATATAGCACTTACCAACACAAACCTTTCCTACAACAATGCCCTAGCGGAGGACAGCTACCCAGGGGATTTTATAAATGGGCTATATAGATGAGCTTGTAGATACTTTTTATGGAGGCTTTAAGGAAGCAGACCAATCTGGCAGCCTTGCAACTCTCCCTAACAGGGCTCTGATTGCCATTCTCCCAAAACCCAGAAAAGCAGAGTCCAATCTCCCTGCTAAATGTGGACATTAAGATATTAGCGGGGATATTGGTGTCCAGGATGGTAAAAGCTAATACCAGCACTATTTCACCACTCACAAGTGGGCTTTGTGACTGGATGAATGTCATGTAATCACATGCACACCTTACATTAACTCTGGTTTGCCAAAGACACCTACGATGGCCCTATCTATGGACAGTAAGAAAGGGGTGACAGTATTGCATCAGCATATTTGTTCACATTTAGGAGATTGGACCTGGGAGAAGAGTTCATCTCCAAAGTCAAATAGCTGTATGATTCTTTCACTGCACAAGTCAATTGTGGGGTTGTTCTCTCATACCCCTTTGTCATGAACAGAGGGGTGAGCCAGGTATGCATACTCTCTCCAGTATTATTCCTGCTTGTGTTAGAGTCCCTAGCAGCTGGTATTCATTAGCCCCCCAACATTGTTTGCACTCCCACACCAGGGCCGCTAACCAAACAACTAGTACTAGTATGAGACATGACCGACTCCCTACACTCTTGAACCAAGAAAGGCATTTGTTAGCCTCTGCAATAACTGTAGCCAAGATATGTATCTTGAAGCATTAGCGGCCCCCCAGACACCCAAACAAGAAGAGTGGATTGTTGAGCTGTACAAGATGGCTTTGTATGAGAAACTCATTTATGAGTTTCAGGCCTTGGAGACCTTTTAACACATCTCATCCCTATTTCTCGCACACATCTGATACCTCCCAGAAAGGGTAACCTCATAAAGCTACAAATCCAGACTATTGTTAGTTGCTCTACCAGACAATGAGTTACAATCATCCCACTCTTTTCTCGTGTCTATATATCTGTATGTCTTGGAGTGGATGGATGACATGGTGAATGTGGTGTCTGAGTGGTGAGAGGTGATCAAGTGGTTATCTTTTGGCTGATGTTCGTTGGTTGTTATGGATCCTCACGCATCCATACATGGTGCCATACAGCCACGGGCCATCCTGCATCAATCACAGACTAAACTTCCACCTACCCACAAGACCCGTGTGCTCCTTCTCGTACACAGCTGCCAAGTCCTGACTCTTCGACGGAGACAGCAACCTCAGAGCCCAGATACCCCTAGAGGTGACAGTGCTGCGCTATGCAAATGCTGACTGATTAATTTGATAGATAACGTTGAATGCTAACTGTGCAAAAGCCGACCAAAACAGCTCGTTCAGTTCGGTATTGAGACGGATTACATGCATGTAGATTTGACAAGACAGAAAGGTAATTATTTATAGCAATTTATTTACCATGCACCACATATGAATAATGATGAATGCTTGCTACATTTACGGCAACTCTCATTGCAGATGATTGGCACCTAAGATTTCTGTTGAAATTCATATAAAAATAGAATTTTAGATTCAAATGGATCGAAAGTTAACCTTTATTAATTTGAAGACGTAATCACCACCAAAACGCAGTACTTCCACTAGCCCGGCTTAGCTGTACCACCATGCTGACCTTCCAGAATCAGGACAATTCCCAAATAGTTACTTTACCTCTGCTCAGTACTCCTCATGCATCCTGTCGCCTCTAATGCAATTCTGACTTTTAACTTATTGATAGGCTGAGGGGAGGTGCTATGATTGCGTCCAGTAGCGCCTCCGGACAATACATTCTTGAATGGCTAGAAAAGTGACCCGACCGAACAATACGGCACTCCCATCCCCAAAAGAACCACGCAGGCGCTGACCGGAAAGCCCGCCCACTGTCTCGAAAGGCTTCCTCCAGCCACGTGCAAGACGGGGTTGTACCGTTGTAGACTTGAGTACGCTCTTTGTACAGTGAGTGCCCTGAAGACGTACAGACAGTGACATTGGGGGCCATTGGTTCTGTTGTTGTGTAATATCTAGTTGTCTCACCTAAAATGTATTTCCACTGCCCTTCGGCTATTTTCGTAGCTCTTCCCTATTGGACGACTGCGTTCTAGCCACGCCCATTCTAGAAGAATGAAACTTTAGCAGACAGACGCATCAGCTCTCCGAACTGAGGTACGCTGTCCAAATTGGCCCCTCTGCCTAAATATCTGTAGGGCGCTGAACGGGCTCAGTTTGTTTACCTTGCCCTCAGCGCTGATTACTTGCACCGACAGCCTCGTTCGATGTCTAATAAATGTAGAAAATAAAATGCAAAGTAAAGGAGGAAAATAACGAGAATCCATGACTACGAACGGAAAATATGAGCGGAAAGAAATTGACATGGGGGAAGATAATGTAAGGGATGCAAACAAAAGATTGGAGTGAGGGGGAAGGACAACAAGCATTTGCAATGCATTAGGACTCGCATTTACGCAAGACCTATTGCATTGGAAAAGGGAGTACTGGCGGGCATGAAAGCACGAACAGGAGTGCGGGGGGAGGGGGTTGGGAGCCAAGAAGTCATGGACTACGGGAGGGGGGGAGGCACGGGAAGAAATTAGTGTTCAGAGTACAGGGGCAAGTAGCCATGGAAGGATACAAATGACAACATGGCCGTCATGAGGAGGGACTAACAAGCCTAAAACCAATCGGAAGGCAGCATTTAGGACCTAAGCCAATGAAAAAGATGGGCAGCGAGTGGGCGGAGCTTCCACGCCATACTGAATACTGCATGCCTCACAAAGCGAGCAGCGCATGCGCACTGCCGCTATAGGCTCGAGCTAAAAAGGATTTGCTAGCTCCAACCACATTATCTTCAGCCTCTTGTCCTTTCCTATTGTATGGTGCATTCTTTTAATGTTCCTGCACTTCTTTTCAGGTGTGTTGAAATATGTAGCAGTTTGAACTCAAGGCAAGACAAAGAGGGAAAACGGCAATGAGGTTTATCACAAGACTAGAAGAACCTTTTTATCCCACTATTTTTGTAGTTTTTGAAGCCATTTTTTAGTTGCTATACATGTTTTGGTTTTAGCTAGTTGTACACAGATGATTCTCAATTGTATTGGTGGAAAGGTGTAAAAATCATTTAATACAAATCGTGGTGGAGTAAGAGCAGGTTGTAGAAAACAAATAAAATTCATGTGATTTTTAGTCTAATGTTTGATAGAATCAAATACATTGTATTGTAGGGTATTGTATATATACACATATATATATTTATACTTATATATATTTATAAATATGTATATGCACACCATTTTGGCTTGACTATTTTAAATTTAAATTATGTTATGCATAGAACAGCCAAGATCTGGAGTCTAATGTTGCAGTCATCATTTGCACTAACCATCTCATCAAGCTTGTATCAATAGAGTGGCCTACCGAGGTGGTACTAATTTTCGCTAATGTGCTATTTGGCACCATTTTACACAGTGCAAAATGGTGCTATTTTCTCCATTTTTTTTAGTAGCAGATAGTGCCAGTGCCGTTTTTCTGCATCATTAATTACAATAAATATTTTATTGATATTGTTAGACCTGGCATCATTGGCATGAGTCTCTCCTCCATTTTTTTCTGTTGGCCTCCTCTGTTTACGATGTTTTTGCTGGAATATTGCTTTGGGCACTGTGCCACTGCTGATCAGTGCCACAGTGCAAGTGCTCCCTATGTTAAATTGATACATTGATTGGTGTTACCATGATCGGCTTGGTTGACTTACTGTTCAGACCCTAGTCTAGTGCACCACGTGTGCCAAGGGCATGTAAGTTAACTGCTGCTGGTGGGCTTGCAGCACTGGTTGTGCCACCCACAGAAGCAGCTTATAAAATGTGTCCCAGGCCTGCCACCGCAGAGCCTGCGTGCAGTCCCTGACTGCCATGTCGACTTGGCAAGGAAACCTACTTGCCAGTCTCTACAACCTTCACTTTGCCACATTTCAGACACCTCTATGGTAGGCCCTAGGGCTGGGTGCATTGTGGGTAAAAGGTAGGTCATGCCCTGATGTGTGTGGCATGACCTAATAGTGAATTACAGCCATTTTCGTTTTTCAGTATTGAAGGGCTACCTGCCTCCCTTAGGCCAGAGTGAGCAGACTGATTATTAACTCCATTATAATCTATCTGACTCAGGGAGCATGGTAGCAGGTCGAGTTTAGTATCCCTGAACTCAGAATTTAATAACACACCCTTTAGGATGGATGGTTTTTAAATTCTGTGTTTGGAAATAGCCCTTTTAGAAAGTGGCTATTTTCTTGTCCAACTATCCACCGGTCTCTGCTGGTTTGGTGTGTGTGTCAGGGGCTGGGTGGCTCCAGAGGTCTGAATGAGTCAGTGTGGGGTGAATGAGGCATCTACACTTAGAGTGGGGGAAGAGTAGTCCCTGATAGCCTGCCCTGCCTGACACAATGCTGGCTCCACCTCCTGCCGGGTGACTGATAGCCCTGCCCTGCCAGTGACAATACTGGCTCCACCTCCTGCTGGGCGGCAGATGACCCTGCCCTGCTCAGTGAATAGGCCAGGTGCCTTGGCCTGGCAACACCCACAACAAACCCAGGATGGGGGGAATTTCCCTGCTTGGACAAAGGGAACAAAGCAGAAAAGGGGTATAAGAGAAGGACCCCTGAACCAAAGAACTTAGATCACTTCTGACAAGGAAACCTCTACCAAGGACAAGAAGCCTGCTGATCCAAGGACTTGCCTCCCCCTTCTGCCAGTGTGCTGTTTGCTGGGGGGAGCCTGAAGCTGCTTCTTTATTTTTGCCAAGGGACAAGGAGAGAGGAACTTGGTGTGTACTCTCAAGCTTGCAAGAAAATCTCCAAGGGCTGGAAGAGTGCCAGCCTCCTGTTGAAATCACAGGGCCAAAGGACTTCACCCTCTACTGAATTGCTGGTTGCTGGAAAGTGTTATTTCCAGTGCACAGGGGAAATCTGCAGTCTCGACGTCGCCGACGCCGCCGAATCCAGCTCGACATCGTGAGTAATGGCTCCAGTGTTCCGAGCCTTCGACGCCGGCCGCCGGGCCCGATCGACGCCAGTAGCGACGCCAGTGAGTAGTGAGTTCGGCTCCAGCTCCAAGTGACCCCGTCTTGACGCCGGTATCGACGCCAGTGAGTAGTGAGTTCGGCTCCAGCTCCAAGCGACCCCGTCTCGACGCCGCTGCTGATCGCATCGACGCAACGCCCTTCTCGACGCCGTGAGCGCTGCTCCGGCCCGACACCCCTTGACGCCGCTGCGGATCGACCCGAATCCGAGGCACGATCGACGCCGACCTCGACGCCGACATCTCGACGCCGTGGATCATCGTTTTCTTCATTTCCAAAGGTACTGTGTTTGTGGGTTCTGTTGCAACTCCAGGCTCAACGTAGCGCTCCTCGCGGTCGACGCCGAACCTTGGGAATATCGTAAACTCGACGTCGTGTGACTCCTGTGGGGGTCACATTGTTGCCAGGAACTGTGTTTCAGAAGAATATTTACTTTTGTTGCTAAAGAACTATTTCCTAAGAAGAAACTTTACCTGAACTATTATTTTTCCTTCCAAAGAGTATTTATTAAGATTGTGGTATATTTTTGTCGTTATTTGGTCTTGTGCTAAGCCTTATATAAAAATACTATTTTTATAATAACTCCTGTGTTGTGTTCATTTGTAGTGTATTCACTTTATTACTGTATGTGGTCATAAATGCTTAACACACTGCCTCTGAGATAAGCCTGTCTGCTCTGCCAAGCTTCCAAGGGGGTAAGCAGGGGTTATCTGAGTGTGTAATCCCCTTGCCCTGACTAGAGAAGGTGGGTCCCTATTTGTCAGAAGTGTATACCTCTGCCAACTAGAGACCGCCGGTTCTAACAGATATGCTAAAAATATGAACACTAAAGAGCATATTTACTAACATTTCACACAATCGTGCAACGCAGTGCAGCAAGGCAACTTGCTGCGCTGCATCAATAGGAGACATCAGAAATGCACCTTATTTAAAAAGATATGGCACATTTCTGTTGCCTCCCTGCGCTGGCAAACTGTGTGCTTCCTAGAGCCAAAGCAGACACCCTTGCCTTTTTGGTACAAGGGTACCTGCGTTACAGACAGGATTGTTTTGTTAAAAAAAGGACACACTCCTGAACAAAAACAATCCCTTAAGGCATTTTCCTCTTACTATGTGTGATCTTGAATACCTGACACAAAGAAAAATTAACGAGTAGAAATAAAGATATTTCTCCTTTTTATGCCTGGGTTTGGGAGCCGTACTATTTTGCCGCATTCCCAGGTTTACAACTCCTTGTGAATCTGGGAATGTTCCAAAATCCATGGATGGATGTGTGAGAATGCCCATGCTACACCCACAGAACGGCTCCCTGCCACAAGGTAATGCAAGGCAGCTAAATGCTTTGACTTGCGTTACTTTGCGTTTACTAAACCATGCAGCACCAATCAAGGTAGCTTTGTGTGGCTTAGTAAATCCCAGTTAAGGGGTTAAGTTGTCCTTGTGCCACCTTGTGTGATGCAAAGACAACAGAGGCCCCTATTAAACCCGTCCCATATATTTTTGCTGCCACAAAGCAGTAATGACTGTCAAAAATATAAATGGGGTAATCAGCACACCTTTACAATATTCTAAATAGCACATCAGTGCAAATTTGTACCACTCAGGTTTTTTACCACATTAAAGAACCACTCGGGTCAATGATTCCTTATAAACAAGTGTCCAAATTTGGATGAAAAGCTCTCTGGACAACAAAAAGTTCTCTGTGCAAAAACACATGCAAATAGCTGGAAGAGAGAATTTGTCTTGGGAGCAGACTGGTATTCATTCGTGATTTGCAGTCATCATTGCTGATATTAATGGAATGTTGTATCATTATGATATGATTTGTCTGCTGCTGAGTGGTGTCACAGAGGGGTTTTTGTGATGAGGCTCTGCGTGGAACATAATTACCGGGTGCCTGCACTCTAAGGGGCATATTATCAAGGGCAGTTCCACCGCTTTAGCGGTACTTTTAGCCGCTAAAGCGGCGATAATCCCATCGCCCCATTACCAAGGCGACGCTAACATGCATCAGCGCATGTTAGCAGCCAAATTACTAACGCCATGCATCTTAGCGATATACATCGCTAATGAGATGTAAAGTAGGCGTTCCCTCCTAGGACAAACAGTGCAATGCCCGCAAAACCTACATCGTGCCATTACCAACACTGCCCCTGAACAGCGAAGCGATGAGAAAAGTCGCGCTAAGCCCCCATCATCTCAATATTCTATCGCCTGAATGAAACCTGACTTGCCATTAATGCCTATGGGAAGTGAATTGTAAGGTTAAGTCCACACTCCCCTATTACCATGCTTGACATTAGCGCTGTGAAATCATTGCAGGATTTCACACGCTAATGTTCATTATCGCAGTCTATGACAGGATTTCACATCGCCTGTCAGCTAAGCGTTGCTAATACGCTGCTGACACGGCGATGAAATCCAGCGATAGCCGGCGATAATTAATATTGCGCTAAGCACGCTTAGCGATATTTATCATGGACTGTAGATAATATGCCACTAATAACGATAATCCACCACCCTGTTTTGCATCTTTGGTGCACTAAAACAGACTATCCAACCACAGTGCCCGCTTCTTTCAGATACTAACTCACGACAATCCACTGTACCCTTGGTATACTAAATGACCATACTACACTACATGACAACAATGCACTACAGCCCCGGGATACTGGCATGTCACATAGTACTACTCCCATTAGACACTAGCTCATCACACTCCACAGCATCCTGTGGACCTAATTCACAACACGCTGCTACCTTCTATGGACATTAGCCTTCTGCAGTTTGTCTTAGAGACTCTGATGCACCATAAATCACTGTATCCTAGAACCAGGAAGCCTGAAAACAGCACTTAATCCTATGGATGTTAACTCATAGCATTGCCTGGTATCCTAGAAACACTTGATCACTGAACTGCAGTGCAGTTCAGTGACACAAATCTATCACGCTGCATTAACTCCTGGAGCAGTAACCAACCATACTGTTCTGCTGCCCTGCCTTCTACGCACTCTAGTCCAATTCATCACACTACATACTAGTCACAATAACCCCATAAATTGTGTCCTAGAAGCTTCCTCCTACCTCACATCACTGTACTCGAGTGACACAAAGCCGCCACATTTCACTGCATTTTAAGGCTACAAACTAACTGAACCTCACTTTATCTTAAGGATGTAAACCCACCTCACTGCTTTGCATCCACATCAACTCCACTGCAGCTTAGGGGTTGTAACATGTCCTTCTGCTACATCCTTGACACACTTATTCACAATAATGCAGCATATGCTTCCAAAGTACACATACCAGCTGCACTACCCTGAATCCTATGGGCACAAACCTATAACATTGCACAATATTTTGAATGTTTCAACACTGAACACTGCATCCTCCAAGAATCAATCCATCCACTACATCATACGAATCCTTTCTCGCCACACCCGCGATCCAGCTTTACAGCTCCTCCACTTCTTCACTCAGCGCTCTGCAACTTCGAACATATGAACTTGATTCAAGTAGTTAATAAACATGAAGGCTTCAAATGTACCAACCTGCAAAGCGAATTCCCTGAAGTTATGGACATCATCAATGCTTCAATTCAACAGGGAAAGGTGCCTGCTGTGCTACAACAATCATTCCCCCACCTGCCTAAGAAACATCACCAGACCCTACTATCCTTTCTATTTCATACCAGTCTCCCACCTGACGTTTATTAGCAAACTTCTGGAAAAGGAAATCACCAACCAACTTCAAGATTACATGGAAACTATCAACATACTACATAATGACCAATTGGGCTTCAGCACTGTCGTAACAGAACTTCAGGGGGACCCCTGCAAATTGCATGGAGGAGGGGAAGGCTCAGTCAGGAACTCTTAGGCCCATCCATGCACAGTGCCAGAGGGGGGCCTCTTGGAGATTGGGTCCCCCCGCACTGTGGGGGCTATTGTTATGCCACTGGGTTTCAGGTCTGGAAAAGGAACTGAAACAACATTGATAAGTGTTTCTGAAAACATCTTCTAAGCCATTGACTCTAATGAGCCACCAGGACTGGCTCCCCTAGTTTGCTCAGCTGCCTATGGCGCCGTGGACCACCACAACTTGATAAACAGATTCAGAGAGTGGCTTAGCCTGTCAAGTGCTCCCCCAGATAGGATCACATCTTACCTGTCTGGCAGGAAACACCAAGTCAAATTTCTGGAATCCATAAAGAAACCATTGCACTGCAGAGTTCCCCCAGGATCATCGCCCTATCATTTATTATTTACCCCATAAATGTGCCCCTGGTACAAACCATTGATCCTTATCAGCTCCAGTTACAGCTATATGTAGAGCAGCTTCAAATGTTCCTCAATTCAAATCAAAATGCTGTTGACCAAAAGAAATTTCCAGCATGTTTGGAGCACTTTATATCTTGGATAAAGACCATTTTAGTATGCCTCAGTGGGGATACAACCAAAGTGCTCATGTTCAATTGCAAGGGAAAATGCATCAATGCTTTTCCATTGAGTTAGCCAAAATCCTTGGGTCCACCTCCAACACAATAAGTAGACACAAAAAAACTGTGAATTATTTTCAAAAAGGATATTTCTTTTGACCTTCGGATAAACTACTGCTAAATACTCCCTATATAAGTGCACCAACCCGCAACTGTCCTCTGTTGAGAAAACATCAGATCTCTCCTCCTGCCCTAGTTTACTGAACTTACAAGATCATTGATACTCCCTAAAATTAGGGGGCCTCATTTATGAGAAGTGGCGCATCGCTGCTTGATAGCAGCGATGCGCCACTTCTCAGTGTGCCCTCCTTGCGACACCAATGATGTGTCATATTTACAATTTGACGCATCATGTCGCAAGGAAGGACATATACATCAGTATAACTGACGTATCTGTCAGCACAAAAAGTGGTGCATTGTTGGAGTTGTATCGGAAGCCCGACGCAACTCCAGCAATGTTCCTTTCACATGGGGCAATCCCCATGTGAAAGGGCCTGCGTCACTCTTACGCCTGCCATGAGGCAGGTGTAAGGTTGTGAGGCATTGGCGTCCTAGAAGTGGCGCAGTGAAATCTCATAGATTTCGCTGTTCCACTCCTACGACCCTTTCTTGTGGGGGAACGCCCACCCTGCATACATTATACCTGATGCAGGTATAATGTAGCGCAGGGGCTTACAAAGTGATTATCTGCCTAGATGCGTCACTTCGTAAATATGGCGCAACATGGCGCATTATTTACGCCTTCACTGCGTCACTAAAAGTAACGCAACGGCGGCACAAAACTGGCGCAAGGGGCTCATAAATAAGCCCCAGGATATTTTACCAGTAGTTATAAATGCCTGTAAAGCTCTCAGATTCAAAAACAACAAAAGATACAAACCAAGCACCCAGAATTTACCTTCAGCTCAGAAAATTCAAACCAACCTCGCTGTCATTAACCCCTTTGGTGCCACGCCCTTTCCCCCTCCTGTGCCGGGCGTTTCCCACGCGAGTGGGTTTCATGACGAGATAGTCTCGTCATGGGCACAGCGCGACCGTGCTCCATGACGAGACTATCTCGTCATGGGCACAGAAGAGGTTAATGAACCATCATTGGCTACCGGTACAACAAGATAAAGTTCAAAATAATTTTGATCATGCTTAAATCCTTACACAAATCTGACACCACTTATCTTCAACCATTGACTGCCAACAACAAATCTTAACTCGACCATTGCTTATCAGCTCATTCAATATATGCTAATAGGCAAACATTCTGAGTTAAATCATTAAAATAGATAGTGCCACAACTCTGGAATACTCTACTACTGCACTGTGAAGTCTAGAAGACCACCAGCAAATGCAGCAAAATCCTAAAAACCAGAAGCGTGCGACACACCACCTGCCTATAAATCCATCATGTAAAGATTTTTACTGTTTCCTTTTACAAATGTTTTGAATTCTATATACACATTCTTTCTTCTTTTAATATAATTTACATTTTGTTCCTGACAATGTCCTCCTCTGCTCTCCCATACTTCCTACTCTCACAGTTCTCTCAAGAGACCAGTTTCGCAACATAAAAGAGATTTATAAAACTCCTCACACACCCTGTATCCTAGGGTCCCTAATCCCCCACAATCCACTATATGCTATGGACAATACTTGCCCACACCCAAGTATCCTAGAGGCATTGACTCACTGGACTGCACTGGGCGATGATAAAACACAACAATGCACTGCATCAGAAAGACAATTACCAACTACACAACTTTACAGCTTAAGTAATCGAACCGATTACACGACCATGCACGGGGAGACAACTAATCCATCATATTTCCATTCATCGTGGAAGTATTCTTCCACAATAGTGCATTGCACCATGGGAAAACTAACCCACGAAACCTGACTGCGTCATAGGCACACTAAACCATTGCACTGCTCCGCATCCAGGGACTCACACCCACTGCGATTAATCCTAAAAACAGCGAACCCCCACAGTACTCTGCATCCTTGGAACACTTTACCTCTACCATTCCCCTCATCCCATGAATCCTAACTCACAACATTGCACTGTGTTGTGGGAATATTTCCTAGTGACGCTGACCACTTAATTCCTTTGAATACTAGTGGTGTTAACCCACACGCTGAGCTGAGTACTAGCGACACTATCAACCATACTTTATGGACATTGCACTGTATCCCAGGGACATCAACCACTGCACTCCACTGCATTAATACATAGATAGATAAGTCTACAACATTGTCACCTCAAAGCACTGCCTAACCACGATGGACTGCATTCCTGGAACACTAACCCACCACTCTCCACTGCCCCATGGGAAGAAATATTCCACCACACTGCATTGCTCCTGGCATGTTAGGCCACCCCACTGCACTAAATGCTTTGTCAGCTATGTGAATGCACAGTAAATCCTAGAGACATGTATCCACCACTGTGTACTGTGTTCTAAATACCCTCACATGCCATACTAAAATGTATCTCAGGGATGCTAGCCCACCACACTTCATTACAGCACAGGGACAATAATCTACCACAATGCATTACATTCTAGGGACACAAATTCACCAATTTGGATAACACTGCATGAAGTTTGACCTGCTACATTGTATCATCACAGCATTAATTCATTACACTGAACTATAATATTACTAACCATCTACACTGCATGTGCCCTACTGGTGTTAACCCCCACTAACCCTGACATTGCATTACATTCTAAGGACACACACCATTGCATCCTAGTGACAGACATCATCACAGTGCACAGCATCTCATAGACATTAACATTAACACTAACTTTGCATTTTGTGTGCTCCATAGTACGACACTGCACTATCTCCTAGGGACTGTAATTTACTATACTGCTCAGCATCCTGGAGACACACAGCCCTGCATAGTGAGCACATTATTCCATCACACTGTACCATAGAACATTAGGCAACCACACTGCACCACACCTTAAGAATACTTGCTCACCATCCCACACTGGAAGGCGACCTTGAATCACTAACATAGGCTATTACAGTATGCAGCAGTGGAACGAACAACCTGCACAGACTGTCAGTGCATAGGAAAGGGGCTACACTAGATAACACTTCTGCTGCAAGAAAGTGTAGACGTGGGAACTGCCGAAAACAATACCCAACATAACATTACATATTAGTCCAGAGCATTCTAATTCACACATATAAAAACAATATAGCAATTTTCCCCATTTATTACAAAATATATCGCATAAACATAAATATCAAAAAGTACTTGGTCTGACATGTTTGATACAAATGGAGTCTAATAGTGCATTTCAAAGCACAATTTCCACATAAATGTGCTAAAAAGCCTTAGGCTCTGGAATGACACTCATTAAATATGATATGCCAAGCGAAGGAAACCAGGCAATCCCCATGAGTTCAACTAATTTTCTTTTCAAAATGTCCTATGGGTGCCCCTTATGCCAAGATTCCCATCAGTGACCAGTGCCAGCATTTTACCAAAGGTGCCACCTGATGTAGCTCAGATTTCATCTGGATTCAGGCATTGCTTTAGCTTTGTGTTTCAGACAGACTGCATTTAAATTGGCAGCAGATTTTGGTGCAAGTGAAAAACACCTGGCACATGAAATGTGAAATGAGGCCTAGTCAAATGCTTTTTAAAAGAGGCACTTTTGGTGCATGCAAAGTGAAAGACATGAAATGAGGCCTGGTAAATGCTTTCAGTCTGAAATGTCTGTGCTGAATTAACATGTGTTTTTGCAGTGTAGAGAAACTTGTGATTGCAGTTTCCTCTTTAGCTTTGAAGGTAATCATGGAATATGTTCTCTCTTCCCAGCTCCTTTCCTTGTAATCTACACTCCCTGTTCCTGTCTCAAGAGACTTTGGCTTTGTTGCATATTTAGACAATGCATATTCAGTCCATAACACATCTTTTTATAATGTGTATTAATTAATGCACCAACACTACACAAGGGGCAAAAGCATTTTGCATGAAAAGCTATCTAAAACATAAGAGCATGTTGCTATAAGTATGTATTAACTGCTTGCGCTTTGAAATTTCCCATCAATGTGCCAGTGCCAGCATTTTGCCAAAGGTGCCACCTATGCCAAGAATTTCCTCCAGTGTGTCAGTTCCAGCATTTTTGCCACAGGTGCGCAATGCCATTTTCTCCTCTAGTATGCTAGCAGCAGCATTTTGCCATGGTTCTTCAACATACAAGCATTGCCTTCAGTGTGAAGTGCCAGCATTGTGCCATAGTTGCGTCTATAAACCAAGAAGCATGCCAGGTCCAACAGCAGACTCGCAAGCATAACAACATGTTCTCACTCATGGCTCACTTACATTCACGTACTCACACTCTCTCTCATTTCACTCACACTCACCCTTGCTCATTCACTTGCACTCATTTGCACTCATTCGTTTTCACTCAGTTTCTTGTACTCTTTGACCCTGCCTGACTCACTCTCCTGCTCACTCTTACACAGACACATTTATACTTTCTCACTCACTCACTTGCACATACGCACACACAAATTCCCACATACACACATACCTGCTGACACAGGCATATGCTTTCTCATCCAAACTCTCACAATCCCAAAGGCACGCACACAACATACATTTAAAAACATTTTATTTTACTTACCTAAGATGCCAGTGAAGGTCCAGCTCCAGATCCTGCTGTTGCATCTTTTATTACACCTATAGTGGATGATAGACTATTAGTCATTATTGATGCATTAAAACATGATCAGAAAACAAGGAGGTTGAAGCATGATGTTGATAATGCAAGAAACCCTTGAGCTCTTGGGACTCAACGTTTTTATCACTTCTGAGGCCAGGGGTCGCAAAGGCAGTGCCAAGGATAGTAAGGGACAAGTCAGGAGTTGCAGCTGCGATCCCTGGCGACCCCTAAATGATGTCCATGATCTCTAACTCATCATACTGCACTGAATCCTGTTGATATTAATACACCTTGCTCCAGTGCATCCTAGAGACGGTCACCCATCACACAGCACTGCACCATAGGGGAACCAACCTATTACACTGCTTTGTATCTCAGTGGTGCTAACCCGTATATATGTTAAAAGGAACAGTATTGCGTATTTTTATTTTTACCACAATTTCCCTTGGTCCTATCAGTTCAAATGATATTTTGTAGCTAACAGTTAAAAAATGCTTTTATTTGTGCTGGTGTGTTTTTGATCTACTTGGTTGTGTGTGCTGCTTGCATTGTTGCATTTCTGCTTTGTTTGACGGTTAGCCATTTGAGAGATGTTGTTTCCCCCTGAGAGGTCTTCCTGCCTGGGCTGGAGTGGGAACCTGACCTTAGCTAAAATCTCTTTTGGTCACTCTTCCTTCTCAACCTCACATGTGGATTCCTAACACCTAGAGAGCAACTAAAGAGAAATAGAACCCAGTTAACTTACCAGTGCCAGTGGTTCAACCGATCATTGAGATTACACCTGATTCTCTATTACCTATCACTGTATCCGGTATGCTTATTTTATGATCTTGTTTCTTGATGAAAAAAGTGGAAACTGAGGTTTAGTGGCACAGTGTGGCATTATGGGGGGCTCACGCTGGGGAGTACTTAGGTCTGCATGGTATCACTATTTGCTTTCATACCTTTTGAGGATTATGTTTTTTTTGACAGGAGGTAAGTAGTCAAGAATGCAACTTGCTATATGTATCTTTCTTGAGGAGCTATCAAACTGTCTGTTCTCATGTTTCTCTGTAGGGCTTCTGTTACATATGTCGCTGTAGGGTCTATTAGTTGTATGAGTGCATTGTAAAAGGCTCACTTAAAATAAATGAACACAATTTATGCACACGTGAATATTGTTATGTTTTGTTACGATAATATGCTGTGCCATTTTACGTCTGACGTTAGCCAGACCCTTTTGATTTTACTAACATTTTATTCCTATTATACATACTCTTAGAGAAATCAAAAGGTCTGGCATTAATTTATTAATAGGAGAGGATGTGGCATTATGGCCAAAGCTGCGGCTTTTAGAACTGGAAATCTAGGTTTGTGTCTCGATGTCGGCTCAACAGCTTGTGATTTGGGGCAAATTACTTAATCTCACCGTGCCTAGAAAAAATGAATGTGATCTTGTGTAATGTAGCTGATGCTCATGCGAAGGATTCCCGTACCTTCAGTTCGAGTTCGCGTTATGTAAAACTGCAAAAAAAGAAAAACACAATAATGTAGTTCCTTTTAGGGGCTTTCAGCCAGCCATCTTCATCCATTGGCCTATTGTTGTGCCATTCACATTTGTCTTTCACCCACTACAGCATACTGCATGGTTCAGTCCACTTCAGCCATTGACACATTTCACAAGGAGCACAACCACACACATAACGGTTCACTTCAGCCAGGGACTTCTCTGTCAATGTGTGCTTTTTTGAGGCAAAAAAAATATTTTTGCTTTAAGCCACTGTTTTTAGGTCTCGCCTAGCAACGTAGCGCATGCGCTGCACGCCTTGGCGAGACCTATCGTCGTCGGTTTGTTGGCCGAAGGGGGACAGGACATGTGCACGCGTGTGGAAGACAGGAGATGTGCACGCATACAGCTTGCGGCGTTATCACAACTCCTGCTCACACCATACGCGTGCACATCCCCTGTCCGGGCGCGGCGCGCTTACGTCAGCTGCTTCCATTTACCAGCTTGTGGTCAGACAGCATTCCACTCGTCGCTGCTTGTTGATGTTAGATGGCATCGTCCAGCACTGCGTGTGTTTGTACCGGACTAGTCTTTCAGGCTTACAACTTCCACTGCTGTGTTTTTCCAGAGATAGTGTTTCTGCATGAAAAGTGCAGAGATAATGCCATGCCTTTGTTCTTGTGCACATGAATGTATGTATGATATGTGCGGCGACATCTACATAAAACTAAAAGTAACTGTGCTGAACTGAAAAAAAAAGTTGACTACCAGCACATAATGCAGATATGGGCGGCCACTTTTCTACATTTTATATGCGCACAGCTTTATTAATTAAGATGCCTCAACATGAAGGAAAAACGATGCCACACGGTGTTGTTGATACCCACTCTCATCCATAGAGTCTGCACTCCCGCACTCTCACCCAAGCTCTGCGGCTTGTGCTACACTGAGTACGTCCATAGCCACGACCTGCATTCATGTGCCAGGCATGTGCCACGCTCAGCATGTCCTGAATCATGCTTGGCCAGGCTGTGCACTGCCAAAGCCATGGTCTGAAGGCCCTGTGAAACGCTCAACACATTCTAAACCTCGCAGTGCATTCCTGTGCTTGCTGTGCACTGCCTAAGCCTTGGTCTGCAGACTGCAGGCTCTGTGCCATACTCTGCATGGTGTGCCATGTTCAGCACATCCTAAACCGTTTTCTGAATCCCATGTCAGGCTGTGCAACGCAAAATCCATGGTTTGCAGACCCTGTGCCATGCTCTGCACACTATGCCACACTCAGTCATCCTATACAATGCTCTGCATACCTGTACCAGCCCATGAGCCACCTAAGCCTTATTCTGCAGGTCCTGTGCCAGGCTCTGCACGCTGTGCCACGCTAAGCACGTCCTTCTAAATTATGCTCTGCCCCGCTGTGCACTGCCCAAGTCCTGCTCTGCACTCCCTGTCTCATGCTCTTCAACCTTCAGCCACTGATAGTAAGTCTTAAACCACGCTCTGCATCCCAGTGCCAGCCTGTGCACTGTCGAAGCCTTGGTCTGCAAGACCTGTAGCAGCCTCTGCACTCTGAGCTGCACTGAGCACGTTTTACACTCTGCTCTGTATCCCTGCGCCAGACTATACCCTGCCTAATCCATGGTCTGTAGGCCCAGTGCCACGCTCTGCATCCCAGTGCCAGCCTGTGCACTGTCGAAGCCTTGGTCTGCAAGACCTGTAGCAGCCTCTGCACTCTGAGCTGCACTGAGCACGTTTTACACTCTGCTCTGTATCCCTGCGCCAGACTATACCCTGCCTAATCCATGGTCTGTAGGCCCAGTGCCACGCTCTGCATCCCTGCGCCAGGTGGTGCACTGCCTAGGCCATGGTCTGCAGGCTCTGTATCATTCTCTTCATCCCTGTGCCAGTTGTATAGCACATAAGAGACATGATCTGCCGGCGCTGTTCCATGCTCTGCTTGTGGTGCCACTCTCCGCACACCCTAAACCACGCTCTGCATTCCCTCTGCCAATTGTTGCAACCCCTGAGCCATGGTCTGCCACTCTCTGCTAAGCTCTGCATGTACCACGTCAACTACGCACTACCTGACGTCATTCATACGCACCACATCATTAATTCTGATCTCCGCTCTGCGCACCTTGCTCTGCGCTCTTTTAGCTGCCCTCAGCACACTCACGTGAATATATTGCGTGTTCCAATCATTCTTTACGGACCTCAGCTTTGCATGATTCTACCACAGACCATCTTCTGCTTGCTGTAATCGACATACACTAGCTTGTGCTGGGCACACCCTTGCCATGCGCTGCACAACCTGGCTAAAACTCAGCATGCCCTGTGTGCCATTCCAACCACACTTTAGTAGGAGCCCCGCAGGTGTCTGGTTTGGCTTTGCACAGCCTTTGCCAATGTCGGCTCTGAACAACTACAGTTGCACTCTGCCAGAGGTGGTTCTTGGGGTGTAATGCAGGTCTCAGATGCGCCTGCGGTCAGAGGGTACCTCAAACACTTCAGGGACTTCCATCCTTTCAGAGGGGGCCCATTACGCCCCAGGCAATCAATTTCTGTGAGATATGGGATGTTCCGGGGTCTCTCTTACCCTTCTGCAGGGGGACCAATCCTTTGCTAAGTGATTAGACGTCTTTGAAAGTATGGGGACATCATTGCACTAAAAGAGCAAAGTCGATTGAAGTCAAAGTGTTCTCATTCAAGAAATTTTTAAAAATTACATTTTATAAGAACATTTCCACATACAATTGCACCCACGTAATGTTCAAATACTTTCATGGTGTGCCAAGCAAAACTCACCCATCATAGATGTGCTTGGAGTTTTACCTGCATCAAGATTTTTTTCCATAAAGCTGCAATATAATATAGATACTTAAACGGACTGTCAGCCAGCCTTCTTCAACTATTGGTCTGTTGTGTCAATCACATCTTTCTTCCGCCATTACTAAATTGGGCTATAGGTCATCCTACTTCAGCCATTGGCAGACTTCAAAATGAGTGACAGCATTCTGTTGTTTCGCAAAAAAGCACATTCACACGAAGTAGTTCTCTTCACAACCAGGGTCGTTTCAGCACTGCGTGCTTCACAAGGTCCAAACAAAATATTAGTTTCAGCCAATGATTATTTTTAGCACCGGCGCACCCCACCTCATCGCCAGCGCAGCCACACCTCAGCAGCAACTCACAACCAGCTCAGCATCACTCAGCACCATCTGAACATCAGCGCATCACCACCACCTCAGCATCACACAACATAATTAGACTCCACATAATAACACTTAGTGCAACATAATTAAACTCCACATATTTACACTCAACTCAATATAACATAAAACACCCCACATAAATACACTATACCACATATCAGCAATCCACATAAAGGCACTCCACCCCATTACACATATTCCCAATAAGCATAATTTCACTCAACGCCACACAGTTACATGCCACACAATTAAGCTCCACACATTTCAAATACACACCACATAATTCCATACCACACTACATATTTCAACTACACAATTCCACAACACGCCACATACCTCCAATACACACCATAAATTCCCACATCTTGCTACAAGCTTTCACAGCTTACCACATAATTTAAGTCCACAACATGCCACTACACAACACACAATACATTTCCACATAATTAACTCCATAACACAAAATCACACTCTATGTAATTCCACTATGGTTAATAACATTTAAATACTAACCACATAATTCCAAAGCACTCCGTACCACATATTTCTACTACACTACTCAACACCGCACCATACAATCCCACACCACATAATCCACATATTTCCACTACACAACTCGACACCACACCACACCACACAATCCCACACCACATAATTCCAAAACAATTCCAAAACAACAAATCTTTAACTTGCACTTCCACCAACCCTATCATCTCTCCCCCACACACCCACTGCCCCGCTCATCTCTCCCTCACACAATCACTGCCCCTCTCATCTCTCCCTTACACTACCACTACCCCTCTCATCTCGCAATTCCACTGCCCCCTCTCTCACTGTGCAATGGTCGACCTCCCCTCACTTTTCTGGGTGCCCTTCCTGCTCATTCCTATCTCTCTCAATCATACTCTCTCTCACTTTCTCACGCACTCCTCCCGTCTCTCTCATATTGGTTCACTTCAGGTCTTCAAGCACAATTTCCTTTTCATGCCTTCTCAACATTTCCGTCCCTCAAACACAAGCTCTGCTCCTGTTCTTAGGGTCTCTTCTGTGTACCCAGGCGCTCCCTCTTTATGCATCTGTACCCTGCTGTCTCCTTCTTTCTCTCTTTCTCACACACTCTTTCTGCTCCTCTGTCTGGAGTTCATTCACCACTTCGTGCACAAACTACCTATACCTCTCTATCTTCCTTTCTATCTATTCTGTGCAGCTCTCACCCCTATCTATTCACCATGCCACATATTTCCACTACACAAATATCCTACCCACCACACAAACCCACCCCACACAATTTCACAACTAATTCCAATTCAAGCCACAGCACATACATCCACTCCAAACCAAAACACACGGGTAAAAGACATTGGGGCATATCATCGAGGGGCGACGATAATATTATTGCCGCTTTAGAGCCCGTTTTCACATTATCATCAAGGGCACGCTAGCGCGTGATTCCTTGATGTATTGCCCCTTTTTCACACGCCTCGCCTCGCATTGATAATGAGATGCAAAGGAGGCGTGGCTGTGAAAACAATATGGGATAATATCGCGAAGGCAGCTTCGCGATATTATCAAGGAGGATTAGCGATATATAAAATCGCGTTAAGTATGCCTTAATGCAGGAATTTAACGTCTGTTAAATTCCTGACTAAGGCATACCTAACATGGGGGGTGGATTGTGTGGCTAAGACCACAGGCCCTATCATCTAGGATATCGACGTTTTCCACCATGGAAAACGGCGATATCCCAACTATCTCTGGAATTTTTATCGCCTCGGCGATGCGCATTGTTGATAACGCGCTAACCGGGCGATAAATTCCAGAGATAACCGGCGATAAATATGCAAGCGCTAAGCTCGCTTCGCGATATTTATCGCCGGCCCTTGATAATATGCCCCATTGTCATTTACAACGCTATTAGTTCTAACTCAAGCAAATGCAAGACCTATTGCATTGCAAATGCTTGTGTTAGATGGTGGAGGCACAGCAGCTTTCCAAATAATAAAGTTTTACAAAACTCATGACAAAAAAACAAGCATTGACAAAGCCAAAATGCTGGCAGCCAATGCCAGACCTGTTGGTTTTGCCAAAGCTTGATATATTTAAGGTACCAAACATGCCACCTGAGTGGAAAATAGTTTTTATAGTCCTTTGAAATAAAATAAACTCATCAGTTTGCAAAACGACTGGAAGTCATTACTTCTTTGTCCCTCTGGCTGCTGATGAATGTACGAAATCACCACGTAGTCTGCAATAACAGCAACAAAATTAATGTTTTGTTAAATGTCAGAAAATGCCATTTATCCGGCAGTGGCTACCGAGGATGCTAATTTCCAAGCTTAGCATCCCATTGCGGTAATAACTTGTATACCTATGGATGTATTAGGTGGAACACTTTCTTTTCTAAATTGAAATTACTTTTCTAAGCACCCCTCAGAAGAAGCAGAGCTTGGGACGCAGGGCAACTCATTAAAACATTTTATATTCACCGCAGTGGGTGCGGCATAAACTTCAGTCGCCACCGAAGACTGCAGCTCCATTGAGTGGAAATAGAAAAGCGACTGCGTCAAAGAGGCAATAGATCATTCATACGGACTGTACTACAGTGAAAATATTAATGGAACGTACCACCGTCCGTGTACCTCCCTGGGGTGAGAGGCAAAGTGATGATTCAGGAGCCTGCCGGTTTCACGCGGCCGCAACGGGGCGGGGTTCATCTGCGTTCCCTGGCAACCAATCGTATTTCACTGTCACTCCCGTGGAAACCTCTGCTTGAACTTGGTACTGGACACAGCTGCCTCTCTCTGCTAACGCTAATATCAAGAAACGGCGTTTCTTGATGATAATTCCCATAGAAGCCCATGTTCTGATGTGAACATGGGCTTCTATTGGAATTCTTTGCGGCATATTATCAAGCCCATTATCGCTGCTTTAGCGGCACTTTTCTGCCGCTAAAGCGGCGATAATTTTAACACCCTGCTTGATAATAGTCCCCTCTGTGCTCGCGCTCAGCGGTGACTTCTTGTAAGGACTCGGGTTTTACCTGTTTCGGCCTCTGCCTGATTTATGTCGCCTTTCCTCCATTGTCTTCATCAGCCACCAATGACCAATCCAGGCAAAATATATTTAGAAGCGACAAGGTGCACGGCTGAACGGGAGGGGTAAAGGACTTGAAGATGTTTGCAGTGTTTGCTTACATGTTCTCGTTCCCTTTCGAGGCTTGGCTCTGCTGAACGCTGTGAAGCCGCTTTCATGTGCCACATCGCTATGGAGTTCGGAGATTAGGAGACAACCAGTATTGCAAGCGAAATTCCTGGCTTTACGCTTAAATTGCCAATGCCATGATTTGAGAGCAGAGTTTTGTCTCTGCATCTGCACCCTAACCTTCAAACGGAATTTGCTGCCTGTTTCCATTGGCCTGGCACTAGTAGAAACGAAGTGCCTGACGTAGCAAAGGGTTTTAATCATTCTGTGTCTATGGGAAAATGTGCTGGCGGGAACAGGCCCGAGTTCTTTCCGAATGCATATGAGTGTGCTTGCCTGACCTTGGTAAGAAAGCACGCCTTTAAAAACACTCTCCCACCCTTCATGTCCTGTTATGAAAATGCACTCATCCTTTGCAGTAAATATTGACAAACACTGTTTAGCTGGCAAACGAATCCTGAAGAGTTGCCAGTCCCAATCCTAGCCCTTTGCGCTTCCCCTCTCACACCCCCAGCTCTGCCACTCCCCTCGCGGGGCGCCCCTCCCTGTACGCTTCAACCCAGCACCTTTACCCTCTCCATTCTAAACCATCACCACTTCTGTGGTAGCCCTGCTTTTGCCCTTCCCTTTCAGCGTTCTGCTGCATTGCCCATCGTGCAGGGCTTTAAGTGCGATAAAAACAAGCATTGGCATAGCCAATAGGTCTCGCCTTTGGGACCTTATGAGTGTTTAGCCATGCAACACTTGTATAACTAAATGCTTATAAGGTCCCAAAAGCGAGACCTATTGGCTATGCCAAGCGGGCCGTGCGGCTGCGAAATTGAAAGTGATCGCGATCACGATCAGACATCAAAGCGGCTGCGAAAGTGAAAGTAATCGCGGTAAAAGTGCGGCGCCCGCGCACATGCACTGTAGCTCTAGGCTGGCCTGGTAGCACTTTTTGGAGCCCTCTCAATAAGTCTCGCCAGACCAACGCATGCGCTGGGTCAGGCGAGACCTAAAAACTGGGGGGGTCTCTGAAAGGGGTGTGGCCGATGCAGTTAAGGGCGTGGCTTAAAACGCAAATGCTAAACATATGTGCTTAGCACAGTGCGCCGCCTGACTGACATTTTGCTGCTTCTGTGATTGAATCCAGATAAGTAATACAGTAAGTAAGATTACCTACACAAGCTAGACGAGTCTCTCTGAAGTTATCTCAAAGGCAGTGAAGGATGGTACAGCTGCAGAGTTCAGATTTATTTTTCACCGTGAGGGTAAAAATGGAGAGCCCGATAAAGACCAGTTTCCGCACCTGCTTTTAGAACTGCCGGTGCTTAGCACCGGTAAGACCCAGCCCACTTAAAGCCCTGCATCGTGTATAAAGCTCTATTGCTTTAGTTCGGTTTGCACCATAAAAGTCACATGCATTAAATAGGACCCAGTAAAAGAATGGAAAGTTACCTTCGACATTGGTGTAAAATGTCAGAACATACGTATCCAGAAAAGTTTAATGAGGTAAATGTTACTTCTAGAGAAAGGCAGACAGCAAATTATAGTGCAACATAGTATGAATATACAAAGAGACCAAGAATGGTATGGGCTTGCAGAGTGGACTGTATTCAAAGAGATCCAATCCCGACTACACCGGTTCGCTATTAGGGTGCAGGTTTCCAGGAATTTCTTGTTCTCCATAAATGATCCTGGCTCATTTCTGATTTGGAGTCCCACCTGTATTAGCGCATCACCCAGGGCGCTCCGCCACCCACGCACATGTAAAAGGTGGAACCTACCCTCGCTGCCCTTCAACGCACCCTCCACCCCACCGAGGACACTTAATACATCCTTCAGGGCCGCCCATCAAAGGGTGACCAGAATTGTAAAGACAAAAATCGGGACATTTCATGAAAATAGAAGAAGGACTACCGTTTCACTTCAAGCCAGCACACAGCGTTACAGCGCTACTCAGCAGAGAATTACAGAACACAGGCAGTTAGAACATACATACAAAGCTATTTTTAAACCCAGAAGCTTGCCTGTTAATTAAATTGCTTTCTTGAAACAACTGCTAACTATCTATGCTTTGTAAAACATAAAAAGCACCTCCAGCCCTTTTCAGTCGACCCTCTCTAAAAACTAGGACAGGAGCTACATTTCATGAAATCTGCCAGGACAGCTGGTGAAAAACTGGGACTATCCAGGCAAATCCAGGACGCCTGGTCACCCTACCCATCACCACCAGCTCCTCCTTACTCCCACAACATGGACGCTGCCACCTCCTATGCTCCTTAACATGGAATGTACACAGACTTACACATTATATAAAGAGGAAAAAAGTGCTCTCTTACCTTCATTCAAAGAGGATGGATATAGCACTATTACAGAAAACACACATCGACGCCCCAGAGTCCGAGAAGTTACGCAGGGATTGGGTGGGTAGGGTGATTCACAGTAGCATAGGGAGGGGAGATACCCCGGACACGGTACCCACTCGGAAATGCAGAGTAGTGATCCTCATATGCAAATCTCTCCCGGCCACGGTGTCCAAGACGTGGACAGACCCAGACGGCCGATACGCGTTTGCCGGGCAGCGGATAGGGGAGGTCTCTGTCTGCGTTGGGTCAGTCTATGCCCAGGCTGGAGCGAAAAAGTCATCCCTTCTTCAGCTAAACCACCTCCTGGTGGAAATAGGCGCCTCTCAGTATCTCATTGGTGGGTACTGGAATCTGGCGAGGGACCCAGTTCTGGACTGAATGGGCCCCCATAGCCGCGGACAGAGCTCTAATGGGTAACATACTGGCAGACTATGGTCTGGTGGACTACTGGCGCCTCTGCCACCCGGCCGACGCAAAATATAGATTCGCCTCCCCGACCCACGGCACGTTCTCCCATTTGGACTACATCCTGGACTCCCAGAACATGGTGCTATTAGTCAGAGAATCCCGCATTTTACAAGCTGCACTTTCTGACCACTCACCGGTCCTCCTCTCATTTGAGGTGGGGCTGGCCAGACCGGGCCGCAAACCCTGGTGAATGAATATACAGCGCATTCGCACTCCACAGGGCAAAGCTTAACTGCGAGCGCACCTCCAGGGGTATCCCGCCACCAACCAGGGATCCGTAGACTCGGGCTGAATCCTCTGGGCCGCAGTAAAAGCTATTGGGGTCAGCTAATGAGGGATGCGGCACATGCCAATAGGCAAACAGTGGTTCGGCAGAAGGAAGTAGAAAAGGACATTGCGTCCTATACCCGCTTATACACAGATAAACCGACCCTGCAGCACCATAAATCCTTAGAGCAGGCCCGCATGGCACTTAATAGCCTCTTCACCTCAAAGGCAGAATACGCCTTACAAAGGATGAAAGGAAGGCACTACGAGCAGGAGGAAAAGGCAGGAAGACTACCAGCGACACAGCTACGCCAAAGGGAAGCTGCCATGGCAATACCGGCAATTGGAGTCAGCCAGAGGGACAGCACTTACCCGTCCCCAAGATATTGTGAACAAATTTGCTCAGTTCTACCAGACTCTTCACACCACAGAGACGCAGGCTGATGAAGCTAAACTAACCACTTTTTCCACGGAGGTGACTCTCTCTGCCTATCGGACAAGGGCAGAGAACTCCTCCAGGGAGAGATCAGATAGAGGAGATTGCACAAACAATAGCGAACCTTCCCTATCACAAGACCCCCGGCGAGGACAGCTTTCCAGCAGAATTCTATAGATGGGACAGGGAGGGGGTGGTCGACACTCTACATGCCGCATTCAAAGACGTGGAGCACACGTCCTCTTCAGGTCCCCGCTCTAACAAAGCAGTAATTGTCGTCCTACATAAGCCTAGGAAGGATCCCACACTGTGTGGCAACTATTGCCCTATATCACTGCTGAACTGTGATATAAAAATCCTGGGCAGCATTCTGGCCGCTTCCCTCTGCAAAGTCCTCCCCTCCCTGGTCCACCACACACAAGTAGAATTCGTACCCGGCCGCTCCTCCAGAAACCACCTGCGAACCCTGGCCCATACTTTATGGTCCACCAAAAATCTTCACACCGACGCACTGGCACTGTCACTCAACATTGAGAAAGTATTTGACCGCATCAAGTGGGTCTATCTTTTTAAAGTAATGGTGCGATTCTGACCGGGAGATCAATTCATCGCCAAAGTACGACTGCTATATGACGACCCCACCACCCAGGTAACCTGCGTGGGCTTAGTTTCTGACCCGTTTCCGATCCACCGGGGGTCGTGCCAGGGATGCCCCCTCTCCCCAATCCTCTTCCTCCTGGCTATGGAACCCCTGGCAGCTACTATACGTCAATTGGCCAAAGTCACGGGCATACTCCTCCCGATGTGATAATTCCAACTCTATTTGTATGTGGACCATATCCTGCTCACTCTCACAGACTTACCCCGCTCTATACCATCCCTGCTCCAAATAATTAACAACTTTTCATCCTTCTCTGGCTGCAAAATAAATTGGTACAAAAGTGAGGCACTGTCTATCTCAGATGGAACCACAAAGTCGGCCATACATGGATTCCCCTTCCACTGGCAACCCTTGCGCCTCAAATACCTGGGTGTCTTGGTGAACAAAGGGATGGAGGGGATGGTCGGGGACAATCTAAACCCCCTGCTCACTCAGATACAACGTGATTGTTAGAACTGGGGTTCTCTAGTTGGCAGAGGTAGGTACCTTTGACCAAATAGGGACCCTTGCTTCTAAATCAGGGAAAGGGGATTACATTACTGGATAATCCCTGCTCACTCCCTTGGCAGCTTGGCACAAGCAGACAAGCTTATCTCGGAAGTAGTGTATTAAGCATTTGTGAACACATACAGTAATACAGTGAAAACACTACAGATGGAAACCACACAGGTTTTATAAAAATAAGTATTCTTTATATAGACTTAACACAAGACCACAAACGACAAAAATCCACAATACTGTACTCAAAATTGACTTAAAGATGGTAGAATTAACTTAGTTCAAGTTGATGGTAAATGCGACACAGTTCTCACAAAAGTACCTGGATGTGTAATGCAAAATAAACAAAAGGCTCGCAGCGTTGGAGATACGTCGGTTCCTTTCTTTGGGGATACGATGCGTCACGCCTCAATGCTTGCGCAGAGTAGGGGATGCGTCTTGATCCTTACCGGAGAGGAGGTGATGTCTAGATTCTCGTACTGCGGCCCGGTTGCGTTGCGGCAAGATGGCACCTCAATGCGATGCGACAATCCGGTGCGATGCAATAAGATGGAGCCCTTGATGCGACGATGTGAAGACGATGTGTGCACGCCTGGCAAATGTGCAGCAAACTCTGTACTTTGGAGCCGGGACAGGCCCTGCGACACGCTTCTCCTGCGATGCGACGGCAGACAGCTGTGATGAAGACACACTTCTCGGGAGATGCAGCGGTGGCACGCTTCTCCGGTGATGTGACGACTACAGCTGCGGTGGCGACATGCTTCTTCTTGCTGCATCACGCTTCCAGCTCCCAGCGACACGCAGGCTTCTGCAGATAGAATTCCCAGCAAGGAAATTCAGAGGGGAGCTGGTGGTGAAGTCTTTTGTCCCTGAGACTTCAGCAGGAGGCAAGCACAAGTTCATGCCCTTGGAGTAATATTCTGCAAGATGATGAAAGTCCTTTGAAAGTTCCTTCTCCTCTCCTTGGCACTGAAGACACCACTGTAGGCCAACCCAGCAACCAGCACACTGGCAGGGGGGCAGTACAACTCCTACAGCTTCCTTTGGGTCTTCTCCTTGGCAGAGGGTCGTCTTGTTCCAGAAGTGATCTAAAGTCTTGGGGTCTGGGTCCCCATATTTATACTACTCTTCTCTTTGTTCTCTGAAGGCAGAGAGGCCTTAGCCTAGTCCAAACCAGTTCTGGTCAGCCCTGGAGCACTTTGTTGACAAGACTCCTTCTTTCCTTTCACAGTGCAGGCCTGGGACATCAGACGCACCACAGGAGGAGGAGCCAGCATTGTGGAGGGAAGGCACAGCCCTATTCAGGTCCCAGGTGCAGCTCCTCCCACCCATCTACATGCAGATCTCTCCATTAAGCCCTGTGCTGCCTCCCCCTCTCTCCTGTAATCCCCCAGCCCCTGTCACTCACAATACACACCCTAGCAGAGGCAGGCTTGGATGGTTAGACAAGAAAATACCTACTTTCTAAAAGTGGTATTTTCAAACACAGAATGTTAAAAACAACTTCACTAAAAGATGCGTTTTTATCATTCTGAGTTCAGGCATACTAAACTCGAATTTCTCCCTAGTTCCCTGAGTCAGTTGGGATTATAAGATGTAATAATCAAACTGCCCATTCTGGCCTATGGGGAACAGGTAGCCTTGCAATAGTGAAAAACGAAAATGGCTGTAATTCACTATTAGGACATGCCACACACACCAGGGCGTGTCCTACCTTATACTTACAATGTCCCCTGCCCTTGGGCCTACCATAGGGGTGTCTGATATGAAGAAAAGGGAAGGTTTAGGGACTGGCAAGTGGGTGCATTTGGTCAGTCAACATGAGAGTCAGAGACTGCACACAGGCTCTGCAATGGCAGGCCTGAGACACACTTTACAAGCTGTTTCTGTGGGTGACACAACCAGTCCTGCAAGCCCACCAACAGCATTTGGTTTACAAGCCGTGGGCACACATGGTGCACTATACTAGGGTCTGACAAGTAAATCAAATAACCCAATCATGGAGTCAGTAATCAATACATCAATTTAACATAGGGAGCACTGGCACTGTGGCACTGATTAGCAGTGTCACAGTGCCCAAAGCATCTAAACCAGCAAAACATATCAAAAACAGAGGAGGTAATCAGAAAAAATGGAAGGGAGACTCACGCCAATGGTACCTGGTCTAACAGTGACATCGGAAAATGGAAGGCGCTGGGGCTCTCTAAGTTGGGCTGGGTGCAAGCTGTACATATGGTCACACTCCCGCGCTTCATATATACCTTGGGCATGCTTCCCCTACAGGTATCTCTGGCCAAACTGCATTTAATCAACTCCAGGATAAGATCCTTCCTCTGGGACTCCTCGAGGCCCCACCTGGGTGCACTGAAACTGAAGGCTCGCCATTCCTGCGGGGGACTAAGCCCTTCATCAGTGGAACATTTTGCCCTCGCACTGCAGCTCTCTCAATTGGCATACATGCGGCCAGGTACCCTTGACGTACTGCAATAGGTGCATATAGAGAGACACCTGCTATCTACAGGGATAGGCCTCTCCGCTCTTTATGAACAGGGGGCAAGCCGTCAATACCCCTCCAACTCGGTACTATTGACCATGCACAAGGACTGACAACGGGCACATCGGTTGTTATGCTCACACCCACGACTCCACGAGAAAGCCCCCTATGGGGGAATGCAGGCATACGCATCAATGGGCAGCCGCTGTCCAGGCCCCTATTGGAGACGGCGGGCATCCACACCCTGGACCAGCTCCTCCACGATGGGGATCTCAAAACCTATGCGCAACTCCAAGAGGAATTTGACCTTTCTTCGCCACAGTCCTGGAAACACATGCAGCTCTGACATTGTCTGCAGAAATGTCTGGGGCTGCGCCCTTGGTCGCTACCAACCTCGCCAGTGGTATTGTACCTCCACACGTGGGGAGCACACAAAGGAGTTATGTCCGGCATATAAAGAGTACTCACCTCCCCTCTTTTCTCACAAACCCTATCACAAGCCCTTTGCACCAGATGGCAAGCCCGGCTTTCGGTCTCCTATGAGTAGGATGATTGGGCAGAGCTCTTGGATGACCTGGACAGGGGTGCCCAGGAGGCTGGACTGAAATTTTGCCTGGTTAAAACCCTACATGAGTGGTATTGGTTGCCAATGAAACTGCACAGAGCAGACCTTCTTCCGCATGAAAACTGTTGGAGTTGCGCGAACATGACTTGCGATACGATCCATATTATATGCGAATGTCCCTCGGTGCAGCCGTTTTGGACCTACGTGGGCAAGACTCTGAGCACCACTATGCCCTTGCACCTGCCGCTCCCTCCCGCTGCTATCCTTTTGCACGACCTGCGGTGCTCCCCAGAGTTGTCGAAGCCGCAACGTAGACTCTACCACACAGCACTTGCCACAGCTAAGTTATGTATCCTGCGCCAATGGAGATCGTCGACCCCACCGTCACAGGAGGCTTGGTTAGTGGCCATGTGTGGAAGTAACTCCTCTCTCATGAAGAAGCCATAGACAGGCGTAGGTGTTAAATGAGGATTTATTCAGGAGAGAGTACACATAGAGACCCCATCCAGCAGTAAGTTCAAGGCAACTGACACAAGTTCAAAACAAAGCTCAGTAGCCCACATTCTAATCAATCAAGATTCCAGAACCCACTACTGCAAGGACATCAGTAGATTTGCTAAGAACACCACATCACCTCCCCCTTTCACAAATTAAAGATTCGAAACCATAGCAGA
Organism: Triturus cristatus; assembly: GCF_964204655.1. Taxonomy (NCBI): domain Eukaryota; kingdom Metazoa; phylum Chordata; class Amphibia; order Caudata; family Salamandridae; genus Triturus; species Triturus cristatus. The sequence goes on from NC_140587.1 coordinate 915,466,168, forward strand.
GAAAACAAAATAAAGAAAACTACGATAAAAAACAAAACAAAAACAGCAAGGCCATAACATCACTAAGGAAGACAATCTTGTAATCTCAGAGGAACACGTTTCACACGAACAGGTCTGGTTGATCTTTCATTAGAACCAGACTGTGTTGGGGGCACAATAGTACTATCAAAAGAGGTGCCAGGATGAAGTTTCGCAATCCTACTCAGGTTCCAAATTTTGTGATCACTTGTTTTAATTGCATTCTTAAACACCTTGATGACCTGGAAAGGCTTGCTGAACTTGGAGATACCTCCTGTTCTCCTAGGAGATTTGACCTTAACCCAATCACCAAGACCAACAACAGTACTCTTCACAGCTCTTCTCTCATCATACCGAACTTTCCGTTCGTCCATTTTTCTTTTCTCTCTTTCTCTCCAACCATCTGTGCTTCCCACATTATCACACACCAAGGATCTTTTATCACACACCCACCATGGGACAGCTTCGGTGTTTGCCATCCTACCCTTAAACAAACGAAAAGGAGCCACCCCAGTGGAAGAATGAGGAGTGAACCTATACTCCCTGACCTTTTTCCTTAAAGCAATCTCCCAATTTTCACCAGCTGACCTTGCTTGTTGCATAGATTCCTTCAATACTTTGATAAATCTCTCTACCACGCCATTGCATTGAGGGTGATATAAAGCAGACCTCTTATGCTTAATTCCTCTTGAAGCCAAAAACTCTTGCATCATTCCTGATGTGAATTGTACACCATTGTCAGACAGCATCGTTTGTGGAAATCCCTCACTTTCAAAAATCTCATCTAAGAATTCAATTACAACACCTGCCTCAACCGAACTGACCACCTTGATCACTGGCCACCGAGAAAAGAGATCCATGCAGACAATGACATATTTATCTTGAGAACTAAACCTTACTGGTCCTAAGATGTCTATCGAGATGTCTGACCAAGGACTGACAGCTTGCTCTCTGACAACCATGCGTTGCGTTCTGCATTTAAGCAATTTGTCACAATCCGCACATTTTACACAATCTCGTACAATCCTTTCCACAAAAACATCCATCGCTGGCCACCAGTAAGCTTCCCTAATTCTTTCTTTGGTCTTAGCAATACCCATATGAGACGCATGAGCATTATCGACCAATTTACTTCTTAGTAAGGTAGCAGGAACAAGCTTGCTTCCACGTAACAAAAGTCCCTCTACCAGAGCCAATTCTTCTTTCACATTCCAAAAACCTTTCAGTTCCTCGCTACAATCTTTCTTTTCACACCAACCATTTTTCACCATGGTGATGACCCTCTGCAAAACCTCATCACCCACAAGACATTGCCTCCACTCACTCTCAGAGATTATTCCTTCAGTAATCAAACACACATTAACCTCTTCCTCAAAACACTCACCACCAAACCACTCTACATCATCAACATCATCATCACTAACTGACCCAAGTCTCGAAAGACAATCAGCAACAACATTATTTGCACCAGGCAAATAGGAAACATCAAACTCAAATTCCTGAAGAGCTACCACCCATTTACGAATCCGATGAGAGACAAAGTCAATGCCCTTCCTAGTAAAAATTTCTTTCAGAGGCTTGTGATCAGACATAACCCTGAATTCCTTGCCCCACAAAAACTTCCTTAGCTTACGAATAGCCCAGAATACACCAAGAGCCTCTTTCTCCACAACAGAATAATGACTTTCTGCACCCCTCAAAGGTCTGGAGATAAACAAGATTGTCTTTTCTTCCCCATCAACATTCTGTAATAGTACAGCCCCCAGCCCAGTTGAACTTGCATCAGTCATAATATAGGAAATTTTTGTCGGATCAAAACTACTGAGAGACGGGGCATTACTAAGATCCCTTTTTATGCCAACAAATTCTTCTTCACAACCTTGCGACCAGACAAATTCGCAACCCTTCTTCAAAAGACACCTCAAAGCTTCAGTTTTTGTAGCAAAGTTCCGAATAAACTTATGATAGTATTCTGCCATCCCCAAAAATTTTACTAATTCTTCTTTGTTTGATGGAGAACGCAAGTCAAGAATGGATTTGACCAAAGCATTTTTTGGTCTGATACCAGTCGCTGAAACCAAATGACCAAGATATTCTATTTCCTCAACTTTGAATTTACACTTCTCAGCCCGAAGCGTAAGTCCAGATTCCTGTAAAAGACCAAGCACACGCCTCAATCTTAAATCATGTTGATTAAGGTCTGCCCCAAAAATAAGAACATCATCCTGATACACCTTAACCCCTTCGAGACCCCTCAGTATACCTTCCATGACTCTCTGAAAGACAGAGGCCGCCGAAACAAGTCCAAAAGGCATCCTGACATATTTAAAGGTCCCAAAGGGAGTCACGAAAGTAGTGAGGTCCTGGGAAGAAGCATGAAGTTTAACCTGGTGGTAAGCTGAGGTTAAATCCAGCGAAGAGAAGTATCTTGCTCCTTCAAGAGAGGACAACATTTCAGTGATGTTAGGCAAGGGATAGTGATCTACAATCACCGCCCTATTAAGCTCCCTCAAGTCCACACATAGCCGGGCCTCCCCATTAGCCTTTCGAGCCATAACGACCGGAGAAACCCATTCACTTGCTTCAACTTCTTGAATAATGCCTTTCTCTAAAAGTTTGTCCAACTCACATTTCATGCTGTCTCTCACTAGGAGAGGGACATTTCTCACTTTCGCAACTTTTGGTATAACATTTTTCTTTACTAAAATACGATGTACATACTTTTTCAGACAACCCAACTCACTCCTGAAAACAGCAGGAAAGGCCTTGATCCAGTCCTGATTAGAACAATCAACAACACTCACTGGTGTAAACTCTTTCAAGCAGACAGAAGGTTTCTCATTAGGATCGAGATAGATACGAAGGTCTCTCTGGTGAAACCAGCTGATAAGCGAATCACCCTTCATGGAAACATAAATCTTCCCAGGAATGATTCTATCTTTAAAATCAATAGTTCCCCAAAAATATCCTAATAAATCTATCGTGACCCCACCATACCCCTTGGGTTTAATGTCGGGTTTGGTAAGAGACACCTTCCCCAACAAGCTCTTGTCATAAAAGGTTTTTGGTATTAGAGTTATCTTTGCTCCAGAGTCAAAAAGCATATTAACAGGAGCGTCATTGATTAATACAACTTCGTAAGGACCATCAGAAGACTCCCCTAGGATTTGAGAAACCACAATCTCTTCTTCATCATCACTTTCTACGAAGAGATCAACCTCACTGACTTTCTTTTGGCTTCTGTTTGACCTGCAGCATTTAGAGGTATGACCCCTCTTGTTACAAATCTTACAAATAGTCTTCCATCCAGGACAGTCTTTGAAATTGGCCAAATGACCTGAGTCTCCACACCTAAAGCACTTCCCCTGAAAACCCTTCTGAGATGTTGTTTTCTGAGGAACAGTATTTTTGGACTTTTGTTTCACAGATTTGTCCTCCGACTTATCCGTGATCACCTTCACATCAGGATTCTCTTTCTTTTCAACAGAAGAGTCCTTCTTAATGACATCAACACAAGCTTTAGAGTGTTCATGGCTCTTAGCTATCGTTATAACTTCTTGAAGTGTAGGATTGTCTTTTTGCCATAATGCATCCCTAGTCTTGTCTTGAACACAACCCAACATGAACTGATCCCTCAAGCGTTCCTCCAAGTTTGCGCCAAAATTACAAGTTGAGGCTAACTTTCGTAGAATGGTGATGTATTGTTGCACCGATTCATCCTCCCTCTGCATTCTCCTACCAAAATGGTAACGCTCCAGAACAGTACTAATTTTAGGCAGATAATGTAGATCAAGCTTTTTTATGCATATCTCGTACTCATTAAGAGATGCCCCTTCACTATCGGATAAATCAGGGAGATGTTCAAACACCTCTTGCCCTTCAGAGCCCAAACAGTGCATGAGAAGAGATGTTTTCCTTTCTGCACTCAAGGAAGTGCCGCAGACTCGTGCATAATGCACAAATACTTTTTTCCATTTTTGCCAAGAAAGAGGTGGATCACCTGGAGTAGTGAGAAAAAACGGTGGTGCTGTGACATTCTGCATTTTGACAGAAAAGGTATAGTAAAGAAGGCAAAGTAATAAACGTAGATTTAATTACACAGAAATGAATAGAAAAAATAGTCTTCTATTGAGAACTGTGTGCATCAGTGAGATAAAACAGTAAACTGTGCACATCAGCTGTGCACATCAGCGTGAAATATGTATGCAGTAGCAATGACTTCAAAATAATCAAAAATGTATCCAAACTCTCTCAACTGTGCTTTATATTGAGCTGTGTGCATCAGCGCTGTAATCAAAATGTGAAACTGTGCACCATCAGAACACTCAGATCCAACTCTGTTAACTGTGCTTTATACTAAGCTGTGTGCATCAGCGCTGTGATCAAGATGAGTAACTGTGCACAGAAGAATGGAAGAGACTGTAGACTTTCTCTCTATTGACCCAAGTTGTGAGAATGCATAGACGAAGTGCCTTTCTTCTATACTCCTGCTTGATATAACATTCTCCAACAACGCCAGTGCTCAGTCAGTGTGAAACAACAACTTGAATGCCACGGAAAGTCTCGTACCGACAGTGAGCATGCGCAGGAATAACGCGCTCTCAGTGTTGCAGTTGCGCGTTACGACAACGAAGCAGAAGCTTATAACTCAGGCATGCGCATAAGGGGCTCTCAGCGATGCAGTTGCATGTTACAACAACGAAGCGGACGCTTCCTACTCAAGCATGCGCAAACGAAAGCCTTAAGTCTGAACTTTACGAAGGAAGCGAGGGCGTGGGCTCCTGAATCACATTACAACTGCCGCCGAAGCCCGCGGAAGAGAAGTGAGACGCCACTCAGCAACCAGGTAAAAAGAAAAGATCCTACCGTTTCACAATGTATTTGTTCACATCAATTCGTGGTAGTAGTTCGATTTAGTAGTTCGATTTACACAACTAGTCGCTCTGATCTCTTCGCAATCTTCGAATGTCGAGCAGGGAACGAAGTCTTCTTCTAATAGTTCGCTGTTGAGGTCTCATATGCCTTTAAACGCGTAGGTAAATCGTCGCCAAAATGTGGAAGTAACTCCTCTCTCATGAAGAAGCCATAGACAGGCGTAGGTGTTAAATGAGGATTTATTCAGGAGAGAGTACACATAGAGACCCCATCCAGCAGTAAGTTCAAGGCAACTGACACAAGTTCAAAACAAAGCTCAGTAGCCCACATTCTAATCAATCAAGATTCCAGAACCCACTACTGCAAGGACATCAGTAGATTTGCTAAGAACACCACACCATGTTCCACACGGCTTCCCATGAGCGAGTCATTTACAACCTGCAGGACCAATCTGACCTATTCCGCCAAGTATGGGTGCCTTTCCTACACACAGAGAGCGGCAGTGAGGGATGCCCCACAACAGAGGGCCTGCCTCGGACATCATCATGACAACATCACAGCGTTGCAGCGCCTTAATTTACTTTACCCTCTCATGCATGCACTCCCTCCCCCCACTCCCCTACCTATCCATCCCCCTCTATCCCCCACCCTCCCCCACTTCTACTCTTGCCTGTGAGTGCTCCCACTGTAACTCCCGCCATCCCCTTCCCCTCTACACTCTATACCCCCCCGGCACTGCGGCCCAACAGGTATATATTAGCCAAGTCCCACCCAGGTATTGAGACGAGACTCAGTATAAGGAAATGAAGTACAACACCCTCCCCCACAAGCCCCTACTCCGCCCTAGGTATTGCCAGCGCAACTTTAAAGCAGGATACCTACCCTCCCTTGTATCCCGCACCGCAGCCGACACATAGCAGAGGCGCATCCTCATATCGCCTGTCACACCTCCTACCGATTCGTACACTCCATGCATAGCCCCCTGTGCCTGGGAACCGGCATGGCCCCAACATGGCATGGCTTCTTATGCTATGTTACCGCCGATACGTGAAATCACGCCCCCTCCCTCACCCACACCTGGACATGGCACGATTAGCACCTGACACGCTGAAACAGGCAGGTTCCCCTGCTCCTCTCTCTTTCTCCCCCCGCCCTACTACTTTTCTGGATATTTTCTTCAGTTTTCAAGAGGCACACACCACGCAATTTCTTGTTGTACTATCTAATTTGAACATAGTACCTGTGTGGCCGATGCTGATGTTTTCACAATGTTATCTTTTAAAATTGCTAATAAGGAATCACAACACAAAAAAAGATTAAATGGGCCTGAGAGTGAAGTTTTTCCATCATACAGGGGTAAGTGATTTCTCAAAGGAGGGGCCATGGAATGAATGGGCCATTACGCCATTACTTTCTCCACCTCATACTTGATTTCCTTAGCAAGGTGAAGGGGTTAAATATGAAGTGGACATGAAGCCAAAGTCATCTCAGCACCTTCTCAGCCTGGATGTACAGATGAATGCTTCCCAGCCTGAAGCCTCCATCTGTCCATTCATTTATTTTCTATCCACATATTTGTTTCAGAAATAATAATAGGAAGATCGACAAAGAATGTGCTAGGAAGAGAAGAGTATATTTACTAAGATTTAGCACCGTGTAAAATCATCGCAACATCGATTTTTTAAAATTCACTTTCCAGCGCAAAACTTGATTTCCCCTGGAAAATCACTTGAAAGTAGCACTAACAGTTCTTAGCCCTGCTTTGCATTGCTTAGCACCAAGGGGGTGTTCCATGGGCGTTCCCATGCAACCACCCAAGGTTTCTGACGCAAAACCCTATTTACTAAAAAAAGTACACAGGGTTTTGAGTCAAAAAGTAGTACCAACTCCAACCAGGCGATATCACGGAGAAATGCTTTTATTTCTCCTTTTTTCTGACTTTGCTTGTATGCTGCACTGTTCAACACACATACAAGGTGGGAAAAGTTGTAAAGTTAGTCTAAACAAAAGTTGTAAAGTTAGTCTAAACATAGTATTTTGTACTGGAATGGTTCCTTTCAGTACAAAACCTATGCTAGACTCACACAGACACCCTTGCACTATGGCGCAAAGGTGTGTGCATGGCACACAGCAGCACATTCCTGCACCGGTGCTAGGAAGTGGGTAAGGAGAGTGACATATTTCTGTAAATATGGCACCTTCCTGCTCTCTCCTTCTCACGCATCGCAGTACTGCCACGGTGCTACTAAATGGCGCCCGATCTTCTAGTTTCACCCTTTCTAGTGGTACGCGACAGGGCTGCCCCCTTTCCCCCATATTGTTTGCCCTGGCCATTGAGCCCCTCACTGCGAAAATCCGGAAACATCACAAAGAACGAGCGCTAGTGTACCCCTCTAGACAGCCTTTACTCTTGCTATACGCGGACAACGTTGCGTTGTACATTAAAGACCCACAGGATAATCTCAACCCTGTCTTGCGGGAAATTACTAAATTTGGGGTAATTTCAGGCATAAATATTAATTGGGCCAAATTGGCAGTATTCCCACTCACCAGTGCGACAGGGCCACACCAATTGGATTTCCCTTTAGTCTGGAAATGCGAGGAGGTTAAATATCTTGGTATCCGAGTCACTAAGGATAGAGACGAGCGGATGTGAACTAATTATGGAGTCACAATGGATACATTCATGGACCTCATTACCAGATGGCTGTCCCTGCCCCTCTCTATGGCCGGGAGGATTTCATTAGTCAAAATGATTCTTCTACCCAAATTTCTTTATCTTTTTACTAATATCCTGTACAACACGGGGATATTTTTTTTTAGGATTTTAAAAACGCAAATAACTTGTCAAATATTGGGACGGAGACAGGCGAGACTAAACCTGACCACACTGATGTTGCCATACTCACAAGGGGGGTTTAAAGTCCCTAACTATGACTTTTATTACTACTGCGCTCAGGCTCATTTTACAGTGAATTGGTTTCACCCACCTCCCTTTATGCCACACCTGGCGGTCGAGGATGGATACATGGCCCCCACTCCCCTGTCGGGTTACTTGTTCACCCCGGGCAGGGACCGCAAGCGGGACCCGTCCACGGCAGACTGCACTAACATGGCCTGGAGAAAGATAACAGCTAGAATGGGTGTCCCCATGATGTACTCACCTAGGATGCCCCTAGTATATCACCCGTCCCTTCAGGTCACCTGCGAAGGGCAATGCCATCAGATGTTAGGCAAACTAAAATACACCACATGGGGGGACCTTTATATAGGTGGGACTTTCCGCTCTAGAGACCAATTGTTTTGCACCCATGACCCTACCACAATGGAGCTCTTTATGTTTATTAGACTCAGGCAGAGTGTGAAGGTTGCCACACCATCGTACCCCTCAGAACCATCTACATTGCCACCACTTCACACTCTTCTACATACGGAACACCCTAGACACGTCACCTCGCTCCTTTATAATCACGTTCAAAAGGCCCCGACAACTTGCACCCCGACGGCCCGAACAGAATGGGACAAGGACCTAGTAACACCTTTGATGGATGACCAGTGGGAATTCAGCTGCAAGCCAACAGAGGCCTTCACACCTAGTAGTCGCCTGAGGCTCATACACAATAAGTTTCTACACAGATTATATTATACCCCGGCGAAACTTTACAAATTTAAGCTAAGGGAGGAAGACAAATGTGCGCGATGCGGGAGGGAGGGGGCACATTTTTTCCAACTTGCCTGGCAGTGCCCGCCGATACATGATAATTGACTACAAGCGTTTGAGGGCATGTCAAGTATGACAGAGATGCCGTTACCGCAGACCCCACAAGTAGCACTGTTGGGATGCACACAAGATATAGACACGGCATATAAAAAATTCCTCATAGCCAAGCGCAGAGTGGCATGTAGGTGGGGACGAGGGCGTGCCCCTACATTTAAAGACTGGATCCAAGACCTCACTACCTGGCAAGAACAATCACTCTATTATGCTGAGTTGCTTCCACTCAAGTCAAAACTAAAAGACATATGGGGTCCACTAACCACGTATCTCCTTGCTAGGGAGACCGCTTCGGAGCCGGACCAGGAAGGGGTGGGGGGGCATGGGACAGCTTCGATTGACCCTCAACTTGAGTGGTGATACACCATTCACCCCCCTCTCCTGGACGGAGGACGGATTTCGGGCACCTGAAAAGTGGGTTCATGAGGGAGTATAACAAGGATCATACTGGAAACAGAAGTTATTATGGTCTCTCCGCTTGTCAAATGTTATATCTGTTCCCCGAAGACCGTACGACTACTATTAGTATCGTGATGCATATACCTCTATACAAATGGCTAGGATGTGATGACATGCATTTTAATAATGTACAGCACAGGCTATTAAGGCTGGGGAGGGAGTTTGTTTTTATTTGTTCCCCAGACTGGGGTTGTTCGGCAAATACTGAAACTCTACTCATAATGATAATATTGTAATTGAATTACTTGTAAAATCAATAAAGACATTTTACAAACTGTGGGGCAGATTTACAAGAAAGTGACGCATCTGTAGAGATGCGTCACTTTCCCTGCGCCACCATGCAAAACCCTTGCATCATCATGGATGCGCCGTATTTACAATACGGCGCACCATGGTGCAAAGATTGACAGATGCGTCCGAAATTCGGACGCATCTGCTGATGGAAAAATCACACATTGCTGGAGTTGTGTTGCAAGCACGGTGCAACTCCAGCAATGCGTGTTGCGGCCTATTCCCAATACACTGCGTCACTCCTTATGCCTGCTTCAAGCAGGCGTAAGTTTTGACACAGTAGCGTCCTAAAAGTCACGCAGTGAAATCTTGTAGATTTTACTACGTCACTTTTACGAGGCTTTCCTGCGTGGGAACGCCTACCCTGCATACATTATACCTGACGCAGGTATAATGTCGCGCAGGGCTTTACAACATGATGCATCTCCGTAGATGCGTCACGTTGTAAATGGGCTGCAACTTTTACGCTGCCGATGCGTCACAAAAGTGACGCAACAACAGCGTAAAAGTGACACAAGGGGCTTGTAAATCTGCCCCAGAGCTGTCAGGGACTTACATTTCAGGCCTGCGATTTCAGCTAAAATAAGAAAGCACCATGTAAGCTTTACGATTTCACATAAACATTAAAGCAATTCCAACTAATGCATTTACTACATTGAAATGTCAAAATTAATAAGCACATCTAATACATGAATAATAGTTTCACCACAAGTTTTTCATGTTAACAATGTCTGCTAGTTACATTTATTTTTTATCTTAATTCTCTTCAACACTTATAAATGGCCTAAAAATCTTCAGGTATCCATGTTAATCAAATTCACATTTATAGCACTTTGTGTTAATACAGAGGATGATTATATGCAGGTGCGCTCTACACGTGATTGTGACACACTTATATGATTGAAATGAGATTCCCGTTCAGCATGCTCTATGTGGAAAATGTGTGTTTTTTCTCAGTGGGTCTCAAATCTCTACTTGCCACACTGCACTGGCCTCCTCCAAGGAAGGATTTGTTGTTGGCGAGGTCATTCATGCTTTCCTGACTCAGTTGTTCAGGTGTTTTCTTTCTGTTTCAATTAAAATCCTGTCACTTATTTATAGTACCGTTGTCTGTGCAAGGGCAACTGAGGCAAGCATGTCCAAATCGGCTTGTTTGCAACATGCAGCTCTGCGCGCGGGGGAAACGAGGGCGCGCGCGACAGGTTTCTTCTGTCAAGCGAGCTTTGCTTCCAGGGTGATTATATTTATTACAAGGCAGGGCCTAGTAAAGGTCGTTTATCACCGTCTGGCTGCAGAGGAGGACGGACACCCTCTGGCAAGGAAACACTGATGCCATTAAAAGATAGCATTTTTCCTTCCATTTTTAGGTCTCGCCTGATCCAGTGCATGCGCTGGTCTGGCGAGACTTTTTGAGAGGGCTCCAAAAAGTGCTACCAGGCCAGCCTAGAGCTACAGTGCATGTGCGCGGGCGCGCGCGCCGCGCTTTACCGCGATTACTTTCACTTTCACGGCCGCACGATGTTTGATCGCGATCACTTTCGCGGCCGCACGGCCGCTGTGCATAGCCAATAGGTCTCGCTTTTTGGACCTTATAAGTATTTAGTTATGCAACTGTTGCATAGCTAAACCCTTATAAGGTCCCAAAGGCGAGACCTATTGACTATGCCAATGCTTGTTTTTTTAATCGTGGGACTTGAAACACAGAACCCTAAAAATCGCGTCACAGAAACACGGAAGAAGTGGCATAGAAATGGAACAAAAGGTATCATTTTGAAACATGCACCACGAGGAGGGCTCTAGCAGGGGAGGGCTGAGCACGTGCAGCGATTGTACGAGGGAAGATATGGGCAGCGTGTCTTTTTAAAGATGTGACGGGTTCTTTGAGCTTGCTGGACTGCAGCACTGGATTGGCTGATTAAATTTTATCCCGGATTGGTTGATTAAACTGCATCCTTGCTGCGGAGATTGATAGATGTCTGGTCTTTGTGTGAAGGGGGTCCAGCCTTTCTGTGCCTCGGAGCATGGTTACTGGGCCCATTTCCTAGATTCCCGCCGGAACCAGCAGTCACTGAAGACCATCGAGGTTAAGGGTCAACTGTTGTCAGTGTCAGCAGTTGAGGATCAGCCTAGCTAGGGCTGCCTTTTGGTATGGGCGAGCTAGACACAAGGCGCCTAGATGACACGCAGCTGACCTCCCAGGCTGCCTTGAATAATGCTTTTATTCCAGGCCGCTGGTTTAATTCATTACCTCCAGGCTGTCAATGCAAATACGTTTATATCACCTTTGTTAGCCTCTCTCCAATTCCCAGTGTCCCCACTCCGCCTTCGTTATCCCTCTAACCTTCACTGCCCCACATTGAGAATCACAGTTTAGAAATTGGATTGGTGGTTCAGGTGAGGGGACAAGGGGCAAATGTGTGTTCACAGGCTGGTTACTGCTCTGAGATGTTCAGCAGGACGTGACGTGGGAGCACAAAAGGGACCCCACCAAGGATCCCACACAGTGCTTAATTTGGAAACAAGTAAGTGCCTGTCCCCTTGTCACAAGGGCACTCCAGCTTGCACAACCCTTTGTCCCTGCCAGCGCTGCCAATGACAGTACCAACACAACTCCGAACCAACACGCTTTTACAAGTGTGACAGGTAAGACTGTTCCAGGTTACCTAAAGCTAAAAGAATGGCTTAGGCGGAAGGTATTGTCATTGTTATTGTATATTGCATTTCAAAACAACTGTTGTTGTGCTTATCTCTAAATCAGACTGATAGCGCCACCATATGGTAGATCATCATATGTGCTGGTGCTGACAAGGTAATACCAGTGCCGAGCACCAGAAACTACAGGCTCAAATTAAGCCCTGAGCCCATTAGAATAACCAATGGAAGGAGGCGGGTGGGAAATCAGTGGAGAAGGACGAGAATCAGGAGTGGTGCCAAATTTAGGGGCATATTATCAACAACGAGCGATAAATATCCCTAAACGCGTCTAGCGCGTTTCTCATTATCGCCGTATATCGCTGGATCACAACGTCATGTTAGCGGCGTATTTGCAACGATTTGTCAACAGGCGATGTGAAATCCGGCGATATACGGCGATTTCCATCAATATTGCATGAAAACCAGCGATGTGAGAACTGCGCTGAAGGGAATGTTGTAAATAGGGAGAAGTGGATGTAACCTTATAATCCACCTCCCTTTATGCACATGGCTAAGTCGGGAATTTTGCAGACGTACATTATCGGCGATATCCGCGGTTAGCGGGAGTTTTTATATCACTCCTCAAGTCCAGGGCCGCCTTGTAAATACAGCGCTGTTGTGGTGGCGCCCTCTTCCATGTTGTATTTTCATGGGAACGCCTACTTTGCCTCTGAGAACGCCTACTTTGCATCTCATTGGAGAGGCGAGGCGTTAGGAATCCGTCTGCTAACATGCTCTAATGCATGTTAGCGCCGCCTAGTAAATAGGGCGATGTAATTTTCGCCGCTTTTTTGGCTTTTAAAGCCAAAAAACGGCTAAATGGCCCTTGATAATATGCCCCTTAGTTTCTCCTGGGACGCTGTCTGGGGAAAGACCTTGCTGAGTCTATCTACAATGTTTTAGCAGATTGGTATGACCACAATTATGGATTTTGTTATATTGGTAATCGATCTGGATTTAAAACGCAGTTTGAAAGCCTGAGGACAACTGAAAAATGTGGGCATGTCCTAACTCTTTTTGACATATGGAGATATCAATGACATTTTAGGGCCTGTTTGCCAATCAGACGGAGCAGAATCCCTGGGTGGGACACAGTTCCGTCCGATCATAAATGGGACGTTGTTCCCGCACATGGTGTTCCCAGGTGTGGGTATACATGCCTAATTTTAGCCGCAATAAATTTAATCCTTAAATAATGCATAAGGCAATTTGTATCCTCTGCTCCCCACTAAGCTTTTTAATTGGCAAGGAGGAAGAATGCAAATCTCCCCTCCTGCCAAGACTATTCTTTCTTTTTCCTCACCTACCTTTCTAGGCACCTCTTCCTCCTTGCCAACATGGAAGCTATTTTTCCAATTTTTCACTTGCAAATGGCTGGTGGGAAATAGGAGCACAAAAACTCTCGGAACAAGGCATATCAGACAGACCTATACACAGTAATTCTGTGTCACAGTTATTCTCCTTTCTAAGGGATCTAACTCATAGTAGGCAGAATTCTATGCAGAGAAATACATCTGGTAAAGTTAATTCTGGACACTGAGAATCTCCATATGGAATTCCGCCTAACTCATAATCAGGGCCTGAACTCTGAGTTTTCATGGCTGAAGGTCAGACTTGTATGGTTTCTTTGGCTATTCACGTAATATTTAGATGTTCTTAGTGTATCAGTCTAATTTCAGCACCAACAGAAGTGGTTAGGGTACCTACTTGTTGACACAGCACCTTTCTAGGGGCACTTCCTGATTGACTTAATATTGTGCAATAACTAAAGATTAGCTGAAGGACTCAGGAAGTGTCTGCATACATGTACTGCTCTTTACACAGCAGTTATTTAATGGCTTTCTTGGTTAAGGTGATATTGAGGTGTGCTGGTAGCTCCTGGAGGTGTTCATGTGTAGGAGAGGAAAGACAAGAGCATGCATGTGCACCAGAGGTTTGCAATTGTCTCTGAAATGAACATTGATCAGGTTAGTGAAGGGCAAACTTGAGATGCAATTCCTTCATAATGAGTCATTCACAAAGGCCACAGCAGTTAACAATAGTGGTGGACAATGTGAACCTTTTGTAAGCAGGGAAAATGGATGCTTCGTTACTGAAGAGTGGACATGTTTGTCGAGCTGCGTTTATGACTGTCACCATTGGTGCATGGAGAATTTGGTACAGAAGTAGTATTAAACACCCTGGGTTGTTTGCTGGCTGCATTTACTCAGAGGGGTTATGGCAAGAAACCTTTTCAGCAGGTTGACGATCATGGATGGAGGTGCTCTGGCTAGATTCTGTCCCAAATTACCAAAGGGCGTCCATTACTAATATATTGGAGGGTTTGTTGGCTATTCTCTGTACCTCTAGCATTAAGGTAAATCATCTCAAATAGTCTGATACTCCGATTAAGTGGAATTGTTGCCTGCAGTGGAGCCGCTCAGAAGGGTTCCAGTAGGGTTAAGATGCTGAGAGACAGTTTTTTTAACTGGACGTCTGTGGAGGTCTTGTTTGATGTACCAGGGCTTCAGGTTACAACTAGATCCAACATGTGTCACCCGCTGTAGGTGGCCAGTCCGAAAGCAACACGCTAGTCAAAAAGTGGTGGCCTAGCAGGTGCATCATAAATGCTACCCCTAGGCTTTGACATCTCCTGCCATTAAAAGCTGGGTATATGATGGGTAGTCCCTGTAGGAGTCACACTAGGGTGGCGGATGAGCAGGAGACTGCAGTTTATGTTTTGAAGAGCTGTGTCCTCCATACTAGTCTTTTAAAATGGTTGCTCACGACAGGTGGGATGGGTTAGAAAAGCCTAAATGATCTAGATAAATGCCAAGGATGGGAAACCTGAGAACACTGCTCATCACCACATTTGAAATTCAATTCCTGGCATTAGGTCCATTTTGAATTAGAGTTCACCTTGCTCAAAGGGATATGAAAATGTCATTAGCATAGAGTACTGCGCAACCTGCACTGATCAGCGGCTGGTTAGAAGTTGAGAGTTAAGCCTGGCACTCTGTCTCATCAGAACAACTTTTGCTGTGGGAATACTCGTGGCTTATGGAAAACAGCTATAGAGAAGTGTCAGGTGCCAACAGAGAGCCATGCAGTATTACTAGACTCACCACAGTTGAAATAATTGCATTAAATAAAAAAGGGATGCAAGGGTACTGAAATCGGAGTTCACTCTAAAGTAGCAACGAATGAGCATAGTGATTTTAGGTGAAACAGGAACAAACTGTGGGCTCGATTCATAAAGGTAAACTTAGACTGTTGGTCTAAACTTAGATCAAATGTCTAAGTTTAGACCACCCCGAGTGCGGACATAAAGATAGTACTCACACATGCCCTTTATGAATTCATGAAGTCGTAAACTGAGACGTGTGGTATAAGTTTATCTTTATGTCTGCACTCAGGCGGACTTCCATGAACGCAGAAGGTTCATTAATCAAAGTGGTGCAGGTGATGGTATCTCTGCGGATGATAGCCAGGCATCTCTCGGGGTTGTGGTGTTTGTCTTGGTGGGTGAACTTGTAGCCAGAAGAGTTGGCCGCGGTGATGGCAGGTGTAGATGACAGGTTGATTCAGGTTTCAGCATGAAAAAGGATGTCTGGGGAGTACGTATCGATGAGGTTCCAGACCTCGGTGGCGTGCTTGCAGAGAGATAGATCTAGGGCCATATGTAGGGAGCCCAATACCGGTCGGTAACGGCCGATTTTCGGTAAAAATCACGTTACCGACCGGTATTCAGGCTTTCGGTATGTAGGGGGGACATTTCAGGATTCGGTAATTTACCGAATCGGTAAAATTACCGAATCGGTAATTTTACCGATTCGGTAAATACCGAATCCTGAAATGAGATGTAGGGGGAGTGTGTGGGTGTAGTGTGGATTCGTTATTTACCACCAACTGAAAGTTGGTGGTAAATGACGAATGTCTTAGGAAATGCATTATTTGGCCCTCAGATGTGTGCAATGTGGCAGACATACATGCCCTTAGGTCATGTATGTGTGCCACATGTGCACACATGCAGGAATCAGGGGTGCAACAGGGTGTCACTGTGACACCCTGCCACCCTTGATTGTGCTCCCCCCATTACCGAATCGGTATTTACCGATTCGGTAATGGTAACTGGCTTCCCATTAAATCAATGGGAAACAAGTTACCATTACCGAATCGGTAAATACCGATTCTAAAATACCGACACTTACCGATTCGGTATTTTTTTACCTACATTACATTTACCGATACATAAATACCGAATCGGTAAAATTCGGTATTTAAGAATCGGTAAATGTAATTTACCTACATATGGCCCCTAGTGCTGAGGAGCATACATGCAATACAGGTTGAGATGTGCGTGGCGGGTGGAGTGATTCTGCATGAGAAGTGGTAATGAGCACATGAAAAATTCAATCACTGAAGCTTCATGATAGATATTGTTGCACCTCTCAGCCTAAGTTAAGGTGTTACACACATCATACTGGTTAATAAAATTTGTATCTGTGATAGAAAAATAATCTGGATTGATATGAAATGCAATGACACAATCCACAGCATAATGACAAATACTGGGCAGTGGGCCCCTTTTCTCAACAAATAATCCTCAATTAGCTTATAATCACTATAAAAAAAATAAGACAAGCTGAGTCATCATACACAACAACATTCTTTAAAAAATGTTGACATAATCTTCCAATTCAGCAATCCCTGTGACCTAAAGTGATAGTCAGTGAGAATTACCATGCAGCCACCCTAAAGTAGGGCTTGTGAATATCATGCTTCTCCTCCTTTCAATGTAAAATTTATAAGAAAAAGAGGTTTTTGTACATACGATTTCCAAAAGACAGCGAGCAGTGGTGTTTCTGGATGGCACCGGTCAAATATCCCAATCTCATAGTTCTCTCATGCCCATTCCTGGAGTTCTGATTGCCCACAAAACTCAATCCTTGGTAAATGTTTTCACAATATTAGGAGGAGATCCTAATTTCCTTGGTAACTGCAATCACTCTTTAAAAAGTAGGTGTCTTTTGGTTTAAGGAATACACAGATTAGTTAAGTTTTTGGGGGTGGTATATATATATTATTCTGTATACCTGACAGAGGTTGGTACAGAAATTTTGATCAATACACTCCTTGAAATGGAAGTGGTTCATGTTATATTAAAAATTACACACCATTTTTTTTAGAACATTTAATGTAAAAATATTGTTGATTTTATTAAGTGGAAAGAATTGATTAAATGTTAAAAAAATCAGTGTTTAGGCCCTGATGAAGACCCTATAAGGAATGAAATGCATTAGATGGGTCTGTTTTAAGTGTGATGGAATTGGATACTTAATAAAATGAACTTCATGGAAAAATACACCAATGTCTGGAAATTAATCGAAAAACGAAATATGGGAAGTAATTGAAAACAAAAGAGTGATTACAGATACAATTCGAATTGGAAAGTTCGATGTGAACAAGAAATTAGGTTGCCCTCCTAATATTGTGAAAACAATTTTTTTTGTACATATGCATACATTGTTTTGAGCACGTTTAGCATGCCTTAGTTTTATTTTTATATCTCGCCTACAGACAACTTTTAGCAGTTTGGTATCGAAGACCTAGTGTGGAAAATATCAATACCTACAGTGGTCTTTAGGACAGCACATTGGTAACCAAACATTGGCTTCCTTGTCAATTTCATTTGCTTGATTCTTGCTAGATGGCTTTCATTCCTCTTCTTTAGTTTGTCTCTCCCCTGGAGCATAGCTTCTTTACCATCCTTTCGATTGGATGACATTGAACATTCAGAGAACTACATTTTTTTTTCCTTCAGCACTCTTTGCGAGTACATGGGTTGTCTTGATATCTCCCTAGTGTGCTGCTTCCCACTAAAATTACCCCAGTGCTCTTCGTGTTGCCCCCATTCCCAGGTCGTCTGTGCCTTCACCTCCCCATCCTGTTACACACCCTGGTACACTCTCCATTTTCTTCCCTGGTTTTATTTTCCATTTCAAACTCCACCCACCACTCAGCTTCTTCATTGCTCCCCCCAGTGCTACTGCTGCTCACTCCCCATAATTTTCTCCTTCCCCCACCTGCCTCCCTGTCCTATTATTCAAACAAAATCATTTTTGGAGGGTCATAGAACTGAAATATGCGACTGGGCTGCTCCTTTCTAGAGGAAATGTGCTTCATCACACACTTTCCATTTTTTATGTATCATTTCAAGAGGGGCATCCATTATAATGGAATTGTGAATGAAAACAAAAAGCAACGTGGCTGCTGTGTCATGATGTCTGCACACACATGCATGGTGACACTGAGAGAGAACTGAGAGTCATGACGCACCCATTCTTATGCATGACGGAGCATGTATGTGTATGCATCAGTGCATGCATCATCCTTTTTATTTTTTTGGCAATGCAGTTCGTTATTGGCAATAAAACATTTTTTTGCTGATGCTGGACGGCATTCGCAAAAAGCACTGGCAAAGCCAATATGTACTCATTGGCAAAGTCATAAAGCGAGAACTGTGTCTTTGCCAACACTTGTTATGTTTCTCCCAAACTGCTCTTTTCTAAGGAAGATTGCAGCCCTGGTGACTTTTAGGGTGGTATTCTTTAGCAATAAAACCTAAGGATGGTTCATGCATTCAGCTGTTTGTGTATTACCTCTAGATCTCTATCACTTTTATGAGTCAAGACATAATTCAGTAGGCAATCAAATACATTTATGAGCCTTCACAGCAGGCGTTAGCGCGGAGAACAATTAATCAACTCCTTTCCAAATCCAATTGCAAAGAGGGAATGGCCAGCACTTAATTCGACGTGATTTATTATACTACTGCGATATGTCAGTGACAAGCTTGTTTCTAATCACTTTGGTTAAGACACATTTCAGATAGTCAAGTGGTACAAAGACATGGGACTGAGAAAGTTCTGTCAATTTTCGGAAATTGAGAGATATTTGAAGCTAACGTTGTTATTACTGTCAAGGGCGAATGTTTTTTTTGGTTCTCATCCAAAGGAGTGAGTGTAAGGGGGGGGGGGAGGGACAGTGACTAGCAATATGGAGCAGCTCCCAAACTCAATTTTGCAAGGGCCTTCTGAAGGAAGGACACATTTTCTCCTTTATCATTTGAGTTTGAAATACATTTCAGACCACTGGTCCCAGCATAGTGAAAGGTCTCACTTGGTAATGTGAGTGGAGAATGATGATGAAACTCGATGATTATCATATCCTGCTGAATTTCCAGTGCACCCGAGTTTGAATGCCCAGCAGTTTGGGGGATCTCCTAAACAATGGATGAAGATGAGCGTAGATGAGGTTGTCCAGTTGAGTGATCCCTGTTGCATACAACAAAATAGCTTAGAGAAATCACTTTTAGGACACATTCTCCCAAAAATTCCTTTTGACTATTTTCTACAGTGGAAGCGGTCAAAAATAATAAATATATAATATTTAGGTGCATGGCCCTATTAACCTGGAAAAGAAAGCAGCTAGAAATGGTTTTATTTTCACCACATGAAGCATCCACACAGAAGAGCCTTTATTATTTTTATAGTGTAAAATGGATCTTTTTTTAAATTTTTTTTTAGAGTTCTATATAGCGCGAACTAGACCCAAAGATATCGGGTATCAAACGCTTTACATGAGCACCAGTTTCGTTACAGGACACATTCATTTTTGTTAGACACAGGGAGATTAGGTGATTTGCGCAGGATCACAGGATGTTGAGCTTTGCTGCCGAGACTCGAGCCCGGTTCCCCAGCGTCAAGGTACAACCTCTGGCCATAAGGCTACATCCTCAGATGTCGCCCACAGATGTTACTAATGATACTCATGACATTGATGTCGATAGTATCTCCTCTTCACAACATCCACTTTTCAATAGGAAAAGCAGTATTGTGTTTGATTTTGAGGTGCTTGATCTAAGGCAATGTCCCAAAGCTGTATTTTAAGCATGTGGAATACCTGAGACATGGCTGCTTCTTACCCTCCTTAATTAAAAGTCCGTACAAAGGATCGCGCAATAGACTTTTCAGTATGGAGTACTCCCTTTACCACATTCTTCTCTTCCACAATCTCCACATTAGGGTCATACTTCTTGGCGCCAGCATGAACCAGAGAGAGGTTTCTGGTGTGGTCTTCTGAAGTGTAGAGGTGTTTGTTTCTGCAAATCCACTGGAGAAGTGAAAACCATGCTAGAACAACCAATGTAGGATGTTCTCACAGTGAAATTGCCGAGGATTAATAAAGTCTGCCATGGTCTGTAAGGAGAGCAAGGACACTCTTTAATATGGTGTATGCATATATATGAATTAACCAATAATTTTCTTTGTTTCATTCTTGAAAGTGTGTGAACTTAAATCAGTGATGACAGTATTATTTACCAGTGAACTCAGACATTAAAAAATGCACAGGGTATGCAAGCATAACACAGGAAGCCTGCAAACTCAAAATAGGATGTACTGCCCTAAAACATCAGCACAGTGGCTGGACTTCAAATCTGTGAGTCCATAAACGTCTAGCATTAGCCTTGGAACATCATTCAATGATAAGATGCTTTAAATGTATATGATCATTTATCATCACTTATATCAGTATGCTACAATTACTTTGATGGTCTTGCATTGGGAGTCATTACATTGTGGGAACGTTTTACTATCTTTACATCCAAGTACTTTACATTGCAAGTAAGTGATTTTAAAAAAGTTTAAATGTTTTTAACCTCATTTATAGAGACTGTAGGCGCTTTATCAGATATCTTCAAACAGCAGCAACTCGCTTCACAAACTTCCTGACGCGTTTTAGCTTGAATGCTGAGTCTTCTTCACATGCAGAATGACTGCCTGTGAACAAGGCTCAGCATTCGAGCCGAAACGTGTCAGGAAGTTTGTAAAGCGAGTTGCCTCTGTTTGAAGACATCTAATAAAGTGCCTGCTGTTTTGGGGAGTTGTATTGAAAATTGTTTCTGTTGGAGAACGGTGGTGTGTTATTAATGGGATGCTCCATCTCCATATCATCGAGGCCGCCCTGCTAAGGTCTGGGGCTCTAAATACAGAGATAAAGTGCTTTTCTGTTCATATATATATATATATATATATATATATATATATATATATATATATATATATATATATATATATATATATCCTTTCCAACAAAGCCCCTTCCGAACAGCTGGCACCCATGGAAAGTGGCGTACGCGCCAGCGGAGCGTGCTGGCAGTCTCCAATTGCAAAATCCAAAGTTAAGTACGCTCTCAGGCAAGAAACCACACTTTCAGTAGTGAATGCGACTAGATTTATTCCTCAACGCGTTTCAACTGCATCCGCAGCCTTGATCACATGAATATGGTGCACAAACCCCAAACAAGCACTATGTATCAGCGGACAACGCGTCATGGGTACAAAACATAAAGATAGGACAATATTGTTCGTATTTGGCGGCCATATTGAAGTTCCAACTAATGCTGATGATCCATTTCATTTTGCAAAGAAAGTCAAAAGTGTTTGCCATAGTCAATACATTTGTCATAAACTTCATGTGAAAAGACTGAAACTGAATACTATATGTATCCTGTATAGTACATTTTGGAAATATTACATTTTGAAAATGAGTAAGAAAATAAGTAAGAAAGTGTCCATCATTGCGTCATCATTACAGACATAAGAATTGAAAGCAATAGGACAATGTTCTACAAAATTAGGCAGCCATATTGGAATAACCAACTGTTACCTACTACTCGTTGTCTGAAATCATCATAATCCAATGAGATAAGAAAGAAAATGTTATAATAAGTGCATTTGTCGTACCAAACATTGTACCAACATAGAAAAGACCAAAACTTAGATAGCTAGTATTCTCAGTATAATGCCTCATACACATTGGTGTGAAGTGACATGAAAATGAGAAGTAAAGTGCTTCACAGAAATGGAACATAGCGGAAGGATAAATGGCAAAGTGCTCATGTTTGCGCAACCGTTAGTAACATTACGGTACTGATCACCCTGAACATGGTCTGGAGTGCTGAGGAGAAAAAGTAGCTGTGACTTAATATCTAAGCATCCGCTTATATCATAATACAGCGAGCCAATGCTGAATCATTGCAAGTGTTTGAAGAAATCCAGTGACTGCTAGTTATGGAAAAATAATACACATCATAGTGATGATTGCAAAAATCTTCACAGCATGCATTCTCACTTAATTCCTTTCACTACTGTGATTTGCCATAAGGATACCAAAACAAGCAATGCTGTGCCTAATTGTCAAGAATTCCTGTCATACAAGGGAAACACGCCCTTATGTAAACAGGAGAGCTGTTACATAACTCAAGGGAAACACGCCCTTATGTAAACAGGAGAGCTGTTACATAACTCAAGGGAAACACGCCCTTATGTAAACAGGAGAGCTGTTACATAACTCAAGGGAAACACGCCCTTATGTAAACAGGAGAGCTGTTACATAACTCAAGGAAAACACGCCCTATAAAGGGAGGAACCGGGAGGTACAAGGCTGTCGGATATTGTGTTTACACCGACGTACCTGCTTTGTGAAGAGCAGTGTTCCGGAGTGGTGCTCCAGTAAGGCAAGAACGGAGGTAGGTCGAGTCGTTACTCCCTGGGCCGTGTCTTGCCCCATCGTCACCTGTGAAGGACCCGGAAGCTCTACCGGTCAACCATTGAGCTTCGCTTTTTGACTCGGCTGAGTCCAAGCGCAGTGGCGCTTTTGCTGGTTGGAGTCGTAACTCCCAGCCCGACCAGAGACACAGGGACTGCCAGCTGTAACGCACACCAGGAGGTGTTTGCCGCGTTACAGACTCGGAAGTCCACAGGATCGATCGAGCGGCTGCTCTCGGTTCAGTCTTCTTGCTTGTGATTGGGGTATCGGTGACGCATCACCAGGAGGTGACCCCGCGTCCCGGTGCAGTCTGAGGAAGAGGTTGAGCGGCTTCTCCCTTCAGGTAGAGACCCCGGCTGGGTGTTTCCCTGACTCCTCGATTCTCCCCAACACTCTTCGTGCCCCTCACAGCCTACCGATTGGCATTGTCGGCCATTTCATTTCTGCCCTCTGTTGGCATACGCCGGGATCGGCGTATATGCAGAGGACGGTTAGGACCATCCGTGCTGTGGGCTGGTAACGTACTTAGCCTGGAGGATTCCAGTGACTATAACTTTTGTTTGTTCTTTGTATTTTATTTGCCTTCATTAAAAGAACTAACCCTTCACAAGTGGTTGCGTCCTCATTGTCGTGTCTGTTAAACGATCCTGAGACGTTCAGGGCGTTACAAAATATCCGACCTTAATAACACTAACTGTCTCCCGGTCGATAACACGCATGGCAACACTTGATGATGTGCTGGCTGCTTTAGCGGCCATGCAAGTTGAAGTGGCTGCCTCTAGGCAAGAAACAGCCGATGTAAAAGCCAGACTGGATGCTATCCAATTGGACCCGCTCACGCCCAGCACCTCCCTCACGAACCAGACCCCTGCGGTAGTAGTGGAAATGCCGGTAGCCATCCCCTTGGCAACACCAGAGAGGTACAGTGGGGATCCTAACACAGTGCAGGTATTCCTCACACAAGTGGCGCTACATTTATCGTGCAAACCAAAGGCGTTCCCCACGAGTCAGGCTCGTGTGGCTTTCCTTATATCCTATTTGGCTGGAAACGCGGCACAATGGGCCGTACCTCTGGTGAGCAGGGACGACCCCCTCTTATGTGATTGGGGTGCTTTTCGCGAGGAATTCCTGAAGGTATTCGACAGAAGGGCTGACTCGTACACGGCGGACCGTGAAATGCTTGAGTTGAGACAGGGATCCAACGACCTGGTGCAGTATCTCAACGCGTTCCGAAGGCTGGTTGCGGAAACCAAGTGGCCTGTTGCTAAACAGACGGCGCTCTTCCATCAAGGGCTGTGCGATGAGCTCAAGGACGCCGTGGCTCATATTGACCCTCAACCCAAGACATGTGAGGGCCTTATCAACCTGGTATTACGGCTGGAACATAGGCTAAGTGAAAGAAAGGGGGATCATGGGAGAAAAGGAAAATCCCTTCCATCCTATGTGACGGTGGGAAGTCCTGAAACTTCCACCGCATCCAAGGGAGAACCCATGGACATCAGCGCAATACGAGCGAGCCTCACAGCCACGGAGAAAGAGTCACGCCGTAAACAAGGATTGTGCCTATATTGTGGCAAAAAAGGCCACTACGTACGTGAATGCCCTGCCAAACCGAAGACGTCACGTTATCGGGCCAACCGGTCGGTAACAGCCGTGGTGGACATACCGGCGGAAAACTAGAGGACTCCAAGACCAGAGAAGGGGCATCTCGGAGTCACTCATCCATCCCTTCACTTTCCAACTCGGTCACTAAGGGACAACGACACCTGTTTATCACGGTGCACGTGGGAGTGCATGACCAGTGGATACCCGTTGTGGCCATGGTGGATTCAGGGGCCACTGGCATGTTTATGGACCACAACGAGGCATGCAGACTAGGGCTAGTGCTTCTTCCCAAAGCAGTACCCGAAGACGTCTATGCGGTAGACGGAAGGCGATTGGTGACGGGGCCCATCGGACAGCACACGGGGGTCCTTCCGATGAGATATGGGAGGAACCATTTGGAACAAATCGATTTTAACATCATCCGAGCGCCCCAATATGGCGTCATATTGGGATTGCCGTGGCTACAGAAACACAACCCCTTTGTGGATTGGCCAACACATCGCATCGAAATGACGTCACCGTATTGCATCCTGCATTGTGGAATAAGAACGGAATCCCTTGACGCAGATGAGAGCGGGAGTCAGACGGTGGCTACAGCGGCAGAAAAAGATGTGGCTCTCCCCCAGGCTTATCACAGTTTTGAGGATGTATTTGATGAGGTGAAGGCGGAAGTGCTACCACCACATAGACAGTTTGACTGCCAGATCGACCTGGTGCCAGGGGCCAGCGTTCCCAGCGGCAGGCTGTATGCCCTGACGGAGCCTGAAAACGTGCATCTCCGGGGGTACCTGGATAAACTCCTCAAGCTAGGATTCATCCGCCCGTCCAAGTCTCCGGCCGCCTCGCCACTCTTCTTCATCCCGAAGGCTAATGGGGAGCTGAGAGCCTGTGTGGACTTTAGGGCATTGAATGCGATAACCAGAAAAAATCGGTACCCCTTGCCTCTCATCAGTGTACTTCTGGAACAGGTCAAGAAAGCTCGTATCTACACCAAGTTGGATTTGAAAGGGGCATACCATCTGGTGCGCATGAGGGACGGAGACGAGTGGAAGACCGCCTTTAAGACCAGGTTCGGCCTTTTTGAGTACCTCGTCATGCTGTTCGGTCTGTGCAACGCCCCGGCAGCCTTTCAGTACTTTTTGAATGAGGTATTCAGAGAGGAGTTGGATATCTACGTGGTCGTATATATCGACGACATCCTCATCTATTCGTCCAGTGTGGAGGAGCACGTACACCACGTCAAAGCTGTGCTCCAAAAGCTGAGGGAAAACATGCTGTTTTGTAAACTCAGCAAGTGTGACTTCCACGTCACATCCGTGGAATTCCTCGGAGTGATGCTGAGTCCAGAGGGACAGGAGATGGCAGAACGAAAGATCAAGGCGGTGAAAGAATGGCCGGTGCCCCAAAGCGTGAAGGACGTCCAAAGTTTCATTGGCTTCGCCAACTTTTACAGGCGGTTTATAGATGGATTTTCAGGAGTGGTGGCCCCAATCACACAGCTACTGAGGAAGTCCAAGGAGTTTGTCTGGTCCCCTGAAGCGAACAAAGCCTTTGAGGCCCTGAAAAGCGCCTTTGGTAAGGCGCCGGTGTTGGCTCACCCCGATCCGGATCTCCCCTACGTGGTGGAAGCGGACGCGTCGGATGTGGCGCTGGGGGCTATCTTGTCCCAACGCAACCACGACACAGGGGTGCTTCATCCCGTTGCGTACATGTCCCGCAAACTCAACGACGCCGAACGCAACTACCATATTGCGGAGAAGGAGCTTCTCGCAATCAAGGACGCCTTCACCGAATGGAGGCATTGGTTGATGGGGGCAAGACATGTGGTATCGGTGTACACGGACCATCGGAACCTACAGTTCATGACGGCCACTAGACACCTTTCTCCCAGGCAGCTGCGGTGGATGATCTTCTTTGCGGGGTTCAACTTCCGCATCACATATCGGCCGGGGACGGAAAACCGGAAGGCGGACGCCCTGTCCCGTCAATCTGCAGTTAAGGAACCATTGCCTGCAACCGAGCGTTCCATCATTTCCCCGAGGATGGTATTGGGGGTTATCCAACCGGATACTTTCCTGAGGGGAATAAAGAGAGGGATCAGGTCATTCGCATGGCGGAGGTGGCTCCTCAGTCACAGAGAATGGCAGCTGAAGGACGGGATACCCCTGAAGGGCAGGTGCCTATTGATACCCACGCCTAGGCTAAGGAAACAAGCATTCATCTGGTGCCATGACTCTCCATGCGCAGGTCATTTGGGCTTTGAAAAAACGGTGGCTAGCATGGGACGGCATTTCTGGTGGCCAACCATGAGAGTGGATGTCAGGAGGTGGGGACAGGAGTGTCCTACGTGTGCTACCATGAAGGCCGACCATGGCCGAACCCAAGGGCTCTTACATCCACTTCCGACCCCGGATAGACCATGGGATAGCATATCACTGGACTTCGTGGTGGGCCTACCGGTAGACCAGGGGATGACGGCAATACTGGTGGTGGTGGATTACTTGACGAAAATGGGGCACTTCATCCCCTGCAAGAGAGTCCCTACGGCCGGGGAATTGGCGTCACTACTCCTAAAGAATGTGGTACGACTGCATGGATTACCTGGGGTGATCGTGTCGGACCGGGGGTCGCAGTTTACTGCGCAATTCTGGAAGACTTGGTGCACTGCGCTGCATGTTAAGACCGCCCTGTCCACCAGCTACCACCCTCAAACGGACGGCCAAACCGAGCGCCTGAACCAAACGCTCAAACAGTATCTGCGATGTTTTGTGGACCAGGGCAGGGAAGAATGGGTCGACTTGCTATGGGTTGCAGAGATAGCCTATAACAACGCCACTCACAGCTCCACACAGTCATCTCCGTTCTATAGCAACTATGGCCAACATCCCAGGTTCTTGCCATTTCTACATCCGTTCAGAGAGGACAGGATTCCCGCCACAGCGGACAGGGTGGCACACATAAAAGACACGTTGATGCGCTCAAGGGCTGTCCTAATAGAGGCCAAGAGAAGATACAAGGCTGCGGCAGATAGGAAGAGAAGGCCCGGGCCACTGTACCGCACTGGAGACTACGTCTGGATATCCACAAGAAACATGAGGTTTCGAAAGAACAGTGTGTTCCATCCCAAGTACATGGGCCCCTATCGAATTACCAAGTGTATGGGTCCCGTGAACGTGAAGGTGTGCTTGCCCCAGTCATTGCGGATACACCCTGTCTTTCATGTATCATTGCTCAAACCAGCACCCTCCAAGCCGTCTGGGACACCTAGGCCGGTATGCGTGGAGTCGGAGGTGGAGTATGAAGTGTCGGGCATACGGGCGTCCAAATGGCGCAGGATGAAGCTGTGGTACCTGGTTGCGTGGAAAGGCTATGGCCCGGAGGAGCATTCATGGGAACCGGCTGAAGGGGTTCATGCTCCGCGCTTGGTCTCCTTGTTCCATCGGCGTTTTCCTGCCAGCGCTGGACCCGTGGGGAGCCGCTGAGAGGGAGGATGTACTGTCAAGAATTCCTGTCATACAAGGGAAACACGCCCTTATGTAAACAAGAGAGCTGTTACATAACTCAAGGGAAACACGCCCTTATGTAAACAGGAGAGCTGTTACATAACTCAAGGGAAACACGCCCTTATGTAAACAGGAGAGCTGTTACATAACTCAAGGGAAACACGCCCTTATGTAAACAGGAGAGCTGTTACATAACTCAAGGAAAACACGCCCTATAAAGGGAGGAACCGGGAGGTACAAGGCTGTCGGATATTGTGTTTACACCGACGTACCTGCTTTGTGAAGAGCAGTGTTCCGGAGTGGTGCTCCAGTAAGGCAAGAACGGAGGTAGGTCGAGTCGTTACTCCCTGGGCCGTGTCTTGCCCCATCGTCACCTGTGAAGGACCCGGAAGCTCTACCGGTCAACCATTGAGCTTCGCTTTTTGACTCGGCTGAGTCCAAGCGCAGTGGCGCTTTTGCTGGTTGGAGTCGTAACTCCCAGCCCGACCAGAGACACAGGGACTGCCAGCTGTAACGCACACCAGGAGGTGTTTGCCGCGTTACAGACTCGGAAGTCCACAGGATCGATCGAGCGGCTGCTCTCGGTTCAGTCTTCTTGCTTGTGATTGGGGTATCGGTGACGCATCACCAGGAGGTGACCCCGCGTCCCGGTGCAGTCTGAGGAAGAGGTTGAGCGGCTTCTCCCTTCAGGTAGAGACCCCGGCTGGGTGTTTCCCTGACTCCTCGATTCTCCCCAACACTCTTCGTGCCCCTCACAGCCTACCGATTGGCATTGTCGGCCATTTCATTTCTGCCCTCTGTTGGCATACGCCGGGATCGGCGTATATGCAGAGGACGGTTAGGACCATCCGTGCTGTGGGCTGGTAACGTACTTAGCCTGGAGGATTCCAGTGACTATAACTTTTGTTTGTTCTTTGTATTTTATTTGCCTTCATTAAAAGAACTAACCCTTCACAAGTGGTTGCGTCCTCATTGTCGTGTCTGTTAAACGATCCTGAGACGTTCAGGGCGTTACACTAATGCACAGTTGATAGTCTATACGGTATCACGTGTTTACACATATACTCCATATTGATTCAAAAGGACTGTACAATACCATCTCCTCCACCAGATAGAGGTCTTCAAAATAAGATTAGAAAGGCCAGTTTCATCTTGATGCCCTCTATTCAAGTTGCCAATAATACCAGTCCGCGATAACATCGTGCACACCAGTATCTCTAGTGATATCAAAAAGTGATGTCGAAAAAAAGGTTAGGCAACCCGTGTAGTGAGTAGGTACCTTCCTTCTCTCCTGCAAGAGAAACAAAATAAGTAAAGTTAAAGTTAGAGTAAAAGAATTAAAAACAGTTTCTAATGCACTTATTACTTAGGGGAGGAGGCTCCTCCATATATCAACTCACATTCCGTCAAATAGCAAACACAGGGAATCCGAAAAATCATCAGAGAGACAGAGTAGAAGAAATTTCTTGGAAAAAGAAGAAGCAAGAGAATAGAATTACTCCTTTTTGAGATGTATCGAAAGTTCTTCATCCTGGTTCATACCCATAGGGGCCCTAGTCTGTAGGTCCACAATGTACTTGGACTCTTTTTGTCTAAGTCTAAGTGTTCTGCTCCCCCCTCTATGATCCATCCGGATCTGTTCCAAAATGAAATATTTTAGTAGAGAGGAATTGGAAAAGTGTTTTTCTTGATAGTGTCGTGCTACCGGATATTTAGGTTCTTTATTGGTAATAGCTTGTTTGTGTTCAAGTATTCTCTTTTTTGCCATAAGAGTGGTACTGCCAATGTAGTACAACCCACAGGGACACTCTATGGCATATATTACAAACGTAGTGCTGCATGTCAGAAATTGGGTAATTTCTCTGTGACTCAAACCGCATGTATAGTTCTTGCGGAAAGTACTAGCAGAACACGCTTTGCAGTATCCACAAGGGAAAAATCCTTTGAGATTCTGCATACCTCTATCTTGTACCTGAGTAATGTCACTATGCACAAAAAGATCTCTCAGGTTCCTTCCCCGCCTATAGGTAATGTTGGGTCTTTCCCTAATGGTATGACCTATACTTCCATCATTTTTGAGTGTGTTCGAATTCTGTGTCAGAATGCGCTTGATACTGTCAGATTCAGAATTAAATGTCAGGATCATCCTGGTATCAACATCCATAGTTTCTTCTAAGTTGGATGTTTTCTCCTTAAGAGTGTCCTTCCTGTCGATACCCTCGGCTCTATTGATAGCTTTCTTGAGGACCCACTTGGGATATCCCCTGAGCTTAAATCTCTCAATCATCTCAGCACTCTCTTTGTCATATGCATCCTCGCTACTGCAGTTCCTTTTTGCCCTCAGCAGTTCCCCATAGGGGATACTCCATTTAAGGGTATCTGGGTGACTGCTGAGGGCATGTAGGATGCTGTTTCCTGCAGTAGTCTTACGAAACAGGGAAGTATGTATTTGATTTTGTCTGATCTCCACTTTGACATCCAAGTATTCAACCTTACTATCAGTGATATTGCCCGTGAGATGTATATTGCGATCGTTTTTGTTCAATTCATCTATGAATTCACGGGCCTCTGTGCAACTTCCTTTCCATATGATGAACAAGTCATCAATGTACCAGAGCCAAAGTTCTATCTACAAAGAAATATCAAATATTGGGAACATAATCATATGATCATTGAGATGACAGAATTTTGCCTGACCAATAATATCTTTGTTTTTGATGGCACTCTCTATAAACAGTTGGTCGGAACCGCGATGGGTTCCTGTCTTGCCCCAAGCTTTGCGAATCTGTTCATGGGCCTCTGGGAGGAGGAAATATTCTCCGGCGTTATCACCATCAAGAACCTGAGCAAGATAGAACTTTGGCTCAGGTACATTGATGACTTGTTCATCATATGGAAAGGACGTTGCACGGAGGCCCGTGAATTCATAGATGAATTGAACAAAAACGATCGCAATATACATCTCACGGGCAATATCACTGATAGTAAGGTTGAATACTTGGATGTCAAAGTG
Source organism: Triturus cristatus (assembly GCF_964204655.1). Classification (NCBI taxonomy): domain Eukaryota; kingdom Metazoa; phylum Chordata; class Amphibia; order Caudata; family Salamandridae; genus Triturus; species Triturus cristatus. The sequence continues at coordinate 915,496,994 of NC_140587.1, forward strand.
GAGATCAGACAAAATCAAATACATACTTCCCTGTTTCGTAAGACTACTGCAGGAAACAGCATCCTACATGCCCTCAGCAGTCACCCAGATACCCTTAAATGGAGTATCCCCTATGGGGAACTGCTGAGGGCAAAAAGGAACTGCAGTAGCGATGATGCATATGGCAAAGAGAGTGCTGAGATGATTGAGAGATTTAAGCTCAGGGGATATCCCACGTGGGTCCTCAAGAAAGCTATCAATAGAGCAGAGGGTATCGACAGGAAGGACACTCTTAAGGAGAAAACATCCAACTTAGAAGAAACTATGGATGTTGATACCAGGATGATCCTGACATTTAATTCTGAATCTGACAGTATCAAGCGCATTCTGATACAGAATTGGAACACACTCAAAAATGATGGAAGTATAGGTCATACCATTAGGGAAAGACCCAACATTACCTATAGGCGGGGAAGGAACCTGAGAGATCTTCTTGAGCATAGTGACATTACTCAGGTATAAGATAGAGGTATGCAGAATCTCAAAGGATTTTTCCCTTGTGGACACTTCAAAGCGTGTTCTGCTAGTACTTTCCGCAAGAACTATACATGCGGTTTGAGTCACAGAGAAATTTCCCAATTTCTGACATGCAGCACTACGTTTGTAATATATGCCATAGAGTGTCCCTGTGGGTTGTACTACATTGGCAGTACCACTCTTATGGCAAAAAAGAGAATACTTGAACACAAACGAGCTATTACCAATAAAGACCCTAAATATCCGGTAGCACGACACTATCAAGAAAAACACTTTTCCAATACCTCTCTACTAAAATATTTAATTTTGGAACAGATCCGGATGGATCATAGAGGGGGGAACAGAACACTTAGACTTAGACAAAAAGAGTCCAAGTACATTGTGGACCTACAGACTAGGGCCCCTAGGGGTATGAACCAGGATGAAGAACTTTCGATACATCTCAAAAAGGAGTAATTCTATTCTCTTGCTTCTTCTTTTTCCAAGAAATTTCTTCTACTCTGTCTCTCTGATGATTTTTCGGATTCCCTGTGTTTGCTATTTGACCGAATGTGAGTTGATATATGGAGGAGCCTCCTCCCCTAGGTAATAAGTGCATTAGAAACTGTTTTTAATTCTTTTACTCTAATTTTAACTTTACTTATTTTGTTTCTCTTGCAGGAGAGAAGGAAGGTACCTACTCACTACACGGGTTGCCTAACCTTTTCTTCGACATCACTTTTTGATATCACTAGAGATACTGGTGTGCACGATGTTATCGCGGACTGGTATTATTGGCAACTTGAATAGAGGGCATCAAGATGAAACTGGCTTTGCTAATCTTATTTTGAAGACCTCTATATGGTGGAGGAGATGGTATTGTACAGTCCTTTTGAATCAATATGGAGTATATGTGTAAACACGTGATACCGTATAGACTATTAACTGTGCATTAGGCACAGCATTGCTTGTTTTGGTATCCTTATGGCAAATCACAGTGGTGAAAGGAATTAAGTGAGAATGCATGCTGTGAAGATTTTTGCAATCATCACTATGATGTGTATTATTTTTCCATAACTAGCAGTCACTGGATATCTTCAAACACATGCAATGATTCAGCATTGGCTCGCTGTATTATGATATAAGCGGATGCTTAGATATTAAGTCACAGCTACTTTTTCTCCTCAGCGCTCCAGACCATGTTCAGGGTGATCAGTACCGTAATGTTACTAACGGTTGCGCAAACATGAGCACTTTGCCATTTATCCTTCCGCTATGTTCCATTTCTGTGAAGCGCTTTACTTCTCATTTTCATGTCATTTCACACCAATGTGTATGAGGCATTATACTGAGAATACTAGCTATCTAAGTTTTGGTCTTTTCTATGTTGGTACAATGTTTGGTACGACAAATGCACTTATTATAACATTTTCTTTCTTATCTCATTGGATTATGATGATTTCAGACAACGAGTAGTAGGTAGCAGTTGGTTATTCCAATATGGCTGCCTAATTTTGTAGAACATTGTCCTATTGCTTTCAATTCTTATGTCTGTAATGATGACGCAATGATGGACACTTTCTTACTTATTTTCTTACTCATTTTCAAAATGTATTATTTCCAAAATGTACTATACGGGATAAATATAGTATTCAGTTTCAGTCTTTTCACATGATGTTTATGACAAATGTATTGACCATGGCAAACACTTTTGACTTTCTTTGCAAAATGAAATGGATCATCAGCATTAGTTGGAACTTCAATATGGCCGCCAAATACAAACAATATTGTCCTATCTTTATGTTTTGTACCCATGACGCGATGTCCGCTGATACATAATGCTTGTTTGGGGTTTGTGCACCATAGTCACGTGATCAAGGCTGCGGATGCAGTTGAAACGCGTTGTGGAATAAATCTAGTCGCATTCACTACTGAAAGTGTGGTTTCTTGCCTGAGAGCGTACTTAACATTTGATTTTGCATTATATATATATATATATATATATATATATATATATATATATTAGCTCCAAACCGGGTTCCTTGCATACGAATCAGGCACCAACTCCGTGGGAATATTTTCAAAGAAATGCTTTATTTCAAAAGCTGTGGCTCAGACGCGTTTCGGCGAACGAGTCCGCCTTGCTCACTGTGTCAGACCCAGTTCACATATACTGCTTATAAGCTAATAATGTGCACAAAGTACACACCCCCCAATCAACAAACAATTAGCATAAAAGAAATACTTATTGTCAAACTAGTCTTTCCTCAGACAAGTGTCACTCGAACAATATAACAATACAAAATATTTGAGAAAAAAGGCATGTCAGTACATCATTATTCGTCTAAATGCAGGAAAAGTTTCCAGAACAGTGTATTGTGCATAAACATCTGAATACAGCCCAAGTGGGCATTCATAAAGCACTGTATAAGAAATCTAATATTGATGACCAAAACATAATGGAGCCACATAATGATAGTCTGTAGTTACCATGTATAGACCTAGGGGGACTTGCTGGGCACATATAAACAATTTAGCTAAATCAATGAACAAAAATAGACTGGGTCATGACTCAAAGGATTGTTTACAAGGATTTTCTGAAGAAGCAGTTTGAAATTTATAGATGAACACTTAGTGCTTCGTCGGCATTCAAGCCATTAGGAATCTTACAATCTAATTGGATAATATATCGTGACTCCAACTTCCTAAGTGCAAGTTGTCTATTACCACCCCTGACATTTTTCTTGATACTGTCAGCCACAAAGTATACCAAATCTTCTGCTTTACCATTATGTACTCTATTGATATGTCGAGCCACTGGATATGTTGGGTCTTTGTTATTAATTGCCCTTAAATGTTGCAGAATTCTGACATGTACCGGGTGAATGGTGCTGCCAACGTACATCTTATTGCATGTACAACGTAGTACGTACACCGCAAATTCGGTTTTGCACGTGAAATGCTCCCTGATCTCAATGGGAGTTTTCCTAAGAGGGGTCACGATGGATTTAGTATTGATTCCGTATTGGCAGGCTTTGCACTTTGTGCATTTGAAAAATCCTCTTTGGGTTTTTAGCCAGCTGGTACCTTTTTCGGATACCGGAGCATTAGATACAAGTTCCTGTTTCATGGACTTAGCTCTCCTAAAAGTTAGCTGGGGGAACTTGACACATGAAGGACCTATCACAGGGTCACACCTTACAATCGGCCAATGTCTGTACAGAATTTGTCTAAATCTCTGATGGAAACTGTTATAGCCAATAATTAGCCTGGGTGTCTGTTGGACTGTTTCCCCTAAAGTTGGTTTCCGGTCCTTATTCTTGAAAAGAAGATCTCTTCTTTCAATATTTTGGCACTTATCTTTGGCTGATTTGAGAGTTTTAACATTGTAGCCTCTATTCTTAAGTCTTGTACACAAATCATTTGTTGCTGTGGTGAGGCTCTCAGTGGTGCTACAGTTCCGCTTCATGCGGAGGCACTCGGCAAAGGGAATGCTTTCAATGAGTTTGACAGGGTGAAAACTCTGAGCATGTAAAATGGCATTCCCTGATGTCAACTTGCGATGTGTGCGTGTGTGTATACGGTCTTTCAAGGTGTACAATTCTAAATCAAGGAACACAATGGACTGTTTGTCTATGGTGCCTGTGAACTTTAGGTTTAGATCATTAGTGTTGATCATGTTCACGAAAGCTATGGCACTCGACTCACTGCCCCTCCAAACAATAAAGATATCATCAATGTAACGTTGATATAACACAACATTTTCAATCATCTGAGTATTGCACTGAGTCATGAGTACTTGCTCCTCCCACCAGCCCATATGCAAATTCGCATAGCTGGGGGCGAAGCAAGTACCCATAGCTGTCCCTTGAACCTGTTTGTAGACAAGCCTATCAAACAAAAAAATGTTGTTAGTTAAACACCAATCTACCATATTTAACAACATCACTGTGTGTTCTTGTAAACTTGAATCTCTTGCGTCCAAGTAATGTTTAGTTGCTCTCATGCCATCCTGATGTCGTATACTAGTATACAAACTCTGTACATCTAGTGTAACAAACAAATAGTCCTCTTGCCATTTAAAATAAAAAATCTTGGCGAGAAAATCGCCAGTATCCTTGATATAAGCTGGTAAAGTCCTTACAAAAGGCTGCAGAAAAAAGTCTATGAACTTACTGGTATTTTCAAATAAACTCCCAATGGCAGATATGATTGGCCTGCCGGGAGGACACTCTGCATTTTTATGAATTTTTGGCAATAAATACAATTGCGGTGTCACAGGATAGTCATTTTAAAAAAAATCAAATTCGTTTTTGGTTATTAACCCATTCCTTTTCCATTCATATAAACATCCGTGGAATCGTTCTTTGGTGCTGATAATATTAGTTGCACTGATCCGTGTGTAACAATTCGTATCTGATAATTGGTTCAAAGCTTCCTTGTTGTACATATCAAGGGGCCAGAGTACGATATTACCTCCTTTGTCGGACCAACGTACCACGATGTCAGAACGTGCTTTGATTTTTTGCATTGTCTTTGAATATCCCGCTGGTTCTTTATTTTTCAACAAATTAAATGTATTGCTGCTCTCAATTGCCAAAACTCTAAGTTCCTGAATCATTTTGTCTGCAAAAATGTCAATATTATCTCTTGGCATAAGAGGATTAAAAATAGATTTAGGCCAAAAAGGTGTTGACACAGATGTAGATACATTGTAATCCAAAATTGCTCCTGTTGCATCTGAACTGGGTACCTGTGTTGAACATTCCTGCTCAAGTTCCGCCATGTCTTTAAGGAAGGCTGCTTCTGCTGCAGATAAATTTTCTAATTCTGGTTCAGTGCTTGCTCCTTGGTCTTGCGAGATTTTTTTCTCTTTGATATTAAAGAAATGCTTGCGTAATTTCAATTTTCTTGTGAATTGAAAAAGATCTATTCTTGCTTGGGTGTAATCGAAATTGGTGGTTTTACAATACGACAGTCCTAAAGCAAGAATATTTTCTTCATCTGAAGTCAAAGCCAGGTCGGTTAAATTTACAACTGTGTTATCTGATTCTCCTTTGCTAGTAATCATTTCCTCTTGTTCCGTCTGTATACGTTTTTTTGCTGATTTTTGTTTGCCCCATCGGCGGCTTTTCCTCCGTCTATTCCTTGATTTTGAGCCCTGTTTGATGAGTAAGTCTGTTTCTGGGGTCTTGGGCGTAGACTCATCAAACGCTCGACTCGTAAAAAAACGAGTTCTTGGATGGGTGTAGGCGCCTGATGTCCTGGTTCTTTTGTGCCACCTGCTTCTGGTTCGGATTCAACTTCTGAACTCAAATCCGTGTCACTCAGTACTCGTTGGCTTGAAGGAAACGCCGAGGTTTTTGATAACTCCTGGCGACGTATATTTTCGAAACGTCTCGAAAAGGTGTAAATTCTGCCATGTAAATAATCGTTTCTGTCACGTTGAAACTTACTGGCTTTGCGTTCTTTAATTATTTCCTCGTATTTCAAAACGCGGTTCTTTATATCTGCTAGACCTTTGTTGACCTCGTCTTGATTAACTACCTCTGCGAGCTCTTTGTGTATCTCGTTAATCCGTGTAAGTATTTTCTCTCTATCCGTTGTGGCGAATTTGATAAGGATTTGTAGCATATTACGAGACGATTGAGCACTGTTGTCAGCCCACTCCTGTAGCATGGCGGGATCTGGATTTTCGTAAGTTGGCGCTATTAAAATCCTTAAACCCCTCGGAATACGATTCACTTCGAGGTATTTTTTTAACGATGTGCATTCCCACCATTTAGCTATTTCATGTCTCCGAAGCTTTTCTAATTCACTTAGTAACTTTTTCGTATTGTTCGCACCTGTCGGCGATTGCGTTTTGCCGCTAGTTATATATATATATATATATATATATATTACCTACTGGCGGTCGCCAGTAGGTAGTTATAGTTAGGACCCTGTTTCCATAGGAAAACCGCAACATTCTATTTGGAATAACTTTGGCGCCGGTTGACGAATCCTCGCGAAATTTTCAAAACTAATGGGGCGCTACGCTCCGCTCCTACCCTGAAAGTCTCGGGGGGATTCGTCAAGCGGGGGCTGAGAAAAAAGGGGGGTCCCAAAACGCGTTTTTCCTATGCATTTTTCCATAGGACCTTTAGACACAGCTACAGCCCGAACGGCTGAACAGAGTTACTTGAAATTTGGCAGAGAGGTAGTCTACAGGTCAAGGAAGTGCCTTTTGTAGGTCTGGTGTAAATCTGTTCAGTAGTTCCTGAGAAAATAGCATTTAAATCAATATAAATATCTGTGGCAGCTTACGGTGCGCTTACCGGTCTGATTGGCTGTTAGATCTTAGTAAACATTCGAATCGGTCGAAACCAGGAAGCGGCGGCCGCCATTTTCTCTCTCGCACTCTGAGGGGGGGAGGAAAAACAAAGGCTGAAAACATATAAAGAGGCAGGTGTGACAGCTCCCAACCACCTAGCCTTGATTATGGTGTCCCAAATGAACCCCCAAGGCAAAAAATTTAAATTATTTATTTTTCAAAAAAACGCCGATTACGCTTACCGTACGCGTACGGTAAAAATTAATTATAAAAAAAAACAGTATCCACACTTTCCCACCCCCGTGTGGAAAAGGTGCCCGCAGTGCACCTTTTGTGCACGGCATATTGTTCCAAACAACTTTTAATTGATTACCTTTCATAACGAAGTGCATAATATGTCCTCCGTGAGCGGACAGTGCGCGAAGCGCATCGTGCGTACATTGCCCATCCAGCGTACCGTGCGTGCACGGCACTAACTGCGTAAAGTGGGGGCGCGCACCGCGTGCTCACTGTGCGCACCGTGCGCGCACGGAACGAACTGCGTTAAGTGGGCGCGCACGCCACGAACGGCGTAAAGTAACTTAGCATTTAAAAAAATGTACAAATTCACTGAAAAAACCATAGGTTTCACACACGTTATAGTTAGGAATTAGCATTTAAAAAACCTTGCAAATTCAGTGAAAAAACCATAGGTTTCACACATGCTATAGTTAGCTGGAGATTTTACTCATAAAAAACCAATGAAATTCCCCCGTTATAGTTAGTGCAGGCAACTATAACTCACGCGACCGCAATCCTCTGCTGATGACATATGTGTCTTTATGAAAAAAAAATATTTGTAATATATGTATAGCTAAAATTTAATGGAAGAAGACATGGGCAAATAAGTGTCTAAATACAGTATTAGCATCAGCAGAGGATTGCGGTCGCGTGAGTTATAGTTGCCTGCACTAACTATAACGGGGGAATTTCATTGGTTTTGTATGAGTAAAATCTCCAGCTAACTATAGCATGTGTGAAACCTATGGTTTTTTCACTGAATTTGCAAGGTTTTTTAAATGCTAATTCCTAACTATAACGTGTGTGAAACCTATGGTTTTTTCAGTGAATATATATATATATATATATATTTTATTGTTTTCATTTTTATATAATTAATGTGATCTTTATCGACAGGTAAATAGGTTATTTATTGGATGTATTTTTGTAATCAGTCAATAGAGGTTAATACTATGAACTATCTGGAACCTTAGTGTAATCAATTACTTCAAGTTATTATATTTTGTATATAATGAGCTGCTGCTCATCTTTATCTTGCACTCACACTTTATATTTAGGCACTTTACACACTTAGCACTTTAGTTAATTATTAACAGCGTGGACATTTATCCATTAATATAATGATGTGCCTTCAGGTTTAGAAAATAGGCTTGTGTGCTTGATTCGCAGTGTTTATTTATATATTAGTTGTATAAGATCATTTGCTTCAAGTTAAAAAGAGTGTTAATGCAAAAGATAGCAAGCCTACTATGGGCTCAATTTTGATGACCAACAAATATAGCACTTGATATAATGCACATTATGTGATGTATATCATTGCATAGTAGTAGCTATGATATAGAGCTATTGAGATAAATGGTTGATACTGATGATGAAAGTAGTTTTCAAATCAATGAGCTTTGTATTCTCCAAGAATAACTTAGTGCACGGACAAAAATCGAAAAATGAACTTTGTATATAATAAATGGTATTTTAGAATTGGTAGTTAGGTATTATACTGTGAGACATGAGATTTATGTAAAAATATTTATATTTATTTTGCAAAGTTCGAGACGATCTTCAAGTTGGCAAAGACATTCATCTTCTTTTTATGTCCACAGTTGTTGTAGGTGGGTGGTAATCACGTGGTTAAAAAAGATGTATAAAAAAAGATGTATGAGAACACAGCAGCCGAAACGCGTCATGGACATGGTGGAATCACGTATGAAAAGTGGAGTTTGTGTCCGGCTGTTTCAATTTTTGCAACTTCGGGATACCACAGAATTTTGGTCATTAATAACTTCACCCCGTTTGCCAAGTCTCCATAAACATTTTTTACATTGGCAGCGGATGGAAAGTTTTGCGGGGATTGGTAAAGGGGGTACAAAGATAAAAAGGAAGTCCCAAAACATGTTATTCCACCAATGCCTTTTTTGCGATAGACTTTTGTATCACACATAGCACAAAAACGGATGAACACATTTATATTAAATTTGGTAATATTAGACATTATGGTGCACATATAATCCTTTTGGAAGAGGAAAAAAATGTTGCTAAAAAGAGACGGAATGCTCACCACAGTAGACAACAATTGTGGCTACCTAAATAAATGAAAGAACTTTCATGGACTATTGAAGAGTGGTTCGGGGGTTGCCCTATCTGTCTCAGATCATTTTTTAGAAAGTTTGGAAATTTTGAGATCATTGGTAGACAGATGGCCTGTGCTGCTATTTTGACCCTCTAAGTTACCTATTTGTATTTAATAACAATTAAAGTTTTATTTTGACTGTAAAGAAGCACACCGTACATTGAATTTAAGGGAACATGTAATTAATGCATTGTTCTTTTGTCTTAGTTCATTTTGTCAATGGTATTGTATGTTTGCCAACAATAAATCCTCGCAACACCTAAGTATTTTACAAAAAGGTGTTTCCACCTTCAGGGGCACTTTGTATTTACGTGTAATTGTACACAGTTCTCTGGGGGATTATTAGTTACCCTATTGTGTGGTTCTGATGATCCTTTTGGGTACTACAGGTAAGTAGGTTTAGTATTTTTTTAAGTTATAATGCATTTTGACTTAGTGGTATCTATGACTGTGGCATTTTCACAAAATGTTGCAGTATTTCACAGAGGTATTGCGGTACATAGTGCACATGTGATTGGCTAATGACTGCCTTTACAAAATGTAAATGCAGCCATGTTGTTTTTAGGTACACTTTGACTGTGTTCTGAGTTTCGACCTTAGATGTAGCTAAGTATGTGGTTTGATATTTTTTAGACCAGGGCGGAGTTCGTGTAGTTCCTTGTAAGTGACTAAAACATTCTGCTGTGCTATGTGGAGTTCCACAAGCGGCAGAATGTGATACATTGCCCTGCTCGAGCTGATTTTTAGCGCCAAGTGTTTGTTCCGTGCTGTAAAATCAGTGCAAACACACCATGCACAGTGCAAGAGAGCGCTGCTTCTTTCTGCCACTCAAGTAGATGTTCTAATCGAGTGGCAGCTTCCTTAACGGAAGTGGAATGTTTCTCAATGCAAGCAGTAGCGACCAGCCACGACCGCCGGGAGTTTGTTTGGAGTAAGATTTTCCTCGCTTGCGCTCGCCAACTTACTATTGGTTAAACGCGGGAGAGGAAAAACTCTGCTTTGCGCCACTACGTGGAGTTTTTGGTAGAGGAATTTCACGCCCATGCCTAATAGTTTGGCCATACCTATTAACACTGTATTTCTAAATGTTTTTAAAAAAATGTACGGAGTAATGCGGTAATGGCTTGGGAATACCACTGTAAATAAAAATATATATATGTTAAATATTTTTAGATATACTGTTGCATCCTATATTTGTCAAATATAGGGTACTACAGGTAACGTTCTATTTTTAACATATGTAAATCTTCATTAAGAAAAGTCTACGGAGTACTGCGATAATACCTCAAAAATATTGCACTACTTACATTTTTTTAAATGCACAGTTCTCCCTAACTTGCTGTAAATTTATTTATGAAAATTATAAAAAAAAATCTTCCTATTAACACTTTAATAAAGTGGTAATAAGTAGGGAGCAAAAATAAAACCTTCTACTTACCTATATCTAAGACTCTAACCCAGAACTCAGTTAAACACAGAATGCAGAATGCAGCCAAACTGTGCTGAAAACAACATTGCTGGCTTTTTACGTTTGGTAAACACAGACATTACCCAATTACATACTGCCTTATCAAGCATATGTACTGTGGTATACTGAAAACTTACCACAGTATATTGCAGCACTATATACAACTAAGCGTTTTAAAACTTATCACTTTAACACTATCTACACTATTCACACCGCCTACCAAAAATTACCATTCAAAACAAATATCTGTTTTCCTGCCACATTACATCTCAAACCGTTCATTCACTTTCACGCTACGTCTGTTTCAATTACCACATTCCACTCTAAGCCACTTGGCTCTATGACACTCCACTCTAAGGGGCAGATTTACAAGCCCCTTGCACCTCTTTTACGCAGCCGTTGCATCACTTTTGTGACGCAGCGGTGGCGCAAAACCAGCGCCATACTGCGGGGTATTTACAACATGACGCATCTGGGAGATGCGTCACGTTGTAAAGCCCTGCACCAGAAGTAGGTGTTCCTGTGCAGGGGGGGGGGCATTCTGTCGCAGGAACGCCTTGTAAAAGTGGCTGAGTGAAATCTACAAGATTTCACTCAGTCACTTTTTAGCCCATGCTGCGTCAAAACCCTGCACCTGCTTGAAGCAGGCATAAGGATTGACGCAGCATTGTAATGATAGGGCACCCCAGAGTCTTGCTGAAGCTGAGTCGCGCTTGCGACGCAACTCCAGCAATGCGCCGCCTTTACGGCACAGATGCGTCACGCATCTGTCCGTTTTTGCCCCATGGTGCGCCGCATTGTAAATGCGGCGCATCCATGGTGGCGGAGCAGTGACGCACAATAACTGGCGCATCCCTGCTGATATGCAGGGATGCACCAGTTATTGTAAATCTGCCCCTAAGGTATTACACTCTAAGGCACTGCACTAAGGTTAGTCCACTATACCCCAATCCACTCTACGCTAATCCACGGTATGCCACTCCACTGTACCCCACTCTACTCTATGACACTCAATCAATCAATCAATCAATCAATCAATCAATCAATCAATCAATCAATCAGACATGTAAGAGCGCAGCAAATCACCTTTGAGTGTCTCGAATCGCTGGATGAGTTGGTTGGTTGCTGTTTGGTAGTATACTTATTCGAACATCCAAGTCGTGAGTTCCCTCCTTAACTGCTGAACAATGGTGTAGTCCTCAGGTGCAGGGGGAGGTTGCTCCATGCCTTGGCTGGCAGGTATGAGAAGGAGCGTCCTCTGCTGTTGGTTCCGGTGAATCCGTGGGGTGTCTGCAAGGGAGAGGGAAGCCAATCGAAGGTGTCTGGTCGGTCGGTTGGTGGAAGGTCAGACATTTGTTGATTTATGCTGGTCCTTCATTGTGCAAGGCCTTGTAAGCGTGGGTCAACATCTTAAACTGGCATCTCTTCTGGACCAGGCACCAGTGAAGTTGCCTGAAGTGGTTCCTTCTGGGGAGGTCGAGGATGAATCTTGCTGCTGAATATTGTATTGTCTGGAGTCTCTTCAAGAGGCGTGCAGTGAATACCACGTAGAGTGTGTTTCCGTTGTCCAGCCTGCTGGTGACAAGGGCCTGCGTGATGGTCCTTCTGGTGTTGACTGGGAGCCACTTGAAGATCTTTCGGAGCATTGAAGGGTGTGGAAGCAGGCGGATTAGACTGTATTGACTTGTTTTTTTCATGGATAGCTTGCTGTTCAGGATGATACTGAGGTTGCGGGCGTGGTCAGTCGGGTGGGCGGTAGTCCAAGTTCCATGGGCCACCATGTGTTGCTCAATGGTGAGATGTAATTTCCAAAGATGAGGACTTGGGTCTTGTCCGTGCTGAGTTTAAACCAGTTGTTCTTCATCCAGTCAGCGATGTTCATCATGCATCTGTGGAAGTTGACTCTGGTGGTGGATTGGTCTTCAGACAGTGAGAGGAGTAATTGGGTGTCGTCAGCATAGGAGATGATGTTGAGTCCGTGTGATCTGACGCAGCCAGCCATGGGGGTCATGTAGATATTGAAAAGGGTGGGGCTGAGGGCTCTGTAGATGATTTTCTTGAGCTCTGAGGTGAACAGTGGGAAGCCGATCCTCTGGTTTCTACCGGTGAGGTACAAAGCGATCCATTTGAGGGCTTATCCCTGGATCCCGATGTGGTGGAGTCTGTTGATAAGGATGCAATTGAAGACGATGGCAAATTTGGCTGATATATCCAGTAGGATGAGGGCTGCCATTTCTCTGTGGTCCAGGAGGGTCCTGATTTTGCCGGTGGCTGTGATCAGGGCTCTCTCAGTGCTGTGGGTAGCTCAGAGGATGGTTGAATGTTTTTTTCAAGAGGGGCCTCACTTCAGAATGTTTCCAGTCCTTAGGAAATTAGGTCTCAGTGATGGAGGTGTTCAGGACTTTACTGAGCTCGTTGCTGATTGTCTTGCTTCCAAGGTTTAAGACATGGTGGGGGCAGGAGTCTGAGGGTGCTGCCAAGTGCATGGAGTTTATGATGGATATAGTGCCTTGCGTAGTGAAGAGATACCAGTGGGTGATCAGGTTATCAGAGTCTGTATTCATGTTGTGAGCTGGTTGATAATGTCGGTGTCGGAGGGTTGGCATTCAAAGTTTTTGTAGATGGCCGAGATCTTGTTGTGGAAGAAATCAGCAAGGTTGTTGCACATTTCCAGGGAGGGTGTGATGTTATTCTCAGCACGGTTGGAGAACTCCTTCACTATGGCGAACAGTTCTTTGATGTGGTTTGTGTTGGCTTCAATACAGTCTGCTAGGGCGTTCTTAGTTTCTTTTAGAAGGCTGTGGTAGCGGTTGAGAGCTGTCCTGAAGGTGGTGCGGTCTTCAGTCTTTGTGCTGATGTGCTAATTCATTACTAGTTGTCTGCAGTTTGACTTGGCGGATTTCAGTTCCTCGGTAAATTGTGCCGTAGCATTATGTGATCCCCTGGGAGAAGTTTTTTGCTGCTTGTTCTGGGTTGGATGTAGAGTCTGGGAGGTTGGAGCAGAGAGAGTTGTTTCCTCGTCTTCTGATATCTTTTTCCAGCCTCTTCTAGTGGATCTGTGGGGCACGGTGCCAGAGTTGATGGGTCCAACGATAGTTAAATGTATGTTATAGTGGTCAGACTACTTGCATTGTGTGTTGTGGTTGTGCTTGACTCTGACGCTCTAGGTGAAAATGACATCGAGCGTATGTCCTGTAATGTGAGTGGGGTCTTTAACAAGCTGTTTGATCCCGATATTGCTCATGCTCTCCAGGAGGTTGGTGGTGTTGGTGTTGATGGGGTCGTAGAGGTGGAAGATGAGGTCCCCTAGCAGGATGTAGTGCTTGTAGTCAATTGTGATTGGGGCGATGAGGTCTAGGATGGCGTTGCAGAAGATCGAGCTTGGTCCTGGTGGTCTGTAGGCCAGGGTGCTTTGATGGGGCTTTTTCTGTCTGTGTGGCGTTGGAAGTTGAGGTGTTCAATTATCGTGATCAGTTTATCTGGGCATGTCGTGCAGTGGATGGTGTCCTTGTACATGATGTCCTCCTCCGTGTTTGTTGGTTCAGTCCCGGTGTGTTATCTTGCAGCCTTTGGGTATGGCGACGGTGATGTCTGGGGTGGAGGCGGGGTTCAGCCAGGTCTCTGTGAGGAAAATGAAGCCACGGGTGAGGGATAAGGTTGTATACAAGATCTCCGGGGTGTGTCTGTCAAGTGATCATGCATTGAGAAGAAGGCACTGGAGTTCCGCCGTGATGGTCTTGGTCAGCGTGGTCGTGTGTGTCTCTCATGTTGCTGGATGCTTCGGTGAGGCAGCAGTGTCGGCAGAAGAATGGTCCTCTGGCGGTGTGTGGGGATTTGTGGCAGCAGTGAATTTTGGTGCATACAGGGTCCAAGGCTTGGAGGTCTGCGGCAGTGTGACTTCCGGGGGGAAGAGCCACGGGTTCTCACACTGGGCGTGGTCAAGGTGCATACTGGCGCATTTTAGATTGCCTCTGGCACACCAGCGATGCTGCTGTGGAGTGGCATAAGTAGTTCTGTGAGGAGGGAAGGGCTATTGGGGAAGCAGGAGGGTGGGGAGAGGAAAAAATGGCAGGACTAGGGAAAATGGCAGGAGCAGGCAGAGAGGAAGACAAGCTGTAAAAAGAAAGTATCAGGTCACCAAAGAATTAACTACCAAAACACAATTTAACCAAAACATTTAACTAATAACTTAGGATTTAGATTTTATCAGAACAACTCCAGCAGTCCAACAGGGCAAACTGTCACTCAAACAGCCAGAATGGACAGGAGTGCTTTGAGGACTACGAGCAGAGTCCCAGTCTCATGGAGATAGACAGCAGCAGCGGTGGAGCTGCGCACAGGACAGGAGGTCAAGGGCTACTCCACTCTACAACACTACACTGTATGCTATTACACTCTAAACAACTCCATGTTATAATACTCTAGTGTAGGCCACTCTACCGTACTCCCTTCAACAGTATGCAAATCCACTGTGCACTATTCCACTATACGCAACTCAACTCTATTACACTACACTTTATGCTATTCCACTCTATGCCAATCTACTGTATGCCACTTCGGTGTACAACACTGCACTGTATGCACTTCCACTACACACCATTTCACTATATGCCACTCCCCTCTACAACATTCCACTCTACAGAAATACGCTGTACGCTGTAACACTGTATATCACTCCATTCTACGCCACTCTACAGTGTGCCATTACACAGTACTCCACTACAGTCCACCCCACTACACTCTACAACATTCCACTCTACATATTCCACTTTACAACAATCCACTCCACGCCACTACACTGTACGCCACTCCACTCTATGCCACTCCAGTGTACACTATTCCACTGTATGCCACTACACTGTACCTCACTCCACTCTACACAATTCTACTTTATACTGCTGCACTATTCTCCACTTCACTCTACACTATTCCACTCTATGCCACTCCACTCTACCCCACTCCACTGTACACTATTCCACTATATGCCATTCCAGTGTACATCACTACACTCTATGCTAATCCACTACATACCAGTACACTATACCTCACTCCACTTTATGTCAGTCTACCCTACAATACTCCACTGTATGCCACTCCACTCTATGCCACTCCAGTGTACTCCAGTGTACTCTACTCTATGCTATTCCACTGCAGACCACCTAAACACACTCCACTGTATGTCACTGTACTGTATACCACTCCACTGTATGCTTTTTCACTGTATGCTGCTCAACTACACCACTCCACTGTGCTCCACTACAGTGTATGCCAATCCACTCTACACTATTCTACTGTACGCAGCTCCACTGTTCAGCACTCCACTCTATGCTATTGAGATGTCATCAGGGATGTCACTGACCATGTCATGAGTGATGCAATATTTGAGGTCATAAGCAGTGCATTGCGGGGGCGTACGTTATAGTTATAGCTCTGGTAACTATAACTGCAGAATTTCGCTGGTTTTATACGAATGAAATCTGAGCCTAACTATAATGTCCCTTTAACCATTGTTTTTTCGGTGAATTTCTAAGGTTTTTTTAATTCAATTTTCCAACTATAACAACCCTGTAACCTTTGGGGTTTCTTAGGTGAATTTCTATGGTTTTTTAACTGGTAGCTGCATTTTCAGAATGGCGGAGAAAGGGGGCGGGCCTTTGGCCATCTCTCAGGTAATCTGCTGTGTCCATCTTACTGGAGGTAACAGGAGGGCCCCCAAGAAACCTCAGCATCCAAGAGGACTGACTCCCCCAACTAGCAGTGTGCCAGGAGGCATGTTTGCAGAAAGGTGGAGAAAGGGGGCGTGGCCTTTGAAGATCTCTCAGCAATTCCGCTGTGTGGGGCTTACAAGAGATAACAGGAGGGCTTGTTGGCCCCCAAGGACCCTCTGGAGCCAAGGGAGCTTCATCCCCCAACCAGCACTGCACCAGGAGGCATGTTTGCAGAGTATTGGAGAAAGGATGTGTGGCCTCCGAAGTCCTCTCAGCAATCACAGTCTGTGGTACTTACTGACATAACAGGAGGGCTTGTTGGCTCCCAAAGAACCTCTGCATTCAAGGGGACTACATTCCTCAACAAGCGGTGTGCCGGTAGAGGCATGTGCATAGTGGTGGAGAAAGGGGGCATGGACTCCTAAGCAGTGCTTTAAATGGAAAAAAATAAGTGCAGGTACTCACCATAAGGATTGGTGGACTGGGGGGTTGAGTGTGGGGCTAGGTGTTCAACTTTTCCAAGCTTTATATGCAAGAAATCCAAGTGCATTGTAAGAAGGTCGGAAGGATCTGTTCACTGGTTATGGTCCTAATAACCATTTGTTAGACTTGGGGGTCTCTAGTTGGCACAGGTATGCACTTGTGACAAATAGGGACCTCCTCCTCTAGTCAGGGTTAGGGGGTACACTCCTAAAATAACCCCTGCTCACCCCCTTGGTAGCTTGGCACGAGCAGGCAGGCTTATCTCACAGGCAGTGTGTAAAGCATTTGTAAACACATACAGTAACCAAGTGACAACACTACAGATGGACACAACACAGGTTTTATATAAAAAATAAGTAGTTTTTATATAGATTTACCACAAGACCATTAAACGACAAAAATACACAATACTGTTACTTTAGATGGTAGAATTTTTGTTAGTTCTCTTAAGTTCTTAAATGCGACACTTTAAGTCAATGTACCTTTTAGATGCGACACGCAGGGCAACGAAAGTGTTGCAACAATGTTGATGCGATGAAGTTTTTGGTGCAAAGAAATAAAGACGTGAAGATCTTCCAGATGCGTTACGCTTCTCCGATGTTGCGAGAAGACTTGACTCAATGCTTCAGCTGCAGCGGTGACACTCTTTATGCGATGCGACGACAGCGGCCTTGCCAGCGACACTCTTCGCTGACGTTTGCGAGATGCTTCTGCTCGATGCGATGTTGCAGCGGCGACATCCCTTTACGCGATGTGACGACAGCAGCTCCGACGGCGGCACGCTTCTCCGTGGATGCGAGGCGCTTTTCTTGATGCGGTGCAATGCGACAACTACGATGGCTGCAATGGCGACACGCTTCTTCCTCGATGCGAGACTCTTCTCTTGATGCGGTGCAATGCGTCAGCTACGATGGCTGCGATGGCGACACGTTTCTTCAGCGTTGCAAAACACTTTCTGGATGATGCGAGACGCTTCCGCTCGATGCGATGCTGCAGCGGCGACACACTTTACGAAATGCGACGACAACAGCTCCGACGGCGGCACGCTTCTCCTTCTTGAGTCGCGCTTCCAGCTCCTTGCGACACGCAGTCCCTCAGAAGGCCCAACAACAGCAGCAGGCACTTACAAAGAACTCTGGGGAGCTGGGGGGTGAAGTCTGTTGTTCCTGAGACTTCAGCAGGAGGCAAGCTCTTTTCCAAGCTCTTGGAGATTCTTCACAAGTTGAGTAAAAGTACACACAAAGTTCCTTTCTTCTCTCTGTGGCAGTAAGGCAACCACTGCAGGCCAATCCCCAAGGTTCAGGGGTAGTTTCCTCCTCAGCTTCTTCTGGTTCCTTCCTCAGCAGAGGTTCTTCTTGTTTTCCCAAAGTGATCTAATTTCTTGGGATCAGGGTCCCAATATTTATACTCCAAAATCCTTTGTCCTCTGAGGGCAGAGGGGCCTTTGCCCAGTCCAAACCAGTTCAGGAGCACTCTGTTTACATGACTCCTTCTTTCCTTTCACAGTGCAGGGCAGAAACATCAGACGCCCCACAGGAGGTGGAGGCAGCATTGTGGAGGGAAAGCCCAGCCCTGGAGCACTTTGTTGACATGATTCCTTCTCTCCTTTCACAGTGCAGGGCAGAGACATCAGACGCACCACAGGGGGTGGAGCCAGCATTGTGGAGGGAAAGCCCAGCCCTGGAGCACTTTGTTGACATGATTCCTTCTCTCCTTTCACAGTACAGGGCAGAGACATCAGACGCACCACAGGGGGTGGAGCCAGCACTGTGGGGGGGGGGGGGCAGGCACTGTCCTATTCAGGTTCCAGGTGCAACTCCTCCCTCCCATATAGATGCAGATCTCTCTATTCACCACTGGGAGGACTCACCCTTATCCTTACAATGCACCCTGCCCTTGGGCCTACCATAGGGGTGTCTGATATGAAGAAAAGGGAAGGTTTAGGGACTGGCAAGTGGGTGTACTTGCCCAGTCAGCATGACAGTACCAGACTGCACGTAGGCTCTGAAATGGCAGGCCTTAGACACACATTTACAAGCTGCTTCTGTGGGTGGCACAACCAGTGCTGCAAGCCCACCAGCAGCATTTGGATTTACAATCCCTGGGCACTCCTGGTGCACTGTACTAGGGTCTGACAGGTAAACCAAACCAACCAATCATGGAATCACAAATCAATATGTCCATTTACAATAGGGAGAGCATATGCAGTTTAGCACTGGACAGCAGTGGTAAGGTGCCCAGAGTCATAAAACAGCCAACAACAGGTTAGAAGAATAGAGGAGGAAGACAGAAAGTTCAGGGATGACCCTGCAAAAAGGGCCAAGTCCAACACAACCCCCTTCCAGCGGAAATGCAGGGTAGACCAATCACTACCTTGATGGACTTCCCTGCTTTGGGCGATAGAACAAGGACCTGGCCCACAACTGCAGGGCAGACTCCAGTTCTACGCCAATCTGAACCTATTGGAATCCCTCTGTCCATACTCTCAGGGCCCACCAAACCAATCCATGGGGAACCCTTCTCCTCACCTGTGGACACCACCTGTGCAGCACCTACCCTTAACCGGCTCACAGGTGTGTCCCAACAGACAGACAGCAAAATGCCACAGTGGCCACTGACAGTAGTCAGGGATGAGACCCAGACCTTATGCCTCTCAGTGCTCTCAAACCTCTGTGGCGGCAGGGAGCGGGGGGCATTAGCCCCAGGTGCTTGGCACCCTTTGTCCATTCTCCCTCCTGTCAGGTCAGGTATGACATCCTGGCACTGACCCACCAGCCCCAGGCATGTACCCGGCGGCTGGACCAAAGACTGGGGTGACCTCTCCCACACCCAGTCCTCCTCCTTGGGGCTCTGTACCCTCCCACTGGGCGTCCAGGTCAGGGGGGACACCCTGAACCGGGCCCTCCAACCTAGGGTCTAAACCCTTCAGTTGAGCCGGGGTCAGAGGCGAGGACTCCCTCCCTCTGCACCCCTTCCAGATGGCTCTACCCTCCCACCTGGAGTGGTACACCAAAAAGACAGACTGGTAGGGACACTGATTAAAGATGTCCCTCCCTCCAGGTCAGACAACACCTGAACCTGGCTCTCCAGACTAGGGTCTAAACCCTCAGGCTGCACCGGGGTCAGAGGTGAGGACTCCCTCCCTCTGCACCCCCTTCCAGAGTACTGCACACTCCCAACTGGAGTGGTACCCCTAGAAGCAACATGGGGCAGGACACTGATTACAGTTGTCCCACCCTCCAGGTCAGACAACACCTGAACCTGGCTTCCCAACCCTGAGACCAACCCATGCAGTTGAACGCTCGCCTGGCGCACCAGGACTTCCCTGGGAGCACGCATGCCCCCCCTGAGGGTGACACATAACTCATGTGTCGTGTGACAGTCTACCTGGTGCAGATCACCCGACCCCTGTCAATCTGACAGTGCGCGAAGATTCCCCAGGTCAGAAGTGGTGTCACCATGGTCATTCACTGGTGACCCAGCCCTTCTGGCTGGCCCCTGACCCACTTGTTCTTCCAATGGGGACTCTTTCCCCCTCTCACCACTCAATCTGGACTTCTGCACCCTCCCAACTGGAGTGGTACTGCCAGACACCAGAATGGAGGGAGGCCTGCTTACAGACACTCCCCGTTCACCAGACACTAGGGGATCCCGCACAACTGGCAGCCCCTCAGGACAGACTAGGCTTCCCACCTGGTGTTCCCTTAAAGAACCATCCAAGCTCTGATACTGAGGTTGGGCACTACCGGGACATAACCCATTCTCACTCCTTCCCCTTAAAGACAGGACGCGAGGCCCTACACCCCTCTCACTACTACAGGACCTAGTTGGGCTACTCTGAGCCCCTTCCACCACACTGGGTTTGAAGATACCTGAACCACTCATCTTGGGATCATTCCTCAAGGCCTTTCCAGACCCTCTGGACTCCACCAAAAGGTCTGCCTCCAATGTGAGCTCCATGCGGTCAGAGAACTCACTCTCCCACAGGTGTTGGCCTAGCTCTGGAAAACAGGGACTTACAATATGCTCTCCCACAATTGGATCACACAGCCCCCTAGCAGGGTTAACCAAACTATCCTTTACCTCACCATCCAGTGCCTTGCACACGTACTCCACACCACTCTCTTGAGATTGGCAAGACAGTATCTGACTGTCTCTGTCACTCAACCCACACTCTTCTGGGCGGTCTTCACACTCACACACCAGGATCTCAACCATGGAGGAATCCCTCCCACCACTAGGACTATGAACCCCTGTGCCAATTTCCCAATTCACCTCAAGAACATTGCGCACCACTGGAGCTACCTCATATCCTTGAACCTCCTGGTGTAAATTAACCCCCTCCCTCAAGTCAGGCACCACATCTCTGGGTGTGTGTACTACTCTCTCAGCACTAGAAAATTCAATATTGCTGCCACCGTCTGAGCTGGATTCCTCCTCCCACTCAGCAAAGCTCAATCTCTGAGCTACACACATTTATTGTTGCTGGGCTGAGACACTCATGGCCTCAAGCCTCTCGAGCTCTAAGTCAAGTTTCCTCATAATCAACTCATGCTCCATTTCCATTTTCTTTTCCTCTAGGGCTACCTTTCTAATTTGCAATTCCAATTCTAACTGCCCTTTTAACTTGAGCTTGGTCAGCTCCAGTACGTGCATCCTACACTCTTTTCTATCTGCCAGCTCCTCTGGAGACAGACTTTTACCAGAAACACTGCTACCGGTAGGGGAAGGGGTTCTCCTTCCTCTTGGACCCACTGGCCCTTCCAGCTGCTCCTCTGCATTATCATCATCAGTGGCATTCCTTGCTTCTACCCAAGCCCTCAGCGCCTTGTAGAACTCTGCCTTATTTTTGCATCCAGTAGTAGAAACATTGAATTTCTTGCAGAAGAACTTTAGCTGTTTTACTGGGTAGCTGTCCAGTTTCTCTTCTTCCCATTCCCATTCATTATCAACAGAGACTATGGATGCTGCTTTCTCCACCATGGTTAAGCTTGGCAGTACTCAAAAATAGAAAGTCCCAAAAAGAAATCTACCAACAAGTATTGGTTGTGTTAAGGTCTGCACTCACTAAGTAGTGTTCATCAATCACTGTACATGAGTCACAAATGCAAGTCCAGAATCCTCACCGCTGACCACAAATGTTAGACTTGGGGGTCTCTAGTTGGCACAGGTATGCATTTGTGACAAATAGGGACCTCCTCCTCTAGTCAGGGTAAGGAGGTACACTCCTAAAATAACCCCTGCTCACCCCCTTGGTAGCTTGGCACGAGATGGCAGGCTTATCTCAGAGGCAGTGTGTAAAGCATTTGTGAACACATACAGTAACCAAGTGACAGCACTACAGATGGACACCACACAGGTTTTATATAAAAAATAAGTAGTTTTTATATAGATTTACCACAAGACCACTAAACGACAAAAATATACAATACTGTTACTTTAGATGGTAGAATTTTGCTTAGTTCTTTTAAGTTCTTATATGCAACACTTTAAGTCAATGTAACTTTTAGATGCGACACGCAGGGCAACGAAAGTGTTGCAACGATGTTGATGCAATGAAGTTTTTGGTGCAAAGAAATAAAGACGTGAAGATCTTACAGATGCGTTACGTTTCTCCGATGTTGCGAGAAGCCTCGACTCGATGCTTCAGTTGCAGCGGCGACACCCTTTACGCGATGCGACGACAGCGGCCTTGGCAGCGACACTCTTCTCCGACGTTTGCGAGATGCTTCCGCTCGATGCGATGTTGCAGCGGCGACACCCCTTTACGTGATGCAACGGCGGCACGCTTCTCCGTGGATGCGAGGCGCTTTTCTTGATGAGGTGCAATGCGACAACTACGATGGCTGCGATGGCGACACGCTTCTTCCTCGATGCGAGACTCTTCTCTTGATGCGGTTCAATGCGTCAGCTACGATGGCTGCGATGGCGACACGTTTCTTCGGCGTTGCGAGACACTTTCTGGATGATGCGAGACGCTTCCACTCGATGCGATGCTGCAGCGGCGACACACTTTACGAGATGCGACGACAACAGCTCCGACGGCAGCACGCTTCTCCTTCTTGAGTCACGCTTCCAGCTCCTTGCGACATGCAGTCCCTCAGAAGGCCCACCAACAGCAGCAGGCACTTCCAAAGAACTCTGGGAAGCTGGGGGGTGAAGTCTGTTGTTCCTGAGACTTCAGCAGGAGGCAAGCTCTTTTCCAAGCCCTTGGAGATCCTCCACAAGTTGAGCAAAAGTACACACAAAGTTCCTTTCTCCTCTCTTTAGCAGTAAGGCAACCACGGCAGGCCATTCCCCCAGGTTCAGGGATAGTTTCCTCCTCAGCTTCTTCTGCTTCCTCCCTCAGCAGAGGTTCTTCTTGTTTTCCCAAAGTGATCTAATTTCTTGGGATCAGGGTCCCAATATTTATACTCCAAAATCCTTTATCCTCTGAGGCCAGAGGTGCCTTTGCCCAGTCCAAACCAGTTCAGGAGCACTCTGTTTACATGACTCCTTCTTTCCTTTCACAGTGCAGGGCAGAAACATCAGACGCCCCACAGGAGGTGGAGCCAGCATTGTGGAGGGAAAGCACAGCCCTAGAGCACTTTGTTGACATGATTCCTTCTCTCCTTTCACAGTGCAGGGCAGAGACATCAGACGCACCACAGGGGGTGGAGCCAGCACTGGGTGGGGGGGGGAGGCACTGTCCTATTCAGGTCCCAGGTGCAACTCCTCCCTTCCATCTAGATGCAGATCTCTCTATTCACCACTGGGCGGACTCACCCTGTCTCCTGGAATCCCCCAGCCCTGTCACTCAAACTCCAGACAAGGAATACACAACCTAGCAGAGGCAGGTTTGAATGGTTAGACAAGAAAATACCTACTTTCTAAAAGTGGTATTTTCAAACACAGAATGTTAAAACCAACTTCAATAAAAGATGTATTTTATCATCCTGAGTTCAGGCATACTAAATTCGAATTTCTACCATGTTCCCTAAGTCAGTTAGGATTATAAAATGTAATAACCAATCTGCTCATTCTGGCCTATGGAGAACAGGTAGCCTTGCAATAGTGAAAAACGAAAATGACTGTAATTCACTATTAGAACATGACACACACACCAGGGCATGTCCTACCTTATCCTTACAATGCACCCTGCCCTTGGGCCTACCATAGGGGTGTCTGATATGAAGAAAAGGGAAGGTTTAGGGACTGGCATGTGGGTGCACTTGCCCAGTCAGCATGACAGTACCAGACTGCACACAGGCTCTGAAATGGCAGGCCTTCGACACACTTTTACAGGCTGCTTCTGTGGGTGGCACAACCAGTGCTGCAAGCCCACCAGCAGCATTTGGATTTACAAGCCCTGGGCACTCCTGGTGCACTGTACTAGGGTCTGACAGGTAAACCAAACCAACCAATCATGGAATCACAAATCAAAATGTCAATTTACAATAGGGAGAGCATATGCACTGTAGCGCTGGGCAGCAGTGGTAAGGTGCCCAGAGTCATAAAACAGCCAACAACAGGTCAGAAAAAATAGAGGAGGAAGGCAAAAAGTTCAGGGATGACCCTGCAAAAAGGGCCAAGTCCAACACCATTTATTAAGCATTTTCTACCAAGTGTATGTTCAAAACAGTGTCTGATTTTTGCCATCAAAGCTTTGCATTCTGGAGTTGTTAGAAGCCCTTACTTATAATGAGAAAGGGGAACTACAGGTCCCAGAATGCAAAAGCATTGCCAACTAAAATCCAGAACTGTCTGAAAGTGAAAGACATTCCATGGAGCATCCTGTCGCATTTGGGTTATGCATGGTTTTCCATACAAAACAAGGGGTTTAAATGCACCAAACCAAAAAATTTGTGTTGCCTTTAAGGTATTTTGGGGCTTATTTACAAGGCCCTGGCGCCACTTTTGCGTCATTTTTAACATGGGAAAAGTGACGTAAAAGTGTTGCACGGGGCTTGTAAATCTGCCTGTTTTTTGATTGAGGGTAATCCTAAAATTGGCAGCAAGGGTAGGGATTTAAATTCAAGCAAAAACAATTAATTTAAATTGTTGATTAACTAACATTTTCAGTCATTTAAACCAAAGGACATGCTAAAAAGCTGTACTGCCCTAAAGAATGTGTCCCACACCCTCGGCCATTAGTTTTATGGTATAGTCTCAACTCCTACTGTGAGATCAAAGGGTAAATCGAACACCCTGCCGCCACACTGCTGCTGGAAGACTTGTAGAGTAAAGAGCTGCTGTTCTGGTGCTCCTATGCGAGCTCTGCCCAGGATTGCAGAATCAGTGTAGGTCGTGTGAAAAGTGTTGCAGAGGCACGAGAAAATGAGAGGAGCACCACCTGTCTCAAGGCAAGGACCCTATGAGTACCGGTACTCTCCTTGTCCGAGGAGAAGATCCGGTACTCAAGGGGCAAAAACTAAAATGTGCTGGTACTCAGTACCTGTGAGTATCGGCCCATTTAAATCACTGCTCCTAAGACCTCTCAGCAATACCACTGTGTGGGACTTACTAAAGGTAACAGGTGGCTTGTTGGCCCCCAAGGGCCCTCTGCAGCCAAGGGGATTATTAGACAGATCAACAATAGGATGGCATTCAGGAAAGTCCTAAAAACCCATTTGTTTGCGAAAGCGTGCTAATGTACCTTGGAGCTCGTCATAGTAATTGCTGAAGCGCGACGAGGCCTCCGGGTAGTTACGCGCTATATAAATATAATTTTTCATTTCATTTCATCCCCCAACCAGCAGTGTGCCAGGAGGCACGTTTACAGAGGAGTGGAGAAAGGGGGCAGGGCCTTCGGCAACTTGCAGGTCCCGCATTTTTTTCAGTTTTAAAACTTTATTTCGGGAGGGCCCCCTTTCCTGGGCTGATTGAGGCCCCGGGGACCGCAGCCCCTAGGGTCATGCCTTTTTTGAATGGGGAAGGGGTTCCACGTGGCTCCTGCCCCAGGCCGATTTTGGCCCCAATGAACTCATCCCCCGGGGCCCGGCCTTTTTATTTTATTTTATTTAAAAGGGGAAGGGGGCTGCGTGGCCCACCTCCCTGGCTGATTTCAGCCCCGGGGACCCAGTTACTTATGTTGATAACTACAGGGGAAACCACAATGCCCCCATAGTTCCTGCCAGCTCCCTGCCGGCTGCCCGTCTCCTGCCGCAGCTGGCAAAACTTTGACAGAGAGGGAGCTGCTAACATGCAGCTCCCTCTCTGTCAAAGCAATTGTGCTCTGCTTCTAGCTAGCGAGAGCATTTTGTGGACTCTCGCTTGCTAGAAGCGGAGCACAGTTTTCTATGGCTTAGCAGGAGTGGTAAAA
Organism: Triturus cristatus; assembly: GCF_964204655.1. NCBI lineage: Eukaryota > Metazoa > Chordata > Amphibia > Caudata > Salamandridae > Triturus > Triturus cristatus. The sequence continues at coordinate 915,523,169 of NC_140587.1, forward strand.
CTGCCACCAAGCTATAGCAAACAGCTATGTCCTGGGGGTGGGCGCCCTGGGACATAGCAGGAGCTGACTGAAGGGGGTGGCATTTCCCCAGGGCCATTTTTGGCTTCAGGAGATAGGCCACATGGCCCTCCTCATTTCTTACAATATGCCCCTGGGAGGTGGTGTCCCCAGGACTGCGGGGGGTCCATGAGGCCCCTACTTTAATTTAAAGCACAGCCTTGATCAGGTGGTAGCCCCCAAGGCTCCACCACTTACCTAGGGAGAAATGTATTACTGCAGAGAGGAGAGGTGCTGCATGGCCCTCCTCCTGGGCCATATTCCTCCCCGAGGGCCACCACCTCCTTGGGGCATGGCCAAATGTTACAGGCAGTGGGCGTGCACTGCCCTTCTCCTGGGCTATTTATGGCCCCAGTGACAACCACCTCCTTGGGGCCAAGCCAAATAAACATAGAGTAGGAGGAGGACTGCATGGTCCCCTGCTTGAGCCATTAATGGTCCTGGGGACGGCCACACCCAGGGCGGGCTCCCTAAGCTCCAGGGTGCCCACCCCCAGGACACAGCTATTTACTCTCGTTTGGCAGGAGCTTTGATAGCTCCCATCAAGGGAGAGCAAGCAGTAAGTGTACTCCCAGTAGGCGGGTGCAGGAAAACTGCTCCCGCTTGTTGGGAGCAGACGTTTCATCTGTTCTCCTGCCTACTGTCAAACGGACAGGAACACAGATAAAAGGATTGCTCCCATATGCAAGCGGGAGCATTTTTGGCTGCTCCCTGCTTGTGGGAGTAATGCCGACTCTGGCTGCAGGCGGTGAGCTGGCAGGGACCGCGGGGGCATTGAGGCTCCCCTGCGCTCCTCAGCTTTGCACTCTGGGTGGGCTTCAGGGAACCCAGGATGAAGAGGGCGGCCTGTGTAATGGGGTCCCCGGGGCCCAAATTGGCCTGGGGAGGCTGGCAGGGCAGCCGCCCACCCTTATTAATTTTTGTCTGGGCCCCAGGGATGGGGTTCCCCTCCTCCCCTCCCCTTGTATAATTTATAAAGGAAGGTTCATGGTTCTCCCCTTTATTTACACTGAGTATGTAAATGCCCAAAATCATCTGCAAGCTCTGCTTGTTTGGCCCCTCCTAGTTTTCCTTAGTAGTATGCAAAGGTCTGCCCGCTTTTTCCCACGTTGATAGACAGCTTACCAAAAGGCCCACAAGCGAGTTTCCTGCCAATTTGTGTGACCTGTTTTTGATGCAGAGGAATATGAGTGACATGTCCACCAAACAGGCATGCACTTACTTCATATATTTGTTAGGAAGCATCTTTGTTTTGGTGGAGATTCACCTCGTTGTAGTCTCATCATCTTCTCTTGACGAGGATTCATGTTATCATAGATTTGTAGATGAAGACTCTGCAGGAACAATCATGTTGCTGAAAATACATGCACACGAGGTCACTGGAGACATTACCTTGTGTTCCTTTAGGCAGCTGTAGTATAGATTTTGCACTAAGCATTTATCCAATGCCATATCACTTACTAATTAACCAGTAGAAAGTACGTCAGTTGGGTAGACATTTTCAGGTGAACTGTGGACTCTTCTAGGAAAAAATGAGATACGATTCTGGCCCTGATGCTCATTTTCACAGAAATTAAACCTCAACGAGAAGCACTTACAAATATAAACACAGCAGGTGCCCCAGTTGAAGCCCCACTTCTGTAAAGCACAAATGATCCTAACATCTTGGGCTTGGTGAAGGCAAAGCAAGTGTGTTCCATCTCATAGTCCATGTTAGTAAACAATCTGAAATCCGTAATGTAGGCAAATGTATCATTGATCTATTGAATATCTGTAGTGACTGTGACAAGTGGTTTCTTTCTTGTCTTCACAGCAGAGTCCATGATTCTCCCTTTTATTTACCCGGAGTATGCAAATGCCCGAAATCATCTGCAAGGTTCACCCATTTGGCCATGCTCCATTTTCCTCAGTAGTATGTGCAGGGCTTCCCACCTTTTCCCATGTTGATGGACAGCTTATCAAAAGGCCTCTGAGTGCATTTCCCACCCATTTTGGTGATGCATGCTTGATGTAGAGGAATGTTGAGGACATCTCCAGCAAACAAAAAGGCACTTCCTTCATATGGTTGTGAGGAAGTACCTTTGTTTGGTAGAGATTCACCTCTTTGTAGTCTCGTCCTGTTGTCTAGACTAGGATCCATGTTATCACAGATTTGTGGCTCAAGATGCTTGAGGAAAGATCACAGTGCTAAAATTACAAGCACACAAGGTCACTGGAGACATTTCTTTGTGGTCTATTACACAGCTGTAGTGTAGAATATGCAGTAGTTATTACTATAACATAACAAGGTAGCACTTACTAATAAACCAGTATAAAGTGCTCCAGTTGGGTAGACATTTTCAGTGGACTCTTGTTGAATAAAGGGGCAGGAAAGGTTCTGTTCTGGCCCAGTCACTCATACACCCACTCACAAACTCATTCAACCACTCTCATATACACTCACAGACCCACACAGCTGCTCACACACCCACTCACACACTCATGCAGTCACTCACACACCCACAAAACCACTAACACAGCCACTCACAGACCCATACAGCCACTCAGACGCCTACTCACACACTCACATAACCACTCACACACTCACTCACTCACCCATTACGGCCACTCACACACACTCACAGACCAAGAAATCTACTTGCACACCCACTCTCAGACCCATAGAACACTTACACACCCACTTACAGATCATACAGCCACTCACATACCTATTCACAGACCCATACAGCCAATCACACACCCACTCACAGACCCATACAGCCACTCACAAAACTGGTCACACACCCACACAGCTACTCATGCACCCACCCATAGGCCCATACAGCCACTCACACACCCAGTCACTGAACAAAACAGCTACTCATACACCTACTCACAAACCCATACAGCCACTCCCACTCCCATTCACTGACCCATACAGCCACTCACCCACACATCTACAAAATCACTCAAACACCCACTCACAGATCCATACAGCCTCTCATGCACTCACTCACTCATTTATTGAGGAAATACAATTTAAAAAAACCTTTGAAACTCACAAATAAACTAAGGTTACAGGCACTTCATAGTTAGGAAAAACATAACAAAACATAGACATTCACTACAAAAATCAAAGGTTACAGGGAAGTTACAGTTAGAAATAACATTAGACAACATTAGAAAACTGCACACATTCATGGAAAAAAGGTTACAGGGACAGGGATAGTTAGGAAATAACATTTTAAAAACTTTAGAAATTCACTGAAACACGCACAGGTTACAGGGACTTTATAGTTAGGCTCATACAAAATCAGTAAAATTCAGAACATATAGTTACCTGAGCTAACTATAACTTACACCACCTCAATGCACTGCTTATGACCTTGTATTGGAAAATGAGGCAGTACTTGTGAGGCCTGCACAAATAACATGACTACATTTAACCTTCACTGGGAACCAAACACCTCATTATAGCGCTTGACTATCAGAGGGTAGCGTTGCACAGCAGTCTAAGGCTTACTCAAGGGAGGTGGTGTTGGCTAGTAATCACCATTTACCCGTTTGCAGAAATAACACTCAATAATTGATTGTCCAGTCTGTACTTGGCTTTATAAAAGGAAGAGTACATTTATTAAACACACACACTACTTAACACTATGCAACAATTTACAAATATACATAAGCTGTTGGAATTACTTCGTGACATTGCATAACATTTCCACCCCTCCCACAGGGGGGGCTGGTACCACCACTCCCATGTATGCATATAATCTTGCCCCCTAATGCAGTGGGTTGAACATAACCTGGAGAGAGGGCATTGCCCACTAGCACCATCCCAGTGACGACTCACCCCATTATCTCAACAAGCATTTAAAATGGGCACACCTGCCCTGGTGACACATAACCCTAACTGAGCATCTCATACTGACCATACAGTATACACCTCTACGTCTTAGGGGTTAACAGTCTGGGTTGTTCTTCACCTAACAAAGCAGCAAGAATACATGTTTATGCATCACTTAAAATGACAGTACTTATCATAGCTGATAACCATTAGAATGCATTGCAATAAAAGCCCCTACAAGACATCACAGTTATAATCACAGGATTAAGCATATACAGCCAGACACCCTAGCAGGAATGTCCAGCAACATAACCCCACTTTGCTTACGACTTCACATTACACATGTGGCTTTCAATCCCTCAAAAGAAATAACTTCAAGTAAATGCACTGCTTGTGCAATTGCACTGCTTGTGCAATTGCACCTCTTCACCACCCCTTTTCCAGACATCCCCAACTCAGCCCTTCCCACCTTAATGCAGTCTCAAACGCACCCTCCGCTGAAGAACAAAAGTTCCAGCCACAGGTTATCATTGGACTTTGGCTGAGCCCTTGAGGGGTTATTTCTGTTAAGTCCCCAGTGACTTAGGGTAAGGACTTCCGATCTTCCATGTTGGGGGAAGTCTGCATGCTCATGCAGCTCCCGCTACATCACTTGGTGGTGACCCCCTCCTCCGGGGGACACCATGCACCAAGACAAAGAGCTTTCTGCATGCCTTGCAAGGCATTATGGGATGAGTCATTCACAGTCTGTGCATATCAGAGCAGCGGTTCACCCGCTGCTTCGGGGAGAGCCGCACTACCGAAACCGGCAGCTTCCCGCTGCATCTGCCCATCGTTTGGGGCCCGGTCCCATCCGGGCCCTGTGCATTGCTGCAGCTCGGAGAGCTCACCCCCGGCTGCTCCTGCCGGCTCCCCGTCCAGCCCGCACCCTCGTGTGCGGCCACGGGAGCCTTAATGCCTATTTTGGTCTGCCCGCTCCTATGGACAGACATGGACACTGCTCCGTCACCGGCGGGTCTTTGGGGGAGTGTGACGGCACTCTCCCTGCCTTCCAGCTGTTGTGGGGGAGTGCGGTGGCACTCCCCCCTTCTCCGCACAACAGGGCCCGGATTTGGGGTCCCGGGCCCCTGGACAATCTTCATGGGGAGCTCGATGGCGCTCCCTGGCTTTTCTTCACCTGGCAGGGTGGACGCGTGACGGCACGGCCCCCTCCACTGCACCGCCACCATCGGGCCCAGAGTTGGGATCCCAGGACCCCAAGATCTTCACAGGGAGCACAACGGTGCTCCCTGGCTTAATTTTTGGCCTGGCCAGAGTTAGGGGTCCCGGGCCCCAGAGACCTTTTCAAGGGGGGCGTGACAGCGGTCCCCTTCCTCCGGTGTCTCTGGGGGCCTTTGTGGGCTCCTGGCACCCCCGGGACCTGACCCACCCCAGGGGCACATCTGAGACTGGCGGCGGAGCCCCACACACTTTGTTGTCGGTCCTCTTCAGAGATCAAAGGTCGCCTACCTTCTGAGGGGCGTATCACGGCTCCCAGGCAGCCGATGTCTACCATTTTGGCCTCGTCTTGCTCCAGATGACTAGCTCTAGCCATCTATAGCACTTTCCCTCGCCCTCCTGGCCTCCAAGAGGGTTAACTCAGCAGGGAGCTGTCTTCACTGGCTCCCTGCACCAGCCTTTCACCTGGCTCTCCTCCTGGATCTCTCTTCTCCACACTCAGAGGCCCAGGCTTCTGCTCACTGGTCCTGTACTCCCCTTTTGGCGCAATCCAGGTCCTGGGACAGTCAGGGGGGTCCTTCCTTCCAACTGCTCATGGCACCAGGCTCCAGCACCAGTCTTCCTCAGCAGACCACACCCCAGAGAGAGCTCCTCTTCCTGTGCAAGACCTTTTAAAAGAATTTGGAGGGGGCTCGCAGGAAGGCTCCGCTGCCCTATCGGGCAGCAACACATCCCCTCTCTGCTGCTGGCCCCTCCTTCCTGTCCAGGCCTCTGGGATAGTTCAAAATTATGTCATCCAGGGGTCTAATGCCACATGGTCTCTGAAAAGCCCCCTTCCCCCTTGCTGCCTTCTCTCCAGAGCAGCTTGGTGCCTGGCACCAGGTGACAGCTGCTGATGGATAACCTGTAGCTCCACCCACCATCTCCCCCTTTTGGAGAAGAGACCTTCACCCTTGGAATACTTGCCATGAAGGGTAAGGCCTCTGATGCTTCAGTTTGGGGAGGAAGATCATTAATACAGCCTGGCAGGGTCAGACCCAGCCAGGCTCTAGTTATGAGCTGAGTCAGGGGAATATGACATTTCTGGATGACCCATAAGCAGTACATATATGGTTTTGGACTCAGCGGAATACTTGTTTTCACACAAGTTACAGTGTACTTTGGTGCGTGTCTGGAATTTGTAGGCCTTAGGGAAGTGAAACTCCCCCATGTGATCCCCATCTTCATAGGAGAATAATGGATTGGTCCTTCAGTGAAAACAGTAAAGCACACTGACTTTCCCTTACATGTTTCTTCCCATAATATAAAGCCTATTCCATGCCACCACCCAGCTCTGCATAATTCCTGCCACACCATTCCATCTGTACCTGCTCCTGGGTTGCGCACGCCATGAATCTCCCCCACGCACCCGCTACACGTGTGCACACGCATGTACACACTGGGAGGGGGAGAGTTAACATGGAGTAGGTTTTAGGATTCTATGTACTTTTCTCTTCTTGAGGTATGGAACTTCAGAGTGGACTCACTGTTATTAGCGCTGTTACGTTGCATATTGCAATGAAAAGAAGATGGTACAGTTAGTGGGCGGTATGTTGCAGGATGTTATAATGTGAAAGGACAACATTGACTGTAAACCATGGATCACGAACAGACTTGAGTGTACAAGGAGTATTGTATATTAGGATACTGATATGTGAGCGGAAGCTCCTGACTGAAGTATTCCGAAAGTATTGTACAAGGTTAATCAATAAACATATTTTACGGGGAAAAAAATGCCTGCATGTAAGCAGCCCAATGCCCCTTACTCCGGCTGCAGCGCAGCAGCCTACTCTCTCCAGAGGGACACCGGTAAAATCTACATGCAGTCTCTTTCATCATGAGTTCCCTGTGTGTGAGTCCCAACTTATGAGGCTCTCCCACAGTATAAGCTCAACAATTTGGTGTTCAAAAAGTGGAAAATCTGGGCGGCTCAGATGGTCATATTCCCTTTCTAACACCTTGCATATTACATCACTCATGACATGGCCAGTAACATCACTGATGACATCTCAAATGGCATCACTGATGACAAAATCCAATCAGTGAGTTTTGTTAACATTCCTGAGACTTAACGTTGTATACTAAGCTACTGCATAAGTTAAATTGTGATTCTTTCTGTACTTATAATCAGTGATACTATTTCTAACATATGTCATCTGAGTGGTTTTGTGGTTGTCTGTGTCAGTGTGTGAGTGGGTGTCTGAGTGACTGTATGAGTGGGTGTGACAGCGTATGGATCTGTCACTGGGTGTGTAAATGGCTGTAGAGGTCTGTCAGTGGGTATGTGAGTAGCTCTATGGGTCTGTGAATGTGTTTGGGAGTGGTGTTCTAGGAATGTGAGTGGCAGTGTTATGGTTGTATGGGTGTGTGAGTAGGTGTCTGAATAGCTGTGTGAGGTTTAGTATGGTTGTGTGAGTGGGTTTGTGAGTGGTTGTGTGAGTGGTTGTACAGGTGTGTGAGTGGTTGTATGGGTGTGTGGGTAGTTGTATGGGCCTGTGAGTGGGTCTGGGAGTGGTTTTGTTGTTGTGTGAATAGGTGAGTAGTTGTGTGAGTGTGTGTGTCTGTAAGTCGGTGTATAAGTGGATGTGACTGGGTGTGCGAGAGGTTGTATGGATCTTTGAGTAGGTGTGTGAGTGGTGTGTGGGTGTGTGAGTGGTTATATGGGTGTGTGAGTAGGTATGTGAGTGACTGTATGTATGTGTGTGTGTGTGTGAGTGGTTCTATGGATGATGTAATGAGTGATGTAATTTGAGATATCGCTAGTGATGTTACTGACCATGTCATGAGTGATGTAATATGTGAGGTCATAAGCAGTGCATCGCGGGTCCATAAGTTATGGTTAGATCATGCAATTATATGAATTTCACTGGTTTTGTAATAGTGAAATCTGAGTCTAACTCTAACACCCTGTAACCTTTGTTTTTTTTAATGAATAAATAATGTATACATATATTTCTAAATATTGCAAAATCTTTGCATTGTTAAAAACACATTTGGTCAATAGAAAGGAAAGATTACAGAATGTATTGTCTTAAAAATGCTGCTAACAATTGGCACTGGTTAGAATTGCAATATTTAAGGTTCGTTTACCTCTAAAGAATAGATTACTGATAAAACAATGGGCAATTGTCAGACCAGGTGGAATTATGCGGTAATGTGTCAGTTGTGTTTACTGCATGATTGTGAATTCCCACTTAATTTACAGATTTCAATTAAAATTGCTGTTTGTTTTTAGAACAAATTTAACAAAATAATACTGCCAGCGAATGTTCCACACAATGCTGCATAATTTTTCTTTTCTTGACACACAAATCACATAACACTGTTATATAATTTGGTCCTCCATTGTTTCATTACCCTAGTGATCCTAAGAGTGGGTTAAGCAGCCATGTAACAGACCACCGCTGTTTGTCTGCAAAATTATTCACTTGTATAGCAACACCCTAAACAAGGGCCTCCCACTTTATCTGATAATAATTGAAAAGGTTTTACTGCACTGGCTGTTACTTCTACAACGGTATGTAAATGGTGAACTATTTTCCAGCAAACTCACATCTAGCAAATTTAAATTTCTGAATATTATCACCAGCAATATGGTTTTTATAATTTAGTCACATGACCCTCTGGGCTTTCTTTTACTGGGAACACATTTAGAAAGTTTAGAAAGCTAAAAATAAATGTATGCAGAAATGTAGGCTCAAGAAAGGTACAAAAGGTGACATGCTTAAGCAAAAGTGGGTCATAACTAAACATCCAGGTTTCAGCGTTCAAAGTTTGTGGGAGAACATGTGGTAATAGATGGACAAGATGCAGAGTTTGTGACCCAAGGTAGATCTTATGAAATGCTTTTTGGATTGAAAATTTGAGGACTTCAAAGAGAGGGACCCCATGATGATCCTGGTTTACATTCGTCCAATTGTTACATTGAGGATTTGCCACCATTCCTGTATGCTACTCAACTCTAATTTTTGTGTGTACTGGTTGGGCTTTGAACCCAAAAGGGTAATGGAGTAGTCTGCCTTTATCCCAACAGATACTTAGAGGTTGAATCTATGTACCACCAGGTCATTTGATGTGGTTGTGTGTCAATCTTGTACATGATTATGGACCTTTGACATCACTAAATAGCATTTTATGACAGTTGTCTCCTACTATCCCATCACATTAATTTCTGCTCACTTGTATGAAAAGTTGACAGTGCACAGGAAAGCCACCCTAACTGCACTAAGAAAATACGAACCACCTATAACTAAAACTCCCTCTGTGTTAGAAAACAATGGTGTACTGGCTAGCTGGTCTGCTGTTGTAACATTCCCAAGGACGGAAATAAATAAACGCTGAACTGATACAACAAATGTGATGTGCTTGAACTATGTGAAAAAGTAAGAATATGTGAAAGCGACACCAAACAAACAGTAAACTCGAAAGTGTAAACTTAGGGGCCAATTCACAAAGGCATTCGGAAATACGTGAAGTGGTACTCCTTCAGTACTACTTCACGTACTCATCGTTCCCCTGTGACTTAACTCTGAAACATCTAAAATGGGAACATTCACAGACTATCAATATGCAATTAATAGTATTAAATATAATTTATTGTATTAATCAATTGATTACAATAAAAAATACGACTTATGGCATATATAATTAAAAAATCAGTTTTAACAAGAGTATAAAAAAATTCATCAATTAAAACTTTACACATCAAACTTACAATGATAAAGGGGCTTGGCCTAGAGGTCCAACATGACAGACACGCTTTAGGCGAGCTCCGGTAGCCCGACATAATATCCACCAAATATCTTGCTGAATCGGCCTTTCCAAGTGCTTTAGTGCCCCCCATAGATAATCCCTAACCTGGCTGCCACTTGTAAGAGGAGTCATAATATCGATTTGCAGCAGGCTGCATGATATGGCTGCGGCTGCAGGTGTGCTACAGCCTCCCGGCGGGACCGCAACAGAGGCCGGACTTGTGCTGCAGTACCGGGAGGCCCCCCTCACAAGGACTGTCGCAGGGCTGTTGTGGGGACGGAGGAGACTCGGAGCGAGGAGACTGGCGGGAGGAGCTGATCTGCTGCTATGCTGGGCCACGGAGCTGCGTGCCACAGGAAGGGACCAGTGAGTGACATGGTTGGATCCCCGCTAGGCCAGCCCACGAGTGGTGCGCAGGGGCTCCCTGGGGAGCGGCCTGACAGAGTGGAGGCCGCAGGCAGGACATTGCTGACGCCCCTTGCCGAAAGCAATCAAACCATTGCTGGACTCTTGTAGAGCGTTTGAAAACCACGTGGACAGAGATACCTGAAGGTTTGACAGTAGTTGGGGGAGACTGGAATGACATGTTACACCCGACCCAGGACAGGTGGGGAGAGACAGGGAGACCGATGGTGACACGGGACTCACGGTTGCGATCCTTAGTAGATGGACTGGGTTGGATAGACACTTGGAGAGTGTTAGACCTGTCAGCCCTTTGGGTGGTCCCTCCTCATCATTATTTATTTTGTCCCACTTCTGCCTCAAACCCTGTTATAATTTTTCCTTTTTGGGAACCACCGGACTTTTTAGTGTTGATGCAGGGTCAGGGAGCCATTTTCCCTACCCCTGGAACTTCTGTCTGAGGGCCTGAGACACAAAATGGTGGCCACCCATTGTCACCTGTGACATAACTAGAACCTTCTGGAACATTCTAGAATCCTGTGATAGTGAGAGGCAGTTTAGAATGTTGGGAGGCCATCTCAGGTTGGCAGTTGGCAACTGACTGGAGAAGAGAGAGGACAGAGATAGAAGGAGGTCGGAGTAAGGCAGCAGAGGTGGAAACCAGTGCTTGGAGTGGGGTCCAGAAACCCACCCTTGATGCTAGTCCCTACTGACCAAGCCCAGCCTAAAGCCCTGTGTGGGACCAAGACCAGAAGAACCATCTTAAGGATCTGAACATTTGGAACAGACCTTAAAGAGGAGGAACAGCAAGCTCCTGACCTGTTCAGCGGTGTCCTCCTGAAGTCCTGACGTCGAGAAGCCTGGAGACCTGGGGCCTGAGGTAGAGAAGCGGCGCTGACAGAAAGCAGACGTCGTACCCGGAGCCGTCAGGGGTCGAGTGAGGGCGCCGACGGAGGTCGTGGAGAGGCACCGGAGGTCGAGGAGGGAGTCACCAGAGGTCGGGTGAGGGCGCCGACGGAGGTCGTGGAGAGGCGCCGGAGGTCGAGTAGAGAGTCACCCGAGGTCGAGGTGAGGCGTCGACGGGGGAGTGAAGTCCGCCCACCGAAGTCGCCGGAAACGGAGGTGAAGCGCGCCGGAGGTCGGGAGTGGAGATCGCACTCCGGAGACACCCGGAAGCGGGGAGACCGTGTCCCTGCGACGCCGGAAGGCGACATCGAGTCGAGGCCACCCAGCGACATCGAGTCAAGACCGCCCAGCGACATCGATTCGAGACCGCCCAGCGACATCGAGTCGAGACCGCCCAGCGACATCGATCCGGAGCCGCCTCACGGCGTCGACACGGTGCCGAGCGGAGCCGATCGTCGAGGAAGGGACAGTAAGTGGTAGAGGGGGCGTCTGAGGCCCCGTGGAGCCCTAAAAGACCATCCTAGGGGTTAAAGGGGTGTTAGGACCAGCCTGGGAGTGCCAGGGGTGAACTGAGACTGGTACAGTGACCTCCGTAAAGGGCTGTGTAGTTTGGAGGGCCAGATCTTTAGGTTACCCTTGTTCTGCCTCAGCTTAGGCCCTAGCCTTGACCGATCTAGGTGGGACACCCCCATGCCATCCAAATGACCATAAGCTGTGTATGGGCAAAGTAAGACCAAGTGACCTCATGAAAATGATCTGATCTGTAATTGTCATTGATTGCTTTACCTTATTTATTGAAGGTGCTTTATTTATTGTCTTCCACTAATTTATTCTTGCACTGTATTTATTGACTGACTGTATTTATTTGCCGTCTATATTTATTGCACATCTATTTATTCTTTGCTTAATGATGACCTGAACCTATTTGTTGAAATTCTGAAGTAGTATTGTTTATTTAACCTGCTCTTTTGAAGGAAAATCCTATTGTATTATATTTATGATGTGAAGCCTGCAACTAAGAGAAAATAAGATAAAGACATATATATTTTCATCTTGACTTCCATAATTTTTACGGTGTAGTGTCGTTTTTGGAACGGATGAACGCATGGTTATTGTGAGGGTGTGACGTACGCTTAACACGGTGCCTGACCCCAACCGCTCGAGCCAAGCTACCACTGTGCTGGGAACCTGGTGACTGCTAACCCGGTTGCCCGGTTTCCAACATAAAATTGGTGTTCAGCGGTGGGATAGAGCTGTGCTTGCGTCTACTCGACAATAACTTTGGGTAGTCCATAGGCCTACACCGGGAGTTTTCTCCAAGCGGACTTCCTAATTTTGAGTTTTGTTTTTTCCAAATTTACTTCTGGTGGTGGGAGGAGGTATTACAAAAGGTACCCCCCTGCATAGCTTCTGTAAGCAACTGTCTTCTATCCTGAGTGGGCAAAATGGAGTTTGTGTTGGAGGATGTGGAAACTTACACTGTGGCCCAACTCAGAGAGTTTTGTCAGCGAGAAGGGGTGTTTTGTCCCCAAGGTGCAAAGAAGGGTGAGCTCCAGACCAGCTTGAGGGCTTGGGGGGAGGCACGGCGAGAAAGTAAGGTTGAGAAGGAGGACAGGGATGGAGAGCCTGACAGCGAGGGGGCTGGTTTGTACCAATCTGAGGTGGGGAACCTATTAGCGGGGCCCAGAACACTTTCAAGGAAGGGCAGCAGTGTCTCTAGCAACGGCTTATTAGAAGCAGAATTAACTGACCGGAGGGAGAAAAGACAGCTCACATGGGAGTTGGCGAAGCTGGAGAAACAAAAGGAGGAACGGAGGATGGCTCACGAGTTGAGGCTCAGGGAGATAGATCTCCAGATCCTACGGGTCGGGGCACACACTGTTCCTAATGGTGGCAGCGAAGACAGAGAAATCACCAGGGAACCCAAACCCTATCTGCCAAAAGACATAGTAGCCAGCTATAGTGCGGGAGATGATATCGCCAAGTGGCTAGCGGCCTATGAGGTCTCTTTAAGAGCCCATGGGGTTCCAGAGAAATATTGGGGAGGGGGATTATATAAATACATGCCTCCAGCTGGCAGGGATACATTATTGGCCCTGGAGCAGGATGAGCAGACCCACTACCCCACCATGAAAGTGGCGCTCGTGAGGAAGTTTGGACTAACAACCGAGAAGTACAGACAGAAGTTCCGGGGTAGCCACAAACTGGGCACACAGAATTGGGTGGATTTCCTGGACTATGCAACGAAGGCATTAGAGGGTTGGATACAGGGCAGCGAGGTGAGGGACTACGAGGGGTTGTTTGATTTGATGTTGAAGGAACACCTGCTCGAAAAATGTTTCCCCGAACTGCGTCAACACCTGGTGTATAGCAAGCTGACCAATCCCCGGAAGCTTGCTGAGGAGGCGGACATTTGGGCTAGTACCCGGGTGTCCACAAGGGGGACTGGAGGGGACTCTCAAAAGACCGGACAGGGCGCCCCCCAGAAGAAAGAGGGAGGGGAAAAGAAAAAGGAGTTCTCTAAAGGCCCCCAAAATAGTTTCCAAGGGAAGGGAACGGGATTCACCCCTGGGGCTAACCCACCCAGAAACCCTAATCCTGGCCAGAGTCAGCAGCCAAGGGTTGTCCATTGCTTCGAGTGTGGTGGTGTCGGACACTATAAGGGAGATGTGAAGTGCCCGAAAAGACCACCCCCTCCCATCGGAGGAAAGGCCCCCGGAGTAGCTAGTGTAGTGCTCGGGGAGGAGATGCCTTTAGATAAGGGAAGGGAGTGGGCGGGTGTCACTTTAGTGTCCCTGGGAGAACGGGAGATGGTTCCTAAGATCCAAGTGCCCGCAAATACCACAAAGTATGGGCAGTGGGTCACCATCAACGGCCAAAGAGGGGAGGCTCTGAGAGACACAGGAGCCAGTATGACTATGGTACGTAGCCAACTGGTGTCTCCAGAGCAGGTGATTCCCAATGTACTCCACCCTGCCGCGATGGCTGACGGCAGAATGGGCCACTATCCGGTGGCCGAGGTTCCATTTGAATGGGAAGGGGTTGCAGGGTTGCTTCGAGTTGCCGTAAGCCCTGCTGTGCCAGTCGATTGTCTGCTGGGGAATGACATGGAGCATAATGCTTGGAAGGAGGTGGAATACCGGACTCATGCGGAGATGCTGGGTACACCTGACTGGGCCTGTGTCAGCACAGGGTCTGCGACTACCCGGAGGGGGAGTTCGTTTAGGCGGGAGCCTGGAACAAAGGCACAGCCGGCTGCCGACCAAGGGAAGAACCGAGGGCAGGAGGAGCCTGCCTCGGCATCCGCGCCCCGTGTGACGGATAGGCCACCGGAGGTGGTGGACCAGGAGTCCGCGGAGGGGGATGTTACCGAACTGGAGAACCTACCCATCCCGGCCGAGTGGCACGTGGAGGGAGGGCCGACCAGGGAGGAATTCTGCAAGGGCCAGAAGGAGTGTCCTACCCTTGAGGGACTGAGGCGACAGGCCGAAGCCCAGGCAGCAGGGAACGTTGAGGGGAACTACAATATTTACTGGGAGGATGGCCTCCTCTACAGTGAACCCAAGGCACCCATGCACGGATCGTCACGGGCCTTGGTTGTCCCTCAACGTTATCGAGCCTTTCTCCTGGAATTGGCTCATGAGATCCCCTTGGCAGGACACCTGGGGCAAGACAAGACCTTTGCCCGGCTTGTCCCACACTTTTATTGGCCTCAAATGAAAGTGTCGTCCGACACCTACTGCCGGACGTGCGTGTCTTGTCAAGCCAGTGGGAAAACAGGGGTGAAGCTGAAAGCTCCCCTGGAACCACTTCCTGTCGTTAGCACCCCCTTTGAAAGGGTGGGCATCGACATTGTGGGTCCGTTAGATCCGCCTACTACAGCTGGTCACAGGTTTATCCTGGTTCTGGTGGATCATGCCACACGGTACCCAGAGGCTATACCTCTGAGGACCATTACTGCACCTGTTGTGGCTAGGGCCCTGATGGGAATCTTTACTCGAGTGGGTTTTCCCAAGGAAGTTGTGTCTGACAGGGGGACCAACTTCATGTCAGCATACATGCGGGCCATGTGGAAGAGTGTGGAGTGACCTACCGGTTCACCACTCCTTACCACCCCCAGACCAATGGTCTGGTGGAGAGGTTCAATAAAACCTTGAAAGGCATGACCAGAAGTCTGCCTGAGAGCCTGCAGAGGAAATTGGACGTCCTCCTACCCTGTCTATTGTTTTCTTACAGGGAAGTGCCACAGAAGGGAGTGGGCTTCAGCCCCTTCGAGCTTTTGTATGGGCACCCTGTGCGTGGACCTCTCGGCCTGGTGAGAGACGGATGGGAAAGAACTCCCAGAAAGCTTCCCCAGGACGTGGTGAGCTACATGCTGGCCTTCCGGAGCCAAATGGCTAAGTTGTGGAAGCAAGCTTCTGACAACTTGGAAGCCAGCCAAGCAGTGATGAAGGCGTGGTATGACCACAATGCTCATCTGGTGGAATTGGAGCCTGGCCAGAAGGTGTGGGTGATCGAACCAGGAGAGCTTAGCGCCCTCCAGGATCGCTGGTCAGGACCCTTTGAGGTGTTGGAGAAGAAGGGTAAGGCTACCTACTTGGTGGATCTGAAGACCCCTCGTCAGCCCCTACGGGTGCTGCATGCCAACCGCCTCAAACCCCACCATGAGAGGCCCGAAGTCATATTGCTGATGGTGACTGACAGAGCAGAGGACGTGGAAAGCGAGCCTCTCCCCAACTTATTTGCGTCTCAAGAGAAGGATGGGTTGGTGGAGGGAGTGATTCTCTCCCCGTCCCTAACTCCTGAACAGCAGGAGGACTGCCGCCAGGTCTTGGGGCAGTACTCTTCGTTGTTCTCCCTTGTTCCGGGTAGGACTCACCTGTGCGTCCATGACGTGGACACAGGAGACAGCCCACCTGTGAAGTCAAAGATCTACCGGATGACAGACAAGGTGAAGGCCAGCATTCACAGTGAAGTCACTAAGATGCTGGAGCTAGGAGTGATTGAACCTTCCAGCAGCCCCTGGTCCAGTCCGGTGGTATTAGTACCAAAAGCTGTACCACCGGGTGCACAACCGGAACTGAGGTTCTGTGTGGACTACCGGGGACTGAACTCAGTAACCAAGACTGATGCTCATCCGATTCCGAGGGCGGATGAACTGATTGACCGGCTGGGAGCTGCCCAATATCTGAGTACCTTTGACCTTACTTCCGGGTACTGGCAGATCTCTCTGACTGATGGAGCTAAGGAAAGGTCAGCCTTCTCCACGCCCAAGGGCCACTACCAGTTCTGCGTGATGCCCTTTGGGCTCAAGAACGCACCTGCCACGTTTCAGCGTCTGGTGAACCAGATCCTCACTGGAATGGAGAGTTTCTCTGCTGCTTATCTGGACGACATTGCCGTCTTCAGTAACAGCTGGGAGGATCACTTGCGTCACCTGCAAGCTGTTCTCCAGGCCCTGAAGCACGCTGGTTTAATGATCAAGGCCAGTAAATGCCAGATCGGGCAGGGGTCGGTAGTGTACCTTGGACACTTGGTGGGTAGGGGAGCGGTGCAACCCCTCCAGGTGAAAATCGAGGCCATCATGGCCTGGGAACCCCCCAAGACTCAGACTGAGGTCCGAGCTTTTCTGGGCCTCACCGGATATTACCGCCGCTTCGTGAAGGGGTATGGTACCATTGTGGCCCCCCTCACGGAGCTTACGTCCAAGAAGCAACCTCGACGGGTAGTCTGGACGGAGGCTTGTCAGCAGGCCTTTGTGAAACTGAAGCAAGCCATGTGCGAGGCCCCGGTCTTAAGGGCCCCAGACTTTTCCAAGGAGTTCATTGTCCAGACGGACGCATCGGAACATGGCATTGGGGCAGTGTTATCGCAACTCAATGAAGAGGGTCTGGATCAACCCGTGGTCTTCCTATCCCGGAGACTGCTTCCCAGGGAACAGAAGTGGAGTGCAATAGAGCGTGAAGCCTTTGCAGTGGTATGGGCTCTGAAGAAGTTGCGGCCATACCTGTTTGGCTCGCACTTCCTAGTTCAGACCGACCACAGACCCCTTCGGTGGCTGATGCAGATGAAGGGGGAGAATCCCAAGTTGCTAAGGTGGTCTATCTCCCTACAGGGAATGGACTTTCAGGTGGAACATCGGCCTGGAGTGGACCACGCCAATGCAGACGGTCTCTCAAGGTATTTCCGCCTTAGTGATGAGAACTCCCAAGGGGTTGGGTAGCTCTCCCCACTTTCAGCTGGGGGGGACGCGTGTTAGACCTGTCAGCCCTTTGGGTGGTCCCTCCTCATCATTATTTATTTTGTCCCACTTCTGCCTCAAACCCTGTTATAATTTTTCCTTTTTGGGAACCACCGGACTTTTTAGTGTTGATGCAGGGTCAGGGAGCCATTTTCCCTACCCCTGGAACTTATGTCTGAGGGCCTGAGACACAAAATGGTGGCCACCCATTGTCACCTGTGACATAACTAGAACCTTCTGGAACATTCTAGAATCCTGTGATAGTGAGAGGCAGTTTAGAATGTTGGGAGGCCATCTCAGGTTGGCAGTTGGCAACTGACTGGAGAAGAGAGAGGACAGAGATAGAAGGAGGTTGGAGTAAGGCAGCAGAGGTGGAAACCAGTGCTTGGAGTGGGGTCCAGAAACCCACCCTTGATGCTAGTCCCTACTGACCAAGCCCAGCCTAAAGCCTTGTGTGGGACCAAGACCAGAAGAACCATCTTAAGGATCTGAACATTTGGAACAGACCTTAAAGAGGAGGAACAGCAAACTCCTGACCTGTTCAGCGGTGTCCTCCTGAAGTCCTGACGTCGAAAAGCCTGGAGACCTGGGGCCTGAGGTAGAGAAGCGGCGCTGACAGAAAGCAGACGTTGTACCCGGAGCCGTCAGAGGTCGAGTGAGGGCGCCGACGGAGGTCGTGGAGAGGCACCGGAGGTCGAGGAGGGAGTCACCAGAGGTCGGGTGAGGGCGCCGACGGAGGTCGTGGAGAGGCGCCGGAGGTCGAGTAGAGAGTCATCCGAGGTCGAGGTGAGGCGTCGACGGGGGAGTGAAGTCCGCCCACCGAAGTCGCCGGAAACGGAGGTGAAGCGCGCCGGAGGTCGGGAGTGGAGATCGCACTCCGGAGACACCCGGAAGCGGGGAGACCGTGTCCCTGCGACGCCGGAAGGCGACATCGATTCGAGGCCGCCCAGCGACATCGAGTCGAGACCGCCCAGCGACATCGATCCGGAGCCGCCTCACGGCGTCGACACGGCGCCGAGCGGAGCCGATCGTCGAGGAAGGGACAGTAAGTGGTAGAGGGGGCGTCTGAGGCCCCGTGGAGCCCTAAAAGACCATCCTAGGGGTTAAAGGGGTGTTAGGACCAGCCTGGGAGTGTCAGGAGTGAACTGAGACTGGTACAGTGACCTCCATAAAGGGCTGTGTAGTTTGGAGGGCCAGATCTTTAGGTTACCCTTGTTCTGCGTCAGCTTAGGCCCTAGCCTTGACCAATCTAGGTGGGACACCCCCATGCCATCCAAATGACCATAAGCTGTGTATGGGCAAAGTAAGACCAAGTGACCTCATGAAAATGATCTGATCTGTAATTGTCATTGATTGCTTTACCTTATTTATTGAAGGTGCTTTATTTATTGTCTTCCACTAATTTATTCTTGCACTGTATTTATTGACTGACTGTATTTATTTGCCGTCTATATTTATTGCACATCTATTTATTCTTTGCTTAATGATGACCTGAACCTATTTGTTGAAATTCTGAAGTAGTATTGTTTATTTAACCTGCTCTTTTGAAGGAAAATCCTATTGTATTGTATTTATGATGTGAAGCCTGCAACTAAGAGAAAATAAGATAAAGACATATATATTTTCATCTTGACTTCCATAATTTTTACGGTGTAGTGTCGTTTTTGGAACGGATGAACGCATGGTTATTGTGAGGGTGTGACGTACGCTTAACATGGTGCCTGACCCCAACCGCTCGAGCCAAGCTACCACTGTGCTGGGAACCTGGTGACTGCTAACCCGGTTGCCCGGTTTCCAACAGAGAGCCTTCACCCGACGGACCAGGGATATACATACTATTCAGGGGTACATGACTCTTTCTCCCATGTGGATCACATATTTGCGCCCTCTATATGCACCCATGGAATAACGAGTGTAGAGATACTACCCAGAGGCCTGTCTTACCACTTCCCGGTGGTACCCGGGCTTAGGATAGGTCCAGATCATCCCACCTTCCGCTGGTATCTCTCGACTTGGCATCTGCACGATCACAATATAGGACACACATGCAACATGTGATTGCCGAGTACCTTACCCATAATGCGGTGACAATGGAGTCTGACAAGACACTGCGGGATGCTATGAAGCTGACGCTATGAGGCGTAGATATCCCCTTCTGTGCAGTGCAACTCAAGCAACATCGAGAAACACTACTACAGACTGAAGCCCATCTCATAGATGTGGAGCGGCGCGGCAGAGGGGAGAATGGGAATCAGGCAAGTCATCAATTGCTTCTCACACAACACATATATGCAAGTGAACTACTGGATGAGGCTGGGTTGGCATGGCTGGCATTCTGGAGTCGAATATACCATAGGGGGGATATATCCAGTTCATTACTGGTGCTACACCCATTCAATATTCCCGGTATCTGGGGCACGGATGGCAAGGTTCTTACTGATCCATCCCAGATTGCAACTAGCTTTGCAGATTACTACACGGAGTTGTATGCCCCAAGAGAGACAGTGCCAGAAGTTACCACACAATGCTTCATAGATGACCTGCCTTCGAAAGCATTGTCGCATGCGGCAAGAACAGAATTGGACTCCCCTCTTACAATTGAAGAACTGGGTGCCGCATTCGGAGACCCACGCACGGGCAAAGCACCAGGTCCCAATGGCTTCCCATGCGAGTTTATTTATTTATTTATTTATAGTTTTATATAGCGCAAACTTGACCCAGGAGGGTATCGGAGCGCTTTACATTTAGGATCGTTGCGTTAAAAGTTACATCAGATACAAGAGCATAGTAAGGTACAATACACATAAACAATGTTTCAATAATTCATAGGAGGGAGGGGAGGAAGGAGTAATAGCGGGGAGATGAGGAGGAACTATGCCCAATGTCCGGCTGGGTAGGTGAAAGTCAAGGGGGAAACCAGGGTCAATCTCCTCATTAGCTGTCAAGCAGCTCCACCGGCCATCATCCATGTTGCTCAGGTCTCAGCGTTCAGGAAAACCAGTTTTTTAGTTTATTTGATTTGCGAAGGTTATATAGCGCTGTCTAGACCCGGAGGTAACAGAGCGCTTAACCAAGGGATCGTTGCATTACAAGGTACATCAAAAGGATTATACAGCAGTGGCTAGACCCGGAGGTATCAGAGCGCTATAACAGAGGGGCATTGCGTTACAAATTACATCAGTTACAATAGCGTAGTAAGGTACAGTAAACAAACAACGAGGTAGAGAGAAAGTTATAGGAAAGGAGGGGAGGAAGGAGCCATAGCAGGGAGACAAGGAAGAACTGTGACCAATGTCCGGCTGGGTGGGTGAGGGTCGAGGGGGAAACCAGGGCCAATCTCCTCATTAGTTGTCTAGCAACTCCACCGGGCATCAGCCATGTTGCTCAGGTGTCAACGTTCGGGAAAAACAGTTTAGAATAGATACATAGGCTACAAGGATGGAGGTAAAAGAAGAAGGTGGGGGGGTGGGCGTAAAAACAAGCCAGAGAGGGAGCTGGGGCTACCATATAGGCCGATGGGCGATGTGATCAAGGTCTGGTTGGAGTCCGGTGGTAGGGAAAACTGTGACAGCCATCTTGGGGTCAGGCAGGGGGTTCATTAAAATCTATCAATCCCAGCTCGGTGCCCACTACCTTGAGGTGGTTAACGCCGCCATGGAAGCGGGATGACACTCATCAGATTGGAGACACATCGAAGTAGTGGTATTCCTCAAACCCGGCCGACTCCTGCAAACATCATACCTCATACCGTCCAATTTCTCTATTAAATGTTGAAGCCAAATTACTTGCTAAAGCTCTCGCAAACTGCATCTTGCCGTATATAACCGGTCTTGTACATCCAGACCAGGTGAGCTTTATGCCCCGTTGCGCCACGCGCCACAATATTTGCAGCTCCCATAACACCATAGCAGCAATAGATCGCCATGATGGTCCCGCAGCACTTCTACTAGCGGACATAGACAAATCCTTAGACTTGCTCAGCTGGCCATATCTTTTTGTGCTTTTGCAACGTCTCAACATAGGCCCTCGATTCCTATCATAGATACAGCTTCTATACACAGAGCTCACAGCATCGGTGCGGGAGGCAGGGTTGCTTTCCCATTCCTTCTCTATAGGGCAAGGTACCCGTTAGGGATGTCCACTAGCCCCATATCTATTTGCGCTAGCGATGGAGCCGCTGGTGGCAAGGATCAGGATTGACGGCCAAGTACAGGGATTCGAGTGATCAAGAGAGGTCTCCGACTATACAGCATTGTATGCCGACGATGTCCTATTTTTCCTTACAGACCCAAATAGGACAGGCCCAAAACTGACTTGAATTATGCAGATATTTGGTGAGACCTCCGGCCTTTTCATGAAAACTCGCAAATTGATCATATGACCTTTGCTGGGAGTGAGTGAAGTGAACGCATGTTCAAAGGACATGACGGTCGCCACGGAGGGACTAACATACTTGGGTGTATTTCTGTCGGCCTCCCAGCATATGTCATGGGAAAAGAATCTTGCCTCATTGTGGACGCAAGTCAAAGAAGAGATATGGTCCTGGTCACATCTGCCTCTGTCCTTAATCGGAAGATCCGCCACCTTCAAGATGGTATCTCTCCTCTGCCTCCTCTATCAGATGCAGAACCATCCCTATCTGAACTTTACAACATACAAATGCAATATTGGGGCAGTTTCTCTGAGGAGGTGGTTCCGCTCGGATGGCCTTGCGATCATGCTTTAAATCCACATACTGTGGGGGGATAGCCATCGCAGACATTCAATCATACTATCCAGCATTTAATTTACTAGGTGAGACCCAGAACATGCAGTGCAGCACTGGTTGATGGGCAACACAAGCCTCCACATATATCTATATGCGGGCTGGTGCTTCGGACCTTGCCACCGGCAACTAGGGTAGTATTCAGAGTCTGAGGCATACACTGCGTCGGATGGGATGGTGAGGCAGATTAAAAGGAGAAACTACCTTGTGGCACAATGGTCTTCTGCCCCAGCTGGCCACATTGGCCGGATTTAGGGCCTTGGAAGATATTGGTATATCCACACTCTGGGTGGTCATGCAGGGTCGGTCATTAAAATCTTTCCAAGCGCTCCAAAGAGAATATGACATGCCTTGCACACAGTTCTATAAATATTTCAAATTCCGGCATGCCCTATCTCCATACATTACGCAGAATGAGACCCTGTCTGAATTTAATGCTATAGAGGCTAAAGATTTCATGGGGGACCTTGGGGACCAAAAAATCACGAAGATATACCAATCTCTCATTACCAACAGCCCTACCACACTAGACACACTCAGAGAAAGTTGGCAAACAGACCTGGGCCTACTCAACGACGATGACTGGACAGAGGCGTTGGAATCCCCACCCGGAGTGGCCATTGCCTCGCGACTGGGGGTTATTCAATTCAATTCAAATACCTGCACTTAGTATATTTCACCAGACACAAGCGCTGGCGGGCAGGGTTCGTGGCATCCCCCTTATGCTTTCGATGTGGTAATACTAACAGTACCTTTTTACATACAATTTGACAATGTGCGATACTCATCAGGCTCTGGAAAGGGGGTCATAGCATGCCTCTCTGAGGTGCTAGGTTGAGATATTCCTATGTCGCCGAGACTGGCCCTACTACTCAGAAGGGATCAGGGGCAATAGTTACAAGCTTCCCCTACTGTTTCTGGGTCTTACATTGGCGAAACGGGTTATCACCAAATTGTGGAAGGCCACCTCCCCTCCCTTATTGGGTGTTGGAAAAAGGGATTGGACTTCTGCATTCGTATGGAGCTACCTATATTCAAAGCTAGGGGATGCCCATAAAAACACCCTAAAGTCTGAAAGAGAAGGGCGGACTATCGAGCCCTCTATCTAGAGCCTCTCACTCCAATGAGAACAGATACAGGAATAGTAGGACAATAGGGCAGGGGCGGATCCTCAACTAGGGCAGAGGAGCATCGTCCCAATGCTTTCTCGCAGTGCTAGAAGCAGAAACATAAAATGGTTTAACTGCCATTTTATGTTTCTGCTTCTCGCAGAAACAGAAGTGTTTGGTTGCGCGCTGGTTTGCTCTATGAGCAGAGCTGGGCAGGGGAGGAGTGGTGTGCCCACTCCTGAGTGAGCATGACCGGTTTGGTTGGCCCTCTGGGGCCGCCCAAACCGGTCATGCACACTCTGCGCTTTCTCCATGCAGGCTGCAATGCAGCCTACATGGAGAAAATGGCCTCCCCATAGGCGCCTGCGTGGCCGGCGGCCCCACCAATCACAACGCTGCCATTGCAGCGTTGTGATTGGCTTAGGGGAAGGGACGGAGGCTGCCTGCTTCCTTTTCCTGTTGTGTTACTTCCCATTGTGTACAGATATTTACGCAGATAATGCCATTGTGTACAGATATTTACTCAGATAATGCTTTAAAAGCCTGATCTAAAGATGTTATCATCATTATTATTGCACTGCCTTCCCTCAGCCTAAAACAGTATCTAACAACATCAGTAATTGATCTGATTTTAGCATTTTTAAACAGGGGTTGTAAATATATCTTCCGTATAGACAACAATGTGGAGCAAATACATATAATGTGTGTAAGGGATTGATTGAACAGCAGTTCCACAGAGCCGACACATTGGACTGCCTTTAAGAGCTTAATTCCACTTCCCTTCAAACTCCCAGATCGGAATATACAATAGGCAATTAATACAAATAGAATGGAATGTGTCTTTATTTCACTTTTACTAATAGCAGTTTCATTTCGAGGCCAAGTCCCAAAGGTCTTGGTGAGTATGGGATGTAGTGCTCCAGCAGCTCTACTTGATGGCGCTCATAAGTGCCTTTGGAAGTGGCCCCTTTATTGGGAATGATTCAACACCTTCCAGACCAATACTCTTTTGTCTCCCTTGTTGAGAGGGCATTTAACAACATTCAAGGTATTACACAGGATTTAAAGACCTTAAATATTTCTCTCTATAATTACCACCCTTGCCTCTAAGGAATAACGTAGATTACCGGAAAGTTCGATGCAACATAATGGAATAATCGTGCATGTGTATTTGTAAGACACACAACTACCTCGTTTGTAAAAATAACTATCTTTTCCTTTAATAGCTTTTATGGCTATTGGTATCTATGCGTTCTTGCTATTCGAGTAAGCAATTAACCCCTTCCCTGCTCAAGACGGAACCACTCCGTCATGAGCCACGGGTGCTGTGTGCTCATGACGGAGTGGTTCCGTCATGCTGCGGCCGTTGGCAGCCGCTCCTCCCACGCGGTGCTAATTCCCCACCTGTGTGGGCGATTAGCACGGTGGGCGGAGTCGTGACGGAACCACTCCGTCATGAGTACAGCTCAACCGTGACTCATGACGGAGTGGCTCCGTCATGAGCACAGTGCCACCGCGCTGCCCCCAAACCCCCCCCAGCGCTGCGGCGGAATTCCTGCCACAGCCAAGGGGTTAATATATTACAATGTTGTAATGTGTCACGTACACTGAGGGATTGACTTATCTATTTTTGCAGTATATTTTATGTTCTGACACTTTCCTGGTACTTTGCACATGGTTACAGGTCTGTTACATAGGTAATGTCAACCCGATTCTTCCCTCTGAAGATTCATGCCATCCCAAACCCTGTCTCAATTTCCCCTTGTGATTCATCGGTTGAAGGTAATATTATGTGTTCAATCAGTTTATTGTTGTTTTGTTTCTAATTATGTAACACCATTTGGAAACAAAATGTTACACAATATACAGACAGCAGACAAGTTTGGGCAGAAAATGTCTCTTCGCAAGACATTTTTTGCACCAACCAGCTTCCTGTGGATACAAATTATGATAAATCATGAAATGTGAAGTTTTGAGAAATTTAATGTAAGGCGAAATTTGTGGATTTTGCACATTTCACAGGTGTAGTTTAAATTTCACTGTGCTCTAAAATGTAGGTAAGGTATAGTAACACACATTCCTTTCTTTGGGGAGTGACTTCACTTTCCAATTGCCTCATCATAGCAATTACAGAGAGGGAAACTTCCAGTCCACTAGACCACTTCTTTCATTAATGCAGATCATAATAACAAATAATAATTACTACACATAAATAGTGCTCTACACCATTTGTCCGGCCTCTAGGTGCTTCAGAAGAAGGAAAACCTGAAGGACCCGCCAGGAATGAAACCTATGATTTTTAGGTCACACTACAAGGATGTCGGCTCATCCTGTTTCTTTGACTCACTTAAGTTAACATCCGAGCTAATCGGCTCCTCGTACACAGTTCTGGCTGCTCGCGTGCATGGGGGTCCACAGTCTGCAGCTGCTGGAAAGCAGGCAAAGCCGCCCTAATTAGGTATTAAGCATTCTCAGGAGCATGGTAGAGCGCTACAGTGTCCTTGGATTCATTTTGTCTCGCACTCGACTGCCAATAAAATATCTGAAGCTGAGGTAATAACAAGGATGTTAATATCTCACTTTATGAAGTGTTTCTCGTCAAGCATTAATATTCAGGGGAGGACAGAGACCCACGCCAGCCCTGCGCCTCCAGTGAAATGTTTACAAGTACTCCGCGTTCTCATAAAATTACAGGGCCTCAAGGCAGTTGTTTTCTGGAGCCGAGATAGCTTGTCTCCTGAAATGGAGAGTTGTGGCTGGAATGAATAGGCTAGTTTACGTTCATACTTTAACACCGACGTGCATTTGTGGTGAAGCTTGGGGATCTCTTAAGGATGTGGGCCCATGCAATATATATTTTGGGCATAAGCGTCAATTCCCCTAATAAATAGTGGTAGTGGAAGTGATATCACATGCCATTTGACCTTTACGTTCACTCACACACTCATGCTTACACATCCACACCCAGTGTCTCTCACAAACACACACACACAATCTCTCACATAAACACACTTCTACCTGCACGCATGCACACGACATACATTTACAAATCATTTCTTACTTATCTCAGTTGCTATGGAGGGTCATTTCCCAGCTCACTGTACTCCATTTCTATTACACTAATAGTGAATAATATAATATTATTCACTACTAATGTAAGAAAAACAGTGACATAAAACAAGAAGATTTGAGCCCCAACCGACATCCATACGGACAAGCTGTCCCAGAGTTCCTGGGACCCATTTTGCCACCTGTGAAGCAGGCAGTCACAAATGCAATGCCAGGGGTTGCAGCTGGGACCCCTCAATCAATCAATCAGGTGTTTGTGAAGTGCTGCTACTCAGCTGTGAGGGTTCAAGGCACTGGGGGGGGAGGCTGCTGATCCGTCTGGGCGCTGGGTGTCAGCGATGGAGATTGTTGGAGGTGGAGATGCAGAGTGTTCCAGGGTTTGGCGGCGAGGTGGGAAAAGGATCTTTCTCCGGCTCTAGTCTTGTGGATCTGTGGGATGGTGGCCAGGGCCATTTGGATTGAGTGGAGGTGTCTGGCGGGTGCGTGAATGAGAGGTGATGGTTCAGATATGTTGGTCCTGTGTCATGGAGGGGTTTGTAGGCATGTGTGAGGAGCTTGAACATGATTCTTCTGTTGACTGAGAGCCAGTGGAGCTCTTGAAGGTGTTCGGTGATGTGGCTGCGGTTGGGGATGTTGAGTACGAGTCCGGCTAAAGCATTTTAAACATTCTGTAGTTTCCAGAGGTGTTTTTGGGCGACGCCAAAATAGAGTCGAGTCTGCTGCTGATGAGAGCGTGGGTGACCATCTTTCTGGATTCGGTGGGGATCCCCTGGCAACCCCTAAATGATGTCCATGATTTTGGGTCCTCTATTTTTTTAACACCTTTGAATGTATTACTCTTTTTTTGGCTCATGCAAGCCCATGTGATGCCAAAGTATACTGAATTACATGTTAAACTTTCAGAAAAGGGGCACAAAACAATAACTGAAAGTTCATGCTGCCTGATGAATACCAGTTAAATAGAACCAAAAGAAAACTTGAACAAGCATTGGTTAAGCCATTTATTTTAGAGTTTGGGTCAATTTTTTTTTAACTTTCAGTAACAGCAGTTTGTGTGGAATTCACCACCAGCTTGTTGATCTCATTGTAATATAGCTTGCTTAGGGTGACATGGTCTATTTTTAATGGACTAGAGTATAATATTGAAAGAAGACGTATGCACATAACATTTGAATCTCTATCATAGTTACTAGAGGTTTGTAATTACAGGCATTCTTGAAACAATGGTGAAAGTCAAAGGGCTGCTCTGACAATGTTCACTATTCAGTTGGATACAATTGGTTCATATTCTCCTAATTTAGCTTCCCTTGCTGTGTCCCTCTTCTCCGCCTTACATATCCATATGCACTCCTCTGGATAGACATTTACCTATGACTGTCAAGGAAGAGAAGTAGGACGGGGCAGGACAGATGAAGGGCAGGAGTATAAAGAGAAGAGTATAGAAGGAGTCACGAAGTAGAGGGAGAAGGGCTTAAAGATAGATAGAGATGATGTAGAAAGATGTGTGAGATAGGGAGAGATGTAAACTAAATAAAGATGTGTGGTAGGCAGAAGGAAAGATAAAGGTAGGTGGAATGATGATAATGTAGGTAGAGAAAGAGAGTTAGTGGAATAAGTAAGGTTTTTGAGTGCTGTAGAGAGGCAGAGAGAGCTAGGGATAAGGAGAATAAAATATAGAGAGAAGTAGAAGAGTTCAGTACGCCAAGGGGTGGGTTAGAAATAGAGGTAATGTAGAAAAAGAGGTGAATTAGAGAGAGGTAAAGGCAGCGAGAGGTAGACAGAGAGGCTTGAAGGAAAACATAGAGATGCATGGTTGAGAGAGAACAAAACGAGAAGAGGTGTAGATAAACAGGTCAGATCAAGACAGTAGTGGCGACGGGAGAAACATAGAGATGGGGTGGAGGGTAGAAAGACAAATATGATGTAAGCAAAAAGAGGAAGTTCAGAGACACGTGAAATGGAGAAAGGGAGATTCGGTTTGATAACAGGTATAGAGTTGTGCAATAGAGAAAGTGGAATTGACAGTGACATCTATAAAGAAAGATGTTGAGAGAGAAAGTTGAGGTGGAGGGTGCATTTATTGAAATGGAGAAGGAGATCCAGAGAGAGATATGTGTTTGTCTGACAGACAGAGAAAAAGAGAGAAAGGAGTAGATAATGGGAAAAAAAGAGCTGAAGGTAGAGAAACAGAAGTAGCCAGACAGAAGTGAGATAAGTAAAAAGAAAAGAGAGAAAGTGATGGTGGTGAGATTAGGTAGTGAACTAATAATGGTGAGGTAAATTGAGAGGTTAGGTAGTGAGAGAGTGAGCAGTGTTACACAGAGAAATGAGTAGTGAAGAAAATGTAAGGCTCAGAGAGAAATGTGATAGTGTGGTGAGGAGAAGTGGTGAGGGGGAGAAAGCGCTGAATCAGGTAGGAAAAG
Source organism: Triturus cristatus (assembly GCF_964204655.1). Lineage (NCBI taxonomy): Eukaryota > Metazoa > Chordata > Amphibia > Caudata > Salamandridae > Triturus > Triturus cristatus. Next base: position 915,551,976 of record NC_140587.1, read on the forward strand.
GGAAGGTAGCAGAGATATGGAAAGAGACAGAATTGTGAGGGAATGATAGAGAAAAGGCTGCGTGAGAAGTGAAGTATGCATGGCAGAAATACAGGGAGGTGAGATTGAAAAAGAGCATTGAGATACAAGGAGAGAGATGAGGCAGAGAGACAGTTGAAGTGGGGAGGTGATCAAAATCGATACATATCAAGGTAGGCACAGACAGCGATAGAGAGAGGGGCAAGGTTATGAGAGAGAGGAAGAGAAATGAATTTGAGTGAGATGGTATATTGAGAAAGAGGTACGGTAGACAAATGGGAGGCAGAGAGAGCTGAGATAGCAAGAGAAAGGATGAAGGTACATAGAGAAATAGAGGGGTTAAGAAAGAGGCTTAAGGTAGAAAAGGTGAGATGAAATAAACAGAGGGCAATGGCACAGAAATATTATTTTCCAATTTGATTGCCACCATGTACCTGAGAGTGAGGGTTAGGACTGGTTATGCCAGGCATGCACACCAGTGGCCAGACTGATCAATACTTTACAGTGGTGCAAAGTCAGCAAAAGTGACACAAACCAGCACAAACTGTTGATTTGGGATTTACCTTTCAGCTCAAAACCTTTTTGCACTAGAAAGTTGCCTAAAAATAAAGTGGGTGTCACATGTGTGGTATGTGGGTGGTCACATGCAATCGCCCATGGTTTATGTCATAAAGCCCAATAATTCTGAGGGCTTTGTATAAAAAATACACCTCCTTCTCAAGATGTTTCTAACTTTGCATGTGTGGTGTGCTGTGCTGTCCAGCATACACACAAAGTGGGAAATGTTTTAAAGTAAGTCTCAGCATAGTATTTTGTACCAGAAGGGTAACCTTCCAGTACAAAACCTATGCTAGACTCACACAGACACCTTTTTAAGGTGTATGTGTGGCACTTGGCAGCGTGAGAGTGGGCCAGTGTTTTGGATGAAAACAGCAGCACCATATGTTAATATATATATAGTTCTGTCCTGTTCTCTCTCTTTCAAGCAACAATGCACAGCAAATTTGGTTTCTGCACCGTGTGGAAAAATTGTCAATGTGCCCCCAAGTATTTTTCTTAAGCATGCCCAGTTGTCAAATAAGAAAAATATGTATTTTTTGTGAGAAACCGCTGTTAGAGGAGGAATCTCAACTGCCCAACTCACTTTAACTGGGGCCCTCTTGGAAGGTGAGGGCCTTGGGTAATTGTCCACTTTGCCCATGGCTTAAAATGTTTCTGGTGAAGCTTCAAAATCAGTCACATATTCTGAGAAGCCGGTGGTTTATGCACAGAGGGAGTCAAAGTACTAGGGTGAAGGCAGAGCTGGAAACGCATGCTTTCTTTACGACTGCATCAAAAATCCCGGGGGATATGTACAAGCCCCTATCGCCACCACAATGTCACTTTTTCCGATGTTGTGGTGGTGATAGGGGCTTAATCTTATTTACAAGGCACTTAACGTGGCTTAACGCTGCCTTGTAAGTAAGGCCCCCTTTCACGCTATGGTTAGCGTGAAAGGGGTGGGCAGTGGGTGTTGCGGTGGGTGTTCCACCGCAACACCCATCGATTTTGACGCTGCCCCCTATGTACAAGGGTAGTGTACATAGGAGGCAGCGCCAAAATTAAGACCAGGGAAAATCTGGTCTTCAGTTGGCGAAACGAGGAGACATGCATTATTTCTCCTTGTTTTTGCTTTTTCCATGAATGCTGCCTTGTGCAGCACGCATGGAAAACGCAACCTGTCATGGATTGTTTATGTACAGGAAGGTCCCCCTCTCATAGATAGATCGATAGATCAACCGACCCCTGCACCCAACAAAACCCCTTATAACTATAGCGCACTGATGATTGAAAACCGGGGCCACCCCTCCCACCCCCGACGCAGCAAATAGCAGCATCGACCACACATCCAAGGTGGAGCTAAGGCATCAAGGGTTTTTATTAAAACAACAGATAGGCCAGCTAAGTCGGTGTGACGGCGCCTAAAAGGAAGGGCCCCTTCCCGCTTCTAGGTAACCCCAATTTAAAAGACAGCACACAAGCCTGCTCTCTAGCTTGCCGGGACATAGAAAGTCTCCTGGCGTGCTCCAACACCTTCCAAAAATAAATACCGCATGATTAAATGGTGCAGAAATGTGCATGGGCAAATCTAATTTTCTTTTTCTTAGCCAGAGAAATATCTCATCTGTAGAGAAACCCCTTTCGTCTACACTCACTTTTAATATCGAAGTTTCCCGATTCCCACCACGGAAAGGCACCAGATCATATCTCTAGGAAATTGTCTTTTGTTTCCAAGGTCTGAAAATATCTGCCAACCGATTATGAATACCATCAAATACCATAGAGTTTGTGGCTGCTCACTTCACTATTCCAGACTATCCCTCAAGAACTCAGCAAATCTGTGCCTAACCCTGAACTTGTTAATGTGCACGCTTTACTGGCAGATTTCTTTGCATTAGTAGATATGCTTTAATTTGTTATGTGAAATGTTCATTCATAAATTACAGTTTTTTGTGCAGAATTCAGTTGTGCAAATATACATGTAAATTGTCCTATAAGATCACAAAATACGAGGTGCGAATGGGAAAAGAGATTAGATATTTGCAGGTATCCACAGCATAGCTCCAGGTTCCTTCCCCAAAGATTTATCTTTACCCATTAGTTTTTGTCAGATTTCACCCAGTGCTGCTGGAATCCACAGACCTGCTGACCACAATTCTTAAAAAACTATGTGAATGAGCAACACCAATCTTGAGTCAATATGTCATAGAAGCAGCGCTGGTGATGCCCAAAAGGAAGTGACCTATAACATGGCTTTCAGTCCTGTAGTCAAACTAGTCCTTAAGTTAGCATCTTCTTTGTGGTTACTTCATGTTGTAGGTGTTTTGGCGAGAGAGGATTCGGCCCTGGTGCATTTCCAATCCAGACAAATGTCTCTGGAAAGAATATGGGTTTTATGTATTATTCTCAAGTTTCAAAAAGTCACAGTGTAAAAACAGCCACTGCTTTTAGACCTGAGGATAATTTTTGTGCTGGGGTGCCCAAATCTGACACAGCACTCAAAGTCAAGTTTGTGGACTCCTGCCTCATAAATATAAGGCAGAATTCTGCTTACGAATCTTGCTGGAAATGCACTGATGGAGGCCTGCGTGGGGCATCAGACCTCCATACCAGCATTCATAGCATCATTTTTTTTTGTACTTTTTATTGTAGTCCCCGGGATTCAGAAAAATGAGAGGGGTCTCTAAAAGGGGTGTAGGCTATGCAATAAAGTGCGTGGCTTAAACATGTTAACTACATTTTTGTGATTTCAATAATGTACCACCATACCGGTATTTTTGTTACTGAGCTTTCCGAACAACTCACATACACCTAAAACCAGCCTTTGGCTTTGTCAGTTATTGTTAGCTGTTTAAGTTAAATGAGTAACAATGATTTTGTTGTAAATTATTCATGTTGGTAAGAACTTGTGAGACTAAGAATTAAACATTACTAAGGCTTCTGGAAGAAGTAATGGAATTCAGTGTCTGATTCACTCTCATTATGCTCACTCTATGTTAGACGTACAGTTTTTTGGCTCCACATCTCGTCCATCTGCATGCCTCACACCTCCTCTCTTTCCTCTTCATCATCCTCTTCTCGCTCTCTCCTGAACGCACTTCCTCGCATCTCCTTCACTTCACCAACCCCAAACACAATGTACCCACTCACCTGTAAACACTGCATTTTCTTTTACTTTTGCATTGTCAATGTTTTGACAACAGTGTACCTCCTTCAAAAATATTTGCACAGTCACATGGCAACTGGAATAAGTGACCATTCCTCTGTGCCTTCTGCAAAGAGGCCAAGAATTGGGTGACCATGTATTACAAATTCCATTTTGACCTACTGAGGGGCACTGTGAAAAAGCTGCTCTGCCTTCAGCCTCTGCTCCAGAGCGCTCAATTGATGTCCTTTATAAACACAGGCGACTCGGTTTAACCCCTTCGATGCGGGTGATGGAGCGGTTCCGTCATGGCCCCGCCCGCGCACGGAACCTTCAGCACGGCGTGGTAATCCACGCCGCGCTGAAGGGGTTAAGGGATCCTCTATAAGATGTAATATTCTACACACAAGAACGCAGAAACACAACATCCTAGAAATAGCTAACATTCGTAGGCAATGCACAATAAAATCAAACATGAAATATAAACAGAAACGAAATGGCAGCGTGAAGTACCTTAACTTTTTTTAGAATAATTGTTCAGAAACTGATCAGTGGTATTTGTCAGTAAAGTTAAGGACATAAACCTAGGGCCGGCTAGGGACCAGTTTCAATGTCTGTTTTTAATTACTACTAGGTCTAGGACCTAGAGGGACTCGGGCCACTTAGAGCCCTGCCATTCCCCTTAATACGGCAAGTGCTGCAGTAAAGAATACATCAGCGGTGGCCTATGCAGGTTAGAGGGGCGGGGGTATGGTTAGGGGCAGTCGACATTTGATGAGAGAAACTTAAATAAAAAAGAAAACCATCGTTTGCTTTTTTTAAATTTAAGTTTCCCTCGGTGTCGTATGTCGACCCGCCCCCCTCCTTACCCCCACCATGGTCCACAACTCCACCGCTCTTACCTGCACGGGCCGCGCCTGGAATACATTCATTGCCTGAAGATCTGACAACTGATTTCGGGTCCCGCCCTTTTTACAAGGATATATTTTCTACGGTGGTACAAAAGAAAAGATTTAGGTACGGGTTTCTTTAACCCCTTCAGTGCCACGCCCTTTCCCCCTCCGGTGCCGGGCGTTGCATTAGTGGGTGGGGTTCATGACGAGATAGTCTCGTCATGGGCACAGCGCAACCGTGCTCCATGACGAGACTATCACCTCATGGGCACAGAAGAGGTTAAGAAGAAACCAAGGTCAGCACATGTACATGCCTCAGGGTAAAAGCAAATGCTGAACTGCAGGGGAAAGTAATAAACAAAACAGCAAACAACATGATACAGTTTTGATGCCCAGGGTACTGCTGCCCACTATTCCAGTGGATTAGACCGGTGTGTTTGATTCTAGGGATTAGGAGCCCCTGCGTGAGCCTCAGAATATTGAAATCTAATACCTCTGACTCTACAGTTTGTGCTGTGAGCCGTTTTCTGAGGGTTGTATGGTTTAAAGGGGGCAAGCTACTAACCCAAATTATGTTATCCCCTTCGGACCAAGCTTAGGGATCTCGCACTATGAATATTGTTTAGTTTTAACAAGATGCTGCCCTTCCTTTCATGCATTGTTTGAGTAGAAGAGAACCTAGGTCAGTTGTGGATCTTTGCAGCTTGTCTCTGCTGGTCTGTTGTCAAATAATCCCATTTGCCTTCTGAGCATGGCCAGCAACTATGTTTTTAGACCTGTTTATTGAATAATACATTTGGTGTTGGCATTTCATGGCACGCTATGTACTGTATGTTTATTTACATTATATTTATTTATATTCTGCTTTAAGCCCTTCCCTGCTCATGATGGAACCACTCCGTCATGAGCCACGGGTGCCGTGTGCTCATGACGGAGTGGTTCCGTCATGCTGCGGCCGTTGGCTGCCGCTCCGCCCACGCTGCGCTGATTCCCCGCCTGTGCGGGCGATTAGCGCAGTGGGCGGAGTCATGACGGAAGCACTCCGTGATGAGCACAGCTCAACCGTGGCTCATGACGGAGTGGCTCCGTCATGAGCACAGCGCCACCGCGCTGCCCCCAAACCCCCCCCCAGCGCTGCGGCGGAATTCCCGCCGCAGCCAAGGGGTTAAATGGTTGTGCATGTATTTGTGTTTTTTAATGTACTTAGATGGTTGTATAACCGAATAAGTATCGATTGATTGAAGACCTTCATTTACAGAAGGGCATTGAGGGGAACATACAGCGGTCCCCATGACCAAAGTGCGTTCATAAAGTGGAAGCTGTTACTTTGAATATTCATAAAACCCTCTTTAGTGAGGTCAGGTGTTATTTTATCAATAGTTTGCCACGCAACTGTTGCTGCAACGCATTGATATATACATATATGTCATTGAGATTCTTAATGAAAGCCCATGCTTTTCATGTCCCCTCCTTCTTCTCTATCGGGTTGCAAAGTGTAAACTGTAACTCAATGTTTTGATTTTTTGTCTCAAAGTCTGTGATATTGTGAAGTGCAGACAATGCAACTGCAAAGTCATTTGAAACAAGAAACCCCAAATTATGTATTCACTGTTGCTAGGTGGGGAGAGGTACATTTTCCAACACAGGAGAAATTTAGGGCTATTGAGGGGTAAAAAAACATATATCCTTGTTCGCCACAATGTTAAAGTGGGTCACTTGGGCTATGCTACCATTTGGTAGTGTCCTGTGGTGTGAAGTCAGGAATTACATCAAGGAGCAGAGGAGAGCATCTGCGCTCCTACAGTGAAATGATTGTCTTTATCTCGGTGATACTAGCCCCACCTTTGCTGTCCACAATCTGAAAATGGGTCGCAGCAGAGGTGGCAGGCGACCCATTTCCATTAGCTCCAGTACTTAATTTGAGCCGGTGGTTGCCGGTGCTCAGCACCGGCACTTAATTGTCAACACCGGAGCTTGTGACAGTTTGCCACAATGTGGCTCTGTCTGGCTAATTTAGAGATGACCACAACATCAGGTAATTGTTAATTAAATATACATTAAAAATGACTAATATCTGCTGTTTGAATCATCAGACTGGTAGGAGTGTGATGGTTAGTAGTTGTGTTGTTGCTGTCATTGGCAGCATGGCAGGGGCCATATGTGGTGCAAGATGCAGTGGCCTTCTGATTAGAGCCCTGGCACTTGCTTTTTTTTTTTTTTTTACAAATTAAGCACTGATCAGCTCTCCGATTCACAAATGATCCCCGGTTGTGGGCTGCATCTTTGGTGTGGCACCTGCAAAGAAATTCAGCCCTTGCCTGACACACAGAACCATCTCATACAGAATGGATCACGCAGCACAAACGTGTAACAGTGGTGTCATAAGGGCAGCTTTTGTTAAGTTTTGTGAAGGTTAGAAAAATAGGCAAAATGTGTCTCACACCATTTTGTGGGACTGTTTTAAACACTTTCACCAGACCTGATTCTGGTTTACAGTCCGGCCTTGAAAAATGACTGTTTTCCATCAGAAATGAGGCCATAACACGTGCAAAACAGAGGTCAGAATCGTCATACAGCTCTGCTGCACTCCACTTATTACTCAATATTTCAGAAGCAGCCATAGAGACTTTCATTAATACCACGTGCGTTAGAGCAGTTAGAAGGTTAGTGCTTGGGTGAGGGGTGTCCTTTCAATTACTTAGGAAAAATAGAAAGAAAGGGGCCAACTACACATTCGGACAGCCAGATGCATCTAGTTTCCAACCATCTTCAGTCAAGGTGGGTAGGCCATTAGGGCAGCCCCAGCCCCTAACCTATGCTGCAACATCTGGTAGAAATGGCTAAGAACAATGCACCCAGACTCTGATGCCGCCAAGCATCGCCAGCTTGCAACAACTGTCTGTCCAAAGCAGTTCGTCTCACTGCATATTTGTGCACCCGTGGGAAACATCCTTTACCACGCAACCATTACAACGCGGTATGGTTACATCGTGGTTTTTACAACGAAAGTCGTTACACCGACTTGCACTGGAGGGCGCTCTAGACTAAGGAATAGTGTGAATTACTATTCCAACACCTTCCCTACTGTACGTAGACTGGAGTTGGAATAGCAATTCACACTATTCCTAAATCCAGCGCCCTCCAACGCAAGTCGATGTAACGACTTGCGTTGTCAAAACCGCGATGTAACATACCGCGTTGTGATGGTACGCGTTGTACCATCATACATCCTGCACCCGTGCATTAAATATGCAGATTTAACTATACTGGACATAGCGTTCCACCTTGTCAGGACACCCAGCTTTCAATCATGAGCTTTCATTTGACAACCTAGTGATGGTTTGGAAGTTGTAGTCGTGGTAAAGTGGTACCCTGGCACATACAGCTCGATTAAAGGGCTATGAAAGAGAGCACATTAAATTAGATACATTCTATCTTTGTCCAACTTCTTCTTCATATGCTGTACAGGTAAACCTGTTTGTCTCACTGCTTATACTAAGTGTGGCAACATTTATGCAGAATAGATATGCTTCATTCTAGCACCAGTGCAACACTTTAAGTAATATGGTCATAAGTAGTGTCTCCAAAGCTGTTCTGTGACTCCAGGAAGTAACTAGAGGAGATTCTTGGGCGTTCTCAGCCTGCTTGGTTCAGAAGATCTGTCTGATGTTTTCATTCCCACAAGAATTATAAACAGGAGCTAATGTAGCTTATTTAAAGGAGCAGGGAGAGAGAAATTAGAACAGAAATAAAGGACACAAAAGTTGCTGCTTGAACACAAGGAAGGTTGCTGGGCGCTTAGGAACCAACACTTCCACATAAGGAGTAAGTATATCAGTAAGATGCTGGTGATCATAGAATTTCCTCTCTAGATTGACTATACTTTGAAAAGTGTCCTCTGCTTCTGCAAGTGCAATTACCTTCTCTCAGTTGGGTAGGCTGAGCCTCATAGGTTCTAACTTGCAAATGGTACTCGTGTAGGTTCCCCCCACTTGTTAGAGAACATTTCCAACTGCCATGGACTCTACAAAGGATTCAAAAACTTCTGTGACTCTGCGCCAGTCACAGGTTTCAAGTAGAAGTAGTTGCATTCTTTGTGTAGGCCAACTAATTCACGTGTTACAATTTACGCAGTGTGAATGTACAAGCTGTACATTTATTTCTGAGTAAATGCAATACTAAAGTGCATTTCTACATTAAGCTTGTTCAGTCCCCCAAGGAAACATTTTCCCTTTGGCGAAAATCTACTTCTGCATGCTCACCACTTTTGTGTGTGTTCCCTTCATTTTTCAACCATATAAATACATGGACAGAAGTGAATTTCGGAGCCTAGTAGGGTTGGAAAAACTTCCTGCAAATGTCTATGAATCTCAGAAAATGTTCTTTGTATTTGGTCATCTAAAATGTCCTTTCACCCTTTCCCCCTCATCCCTAAAAGATCTCATTATGACATATGAAAAGACCGCTCTACAGAGACACAGCATTTACTCCAGTAAGTTAATTCAGTCCAACCGGGAGGGAGCCCAACTGACAAGAACAAATCAGTGCGTGCTCCAGAACCTGGGCGCAGCCAGGTTCCAGAACTTAACGCCATAATACATGTAAGTGTCAGAATATAACACATCTCCCTTCTTTAATATTAACACTAGCTATTTAAAAACCCTAAACTAAATTTGCAGTTAAAAAGCAAAAAAAAAAAACTAAAATAACAAAAACAAAATGAAAACAAGGGAAAACAATCTAACTGTACAAACACAAATAATTACCATTCAAATGCCATAAACAAAGTACATATGAAAGTAAGCACAAGTTGTCATGAGATTAACAGCCAGATTCCCATTGCTTACCCATCAAACTTTCTCAGATGTCCTGATCTCCAGGTGATCCCTAAGTACCCTGGTCGTGTTACTGCCATTTTCACATGCCCTAGAAACAAACACCGGTTTGTTTTGATCACATTGCTCCTTTCCCAGAGGAGCTCTTGCAATCTTTTTATGATTTCATACATTTCCATCACGAAGAGGCTCTGAGTATTTGGATTGGCCTTTCTTCACCAGCACCCAATCGCCCTTCGAATAATCATCATCCTTGCCAGAATTAATCTCCCCCTTCAACTTAGTGTGCTCGACTCCCTTGGACATCCATGCTCTGGGTATCCTACATCTCATAACCTCAAAAGGAGATTTCCCTGTCACACAATGGGGACGTGGTGCGGTAAGACCACAACAATTTCCTCAAGGCCACCTTCCAATCCACACCACCGACAAAGCTAGCAGTAAACCCTCCTTCAATGTTCTGTTCCACCTTTCAGCGCTTTGCCATTGACTGCAATGAGGTCCGACGCGGGTGACAATGCGTACGCATAGCATGGTTCCTGACCGAGTCATGCATACGCTTTGCCATTGACTGCAATGAGGTCCGACACGGGTGACAATGCGTACGCATTGCACGGTTCATGACCGAGCCGTGCGAACGCTTTGCCATTGACTGCAATGAGGTCCAACGCGGGTGGCAATGGGTATGCATTGCACGGTTCATGACCGAGCCGTGCGTACGCTTTGCCATTGACTTCAATGAGGTCCGACACGGGTGACAATGCGTACGCATTGCACGGTTCTTGACCGAGCCGTGCGTACGCTTTTTTCCATTGACTGCAATGAGGTCCGACGCGGGTGACAATGAGTACGCATTGCACGGTTCATGACCGAGCCGTGCGTACGCTTTGCCATTGGCTGCAATGATGCCCGATGCGGGTGACTATCATGCATGCGCGTCGGGTAGGCATGGTCCAAGACAGGCGTACGCCTTGGCCATTAAATCGTATGGAGACGGGTGCATGTGTATTTTCAAAAATACGTGTTGTATAGTCAGTTGACCGAGCCGGGCGCACCCATTGGCTCTGGACTGTCATGGAGACGGATGCGGATTCAAAACTTGGATGAGTTGTGCACTGGAAATTCAGTTGGATGCCTACAACAATGTTGCAATTCCTAGAGTTTCATGAAGGTGAAGATTTGAACGATGCGGAAGACGTGTACGAGTCATACATTTCCATGGATTGGCCAGATTCATAGAATGCAACCGTGTTGGACCTATCACTTGGGACACATGGCACAGATTCTGCCTCTGCAGCACAGATATAAGGCTGGCTGGCCCCCAGGGAGCTCACTTGCCTGCACTACATGCTCCTGGACCACATCCCTGCTACCACTGCTGCTGTCTCTGCATCCTCTGGCTCCTGTTATGGCACATACTCTGAAGAGGGCCTCAGCCTTCACTGAGGAGGAGAACCAGGCCCTGCTGGATGGCTCCTTCCACAGTACAGCAAGCTGTATGGGAAACCAGGGGAGCAGGTGAGTGTGCAGTCCACTGCCTTCCTAATTGTGCATGTTGTCTGACTAGCAGTACTAGCAGTGTGTACACCAGTGGCAAGCATTCTCACTGACTACTTTCATCCCCCAAAGTGTGTAGGTACATATAATGAACAGGTGTTCTGCTGCTAAAGTGCATTAGTGCAAGCTTAAACTTCCCAGGCATTGTTAACATGTCAGACATGCAGGTGATTTGTCCTTCCCCATGGTTGCAGTACCTGTGTAACTCATTTCCCTTTGTGATGATGACCTGTATATCCAAATGTGTGCAGCACAAATATGGGGCATGTGTGTTAATGGACTTTTAACTTTGTCATCCTCACAGGTTGATGCCCACCAGAAGCAGGAGATATGGCTGACCATCGCCCGGGCAGTTTGTTCGGTGGGGGTCTACAAGCGTTGGATCCATAACTGCCAGAAGAGGTGGCAGGACCTTCGGGGCTGGACCCGGAGGATAACTAGAGTCCAGCTGAAGCTGTCACCTCCACGCAGGAGGGGTGGACACCGGACCCTGACCCCCCACATGCTCCGGATCCTGGCGGTGGTCTTCCCGGACCTGGATAGGCAGCTGAAGGCCAGACAGCAGCAAGAAGGGGGTAAGTCCATGCCTGATCTGTGTACTATGCCTGACGTGCTAATTGCAGTCTTTTGGCCTGGTCACACTTCCACATTACGTAGGTCTTGTAGTCCAATACTCAGGTCCCTCAATTGTGTGATGCACCCTCCTCATCTGTTCCACAGGTGTGGCCCCTACAGTCTGTTGCTTGTGTCACTAGGGCACTGTGTCCCTGCAGTCAGCTATGCTTCAGCTACCGGACAGCATCTGTTCCCGTGACTCTGTTGTGTGTTTCATGGGCGGTTCAATTGTTTACCCAATGCCTGGGATCTTATATGTGATCTGTGTGTGCCCTTGATATGTGTTACAATTGCTGGTCTGACTCGCCACTTGTGGCTGGGGTATTTCAAACAAAACCATGCAGCAGGGGACTCCAATTTGTGGGCCTCAGGAGTATGTATATCAAGTGTGTCACACTTGCTTAGCCACCTGACTACTGTCCAGGGCCAAACACTGTTTCACGTAGACCTGGGCAATCATGCCTCCTCAAGGACATTTAGAAACACTCTGTAATCCCACTCCTGTGTATCAACTTACAGGTTGTGCTTAGTGACATGTGCCTTCAGGTGTCTGCCTCTGTGTCATAATGGTGTGGCTTCCTGTTACGTACAACTGGGGTGTCCATGATTTTGTGGGTCAGCAGGACATTTGAGATGTGACTGTGAGAGACAAGACCTGTGTGACATATAGGTGTGTGATCATCTGACAGCGCACAATGGTGTATGCAACTGTGTGCTTCAGGCAGCTGGGTTACATGCACAGCAGACTGTGTGGTGCTAATGTACAGGGAGTTGTGTTTGCAGAGACTCATGTGTCTGATTTGCATGATGTGGGGTCTTCTGGCTCCTGGATATGTTGTTTGCAGGGGATGGGTAAGTGCACTTGTCAGCTGCAGAGTTAGCTTTACCCCTGAGCTATGATTGTGACACAGTGCATACTGTTGTTGTCTGGATGCCCTGCCCCTGTGACAGGAGACATTGTTGACTGACTTTCCAGGCATGCCAGTGCCATGGCATTTAACTTGCTATGAGTGATCCTGCATTGTGTACAAGTGTGCACCATGCACCCCATTGTGGCATTGACTATCAGGACATGAGAACATCATAGTGTGTGTTGCTGGCATGCATAACAAGCATGTGAAATGAGTCTCTGCCCATCACTTCATCCGGACACCTGTACAGAGTCAGTGGCAAGAGATGTGCTGTGTGAATAGTGACATACTCCTACATGTTCACTTGCATGTCCAACTGATGTGTGGGTGCTGCATGTAGGGACATTGCAACAGACATATGGGTGCAAGTGAAGGAGGGATATGTGTGCCATGGTTGATGTTGAGAATGACAATTGGCTTATTCTAAACAGTGTTGGCACATTGAGCAGTGTTCAGCTGATGATGCCAGGGCTTGCCCTGTGATGTGATGTACTCACTGTGGTGTGTGCAGTCAGTGCAGGTGACTGATGTGGTTCTCTTTCTTCCTATTCCTATCCAGATACATCCACAGCCACAGGAGGGGACAGCTCCATGGACCAGGAGGAGCCGCAGAGCCTGACTGGGACAGAAGGAGAGGAGTCGGAGGGACCCAGTGGCACGGAGGGCGAGTGGAGCCCCACCGAGGAGTCAGCACCATCCCCCCAATTGAGGGCCACAGCAGCTCTGAGGATGACTCCCTTGTGGTGGCGGGTGTCAGCAGCCACCAAACCCCAGCTAGTGAGGCTGTCCCCGCACCCGTCCCCACCACCATCACCACCCTCCCATCGGCTCCCATCCCAGAGGTCCGTGGAGGCTCCCGTGTTCGGGAGCATGTCTCCTTTGTGCCAGGCACCGCACCCCTTGCCCCTGTGTCCCCTGCTGCCCTGAGTGAGTAGTCTGTGGACTTACTTAGACAGATCCATGTAGGGCAGACATCGATGCTGAATGTCCTTCATGGACACACCACTCTGTTGATGCAATTGGTGTCTTTCATGGAGGGCATTTCATTGGGCATGTCTGCCCTACAGAGGACCAATCAGTCCATGGCCTCCTCCCTGACGGCAGCAGTGTCCCTCCTCCAACAGTTCCGCACCCCTCCAACCCCTGCACCACCCACGATTCCTAGCAGCCTACCTGTCCCAAGCACACACACACCTGCACATTCTCACATAGCCACAGACACGGGCAGCACACAAACACCCAAACCAAGGTCTAGACGTGCACACAAGCAAGCGCAGGGGACTGATACCACACTCACAGGGGCTGGTTTGCAGATACACACACAGTCATCCACAACCTCTCCGCAGTCCTCCAAAACCTCTCCCTCCCAGCCACCTTCCCTTGCCTCACCTGCAACCCCATCTCCACAGAAGCTCTTCCTCTGTGACCTTGGCCTCTTCCCCACCGAACCAGCAGATCCAGATTACAAGGGGAACAGGAAGTCCCCACACACAGAGGGGAGTGCCCCTCACACCCGGACACCCTTCCCTAGGCGCAGTCAGAATGAGGCCCCACCCACAAGTCCCCCCGGAGCTGAAAGAGCAAGACCCCACTGCCGCCACGCAGCTCCAAGGCAAAATCTCCATCCTCCATCCCCCAGGCCACCACTCCAGAGGTTCCCCCGCAACACCCTGCCCCGGGTTCCCCCACCCACAGATACACCGTCCCCAAAATGCTGAGGCCCTCCCCCCCTACCACTTGCTCCTCCACACCCGGTCAGACGGTTAGTGCCACTGATGTGGGGACCGTGTCCCCCCTCTGTCCTGCCAACTTCACCTGCACCCCATTCCGCTCACATGGATTTAGGCACTGCAGTGGAGTCCACGACCACCCCGTCTGACTTGGGCACTGGAGTGGGGACCCAATCCACTCCATCTGACCTGCCCACTGAAGTTGTGCCGGCACACACCCCATCTAACTTGTGCCCCGCAGTTGTGACTGCAACCACCACTTCAGTCAGCTCCACTGCAGTTGCAAGTGACTCTCCAGCATCCACCACCCCTTCACTGCCTCCTTCTGCTGCGCCTTGATCCTGTCCCTGCGGTGCCTGGCCAGCCCCCGTGTATGCCCCTCCAAGGTGATGTCCCCTGTCCTTACAGTGCAGGAAAGCAACGTGTGACAGTTGTCACTCAAGTTCACTCCTTGTAATTTGATAATGGACTGGCCATTGGCCTTTTGTTTTAACGGATGTTTCAATTTTCATATGCTGAATAAAGTGAATAAAGCTTTTTTCTTTATCCTTGTGAACTTGATTTAGCTTTACATTAAGTTGATGATGTTTAGCATGCCCTTGCAGCTGTAATGCTGTTGTGACCAGAGCCTTCATTGTGTGGTAACTGATGGCTGACTGACCAAGTGTTCTGCTGACATGAGTGAGACGTGCTGTGACTGTGTTTGGCACAGCTGGGCTTCCACAGGAGTTGGGTTCCCTCAGGCTATGTCACGGATGTGTTGTTCCGTGACATAGCCTGGGCCCATGTTGTGTGTTGTGTGGGCATGTGTGTTTGTGTCCACATCCCTTTTCATACACAGGCAGTGTTCTCTTGATATGTTCCTGTTGTTGATGCTTGCTGAGTGGTACTGTGTTCATCCCACAACTTTGCCATGGGCTACCAGATGTGTGGGTGCATGACACACTACTGTTAATTGGTGTTTCATCATTGGGATTTGTCTGTTCTGGGTGGTGATGATGTGGTCAGACGCAGATGGGACACAGTCAGGGGTCCCCAAGGCACTTGTTTGTTCGCAATATCATGTAGTTGTCCCTAGGTGGTACCTGTCATTGATTGAGACATGTGTATGTGTTTATGACTGATTTCACTTGCCCGGTTCAGGGCTGCAATGTTTGCAGGTGTCAGCATGTGTGCCTTGTGGTTCTGCTTGGCTTCTGCATTGTCCTGGGACTGAGGCAGGTATTTGGAAGGTTACGTGAGCTTTGACGTCATGGCCATGTACCGCATACTGTGCAGTATGTCTATCATTCACCAGGGTTGTAAACTGTCCTTGTGTGATGAGTCTGTGCAACTTAGTTCCTCCCAACATTCCTGTGTTTGTCATGGGTGCATGTGCAATGTCACCTGTCCATGTGGGCTTCACAGATGTACATTGGTGTAGTTCAGAGTGTGTGGTGTTGAGGGTGGACAGATATAAATGTTTGCATGGATGGGCCCCTGGCTCCCGTTTGTCCATGGATGACGGGCCATGCTGAGTGATTTGTGTTTGTGTGGGTGTGATGTACGTTTGTGGCGCAGGACACATGTCTGGGTTTCCCAGTTTGTCCGACATCTACCTTTGTCAGCACAGTGGAGGTGTCATGCATGCTTGTGTCACCCCGATGTCTGGTCCCTGGGGGTAGTGCTGTTGTGTGTCAGTCTCTTGCTGTGTTAGTTTTTGTTCAATCCAGCTTGTGTCACATGTGTCTGTTGTGCTCCCTCTCATCTCACAATGCCTGATTGCCCACTAAGGGTGTCCCAATGATGGTTTACTTTTGTATGGCACTGTGTCCACATCTGTGTCACTGTGGTTCAGCCCCCCTTCATGTGTTGTGTATTTGCCTGGGGATACTGAGACACACACACACACATGTGTCAGATGTGCAGTGTGAGGTTGCCTGTTTGTGTTTGTGCATCTGCATCAGTGCAGTGGTATTGCTGTTGTGGCCCATTGTCTGGATGCTGTTTCTGTGATTTTCCCTGCTGTCGCTGTGAGTCATATCACATCATTCTGCACATTCATCCTGCTTGTTAGGTGCAATTGCTGGCATGGAATGTGAGTTTGTGACCTGACACCTACAGTCTACACAGGCTGTTTTGATTAGTGTGTCTATTTTCGAGATGTGGGTATGCTTTGTGATGGTCACTTCTGCTCTTGTTTCATTGTACACTGTATGCATTGTCAGCCCCCATGTGTGGTGCTTGTCTGCATATGGCCGAGAGTATGTTTTGTTTTCACAGCACTGTTAGCCTCACTACATATCTGTGGGTATGGGACACAACCACTAGTTTGCCCCAAAAGTGTTTCATGTGTTGGGAGCAGGAATCATACATGCTGTTTGGCATTTGCAGCTTTGACCATGATGACACTTACCTTTTGGTCACTGTGATGAGTGGGGGTTTAGACCACATCACCACAATGCTCGACATTTGCTGTAGTTTGGAACCCCACATTTAACTTTTGTTCTACACAGTGTGGGGGTGTTAGTTTTACATTGACACAGTGCTATAGTGATGCTTGCCTTGTGTAGGCCACACTCATTTGTTGGTCACACTTGTGCTGTTAGTTACATTGTATGTTCGAAGTCATAATCACTGTTGTGGGAATTTGTCACAGACTACACACTGTTGTCAGTCAGTCAAAGTTACTTTATTCGGTTCATAGCAAAAACCATAAAAGTACGACGAACATAAAACAATACAACCATTTAAAAACATTTGACATACAATTACAAACGTATTAAAACAAATAGTTTTTTACTCAGAAATCAAAAATGATATACACTATAACCAAGTGATCTTTTTCCTCAATCTCATTGATATTACTAAAAAAGTGGCTATGTTAAATATCTCCCAAGGAGAACCCAACATCTGAAGATACATGAGTGCTGGTTTTACCTGTCTGAAACCTTTATTTTTTAAAAGAGGAATAATGTATTTTTTACGGATTAAAGACAGGTGGTCACAGAAGAAGATAAAGTGCGTAGTGTCTTTTATGGAGAATCTGTCGCACGAACAGATCCCCAAATCCTTCTCCTTAGTCCAACCAGGAGAGTCAGTAAGTAAAAGATGGAATTTGTTCATTCTGAACCTGGTTAATAAAAAACGATGGTTCATCTTGTTGACAATACCCAAGTAAGGCTCTAAACTGTTAGATGTAGTAATCAACTGGTGTGCCTTTACAGTGGGTTTGAGTAATTCCCTTTCTTCCCTTATTAACATAGCCCTCTGTTTATAGGTGACTTTAGCCCATTTTAAATCCCCCTTTACTATGATGCTTGGATTTTCAAATAACTCAGGACGGCCCAGATACCTGGCTAGATATTTAATATGGTTCAACCACGGTATGGTTTTACCACACTCTAAAGATAAGCAGTCTTTTAAGATTGCATGGTTCAGTTCTAGTTCAGGATTTAGCCAAATTGAAATCCATTTCAAAAGTGGGGCAATAGCTATGCGATCAGTTAAGTAGTCAATCCCACACTCTTGGTGGACGATATAGCCTGATGTTGAACAGGGAAGGGATAATAATGATTTTAAGAATCTATTTTCTACAACCTGTAGATCAGAGATATTTTTAAATCCCCACAAGTCAGCCCCATATAGTGCAATGGAGGTGCATTTTGCTACGTAAATGTTCAACATGGCTTGCATGTGCTTCACCCCCAATTTGCGTCCAAACTCTAAAACAGCAAGTGTGGCCCTAGCAAAAGCATTGCGTTTGGCAGCCAATTGTGGGGCCCAGGTGGACTTGTCGTCAAAAATGACACCTAAATAAGGGAATCTTGTGACCCGTGATAAAACATGACCTTCACAAAACATAGTTTTAACTCTCTTTGGAATGGAACCCACAAACATCACATGGGATTTGGAGAAGTTCACTCCAAGGTCAAGTGCAATCATGAATTTAGCAAAAGAATCTAAAAGATTTTGGAGCCCTACAGCCGTACGTGCTAAAAGTGCGGCATCGTCAGCATACAATAATGCTGGGATGGCGAATTTGCCTGCCCTGGGAATATCCTTGCAAGACTTAGTTAATGTAGAACCCAAATCATTAATATATAGTGTAAAAAGCAGGGGGGCTAAAATGCATCCTTGCCTAACGCCGTTAGTGATTCCAATCTTATCCGTGGAATTGCCATGACGGTCATATCTGACCGTGGCGGTAAGGTCTCTATGCAAATCCGCTAGGAAGTAAACAATATTGGCATCTATTCCACAGTTAAGTAGTAACCCCCACAATTTTGAACGATTCACTCGGTCAAACGCCGAGGACAAGTCCATAAAGGCCAAATACAAGGCCCCTTTTTTTGCAATGGTATACTTGCCTATTAGAAGTTGGAGGTTCAGGCTCTGGTCTATGGTCCCGCGGCCCTTACGAAACCCATATTGTAGACACGAGAGAGTAGCTGTGTCTTCTAACCAATCAGTTAGTCTGCCCAGGACCACACGCCCCAGAACCTTCACAGCTGAATCAATAAGGGAGATAGGCCGATAGCAGCTGGGGTCCCCCCTGTTACCTTTTTTAAAAATGGGTATGATCACTGATTTGGACCAGGTGTCAGGAATCCCAGCGACACATACCCGGTTAAAAACATTGGTTAGAACTATGGACCAAGTCTCAGGATCAGATTTAAAAAGGTCCGCTGGTACGCCATCGGGGCCAGGGGCCTTATTACTTGTCATTTTACCGATGGCCTCAACCACCTCTTGCTTAGAGACTAATAAAGTATATGGGTTCACGATGGTGGAAGAGATACTCAGTTCACCACTAGTTCCCATTTCATAGACTGATTTAAAATGAGAGTGCCACGATTGTTTCCCGATGCCGCAATCTAGTTGATCATTTCCTGTATCGGAAAAAAAGGGTTTATTGACCACAGACCAAAACTTTGCACTATTTCTTATTACATCCACACTGGAAAGTTCTTCCCATGCTTCCTCCCTAATCACCTTTTTCCTGGCATCCAAAGTTTTCTTGTATTCTTTTCTCAACCCCGAGACCAAAATCCTGTTTACTGGCTTAGATTTCAAGGCGGCCATTAGCTTTCTGTTAGCGGTTGAGCAGCTTTTATCAAACCAGCCTAGCTCTGCCTTATCCTTTTCTTTTCCAGGGCGGCTCAAGTCTGCTAAGATCTGACTGCAGATAGCTGAATATGCCGCTAGAACCTCATCATCCCCTGCTTCGAGGTCCAAGCAAGTTTTTAACTCAGATCCTACCTTATTTTTCAAGTTGTTGTAAAAGTCGCCTGGAATTACTTTGCTCCATCTAATTCTACGAGCCTGATCTGATGGGCGAATATCGGATTTATCCACTGTTGTTGGAAGTTTAGCCGGTTTTTCAAAAATGTGGCAGAGACTTAAAGTCACGGGGTTGTGGTCACTAAAATGGGACCAGGTCGTCATGTAATTTTTAATATTAGCCCCCAAAACAGAACTAACAAAGATGTAATCAATAACTGAGTCCTTCCCAGTTCCTTTAAAAGTGGGAATAATTTCGCCCTCCGTAGACGGGAGAAACAAACCGTGGTCTGCCAAAATGGATTCGAGAAGATGTCCCGCCACTGTGTGTTCAAAATGTGCAGCCCTTGATTCGATCGGTCCCAAGGGATCCGAGGAGAGACAATGAAGTGGACAGCCATGGATGTTAAAATCACCCATCACTATAGTAAGGCAATTCTTACTGTTAAGTTTATTAGTCTCCTTGTGATCGGCTAAAAAACTTTTTAATGCGGCCAGGTGATCGGTCGTGGCAACTCTATCATATGAGTTATAAAAATTAATTACCAAAAAATCAGGTCCCTCATTCATCCGAATAAAAATAGCCAAGCAGTTTGGCGAGCCTGTTTCTAGTTGAGAGAATGAGCCAGATATAGATGCTGAGATTAACGTAACCAGCCCACCCTTCGCCCTCCCAGAACTAGATGGGGTAGCGGATACAAAAAAACTCTCATACCCATCAATGTACAACGTGTCCTCAGTGTCCCATGTCTCTTGTAAACCAATAATATTACCTGATCTAATTAGATCTCTCCAAACAGGATCATCTAATTTACTTCTAAGACCAGCTATATTCCAAGAAATCAATTCAGAAGAAAGACCCAGTGATTCCTGATTTGGTCCTAGTGAGATGGAACCAAGATTAAGGGGTTTCACAGATGGAAGGACAGGGACTTGTATATCAGGAATGATGATTTGATCACAAGTCTTTAGTCACACGATATCATCTAAATTGGAGAAGACATCAAATCTATTAGAGACAGGGACAGCAAAGTTATTGATAGGACCGAATCTAGGACCGTGTCTAGTTGGTTGAGTGGAGGATATTGATCCAGTGTGGGATGGAGGATAAAAGAAACCCAAGGGGAGAATATTCACGTAGTCTTTATGGATTCTCACAGACCCTGCCTGTCTTAAAATGTCATTTACCAGCCCTGGGGATCTGAAGCTTATAACAATACAGTCACCCTCTAGATGTTTAACAGTCTTTCCAACCCATGGTACCCTTCTGATCATCATAAAATACTTATTAAGATGATGGCCCAGAACCGTTTTATTAGACAAGTGATGAAGGGCCTTGTTTTTCAAAGAGGTCCAATGTTCCTTTTTATCTTGCTCCAGTTTAGGCACATTGGCAAAAATAATAGTGTAGGGGCATGCCTCAGCCGGTAAATGTAAGGAAAAATCCCCTCCTTGCTGAGGTACAGGAAAATATGAGCCCCCCTCCTTAATCTGCGTTTGCCCTTCCTTTCCTAGGGTCTTGCCTAAGTTGTCTATAACTGGTTGGAAAGTATTAGATCCTGAGCAGTTGGGCACTACAGGAGGGACTGGTTGTTGTGAGGGAGTAATCATGGAACTCAACAAGTTATCTACAGAAGCCGTGATTGTACTTAATGTATCCCCTACTACAATGTTTGAGCCTGTTTGGGGCACTTTGCCTCTAAGGTGAGATTCCATAATACTAATACGATCCTCAATATGTTTCAGGGTGACTATTAGGGGCTGAATAAGTGAAGTGAGATGTGCTTCCATGGTTGTGATAATACTAGACATAAGTGTCTCCCTGCTCTGGTCCACATCTACGTTGGGACTAGCATGCCTACTCTCGCCAGAATCTGCCCTGTCTAAGTGAAGAGAGCTAGAATTAACTTCCTCCGACCCAGAAACAGAGGTATTAGTCCTTGGTTGCTTTGCCTGCTTGCGATTTCCCGCAGAGTTGTTATTAGCTTTTCTTTTACCTGTGACAAATTTCCCCCCATTACTCTTAATAACATTTTTCAACCTGGACTGTCTAGTATGAGTGGCCACAGGTGAAGGGGCTATACTGTCTGTACTTAGAAGTGTGATAGCAGTAGGAATAGGAACACAGTCTTCCACAATCGACTCACTAGGAATCACACGGGGATACAATACAGCCGGTGTAGCATTAGGGGAGGAAATGTCGACCAAGGGTAGCGGGATACTTAGATGTCCATTGGGCTCAAGAGATAATCGGCGTTCAACCAGTGCGATTTCATTCACTATGGCAGTTTCAGCCTGTTTTAAATAATTGTCCAATGTCCCCATGCCTGCAGCCCTCGTACTTGATTTAGGGTGCCCTCTTGGCATGACTCACACCGGTGTTGGAACAATACGTAAACAGAGCGTTGTGAGACTCACCCCAGAGCAGATGACAATGAAGGTTCTGGCCAGATGTAAGGGGATAGTCCCAACCCAACCTCTTCCGACCTCTGACGGCCACAGACGGCCCGCCCTCTGCCCGGGCTCAGCCCGGCGACGCCCGCGCGCGTCCCGCGACGCGGGTGGAGCCTCTGATCAAATAGCTGCCTCCGGGCGCGGTGTCCGCCGGAAGTGGGCGGTTCGCTGGGTGTATGCTGGGGGCTGTAGTCCCCCCCCAACTGCGGCCTCGGTGAAACAGGAGGCGGCAGGGGAGAACAACAGCAAGGAGGCAGAGGGGTCCCAGAGAGTCTGCCCTGCCCTGCAATCCCGGAATCGGGTAGGTGGTTCTGCGTTGCGCTACGAACTTTGGCGCTCAGGAGTAAATTGCGGTCCCCCCGCTCCCCCGGTGGAGCCTCTGATCAAATAGCGCCTCCGGGCGCGGTGTCCGCCGGAAGTGGGCGGTTCGCTGGGTGTATGCTGGGGGCTGTAGTCCCCCCCCAACTGCGGCCTCGGTGAAACAGGAGGCGGCAGGGAAGAACAACAGCAAGGAGGCAGAGGGGTCCCAGAGAGTCTGCCCTGCCCTGCAATCCCGGAATCGGGTAGGTGGTTCTGCGTTGCGCTACGAACTTTGGCGCTCAGGAGTAAATTGCGGTCCCCACTGTTGTCATGATGTTAGGGGAGATGTATTTTGCTGACATACCTAATGTTGGAGTATGATGGATTTGTGGCGCATCACCCATCCTATGTGTGGGGGTGGCAGGGGTGATGGGCAACAGATCCCCTATGAGTGGGGGTGGCAGGGGTGATGGGCAACATAAACCTTATGAGTGGGGGTGGCAATATTTTTGTACTTAGCACTATAAGTATAACATCACAATGTTGTGGTAAACCATATTTTTGACACAATATTTTTGTCAACAATATTGTTTACCACAATATTGTGTCATTGAGGAGTATAGTAAGTAATTTCTTCAATATGGTTCCTAGATTTACTTTTTTTAGTTTATAGGCAAACAGCCTATCTGCCAGAGTAGCATTGGTGGATGTATGGCCATTTACGAGTCACCTCTTTAATTACAATTTGTTTGAGCTCTCCACAAAGCCGATGTACCTTGTGTTTTGCTTCTGTAGATCCTCCATGTTTTAACGCTTGTTCTTCTTGTATCGAAACGTCTAGGTCTTATTTTGTCTTTTTGGCTGCTCTCTCAGACCTCACAGAATGAGGGATCTACTCACCACAGATAACCTATTTTGTGCCATCCCACAATTGCCTCTATGATCTTCCAATTATTGTTTATTTCAAAATAATGTTAAATGGTTCCATGAAGGGCTGGGTCTCAGAACACTATTTCATTAAGCATCCAAGGCTGTGAAGCCAGTTCAGAGGTGCCAGGGTGGAAATGTGAAGCAATGTCAGGTCATTGTCAGATATGGCGCAAACATCTGTATCAGAGTCAAGTGCTCTAGATAGGAGCTCATTGGAAACTAGGAAAAGCCTATTTTTGAGTGAGTCCTATGTACTTGGATTAGAAAGTAAAATCCTCTCTGTCGGGTGTTTGTTTCTCCATACATCTCAAGGCCAAGGTCGTCCTGAGCTTAAGTGAGTGAGGAGATGGTGACGAAGTTGTGGAGCCCACCTGAGATCTAGCCAGTGGCAGCAGGAAAACCCTGTTGAAATCTTCTCCCAAGATTAGAATCCCTGTGATGAAGTGGGCAATCCTATGCAAGAAGTTTAAGAAGAATTGCTTTTTCCCTTTGCTGGACCCATATATTACCACTACTTTGAGGAGGAATGAGTCCAGGGTATCCTTTGTTGCTAACATCCTCCCCCCTTCAATATGTGTGGATGCTAATGAGAAATCCGGACCCCTATGGAGTAGTACGGGGACCCCTTGTACCTTGGTAGTGTATCACAAGTAAAACTGGAAGAAATATCAATAGTATTCAAAACGCTGAGTGCCTCTTTCAGAAACGGATATCCAATTCTTTTTGGTGAAGCCATTGGAGAAGAGAACGTCTCTTGATGGGTGAGTTGAGGTCCTGAACATTGATAGAGATGATAGATAGGGGGTTGTCATAGTGTAATCGGGCTGATCAGTAGTCCACAAGTGGGAACTTAATCCACAAATTGTATGGTCATGGTTATTTTAGGGCACTTCCATCCTCGTTACCTCCCCAACCTCCTTACTGGGCTCCCCCAGTGCATGCCTTTCGAATATTTGTATCTGTGATGTAAAGGTTAAGTAAAAAGATCCCCATCTGGCCAGCGTAACGTTTCATCCCAGGATCAATGAAACTGCAAGCTAAGTGTTTTAGTTAATGTTCAAGAACACAAAAGGTTTTATTTTCTGAAGTAATGAAGGAGGAACAGTAGCTGGTAATGTTTCTCTGGGGACTGTGTTTGAGTCTCTTTTTCTAAACGTTGACGTTGACAAAGAAATGTATTTTCTATGGGCATCCGCTCAAGCCTGTCTCCATTCTTTGTCCTTGCTATTGGTCTGGGATGTGGCCCATTTAGTTGCAAACGATGATGGATCAATGATGCCTCGTATTTCTGGTGCTTCGTGCACTTGTTTGACCAAATGGCACTTGCCTTCAAACAAAGTTGAGGCAAAAGGTGTATCCTCATTTAGATGCAAATGTCTCTTTGATGAAGAGAAGTGATTTCTCTGAATTCTTGGCTGCGGGCCAAAGTGTGAGCTGAAATGTCCTGGTCGAGTTAGATGTAGTTTCCTTTAAAGACCAGGGGGTCTTGCTTTTGAGCTTCCTGTAGAATCATTTCTTATTCTTGAAAGAGTGTGTGCATGTTAGCAAATCAGGTATAAGGGTTTTCTGTTGCTGAAAAGCCGACATCACCCTATGTTTGGGATCGTGAAGGATTGGTTGGCCCGCTGGGCATTGGAGCAAAGGAGAAATTAATGTGGGTCTCTAGTTGTTGGTTAGTAGCTTCTTTTTTGATGCCCCATTGGTGTATAATATTAAATGGCACTGGATTTTCAAGGTTGTTGATTTTGTCCATCATGGCTTCTTGGCGCTGTTGTATGACCTTGAGTTGAAGGGCTTGTTCATCCTGTTTGTTTGCCTGCTCCATCAGACTGCTTTCTGCTCAGTCGTGCCGAATTTCTGCCCTTTGGAGTGAGTGAGCAGTCGAGCTCAGAGATTTTGGCACAAAGGTCTCACTTTGGTAAGGAAGGCCCTCCCGGATGTCTTAAAGAAGATGTCTAATGCCTTCCTTGGTCACCAGTCAAAAAAGAGCATGAGCAACCCAAAATGTCCGGTTGAAATTGGGTATAATTGCAACAACTACAAAAAAGTGTTCACTTGGAACTCATTTATGACAAAATTTGATTTCACAGACTTCTGTGTAGACTCTGTGTACTCTTAATCTGTACAAGAGAATTTATAATAAACCAGACAATTGTTCTGTGACAACTTAATTTTTTTCAATTTAGAGTAGTGAACAAACAACCAGTACATCATTATCTAGATATCAAATTTGATCCAACCGAACAGAAACATATTTTAAGTCACACATTGTAAAGAATTCTTACCACATTTATAATAAGGTGAGTGGTGAGAAAATTCTAAGAAGCACCACAAGTGAAAGAACCAGAGCCAATAAAGAAGCCAAGTGACCAGTTGAGTGAGCATGACCAATAAATATGGATTGACAAAAACATAGAGACAGATCATAGCTATGTGTAAGCAGCACATTGTGTATTCATCCTTTGATACTTATTATGTGTAAAAAAGCTGGCTTTCTACCCAGAGAAACCATTCCTTAGTCGCCAGGCCTAGGAGTCTGTTCATCTTTGCGGTCTTCATAGGTTGCGCCTAAGCTGTCACACTGTGGGTTCCCATCAGCCATGTGGCTTTGAAGCATATCCTCCAGGGTCTTTGCTGGTTGTCAGCCATTTTCTCAGGCGAGCAGCTGGTGAGGGTTGGCCCAGAGGTGTGTTGGCAGATGGTGCCATGGGAGAGCATTTTGAAGCACTTCAGAAGTACCACAAGAGTTCATAGAGGCTGTATGGGGAGATTTTGGGGGTAAGTTGTGTGGTTTCCCCACCCAGTTTGCATAGTTACTATGGCTTATACTGACATACAGTACCTCCTGAGTATTCTCTAAGTCTGCTCATGCAGATGGCCCCATCTCACCCCCCAGGGCCTAGGCTCTGTTGGCTGCTAAGGACAGCAAGCTGGAATGGGGCCCCCGCCAGAGAGGCCTCGATCTACTTGCCCTCTTACTTGTGGGCTCTGTTCGATTCCTCCCCACTGGGGCCAGTGTAGGGGGAACTCCCTAAAGGTCATCAGAGGGGACCACAGGGACCCAATGTGGGCGAGCCAGAATCACGCTCCTTCCTTGAGGACCCAGGCTGCCCGCAAAGCCTTTGCATACAACTGAGGGCTCAGACTATCACGAGGTTCTGTTGTCTGATTGGAGAGGCTCCAGTCATGGTTGGAGCTGCATGTCCCCGATACCATGCTCACTCCAATTCGGGGAAACTCTCCTCTGAATCAATCTGCCATCTTACGGGTGCCTCCAAGGGCTGCCTAGACCAGGTGTCACTGTTCTTCAACAAGTCTAGCACCATGAGTCATGCCGGCAATAGCCGTCGATCCCGAGGCTTTTTAGCCTGATCTGGAGGCCTATGGGTGGAGCACTTGATCTCTTGGTTCTGAATCTCACACCACCCTCCATCTTGGATATCAACAACAGAGTTGCAAAAAGTTGAGTTCTGCAGGCTTTCTCCCCTTATGCTGAGTTGTGGGTCCTCTGATGCTTGCTTGTCGACACGTCATTTGGTGTGCATTTAGGTAGGGTTATAGGGTTTGGTGGGCACCTGGAGTGCAGAGCCTAACAGAGATTCACATTTGCTAGCCTCCAACTTGGCCAAGCCCCAATGGTAATAACTTTTATGGTTGTGTGTTAGATTTTACTCTGCTCAAGGTATGTAGGATTTAACTACCTATGCTCCATGGTGCAGGTGTTGAAACAGGGAAAAGGAAGGCGAGAGAAGGGCACACCTTACGTGAAGTTATGGAGGGTTGGGTTAAACCTTTGTAGTGTCACTCACTACTTAAAGTTCTCATGTCCAACTAGGAATCTTTTTTTGTTAGATTACAATTCAAAGACATTTAGGTGCATATTTAGGACCATTGTATGTTTTTCTAACACAGATAATGAGGTGCGGAAGAGGTGTGGTACAGCGGCCAGGGCGCCTGACTCCGGAACACAGGGGCTCACGTTCAATCCCCGGTGCTGGCGGCAGGTTAGCCCAGCACCATGTGATTCTGGGCAATAGCTCACTTAATCTTCCAGATGGCCCACAGTGCCTTGACACCCTCGGGTAATTGTTTGCGCTTTATAAATACTGGATTTCATTTTCATTTGGTGTGTTTGCAGATGGAAAATATGCATGTGATTATTGCCTTATTTATACACCATTGGGTCCAAGGACATTTTATTTATCATTTGTGTTGGTTATCGGGTTGGTGTTGAGTGTTTCTTGGGATATGTAATGTGTTATGGTTTGTCTTTTGGTTTGATGTGTGATGAGAACTGGAGTTTCATAATTCATTAAAAAATGTTCATATGTGTATCTTTCTAAGTATATGTACCAGTAATGTTTATGTTTCACAATGTGTTTTGGATTGGTGTGCTGTTAGTGTTAGAATCCCTAACTCCAGCGATTTCCATATGATTCCCTTGAGTGCCGTGTGTGCTGCATGACTTACTTCAGGTAGTTGCGACCCTATTTGGGGCCATATTATACATTATGCCCTGGGAATGCATTAGGCGCGTGCCCTGCTTAGTGTGCCCCCAGGGAGCAATAGTATTACCGATGGAGCTGTGTACGCTTGTGCATCCCAATCTGTAATACTGATAGCGCTTGCACACATTTAGCACCAGAGCTATCATGAATCAAATCAAAGGGGGCTAATTCTTCCAGCAATATAGGCAGAGTAGAGAAGTAGAGGCTCTAAGAAGGGGTGAAAAACAATAAAGCCTAATTAACAAGCAAATGGTCTTTTAAAGACCTGTGAAGTCCTCGGTGCGGCTGTGTGTGTGCCCAGGAAGCTGTCTCAGCCCGGGCTGCCACACACGACGGGGGGGCTGAAGCCCTTTAAGACCAATGGGCATTGCGCGCCTGCTACAGACCCCCCAGACATCTCCCTCCAGTCGGGTGCAGTCACTCACTTCGCCCAAGGCCGGACTAGCTCTACTGGGCATCAGGCATTTCTCCGGGAGGCTTTTAGGGTGGGGGACTGTTTTGTTTGTTGGGCGCCGGTTTTGTGGAAGTGCAGCAGTTTTAAAAGTGCTGCAAAGTTGCTTGTATATTCTGCAGTTTTTGGGCAACAATAAAACTGTGAAAATACCTCTGGTGATTAATGTACTTTGTGGAGAGAGATGTGGGTTTTGTCTAGTGGCAGTTTTGACCAATCTAAGGTAGCACCGAAGGTTAATATGTTTGCTGAAAAGAACGTGTATCAGGCATATCAAAGAACAATGGGCCATATTTACAAGGCGGCGATAGAAAATTATCGCCGCTTTTGCTTCCGTTTTCGGACGGAAAGCGGCGATAATTATATTGCCTAATTAGCAAGGTCACGCTAACGCATGAAACCTTGCATCAGTGCACCTATTCTTAATGTCCAGCTTTGCATCTCTAATGAGATGCAAAGTGGGCGTTCCTGACCTCACATGACAGGAAAAATGTCGCTAAGCGACATTTCTCCTATCATCAAGCCCCACGCTATGAAGCATAGCGGCAAGAAAAGTAGCGATAACCCCTGTTATCGCTACTTTCCTTCCGCCTGCTTCAGGACTGACTTAGCCATGATATTCTATGGAAGGTGGATATCATGGCTAAGTTTGTGAGTCCCTATCAACAAGCTAAATCCACATTTCGTGAGATTATCGCTGGGTTTCCAGCGACAATCTCACGTTAGGCAGATAGCGCTAGGATTTTATCGCTTTTGAGATAAGCGTTGCCAATAGCACGCTATCTCAGCGATAAAAATCCACGCTAGCCGGCGATAATTATCCTAGCGCTAAGTGCGCTTAGCGATAATTATCGCCGGTTGTTGCTGATATGCCCCAATATTTTATGTGCATAGCTCAGTGGATTACTGCTTTGATCAATTGATTGATTGCTAGTTGTAAAGCGCAAACATATCACCCCTTAAGGTTTCAAGGCGATGGGGGCAGTCCTGGAGATTAAGTGAGCTATTGCCCAGAGTCACATGATGCTCAACTAAGATGCCAAAGACAATCGAACCAATTAACCCTACGCTCCAGAGTCAGACACTCTGGCCACTGCACCACACCTCTCCCTTTTTGTCACACAGATTCTTTTGTTACTGTGCAGTTCATGAGTTACAATTGTAACACAGCACAGTGAGGTATGAACTGCCATCAAAGCTTCATGCAAGCTGCATGGTACAAGTTAGTAAGTTATGATTTTTTCCCAGTATTTAATTATCCTGATGTTGTTAAAAAGGTTTGTTTGGGTAGAAATAGATTCTTATTATTAAAGTCAACTCTAATGACTCTGTTGAGTTCTGAATCCTAGGTTTGTGCTTTTCCAGACCAAGCACTCATTAAAAATGTCTACCAGTGTGGATGATATCTGAATCTTACACCCTGTAGTCCCCTTTGCCTTATGTAACATTTTCTATACGCTGATTCACACACACACACATGATTCATTGTCTCTGAATGTGTGTGTGTGTGATGTAAAGTGCTCCAACAGCCTACACTGTTATAAGAGGTGCTATAAAACAAATAGAATACATGTGAGAGAGAGGCTATGGAGGGAGGAGAGACACTGTTGCAGGGTGATAGTGAGGGAATCATTGTAGAGCCCCAACAAGGACTGTGTTATCCTGGCGCACAGTAAGGTCATAATTTAATATGCTTTAAAAGTAAATACAATTGAATATATAAGGACAAATGTGTTGCAGAACGCACCATTTTCCCCTAAATGTTAGTAAGAGACACCCCCCCACTCCCCTAAAATCCCCCTATGTAGTGGTCAGGCTCACTCGCTATGCACCGTACAGGGGCTGGTCTGACAAAATTTGGCATGGCTGCTTTGGGTTCCCAATCTGGTTCTGAATGCACCCGCCTGCAAGGGGATCTCTCTCCCGTCTTCATTGTGTAACAGGGATTGGCTTTAAAGCAGGCACTCCGTATTTCACCTAAATGTCCTGCCCTAGGGGCAGCACATCCTTTCTAATAGGGCACACTGTCCCTGTTTGCACCTGGCGCACCATTTTGAAAGGTGCACCATGGTGCAAACAGATAAAGTGCGACGTATGCAGAAAACAGCCATGGTCTGTAGTAGCTCTGGAGTATGTGTGTGTGTGTAAATGTGAACTGCAACTGTCTTACCCTTTTGTATTTGTATTTTTGCATTTATATATCCTTCACTGTGCCTCACCTTGATTTTTCATCTGCATCTCCTCCTTTGTGGTAGGTAAGATGTTGCTAATGTTCATCCAGTCATCCATGCCGCTGCCGCAAGGACACCTAAATAGTAGGTTTTCATGTGTTCACTGTGCTCTGAAGTCTAGAACAAGAGAACCACACAGATAGGATGTGTGTAGGCATAGATCTACACTACACTTGTATCTTTTCATATTCATAAATTATTTTTTGAATATTTGGAATTACTCCAAGAGTACGCGTAGGTCGTATTGAGACCCTCACGGGTGAGTAGCCCGCTTACAATTAAATGATTGATTATATAAATATTATAAATTCATATATTTAATGTATACAAACTTACCCTTGTCGATGCAGCCTCAAAAATATCTGTGTGAATCAGGCCCCACACAGACAGTGATGGGAGGGTCATCGTAAAAAAAAAGGAAAAAAAAAGACACAGTGATATTTCCAACCAGAAAAAAACTAAATCACATGATTTATTTGTCTGTATTGAAGGTTGGAGAGTTACTGCTTCCTGGAAGTAATTCACATTGTCCTTTGGGACGTGTTTGTCCTTGGAAAATGTATGCTATATTTAATGTACCTAAAAGTACAGTGAATCTGAGACATGACTTGCACCGAATGCAATCAACTGAAAGCCATGCAGGTTTTTTCTAAAAAAAAGACGCCTTGACATGCAGCGCCCCACTTGCAGCAAGACCCTGGAGATAACGCGAGAGTGATGAGGCGCCCCATCGGGACACACAAGGAATGGTCAACCGGGCCTCTGCCTCTTCTCATTGAAAGATGAGGCACTTTGGACCTTCCTCCCTTACCTTCAAGCCACCATGAAGGTCCTCTAAGACATCTAAGGATTCACATCCAATCTCAGTACACCAGACACCACTCATCCTGAGTAATCACACAGTCCCCGCATACATGCATCCTAAGACCCCTTGGAATTAATTCTTTTTTTTTTCTCGTTAAAACAGGGTTTTTCCACTTACCTTGGAAGTTTTATATTTCAGATATAACAGGCTTATGTCAATATGCGATGAGTAGTCAGTATACAATCAATACTAGAAGCTGTACTTATGTATATGTTAAACCTTCTGACATCCCTTTCACCAATGGTACACCAGAGGAACCTACAATTAACTATGTCTGCATGCATTTTACTTGACAATATATATGTTAATGGTTATAACTGACAGCACTCATACTAAGTTTAAAATGTTTCATGACTACCTGTATTTCTCTTCTTTTACTTCCCCTTTTTGTGTTGTATACCCTAATATGCCGATAAAAATTATTTGAAAGCTGGGGCTAATGAGAGAGCTAAGTTGAAGCACAACGCCGCTTGTATCTCATACATAAGCGCTTACCTTTTCATATTTACAGACAAGTTGGCCTTGATATGGTTTAGCGATGATGAAGCATGACGCAAGCACCGTTTTTAGCTCTTCAGTTGAAGCAAAAAAAAAAAATGAATCGTCAAGGCCAATAGTTCTGGCTTTTTTGTGCTAACACATGTAAACACAGATGTGACAACTGGTGCCGAGCACAATAAATCCAAACCTGACGGAAAAAGGATTGCATTCTGTAAAATGCACATATTGGATAAAGAATGCGACAAACAATATGAATCCGTAATGTACATCTCAGATGTAAAATAGTTGTCGTTCGTTCTGATGGAAGCAGTTTGCAGAATGTGGAATGCTAGACCAAACGGGCAACAGTGGGGTGAGAGGAAAATACTCCTCTCGGTGGAAGCAAAACCTCCTCTTTATAGTAAGAGAAATACAAATGCTACAATAGGATAAAATACAGTGACGTTATTGAAGAACTAGTAACAGTAGCTCGAGTTTACAGCTATGCTATCAAGCCAACCGTAAAAATCAGATACGACCTGATTCACAAAGGACCTCTGCAGTTGTGGAGAAGGCCCCGCAGTCGTGGGAGAGTCTCCAGACGGGAAATGTCTTTTAGGACAAAGCGCCAATCACGCTGTGCCGTCACAGCACCGGCAACAGAACAAGCGCGTCTTTAGCACGCATTCGTTCTGCACGCAAGTCGTTATAACGACTTGCCAAGAGGGGGGGGGGCGTATTGGTTGAATGGTGTTGGAGTTAAAGTCCAACACCTTCAGGTGCGGCCCGTTCCTGTAAGAGCGGTGGGGCGGTCGGGCCGTGTTGGGGGGGATTCAACAGACGACCACGAGGGAAAATTAAATAAATAATTAATTTTCTCTCCTCGTCGTCGGTTGTAATGAACCCCCCACCCAGCCCCACCACCCTTACCTGCACAGGCCGCTGCTGAACACGTCCCCTGGTGTTGCGCAGACTGGAGTTGGAATAGTAAATTAAACTATCCCAAAATCCAGCGCCCCCTAAAACAAGTCTTTATAATGACTTGCATGCTGAACGGATGCATGCTAAAGACCCTTTCGTTCTAATGACGGAGTTCCCAAGGCATGCACGATAAACGCATGCAGAATATCGTCATACATTCTCTCCGCACTCAGGCAGAATCTCCGCAATGAGAACATTGCGGAGATTCCGCCCTGAGCGTGGAGACTCCACGGCGAGTGTGGAAATCCTTTGTGAATCAGGGCTAATGATTTTGTGCTGCAACCTTGTGGAATTTTGTAAAGTGCTGGTTTGCCTTGTCTAGGCGCTGTTTGGTAGTGCCTGGCAGATAAATTAGTTAAAGCAAATATGAGTCGAGCTGACGGTGTAGGCTGAGTGAGCTCTAGTCTGTAGAAGGTAAAGAGGGAGGGTATTCCAGAATGATTTTTAATACCCTATTTTTATATAGCATCTCTGACTGAGATTTTGCCTTGTCTAAACACTGTAAATATTATGTGTTAATATTATGCTATGTACCTGAAATGAATATATGAAACTCAGAAAGATGGAACATTATGTTGGTCTTGCCAGAATTCAAACTCGAGAACTGCTGGGCCACCGAAGATGTCAGCAGTGAGCATTTGTCTTGTGCTGGATAGAAGAAAGTAAGGCTGATTGTAGATGTCAATATTTCCATCACTAAGGTCCTTTTCATGTTTTTTTTTTCTTGGAGATATTCTATGCACCTTCTCCTCAAGTAGAAAATATACCAAACCTCGTCGTGACATCATGGCGCTGTTACCACACCCCAAGTGAATGTCTGCATGTTAGTTTCTGTGCCCTGGAGAGCTGACAGCCTTGGAAAGCTGGAAGCACTTCCTCGATAATGGCCCACGTGACAAAGCGTTGGAGCTGTGTCTCGATAACCGGAAAATTAACTTTAGCTCAGACTGTACATCCCTTTTCTGGGAAATGGATCTGTGAAAGCCTTTCAACTTAGTTGTGCAGGAATTCAATTAGTACCATAATAGTTATCTTGCTCTGTACATCCTAGCAGTGCTGTAACACAAAGTGATGGCGCCCACCAACAGAATGTGCACTGAGTCCTCCATAGCTCACAGACAGTAGCGGCTGCTACCGGGCAATAGTGGTGCGCCAGGGAGGGACAGGGGTGGGTGTTAAAAAAAGAAAAGGGGCAAAGACAAAAAAAACACTTACCTTCCCAGCGGCCGCTTTTCTTTGTCCTCGTCCTCTTCAGGTCAACATGCCAGGAAGCACCCGGGCTCCTGGGTCCCCTGACCAATCAGAACACTGCAGTGCCGCATTGTGATTGGCCTGAGCGTCATGGTTTGCCGGTGGAGAACATGGCAAGTGTGCATGATGGTTTGGCCGGCCTGAGTCGTCTGCCCAACCCTCATGCGCACTCAGGAGAGTTCTACTACTCCTTCCCCTGCTCTGACGGGAAACGTAGCCCCCCTCACCTGCACCGGCTTTGCATAGCCAATAATGAGAAAAAAAATGATAATAACATTGTTATCATTTTATTTTTCTTGTGGGGAGATGCTCCTCCGCCTTACTGGAGGAGCCGCCACTGATCATAGATAATTATTGGCCTTGGACTCATTGGGATGTCCTGAAGGTTGGGGGGGCTGCACTTCAGGGGCTGCAGGGGCCAGTGTTAATCCCAAGACCTGTGACTGCCTATTGTGCCCCATCCTGCGCACATATCCTTATTGAATAGCGTAGTGTACCATGTTCCAACTCCAGGGGCCGTAATATATATATGGTGTACTTTCACTGTTTACACCATGACGCACCTTTCAAAAGGTGTGTCGGGTGCAAACAGGGAAAATGTGCCCCTTTATGCTGAATACGCTGCCCCCAGGGCAGCTGCGAACTTGCCAGCCATGGGGGCAGAGCATTCAAGTCAAATATTGAGTGACTGTTTCTAACTGCTCCGTGTTTCACAGTGCAGGCAGCATGCCGCCTGCACTTCCAAGAGGGTGGAGTGATTCCCTTGCAAGTGGGTGGAATGTCTTGGGGGTGCTTGAGACCCCCTTTTTGCCCCCCCAGAAGGGTGCCTTTAGGAGGCACACTGAAAGTGCCCCTCCTTTTTGTGGCTCACTTTCAGTGCACATCTTAAAGGCCTGTTTGCCTCTGCGCCCGCGTCCATAATAAGGATTAAACGCAGAGGCAAAGTGATTCCCTCATTTGGATTGGGTCATGCCTCCATGCAAATGATGGAACACCCTCTTATGATAGCACTGGTGCTACATGCCCACCAGCGCTATCTGTATTACAGAAAGGGAAGCAGAAGCAGCTGCTTCCCTACTGTAATGCCCTTGTGTGGGGGGGACAAAGCGATACCAAAGGGGATGATGGACGGAGCGTTTGAGCAAATCAAACACTCACCCCCAGTCAACTGATCTGTGTTTATTCCATCATCATTCTTTAGCTCACTCCACCAGCCCAGTTCAGACATGGCCATATGCAATTCATTCTGACCCTGTGCCTCATGGGAACAGTCCAGCCCGAACTGCCAAGCCAGGTCTTCCCTGGACCGGAAACAAGCATCCTGGGACCGGTTGTGTGGGGGGGGGCACAAAGCAGGCACACACACCGATTGTTCTCCTGCCCTCCCTCTCCTCAAGGCACAATGTGGAATACGGCACCAGGGCTTTGAAACAGCGTTATTCTGCAGGTGTAGCATCTTAGATGGCCGCCATCTTTAATTCGTTTGCTTCCTCTTCACAGAGCAGACATTTCATTGGCTTGAATTTTTGCTTGGCTCTGATTATATTGCTACAGATTTGGAAATGATTGCCAAGAAGTCCTGGCTAATCCACAGAAGGCCAAGAATCTAAATAACCTTTTTCTGCTTTCACTAGAGATCCTTTCTGTGTTTTGTCATAGCACCAAGGTAAACATGCATGCAATGGAATTCTGGGAGAAATAATTGCGGCACGTCAATGCTGCATACAAATTTCAAGAATGCAGCTCAGTCTGTGCTCATGGGCAGCAACATGCACTTCGGATTGTATGTCAGGATAATCAAATATCGCCCCATTGGGTTTAACTTTATATTTATTGATTCTAGTAGAGCAACATTTTCGTAAATAATAGTTCAGACACAATATTTATGTCAGACTATATTGTGGTACTTCACTAGATTCTAATACTCATGGTTGCAGATTGATGATGGGGCACTGTGACTGGCTGACTTTCTACTCCACAATTCAATTTCGATTTTCAAATGCTGACTTTCCTTACATTCTGAGGAAATTGCAAAGGTGATGGTGGAATGCTTGCAAAAAAAGCTCAGCCACTTCCTATGTAATGCAACTGAATCCATTCTAAGGGTGGGATTTTGCATTCGTAAATGAGATTACCTGGCATTAATGGTGACATTTCTTTTGTGCAAATTTGCTCTAAGGAAAAGGTTTGTGTGCGCTCCAATGTGGGCCATCTGTAAAGTTGACAGACATCGATATTCATCAAAATCCTACAGGTGCTCCTGTGAAGACAGGAGTCAATGTGTATTTGGGGTGCATCTGAGCAGGTAACAGTTAGATTATTAATAAAAGTGTTGGTGAGAGGTTTCTCGAGAGGTAAAATATTTTGGCGAAACAAAAAATATTCAAAGTACAGTGGCATTTTTGCATTTCTTTTCTGCATTTAGAGCTGTTCACCTGTACATTTCCAAATGAGGACACGCGTGAGCTCTCCTGGTAGTACATTGCTTGCCTTTGCTAGGTAACCAATGCGAATGTGTCTGAAAGAGCTCGTTCCTCTACAGAGCTTTGTTTTCTTTGAAAAACAAATGCTTGATTTCAAACTTCGTGGTCACAAAGTCACCCTCAAATCATTCAAAGATTGCACTATAAAGTGAAAGCTGAGGCAGTGCAGAGAAAGTGAACAAGAGATAAAAACCTAACCTGGAAACTGTCACATCTTCAGTAAGGGGCCTATTACAAGTTCGGCGTTTCTTGGGACCGCCGAACCCGTGGTGGCGGTCCGACCACAGCCACACTTCGGGACCACCCACAGAATTTTAAGTGTGGCAGTCAGACCATCACTGAACCGCTGCAACTGCCATGGATCAAGGATCCTGCGGCGGTCTTGCAGCAATCTGAGGCACAATATGCTGGTGATGCCACAGCGGCACCGCCGAGGATATTTGGAGTTGCCTCACTGCCACCCCCACCCTTTTCATGGCAGATGCACCACCATGAAAAGGGTGGCAGTGAGGCAACAAAGGGGGCCCAACAGGGCCCTCTTGCGCCTCTATACCTGAGGGTGCAAGTAGGGGGGCAAATGTTGTACCCCCCTTTAAGTATGCACCCAGTTCCTGCCCGGTATGGAATGCACCACGTGGTGCATTCCATACGGTGCAGAACCATTCTGCAGCGATGTCACGGCAGTACCTCTCTAAAGGCTCTCCTATGAGCCTTAACAGGCACCCCCGTAACACCACCACTGCACCGCCCACCCACCAAGGATTCAAGTCTGAATCCGGCGGGCGGTGTGAGCATGGCTTTGGCGGTCCTCCTGGGGAGCGCTAAAATGGCGCCTACGTTTCTCACCCAGTGCTTGGTTCCATTTTGTCTGTGGATCTCTCAGCTGTGAGTATACTTATTGCCTATTTTCTCCTTCGTAGCCAAGGTGTGTTTTGAGTAAGCCTGGGCAAAATGTAAGTAATTTGAGTAACGTCACAAAATTCCTGAAACTTCACCATTACACCCCTTTCAGTAATTACGTGCCATTTGCAGTAAATATTTATCGCAAAAGCACAATTCGTGACACAAATTTACCATAAAAGCACATGAAGAACAGAATGTGAGTGGCTGTTGTTCCTAGTGCTTTTGTCTAAACGAGCCCTGTGCTTAAAATTGATGCGAGGACCCATTTCGTGCTGAAAGATAGCGAGAAATGACAAACTTGCATTATGCGTGCTTATGCGTAATTTCATGTGCTTGTGCTATAATTTTACATACTTGTCGGAAAGTAAATGACACAAACTTTGTACCCCGCTAGTTTTGAGGGCATTATTGTCAGATCTGACCCTGAACTGTGTGTTAAAGAAGAATGTGCAGTTGTTACCTGTGCTAAATCAGTGCTGTGTGTGAGGGGAGATATTCTGCTGCTGCCTGTTATGTGTGAGGGAAGCCTGCACTGCTCCTGCCTGTGATTTGAGATGGGAGATGGCTCTGTGCTGTGTTGTGAAGGAAAGTTGCACCTTTCCTCCTTGTGACCCCATTTAGGGCCATATGTAGGAAGCCCAATACCGGTCGGTAACGGCCGATTTTCGGTAAATATACCGTTACCGACCGGTATTTAGGCTTTTGCTATGTAGGGGGATCATTTCTGGATTCGGTAATTTACCGAATCGGTAAAATTACCAAATCGGTAATTTTACCGATTCGGTAAATACCGAATCCAGAAATGAGATGTAGGGGGAGTGTGTCGTGGGTGTGGGGATTCGTTATTTACCACCAACTGAAAGTTGGTGGTAAATGACGAATAGGTGTAAAAATGCATTTTTGTGCACTGTGAAGTGTGCACTGTGGCAGACATACATGCCCCTAGGGCATGTATATGCGCCACATGTGCACACATGGACGAATCAGGGGTGCAACAGGGTGTCAATGTGACACCCTGCCACCCATGATGATGCCTCCCCCCATTACCAAATCGGTATTTACCGATTCGGTAATGGCAACTGGCTTCCCATTCATTCCTATGGGCCTCCAGGCCCATAGGAATGAATGGGAAGCCAGTTGCCATTACCGAATCGGTAAATACCGACTCTAAAATACCGACACTTACCGATTCGGTATTTTTTTACCTACATTACATTTACCGATTCATAAATACCGAATCGGTATAATTCGGTATTTAAGAATCGGTAAATGTAATTTACCTACATATGGCCCTTAATGTGTGACACTTTGCATATTAGGTCATTTTGATTGTAATGCATAAGCATTGGCAATAGTGTTTCACTGATACAATTCAGGGGTATGGACAGCCCTGTGAGACAGGAGGGAAATCAGTCCCTGTAGACTGAAGTCCTGTCTATCTTTTAAAAAAAACAGATGATGGACGGAATGCTGAACAAATCAAACATTCTCCCCCAGTCACAGCTCAGGGTTAAATCCATTGTTTTTTTGCTCGCCATGCCATTACAGTTTTCAATGCGACCCCTTGTACAATAATGGGGACTGGGTGAGACTAAAATTTGCTTCAACTGAAGCTGGGAAGTTTTGAACATCTTTGTGGAGGGCTATATTTACTGAACTTTACCTGCCTTCATGGGTGATATGTACAGCTAAAGTTGGCTGAAAATATGAGCTAAAATTGCAAAAATGAGAAGGAAGCCTGAGAAAGGAGCCTACGTGATATGCCTTTATTGGGATGATAATCTGTGGCAATTAAAAGTGGACCTTTTCATATGTGATTTCATACACTTGCACCTGAACTGTATTTTAATAAAGGGCCAGTGGCGGTTCCTCCGCCAAGGCGGAGGAGCTTTGCCCCACTGCAGGAGCAGGATAAAGGAAAAAGAAAAGGATATTAGCTTTGCTATTATCATTTTATTCTTCACTTAGGGCGGGGTGGGGCTGATGGCACAGGGGGAGGAATGGTTTGCACACTGCAAGTGCGCATGACCGCTTGGCAGGCCATCTTGGGCCGGTCAAAGAGTTATGCACACTTTGCATGTTCCCCACTAGGCTGCATTACACAGCCTGGTGGGGAACATGCCCAGCCTCCCATTCCCAGTCTGAGCACTGAACCATGGCGCTCAGACCAATCACAATGCTGCATGCAGTATTGTGCTTGGCTTAGGGGAGGGAGCCTGTGTGCTTCCTGTTTCCAGAAGCTGAGGAGAGACTGCGGCGTCGTAAGGGACCGAGACGGGAGACGGCAAAAGTTATAGTGTTCTTTTATTTTTCATTTTTTTGTTTTCAATCACTTTCTACCCACATTCCCTGCCAGCCGCCACTGTAAAGGAATGGGTTTTCATGAAGAGAGTGGATCAGTCTAAAGAACTACTAGACCCACCCTCCCCTCCACTTTGCAAGATGTATTAAATGTATTTTCTGCGGTTATTATACCGGTATGCTATTGCTTTGAGTAAAGAAAAGTCGAGAAACAAAAAGAATATCGAGCTCAATATACACAGATTAGATGTTATGTTATGTTATGTTATTCATTTATTTCTATAGCGCACGGCTACTCAAAAAGAGTGTCCCGGCGCTTTAATGGAGAAAGAGACAATACTGCAACATAGCAAACATAACACCTGATAAAACTAACCGAAGAATGGGCCAGAGATTCACGGAGGGCCGGCTACTGAGTGAACAGCCAAGTTTTAAGGCCTTTCCTAAAAGCTAATAGGCTGGTGACTCCCCGCAGAGCCAGTGGTAAAGAGTTCCACAGCTGAGAAGCCAGCAGTCCAAAAGAGCGGCCTCCAAGGCGCGCTTTCTGTACCCGGGGGACAACAGCAAGATGCAGGGCTTCCGACCTCAAAGACCTGGTTGGATGGTAAAAAACCAGTCTTTTTTGGAGGTACTTGGCTCCCTCCTTGTGGAGAGCTTTGTAAGCCAAGGTCAGCGCCTTAAAGGCAATCCTCTTACGGATGGGAAGCCAGTGTAAAGTTGCTAACAGGCCCGAGGCCCTTGAGCGCCTGCTAAGGCCAAAGATTGCCCTTGCAGCGGCATTCTGTACCACTTGAAGCCGCTGCAATAAATACTCTGGGAGGCCCAGGTAGAGAACATTAGAGTAATCCAACCTGGACCCAATCAGAGCCTGAACAGTCAGCGCCCTGTGATCCACGGATAACAGAGGAAGAAACCTCCGCAGCATCCTGAGGATGCCAAAGCAAATGCCCGACACCCCCAGGATCTGGGATTTCAAGGTAAGCCTGTTATCCATCTTCACCCCCAGATTCTTAGCAACCTGAGAGGAGCAGGACGGAGGGAACATATCCCGTGGCCACCAGGTCTGCCAATCTGGCTCTGTATCGCACCCAAAGAACAGTACTTCGGACTTGTCGGAATTGCACTTAAGGCTGTTTAGATGGAACCAGTGAAAAACAGCCCCAAGGCAATCCCGAATGCTATCCCCATCAAAGTCGCCTCCTCTCTTACAAGAGAAGAGGAGCTGGGTGTCGTCCGCATAGGATACGATCTGGGCACCATGCGACTCCACCAACGCCGCTAATGGGGTCATGATGATGTTAAAGAGGGTCGGGCTCAAAATAGAGCCCTGAGGGACCCCGACTCCCAGAGGCGGCATCACGGCGGAATCCGGCGGGGCCCAGATCGACTGCCGGCGGCCGGCTAGGAAAGAGGAAAACCAGTCGAACACCGTCCCCCGTAGACCAATCTCGAAAAGTCTAACGAGAAGACCATCATGGGGAACGGTGTCGAACGCCGCCGACAGATCTAGCATCACCAGCATGACTTTGCCCCCAGAGTCCAGAACCTCTTTAATGGTTTCCGAGACCTCCAGGAGCGCAGTCTCGGTACTGAGATGGGGACGAAAGCCCGATTGGGAGGCGTGCAGGATCTCATTAGATTCAAGAAAGTTGGAGAGCACGCCTTGGACGTGCTTTTCCAGAATCTTCGTGAGGGCCGGCAACAGAGAGATGGGCCTATAATTAGCCGGGGCCTTCGGATCTAGACCAGATTTTTTAAGCAATGGAATCACCATCGCCTGCTTCCAGGCCTGCGGAACCACCCCAAGCCTCAGCGAAAGATTTAAGAGCGGATTGGCCAACGGGTTGATCACCTCCGCAACTTTCGG
Source organism: Triturus cristatus (assembly GCF_964204655.1). Classification (NCBI taxonomy): domain Eukaryota; kingdom Metazoa; phylum Chordata; class Amphibia; order Caudata; family Salamandridae; genus Triturus; species Triturus cristatus. Next base: position 915,593,487 of record NC_140587.1, read on the forward strand.
CAAAAACTTAGCAGGGCATGGGTCGAGAGGAGAACCTGATTTTAAATTGCCCATAAGAGCCAGGGAGTCCGGAGCAGAGATAGAAGGAAATACACTCAACGTCGCCCCTGGCCCGGCCTGTGGCAGTATGGTGGTGTCAGGTTCAGTCTGGCCCGCAGATACTGGTACCTGGAATGACTCCTGAATACGTTTGATCTTGCACGTGAAGAAGTCCGCAAGGTCCGTGGCCCAGCTGCCTGATGGTTTTTGGTCCGAGGTGTTAGACCAGGGTGAGGTGAATTCTCTCACAATGGAGAAAATCTCCTTCCCGGAGTTGGAAGCCGCATCAATTCTCCTGGCTAGATAAGCTTTTTTTTCCACACGGATATCCCGGTGGTAAGCCTTAACCACCGTTTTGTATGCCACCTTGGCAGCAGGGTCATATTGTGCCCGCCAGGCTCTTTCGGCTACCTTGCACTGCTGCCGCGTAGCCGACAGTGCAGCGGTAAACCAAGGCGCAGAGACCCGTTTCGACGTCGGGCGGGATGTTACTTCTGGGGCAAGATCGTTAAGCCTATCCAATAGCCAGTCTTGTATGGTCTGCGGATCCTTGTCTAGATCACCTGAGAGAGAGCAAGGATGAGCCTCAGCTGCCTGGGCCAGCATCTCTGGGGTGACACGATGGAAAGCCCTGTAGACACGACCCTGTTGATGTACCGGGATCGGCACAGATTTAACTATGCCCTTGATCACAAATTTAGCGAGGAAGTGGTCAGACCATAAGATAGGAGTGATCTCAATATCCTCGAGAGGGACAGACGAAAAGACCTGGTCAAGGGTATGCCCCTTCACATGCGTAGGCTCCTGAAAGTATGGGATGAGCCCCAGCGGGGTCAGCGCCTCCGAAAGTTTAGCGGCCGCCGGGTCGGATGAATCATCCATCCGGAAGTTGAAATCGCCCGCTACAATAAAATGTTCGGCTTTCAGGGCCAGCGCCACCAGCCCCATATCCAGCTCTTCAAAGAAGGTGCCGGGAGAGCCAGGCGGTCTATATACAAGCAGTCCCTTAAAGGATTGGTGGGGCGACAGCGTGATAGAAAAGGCTAGGGTTTCCGAGCCACAGATGTCGATAGCTGGCAGGATCTCACAAGGAGTTCCGGACCACTAGAGCTACTCCACCTCCCCTTCCGTTGGCTCTATCCTTTCTGAAGATGTTGTAATCAGGTGGGATTGCCAGGACAACGTCAGGGTTAGAAGAGTCGCCCCACCATGTCTCAGTAAGCATGAGGCATAGTGGTTTATCAACATCGAGAAGCTCATAAATGTCCTGCGCATGTTTGCAAGCTGACCTGGTGTTCAGCAGCATGCACCTGAAGCCCATACTAGAGCTGTTGGTGCTCGGCCGTGAAGAGAACGAGCGAATCGGGCGCCAGCCACAGGCCGGGCAGCGGGATTTCCCGTGGTGACGACCAGGAAATACAATACGACAGCCTTGACCATGTGGGACGAATGAGCGAAGTTCGCCAGGTGAATAGCGCAAAACGGGGGTCCCAGGGGGACACATCCCTAATGCCAGGGTCCCACCCGCCGCACCGACCGCTACCGAGACGCTGACGGACGCAGACGGGCAGGACTCTGGCTTGACTCCGGCGAGAATCCGGCGCTCCCGCTGCGCGTCACCGCTGCGCGCAGGAGGCGAGCTTTAAGTAGGGCTCACCTGTGTTACAGAAGAGCGCTAGAGCGCTCCCACAAGTGGCAGACTCGCTCCACACCACCCCCAAGATGGCGCCCGGCGCCAAACACGAAGCCTAAGAATAAAGTGGCATAACTCCGCGAAAAGCGCGGTGGGGGGCCCAGTTTAGGGTGCAAGTGAGAGGACACACAAAGAACGTCCTAAAAACAGAGTAAGTACAATTTAAAAATGCAAAATGCGAAAAGCAAATGTTTAAAAATTACAGCAGCGCTAAGGATGACAAATTCCGCAGAATAGCGCGCGTGCGTGCTACTCCCTTTCTCCAGGTCGGACTACTACCTGGCTCGCCTTAAGTAGGGCTCACCTGTGTTACAGAAGAGCGCTAGAGCGCTCCCACAGGTGGCAGACTCGCTCCACACCACCTCCAAGATGGCGCCCGGCGCCAAACACGAAGCCTAAGAATAAAGTGGCATAACTCCGCGAAAAGCGCGGTGGGGGGCCCAGTTTAGGGTGCAAGTGAGAGGACACACAAAGAACGTCCTAAAAACAGAGTAAGTACAATTTAAAAATGCAAAATGCGAAAAGCAAATGTTTAAAAATTACAGCAGCGCTAAGGATGACAAATTCCGCAGAATAGCGCGCGTGCGTGCTACTCCCTTTCTCTAGATATCTGACACTTTCAGAGATGCCTCACAGCATTTTATATTTCTTGCCAGTCATCCTCCGCCATATCCTCAAAGTTTAGTTTTGGAACAAATTTAGATGCCTGAAGCACACTGGTGGTGGTGCTTCTGTGCAAACCGAATTTACTGGGAAAAAACAACTTTATCATGGAGAGAACAAAATCACAGAAAAAAATTGATTTATAAATTCCACTACATGTCCTCCGATCATATTTTTTTTATCACCTGGAGCACTTACTGAGGACCAAAATCAATACTTAGACATCTCTAATTTTTTGAGATTTCCCTGCACAGTCCTATGCAGTTTTGTGAATCACTGAAAATGTGAGACTCTATGTAAATTATATGTATAAGTCCATGATGCCTAGATATATTCCTGAGTTGAATCACTGCGCTTTAATCACTTTCCCAATTCCACAAAAATGTATAACACGTGAGCCGAGATAATACGAGTTTCAGAAATGAACAGTTGAGCAGCAAGTTTGTTGCCAAAAATGAAGAAAAGAATCCTCAAGAAATATCTGTCACACACCTCTTTCTCTCTCTTAACGAATGATACATTGTGTGGGATCATGGAACATAAAGCAATATTGAAACAAATAAACAGCAAACTTGGGAACAGCTAAATGGATGCATTGGAATAGCTTCTCATACACAAGATCAAATCACTCCCTTTCAAATAAAAACAAGCATTGGCATAGCCAACAGGTCTCGCCTTTGGGACCTTATAAGTGTTTAGCCATGCAACAGTTGCATAACTAAATACTTATAAGGACCTAAAAGCGAGACCTATTGGCTATGCCAAGTGGCCGTGCGGGCCGCGAAAGTGATCGCAATCGCCATCAAACATCAAAGCGGCCGCGAAAGTGAAAGTAATCGCAGTAAAAGCGGCGCGCGCGCCTGCGCACATGCACTGTAGCTCTAGGCTGGCCTGGTAGCACTTTTTGGAGCCCTCTCAATAAGTCTCGCCGGACTAGCGCATGCGCTGGGTCAGGCGAGACCTAAAAAGAATAAGCAGAACACAGTTTCTTTGCAGCTCAAAGGCTGCTGATTGCTGAAAACAGATCTGGAGCTGGTGTCTGTGCAAGGAAGTTAAAGTGCCAATCCAGTGGAAATTAATTCCTCTCTGAAGGGCGGTTTATAAGCCATTTATAAATCACCAACACTCCCCTTCAGGGTTAATGGTAGTTGTTGAAGATTTTGCCTCTTGTTGACCTGGCTCTTCGAGCAGTAGCGAAACCCCCCCACCCCCCCCCCCCCCCCCCCTCAGCACCTTGCGACCCTCACGGGTGAGTAGCGCGCTCTACAAATACCATGATTGATTGATTGATAGATAATGAGTCTGAAAATATCTCAAATTAATTTCTTAAATACTAATTTCAACCTGAATGTCTACTCTAAGTCCGTGAACATGTGCAGGTGCGTAGCTTGGTCAGTAAGATTGGGGAAAGGGCGGTGAGCCTCAGATTTTTCGACATTCACACTGGCATAAAATGTTAAAATACACTATATGACAAAAAGGGTGCATGAGAGGGGCTTAAGGGGCAGCGAGAAGGGAGAGGAATGCAGATTGGAAGGAGTACTAAGTGAGAGAAACAATATTGTCTAAAATAATCAACATTTTGAATACTTTCAAAACAGAGATGAGAGTGCATGTGTGTTTTTTGTCAGTGTGTGCATGCAGAAATCCCAGGTGGAATCCGACAGACACCCCACTATACCCGACTGAAAGCACCTATACCAAAGTATTCATCAGAAAAAACATTTATTAGGGGTGTGTAACACCTCAAACCCCCCCGTGAAGCTACTGCCCATGTTGCGTCTTTTCGGATTTGTATGGTACAAGCCATAGTACTCGAAGCATTGTAGTGCATTTTTTAACTGGGTACAATTTCATATGCAATTAGGAAGGCCATTCATCCATTGTGTGTCGCGTGATTGTTTTTTTGCTCCTTTGAATGTAGATTTCAGGGGTAGTAGCATCCCCACATTTGGTTTTCTGCGTCACATTTGCTGAGAGAATAAGAAATACTCTTTGGTTTTCTTTTCTTTTATTTGAATTCATGTGGAGGAGAAAAAGGACAGCCGACACGTGTTTCGCCCAAGGGCCAAAGAAGCCACGGCTTTCTCAAGGAGTGTAACGGTTCACAATAGTAATGCGGAAATCGCTGAAATTAACTGCGGTCCAAATGCTATGGTTGCGGTGTTTGCCGGTCATCCATTGTGCCCAATGCTTAGTGGTGTTTCATTGTTACATATTAGTAGGGAATATATTAAGGGGCTGATTCCGATCTCTCTGGGAGAAGGCTCCATCCGACTCGGATCCGGAGGACTTTCCAACCGACTCATGCATTAGCGCCTGTATTCTGAACGCCCAGCTTTGCATCTCTATTAAGATGCAAAGTGGGCGTTCCTGCCCTGACATAACTGGAGAAATGTCGCTAAGCAACATTTCTCCAATTATCAATGGGCACGCTAACCTGCAGAGTGACAAGCAAAGTAGCGATAACCTATGTTATCACTACTTTCCTTACGCCTGCTTCAAGACTGATTTAGCCATGATATCCTATGTAAGGTGGATATCATGGCTAAGTATGCCTTGCCCTATCATCAAGCTATCGCCAGACTTTGTGAGATCATCGCTGGATTTCCAGCGATAATCTCACATTTGACAGTTAGCGCTTGGAATTTTATCGCTTTTGAGATAAGCGTTGCTAATAGCACGCTATCTCAGCAATAAAATTCCACGTTACCCGGCGATAATTATCCTAGCGCTAAGTGCGCTTAGCGATAATTATCGCCGGTCCTTGATGATATGCCCCAGGGAGACCCACCATGATTTCATAGGGCCCGTGACGGTCAACAGAACTGGCAATATACATTTATGTCCATTTACATGTACATTTATGTCCGGTAATAGCGCCGTTTAGCCTCCTGTACCGCAAACACTGCTGCAGTACAGATAGTGAGAAATAAACCAGGTTAGATGTACAAAATGTAGCAAGGCTGTGCAGAGCACTGCGCTGGTTTACTCGTTGGAAACCGCCCAGTTTAGCGACTCGCTGTTCAGTGCTCTGGCCGAGTATGAACAAGATGGAAAGCACAGCCTATGCATATTCCTTTGTGCTTCTACTGTAGCAGACATTCGTGAGAGAAAGGGGCCGCAATTTTGGTGCGCTTCTTCACTGCCACCTCATTTTTAGTTGCCATCCTTTAAGTGCTCGATTATATTTATTTACTCAGGAATAAAACCTAACAAATAGCACAGCAAATGGTTACCATTTTCAAATGTTCACCCAACGTTTTTTTCCCCACCACGCCATCTTAGTTTGGACCCAGCCAAATGGAAATGAGTCATGACCCTGCTCCACTGGGAACAATCCATCTGTCAGGCCAGGTCCTCCCTGAACCGGAGCACAAGAAACCCAAGGCTGGTTTCTCCCTAGGGCATGCCCAGACACAGTGTTTCATTTGTAAACAAATAAGTGCTGGGGCGCTCGTCAGGAGTCAGCTTCGATTAGCCCATTTCTGCTGTTGGCGCTGCCTAACACAGAACCAACCAACCCTACAAGTGGGGAGAAGATGTAGCGTAATGGCCAGAGCTGCCGATGTAGGAGCTGGGAAACCAGGTTCGAGTCTCGGCATTGACGCAACATCCTGTGATTCTGAGCGAATCACTTAGGGGCATATTATCAAGATCCGGCGTTAAAATTATCGCCGCTTTATCGGCAGAAAACCGCCGCTAAAGCGGCGATAATATGCTTGATAATATGCCCTTGAGAATTCCAATAGAAGCCCATGTTCTGGTGTGAACATGGGCTTCTATGGGAATTCACAACGGCATATTATCAAGCCCATTATCGCCGCTTTAGCGGCAGTTTTTTGCCGATAAAGCGGCGATAATTTTAACGCCGGACCTTGATAATATGCCCCTCAATCTCTCTGTGCCTACCAAAAATTGATGTGTCATTGACTGGACCCCGAGTGCCGGTGCTGATGATTAAGTGCTGGTGGTAGGGGACCGGAAACCTCTGGCTCAAATTAAGCACTGTCCAGGCATGGGTCTCATGCTCACTGCGGTACTGTAACCAAGCTGCACCTGACTTAAGAGCCCAAATCAGGACTAGGTCCAAAAAGAGGAGGTATGGTGGGTGAAAGAACAACGGGTTTGAATGCTACCCTGAGTGATTGCCAGTGGTTAGACTTACTGCAAGCATTCCTCCCATCGCCTTTTTTGTGTATGAGGTTGCTTATAAAGCACTAGCTACAGCCCTGAAGCCACCTTAAAGGCAGAAAGAAAATGAAGGGGCAAGGAGGGTGAATGAGTTGTGTCCTTCATTAGAAAGAGGTATACCTAATCAGCTAATATTAGGGGCATATTATCAAGACAGGCGATAAAATTATAGCCGATTTAGCGGCAGAAAACTGCTGCTAAAACGGTGATAATGGGCTTGATAATATGCTCTATGGAATTCCAATTGAAGCCCATGTTAGATGTCCTTCACATTTAACCTGAGCTTCAATTGGAATTCCATAGAGCATATTATCAAGCCCATTATCGCCGTTTTAGCGGCAGTTTTCTGCCGCTAAAGCGGCAATAATTTTATCGCCTGTCTTGATAATATGCCCCCAAGTGGCTTAGTGTTCAGTACTGAATCAGTGTCTTCAAAATCAGCTTGATTTACCACAGTATGCAGGGCAGAGCTAGGGGTGGATAAAAAAATCAAGTTATTTGCTCTTGCATAAGTATGCAAAATTTCGGAAAATTTTCATGAAATTAAGCAAAATGCAAAACTTCAATTTGGAGCTATATTGTAGCCTGAAATGCACTCTCATGTCCAACGTGAACACAAGGATGCGTTAGTCACTAAAGAAAATAGTGCAAATACCACAAAAGCTGCAAACAATAGCCGCCGCGTTCCGATCATTAGTTGAATACACTCAAGTTAATTTTTACTGAGAATGGTGTGTAATTATATGACGTGGCTTATCAGTATAATTTCTGGAATTATGGGTAAAAAGCATAACCCAAAAAAACAGAAAACCGCACTACCATTATATGGTATTAGGCCTGGCAAAATGTAAATGACACCAGTGTAATTGGCATAAATCTAGGAATTTTGTTTTATGGTTGATATATGAAATTCCACAAATTACACTATGGTGCCACGTTGTGAAACTCCACAACTATTCATGGCAAAATTATAGCGCTGGAACAACCAGTCAGCTGTTTTTATTTTCCCGCTATTGTAGCGCCAAATGTGTTCTCACAACAAAGTTGACATGAGGGCGCTTTTTGTGATAAAACATAGCATTAAATGATGGATTTGCATTTCATGTAATTATGCACAATTTCACATAATTTTCCCAAATGTTCCCGTGATTATGAGAAAGCTAATTATTTGTATTTTACACATCCCTGTTGTTATGTTTGTGTTTGTAAAGCCACCTCAAAAAGTAGAAGCAGGACAGAGAAGGACGGATCTGGCGAGTGATTGAGGCGAGTCTCCTGATTAGAAAGACTATCCTCAAAATGCTCTACCACAGTGACCCATGGAGTAGTAACACATATCTGGTACCCAACTTTAGACATCTGGTTGACTGGTCAGGAATTTAGGAGCTGAACAAGCAAGTCAGAAATATTAGCAGCAAGAATAGGGTCTGCGGTCTGTCAAGTAATGGGTGGGAGAGAATAGGAGATAGATGTGAGGGGTTACTGTCTTGGAAAGGAATCAACGCCTTTAGTAAATGGTCAGTAGACTGATGATATGAGGGAGTTAAAGAGCAAGAAAGAGAAAGAAAGGGAGAGAAATGACATCAGGGTACTTTTGCTTGTGTGCAATCTCGAAGGGTTCCAAGCTGTATGAGAAAGTATAGGGATCCAATGTACTTTTACATGTCTTGGTAGTGAAAAACTCTAATATTTGTTTTCCACTACAGCGAGGCCTACCTCTCCCATAGAATAACATTCTATGGGAGACTCAACATTCCTACCTGTTATTCTATTAACGCAATGTTTTTCTACGGATCAAATGTGTTTCTTTTGCTGCCATGAATTCCTTGCACTTGCTGCTGGATTCCAATCCTCTAAGTCGGACCCTACTGCCAAAGCTGAACCAGAAGAGTAGATGAGGATGGATCCACACTCCAACCCACTGATGATAAATGGTATTCCCATACTTTATTAATATATCTAGAAATTTCAGCAGACAAGTGTTTCGCTAAGTCCAGTTGAGCATTCACAAGGGACCAAAGTCGATAATGCAGTCTTGTATACGTCACTAAATGATGCCCTAAAATTCAACTTAAGCATTATATATGGGTCACTAGGAGATCGTGTGAAAGTCAGTGTTTGGCATGGTGTGCACTGATTGTGTCGGCTGGTGTATGTGTGTCTGTGCGTCTGTCTGTCTGTTTGAGGGATAAAGCCTGCCAGGGGATTAACTATTAGGGTAGCCTCTGGTGGAATACTAGGTCCGGGCGAATTGCAGCAAGGCAGGAAGCTGACACCTCACACCTGCTCAGGTAGCATCTGCGCTCAGACCACGCACAGCTACCTGCCTTTCCTAAATTTATAAATTTACCTGCCGTCTAAAAAGCTAAAGAGGGAGATGGCAGGAGTCAGACCTGAATGCTGATAGGTACACTGCCCCACATTTCTTTAGGTACTCTAACTTCTAGGAGAGTATATGTGTCCAGGTTCAATAATTTATATGTTGGCGTAGAGGAAACTCCATGGCAATGGCGACAGAGTTACTTTCCCGTCACAATTATGGTCCGCCTGCCTGATTTAGGCTCAGACTGACCATTGGTTTGAAGATGCTGGAGACCACTCTTTCTCTGCCATTGTCAATCTCCTCCAACGGCCTGATGGAGCAATGGGCATCTGAGTTTTCGCTTTATGTCTGCTTACCTAATTTTGATGGGCAAACGTACAGCTGCTTTTCAACTGGAGATAAAGGGCATTGAAAAGTGCTCAACGCCCCCCTCACCATGAGAGGGGGCATTGTTTTTTATCACAAAGAAAATCATGCTTTGGGATTTTGTTTTTGAAAAAAATAAAATTTGTAAACTTGACGTATGGCTCCATCATGCACTTACAATGCCTTTTCAGGAACTGCTATTATAGCGGTTCCTGAAAATGCAAGAAGAATTTGCCAGGGTAGCGGACATCTCTCAATACAGTGGGCGAAGTACCCTCGTGATTGTAAAGAATAGGACTCCTTAGATAACTGGCTACATTATATTTATTGGAGCTCAGCAACCTTGTTACAGCTACACTTAACTCCAACCATCAACTGACTATTATTCCTTGAAAACCTTCCCCATTCCAATCCAGAACCCCGCACCCTTATCATTCCAGGTGACATCACATTGTACCAGATCCTCACATCATCACAGTGATGGGAGTAAAGTACTCCGCCTTCGCCATGGTAATTACTCCGTCTGTCAATATATAAATCCGCCTATAATGTCTGATGGGAGCTTGAACTCACTTTGGACTTGTTTAGGAGATTCGGATGGAAAGAAGTATCTGAACCCTCCACCTCTCACTTTAGGATTACAGGATCATGGACGGCAAGTCAGGGAGTGAGTGGGTTAGTTAGTTAAGCATATCAGTGCGAGAGGAAATGCATGGTGGGCATGAATAGAGAGCACCAACGAAGCATGAGTGAATGACTGAAGGAATGATTACGTGAGTGAATGCAGTGCATCTGAGGAGGTAGCATGGATATATAATGCATGCTGGAGGTCTTGCAAGAGTGATCACAGATTACCATTTCAAAGTAAAAACCCTCACCTCGACCTTTCCCTAACTCAACAATAAAGGACAAGTTGTGCCATACTATGTGCCTTTTTGCAGCCTGACAGATGAGTGGTTGGAAACTGGCAGTTTTGAAGAAGGCATTCCTGGCAGCAGACACACATTTATAGCACTTAGACCCATCCTCCTAGTCATTTTCCCTCTAGCCTGAGCATCCGTCCAAATATAAAAACATCATCTTAGCACGGTACCCTAGCTGTGCCCTCTGTTCCCTCCAGGCCTTAGTGTTGGTCCCAGTGATTACCATAAATATTAGGGGCTAGAAGATGTCACAGTGAGGAAGTGAATGGGGAATGCGAGGGTGGGGTGAGTGTGAGTGGTCAGAGTGTTAGAGACAGCCTTGTGTGTGGGACTTCAGGCATCAACCCAACTTATCTACTTAAGCTCAATGTGTGGCCGTCGACAGTCCACTCCAGCGTCCTGTACTTCAGCTATCACAACTGCTGGTAAAGCGCCAAAAGACCAATTAAAGGCAAACAGTGTGCTAGGAGAATAACCAGTAGCATGGCATAATAGAAAGATGCAAGCTCATATAAACAGGCGCCAAATGCACACTTAAGGTGCTATAGGAAAGGCTGGATATTTCCATGATGGAACTTGGAACAGTGGGTGATGCATGGCATAATGATGATGGATCAACCATAAATCGAGGCTCTGGGGTATGAGGCTGCTAGTACCGATGAGGCCTTGTTATAGTGAACTGAGGATCATAATGGGGCCTTCTTCTGCAAGCCACTTCTAGCTTATTTATTAACCTCCTGACAGAACTGAGTCAGAGGTAAGGAGTCTTCCAAAGGTTAAGACACATAGCGTCTCAGTCATTCAGAAATTAGGGCTGAGGTAGCATGGTCCCTTGTTGTTCAAGACACACAGCAGTAGAGTCCTTCAGAAACCAGACAATCTGTATAGTTGTGTTTGTTTTCACCTGTCTCTCAACAGTTGAGAATGCCTTCTTTTTTAGCATTGACTTGACAGCGAGGCTGCCTCATATATCTAGTGTTACCATTTCTTCCAAATATATATAGAGAGGAATTTCACTCTGCTCAGAGGAGTATTACTATATATGCACCTCTTGCTATCAGCTGTTTTATGTTTCGTTCAGCCTCCTAGGTAGTGCTTGCATTGTAATGCAATGCATGAGAGCCTATTTTATATCTCAAAAGTAAACTGAATCATCACACATTCAATTCTGTATCTAACAGATGCACTGCAAACAGAAGGAAATGATTTTTAGCTTTTTTATTTCAGCAGGCTTCTTAATGTCTTAGTAGAGACTCAAAATGCAAGCAGGGCTGATGTCTTTGCTAGTGCTTGTTTGCACTTCTGGCAGTATCCATTTACAGAGAAGGGTCCCCCCAATGGATCTTGAGAACATTCCATATTGTAGTGCCTTGCATTGAAAACACTAGAGCCCAGAAGCAGTATAAGACCTTATTGACATGGTCCAGGCTTATTGTATAGGGTTGCAGTCAGATCGCTAGTAGCAATGATGTAGTGTAGATAAAATGTGCCAACCAAGAAGAAAAGTCGCAGATTTAACATCTACGTTTTTTGTGCTAATAAACTCTAATAACGGCAGCAGGCAAAAGTATATCAAGCCCACATAAAACTACTTAAACATTGCTTATCTTTACAGCCCCAGAGTCCGACCCAGCGGGCTCTACCGGCCATTAAAGGCCTCCTCCAGCCTTCAGCTCGGGCCTTTAACAAGGGAGCGGGCCTTTAATGGCCGGTAGAGCGCTATAGGAGGGCTCTAAGGCTATTAGAACTTTCCGCCCCTAGAGGGCAGAATGTTCAAATTACTAAAAACAAAGGCCTCTCGGAGCCCAAAGGGGTTTAGATTCCCTCGAACTCCCAGAGGCCATGGTTCACAGCAGCAGCTGTGAACAAAAACAATATTGAAATTTTGCTCTGCCGGCTTCTACCAGCCCGTTGAAGCCCAGAGACTCCATTGTCTTCAATGGAGTGCTCCACATTCCAATGTTCTAATTTCAATTACGCATGCTGTGAATTTATTTCATTTAAAACATTTTGCTTTAAAATTTGCCTTTTTCCCAAAGCGTGCTCTCTGCACCTAACGTTCAGAAATAAAGTTAACATTATTACATTTTGTGAAAAATAGTAAATGGAAATCAGGTCATGTGTGATTATACTGAAAGTCGTTATCGTTCTTTTCCCTCACAGACTCAGTCCGCCATCTTGCCTGCTTTCATGTTGCCACAAGTCTACGTCCCTTGGGTATTTAAGTGCCCACAAGGATGCCACCACTGCAAAGCTGCCCCCCCCCCCACAGGCATCACCATAGTGTTTGTGTATGACAGATCTCAGGTGGTAAGTATTGGCATTATTGTGCATTTTTATTTAAAAAAAAAAATTGTTTCTCATAGCTCGTGGTGACACTACTTGAAGACAATAGCGATTTAGTGTTGAAAGCCCAAGTACACCCTGCTGGTCATGCCACAGTTAAAAGACACACCTTGACCTAACAAGGGCCTAACGTTGGGGATGGTTGGCAAGTGTGCAAAGCCTGGGATGGGGGTCTGTTGTGTTCTTTCATTGGAAAACGTGGGGCATATTTACAAGCCCCTTTCCCCACAGGAAGGTAACTTTCATCGACGTCCCTGTAGCGATAGGTACTTTGCCTTATTGACAAGGCAGTGCCTTGTGAATAAGGCACCCTTTTATGCAATCAGCGTGCAAGCAGTGGGCAATGGGTGTTGCAGTGGGCTTTCTGCCGCAACACCCATTGATTTTGACGCTGTCCATATTTACAAAGGTGGCTTAAATATGGGGCAGCGCCAAAATTAAGACCATGGAAAAACCTGGTCTTGAAGAGACGAAATGAGAAGACTTGCTTTATTTCTCCTTGTTTTTGCTGTTTGTATGTTTGCTGCATTGTTAGAAACTTGTTACAGCAAACAAATGATGGACAGAATGCTGACAATGCAAACATTCTTCCTCAGTCAAAAGATCTGGGTTAAATCCATCATTCTTTTGCCCACTACGCCACCCCAGTTTGGACCCAGCCATATGCAAATCAGTCTTGACCCTGTGCCCCATGGGAACAGTCCAGACCGAACTGCCAGGCCAGGTCCTCCCTGGACCGGAAACAAGCATCCTGGGACCGGTTTCAGGGTATGTCACCCTTCCTCAGCCAGGCTAGCTTGAATCCAGTGGCGCATTGAGCAAGGGACCCACGTCTGGGCATACCCATCCCACTTAGGGCGAAAAGTGTTATAGCAAACAAATGATGGACGGAATGCTGACAATGCAAACATTCTCCCCCAGTCAAAAGATCTTGGTTAAATCCATCGTTCTTTTGCCCACTACACCACCCCAGTTTGGACACAGCCATATGCAAATCAGTCTTGACCCTGTGCCCCATGGGAACAGTCCAGACCGAACTGCCAGGCCAGGTACTCCCTGGACCGGAAACAAGCATACTGGGACCGGTTTCAGGGTATGTCACCCTTCTTCAGCCAGGCTAGCTTGAATCCAGTGGCGCAGTGAGCAAGGGACCCACGTCTGGGCATACCCATCCTACTTAGGGCGAAAAGTGTTACAGCAAACAAATGATGGACGGAATGCTGACAATGCAAACATTCTCCCCCAGTCAAAGGATCTGGGTTAAATCCATCGTTCTTTTGCTCACTACGCCACCCCAGTTTGGACCCAGCCATATGCAAATAAGTCTTGACCCTGTGCCCCATGGGAAAAGTCCAGACCGAACTGCCAGGCCAGGTCCTCCCTGGCCTGGAAACAAGCATCCTGGGACAGGTTTCAGGGTATGTCACCCTTCTTCAGCCAGGCTAGCTTGAATCCAGTGGCGCAGTGAGCAAGGGACCCACGTCTGGGCATACCCATCCCACTTAGGGCGAAAAGTGTTACAGCAAACAAATGATGGACGGAATACTGACAATGCAAACATTCTCCCCCAGTCAAAAGATCTGGGTTAAATCCATCGTTCTTTTGCCCACTAAGCCACCCCAGTTTGGACCCAGCCATATGCAAATCAGTCTTGACCCTGTGACCCATGGGAACAGTCCAGACCGAACTGCCAGACCAGGTCCTCCCTGGACCGGAAACAAGCATCCTGGGACCGGTTTCAGGGTATGTCACCCTTCTTCAGCCAGGCTAGCTTGAATCCAGTGGCGCAGTGAGCAAGGTACCCACGTCTGGGCATACCCATCCCCCTTAGGGCGAAAAGTGTTACAGCAAACAAATGATGGATGGAATGCTGACAATGCAAACATTCTCACCCAGTCAAAAGATCTGGGTTAAATCCATCGTTCTTTTGCCCACTACGCCACCCCAGTTTGGACACAGCCATATGCAAATCAGTCTTGACCCTGTGCCCCATGGGAACAGTCCAGAACAAACTGCCAGGCCAGGTCCTCCCTGGACCAGAATTAAGCATCCTGGGACCGGTTTCAGGGTATGTCACCCGTCTTCAGCCAGGCTAGCTTGAATCCAGTGGCGCAGTGAGCAAGGGACCCACGTCTGGGCATACCCATCCCACTTAGGGTGAAAAGTGTTACAGCAAACAAATGATGAACGGAATGCTGACAATGCAAACATTCTCCCCGGTCAAAAGATCTGGGTTAAATCCATCGTTCTTTTGCCCATTACGCCACCCTAGTTTGGACCCAGCCATATGCAAATCAGTCTTGACCCTGTGCCCCATGGGAAAAGTCCAGACCGAACTGCCAGGCCAGGTCCTCCCTGGTCTGGAAACAAGCATCCTGGGACAGGTTTCAGGGTATGTCACCCTTCTTCAGCCAGGCTAGCTTGAATCCAGTGGCGCAGTGAGCAAGGGACCCACGTCTGGGCATACCGATCCCACTTAGGGCGAAAAGTGTTACAGCACACAAATGATGGACGGAATACTGACAATGCAAACATTCTCCCCCAGTCAAAAGATCTTGGTTAAATCCATTGTTCTTTTGCCCACTAAGCCACCCCAGTTTGGACCCAGCCATATGCAAATCAGTCTTGACCCTGTGACCCATGGGAACAGTCCAGACCGAACTGCCAGACCAGGTCCTCCCTGGACCGGAAACAAGCATCCTGGGACCGGTTTCAGGGTATGTCACCCTTCTTCAGCCAGGCTAGCTTGAATCCAGTGGCGAAGTGAGCAAGGTACCCACGTCTGGGCATACCCATCCCCCTTAGGGCGAAAAGTGTTACAGCAAACAAATGATGGATGGAATGCTGACAATGCTAACATTCTCACCCAGTCAAAAGATCTGGGTTAAATCCATCGTTCTTTTGCCCACTACGCCACCCCAGTTTGGACACAGCCATATGCAAATCAGTCTTGACCCTGTGCCCCATGGGAACAGTCCAGAACGAACTGCCAGGCCAGGTCCTCCCTGGACCAGAATTAAGCATCCTGGGACCGGTTTCAGGGTATGTCACCCGTCTTCAGCCAGGCTAGCTTGAATCCAGTGGCGCAGTGAGCAAGGGACCCACGTCTGGGCATACCCATCCCACTTAGGGTGAAAAGTGTTACAGCAAACAAATGATGAACGGAATGCTGACAATGCAAACATTCTCCCCGGTCAAAAGATCTGGGTTAAATCCATTGTTCTTTTGCCCATTACGCCACCCTAGTTTGGACCCAGCCATATTGCAAATCAGTCTTGACCCTGTGCCCCATGGGAACAGTCCAGACCGAACTGCCAGGCCAGGTCCTCCCTGGACCGGAAACAAGCATCCTGGGACCGGTTTCAGGGTATGTCACCCTTCTTCAGCCAGGCTAGTTTGAATTCAGTAGCGCAGTGAGCAAGGGACCCACGTCTGGGCATACCCATCCCACTTAGGGCGAAAAGTGTACAGCAAACAAATGATGGACGGAATGCTGACAATGGAAACATTCTCCCCCAGTCAAAAGATCTGGGTTAAATCCATTGTTCTTTTGCTCACTACGCCACCCCAGTTTAGTTTATTTAGGCCCAGATCTCTGTACTGGGGTGAATGTATCACATTGTTCTGCATTCTGTCCATCAACTGTTGTTTTTGCATTTGTCACCCCGAGTGGGATGGGTATGCTCAGACGTGAGTCCCGTGCTCTCCATGCCACTGGAATCAAGCTATCCTGGCTGAAGAGGGGTGAAACCCCGAAACCGGTCCTAGGATGCTTGGTTCCAGTCCAGGGAGGAACTGGCTTGGCAGTTAGGGCTGGACTGTTCCCATGAGGCACAGGGTCAAGACTGATTTGCATATGGCTGGGTTCAAACTGGAATGGCATGATTAGCAAAAAAAGATGGATTTAGGCCCAGATCTCTGTACTGGGTTGAATGTCTCACATTGTTCTGCATTCTGTACATCAACTGTTGTTTTTGCATTTGTCACCCCGAGTGGGACGGATATGCTCAGACGTGAGTTCCATGCTCTCCATGCCACTGGAATCAAGGTATCCCGGCTGAAGAGGGTTGAAGCCCCGAAACCGGTCCTAGGATGCTTGGTTCCAGTCCAGGGAGGACCTGGCTTGGCAGTTCGGGCTGGACTGTTCCCATGAGGCACATGGTCAAGACTGATTTGCATATGGCTGGGTTCAAACTTGAATGGCATGGTGAGCAAAAAAAAGATGGATTTAGGCCAAGATCTCTGTACTGGGGTGAATGTATCACATTGTTCTGCATTCTGTCCATCAACTGTTGTTTTTGCATTGTTAGAAACAGCAAAACGCCATGTATGATTGATTATGTGCAGGGAGGTGTTCCTTTCTCCACATAAACAATCATTTTAAAAATGACGAGTTGCCACTTCTATGTATGCTGCACAAGCAGCACACATAGAAGTTACAAACCACCATTTATGATTGTTTTAGTGCAGGAAGGGGCACCTTCCTGCACATAAACAATAGTTTTCTGCAATGGAGGCACCCTTGCACTATGGTGCAAGGGTGAATGCGTTGGTGCTAGGCAGCTAAATTTAGCACCAGCGCAGGGAGAAATGCAGGGCTGCACCATATTGTAAATACGGTGGAGCCCTGCATTTCTAAATTGACGGAGCACGGCATTAGCCTTCTTGGCTTAATTCCGCGCTTGTCCTGATTTGTTGAATTTATTTTGAGAAGTACAGTCTTAGAAGATTGAAACTGAGACGTAAGCATTTTTAAGTGTTGAGGTAATACCATTCATGCATCTGGGCAGCGCTTACAACCTAAGAAAAAGTGTGTTTTTCAACGAATCTGTATTTTCGTATTCTGTGTTTTCTTGTGCACAATTTAATAAAAGTGAAAGAAGAGACCAGGGGTATATTATCAAGCCAGGCGATAAAATTATCGCCGCTTTAGCGGCCGAAAACTGCCGCTAAAACGGCGATAATGGGCTTGATAATATGCTCTATGGAATTCCAATTGAAGCCCATGTTAGATGTCCTTCACATCTAACATGGGCTTCAATTGGAATTCCATACAGCATATTATCAAGCCCATTATCGCCGTTTTAGCGGCAGTTTTCTGCTGCTAAAGCGACGATCATTTTATCGCCTGGCTTGATAATATGCCCCATAGAATCTTCTTTCAAAATATGCATTTGGGACTATCTCTTTACCTCTTTTTGACTGCACAAAATGTCGACAGCAAAAGACGAAACAAAAACAAGCAAGGCAGGTAAGCACATTCTTTGTGCTGGTGATCCTACTTGACTGCATCCAGGACAACAACATTCTTAAGAGCTGCTGCTAAGATCATGAGAAATAGCACCAAAGCATCAAAGGGCATATGTATAAAATGTTCATGCAGCGCAGCAAGCCACCTTGCTGCGTTGCGTGAAAGGGCAGGGATGTGCTGTAATTAATATCATAAGGCACAATCCTGTCTTTTCCATGCACTGGCCCACTCTTGGCTGCCTAGAGCTAACACAAACACTCTTGCACCATGGTGCAAGGGTGTCTGCGTTGTAGGCAGGTTTGTTTTTGTGCAGGAAGGGACACCGTCCTTCACAAAAACAATCCCTCTGAGGCATTTTCCTCTGTCTATACAGCACACATAGAAAGATGACAAAATGAGGAGAAATAAAGATATTTCTCCTCATTACGCCTCACCTGGGAGGCGTAGCATTTTGACTCATTCCCAGGTCTACCAGTAATGGTAAATCTGGGAATGCGTCGAAATCCATAGGTGGATGCATGAGGACACCAATGCTCCACCCATGGAACGCCTTGCTCGGCTTCATAAATCTGAATTTGTTTTTGCGTTGGCCTTGCACACTCTTGCGTGGTGCAGGGGCGACACAACACAAATGATGAATGCGGCCCCATGTGTTTGAAGGTCAATGCTGGCTATTTTCAGTAGCATTTGTACTGCTCTGTCCATTGTAGGGAGCAGTGGTTTATTTGTAGAAATAGAAGTGTCGGGGCTCTCAGAAAGAGGTAGCTTGCACCAGCCTATTTCTCCTGTTAGCACCACCTAAAACAGAACCAACTACTAACCATGAAAGTGAGGAGAGAATGTGGTGTAATGGCCATTGCTACCAACTTCCGAGCTGGGGAACCAGGTTTGAGTCTCGACTCAACATCCTGTGATACTGGGCAAATCACATATGTCCTTAACTGGTGCTCATGAAAAGCGCCGGTGTTGATGATTAAATGCCGGCGCTGAGCACCAGAAACCACTGACTCAAATTAAGCACTGGTAGAGAGAAGCCCACATCCTTCTTTCTGCTTGAAAAACTAAACTGAAAGTCTGCGGCACCCCACAGGGTTCGGAGAATGCTGAGTCCCTTATTCTGGATCCCCTGGCATATATCCAAGAAAATTACATGAAATAGGTTTCCTCAGGCAGGGTAACCTGGGTGTGTAACTTCCTTTTACCAGGTCTTCGCACAACATGCAATCGTCATCTTCAAAAAGGATCTCCAAATCCTCTTATTTTATAGACATTTTGGATAGGACAACGTACGCCTTTGTTGATTTGACCTGCAATTGAAACTGGACGCTCTGTTTTTTTTTTTTTTTTTACTTAACTGTTGTTGTTTGATGTTTGATATTCATGTTTGACTCTCTGTTCTCTTGTGAAGTTCTCTAATGTACCTTGGACCATTTTCATGCGATACAAAACTGCAAATAAATAAATACATGAGTCAAATTAATATGCAAAAGAAAAGTCTACTCCAGCAAAAGAACAGATACAGATGAATTCCCATATCCTGATGCAGAGGTTGTGCCACAAATCAAATTGTGTTCTTTTGTGCTGCTTTCACGGACAGGGAACAATGAACAAATACAAAGCAGAATGTCCCCAGATAAAGCATTGCTACATTGCACTTTTTTTGGGTCACAGTCCAATAATCTTTGAAGCTGAGCTTCTATCTGAAGATGTTTAACACTGTACTTAACTTTTACTTGCAAATGATCTATTTCTTCCCAAAAGGGAATGGCAAAAATAAGACCCCTACTTGGCTTCTCCAAACAGCCCTTTTTTCATGTCTCAAAGAGCTCACTTTTCTACAAGGTATTTACATTGAGGATGGAAATATCATTATACAAATAATATCATGGTCTAAACAACAAGAACTAAAATATTAAGAATGTAAAGATGTAAAGGTAAGTATAGTTTTACTATTCTGAACTCCACCTTGGCACACCTTGAAGATATACGTATCGTCAACATATATGTCTGTATATTACCTACTGGCGGTTGCCAGTAGGTAGTTATAGTTAGAACCTAGTTTCCATAGGAAAAGCATTTTTTGATTTGCTAATAACGTTGGAGTCGTCTGACGAATGTTCGCTAAATTCTCCAAAAAAAAGGTCTATCCAGGTCAGCTCCTATCCTGAAAGTTTGGGAGTGATTCGTCAAGTGGGGGCTGAGAAAAAAGGGGGGGTCCCAAAAAGTGTTTTCTCCATGTTAAATTCCATAGGAAATTTTATTACAGGCTACAGCCCGAACTGCTGAACGGAATTACACCAAATTTGGCAAAAAGGTAGAGCTTGGTTCAGAAAGCGACCTTTTTTTAAATGGTGCAAATCCGTTCAGTAGTTGCTGAGAAATTCAAAAAATAAAAGGCAAAAAAATAATTTTCCCATAGGAAACTGTAGGCGAGGCTACAGCCCGAAATGTGGAACAGACTTACACCAAATTTGGCAAAAAGGTAGTGTTTGATTCAGAAAGCGTCTTTCTTTCAAATGGTGTAAATCCGTTCAGTAGTTGCAGAGCAATTCAAAAAATAAAAGTTTCGATATCTGGGGCAGCGGTGGGTTGGCGCACCATCCCGACCGCGCACTTCACTGTGATTGGGTGTCACTACCACGAGCTTCACTGTGATTGGCTGCCAACACTGCAAACCAGGAAGTGTTGGCAGCCACCTTGTGACTCGGTAGAACAGAGTTACAAAAAAACAATCGAAAAAAGATTAAAAGAGAAGAAAAGGGGGCAGGGTAGAAACACCCTGACCTCTAGTCCTGCTCACATAAAAAAATGTCAGAATGCGCCCTGGGTGAGTGAATCCGGATGAAAAAAAAAAAATGAAGCGGAGGCTCCCCCACTTCATTTAAATGAGCCCATGGGTGAGCCAAGTTCCGGGGGCAATCCGATAATTATATTGTGGGGGCCTGCGGGGCCTCCGTAGCCCTGGGGACTGCCACCTCCCATGTAAATTAGGCGCGGGAGGGCATATGACCCTCCCGCAGCCCCGGGGACCACCTCCTCCCCGGGGCTTTGAAAATAGAGGGAGGGGGGCTGCGCGGTCCCCCTCCTGGAGCGATTGATGACCCTGGGGACCGCCATCCCTCAGGGCCGGCTCCTGCAATGTCCCGGGGTGTGCACCCCCGGGACATTGCTGTTTGCTATGACAAGTCGGGAGCATGGCTTCCACCCTGTGATAGCAAACCGTGGTTTGTTTTGTTGAAGCGAGAGGAGGAAAACCTCATCTCGCTTCAATAAAGAAAAGATAATTGCTTTTGGGCAAGGGAAGCTGCGTGTTAACAGCTCCCACTGTCCAAAAGCAATGCCGGCTTCCACAGGAGTCGGGGCTCCCCCCACGGTCCCCAACAGAGAGGCCAGGGCCTGGGGAATGGGATCCCCAGGGCCAGAAGTGGCGTGGGAGGCCTAAAAATTATGTATTTTTTTATTAAAAAATGTCAGAATGCCCACTGGGTGCGTGAATCCGGACGGAAAAAAAAAAATGAAGTGGAGGCTCCCCCACTTCATTTAAATGAGGCCCTGGGTGAGCCAGGTTCCGGGGGCAATCCTATAATTATATTGTGGGGTCCTGCAGGGCCTCTGTAGCCCTGGGGACTGCCACCTCCCATGTAAATTAGGTGCGGGAGGGCACACGACCCTCCCGCAGCCCCGGGGACAACCTCCTCCCCGGGGCTTTGAAAATAGAGGGAGGGGGGCTGTGCGGTCCCCCTCCTGGAGCGATTGATGACCCTGGGGACCGCCATCCCCAGGACCGGCTCCTGCAATGTCCCGGGTGTGCACCCCTGGGACATTGCCGTTTGCTATGACAAGTCGGGAGCATGGCTTCCACCCCGTGATAGCAAAGCGTGGTTTGTTTTGTTGAAGCGAGAGGAGGAAAACCTCATCTCGCTTCAATAAAGGAAGGAGAATTGCTTTTGGGCAAGAGAAGCTGCATGTTAGCAGCTCCCGCTGCCCAAAAGCAATGCCGGCTTCCACAGGAGTTGGGGCTCCCCCCACGGTCCCCAACAGAGAGGCCAGGCCCTGGGGGATGGGATCCCCGGGGCCAGAAGTGGCGTGGGAGGCCTAAAAATTATGTATTTTTTTATTAAAAAATGTCAGAATGCCCACTGGGTGCGTGAATCCGGACGGAAAAAAAAAAATGAAGTGGAGGCTCCCCCACTTCATTTAAATGAGGCCCTGGGTGAGCCAGGTTCCGGGGGCAATCCTATAATTATATTGTGGGGTCCTGCAGGGCCTCTGTAGCCCTGGGGACTGCCACCTCCCATGTAAATTAGGTGCGGGAGGGCACACAACCCTCCCGCAGCCCCGGGGACAACCTCCTCCCCGGGGCTTTGAAAATAGAGGGAGGGGGGCTGTGCTGTCCCCCTCCTGGAGCGATTGATGACCCTGGGGACCGCCATCCCCAGGACCGGCTCCTACAATGTCCCGGGTGTGCACCCCTGGGACATTGCCGTTTGCTATGACAAGTCGGGAGCATGGCTTCCACCCCGTGATAGCAAAGCGTGGTTTGTTTTGTTGAAGCGAGAGGAGGAAAACCTCATCTCGCTTCAATAAAGGAAGGAGAATTGCTTTTGGGCAAGAGAAGCTGCATGTTAGCAGCACCCGCTGCCCAAAAGCAATGCCGGCTTCCACAGGAGTTGGGGCTCCCCCCACGGTCCCCAACAGAGAGGCCAGGCCCTGGGGGATGGGATCCCCGGGGCCAGAAGTGGCGTGGGAGGGGGCCACGTGGCCCCCTTTCCCTTTAAAAAAACATTAATGAAAATTAATGACAATGAACGATAAAAAATAAAAAAAAGTTTGGAGTCGCGACCCCCCCCTTGTACACCACCCACAAACAAATGTGATATTAACATTCTGAAATCTGGAACATAAGAAAATGGCAGATGTCGCAGAATTATAAAAATCAAGATGCATGTGCGGTTGGACAAATGAGAATCATAGTCATCTATGGATGTACATATAAAACATTTTACTTATACAAAACAACAAAAGAAAAGTAGGTACAGCCACGGCGTGTCATCCCTTGACAATTTGTGAATTACAGCCTGCAAGACAAAAAGTAAGATATGATTGTGTGTTATAGGCCCATCAAAAGAGAGAGGGAAAGAGAGAAAGAGTGAGAGGGAGAGGAAGAGAGAGAGAAAGAGAGAAAGAGTGAGAGAGAGGAAGAGAGACCAAAAGAGAGAAAGAGTGAGAGAGAGGAAGAGGGAGAGAAAGAGAAAGAGTGTGAGAGAGAGAAACAGAGAAAGAGAGAAAGTGTGAGAGAGAAGAAGAGAGAAAGAAAAAGAGAAAGAGTGAGAGTGAGAGAGAAAGGAAAAAAAGAGAAAGAGAGGAAGAGATGAAGAGGGAGAGTGAGTGCCGACACTCTGGACAAAACCCTCACAGCTCACCTTTTCACCGCCAGTGTGTCTCCAACCACGTGCTGGGACATACTGCAGCCCTCAAGCTCACTCATCTGAAACATAGTATAGAATCAGTAATGGTAGAGTACATACAACTGCACGCGCCTTCATCGCTGTCCAGCTCCTGCGCACCCAGGCTGCTGCACACTATCCACTCCCTCCGCCCAGGGGTGTCTGCCCGTCCCTGCGCATCCAGGCCTCAATGCTCACCTTTCGTCACGTGCGTGTAGACAAGAAGGCCCACCACGTGTCGCTGCAAGCCCGGGGTCCGCGGACAGGGCACCCTCCACATCATGCAGCCCTGCTACGCAGGACATCAGGTCTCACATTTGGTGCTGCATCTTGATTTTACTATGGCAGAGGACATACCAGTGCACCCGTCATCATCGCAGGTTGCACACCCGCTCAGCTCTTGCGGTGCCACTACCTCTGTGACGAGCGTAGGCTCCTGCTGCTCGATGGCTCAGGCCTACACTGCGGTCCAGCAGGGCACACAAAACCTGTCCGGACCGCCTGGATGGTGCATGATCGCAGGCTGCACACCGGCTCATCACTTATGGTGCCCCTACCTCAGAGCACCAAAAGTCACCGTCCCATGGCGGTGTGCCTGTGCCGGCCGCAGTGCATCCGGTGCACGCAAGTCTGAAATGGAAATGGCATACAGCACGTGCGCCCGGTCTTTTTATTGGCAGGGTCACATGCCCTGTAACGCCTGTGCTTGATGGGTGTGGTGTGGGTGTAACCCAGCCGTGAGGGAGTGGCTGTGGTGTACTGACAACTAGACCTGTGACCAGCAGATAACTGTAATGAAAACCTGGGCCATGTAGCATTGTTGTCCCTCCCTGTAAGTGTAAGCGGAGTGGCCTGGACTGGCGTATGCCAGTCCTGCTTGAGGCTGTGAACAATGACTCCGGAGCTCTGGGCGTGGTTCCGTCATGGGCTGTATGAGGAATCAACTGATGCAGGTGTCCCTGTTGTAGTGCTGTCGCCACCCGGGCCGCAAGCACCAATGTGTCACCCTGTGACCCAAGTCCCGCAACATGGCCAACATGGAAGGTAGGGGGAATCACTGACCCTACATTTATCCATACTTCCACACATAAAAGATCGTGGACATGACACATCTGTGTGGATATGAATATTTATTGCACATTAAGTGGAGTGTTGCAGCTGTAGAAATACAGGGCCATGTAAAGCCCAAATTTAAATTTTTGGCACCTGGAGCGGCAGCCAATTAGAGCCAAGTTCGTGCTCGGGGGCTCAGGTCCGCTAACTTATGTACTTATCCAATCACTCCAAAAATCCCCAAGCACTTATAAATTCACTATATACTCTCCTTGCAGTACTCTAATGATCTAGTCTATACACATGTACTTATGCAATAACCGAGACAAAGTTACATAACCAAAGTTTTCCCCACTGCCAGAGGTAACATGGTTGTGTGCGCTGTCCACAGCACAATGTAATGTGGTAGGGTCCAGGGGCATCATGCATACATAATGAACACATGGACACAGTTACATAGATAGTGGAACTGGGTATGGGCACGCTCGGCCCCTTTTTATTACCAGGGTCACATGTCCAGTGACGCCTGTGCTGGATGCGTGTGGGCTGAGTGTAAGCCAGCCCTCAGGGAATAGTTGGTGCTGGCAACAAGTACAACAGTAATCATCGAATCACACACAGAGATTCTATCATAAAGGGTCCATGATTTGTGCTGCACTAAGGTAGGGGCACCAGGTGTGAAATAACACACAAAAGATTCTATCGTAAAGGGTCTTTCACTTGTGGTGCACTGAGGTAGGGACAGCAGATCGGAAATCATACACAAAAGATTCTATCATAAAGGGTCTATGAGTTGTGATGCACTGAGGTAGGAGCATCAGAAGCATTCAGCGTGTGCGCAGGCAGCGATGATGCGTGGTGTGGACGGGCCGCCCTGGGAGCAAATTGTCTTGCCTACTGGACTGCGTCATCTGCAATCGCCACTCTATCTGAACTGTCAGCCCTGCTGACCGCAGTGTAGGCTGGAGGCAGCAGTGAGCAAGGGCCAACAGTCATGTGGCGTTCACTTGAGCTGCACAGTTAGTGGCACCTGAAGCACGCAGCGTGTGTGCAGCCAGCGAAGATGCGTGGTCTGGGCGGGCCGTACTGGGAGCAACGTCTGTTGCTCCTGGACTGCGTCATCTGCAATCGCAACTCGATCCAAATTGTGAGCCCTGCTGTCCGCAGTGTAGATCGAAGGCAGTAGTCAGCACAGACATTGAGGAATGCTTTTTGTCACTTCTTTTTTACAAAATGCGAGGACAAAGAGTACAGTTCACTCTGTAATTAATAAATCAAAACTGAATTCGAACTGTGAGCTCTGCTGTCCGTAGTGTAGACTGCCATTCAGTGTTCCTTTGGACTTGTAAGATGAATTTGGTGATTCTACTAAAGCTATAACTGATATAAATCAAGTTCTTGAAGCAAGGATACTAAAAGGATATTATGTAGGTTTTAGGGACGTTATAGTTAGTTGTGTACTGGACTCTGTAATTAATGAATCAAGACTCAATTTTAATTGTGAGCCCTGCAGACCGCAGTGTAGGCCAGAGGCAGCGGTCAGCAAACTGTGGAAATGTGGATTTTCCTGATCAGTTATGTCCCCTATCTTGGACCCCAACGGTTCTATATGCATGTTACAAGTACATGTATGTTCCCTCCAGTTCCAGTTTCTAAGACGCAAACATATGTGTGTCTACCGTCAACATGTTCTCTGTCAGATCCGCCATCAATGGGTTGGATATTCGATTCCTAAGTATGAAAGGCCACCGACTTTATATGGCTAAGTTACTTCATTTTTACAGTTCAGGCAAGTAGGCCCGATTCTGTCCTCAAAGCCTTTCCCTGCTCTCTGTCTCTGACAGCTTCAGCTTGAGCTCGCATCTGTATCCATGAACTTTGTCCTACTCCCTGTGCAGCTAACGGTGCCTGCCTCGGCCAGTTTTCGCCTGTCTGCCAAGAAGTTGTATTTCACCTTCGAATTATCTATTTTGCTCTCCAGCCGATGCATTCCTGTCCAGTGATTTAGGTAAACATTTCCTTTAGCTCACAAGCAAAGGACTCAGCCTTTCCGTCCTCCTGCAAGTGATTCATAGCCCTGTTGCCATGGAAAGTTTTCTATCCCTCGCATCTCATATAGACACTTAGACGCTTGTACACGTACACAGTCAGTATAGAATAGATTCTGTCCGAGAGTCTCTTCCTTGTGGATAACATAGTTCTTTAAACATAGGATGTTAGATATGATTTGGGATTAGGTTGACTTGACCCCCAGACTTCTCGTCTCCACATGTAGAGCTAAATGTCAAGTCCCCTTCACCCCCTAGTTGCACGTCAATTACACGTCATGCTGCCGCGCGCGCATCTATGCCAAGTATTATCTTATAGATCCACCTATGTCTGATAATTCTAACCAATCATGTTTCTTTTATTCCTTATTACGCCTAGTTTCGATTATGTCACTGTTTTGTCACTTTTCTTATCAAATGTTACGCCTTCTACATTCGTTTCATTGTAATGTACTTATTATAAAAATACATGTCTGTTAATAAATTATTGTACTTCACTTCCTGAACCCTCGTGGTGACGGAACCTGAAGGCCGCGACTCGAGTCGGCCATTTTGAATGGAATAAAGCCCATTTAGAAAACCTCTTATACCACGGATTCTGCCTCTTGTTATTTTGAGCTATTTACTTTATTTTAAGATTCCGTATGAAATTCAGTCCGGTATTTTTATTTACCACATAATGGCGCCCGAACAGGGACACTTTCTCATCTCACGCGCCGGCGGTGCGTTGCAGGCCCGGTCTCCTGCCACAGCTGGACGGACCATAAACGCGTACCAGCAGGATTTCCTGTAAGCTCCCTCCGGTCAAGCGGGGGCGACTGAGGCTGCGATCAACCCAGACGAGGCGGTGAGAAGTGCGAAGTATCCCGACCAGAGCCTAGCTGAGAGAGCAAGATCCGAGGTATACAGAGGCCCACCAGGTTTTCCGAAATCCCGACGTCCAGAGGGTCCGATGTCCGCAGTTATCGAGTCCTGTCCATTCTCTGAGGCCTTCCGTTTCAAGGAGCTACTCGGTGAGTACCATCGCCGGGGAGGCGTGTTGACGCGCACATAGGTTGTGCCGGTCAAGACGGATTTGGGTACACAAATCCGGTCTGCACTGTTTAGCAGTGTATATGTACTGTTTAGCAGTATATCAAGTATTCCGAAGTATTCAGTTATTGTCAAGAATTCAGCGTGGTGATTAGTTAGGCAGACTGTCATCATTGTCGATCATTGTTATAATGTTTAATGTTTAATGTTTAAAGTATTCAGAAATGTCTTGCATATTGTGGTATGAATGACTGTTCATTGTTCACTGTTCATTTATGGTGTTTTTCGTATTAAGAAAATTCAAGAGTAAGTATCAGATCAGTTGTCAATATGCCGTTCTTCTCGAAGTTAAGACAGATTACTACCAGAAAAGGGGTGCTTGAAGAAGCAGTTCCTATTCCTCCTAGAGACACTCCAGGACATTTCATGTACCATAAGCATGGCTTAGATGCCATATTGTTTCTTGATCTATGGGTAGATTATACCAAGGGGTTACCGGAAAGTCAAAGGTGGCCCGCAGCGGGAACCTGGGATGCAGAGTGCATCATGAAAGTGGAGGAAGAGTTATGGAAAAGAAAGGTCAGACAGTCACAGAAAGACGCTGTTGAGTTATGGCGTAAAGAATCTCATAGACGAACAGAAAAAGCACGTAGACAAGAAGAGAGGAGTAAAGAAAGTTCAAATAAAGTTCAAGAAAATCTATTAATTGAGGAAGGTATCCGAGTGAGATCAGAACAAGTAAATAGACAAAGAAATGCTCTTATGAATGGTATGTATCCCCTACTAGCCGAAGGATTACCTAAGGCTGCTCCAGAGATACCAAAAGACTTGCCACCCCCGTTATTTCCAATTAAGGTACATCCAAAGGGGCTTCCCAGAACCGCAGAAGATGTTTTTCTTTCCTCATATCTAGATGACGCAGCTCCCGAGTATGCTAACGCCGCACCACATAGACCATCTGGCAGAGGGGTTCAACGTCAGGATCAGGTATCTGTCCCCGTGCAACAGCAAGTTCCGACACAAGCGTCGGCAAGCACATCTGTTTCCGCATCTGTCTCCGCAGTCGACTCTACAGAGGTATCAACACCCATAGTTGCTGTGTCACGTTCGACGAACCCTTTCACACCCGACGCCCCAGATGGGGCCACGGGAGGTGCTAGCAGTACTTTTACACCACCTAGAATAAATAAACTTGTCTTTCAAGAGTCAACACATTCACGTACACCAAAATTCGTAAATGAACGTACGCTTAAGGAACTCCTTGTAAATTGTAGATATGACCCCGTGGTCGGTAAAGAGGACGAAATGGTCCTGGCATCATTACGTATCAGGCGAGCCGCAGAGTATTTAGCAAGGTTACCAGGGATGACTACGCATCTGGATAACATATATCATTTTGTTCAAACAGGACGAGATCCAGGATGTATTAACAGAGCTATGGAATTCCAGAAAGTAGAGATACAGGGGGAACTGTTACGTTTCCTCATAAACTGTGTAATCAGAAATCAAGATCGTCCGGGGGTAGACCCGAATGCAATGCTTATTCTTACAAGATGGAGTCAGAATATATCAGAAGGGAGACACGATAAGCAAAATTGTATAATAGCCATGTGCCGAAAAATCCGTAAAGAAATAGAGCGTATTCATGAAGAGAGATTGGGAACAGACGAGTTTGAGCAAGATGAAGTGTCCGAATCAGGGAATTCCGCAAGACAGTCAGAGACCATAGCCTATGTAGGCAAAGGAAGATACTGTGAAAATACTAGATGTTTTTCTGATCCCATACACTCTGTATGTCCAAATAATAGCAGAACGTATCCGACGCCTGTAATAAATCTGAAATCTCCTGAACATTCGTTTCAAGCCGCAGATAAAATACTACGAGAACGAAGAGGTTACCACCTCCTCGATTCCATGGATGAGCAAGAATTAGCCAGATCAGCCGTTCACTGGATTGACAGTCCTGAAAAATACGGTGATGAGACCGTAGCACACACGTTTTTTAACCTCAGTACAGATGAACAACGTTTAGCTGGAATATATATGATTCAGCAACTCCTCATATTATATAAGAGCCAACATGCTGACCCTGGTCCTTTACCTGATATATTAACGGAACTACTCACGAACAGATGGAGAGGTTCTAGTAACAAGCTAATTAAAGAGATATTAGTGTCACGTAAGCAGTACGTCCTTTTTGTAAATCCAGATTCTCTCTCCTTGCCCCCCAGAGAAAGAGCACCGTACTACATGGATAGACAAAATCCTTTACGGGAAGTGCACCCAATAAAAGGCGAAGACAATGAGTTTCACCGTGTATTTGTTTACACACCCATATCAAAAATGGAATTATTAGAAATGAAAAAAGTAGTACCTAGTCATGACAAAGACCCAGCGGGTTTCCACCGAGAAATTAAAGACATGTTACTGATGGGAGAGTACACCTTTCCTGATATTATGACGATATTAAAGGTGCTTTTGCCTGCTGGCATATATGAAAAACTGAAAGAAAAAGAGTGGGAAGTGGGAGACCAAAAGATAGACTGGACAGCATTAGCAGAGGAAGAAAGGGGCCGAGCTGCAGGTTCGGGGCTCGGGGATAAAGTTAAACTATTACCAGGTTTACTAGTACAGGTACTGCCACGTTTATTAACTACAAAAAAGGAAGATTGGGGTGCAATCACAGCCTGTAAACAAAAGCAAGATGAAGACACAAGCGATTATTATGCTCGATTTGAAAAATGTTTTGGTATAAATAGTGGTATAAAAGCAAGTAGTGACTCATATCCACATCTATTTGTGACAAAATTAGTGGAAAATGCATTGCCCCCAGTGAAGAATAGAATATTGAAATTCGAGAGTACCTGGCAAAGTAACACTCCGTCGCAAATGCTACAAATGTTACAGTATCATCACAATAGAATTAGGGATGAACAAGAACACGAGCATAGACGCATGAAGGATACAAAAATGAAAATGCTAGTTTCTCAGACAGTACCAGCAGATGGTCACAAAAAGGGTGTGACACATTCTGGTGATTCTGCAGTTCCTGTAAAAGGAACCTGCAATTACTGTAAACAACTAGGCCATTATGTACACGATTGTCCAGTCCTGAAACGTAATATAGCTACAGGTATTGCAAAAGAGAGACCACGATTAGTTAGACAAGATCAGAATGAACAAGGAGCTATGCAGCATGGACAGTCCATGCCAGTTCAGCAACAGTCCATGCCAGCCTCACAGCAACCCATACAGTTTGTGCCAGCTGCACCACCGTTGCCTGCTACTGCCACACAAACCACAACACGACAAATGTATCAGACTGCACAGTATGAATACCCTGAGTATCAGCGTTACGCATGAACCAGCCTAGAGAGGGAAGTTGACTTACCGCTTATCGAGATTCCTGTAGATCAAGAAGGACCTTATGTACATAGTGAATTATTAGGTCAAGATAGAAAATTCTTACTCGATACAGGGGCAAGTCGAACAACCATAAAACGTAGTGAAGTTCCAGGGGCACCCCTCTCAGGCTCTCAAAATGTTTCCCTTGGTTTTTCGGGAAAACCTATTGTTAATGAAGTATCACAGCCTCTACCACTTACGATAGGACCTTTGACACGAACTACAGATTTATTGCTTACTAAATCATGCCCAGAAAATCTGTTAGGAATTAAGACTCTGAAAGCACTAGGAGCCATAATATGTTGTTCTCCGGAAGGAGTAAGGTTGTTTTTGCGTGATTTTAAAGGTCACTATGTGTCTAGAGACATGGATCCCCGACTACAGACTTTACCAGTACATCTATGGGCACAAGGCCCTACGGATGTTGGCTGCATGAACATTACACCCTATCGAGTTACATTGAAAGCAGGAGTGGTACTACCACGAATGCGACAATACAAGTTACCGCATGATGCTGTAGTGGCTTTGTTGAAAATCATTGATGAGCTGATTGCCCAGGGAGTAGTTGTAGAAACAGACTCCAATGTATGTAATTCACCGATAATTCCGATTCTTAAACGAACTGATCCTACTGCTCCGCCAGTATACCGATTGGTTATTGATTTGCGTGAACTAAACAAGTGTATTGTACCACAATTCCCTGTGGTCCCTGATATATCATCATTGTTGACAGCAATTGATTCCGAAGCAACATTCTTTACTGTAATTGATCTCAAGAATGCCTTTTTCAGCGTCCCAATAGATCCGGAAAGCCAATACTTGTTCGGATTCAGTTTAAATGGGCGCAGCTTTAAATTCTCACGCGCTCCTCAAGGATTTACAGAAAGCCCCAGCATCTACAGCCAAGCACTGAAACGAGAACTTGACAGTATCCACATGCCAGTCAATACTGCACTGCTTCAATATGTCGATGATCTGCTGATCACCGCGAGAAGCGAGCCAGAATGTGAAAAAGCTTCTCTGACAGTTTTACATTTCCTAGCCGACAAGGGGCACAAGGTG
The DNA here is from genome assembly GCF_964204655.1 of Triturus cristatus. Classification (NCBI taxonomy): domain Eukaryota; kingdom Metazoa; phylum Chordata; class Amphibia; order Caudata; family Salamandridae; genus Triturus; species Triturus cristatus. The sequence goes on from NC_140587.1 coordinate 915,625,332, forward strand.
TCCCCTTCTAAGCTGCAATTCTGTGTTCAGCGAGTTATTTATCTTGGTCACTCGCTGTCCAAGGAGGGAAGGCAGCTTACACCAGATCGCATCCAGTTAATTGCTAACATGTCAATACCCCAGACACAAAAGGAGGTGCGGGCTTTCATAGGCCTCACTTCATATTGTAGGCAGTGGATCCCTCAGTACGCATTTCTAGCAAAACCACTCATTCAGTTAACCACACAGGAGGCAGCCACATCGACTGTTCTCCCTTGGACTCAGGAACATACACAAGCTTTTGAAAGCCTAAAGAAAGCTTTATGTCAAGCACCTGTTTTAGCAACACCATGTTATAGCAAACCTTTTACACTCTTTGTTACAGAACGCGAAGGTACTGCCTTGTCAGTACTCACTCAGGATCAAGCAGGATCACGCAAGCCATGTGCTTATTTTTCCAGTACATTAGATCCCGTAGCTCAGGCTTTGCCTGCATGCCTGAAATCAGTGGCAGCGACAGCTTTAGCAATCAGACAAAGCGATGCCATAGTATTAGGACACCCATTGACAGTTCAAGTACCACATGCAGTAGAAGTTCTTGTGAACCGAACACAAACACAACACTTGACCATAGCAAGACTTACCGGTTATGAACTGACATTGTTTCAACCACACATAGAGATCCGACGGTGTAATACATTGAATCCTGCTACACTATTACCTGTAATTGGAACAGACCCACTAGCTCATGATTGTGTTGAAATCATTGAAATAAAGACGAAACCTAGACAAGACTTGACAGACGTTCCATTGTTAGATCCAGACCTGACGTTGTATGTAGACGGATCATGCATGAGAGCAAGTACAGGAGATTTAGTGGCCGCGTATGCAGTCACAACAGACACTGAAGTTATTGAGACACATTGTATAGATACTCTGTCAGCCCAAGCAGCAGAACTTATTGCTCTAACGCAAGCCTGTATTCAAGCCACAAATAAGAAAGTTAATGTATACACTGACTCACGTTATGCATTCGGAGTTGTACACGACTTCGGCGTGCTGTGGCGAGAGAGAGGTTATTTAACGTCCCATGGTGCCCACATTCAGCACGGGCCCCTCATTCATGCTTTGTTAGATGCAATACATCTACCCACTGCTATATCGATTATGAAATGTAAAGCACACACGAAGGTTACTGATACCATTTCTCAAGGAAATGATTTAGCTGACCGAACAGCTAAACAGACTGCTCAGAATCGCACATTAGACATGACAAAGCCAATAGTTCAGACACCAACACAGTGTATGACAATTAAGGATCCCGCACTTGACGTAATTGACATACAGACACATGCCACAGCAGAAGAAATAAAGAAGTGGACTGAACTAGGAGGGATCCAGACAGATCAAGGGTGGATGACGAAGGAGAAATCTGTATGGTTTCTCCCTGATTCCATGGTTCAAGCCATTATAGCTACAGTTCACAGTCCAGCACATTTAGGAGAGAAGGCTATGCTAGACAGCATTCAGCACATTTGGTTCAACAAACATTTACGAGCAGCAGCTAAACAAAAAGTTCGTACCTGTATGATATGTTGTCAGTTTAATCCAGGAAAGAGTGTTCCCGTAGAGCAGGGTGGATTTCAGCCTCCTGACCATCCTTTTGAAATCCTCCAGATGGATTATATTCAGATGGAACGTTGTCGAGGATTCAAATATGTCCTCGTAGTTGTCTGCGCTCTCTCCCGTTGGACAGAGGCGTATCCCGTATCAGATTACACTGCCCCGACTACTGCCAAACAGTTAGTTCGAGAATTCTTCCCACGGTACGGTTTACCACGTGTTGTATATTCAGATAACGGCCAGCCTTTCTCATCCGAATTAATGAAACATGTCTCACTCTTGTTGGGATATCAGTGGAAATTCCACTGTGTCCGACACCCCGAGGCAGCAGGTCTCGTAGAAAGACATAACCAGACACTGAAAATCAGACTGTCCAAAATATGTAGAGAGAAAGGTGTCGACTGGATAGTAGCATTACCAGTTGCACTCTTTTACATGAGAATGGTAGCACACTCTAGAACAGGGCTATCCCCGTATGAGGTGATCTTTGGTAGACCACCGAATATGTGGGGGACGCCTATACCACGCAAAATAACTGACATTGACTGTAACATGCTGACAGATTACTTGGCTTCCTTGATGTCTGCACTACAATCTTCTCGTTCACAGGTAGCTGCAGCCTTTCCCGACAACACTGAGGCGAAACCCCATGACGTTGTTCCGGGTAATCTTGTCTTTGTGAGAAATTTCGACAGGAAAAGTCAACTGGAGCCCAGGTGGAAAGCACCCAAGTTGGTCCTGTTGACCACAAGAACAGCCGTGAAGATCGAGGGACGCAAAGGGTGGATTCATTCAAGTCACGTCAAAAAATTTCATGGACTACCTTCAGATATAGACACTGTGCCCTGCACTCCCTCACAGACTGATTCAAAACTTCCTTTTGTTGAACAGAATGACTCTCAGTGCTATAAATTAAAGCTTAGGCCCAAACAGTCGAGCAATTTGATTGTTTAAGTCCTCTCCAAGGTGAAGCGGTTGAATTGTCTCCGACATGTATCCCTTGGACCTGAGTAGAGAAAATACCCGAGAAATGTTGAAACGACAGGCGTATTGTAAATCACTGCGTAGCTACTGTATGAGGACATTATTAATTTTGTTTTTATTGAGTATTTTAGTAATTATTACGAGTGTGATTTTGCACATATATCATCCTATCTCTAGACATGTTTATAATGTTGCTGCAGAACATTCTTTTAGTGACCTACCCCCACATGAGTTGTCCTATAGACTTGCGCTGCGCAATAACACCTTCATTAGTATGTTACATCATTCCCATCAGACTAGTAATGCGACCAATTGTTGGGTGTGTGGCCGACTTCCTCCCTATCAGAATAACAAAGGAGTTCTGCCTTTCTTTCCACATCCGTTCACACACAATGGCTCCTGTGGAGCATGGTTTAGTTTATTAAATTCCATAGACCCAGACACAGCAGTTTATCAACAACATTGGATATGGGGAAATCTGAATCTAGTTTTATTCAAAGTCTGTCACCCTAATAAGGAGGGTCACCCCAGTAGAACAGGAACTGATTTAGAAAATGAAGTGTATAAATTAGGTAATTTTACGCCTAATCTTATGATTTTGAATGTTAAATCCGAAGTTGAACTAATTCTGCCCACTATGTCAGTATTCCCAGTAAAGGGTGAATTATGTGTAAGAAAAGTTGGTTCCATACACATGGGCCATAGCCAATGCGTTACTACAGTAGAATATAGTGATCAAGGTAAATCTTCATTTAGAGCTTCTCGCCATTCTTACTTTATATGTGGTCAGACGGCATATATGCGTCTGCCTCTAGATTGGGATGGTACCTGTTACATCGCATTCCTTTTGCCACCTGTTTTCCTAGCTCCTCCTGATTATTATCGACATGTTCATTTAGTACACAAAAGAGAGCGGAGAGATCTCCCAGTTGTCGATTATACTGAGACAGCATGGGACAAGTATGTAGATTTCAATAAAGGTATCTTTCCCTATATAGGTACAATATCAAATAGTAAGCTGATACGCAGACTCACCAAGACTCTTGAAGCTGTAGTAAACGAGACTATAGCCGCCCTAGGCAATCTGACAGAGGAACAATCAGTGATGAGAATTGTTGTTCTCCAGAATCGTCTTGTCCTTGACGTCATCCTGGCCGATAGGGGCGGAGCTTGCAGGGTCATCGGATCCAGCTGCTGCATATTCATACCAGAAAATTCGCCATCTGTATATAAAGCTATAACACACCTTCATAAGATTGTAAGCCAGATACACGAAAATCCAGGCACTTGGACGTGGTCCGGGTGGTTTTGGAGTGTGATATCAGCCTGGGGATGGAGAGTTTTATCCTTCCTAGGTATTGGCCTTCTTATGCTCTTCAGTTGTTGTTTATGCCTGCAAGGTGGACCAGCGATTTGTGGTCTGTGTGCCACATCATGCATTCCACATCACAGGTCCCGTTCAGAATGCCGGAAGGAAGAAGAAATGATGCTCCATGAGCAAATCAATGGAATGATGAAGATTGATGTCTCGTGAAGGGCAAGAAGGGGACAAGGAGGGAATGTGGAAATGTGGATTTTCCTGATCAGTTATGTCCCCTATCTTGGACCCCAACGGTTCTATATGCATGTTACAAGTACATGTATGTTCCCTCCAGTTCCAGTTTCTAAGACGCAAACATATGTGTGTCTACCGTCAACATGTTCTCTGTCAGATCCGCCATCAATGGGTTGGATATTCGATTCCTAAGTATGAAAGGCCACCGACTTTATATGGCTAAGTTACTTCATTTTTACAGTTCAGGCAAGTAGGCCCGATTCTGTCCTCAAAGCCTTTCCCTGCTCTCTGTCTCTGACAGCTTCAGCTTGAGCTCGCATCTGTATCCATGAACTTTGTCCTACTCCCTGTGCAGCTAACGGTGCCTGCCTCGGCCAGTTTTCGCCTGTCTGCCAAGAAGTTGTATTTCACCTTCGAATTATCTATTTTGCTCTCCAGCCGATGCATTCCTGTCCAGTGATTTAGGTAAACATTTCCTTTAGCTCACAAGCAAAGGACTCAGCCTTTCCGTCCTCCTGCAAGTGATTCATAGCCCTGTTGCCATGGAAAGTTTTCTATCCCTCGCATCTCATATAGACACTTAGACGCTTGTACACGTACACAGTCAGTATAGAATAGATTCTGTCCGAGAGTCTCTTCCTTGTGGATAACATAGTTCTTTAAACATAGGATGTTAGATATGATTTGGGATTAGGTTGACTTGACCCCCAGACTTCTCGTCTCCACATGTAGAGCTAAATGTCAAGTCCCCTTCACCCCCTAGTTGCACGTCAATTACACGTCATGCTGCCGCGCGCGCATCTATGCCAAGTATTATCTTATAGATCCACCTATGTCTGATAATTCTAACCAATCATGTTTCTTTTATTCCTTATTACGCCTAGTTTCGATTATGTCACTGTTTTGTCACTTTTCTTATCAAATGTTACGCCTTCTACATTCGTTTCATTGTAATGTACTTATTATAAAAATACATGTCTGTTAATAAATTATTGTACTTCACTTCCTGAACCCTCGTGGTGACGGAACCTGAAGGCCGCGACTCGAGTCGGCCATTTTGAATGGAATAAAGCCCATTTAGAAAACCTCTTATACCACGGATTCTGCCTCTTGTTATTTTGAGCTATTTACTTTATTTTAAGATTCCGTATGAAATTCAGTCCGGTATTTTTATTTACCACAAAACACCCACAGCCACGTGGCGTAGAGTTGAACTGCACAGTTAGTGGCACCAGAAGCATTCAGCGTGTGCGCAGCCTGTGATGATGCGTGGTCCAGGCGGGCCGCACTGGGAGCAATGTCTCTTGCCTACTGGACTGCGTCAGCTGCAATCGCAAGTCGATTTGAATTGTGAGCCCTGCTGTTCGCAGTGTAGATGGAAGGCAGTAGTCAGCAGAGACATCAAGGAATTCTTTTTGTCACTTCCTCTTGACAAACTCCGAGGACATAGAGTACAATTCTCTCAGCAATTAATAAATCATGTCTCAATGTAAATTGTGAGCTCTGCTGACCACAGTGTAGGTAACAAAAGATGATATAAGTATGGAATACATTGTCGAAATGTGTATGTTTCGGCGACGTTATAGTCAATTGCCTTCTGGACTCTGAAATTAATTAATCAAGACTGAATTTGAGTTGTGAGCACCGCTCACCGCACTGTAGGCCGGAGGCAGCGGTCAGCAAGCGCCTACAGGCACGTGGCATAGAGTTGAGCTGCACAGCTAGTGGCAAAGGAAGAATTCAGCGTGAGCGCAGCCTGAGATGATGCGTGGTCCGGGCAGGCTGCACTGGTAGCAATGTCTTTTGTCTAATTAATTCTACCCTAATAAGGCTACGTGGTGATGACTTGTGGTGCACTGAGTTAGTGGCACCTGAAGCACTCAGCGTGTGTGCAGCCTTCGATGATGTGCTGTCCGCAGTGTACATCGAAGGCAGTAGTCTGTACAGACATACCTCTGCGGTGCTGTGCCGCTGGGTTTGCAGGGGCCTGTGTCGATGAGGCCGGTGGTCACGGTGGCGGCCTCACGGCAGGGTGTGGACCGCCACTCTGGCAGATGCGTTGGCTTTCCCAGAAGGGAACCACGCCCAGAGTCCCGGCCTATTTATTCACACTTCTACGCTAGAGTGGCGGGCGTTGGAGCAGCCCACTCCGCTTCCAGTTCCGCTTACAGGGGGGGAGCGACAAACCTACATGACCGAGATCTTCCCCAGTGCCTGAGGTAACATGGTTGTGTGCACTGTCCACAGTGTATATGTATAAACACCAGCAGTATATGTACACATGGAGAGGTCTGTGCTCTGCATAGTGAGGTCTGTCCAGCACATTACCGCTACACTTGGCATTGTGTGCATTGTTATTGATGGGTGACTTGCATCCTTCACACATACTTCATTACCACATCTACCAACATTCAGCTATTGTGTGGCTGAGGGGCCATGCTATTTTGGGAAGGTTCGCTGTTCTGTTCTGCGCTGCCTCGGTGGTAGTAGGGGGGGTGGTCCGAGGGAGAGGTCCTGGGGGTGGTGGGTGTTGTGGCCTTCTTGGGTGTCGGAGCTGCATGGTCAGTAGCTCTATGACATGTGTTGGTCTTCAAATGTGGTTCTGGGCTGGGCTCCCTTTTACACTGTAGGTATTCGTCCTACTTTACACCAGTAAAAGGCAGATATTAAATTCCTACTGCTAACGCGGCTTATCGCCTGTTTTTGGATCACATCACAGATTTTGCTGGACGTTGACAATATCGGCTAGTGGTGTTTTCGTGTTATTTTTACATGGGAACGCCAACTCTGCATATCATTAGCGTTAGTTGTCGCTCTGATTTGTGGTGATTTGTTTTGCGGGAGCTATCGCAGGAAAACTGGCGATATCGTCTGTTTTCGCCAGGTTGAGAATGGGACGATAATTTTAAATCACTGAAAAAAACATAGGTTTAATGAATATTATAATTAGAAATTAGCATTTAAAAAAACCTTAGAAATTCACTGAAAAAAACCATAGGTTTCAGGGACATTAAAGTTAGAAATTAGCATTTAGAAAACCTTTGAAATTCACAGAAAAAAACATGGGTTTCATTGACGTTTTAGTTAGTTGGACATTTCACTCATACAAAACCAGAGAAATTTGGCTGTTATAGTTAGTAGAGCTAACTATAACTCGCGGCCCCGCAATGCACTGCTGATGACGTCACATATTACATCACTCATGACATGGTCAGTGACATCACTCATGACATCTCAAATGGCATCACTGATGACATCACTGATGCCATCATCCATGTGATCATTTTATGCACCTCCTCACACCCTAATATAACCATTGATACACCCACTCTAAAATACAGACTACCATTTTTGAAACCATAGCCAAATCAATAGCAGTTACTACATACCCACTGACTAATTCCTAGGTATACACACACACATCCATTCATTCACCCATACAGTCAGTCATACATGCAGTCACTCATCAATACAGCACTATCATATGCACTCATACACCCATACAGCCACTCACACACTGCCACTCATTCATAGAGTTATTGAAAGACCTAGCTAGTCAAGTAAAGAATCAATAACACTGCCATTTACTCACCTATGCACCTATACACACACCACCTCACTCATTTATACAGATACTAACACATAGTTACTCTCTTATACAATCACTGACACAAGCACACACTCATCCATACTGGCACTCTCACAATCACTCACTCACATATAGTCATTTATATACTCCAACACTCACATATACTGCCTTTCATGGAGCTACTCACACATGTACCACTGAGACATCTAAACACTCACGAACACACCCATACACATACTCACCCACCTATACAGCCATTCACAGACGCACTCTTGAACCGATACACCCAGTGAATCACTCACTCACACACCTATGCTCAAATTCACACACCCCCACCCACCCACACAAACACTGAGCCACCCATACAGATACTCATGCAAACAGAAAATAACCCATAAAGACACTCATGTAGCTACTCACCAACCCATGCAGCAGCTTACACAACAACAGACAGACTGATACAGACATTCATACAGTTTAGTCACTAACCCATGCATTGAGTAAGACACAATTAATCACTCACTTATACAGTCAGTCACACACCTATTAAATCCTCCACCCAGACACTTATACACCAAGTCATTCTTCAAAACACCTTGGCATTAACATAAATAAAACATATTTAAACTTTACAGAAACACACATTCACTGGATGATGTCATCAGTGATGTCATTTCAGATGTCATCAGTGATGTCATCAGTGATGTAATTGATCAAGCCATGAGTGATGTAATATGTGACGTCATCAGCAGTACATTGCGTTGGCGCGAGTTATAGTTAGCTCCACTAACTATAACGGCCGAATTTCTCTGGTTTTGTACGAGTGAAATGCCCGACTAACTATAACGTCAATGAAACCTATGTTTTTTTCAGTGAATATCTATCTATATATATATATATATATATGTGTGTTGTGTGTGTGTGTGTGTGGATGTGTGTTGTGTGTTGTGTGTGTGTGTGTGTGTGTGTGTGTGTGTGTGTGTGTGTGTGTGAAACTCAACCTATACTTACCTATATATACATCCCTCTATGATACTTTGTTACTCGATATTTTGGTCAAAACATTTTTATGCAGCTATTTCTTCTACGATTTTCTGCCAAAATACCTAATTGGGATAGATCTGTCTTCTCCATTTGTGTCCAGAGGGCATAGTTGCCGTAGCAGTTTACCTCTTTCGAGGGATGAAGTTAGTCCCTCTTGTCAAGAAGAGCCTATAGATATCCACAGAAGCCTGTGATGCTAAAAAGTGCACAGTGACGGCTTTAGGGCAGTGATACTGGTGTTACCGCACAGGGCGCTGACCTGTGGAGGGGTGCTGACCTCATGGATGGTGCTGTGTTTAGCAATAATTTATAATTGGAGAGTTGACGGGCACTTTTGGTGGTAGTGAGAGAATCCGAGGAGGTGGTCATTGGGTGTGGGGGCGCCAAAAATGATTGTCGCACCAGGCGCCACCAGTGCTTAAGCCGGCCCTGAAAGTGCATCTTGTAGTGGTCTAGATTACGCGGGGGAGTTAACCCCGGCCCTGCAGCCCAGAAGGGCCTCCCTACATTGTATCACTCTCTTGCCAGACCCGCAACACATCTCACTAGGAAATTAAAGTGCAGCTCAGGATAGCAGCCCAAAAGCGGGAAAAGCCTGTGGACCTGACTACAGGAGAACTGTGTATTATAGTTTAGATGGGAATGTGAGGTGTTTTAAGTGCTCCAACGCGCTGAAAAGAGGGAGGACATACTATTGAAACCTCCATAGGGTTAAAGAAAACTAGTGGAAGCGCCAGGAAAATTCTAAACAACCATCACTGTTTTGAAGGCAAAGATGGTCTGTAGAAGTAAATAAACTAGGTTTGAGAAAAGGTGAACTAAATGGCGGTTGAAAATAATTATTATCAGTGGGACACAGTGAAGGAATATTTTTTATTCAATCTAGGATCAAACACATTTTAAAATATGCTGTATACTACCAAACAGTGATTTTTCTGCCTCTCTCTTCCTCATCTACATCTATTTCTAAACCTCAACCACTCCCTCTGTCTACCTAACTCAGCCTCTGACTCTCTCACTCCACCCAGTTCCAGCTTCAAATTTTGGAGGAAAACAAAGGCAGGACACATTTCAGCAGTTTTTGTGTGTAATTCAATATTGTTTGCCAACATGTAGGCATGAATTAGTGGAAAATCGGTAATAAAATTCAACTTTGTCCTGAACTTGTCTTACCCATGGCCTAAAAAACCTTAAATGACACTGTGTAGGATGCAGCAAATCCACCAGGTTCATCGTTGGTAAAGGAACGGATTACATTATGTGTTCATATTATGGGTATTTGAAGGGCCAGAGGGGCATTTCTAAACCTTGTCCACCAAATAAGCAACCCGGAGTGTCGAAAGACTTTCTGTGGGTCCAGGCACTCACTGAAGGAGCAACTTAGCAATTCAGACCCTCATCACAAAGGCAAGAGGTTGGTGGCCAAATCTGTACTGTAAGTGAGTAAGGGCAACATGAAGCATCTTATGAAATTGATGAAGGTGGCTTTGGCTGAGTTTCCTGTACTTGATAACGGCCTCTGGAGATGAGGTGAATGTTTTAACATGTTCTGCTGCTGTGGAAACACAGAGCAGCTATGGTCCTGTGTTCAGGTGAATACAAATGGAATAGTGTGCACCCAGTTCACTGTAGGGACATTTTTCTTTGACTGATCTAGAACAGATTCAAAGAAGGGCTAAGAATTGTGCTGCCCACTCCTTTATTTCATCTCTTAAGTGGGGTGGGGACCAGGGGCGTAGCTTCCATTGGTGCAGCAGGTACAGTGGCACCGGGCCCTCTGAACCTTCCTCTTTGCTATACTTCACAGTTCAATTAGCGGCCTGAGCGGCATTTCCTGCCTAGGGCCTATGACGCATTGGTGGCGGTACTATCAGAAACTAGCAATAAGCACTTTTAAAATGGATCACCATGATGGTACAAACTTACATGTACACAAGGCAGAAGGTGGTTCCCCTGATATTCAGTTACATTGCATAGCTGCATAGTGTATAGTAAAAGCCTCAAGCGACAGACCCTCACTGTGGAGAGAAAGTTGAGCCCCCTCTCCTGTTTACATTTTCAGAACCGCCTCTCACACCTAGCACATAGAAAGACAGCTAGCTCTTAGTTACTCAAAGCACAAGGACCCCAGTTACATATGTCTGTGATAATTCACACTTTGCTGAATTTTGTGGATCATTATTTCGAAAGAAAATCTTGTTCTTTTTGAAGGATAGCAGTGATTCAACACTCGAGGTGTCCCTTGATGATGTCATACAGTAGCCTTGATGATGTAGGCGAACAGCAAGTTTTGAGCTGGTATAGCAATAATCCACATTTGTAAAGCGCGAACAATCACCCGTAAGGGTCTCTAGGCACTGGGGGCCGTAGGGAAGATTAAGCAATCTATTGCCCAGAGTCACATGGCGCTGGGCTAATCTGCCACCAGCGCTGGGGATCGAACCGTGATCCCCAGATTCCAATGCCATATTATGGCGGTATTAGCATCCTGCCAAACTCGAAATGTGACCCAAAGTCCTTTCTTGTGAATGACCTCATTAGTAGAAGCTATGAGAACACAAATCATTTCCAGATCATTGGAAACCTCTCTGAGATATTCTTTTATTTTTAAGTTGTTAATAAAAGGAATATTTACATGAAAAAACACACTCCATGCTCATTTAGGGGCTTATTAGGATGGCGGTGAGACCGTGTTCCATGTGTGGGCCCTATTGAACCAGTGGTTCAAATTAATTCAAGCATTTCTGCCCCTCACTCTTTTTTTCCTATCTCTTAAGATTGGACCTGAATTGAAGTGGCAATTCCATCATTTTATGTTTTTTTCATTTTAACTTTTGTTTTGAATATCCTAGCGATGGGATGTGAGTACATCACGGATCCTCATTTAAAGCACATTTGTTTTGCATTGAAATGGAAAAACTGTACCACTAATGCACAAGTCTGTATTCATTAGCATTTCTCATTATGCTGCCATACCTTCCATTATAATTTGTCTCCAGGAGACGTCCCCTTTGTCAGTAACTATAAATGACATGTCTGCTGACTTCATATTCAAGGCTAAAAGCATTGCTGTCATTATTGATGGGGCCCAAGGGGTGAAACAACAAGTTGCAAGGGTCGGGCATTTTGTGCTATAATTACTGTCCACTGTAGCCTGACGATTGGGGTGTCCTATGTCATGGTCTCTGCCAGTTTCAACTATTTGACATTAGGGTGCATGCGCATGCCAAAGCTGCCTTCACTGGCACGCCAAGGTCTGCAGAAGAGCAGAGCCAGAAGGAGCTGTGGGCAGGAACACACTTCCCATGTGATCTGTACCAGTTGCCGGTAGCAACTAGGATTTCTAACATTAGTTACTAGGTTGTAGCATTAAAGGTACCCAGGCAAAAACACCCACCATAACCAGGAACAATGGTATTTTCCAATGTTGCTGCTGCGGTGTTTTCTGCATAGTTATGCATTTTCCGGATTAGCCACATAATTCATCATCTGCTGCATAACCTGCAGATTTTACCAACAACAAAAAATTGTTTCGAGCTCAACCGGATCAAAAGTTACCAAAAAAGTGACAACATTTGTTGCCGCGCGGTGGAGCCCTTTGCGAAGGTTGACCGGTCACTTTTCTCCTGCTTATTGCTGTATTCGGATGTTAAACTGGTACAGATGAAGTAAACTTTTGTCTATAATGACAAAATAAGCAAGTAATACTATCACAATATAATTTGCCTTTTCTTGTCGCTTAATTTGGTTAACCTTGCCACTTCATTTGGTTTCCGCCTGCCATATAATTCCATTGGCCCTGGTCATAACTAAAATATTGTTTGTAAGTCTAAATTAACAACTCAAGGTGCAGTTGTAATTCACCCAAAGTAAAGCAAATAGGATCATCTTTTCACTCAAAAATTTTGAACATCTGATATGGTGCTGTAAAGATAGAGGGTGGTTAAGTGTGGTCATCTAACATGCTTCCGCCTACGAATCTGGATACCACGGTAATGAATCTGGGGGTTAAACTAGACAGTAAACTCTCTATGAGCACCCAGGTACAATCCGTGGTAGGCACATGTTTCGCTTTACTCAGGATGTTACGGAACTTTCTCCCTCTGCTCTCTCAATCTCACAGAAGGATAGTCGTACAGGCTCTGATCCTGTCTCGACTTGATTATGTTAATGTCCTTCATTTGGGTATACCGGATTTTCTTCTTAATTGTCTCCAAGTGGCTCAAAATGCTGCTGCACGAGCAATTTTTCTTCCTGACCGACGCACACACACTTCCCCTCTTCTGAGAACATTACATTGGCTGCCTATCCGTAAAAGAATTTTCTTCAAGGCTTTGGTTCTTGCCTCTAAAGCCTCTCATAATATTGGCGCACCCTACTTAAGAGCCCGTTGTTTACACTACGTGCCTACACGTTTGTTACGGTCCTCTTCCGCTCATCTGCTTCATACGCCCAGGTTTCATCTTTCACGGCAGGGCGGCCGCACATTTCAGGTTCTGGTATCGTCACTATGGAACAAACTCCCTGTTGATTTGCGCCAGGAAAAGGACCTTTTGTGTTTTCGCCGTAAACTAAAGACATTGCTGTTTTAATAGCATCTTGGGCTATCTTTTCAGCTGTTTTGGCTTGTGTTACGGGTCCTATGTCTAGCGCCGGGACACTCCTGGGAGTAGCCGTGCGCTCAACAAATACCTAGTAACATAACATAACAGTCAGTTTCAATCTAATAATAGCACTTCCTACTACACTTCTGCTGTTTCTAAGTACTGCAAATAACAAGTGTTGGTATTAGCCAGGTTAGTGGTACTCAGTTTTTCTGACGTCAGAAGGATGGCAGGCTGTGGCAGCTTTGCCTGGATTCCAAGTTGTGACCACCTGCGAATCTCTAAAAGCTTTAGTGGTGAGTGCTCAACTCTGAGCTATTCTGAGAGCGAATATGAAAGGGTATCAAAACAGCACCCCAGAACTGTCAGTCAATTGAGATTTCAATTCTTACCCCCGACCTCTCCCCCAGTAACAGCGGTGACCCCAAACTTACACTTGCAAGATTTCCCGCAGTTCTTTTGGGGTGAGAAGGTCTTCAATACATCTGGCCCTAAACATTGGAACAATCTTCTGAGCTGCAACTTTTTCAGGTTTTAAATGTTTATTGTAATTTACATGTTGTACTTTGATGGTTTTTCAGTGTCTTGCATTGATGAGAAATGTGGTGAGAGCACTAGAAATAACAAAGACAAGTAACCCCTTGTAAACTAAGGGGCAGATTTACAACCCCCTTGCGCCACTCTTGCGTCACCTTTCCCATGTTAAAAGTGACGCAAAAGTGGCACAAGAGGCTTGTAAATAAGCCCATAAGAGTCCAATTCTCTTTGGCAGGTGTGGCCAAAAGCATAGAGACTAACACCAGAATTATCATATATGCTTGGAAGTGTATGTAAGATTTTCACCAAGCCAGCCTGCCACCACTGTGGCCTCAGAACGCATGCAGAAATTATTTGGAGCTATAAATAAACAAAAACATATAATGTCAGGAACAAATCAAGGCTACAGGCAAGTATAGTCAGAATAAGCACTGGCAAAGCCAATAGGTCTTGCCTATGCGAGAGCTATTGGCTTTGGTAATGTTTTTTAGCCATTTTGTTAGGTTTTTAGAATGGCTAAAAGTTAGTGGTGTTGGGTCATGTGGGGTGGAGTGGGGTAGGCTGGGGTAGATTGGAGTGAAGCTGAGTAGATTGGAGTGGAGTGGAGTGGGGTAGATTGGGGTACATGGCAGTGGGGTAGGGTGGAGTGGGGTAGATTGGAGTAGGGTGGGGTAGTTTGGAGTGGGGTAGATTGGGGTAGGATAGATTGCAGCATGTGAAGTGGGGTGGATTGGGGTAGATTGAGGTGGAATGGGGTAGATCAAATTGGACTGGGGTGGATTTTAGTGGCATGGGGTATATTGGAGAGGAGTGGGGCAGATTTGGATAGAGAGGAGTGGGGTAGCTTTGGGGAAGAGTGGAGGAGGGTGGAGTGGGGCAGGGTAGAGTGGAGTGGAGTAGATTGGAGTAGAATGGGGTGGGTTGTGGAATGGACTGGGTTAATTTGGGGTAGAGTGGAGTGGGGTAGATTGTGGTAGATTGGAGTGGAGTGGGGTAGATTGTGGTAGATTGGAGTGGGGTATATTGTGGTAGATTAGAGTGGAGTGGGGTAGATTGTAGTTGAGTGGGGTAGATTGGAGTGGAGTGAAATAAAGAGAAGTGCAGTGGGGTAGACTGAAGTGGAATGAAGTAGGGTAGATTATGGTGGACTGGAATGGGGTAGATTGTGGTAGATTGGAGTTGGGTAGATTGTGGTAGGTTGGAGTGGAGAAGAGTGGAGTAGATTGGAGTGGAGTGGGGTTGGTTAGAGTGGAGTGTGGTAGATTGGAGTAGCATAGATTGGAGTGAGGTGGAGTAGATTGGGGTGGAGTGGGGTAGATTGGGGTGGAGAGAAGTAGATTGGGGTAGAATGGAGTGGATTGGGTAGATTGGAGTAGAGTAGGGTAGATTGCACTACAGTGGAGTGGGGTAGATTGGAGTGGAATGAGTAGAGTAGGTTAGACTGAGTGGGGTAGAATCAAGTGGAATGGTGAGGGGTAGGCAGGAGTGGAGTAGAATGGACCGGAGTGGAATGGGGTAGATTTTTAGGAGCGTAGATTAGGATGGAGTGGGGTAGATTGGAGTGAAGTGGGGTAGATCGGAGTAGATTTGAGTGGAGTGGGGTAGAATGACATAGATTGTAGTGGGGTGGGACAGATTGGAGTGGAATATGGAAGGGACATTGGAGTGGGATGGATTGGTGTAGTTTGGGTAGATTGGAGTGGAGTGGGGTAGACTGGGGAGGAGTGAAGTAGACTTGAGTGGTGTGGGGTAGATGGGAATGGAGTTTGGTAGATTGGAGTGGAGTGTGTGGATTGGGGTAGAGTAGAGTGGGATAGATTGGGATAGATTTGAGTGAGGTAGCTTGGTGTGGTGTAGTGGAGTGTATATTGTAGTGGGGTGGATTGGGGAGGAGCAGGTTAAATTGGAGTGGAATGGGCTATATTCTAGTGGAGTGGTGTAGATTGGAGTGGAGTGGGGTTGATTGTGGAAGAGTGGAGCGGGGTAGATTGGGGTGGAGTGGGGTAGACTGAGGGAGAGTAGATCAGGTGGATTAAAGTGGGATAGATTAGAGTGGACGTGGGTAGATTGAAGTAGAGTGGGATAGATTGTGGTAGATTTGGGTGGTGTAGAGTGGGATTGTATGGGGAGGAGTGTAGTGGGGCAGATAGGAGTAGGGTGGATTGGTGTAGTTTGGGCTGATTGGGGTGGAGTGGGGTAGACTGGGTGGAGTGAAGTAGACTTGAGGGGTGTGGGGTAGATTGGAATGGAGTTGGATAGATTGGAGATGAGTGGGTAGATTGGGGTAGAATGGAGTGGGGTAGATTGGGATAGATTTGAGTGAGGTAGCTTGGTGTGGTGGAGTGGGGGGTATATTGGAGTGGGGGGATTGGGGTAGATTGGAGAGGAGTAGGTTAAGTGGAGTGGGGTAGATTGTAGTGGGGTGGTATAGATTGTAGTGGAGTGGGGTAGATTGTGTGACAGTGCAGTGAGATAGATTGGGGTGGAGTGGAGTGGGGTAGATTGAGGTAGAGTAGATTGGGTGGATAGCATTGGGATAGATTGGAGTAGAGGTGGCTAGATTGGAGTGGGATAGGTTGGGGTGGAGTGGTGTAGATCGGAGTGGAGTTGGGTAGATTGAGTGGAGTGGTAGAGGGGAGTGGGGTAGATTGTGGTAGATTGGAGTGATGTAGAGTGGGTTTGTATGGGGAGGAGTAGAGTGGGGCAGAAAGGAGTAGGGTAGTTTGGAGTGGGATAGGTTGGGGTGGAGTGGTGTAGATCGGAGTGGAATTGGGTAGATTGAATGGGGTGATGTAGATTAGGGTAGATTGGAGTAGACTGGGGTCAACAGGAGTGATGTGGGGTGGGTTGAGGTAGATTGAGTGAAGCCGGGCAGATTGTGGTAGATTGGAGTGGATTGGATTGGAGTGAAGTGGGGTAGAGTGGAGTATGGTATATTGGGGTATATTGAGTGGAGTAGGGTAGCTTGGAGTGGAGTGGAGAAGAGTGGAGTGGGGTAGATTGGAGTGGAGTAGACTGGGGTAGATTGAAGTGGAGTAGGGTAGATTAGAGTGTGGTAGATTGGAGTGGAGTGGGGTAGATTGGGGTAGAGAGAAGTAGATTGGGGTAGAGTGGAGTGGATTGGGTAGATTGGAGTAGAGTGGGGTAAATTGCACTACAGTGGAGTGGGGTAGATTGGAGTGGAATGAGTAGAGTAGGTTAGACTGAGTGGGGTAGAATCAAGTGGAATGGTGAGGGGTAGGCAGGAGTGGAGTAGAATGGACCGGAGTGGAATGGGGTAGATTTTTAGGAGGGTAGATTAAGATGGAGTGGAGTGGGGTATATTGGAGTGAAGTGGGGTAGATCGGAGTAGATTTGAGTGGAGTGGGGTAGAATGACATAGATTGTAGTGGGGTGGGACAGATTGGAGTGGAATAGGGTAGGGTAAATTGGAGTGGGATGGATTGGTGTAGTTTGGGTAGATTGGAGTAGAGTGGGGTAGACTGGGGTGGAGTGAAGTAGACTTGAGTGGTGTGGGGTAGATTGGAATGGAGTTTGATAGATTGGAGTGGAGTGTGTTGATTGGGGTAGAGTGGAGTGAGATAGATTGGGATAGATTTGAGTGAGGTAGCTTGGTGTGGTGTAGTGGGGTGTATATTGTAGTGGGATGGATTGGGGAGGAGCAGGTTAAATTGGAGTGGAATGATCTAGATTCTAGTGGAGTGGTGTAGATTGGAGTGGAGTGGGGTTGATTGTAGGAGAGTGGAGTGAGGTAGATTGGGGTGGAGTGGGATAGACTGAGGTAGAGTAGATCAGGTGGATTAAAGTGGGATAGATTAGAGTGGACGTGGGTAGATTGAAGTAGAGTGGGGTAGATTGTGGTAGATGTGGGTGGTGTAGAGTGGGGTTGTATGGGGAGGAGTGTAGTGGGGCAGATAGGAGTAGGGTGGATTGGTGTCGTTTGGGCTGATTGGGGTGGAGTGGGGTAGACTGGGTGGAGTGAAGTAGACTTGAGGGGTGTGGGGTCGATTGGAATGAAGTTGGATAGATTGGAGATGAGTGGGGTAGATTGGGATAGATTTGAGTGAGGTAGCTTGGTGTGGTGGAGTGGGGGTATATTGGAGTGGGGGGATTGGGTAGATTGGAGAGGAGTAGGTTAAATATGAGTGGAGTGGGGTAGATTGTAGTGGGGTTGTATAGATTGGAGTGTAGTGTGGTAGATTGTGGGACAGTGCAGTGAGATAGATTGGGGTGGAGTGGAGTGGGGTAGATTGAGGTAGAGTAGATTGGGTGGATTGCATTGGGATAGATTGGAGTAGATGTGGCTAGATTGGAGTGGGGTAGGTTGGGGTGGAGTGGTAGAATGGAGTGGGGTAGATTGTGGTAGATTGGAGTGATGTAGAGTGGGTTTGTATGGGGAGGAGTAGAGTGGGGCAGATAGGAGTAGGGTAGTTTGAAGTGGGATAGGTTGGGGTGGAGTGGTGTAGATCGGAGTGGAATTGGGTAGATTGAATGGGGTGATATAGATTAAGGTAGATTGGAGTAGACTGGGGTCAACAGGAGTGATGTGGGATACATTGCGGTAGATAAGGGTGGTGTGGGTTGAGGTAGATTGAGTGAAGCCGGGCAGATTGTAGTAGATTGCAGTGGACTGGATTGGAGTGAAGTGAGGTAGAGTGGAGTATGGTATATTGGGGTAGATTGAGTGGAGTAGGGTAGCTTGCAGTGGAGTGGAGAAGAGTGGAGTGGGGTAGATTGTATTGAAGTGGAGTGGGGTAGATTGGACTGGAGTAGACTGGGGTAGATTGAAGTGGAGTAGGGTAGATTAGAGTATGGTAGATTGGAGTGGAGTGGGGTAGAATGGGGTAGATTGGAGTGGAGTGGGGTAGATTGGAGTGGAGTGTGGTAAGCGTTGTGGAGTGGAGAGGGTTAGAGTGGAGGGGCATAGAGTAAAGTGGCGTAGAGTGGAGTGGCATGTCGTAGAGCATCTTTGAGTGGAGCGGAGTGGAGTGGCATGTTGTACAGTGCAGTTGAGTGACGTGGAGTGTCAGAGAATGGAGTGGCATGTTGAAGAGTGGAGTGGCATGTTGTAGAGTGGAGTGGAGTACGGTAGAATGGATTGGCTTGGAGTTCAGGGGCATAGAGTGGAGTGGAGTGTTTTAAAGTGGAGTGGCATAGTGTGGAGCATGCATGGTGTGGTATCTCACTGCCAATACAGACAACACATTTTCAATTGAAATGACCATTACATTTGAACAGATATTCAATTTTACTGTGCACAAACGATAATGTGTGGAAATTTCACCACCAAGTGTATTGATGCGTTTTAATAGTATTCAAATATTTATTTACACCACACTTCAAAAATACAACAAAGATAAACGTAATTTGTTCATTCCTGATTCTGATATATTCTGGAATATCAGCACAGTTCATTTTTGTTGTGTGCTAGAAAAAAGTCTTTCCGTTTCACAGCAAATTTGTCACATAAATGCTCTCACTTTGAAGTCAGAGAAAGAAAAGTGAACACCAGGCTCCCTGGAAGACAGAGTGTGATATTTGACCTTTGTCTTTGAATGCACAGCAAATATGGCAATCTAAGAAAAAGATTTAGGGGCCTATTTAACAGATGCTCTACCAGAGGGAAGAACTCAAGCTGGACATTCTAAAGCAAATAAAACCACCAAATAGAAAGAAAATATGAGTTACAAATCACAAAGCCATGGTCAGCAATGGGCGGAATGCATTCCCAGGGAATGCTCACAAGAAGTTGTTAGCAAATCAGACAGCTGTGCTGCCTGGTAAACTTCGACCTAAAAAAGCACGTATGAACGTTTCCACAAATTATGCAGTTCCACTCCAAGTTAAGTGCTGCAGGGTGGGTATTTACAGAGTTGTCAACCTTGAAATTTGTGTCACAGTGTGGAAGGGGAGGTGGAGCCTCATTGGGGGTAGAGCTTCGAGAGGGGGGGTGGTCTTTCAGTTCATCAGTGCTCAAACAACTATGCAGGTGTGTTAGAAATGGGGGTCCCTAGTTGGCAGGGGTAGGTACCCTTGTCCAAAGAGGAGCCCTTGCTTCTAGTCAGGGTGAGGGAATACACTTCTAAAATAACCCCTGCTCACCCCCTTGGTAGCTTGGCACGAGCAGACAGGCTTATGTCAGAGGCAGTGTGTAAAGCATTTGTGAACACATACAGTAATACAGTGAAAACACTACAAATGGACACCACACCAGTTTAGAAAAATAAGTAATCCTTATCTAAACCAAAACAAGACCAAACAACAAAAATCCACAATACAGTTCTCAAGATATCCCAAAAATTGGTTATTCATTCAATTAAAGTTTGTAGTAACAAATAACTGCACCTGGAGTAATTACGACGTCGTGACAGATGAAAATCCCAAAGAATGGCGCTGACAGCGAAGTGCGCGCATCAGGCTTGGAGTCAAGCAGACCCCCAAAGAACAGTACCTTGGAATTGGTGAAACAGAGACGGTGCACGGCGTCAGGGAGGTGATGCTTCGTTGGCGCCGCGCAGCTTCGGTTCCTTACGAACCATGGGGAGGTGAAGCCTCAGTTCCTAACTGCGGTGCAGGGGAGGTGAGACGTCGGTTCCTTACTGTGTCGGGGAGGTGAAGTCACAGTGGCGGTGAGGCGGCGGTTCCTTACAACGGTGCAGTGTTGATGGATATAGGAGTCGCCCACGCCGAGTACCGGTGTCGGTGAAGTCAGGGCTGCGGTGCAAGTCGGGACGGTGCGTCGTGGACGTCACAAGCGGTGTCCTCTGCTCCGGTGCAGGCAGCGGCCTTGGTGACGGCTTCGGAGTCAACGCAGGATGGCGGCAACAGGCGTCGGGCCTACCGTGCAAGTCAGGGCGGTGTGTCGAGCAGTGCCCATGACTTCGCTGCAGGTTACGGAGTTGCTCGCTAGCATCGGTTTTGCAATTTCCTTCTGCGGCAGCTGAAACAGCAGTCCCAGATACAGAGAGACAGAAGACATTAAGTCTTTGTGTCCCTGAGACTTCAGAACAGGAGGCAAGCTCAATTTCAAGTCCTTGGAGATCTTTTCCTCAAGCAGGTGACAAAGCAAACAGCAAAGTCATTTTCTCCTTTCCTTGGTAGCAAGTAGCCACTGCAGGACAACCTCAGACAACAAACAGCTGTCTACGGCTCTTCTCCTTGGAAAAGTTGGAAAAGTTGGAAAAGCCCAGAAGTGATCTAAAAGTCTGGGGTCTGGGCCCCTCTTTTTATACACACAAATCCTTTGTTCACTGAAGGCAGACAGTGTCTGTACCCAGCCAAAACCTGTTCTGTTCTCACTGGTGCAGCTTCCTGGCAGGAGGTGGAGACAGCATTGTTGAAGGCAGACCAGGCCCATTCAGGTGAAAGGAAATTTCCTCCCCCTACTCTAAATGCAGCCCAGGTCTATTCATCCCAGTCCTGACTCAACAGGCTCTCTGGAGCCACTTCTCCTCCCCAGCCCCTGTCAGTCAAAAGCCAGACATGCAATACACAAAGCTAGCAGAGGCATATTGGATGGCTAAGAAAGAAAATACTGACTTTCTAAAAGTGGTATTTACAAACACAGCATGTAAAAATCACCCTCACTAAATGATGCATTTTAGCATTCTGAGTTCAGGCATATAAAACTTTATTTTCCTACCTTGTTCCCAGGGCTAGTTATGTTTATAAGATGTTATAAACAAACTCCCCATTCTGTCCTATGGGGGCAGGTAGCCTTGTAATAGTGAAAAACGAAATTGGCAGTTGTTCACTATCAGGCCATGCCACACACATCAGAGCTTGTCCTACCTTTCAAATACACTTCACCCTGCCCAAAGGGATACCTTGGGCCTACCTTAGGGGTGACTAACATGCAAGAAAAGGGAAGATTAGGGACTGGCAAGTGTGTGCATTTACCAAGTCGACATGGCAGTCTCAGACTGCACACAGGCTCTGCAATGGCAGGCCAGTTACCTTTTACAGGCTGCTTCTGTGGTGGCACAATAAGTGCTGCAGCCCACTAGCGGCATTTGATTTACAGGCCCTGGGCTCACACAGTGCACTGTACTATGGTCTGACTAGTAAATCAAATATGCCAATCATGGAATCACTAATCCATAACAACAATTTACAAAGGGAGCACTTGCACTTTGGCACTGAACAGCAGTGGTAAAGTGCCCAAAGCATCTAGACCAGCAAAACGGATCTAACACACAGCAAAATACAGGAGGCAAAAGCAAAAAAATGCAGGGGAGACCCATGCCAATGATGGCAGGTCTAACAAAGGTGCAATGAAGGGGGCAGGGCCACACAGAGGGTACCGGCTCATAGGACCATAATAGCGTGACCAGCCACTTATGTCCTCTCCAAAATGTGCAAAGGCTTCTCAAGCCATGTCCAATGTCCTAGTGAAGTTGCAAACCACATAAAGCACTTCCATGATGAAAAGCGTCAACACAAGAGCTGGAAAGTTACTCTGTGTAGGAGTTTTCTTGCCATATTGCGTAACCCAGTGACACCGCTCTTCAACATGTGACTGTGTGAATGTTGCCAATACATGTGGCATGTGGCAGTACCGTGTGAGCTGGCAGGTCTATATTTCACAGCTTTGTGCTAAGTATAGATTTCATTTGTCCACCGCTACCCTTGTGTTTGGACACAGTAAAAAGCATGACACTATCTTACCTCTGAAAAGGTAATATGCATCAAGAGGTAATATATATCTTAAGTGAGCTTCGGAGACCAGACTAGTTCCAATAATGTTTTTAATAACCAGGCCGAGCATTGAGCATGTTTTGGAAACAGAATGTTAATAAAAGAATGCAGAAGCAGGGGCAGAGATCTCTCTCTGCACATTGACAGTAAAACCAAAAATGTTTAAAGGTGTGCTTTTTAGACAAATTTAAGCAGATGCCATTGTTGTTTAATCTTATATTCATCTAAATACATGCTTGACCTTTTCATTGGGACTTTTAGCTTTCATTTTTCTATTCCAGATTTGGATAAATACTGCTTTCCGATGGTAATCAGCCCTAAATTATGGCTAAGAATTTATTATTTATTACAAAAACTCCAATAATTTTTAGAATCACAAAACAGCATCCACACATCAATGTTATTATAGAAGTGTACCAAATATCGAACATCCATACATTTACTATATTATTCTTCCACAATTTTATTCACAGAATAAGCACGCTGAAGAGTTATCAAATAATAATGGATTAGAGTTCCTAGGCAATCAGCATTCATGGCAATTGTACACTTCCCATTGACAGTCAACTATAGTGTTGACGTACAGTTATCTGCTGTAATCAATTCGGTCAACATGTCATGCCAGTCTCTCACATTCCCATCAATACCTATATTTCATACGAATCTCCTATGCCAGCATTCATTTTTTCCAAAACCGATGGGAGGGATTCGCTGGTTGCAACCAATGCATTGCTTTCATTGTTTTGCAAGGAAAGGACTACCAATTAAATTGTATATTGCCCTTTTTAGTTGCAGGGTGAAATTCCAATAAACTATGTTTTGATTTGTGCATTAGGATGGGACCTTAATATTTCTCTTATTTGAGTGGGGTTTTCTACATCTCAATCTTTGAGAGTAATCATTAAATAACTCCTGCCACTGGTTGTATGACCTTTGCTTGTGGACAAGCAGAAGTCAAAAGGTGCAATCATCTACATTTAACAAATGGCAATAAATTCACTAACGACTTTTAGTATAGCCATTTAAGAGAGTTACTATGAGTTAAAGGATTTTATTTTTCAATTCTTATTAAGATTTAATGATGTATTCCATAGAATCTCTTTAAGTATCAGCCATAAAATTTCATATAATCCAACAATCAATATTTCAATATAAGGAAAAATAGCATGTTAGTCAAAATAATGGACAATATGATAATACTACAGTAAGTGTGTTGCATAAAGGAATTTCAGCTTTCTAAATTAAAATTGGAATAAGGCAGAATAAGGTGTCAGTTCAGCAACCCAGTAAAGAGTTCTGATGAGAGAATCAATGCATAAGCATAAAGCATTTGCATGTCAAGCTGTCATAAGCAAATATCAATGAAAATAGCCTAAGCTACCTCATGTAGAGCGATATAAGAGTTTCTAGCCACAGAGAAAGAGTATCAGAAAAAAAGGGCAGTTCTGGAAAGGAATCTGGGCAGGATCTCTGGAAACACTCAGTAATATAAACACGTAACATTCTAGGAGGCAGCATTATATTTTTCATCTTCTACTTCCTACTCGAGGATTTCAGTAAACTTCTGGGCATATGTGAACTTCCCATGTTCTCATGACTGTACCATGGTCTATAGACATAAGTCCTTAAAACGATACATCGTCCACATTCTTTGGTTCAGGTAGTTCTTCTCATGAGTCATCCTTCCTGTTGCCTCCTCTCCTCCCAGTGAGAACCTCACTATCAGTTGCCTAATACAAAACAAATGCCTGTATCAAGTCTTTAAAAGATGTTCCTGGGCAACATCTGCAGTACACCTGACCGATATGTAAAATGCTATAGAGCAACAGCATTTTTACCAAAGTGATATGATCCATCCACAAGAGAGGGAGTTTCTTTTTATATTGTCAGCCACTCTGCCGATATTCCTAGTAATAGTGGGGTCCTTACCTTGGGTAAACCTGAGTCGCAAGAATTTCAAGACTTTAGTTGGCACTGCAGTCTCATTTCTGGTAATAGTTTTCCATCCCAAGTGGCCAGTGCTCTAAGTGGAAATAGACATGATTTGAGCTCATTTTCAAACCTGACAGGTCACTGAAGGCATCCTTCAGTTTAAGCTTGTCTTCAGAGGCCGTATCTGATTGTTTCGTAAATATCAGGGCATCATTGGCTTAAATTGAGGCAATATGTTCCCTGTCCCCTACCTCGGTGGCCCGTCAATGCAGTCTTTTTTCATAGTGATTTTAAGTGGTTCCATTATCAGTGCAACGAAAAGTGACAATAGTTGGCACCCCTGTCTTTTCCCATGGCCTAAGCTCCAAAACTGGAGCTCACTTCATCTGTCTCCTGCATTGCCTTTGACCGAGAGTACCTTAAATTCATTTCATTATGTATGGGCCAAAATTAAAGTTCTACTTTACTAGAACCATATGGTCCCAGATAATTGAGTTAAAGGTTTTATCTGTTAAGGGATGCCAATGCATTGCGCCCCTCAACATTGTCTAAAAAAGGCTGGATGTGCCAGATGGCATAAATAAGCACTCTTGTTTCAATATGGAAGAAGCCTTATTTGTATTGACGTACCAGCAGCAGGACTATTCTTTCAAGTCATGTCTCAAAGGCTTTACTAATGGTTTTTAAATCAGTGTTGATCATAAACAGAGGTCTGCATGTTCTATAGTCAGCAAGGTGTTTTTCCTGTTTTGATATCACTACTGCCACTGCTTCTCTCAGTGAGCCTAGTAAGTAACTAGCCTGCAGCACTTTATTTGCGACCTCTAATAGTTTTTTCAACAGCAATTATGTGACTGACTGACAAAATGTACTCTGTCCTCCATCTGTTTCTGGGCCTTTCCCTCTCTGCATATCAATAAGAGACTTTTCCAGCTCCTCTCTGGTAAGGGACTCCTCAAGATTGTCCTTCATGTCAAGGGGTACTTTTGGCAGTCCAGCTCAGCACATATTTTCCCGAACTCAAGTCGAGTCAAAGCTTCTTGGGCTGTATATAACATCCCATTAATAGCATCCTGTGTGCTTTGAGTTACTCAATTTCATCTGCTGTCTGTAATAAATCAACCTTTTGGGTTTCCTTCTTTATTAAAACATGCCAACATCTTATCACTCATTCCCCTCCCCAGGAAGTCTCCCAAGATACATTCATTTCTAGCACTAGCTCAGTGTTGGGTGGCATTTGTATAACGTCTTTCTCCCAGTTTGACAACTTTGCCTATTGTGTCTCTACTTTGTCTCTGGAGAATAATCCAAAAGTATCCTTGTATACTTCCTATATACTTTATTCCCAAGCAGCCGACAACCAGCTCATGGCTGAGGAAGGAGTAGATGTACAAACAATAGGAAGACCGATTTCCTAACTGCGATTCTCTCCGAGTCTTCCTAATGCATGAAACTCATTGAGCTTCATGTAGGAATACCTTGTGGATAGCAAATCGACCTACCTCATAACTATTAATGAGCTAGGTTGCAGTTTGTGATCCACTAGGACCCACAGCCATCACAGGGATGGTGGCCTGCTGAGGTCAGCAGACCACAATGTCTGTGATTGCTTTTTAATAAAGCAATCTTTTCCGGTGCTCCGTGGGTTTGAATGGTCCCAATCACATTCAGACCTCATCGCACAGTATGCGAACGATGTTCTCTTCTTTATGAAAGACCGGTGGTTCTCGGGACCTCGCATCCTACAAATTCTTAGAGTGTTTACACACTAGCCCTGCTAAATCTGTGCTATTCCCAGTATGCGGCAACCAGGGACGGGGCACTTGGGCGTCACAGCTGTCAGATGCGACAGATGGTTTCAAATATTTGGGCATCTTCATATCACCAAGCCCTAAGCTCTCCTGGGCCAACAATATCAGCTCGCTGCTGGCGAGTCTAACTAATGAAACAGCAATATGGTCCTCCCTTCCACTGTCATTATATGGACAGTCGGCCATCTTCAAGATGGTCTCTTTACCCAGAACTCTCTATAGGCTGCAAACTTCCTGTATAAGATTCCACGATCCTGGTTTGCACAAGTGAATGCTATCCTTAACAAATTAATATGAGGGGACTAGGTTGTCAATTGAGATTGATTTCACATGGTGCACACTATTTTTAAGAGATCAGACGTTCACGCTGATAACGCTAGGATGCGATTAAATTCGCCACTATCACAGAATGCCTGTCACATACAAACCAATATGTTACAGTGATTTGGATCTGAGTGGCACATTGAGGGGATAATCCTCTAAACAGAAGCATGCACAGTATTCGGGCATGCTCACCTGGCGGATTCCACTACACCCCACTGGGGCAGTATGCACGGCAGCACTTCTGCCTGTGATATTTTACATGGTGTTTGTCCCTGTTTCTCTTTTCAGATGGAGTCTGGCAGTTGACACACACTTTTCTTTAAACATTCTTTAAACATTCCACGAGGAGCAGCTACTCTGCCCCCACTTTACTGACAGGATGTCTAGAATCCCAAGGGGACTGAGAATACTGCTAAAACCATCACTATGCAAAAATCCGAAAACATTTACAGATAAATGGTATGCAATCCTGAATAAATGCTCCCTGGACCTTATCCTGTTGATAGTTGAAGAATTGTCTCAAATACTGGAGGAGCTTGAGAATGATTTAACCACAGTAAAAGAAGAATTAGGTAAAATGATGACAACTGAGGAACTCAACAAAATACTAGAGGACACCAAAACACAACTGGCAAAACACACGGAGGAGGTCAATGAAAGAAAACTGCGCAAATAACATCGCGATACCATCGACTATAAGTTAAATGAAGTATATAATTGGGCAGAGGTATATGCCAGAAAAAGACAAAACCGCCCATATACACAACAAACTGATACTTCTTCCTCTGATACAGATGGCACATCAGATGCGTCCGGAAAAAGACCTACTAGAGCAGCACCTACAGCTACTGCAATCACTTCAGCTCAGCCTTTTTTAGGAGAAGGCCCCAGCGAAGGGGACGACCGAGGAGGTCAAGACGAAAATTTAGAACAAGTGAAGGAGAAAGACCCCCCACAGACCAGATATATGATGTCCAAGAAAGACAAGAAGAAGACCAAGACAACCTAGTCATCAATATTTCTGATATCCACCTAAACAGATTACAAATGAAAATTCTGCAAAAAGGTACGTCATTCGTCCCCACTGCCCATACTAACCACCTAGAAGTCAATATAAGCTTTTTTAAACTGATGAGAAAACTCAGATTGCGTCATTTTTTCTCTAACATAGTAGGAGAACAACAGGACCAACAACAAAGTAAGGAGGATTCCCTTAAAGGTCTCACTACCACCAGCACCTACATGGCTCCCATCAGCCATAAAACTTTGGATTTGTTCGAACAACTGGTTAAACAAGACTTAGGTAAGATCAACTATCGCAAAAAAACTAAAAGTAAAAACCTTACCCAGAAAGAACTAGCTATTCTCAAAAACATAGCATCCAATCCAAACATCATTTGTCAGAGAGCGGACAAGGGTGGCGCTCTGGTCATCATGAATAAAGATTACTACATTTCACAAGCTCAAGCTCATCTTAATGATGAGAATACCTACATGGAACTCGATAAAAACCCCACCAAGGAAATACAAGTGGTACTACAAACCATCATCATAGAAGGCATCAATAAAGGATGCGTGGATGACAAGATGAAAAAATATCTGACTATGGATCATCCCAAAACACCAAGGTTTTACCTTACACCAAAAATCCACAAGAACCTCCTACAACCACCTTGTCGCCCCATAGTATCAACCTGTGGCAGCATACAGGAACCTATTGGCAAACTAATTGACAAATACCTCCAACCTTACGTCATCAACATGAACTCTTTCATTAAAGACACTACAGATTTTTTAAATAAGTTGGATAACGTGAAATTGGACTCCAACGAAAAGATACTCATGTGTACCATTGATGTACAAGCACTCTACACCTCTATACCCCACTCATTAGGGATAGAGGCCGTGGAAACTGCCTTACTTCAGATGGAATATGACGAAAATATGAAAATATTTCTACTGGAATTACTCAATTTCACATTGATGCACAGCTTCTTTAAATGGGAGGATAAATGGTTCCTACAAAAGTCTGGCACCGCCATGGGAAATCCAGCAGCCCCAGCATACGCGAACATTTTCATGCACCAGTATGAGAATAAATACATTCTACAAAACCTCCAATGGCAACAAGGGTTACGTCTATATCTGCGATATATAGACGATATTTTTATCTTGTGGAAAGATACAGAAGACCAATTGATCAACAACATCCAACTACTAAACCTGATTGATCCAAGGATTCAATTTACTCATGTAGTACATGAGAAACAAATTAATTACCTGGATGTAACCATCCTTAAAATAGGTGATAAGTTTGAAACTACCCTATACACCAAGAAAACTGATCGAAACAATTTGCTTGCCTACCAAAGTTTCCACCCTACCCCTCTCAAACAACACTTACCATATTCACAATTACTCCGCGTACAAAGGATTGTCTCAGACCCGAAGGAATCCAAGACACAAGCACTAATCATGATTGACAAATTTAAGAAAAGAGGATACCCAAATGAGGTGTTACAGGATGCCTACAAAAGAGCCACAGCCAAGAACAGACAGATGTTACTCTCTTCTCAAAAAAGTGTAAAAACAACTAAAATTACATGCGTGAGTAAATATTCTACTATCACTCCACAATTCAAGAAAATCATCAAAAGACATTGGTGTATGCTCAAAACAGAACTGGACTTCAATAACATCTTCCAGGATGAACCCACATTTGCATTTACCAGAGCTAAAAATCTCGGTGAAATCATAAAGAAACCTACTCTCACAAAACCTTTAATAACCTTTAAAGGCACTATCCCATGCAGAAACTGTAGTAATTGCAACAATATCATGGAGGGTAACACCATCACTCACCCCATGCGGGGCAACAAAATCAAGCTACAGGTTAACGGTACCTGCGACACAAAAAACATTATTTATATGCTAAAATGCCCATGCGGAAAAGCCTATGTGGGACAAACTGAATGTAAACTAAAAACAAGATTAACTGAACACAAAAGTAATATAAGAACAAAAGTGTTTAAATCAGCGGTTGCCAACCATTTCATTGAACAAAATCATCAGATTAACCAGATCAGAGCATGTATATTGGAAATTGTGGAAAAAAAATGAAGAGAGAGATAATAGAAAGACTTTATTGACACGTGAAAATCACTGGATATTCCACTTGCAAACCCTGCGTCCTCAGGGGATAAATGAAAGAACTGAATTTAGTTGTTATTTATAAATCTGTTATTTATAAATCTATTAATATTCTGTCATGATTATGTTAATTGTACATTATGATACACTGTTTCCGTGGTATAATATATTGTAACTATCATCATTGCCATTAAGTGCTAGTATTGCTTAGCATGAAACACACATATAGACACTGGCCCTTTAACTGATACATGCGCGACTTCAAAACATCGTAGTACAGCCCACACGCGTCACACGCCAACTTGCATCGCGCTGAGAACGTTCTGCTTACAGCGCTGATAGAATTCAGTCTCCTGCATATTCGGTAAGAAGGAATTACGTTTAAATGCTTGTAACCCACCCGAAGCAGCTTGCACTCATTTAATATCGGAACCGCGAACATTCGCTTTAAGCGCTTACAAACATTTGTCGGCTAATGTGCCACGCCACTTAACCTGTCTGTAAGTTGAAATAGTAATGTTACCACGTTACATTTAATGCTTGCAGCCCACTCGAGGCAACTTGAACCTTTTTAACATTAGAACTGCTAACATTGGTTTAAAGCGTCAACGAATGCTTGTCAGTTAACGCGCTGCGCTAGCCAATCTGACTGCGAGATTAATTTATAATGTTACTAGGCTCCAGTTAACAGCAGAAAAAACACGCATGCATTTGGTTTTAACATCGGAAAATAACCCGCACGCGTAAATGTAAATGGCTACTTCAATTGTCGAACGTAGCATAGTATGTATATCACGTGATGGTGCCAGATAATATGTGACAAAGATTTAGTGAGTTAAACATTGTTTGTTTTTGAAGAATTATTAGTGATAGATACCACTCTTTGTTTCATAGATTTCCCAGATGAAGGCCAGCAGGCCGAAATGCATTGGAATAGGAATATAAGGATTGTTGGGAACATATGGATTGTTGTAAAAGGAATTGAATACCAAGTATAAACTATTGAATACTTCCATGAATATATTTTCATAAGTATGAATAAAATACTGCAATGAAGAGCAATTTCAAGTTTGGAAAACTTTATTGATCAAAATTTGCTGGTGAATCCAGCACACCAAAAATCAGTGCCCTTTGTGACACTAGCACTGATCAGCGCTAGTGCTTTCCTCAGTTCATAGCACATACTCCAAAGCAGGGAGTAAACGAAGGAGCACGATTTACGCCTTTAACCTAAAGATTACCTTGGAGCTGTGCACGACTATCATCTAAATCGCTGTATATAACATCCCATTAATAGCATCCTGTGTGCTTTGAGTTACTCAATTTCATCTGCTGTCTGTAATAAATCAACCTTTTGGGTTTCCTTCTTTATTAAAACATGCCAACATCTTATCACTCATTCCCCTCCCCAGGAAGTCTCCCAAGATACATTCATTTCTAGCACTAGCTCAGTGTTGGGTGGCATTTGTATAACGTCTTTCTCCCAGTTTGACAACTTTGCCTATTGTGTCTCTACTTTGTCTCTGGAGAATAACCCAAAAGTATCCTTGTATACTTCCTATATACTTTATTCCCAAGCAGCCGACAACCAGCTCATGGCTGAGGAAGGAGTAGATGTACAAACAATAGGAAGACCGATTTCCTAACTGCGATTCTCTCCGAGTCTTCCTAATGCATGAAACTCATTGAGCTTCATGTAGGAATACCTTGTGGATAGCAAATCGACCTACCTCATAACTATTAATGAGCTAGGTTGCAGTTTGTGATCCACTAGGACCCACAGCCATCACAGGGATGGTGGCCTGCTGAGGTCAGCAGACCACAATGTCTGTGATTGCTTTTTAATAAAGCAATCTTTTCCGGTGCTCCGTGGGTTTGAATGGTCCCAATCACATTCAGACCTCATCGCACAGTATGCGAACGATGTTCTCTTCTTTATGAAAGACCGGTGGTTCTCGGGACCTCGCATCCTACAAATTCTTAGAGTGTTTACACACTAGCCCTGCTAAATCTGTGCTATTCCCAGTATGCGGCAACCAGGGACGGGGCACTTGGGCGTCACAGCTGTCAGATGCGACAGATGGTTTCAAATATTTGGGCATCTTCATATCACCAAGCCCTAAGCTCTCCTGGGCCAACAATATCAGCTCGCTGCTGGCGAGTCTAACTAATGAAACAACAATATGGTCCTCCCTTCCACTGTCATTATATGGACAGTCGGCCATCTTCAAGATGGTCTCTTTACCCAGAACTCTCTATAGGCTGCAAACTTCCTGTATAAGATTCCACGATCCTGGTTTGCACAAGTGAATGCTATCCTTAACAAATTAATATGAGGGGACTAGGTTGTCAATTGAGATTGATTTCACATGGTGCACACTATTTTTAAGAGATCAGACGTTCACGCTGATAACGCTAGGATGCGATTAAATTCGCCACTATCACAGAATGCCTGTCACATACAAACCAATATGTTACAGTGATTTGGATCTGAGTGGCACATTGAGGGGATAATCCTCTAAACAGAAGCATGCACAGTATTCGGGCATGCTCACCTGGCGGATTCCACTACACCCCACTGGGGCAGTATGCACGGCAGCACTTCTGCCTGTGATATTTTACATGGTGTTTGTCCCTGTTTCTCTTTTCAGATGGAGTCTGGCAGTTGACACACACTTTTCTTTAAACATTCCAAAAGGAGCAGCTACTCTGCCCCCACTTTACTGACAGGATGGGGACTTCCCACCCTGGTCATATCACTCACATAGGGGGGTCAACCTTGCCCTGAAGAAAGTCCAGGACCTTTATGGCCACCACGGACTGAAACATGTCGGCACTAGGGTCTTAGGACCATAACACTCCAACAAAGACTCATTTTTAAATATTTTAATTACCCAGACAGACCCAAGAATAAAGGGAAACCGGGGATCTGCCTGAGGTATTTTATTTAAAACCCCCTTGTCTCCTGTGTATCAAAAGAGCTCCCAACACTGTGGTTGAGCCCACCCTGACTTTTAGGGGTCGGGGTGACCCGATGATGAAGCATGACACCACTGGGGTGTGTGAGGATAATTAAAAGAAAAATAGTTTTTTCCCCACATTCATGGTTGGGTTAGGTACAACCTTTCACTAGAGAGTTCCCATCTTCTTCCTTTTTTCCCCTCATTTTCTTTGGCCCCCACCTTCGGGTACATCTAGTTTACTAGCACCATCGACCACTGTGTGGTCCATTGGAGTATTATTTTTTGTGAATATTATATTTTGTAGGGAGGATATACTCTGGTTATTGTTACCTCTCATACCCTCTAGGTGCCTGGATCATTCCCAGCACCTTCCTGTGTTGATAATAAGGGACTAGGTTGTCTTCAAGCATTGATCACTTCTTAATATCAAGGAATAGCAGGCCTTTCGTTGATGGATGTTTTATACAGCATAGCCTGCTTAGTGATCATCAACCTCTCTTGCTAATGTTGAACTCCGGTTTATATCATACTGTAAAGGCACATGTCTCTGCAGCTGAGATTAGAACACAAGGGGAAAATGGGATTTCTATTAAGTGGACAGGGTCAATCCTATAACATTTATGGAAAACATAGTTGTAAAAAACAACCACAACATAAAAGTCTGCTTGGACGAACTCTCTAGTAATACTGATACTGTTATGGCTTTTCAAAAATTTTCCGTAGATATTAATAAAAACCTGAAATTTAAAAATAATAAAAATAATAGGGATTTTTGCCCATGATGGTTTAACCAACAATGTTCTAAACTAAGTAGACATCTTACGGAAGCTCTAAAAGTCAAACCTAGGAATGGGGAAAAAATTAGTACCCTTCGGAAATGTTATAAACAAGCCCTAAACGCAAGAAAAACTGAAATTAGAGCAATAGCATGGGACAATCTGATCCAAGCAGCTGAGACTAAGAACTCCACCCTATTTTGGAAAAATATAGATTAACCCCTGTTTAAAGATACTTCATCCGCTAGGGTTGATACAATAGTGATGCCAGAAGACTGGCTAATAGACTTTGAAAATATTTTTAATCCCACTAAACAAATCACCAAAACGGATGAAAGCTGTAATGTTATCCTATTAAAAATTAGTAAGATAGAATTGATCACTGTAGATGAGATTAAAATTGCCTTACATAACAGTGCAAGTAGGAAGGCTACTGGTCCGGATGGGGTCCCCATAGATATTTTTAAACATGATGTAGATTTTTGAGCTCCAATTTTAGGTAATCTTTTTAATGCAATTACTGATGGGGTGCTCCCTGCATCATGGGCCGAAAGTGTGATTGTCCCTATTTTTAAAAAAGGCAACAGGGCTAGCGCAAAATGTTACCGCCCGATTTCCCTTCTCGATTCCACTTTTAAACTTATGGTCAAAATTCTGTTAGCCAGATTAGAAGGCTGGGTTAAAGACAAAAACATCCTAACCATAGCCCAGTATGGTTTTCGAAGGGGAATCGGAACGGTCGAGCAGTGCGTTAATCTCAAATTGCTTATAGGGAAATATGCCCTTGCCAAAGAGGGTCTACTCCATCTCTGCTTTGTTGAATTCTCTAGCGGGTTTGATTTAGTAAACCATACTAAGCTATGGCAAACGCTGGAAGGGATGGGTGCCCCACATGATATTATTAGTCTTTTATCACAGATATATGTTCACTTAACATCAAAGATATGATATGGCCAGAATGGGGAATGCACTACGCACTTTAAAGTAACCCGAGGGATTAGACACGGCTGCGTCCTTGCTCCACTTTTATTTTCACTATATATCAGTGGTATTGATTTTTTTATTGCAGAGTTTGAACGTTGATGCTCCTATCGTTGGCAAGTGCGTAACCCCAGTTTTATTATATGCTGACGATGCAGTCCTGATTTCTAGGACTGCAAATGGCCTTCAACTCCTGATAGATCATTTTACAAAGTTTATGACCCATAAAGATCTATCGATAAATTTGACTAAGACTTTAGTCATGACGTGTTGGAAAAGGAAAACTTAAAGTAGAACCCACCACGTTGACAGAGTACCCATTGAAAGTAACCCTGGGCGTAGTTTGCGTAGTAGAGCTACGTGTAGCTACGCGAAGTGCACTACTCACGCTACGGGTAGCTACGCAAACTGTGTAGTGCGGTAGGGAAATGCTGTTCGCACTGATTGCACAGTGCCGGATGCTTGCCTGCACTGTGCCATCATTGCAAACGGCATCTTGCACAGTGCAAGCGGTCGTTTTCTGCCGCTTGAGTAGATTTGTACTTGAGCGGCAGCTTTCTTAACGCGGACTGGTAGTTTCTCATCGCGCGCGGTCACGAGCATACCCGACCAATTGCAATGAGAAACCTGACCTCCCCGTGCTGGGAATCTCGCCGGGCGGTTTATTTTCCACACTCACGAACGGCAACTTGATGTTGATGATCGCGAACGAGGAAAAAGTCTCGCCGGGATGTTGATTTTGCTCGCTCGCGGTCGCCAACTTGACGTTTAGGACCGCGAGCAAGCAAAAAATGCCCGCTACGCTAGCGTAGTACTACACCCAGGGTTAAATGAAAGGACATCTACTTTTTCTTATCTGGGGTTACTCTTTTACTGTAAAGGTATGTGGAGCTCACATATCAACTCTTGCAAATTGGAATTTTTAAGGACAAGCGAGGCTATCTTTAGATTCTCCCAAAAAATAGGCAATAAGCCAGTACGAGAAATTTTTGTGGAGCACTATGGGGAATGGCAGACACTTCCCCATTACAAATATTGGAAAATACATTTTTAAGAAGGGTGCTATCAGTTCCAAACTCCATGGCTACCTTTATTGTCCATAGGGAGACAGATGTACCATATGATAGTGACTTGATTAGCATGTCTGCCCTTGTATTGTGGTATCGTATTTGGATAAAGGATGAAACGAACTTAACTAAGGAGATAATACGAGATTGCCTCACACTTGACCATCTAAGGAAAATACCATGGTTACAACAATTCATAGTCTTTTAATTGAGTGTAATGTGGCAACTGATTTTAAGGACCCCGTGAGTATTCAGACCTATAGCAAGGGGGAGTTAAAAAGGAGACTTTTTAAATATAGGGAAAAAATGAGGGAAGTTGTGACGAGTACGAAACCATATGTAAGATCGTACTGTGAAGGGCCATTTTCAACGGGTACTCAGCCATATGTTTATTTTTTATCAGAAATGTTCAACTAAGGCTGAGCAAGCTCCATTACCAGATAGCATTCCCCAAGATGGGTAGGTGGAGCGCAAATTTACCTAAGTGCCCGTGTGATGGTAAATCCCCCCAAAGCACTTTGCACTTTCTACTGTTTTGCAATTTTTAAAGGGATATTAGGAAATCAATTTTACGCCCACTTTTTATTGCTAACAGATTGTACTCCTATGAAACCACTTTTTATCAAATTCATAATTTGGAAAATGTTTTGATGTGTAATGCGGTTATTGCTTTTACTCAATTGGCCATCAAGCGAAGGAAGGAACTAATATATCTGGAATCTTTGAATTTTGAAATAGAATATATTGTATATTTTAATATTCGGAAATCTGGTCCTTTTTAAATAAGTAAATCACTGTATGCACTTTAATTTCTATTGCGCCATGCGATGATCTGTACAACTGATCAATATGGTGTATTTACATTAACGTGGGAATGTGTCCTAAGCAAACTAATTAGGGTGAAAATGTTCAAAGGAGAATGTATTATTGGGAAATTAATCATGTTTATTGTAAAATTTATAATGTATTGACTTCTTTTTTCCGTAGAATGCTTTTATGGATATAATTTTTCATATACCGAATAAAGCTTGTTTTGACTTTGGCTATCCTTAATAAATTTCTCTGGAACGGTGGTGCGATCAGGGTAGCACTACACACCTGCACACAGTCCACGTACTGTGGGGGAATTGCAGCAGTGGACGTCTATGCTTATTATGTAGCCTCTCATGTCTTGATAATAAATGAATGGTGGTACAACTCCCCAACTGACCCGGCTTTGGCACTCGAGCACGATGCAATGGAAAAGACCCCCCTTCTTCAGCTCCTCTATAGCTCCAACACACTGGAGTCGCTGCCCTCAGCAAGTAAAGTGGTAATACAGCTTTGGCCATATACGGTCAGACAGATGGGGTGGTGCGAGACACTGACCCAAACAACTCCCCTGTGGAATGTAAAAAAAAATGTATGTGTATGTGTTCTTGTAAAGCGCACTGCTGCCCTGAGGCGTCGTGGCGCTGTAGACCGCTGGGGAACCCGTCCTGGCTATCCCTGTGAGATGGTCCCTCCTGGGTATCTCCAAGGTGAAACCAGGCATCCCCGGCGAATGTGGGGGGCCGTTGTGGAGATGAGGCAAGCTAATGCCCAGAGTTGCCGAGTGTGATCCCTGGTTAGAGTAGGCACCGAGGCAAGAATTATCGAGTCCGCTGGCCCTGGTCCACGACCCTGCCGCGTCGGGAATTGAACCCTGGTCCCCGGCCGTCCTCTGCTTCCGGGTCTGCTGCCTCTAACCAGTGAGCCACACCACTCCACTCCATGGCACATACCTCCGTCCAGTGGCAGCCTTACAGGGTTTCCGTGGGTGGGAGTTGGTGGGAATCTCGACCCTGGGAGATGTAATGAGGGGTACTACATTGAAATCATTCCAACAGCTCCAAGTAGATTTTCAATTACATAAGACCCAGTTCTATAAATACCTTCAATTCCGCCATGCTTTGACCCCCCCCTGATCCAGGCCCTAGACTCCTTACCGGAAATCCATCCTCTTGAAGGGCGCCTCTTAATGGGTGATCTGTGCCTACATAAAATCAGACAAACCTTTCAAACACTGACAACTCACACCCAGACCACACTCGACAAGACCAGATGCGTGTGGCAGGAGGACATACCCGACCTAACTGACGACGACTGGGCGGAGGCCATTGCCAGCCCTCGGAGTGCGGCACTTTCCACATGGTATGGTCTTATACAATTCAAGTATCTACACCGCGCATAATATACCTGAACTAGACTCTGGAAGATGGGCGCTATCCAATCCCCTACATGCTTGCGATGTGAAAGGGAAGAAGGGACATTGTTCCATACAGTTTGGGGCTGCTACGCGTTGCAACCATTCTGGCGCAGGGTATCCTCTTGCCTCTGTAATGTACTATCATGGGAACTCCCATATGACCCACGACTCTTTCTTTTGCATAGTACAGACGAGGCAGGGGGCAATAAATACAAACGGCATTTACTCTTTTTGGCCCTCACTATCACCAAATGCGATATTGCACAGTTATGGAAAGGGATTTCCCCCCCCGACTTTAGGAAAGTGGAAGGAAGAGCTGGATAAATTTATGGGTGCGGAATTTACAATAGTTTTGGCACGTGGTTGCCCCCGAAAACACTGAAAATCTGGGCTCGCTGGGCAACGTATCGTTGGATCGAGCTCCCCCGTACCATCTCTGGACCCCCAACTGAAATCACTATATAAGTACATTCAACTGGCCCTATTCATTCCACATTATGTGTTGTGTGTCATTTTGTGAACGTATCACGGGTATAATTACTTGAGTCTGGAGCTGTCTGCATAATGTTTTCGTTGTGCTTCCCTGCATGTTCGTAGGTATTGCAAATGTTTTGAAATGATGGTATTTCAGTCTAATTTGCTTTCTTACAGGTACTTGTAGGGCTACTGCCCAAATTCCCCCTGGAATAACCAAATAAAATTTGTTTTTAAAAAATAAAGCAAGCTTTTCATTTTTTATAAATGCAGCCCGTTTTCTTCAAAGAAAAATGGGATGCATTTAAAAAGAAAAAAAAGCAACCTGATGTTTCATTTTTAAGCGTAAGCAGTGGTCCATGGGACTGCTCTTAAAAAATATTAATATTTACATTCTCAAAGTGGTAGGGGTCCCTAATGGACCCCTTCCTCTTTGCGAATGAGTTACCACTACCAGTTTTAAACTGGTAATAAAGTATCACCTTTTTGTGATCAGAATTAGGTCACAAAACATTAATACATACCATATCGATTCAGTATTTGGGGGGAACGGCCTAAACAGTCCCCTTTCAAATACCGAATTGCAAATACAAAATGCGAATTGGTATCAAGTCACTGAATCACATTTTGCATTTTGTGCTTTTGAATAAGCATTTTTTCTGGTCCCCAAGCTCCCGATTGTAATAATCGGGCCATTTGTGACTGGAAAAATGCTTTTCACATCAGACTTCTTATCCATTAGTCCTTTAGACCTTAGTATCAACGAATTCCTTAAATATTCTGTAATTATACATTTTATCACAAATAGCAAGTTAAACTCTATGGGGCAGATTTATGTTCGACTTGCGCCTCATTTACGCCGCCGTTGCGTCACTTTTGTGACGCAGCAGCGGAGCAAATCCTGCGCCATCGTGCGGGGTATTTACAACGTGACGCATCTGGGAGATGCGTCACGTTGTAAAGCCCTGCGCCAGAAGTAGGCGTTCCAGGGCAGGTGGGGGCGTTCCGGCGCAGGAACGCCTCCTAAAAGTGGCTGAGTGAAATCTACAAGATTTCACTCAGTCACTTTTTGGCCCATGCTGCGTCAAAACCCTGCGCCTGCTTGAAGCAGGCGTAAGGATTGACGCAGCATTCACAAGATAGGGCCCCACAGAGCATTGCTGGAGCTGCGTCGCGCTTGCGACGCAACTCCAGCAATGCGCCACTTTTACGGCACAGATGCGTCACGCATCTGTGCCGTTTTTGCCCCATGGTGCGCCGCATTATAAATGCGGCGCATCCATGGTGGCGGAGCTGTGGCGCATAATAACTGGCGCATCCCTGCTGATATGCACGGATGCGTCAGTTATTATAAATATGCCCCCGAGTCTAAAATATACTTCCTTACTTCACACCAACTATCTCTGTCCATCCTGATTACTAACACGAATTATGTAACAACTAACTCAAACACCAACCCTTTCCCCACAGAATAATATAATTACTTAATTTCTGAATATAACATGTATACTTGTAAACAAAATATTATAATACCAAAATATGCATGTACCTCTACCTAAATACTCTGTGGAGCAGATTTACAAGCCCCTTGCGCCACTTTCCCGTCACTTTTAACATGGGAAAAGTTACGCAAAAGTGGCGCAGGGGGCTTGTAAATCTGCCCCTTTGTTTTCATTGTACTTTCGCCTCATAATTATGGCCACTGGATTTTTTGGTGTTCTTCCTATAAATGCTATTTGGCATGCCTTTTTCCGTTTTTAAAAGAAAAGGGAAGATTGCTATGAATCAAGACAAGAAGGTGCGGTTGCAACACGTGACTTTTAAAATGTGGCGCTTTACAGCGCAAGCAAAGGAGTATGTAAGGATTTGTAAAGCACACATTGTTCCTTATTACCAGTGGTCCCTAAACTCCTGTTACCACATATCATAATTATAACACAGTCAATTATGTACACATCAATGTTTGTTTTTATCGTGTGCCATAACTATAGCACATAAAACTAGGACACTC
The DNA here is from genome assembly GCF_964204655.1 of Triturus cristatus. Lineage (NCBI taxonomy): Eukaryota > Metazoa > Chordata > Amphibia > Caudata > Salamandridae > Triturus > Triturus cristatus. The sequence goes on from NC_140587.1 coordinate 915,665,660, forward strand.
GTAATGAGGCCCTAAATCTGCTCACCTCCATATTGTACCAAGGACACCCACAGCTACAGTGCAAAGAAATATGACTTGGGGTTAAATATTCTGATAAAAAGCCATTATAAATCCGCCTACTTAGTACATATTCCTCCCAGCACTGTAATGGGCCTCACAGCGCCTCCGAGAGACTCAATAAACATATCTGCAGACCTTTCAGCTCCAACAACTGCCTCACGCAAACTCATAATATCATGTAATTGAACATCTGTATGTCGCAGTTATCGATCTGTGTCAGGGCCAGAAGCCAATACAAAACAACCCGCCTCTGCTGTGCGCATTCTCACTTAGCAAAGCGATTTTTTTCACTTAAAAAACCATAGGTTTCACACATGTTATAGTTAGCTGGACATTTCACTCATAAAAAAACAATGAAATTCCCCCGTTATAGTTACTGCAGGCAACTATAACTCACGCGACCGCAATCCTCTGCTGATGACGTCAGATATTACATCACTGTATTTAGACACTTATTTACCCATGTCTTCTTCCATTAATCTTTAGCTATACATATAATTGTTCAGAAAGACACATATGTCATCAGTGATGTAATATCTGACGTCATCAGCAGAGGATTGCGGTCGCGTGAGTTATAGTTGCCTGCAGTAACTATAACGGGGGAATTTCATTGGTTTTTTATGAGTGAAATGTCCAGCTAACTATAACATGTGTGAAACCTATGTTTTTTTAAGTGAATTTGCAAGGTTTTTTAAATGCTAATTCCTAACTATAACGTGTGTGAAACCTATGGTTTTTTCAGTGAATTTGTACGGTTTTTTAAATGCTAATTTATTTATGTATTATTTTTTTTATATATTTTTTTTACAATAAACTACATATTAAAAATTATTATATATTTTTTTTTGGGTTTTCACCCTGCAAATTTAAAAAAAAAAAAAAAAAAAAATATTTTTTGGGGGAGGTTTTTCAGGGTGCGCGCACTGTGCGCGCACCCCCGCGATGTAAAATTTTTTTTTGCCTTCGGGGTCCTTCAGGGACCCCCTGACAAAGGCTAGGGGGTCAGGAACTCTCTACCCTGCCCCCTTTTCACGTTCGCCACCTTCCTTTTTCACTCTCGCACTGAAAACAAACAAAATGGTGGCCGACACTTCCTGATTTCGACCGATTCGAACGTTGACTAACATGTAACCACCAATCAGAATTACGCTCGCGCACGTTAGTGTGCTCGCACGGTGCTCGCACGGTGCGCGCACCCTCCGAGCGTATAGATATATATATGCTTTTAAATGCTATTTTCTCTGGAAATACTGAACAGATTTACACCACACCTGCAAAAGGCACTTCCTTGACCTTATGGCTACCTCTCTGCCAAATTTCAAGTAATTCTGTTCAGCCGTTCGGGCTGTAGCTGCGACTAAAGGTCCTATGGAAAAATGCATGGGGAAAACGCGTTTTGGGACCCCCCTTTTTTCTCGGCCCCCGCTTGACGAATCACCCCGAGACTTTCAGGGTAGGAGCTGAACGGAGCGCCCCATTAGTTTTGAAAATTTCGCGAGGATTCGTCAACCGGCGCCAAAGTTATTCAAAATAGAATTTTGAGATTTCCTATGGAAACACGGTCCTAACTATAACTATCTACTGGCGACCGCCAGTAGATAATATATATATATATATATATATATATATATATATATATATATATATATATATATTTATTTTTTTCTTTTTTTCTGTGGCAGGGTATGTACAATTGTATCGCAATAAGAAATGTGATGTCATGCAGATCAGTTGTACTATGCACAGCAACACAAAACTGTCTTGCTGGTTAGATAAAATAATTTCTAGCTGATGTTGTTTTGTGTTATATATATATTTTAATGTATGGTTGCTTATTGGCATGTTTCTTTTATGGGGTAATCTTTGCCGAATAAAGATGACTGGGGTAACTGACTGAGATGAGGTAATCTGCCTCTACAGATAGGATTCTAAACAAAAGTTCAGATAACATAATCATTTAAGACGTCTTGAGAAGAATAGAAATAGGAAACCATGAAAGTATATTAAAGTATTATAGTGCATTACAGAAGGCAAAAAATAGTCTAAAAATCAATTGAATACGTAATAATCTGTTAACAGGGAAGTTGCATAAACTCAGTTCAGAAGTCAATTGTCAATAATAAAAGCAGCATGAGATATAAAGTCTCTCTCAAGCAGAATCATAGGTCATTCTACATCAAATATAATGCAGCAAATCAATGTAAGTCTGCTCTCTAAGAGGTTTGAGACCAAAGTCTGTAAACCAAAAGTCTGTCTCACCTCCTGTTTCAAGATCATCTTATACAAAAATTCACAGTGTAAATTGCACGGTCTGCCTGAGGTTAGTAAAAATGTAACATGGACTGGTGACTCACAATATAGAACTAATACAGCATGATCTAATACCAACCTCTAACATGCACCATCCTAGCAAAACCCCTTAAATGAATAATAAAGTGTTCCTCTCTGACCTAAAGTCATCAGATGTGATGTTTCTCTAAACGATAACAGACTCATGGAATGAATGGCCGGTCTGATTTTGGGCAGGAAAAGGCCTTGAAGTGATGCATTTATAATATAGCTTCCTCAGAAGTTTACCAAGAGCAGCATGTCAACACAATACATTAGTGCACGTTTTGCTACGTTGGTGTCAGTGAGAAATGAAACATTGGCTGAAAATATATCCATGTTTAAAATCCAAAATGGAGTCTAGGCCTAATTTAGCTAATAGTGGAGAAGCTACTGTCTATGTTTTTGGAGGCACAGGGGGTTGAGACCTTGAGTCCTACTATGCATGAGTGTATCATTTCTCTCATGCTGAAGCTGGGGGCCACCCCGGAGTACCCTTCCTCATACCGCCCTCTTACTATGATCATTTCTCATGTCAAGGTTCTATGTAAGATATTGCCAAGACTCTTGCAGGGGGTGGTGCATGAGTTGGTTCACGAAGACCAATGCGGGTTTATGCCTGCTTGTAGCACGGCCCACAATTTCCCGCGGTTGACACACTTAGTGCACGAGACCCCCAGAGTGGACCGAGACATGGCGCTTGTATCGATTGACCTAGAGAAGGCCTTTGATACTGTCAACTGGAGCTATCTCGTGGCGGTTCTGCGGGGGATGGGCTTTGACCCGGTGTTTTGGGGCTGGGTGCAATTGCTGTATACCAACCCCACGGCTCAGATCGTATAAAATGTATAATGGGTGTTATTGATACTTATGGAGTCAGATTTTATTTAGTTTGATAAAAATTGAAGCAACCACCAGACCACTAGTAATAAGCCATGCGTTTTGAAAATGAGTGTTCAACCCATTGAACCATCCAGCTGGGATGAAACCTAGAGATAGCCAAATAATAGGAAATATACACTCTTAGATTCCCTAAATACTCCCACACCACTCAGTCAGTAGATCACCATAGGCCCACCCATGGTCAATAGACAAACCACTCAAGCACATACACACCCTTTATTTGGGATAGACTGGTCGCATATGCAAAAAAAGGTTTGGCAGGAAGTGGACCTACCCCCTTCCGCTTCTCTGGAGCACCCTTGATTGGACAACCAACAACCAACACAGGCCAACCGAGCGCACCCACACAAGAACGGAGGGGCGTCTCAAGACCCAACTCCTTTTATAGTACGCACTCAATGCACAAGCAACAGCCTGCCTCCATGATTCCAGCAGCCAAGAGGCCAAGGGAGTGACCAATACTGGTCTGTGCAAAACGCAGCAGAGACCAACCAGTGAAGTGAGCATTCAGAGATGTTTCATCATCAGGGTATGTTACATTTGCAGGGTGTGGTGAACACATTTTGATAATTCTTTTTTATTTTTAGGGAATGTTTTCTTCTTTATGAGCATACAGCTCGTTATTCGCAAACTGACAAATAGATCTTTCTAAGATGTTCAGCCTTATAACAAAACCTACATTTTCAGTTTGAAATGTATGTCCATTTATTTACATTTTTTCACATTACACGGTAAGATGTGCATAGAGAATTTCAGAAGGCAGAAGATAAGGTACATAAGTGTCTCCTATTCACTGTACAGAATCATTTTACGGTTATCCTAATTTATGTTTCAGGTACATGACCTTATGTCATGCTGCCACACCTCGTCTGTGGCAAGATGGATTTGATTTCACAACATTGTTTTCAACATTAACGAATAAAATGTCACCCCAACATTGTCAGTTGCAGAGTTGGACCAAAATAACCCTACTTTCCACACACCTGAAGCAATACGAGAATAAAGAACGTAACCTCCCAGGTCAGTCCCACTTGTGTGTTCACCTACTCACATTCTATTTTAGTTTCTTTATTTTGTTCCTGAGATAGCACGATCAATCCTTGTGCGGGGGCGACACAGCACTTTTCAACCATGTGGAAATGTACGTGATACAGCACAGAAGGTTATGCGATGTCTTTACATTTTTAGGTTCATAACCCTCTACCAGAAGCTAGGGGGCAAGTAACAGGTAAATTGGGCTGCTAGGTTTGGTAACAGAAAATGCATCTTTAAATATCCTGCTTCCAAAATAACAGAGCAAAAATATTAATGGCCAAACTATCAGCAAAATAACTATATCGAAAAGTGTAATTTTACTATACTCATGTCCACATATGTAGTTAGTCGAAATATATATCTTCAAGGCACGCAGTTGTCGAGTGAAGAAAAAGAAATGTATACTTATCTGTATATTACTTCGTCAATATTTTGGCAGTGGTATTGTTGCTACGATATTTTGGTGGCATGGTATTAAAAGTTTGATATATTGGCATGCAAGCGAGTTTCTGTATATAGAATCAGAGGGTGTGCAAAAAGATCAAATAAAAACAAATTTATATGAGGGACCTCCATGCCACAGCAATCTGCCATTTGGTTACTAATAGAGCCAGTTCAACAAACCTGGCTGCTAGCTTTCCATTTGAAGGTGTGGATCTAAGTCCTAGAATGTAATTTTTGAGTGTTAATAGCTCAATTATTCCACTGAGCTCAGATAATTTATCAATGACCTCTATCCAATATCCACTGAGGGTACTGCAGTCCCAAAACATGTGCACTATATCCACTTATATGTGGCAGCAACATGGGCATTTAGCTGTGGATTCCGAATTAATTATGTGTGGTATGTGAGGGGGAAGATATGCCCTCTGTGCTATCGTATATTGGATGAATGTAAAAATTGCATTTCTAGGTGAATTGTCTGGACCAGTCTAGCCTCCATCTTTCCCATAGAGTATAAAAGCTAGTTTTAGTTTGACCCGCTTTAGTATAGTATAGTGTTGGGGTGGCATTCCGACCTCTACCATGCGTCAGCATCATTTGCAATGTTCTATGCATGTCTGGCTCAGTGGCACTACATTTTCAAACAATTTTAACAGCACATGAAACTGCACCACAAGCCAGAAACTGACCTGCCAGTAGGTGTAGTTCATCAAAGACAGAAAGAGTGTGCTGAGCAAACAAGTTTCTGAGATTGGTTATTCCAGCCTTTGACCAAGTTCCTGCATTAGTCTGAATACTAATTTAATTTTCTTATATTCCAAATAGAACCACAATGGTTTTCATGGGCGTAGGCTACTGCTATCTTGGATACATGTTTTCTCCATCAGTAATTTGTCACTACTAGTAGCCTGGAGTGATCCTGCTTCGCAGTACTGCAGTTCAACACCCCATCACCAATTTCCTGCCCCTGTTCACTCCTCCTATATATTTAGGCTCTTCTGCTTGCTTGTCTGCTTTCTATCTAGTCCCATTGCAACTGTGAAGCTATTTAGTAATTCTTCCAATCTAGAGCATAAAGATCACTCTCAGTAACAGGAGGCTGTAGCTTTTTCAGTGTTATTTACACCTACCTCCAAGCCAATTCCATTAATTGCATGTTCTATATACTTGGATGCTATCACTGGTACGTTTTCAACGAAATATGGTGTTCCAGGTGATAGGATCACCTTTGCGAGTGCTATTCTGACCATAGCAGACAGTGACAGCTTATTCTGAACTGTGCAGTGGCATTAGCTGTACCAATAGACTTGCATAAATTCCCCTCTACAGTGCCGCATCTTCAAGAAAAACCTGGATCTCTAGATACTTAAATGTCCTTTCGGATCACTACAATGCTAGTGTAAGTAGCTTCTTCAGTTGCTTCTCACTATGGGGTGGGAACAGGTAGGACTTATCTCTGTTGAATTTAAGACCAGACGTCATACCAAAACAGACTAACTGTTTGAGGAAGGGATCTTAGTCATCACTTTGGTTTGTAAGGTATAACAAGACATCATCCATGTGTAATAAAGTGATGTGTGAGTGTGAGGCCAAACAGTGAGCTACTTCTTGCTATTTCTTCACTCCTGATCGTAGCTGTCAACGGGCTTAACAGCTACTGCAAGTAGCATGGGTGACAGTGGACATCTCCACCATGTATCCCTGTGCATCTCACATGCTTCTGAGATAGTTTTACAATTGCGAACTCTAGCCATCGGTACATTGCAAAGCAGCTTTCTCCAGGATAGGATTTCACTCTAAAGCCCATTGCCTCCTGCACATGGAACAAGTATTCCCACCCAAGGTTTTAACAGCTTCCTTCATGTCCTTGGAGACTGCTGCTGGTTGGGGGCCTAATCAGGAGTTGGTTATTTAATAAATGGAATTGCATTCTGATGTTCGGTGAGGTGTTTCTGCCAGTCACAGAGCTGGATTGATCCGGATGAACCAGACCTGAGAGGACTTCAGATAATCTCATCTGTAAAAACCTTTCTTGTGGGGTTCAACAGGGTCTGAGCACAAGACCGCCGTTTTAGTTACACATTTAAAAGTGACATCTATTTCCACGATTACTTTTAACATGCTTCGAACATACATGATAGCATACTTGGAAATCTTTCTGCAGGCAGCACATTTCTTCTTAGGCACATTATCAAGACAAACAAACGCATCGGTGTTGCACCTCTGACACAGTGCGATTGCAACAATGGTATTATTATATAAACAACCTCTGAGCTTTAGCAGAGGAGCACTTCCATAGATTATCCTGGAGGCTGTGACCAAGATGATGCCCTGCTGATTATAGCTCTTATCCTGCTGACTGTGGCCTGCTCTACACCAGACTGGTTGCCTGATACATCACACACAGGTATGGGAGTTTTAGCTGTCCCAGGAGATCTGGCAGATGGTACTCTCACTATGCTCTCGATAGTGTAGGTAGAATTAGGGTAGCAGTATTCATATATTAACAAATTTGTATATTTATTATCATATAATCACGCAATTATTGTAATGACGGTTTAATTGTTCATCTTCTTTGCCATTCTTGTAATGCTGGTAACAATACTTTGTTTCATCCTGCTAATAACAAGAGTTATAGAATTACACTTGGGGAGGACAGAATGAGTACACTACAGTGAGACAAAATTAGAGGGAAGCCAGAGCAGAAGGAGAAACAGAGAGCAAGGGAGAGAGCAGAGAAAGAAGGGAGAAAAAGTGCACTCATTGTAAAGAAGGGAAAGCAGATAGGAATAGGAAAAAGTAATAGTGAGAAAGGGAGACTATGCAAAGCTCAAATTGAAAGAGGGGCAGAAGGAAGTTATAATGCAAAGCTCAAATTGAAAGAGGGGCAGAAGGAAGTTATATAAGCGTGAACAGAAAATGTGAGACACTCTATATAAATATATGTATATGTATTATACAGTGGCGGTCTGTGCAGTTAAAGTTAGGTCAGAGTGTTTTTTTGTTTTGGTAATAACTTTGGCACTCTTTACTGAAACATCATAAACTTCCAAAACAAAATTCATCCACCTCAGCTCCTCCTGGAATATTTTAGGTGATCTGTCAAGTGGGGGCTAACATAAAGATGAGGTCGCAAAGCACAGTTTCCCCACTAATAATGTTTTCTTTTGGGAGAACTTGACATTTGGTTATGACATTCTCTTGGCTGAAAAAGATTGTCCACCTGAGTTTGTAAGACCTGGGGAGTAAGCGTAATATTACCAGATTTTTCCGACCTTATTTCAGAATCAGTTAAACATACATACGCCCAAGAGTTGGCCCTTGCACAACCCCCACATTATACCATAACCACATGGGTTGGAATGAAGATTAGCCTTGCCACATAATACCCATAAGGTCCAGCCGACAAGTACAAACTTACTACCCTATTAAAAATGAATCCAAACTGTAGGTTAGAGAAATACTCAGAGAAATTGAATATCAGGGTGTAATGCAAAATTGCACCTCACCAATGAATCCTGTGTTTCCAGTGATGAAACTAGATCATTCATATCACTTAGTCTTAGACTAAAGATAACTGAACAGTGCTACACACACATTTGCAGTATAAAATGTGCACGGTGCAGCACTAAAGAGCAACATAGTGCACAAAAAATTAAAAAAACACATTAGACATTTCAAATGGTTTTCTCTGCCAAAACGTAGCACCTGCAGGATAGTATCTGACTTCATTTACCACCCTGGGCTCTCAAAAAACATTTTGTCATATGCAGCAAGTGTATAAGAATGTACTCAGATTGTTCTCAATCCGTGCAACAGAACTATTACAAGCTTTCGACGATGAAGTCTTGTCCTATGTTGATGACATATACTTAGCAGATGATGACTTATCAGCACACTTGGCCAGAGTAAATCAAATAATTCTGGGATTTGCTCACTTAGGGGCCGATTCACAGAACTAATCTGAGACAAAATCCTAAATTTACTACTTTTGGTATTCACAGAAGGCATTTAGTAGTAGTAAAATTAGTATTTTGTCTTAAGTTAGTATTTTGTCTTAAGTTAGTATTTTGTCTTAAATTAGGATTTTGTCGTAAGTTAGTATTTTGTCTTAAATTAGTATTTTGTCTTAAGTTAATATTTTGTCTTAAATTAGGATTTTGTCTTAAATTAGGATTTTGTCTTAAGTTAGGATTTTGTCTTAAGTTTTGGTTTTAAGACACTACCCTTTCTGCCATGGACTCCAAAATAATAGACCTCACACCAGTAGTTAAGTCCCTCAGGCAGATGTCATTTTTTATATATGGTAAGATGAGGCAGACAACAACTGGACGAGGTGGAATCTTAATATTAACATCTCCCAGACTGTGGATGTAACATCAATTTCCTATACCGCAAAGTGACATACTTGGAGGACAGAGGATACCTTCCAGATGTATGGGGTCCCCCAGGGAGTGGAAAAGGCAGACATGATTGGCTACCTACAGACCAAAGTGCTGGAACTCCTTAACCTACATCTATCTAAGCCTTTAGACATTCAGGCAGCCCATCCAGCCTAGTCCTACGGAACTTCCAACTGCAAAACCCAGCGACCAATTATAGCCTGCATTTTACGCCACCCGCATACGGCACCTATACTGCTGGCTGTGAGGAAGATAGCGGAGCCTCTTTTTATTAACAGAACAAATATCCCTCTATGCAGACTTCTCAGCCCATACCAATGTTCAATGCCAGAGATACTTGGCCCTTTGAGCCTGGATGAGATGTGGGAACATCAAATAGGACCTACTTGAACTGGTCTGAATGCTGGTAACATTGGATGGCCATACCAGCTAGTTTTTGGTCTGTGAGAACTGGACTAGTTCCTAGACAACTTGGTTGATCCTCTGATGGTTGTCATCTCTAACATCGATTTGATGTCTCCTCCCTCCCAAGTGGACCCTCTGCCCCCCTGAAACCCAGCCCAGAACCCAGAGACTTAGAGGAAGCAATAGGAAAGGCATGGATAATGATGGCCTTCACCAAGTCATAAAGGCCTTGGATACAGACAGAGACAAGTTGCGATCACCGCTGAAGCAAAAGCTTGGAGAAAGGGAAGAAAGAAACAAAAATGAATTGTTCTTTTTTTCTCCTTCCTACCTCCCTTAAAGTTGCCTTCACGAGCCAGTGGGATCTCATTGCAATAAGGGCCTCGCGATCCCAACCCCTCTGTTCTGCTCACCATGTTTATCATTTACTGTGCTGCCTCGCCTATGTACACTAATCGAGGTGGTTTCACTCATTGATGTGGCCCCACAATTATTTCCTTGGCACTGGGATCTGTAACTGCCCTCCCACATGTAGATTCTGTGGAAGGTGATGTCTGTGGGCCCCACATTCTGAGATTATGTGAGTTTAAATACACTTACGCTGGTGGGTGAAATGCAGTGATCTCGTGCCGGCTGTCCATAGTTAAAGCAGGAAGCTTAGTACCTCTGCCCCCCCCTCGCCTTATTCCACACTGCTAGTGTCTCATACACGCCCCATAATCCTGTTTCTTCCAATGCTGCTTTAATTTTCTCTCTCCACTACTCTAGGGGTGCCATACCATTCATACATTCCTACTGCCCAAAGACAGCACTTGACGTTTAGTGAGACATATTCCAGGATGACCAAATTGCTCTACATGAATGTGAATGGCCTCTTCCATTATGTCAATCTTAAGAAAATTCAACATTATCTAAATAAAACATGGGCAGACATACCTTTGCTGCAAGAGACTCACCTTTCTTATGAAGAATCATTAAAACTCAAACAGGACTGGGTTAGCATTGTGATCCGCAGTAACAGGGTAGTTATGTGATTTAGCAGTTGTTATCCAGACTACCATGTAAGATCCTTAAGACTTGGCGGGCCCAAGAGGGTTGATAGGCTTTTGCAAAATTACTCTTCCTTGACAAAATCATTATTATAGGCTCCATCTACACTTGTACAACCGACAAATCACACTTCTTGGCACAATAATCTAGGCTACTACCCACATTCTGGAAATCACGTGTTGTACTGTCAGGGGACTGGAATCCTGCTCCAGACACAATATTGGACAAATCTGGCCACATAGACACATATAAATGGAAAGACAGGTCCCTCTTCCGAGACCTAATTGAAGATCATGTCTTAGTGGAGGTTTGGCGTTTATTACATCTGATTGATATGGATTACACCTTATTTTCCTGCCCTCATGGAACCCAGTCTCACATAGATTATTGTTTCATCCATGGGGCCTGCTGCCTGATATAATTGGTTGTGATATGGTAGTGGCAGAAATTGCTGATGCAACCCAATACACTTGAGCCTGCATCTAGGAATGACACCCTCACCACCGGTACAGTGGAGGATGTAGGTGTTTGCCTACAAGCTGTCAGGAGCAACCCTCTGCCCACAGCTGTTCCTATTTCTCCGATAATAAGGGGTGGATAGGATCACAGAAGGTATTCTGGGTGGTTGGCATAGCCGCCTTGGTAGAGAGACTGATGCGGGTTTCGGCACTTGCGAAGCACAAGGCTGAGCATCACCAAATTGACAGACCAGTACACTGCCACCCCCATTACTGTCTTACATACACAGTTAGAACTCACAAAAATAAGTTTTAACTTTTTCCCCCCAGCAGAAAATGCCCTAATTATAAGGCGAAATCATGATCATGGGGAAAATGGAAGGAGGCTGTTTGTTGGCTGCGCAACTTTGATAGCGGGAGTCCCACTTAACCATCCTGGAGAATCACTATGTGCAGGGGAACTTTCTAACAAATTTCCAGGACATTGTGAACCAATTTGCCTCTTACTACATGTCTCTTTACACTTCAGAACTGAGTGCTGCCCCTCAGCAGGTGAAGGGCTTCCTGACACCACTGCTTTTACAAGTTCTATTGGCAGATGGTTGCGCAATGCGGACAGATGGATTTACTGAAGAGGAGGTAGCTAAAGCCATAGATGCCCTTCCTACTTGTAAATCTCCTGGAGAAGACAGCTTCCTAGGAGAGTTCTTTATGACAGGAAAGGACCTCCTGGTGTTCAATTTAACCTGAGCCTTCTGAGAGGCAGGGGAGCATTGGCCCTTAGGGACAGAATCCAATAAAGCCACTATTACCCTTTTACTTAAGGAAAACAAAGATTAGATTTTGCCAGCTACCGCCTTATATCCTTACTTAATGTGGACCTGAAGGTCATGGCTAAGGTATTTGCCACATGCCTGGTCAAAGTGTTCCCCCTCCTCATTCATGAATCTCGGGGGGGGGGGGGGTCGATCATGGTCACAGCTCTCACAACCGCATGCAGACACTGGTGCACCTCCTGCAACAAAGGAATGACAGTCCAGAAGAGACATTAGCTGATTTGCTAGACCCTGAGAAAGAGTTTGATCATGTGGAGTGGCGGTATCTCTTCCAGGACATGTCTCATATGGGCTTGGGTGCACATTTTAACTGCAAGGTCTGCCTTTTATACAATGCCCCTGTGGTGGAGGTCTCCTGTGGAGGATTCCTCTTGAAGACCATTAAGACTCGACAAGGCACCCAACAGGGCTGTCCCCTATCCCCACTTCTCTTTCTCTTAGTCCAGGAAGCCAGCAAATGATTGGGACAATGAAGCCCACCAATGGTAAGCTATGGCCGCGCTCTAAGTCCGCTTGAATCTAACAGTATGTCTCGCAACAGACAATGCATGCCCTGTCTTAGGTGAGACATAATGATAATACAAGTTAAAGCTATAGGGTTGAATATAAAAATTATTTATTGTGTCTTCATGAGAAGGATCATTTACTATGCCACTGTGTGGTGCAGGAGCAGGGATAGACCTATTGTCATCATTTAGGCAGAGTAAATGTGTGCAGCACAGCAAAATTAGATGAGAGGTGCCTGGTGCATCCACCGTGGTCTGTCATCCCTCTGCTTTGGACTGAAAGGCAGGGCCCGGAGAGGTGGCTATGTCAGCAAGCCCTGGTTGCTGCCTGGCATGCTCCACAACCACACTGTTCAGTGGTGCCTCATGGCAGGTGACTCTTTGGGGGAGGAGAGGAACCATTGTACACAGCGGCAGCACAGCCTTTGCACTACCCAGGAGGGTGAGATATTGTGAAGGATAGCATGGAGGACTATGCACTATATTGGGTAATCCTTTTTTCACAGCATCATAATAAGAAGCATTGGCAAAGTCAGTAGGTGTAGCCTTGGAAAGCATATCTTTTTTTCAGAAACATGCAATAGATATGAAAATGTAAAAATAAGAAAAAGTAAACATGTTTCTTCCAAAAGAGGCATGCATATGCTTAAAAAAGGAAAACCTGCCCCCCTCATGGAAATACATTAAAAACAAAAACATGAAATGACAGCAGAAAGGAAATCAGTGATTAGACTAGAGTCCTGTCATTGAAGTGGCAGATGTGCAGATCTAGGAGAGCAAAACGCAGTCACTCACAAGTGAAGACTAAGAGATGAAATGGGCTGACACTTTGCCTCTCTTGTAGGCCTGGGGGGGGGGGGGAATAATACATTTAAAAAGCAATTGGATAGAGAAGCCCGACTGAAACTCCCTTTATGTATGTGTGTACCTACATTTGTTATTAGGATTTATTTGATAAACATGAGCGGGGTGAAACAGCTAATAAAAAGTCTCATTCAGACCTAAATGAAACAGTATGCAGTAATTCCCCCAGATTTAAGAGGAACTAAATAAACTGTGTGAGAATGAAGAGGGTCTAAACTGTGTGTTCCCTTGAAAATTCAGGTTCCAATGTCCTGAGACCTTCAGCAAACTCCTCATTCAAAGTAAAATATCTGCACTGGAATATGATACCTGAGTATCATCGCCTAACTATTGTCTGTCTAAATATTGTTTATGAAATATAGTTTACAAAATATTGTCCTGTTGAAGGTAGTAATAAAAACATCTAGTCCAATATTTCAATATTTTTGTAAAAGATATTTGAGCCTACTTAAGTCAGACAATATTTTAGTTATTCGTAATCTGACGTTCAAATGCATTGGATTTGCAAGACCCTGTCTCAAACAGGAAAAAATCGAATTCTATTCTGCAAAATATTCTTCCAACTCACTAAGGTAAAGTAAACAATCTGAAAAGTACTTGAAAAGTTGAATCCAAATATAAGTACCAGGGACAGATTAATGTCATTATTGTCTACCTCAGAAAGCATTTTTGCAAATTGAATACCAATTTCCACAATTTAACGGTAATAGACGCTTCGGTGAAAAATTGGGAAACTTGTTTCTTGAAACAAAATAACACGGTTAAAGCTATTTTTCATCCCAGTGTGTAAAATGGCAAGAGTACGACAGCTATGTATCTCCATAGTACATTATGAAGAGACCCTGTGCCGGTGTTGCTAGTGCTGCTAATGTAGATAGAGAGACAGGCAGAGATAGATCGATCGATCAATCGATCGATCGATCGATCGATCGATAGACAGACAGACAGACAGACAGACAGACAGACAGACAGACAGTTAGACAGATAGATAGATAGATAGATAGATAGATAGATAGATAGATAGATAGATAGATAGATAGATAGATAGATAGATAGATAGATCGATCACATTATCCATTAAAGATTTTCATACGAACCACACTAAAGGCCTAATTATGACTTTTGGTGGTGCACCGCCAAGGGTTGCTACCGCCAGGCCACCTGATTACAAGTAATCTTGTGGTCTGGCATGTGCTATTGCAGTCCCGCTGCAGTGCGTCTTTCAAAGGCTTCAGAGACTTTTTCAGTTTTCCACAAATTTTGTAAGCCGAAAGTTTGGATTCATATAGAGGCTCAGATTGGGTTGACACATTATGAACCGAAACGCAAGAGAGGTAATGCGCAAACCCAGTGTGGCATTAGATGTTTGATGCAGCACAAAAAGACTCTTCTCCAACCTGTTTTTCCCAAGAACCATTTGCAGCCATTTTAACACCCAAGCAGACAAAATAGTAGAAAAAACGTTCACTAAATAAGTAAGTACCAGAATGACCTGTAGGCAAAGTCACTCCATGGTGCTTTACCGAAGGTACAGTTCATTGTTTCTAATGCCAGTCCAATCAATGAGCTCCATGACTGCATTTTGACAGAGGCCTGGCTCACCCGGAAGTGTTCCATAGATATGGTCATAAGGTCACATGGTTCCCAAGGACATTCCCATCAATCTGATATATCATGTACCTGTACTTTTGACAAAGACAGCCAGTTGGGCTGCCGCCCTGTAACGAAAAAGCGATGATAACTATATGTGTAAATAATCAATAAAGTATATTGAACAAAAAAAAAAAAAACTGATGACTAGAACAGTGGCGGAGTGGCCTCTCTTCTCACAGATGTATGTTCATGAATAAGGACATGAGCTATGGATTTTCATGGAAGTCCTAAACCTAAGACTGTGTCTTCCACCTTTCACCCATTTAGATTCAATTGGAACAATGTCTCTGGACCCAAATTTGAAACAGTGAAAATTCTAATAGACATTCCAGGACAGGGATGCCCAGGTTAATGCTATATGTACAGTACATGTCTAGAATCACATAGATGAATACAAATGGTGTGCAAACGTGTAGCCCTAGGCAGAGTAGCTTTTTACTCACAGGTTGGTCTTTAAAGCATCTATTTTAAAGTTATCCAGGACTATAATACTGCATTCACTATTTTATTTGAATCTGCAAATATTTGAAGTGGTTTGTTTTATATGGCTTTGGAAATATTACCATTTATGAATCACAATTAAAACATTGGAATGTTGAGCGCTCCAGGCTTTCAACCCCCTCGGGCTCTGTGAGGCCTTTGTTTTACAAATCTGAACATTCTGCCCTCTAGGGGCGGAATCTTTTAATAGCCTTAGAGACCTCTGCAGCGGGCTCTACCAGTCATTAAAGGCTCACTCTCTTGTTATAGGAGCGGACCTTTAATGGTCAGTAAGCCTGCTATGTCAGACTCTAAGGATATATTACTACACTAGAGATCTTTTCACTTCCTGTGCCAAATGCTACCTTCGTAGTCCCTGAGACCAGGGCCATCAATGGCTGGGTCATGGGTGCCCCGTATTATGCTACGGTAGCAATCTGCCGCACACATAAAATGTGGAAAACGCCTCCCAGGAATGTCTTTGTGCAGGGAGGTGCCCCTTCCTGCACAAAAACAATCCTGCCTACAAGACAGGCACCCTTGCACCATGGTGCAAGAGTGCCTGCTTTGGCACTAGGCTGCTGAAATAGCTCCAGCGCAGGGGGAAAGGACAGGAATGCATCATAATGGATAAATATGATGCATTCCTGTCCTTTCTGAGTGGTGCAGGGCAGTGCAGCACGGTAACTCGCTGGGCTGCCCTGCTCCACACTTCCTATAAATATGCCCCCCAGTCCTCTAAATGAATGACAACTTCTTGTCCCAGTCGCTTGCTTAGATATCATTCCTTTTGATACCACACCAATTGCATAATTACATTTTTCCCAACAAATACGGGATATTAGAAGATATTTCCTTTGTAATAAAATCAAGGTCAAGAATTGTAAATGTGCTCACATGCTACACCATTTTGCAACTTTTGCCTTTTTCTACTACACATATACTTCAGCTAAAAGAAAAAGTGTCCCACCTCACAGCTCTAGCTTTTATTTCCTGTTTGTTCGGCAACTCTGTCCTGGAATCCTAGCAAAATCTGTCAAAGTCTAATGATGAAAAATAAGTCCCATTCCCTAAATATAAGTGCTGTCAGCCACCACCTACAACCACTGGCAAAAATTGAGCACTATGGATGGTCCTCACAAGCCAAGGTCATAGGGTGGCTGGAGCGACTCTCCGAAGAATACACATTCAGCACTTCGATGCTACAAGAACAGTAGGCGAGCTCTAAAGAGCTCTAAAGTGAGATTCCGAAGTTTGTTATGGTTGTATTGGTATAGCACACAATCTTAAGCTAGTATGGATTCGCAGCGGTTTTTGGGAAGTCTGTGGATGATATGTTTAAACGGTTTTGAGGTTTCCATCTCAGACCAGAGTCTGATTCGGTTTCATATCTAGAACTAGATTTTTTTAAAAAGGCATGCAACACAGCGTCGCCCCCAAAGAGGCTGCGCTGTGTGACAGGGAGGGAGAAGGGGAGCGCCATATCTATAGAGATATGGCTCGTCCTCCCCTTTCCCTAGCGCTGGCGCTAATTTCAGCTGCTGTGCGCCAGGCACACATCTTAGCCCCATAGCACAAGGGTGTGTGCATGAAGGGTACCCTTCCTATACAAAATACTATGCCTAGACAAGTTCGAATACTTTTCCCACTATGTATGTGTGAAGCACAGTGCAGCATGAGTCAAAGTAGGAAAAGAAAGGAGAAATGAAAAAAAGTCTCCTCTTAACGCCTCCTCTCAGATGGCGTTAATTTTTAGCACTGAACCCTGTCTATAATTGTTTGTAGATGAGGTTTTGCGACAAAAGGCATGAGTGGTTGCATAGGAACGCCCATGTACCACCCATGTAACACCCCCTTGGCACTAAATAATGCAAATCAATGCTTCACGCTGCTTTGCATTACTTGTAGGGTTCTTTCCAACACAGAACAAGTTTTGCGCTGGAAAGTACATTTGTGCTGGTTAGCGTCACTTTTGTGATGCTACCCCAAAGCAAAATGTTTGAAATTCTACCCCCTAGGGTTTTATTTCATTTTGCATTAGCTCAGCTCGTCAGCCCTGATTCCATCATTTGCCATTGAACCCCACTGATTCGCGTGTAAAGAAGGTGGCCTTGTGAGTAATGTGGTGATACTGACACAGGGAACTCTACAGACGCTGATTGATGGGAGATATAAGCTGACTCAATGAACTGCTGCTGCTACAGGCATGAACCTATTAAAGGGTTCGCGGAGGCTGCTGTGAACGTGACAGCGGGGTTTTATAGGGAAGTCATCAGAAAGAAGGGCCATCAGAGCTGGAGACGAGCTTGATTTACTCATGCACACCTTGATTAAAAATCCTGCTGGATTGTCCCTGCCCCGCCGGGTCTCTGGAACTGCTGTACTGCAGCTGTGAGCCATATTCCATAAGGCTGCCATTTTATTGATCACTTGTGGTGCAATGTAGTACAATGCAGTAATTATAGCTCTTTTAAGCTCATTGGGCCTTTATAGGCCATAAAGATAGAAATTCTGCATAAACTCAAGTACGAACTGTACGTAATACAATTGATTCGTGCAGCTCATAATTTGTAAAAAAATAAGTGGTGGGCTCTTGTTAGGAGGCCATTGCATCTTGCATCACACATTGCCGCTGCCATGCTGCCAACAACAGTAACAACAAAAGTACAAACCATCACACTCCTACAAGTGTGACAATTCGGACTATTTCAGGGCCCCAAAGCTATAAGAATAGCTTGGGTGGCAGGTAATAGTCATATTTAATGTTTATTGAATTAATAATTAACTACCAGTTGTAGTGGTCATCTCTAAATTAGCTTGACAGAGCCATCTTGTGGTAGCTGTCACAAGCGCCAGTGTTGAGAATTAAGTGCTGGTGCCAAGCACCGGAAATCACTGGCTCAAATTAAGCACTGCATTTGTGCACCACTTATCATTAAAAGGTGAAGAATGTACAGCTCCCCAGCAGTTGGAACTGATTTTTGATCGAATAGCTATTATGTCAAGGTATGTTATGCTCTGTCATGTTATATTACATTGATTATTAGTTCAGTGATGTTTATCAGCCTAAGGTTCCCACAAAGAGCTGGGGTGGAGGGTAGAAAAAAAGGGAGGAGGAGAGCAGCATTGGGGGGTACAAGATAGAGAGGAGTAAGTGGGGGCGCTCATGAATGGAGTTGTCTTCTTTAGTAATGTTAATATCTCAACAGACAGAGTAATGGTGCATTGTGAGAGGCTGGGCGTGGGCATCAGACCAGTAAAAGGGGTGCAGAACTGATACTGGGTGGCAAGTTAGAGAGGAGGGAACTGGAGAGACTTAAACTTAATTATATATTTAAACAAAGCTGCAGTGTTCTGGGTGAACTGGAGATCCACATGCTCACTTTGTCGGCCTGCACCATCTTCAAAACTAGTTGCATCATCTACAAAGACATCACAGCCAGTTCCACTGCTTACATGGCTGACAAGCTCAACACCTGCGATGTCTTGTGGCACAGTACATCCAGTACACCATACTACGGGAATCAAAGAAATAAATAAAGGAAACAGAAAAACCAGCCTGCCTTCTCCATTTATTCACTCAGGATGTGGAATGACATCTCCATATCCATCAAGACTGCCTGAATACTGCCGCAGTTTAGGAGTGAGTTGAAGACACACCTCTTTAAAGAACTCTACATCACAATGGTGTACCAGTCCACTCATGCTCTGAGAAACCAACTACACCTCCAATCACACTGACTGTATCTTTGCCTTTGACCCTGTGCTGCACTCTGCTGCCTTTTGGCTCGTTTCACACTATACAAATATCTCATACATATATACACGCACAATATCAAATAATAAGGTAGATGTCTAGTGGTTAGCGTGGTGAGGGTGATGGTAGAGGAATTTGTGCATGACAGTAATAAAGTGAAAAGTACCACACAAAAGAGTCCCACACCACATTAGAAAAATAGAATTGTTTATAGTAATTAAAACAAGACCCTAATGACAAACATACAATCAGTAGAAAGGAGATTTTCAATTATAAAGATTTCAGTGAAAATAGCACCGAAAAGCACAAAGCTCCAACTGTAGAAATCTGGTCGCACTGGACTGGAACAAAATCTCAAGTTCAGGGAGACTGTGATGGAGCGTGGGCCGGTTACAGGGACCCAGTTATGCCAATTGAACCAAGTACCTTAATCCTGGCTTGCGGTGCATTGCGAGAATCCACTTTGAAAATGCGTAGCACAGCCAAAATGATGCATTGGTTCCAAGATGCAGCAAGGCTGCGTCGTCGTCGAGGATCCTGTCAATGAGGACTTGCTCTGCGAAGTCCAGCGCCGTCATTGAGGCTGCCATTAACGAGAGATGTGAAGGCCTGCGCTGAGGATGGGTCGCGCAGTTATGGTGATGCATCAGTTCCAAGGACTCTGCAGTAATACAGGCCTTTAAGATGGGTTCAATCCACACAGGGGTGGCGATGCATCGGTTCTGCTCGGGATTGTGCCGCACAGCAGAGATGTGTCAGTTCCACCGTATCCACAGAGGCTGGCAAGCACCTTAGGCCCATTTCCAAGGGTCCAGGACTGAGAGGGCACCACAGGTGCAGGTGCAAGGTTGTTGGAAGGCTTCAGATAAGGAGGCCAGCCAACTAGCCCTTGAAGTCACTTGGGGGTTATGGGTTCAAGAGATGCAGGTCCAGTCCTTCTCACCCACGCAATTGGGCTAAAGGCAGCAGTTCAGCACAGCGGGGCAGCAGTTTCCTCAGAGCAGCAGTCCAGCAGAGTGGCAGTGTTTTTATCAGCACAGCAGTCCTTTTTCTTAGTAGAGTATCCACAGGTCCAGAAGTGTATTGAATCGTTTGTGTCTGAGCTCCAACATTTATACCCAGTTGTGCCTTTGAAGCGGGGGACAAGCGCCTAGAGACATGATTTTGAAGTGCACACAAGCCCTGCCTTCCTGGCCCTGGCTCCAGACTATCTACAGGGGGTGTGCTGTCCTTTGGTTGGAGGCAGGAAACAACCTATTCAAGTGTAAGTGGGGCTGAGTTCAGCTCCTCCCTCCCATCCTGCCAATGATGGTCCATCCAGGAACACCTAAGTTCCCCATTGTGTGCTGTTTTTTAGGAGGAATGCAAAAAACCCAACTGTCAACTACACCCTGGTATGTGACCAAAAGAAAGGCTGCAGACACTAATTGGCTAACACAGGAAATACCAACCTTTTAAAAGTGTCATTTAAAATCTGCTTCACCATAAGTTAGGCTTTTTCTATACATTTCTAAAGACACTAAACAAGAACTGATCACCTTTTTCCATATGGGAATTACAGCTTATTAAATGTAATAAGCTAACTCCAATATTATCCTATAGGAAAGATAGCCTTGCAGTCGCAAAAAACGAATTTAAGCTTTTTTCACTACCAGGAAATGTAAAACTTATAAGTACCTGTCCTGCCTTTTAAATATATTGTACCCTTCCTTGTGGACTGTTTAGGGCCTACCTCTGGGGTAACTTATATGTATTAAAAAGGAAAGTTTGGGCCTGGCAAAAGGTTTACATTTCCAGGTCGAAATGCAGTTTAAAACTTCTCACACAGGCTGCAATGGCAGACCTGCAACATGTTTAAAGTGCTACAATCAGTTCTGCAGGACAACTGGTAGCATTTAATTTACTGGCCCTTGGCACAGGTAGGGCCACTTTATGAGGGACTTGCAAGTAAACTGAATGAGTCAATTGGGTATAAGCCGTGTGGACCGGCCGATCCGTTTGGGGTAGGATTAACTCTGTGATTCTACTAAGGAACCGACACTAGATCTCAGTGTCGACGGCGACCGGTACCATTATGGCCCGGAACGGACTCAAGGAGGGTTAATACTTGCTAATCTTTGTTGATACCAAAGGTACCCCCACATTTTTTAGGGTGCTGTACAGGTGGCCGCTTCTCACTGGCTGTGTTGGGTGACCACCACCAAAAAATGTGTAGGTAGTACTTGATTAGGTCCTGAGGAATTGCCATCAAGTTTGATAATAGGGCAAGAAACATGTCGACCTCTTTTTAAGCGTATCAATGCACAACATTAAGTGACTATACGCGATTTTTTCATTTTTAACTAGAGAAGTAGCCAACCTCATTAAATTATTTTTGATTGGACTATTTTTCTCTATTTTAACTTCACTTTACACTCCACTTTCACCTACACTAGGACCCTTACTCACACTTCACCTGTCGGCTTTCTTTGGAATAAAGATCTCCGCGAAGTAGGCCCCATCACGGGCGCCTGATCGGGCATTGCAGCGCGAGCCCGAGTAGGAGCAGACCCGATGATGAAGCAAGACACCTACTTGTCAGGTGTGTGAGGGTCTTTTTCCAACAAGGAGATTGCTCTCCTGTGGTTCACTGGTTTCAACCCTACAGTTATTACACGTCATATATTTTTTCTTTCTGATAGGAACTTCATACTTTGTGTTTTCACATAGTCTTTTGGGCATGTATGCTGGACCTCATTATAAAAGCCCTTACTATTACTTCCCCTCTTTGTTTACTCAATTATAAGCCAATCTTACCATGTTTTAAGGAGAGAGCACAAGCACTGTAGCATTGGTTAGCAGGTGAGAAGTGTGCAGAATCCTAAGGTCAGCAAAAACGAAGTCAGCAAAACAGGATGTCTGAAGGCAAAACTTTAGAGGAAAACCACACCAAAGATGCCAGGGCTAACATTTACATTTTCCAACCCTTCGGTTTTAAAAAAAAAAAGAGAAGATGAATGAATGAAAATGACCAGCTTGAGGGAACTATTAGAACTATTTGTGGAATCTGAGGTGTTAACCACACACTCCATGTTGGATATGTGCTGCTTTAGTCTCAATCTCGAAGAGCCATGTTTAGAGCACACAAATCTAATAAGATTTAAAAAAAATCTGCCATTAGACAGTCCTACCTAATGCCAAATTCCCAAGTGCTGAGGACACTAGTCTTAAATGGGCTGAAGAGCTAGGTATAGAATCTGCAAAAAATGTTGAGCAACATGTATAATGATATTACTTGCACAAAATACTTTTAGATTCCATACATTGCTATGTATGGGTTGGGTTATTGTTGTGTAGCCAGTTTTAACTAGCTATTTCATCATTGATTCTTCAGTGCAAATAAAGAAGCATTCCAAATGATTTGTCTATTGAATTGCCCACTTTGGGTGACCTAGCCCCTATTCCTTCTGAAATAGAATTGGTTGAAACTAATAGGGACGCCTTAAAAGATATAATTGAGGCTCCTCCAGAGGTGTCCCCTGACCCGGTAATACAGAGAGTCCTGAGACCCCGCAAACATATCCAATCCAAACGGGGAGGTGCTCGTAGTAGTCATAAAAAATCAGGTTCGGTGTCCTTAACTGGGGACACCCTGAGGGAAGACCCATCTAACAATCTAAAGTCAAAAATAGATTCTGATCAATTAGATTGTCTGGTAGGTATCTTGGAGACCAAAATTCTAAAGATAGTTGAACCATTAGTAATCAAAATTGACGAACTGTCGGCGGAAATTGAAAGTCTACGAAACCTCTTAGGCCCTCGTAGTAATCCACCTGTGATAGCTGGTATTGCAGTCGGGGGTCCATGTGGACCTGTTGAGCCATATAAATCCCTTAAGGAACTCTCAAAACCTGTTGAACCCTCAGCTGCTGCATCTATGATAGCAGGGAATAAAACTACACCCCTAGGCAGTTGCCCAAAGAGCAAGAGGGAAACCAGGATTACATGTATAGCAGGAGCACGACCAGATCTACCCCCTGAATGTGCTCCTTTTGTGGCAGTGTTGACAAATGTCCCTCCCCTAATGAACGGTAATCAGATTAATAAATCAGAATCCCATGAATCTCTTAAGAATAAATCTGTTTCATGGCTAAACAAACAGTGTGGGTTTCCTGTGCAATTATCACACCAGATATTAACCACTAGAAGAGTTTCATGGATAGGGCATTCTCGTAAGGATACTAAGGGGGACTGTGTTATAATAAACTTTAGCAATCCTTCTCTAGTTAGCAATGCCCTATTAAAAGCCACCCGGCTCCCTCAAAATGATCAGGGTATCACTCTCCGTCCACTGGGATATTTTTATAGGCATCATACAAATCAACCCATTAGTGACATGTTGAAGAGTAGAGCATTTAGCCATGAAGGACAGTTTTTTCACGGTGTTGTTACATCCAACCGTTTCCAACCTTTGAGTGATTTAGACTCAAATGATTGACTTCATCGTGATTGGGTTCTTCCTAAATCCACTAGGGAAGCTTCTACATCAATCCTGGAGGAGGATCAGGGGATAGCAGAAATTCAGTCAAACAAGGGGGTGGAGGGCATACCAATTGTTATGCCAATAGAGAGGAATGTCAAAGATGGTAATGTGGATAGCTTACAGAATGTCCTACCCCAGCCTGTAGGTACAAGGGTCCTTAGCTGGAATATAGCCTGCCTTAACAGTAAAGCGGATGATCCCTTGTGGAGGGATTGTTTATTAGGCTGTGAAATTATTGGGCTACAAGAGACCTGGGACACGGAAAGTACCTTTTTGTTGGATGGGTATTCTGCTTTTTGGTCACCCGCGGTGGTCTCCTGTAGGGGGAGGGCAAAAGGTGGACTTTTAACCCTCATCTCATTGACACTTGAGGGTTTTTATAGTAAAGTGGAGACAGGTTCGCCTTACTGCCTCGCAGTGGAAATTCAAACTAATATAAACGGGAAATGGCTTATTGTCAATTTTTACAATTCTTTTACTAAGAGTACGCCAAACGAACATTTAGTCAGTCTATATGATTTCTTGCAAATGTATGATGATAAAAATAAGAATCCTTATTCGGTTATACTGCTTGGTGATTTTAACGTTCATCGTTGTTCTAGCAACTCTTTTGTATTGGACAGTTTAGGTCCTTCAAACCAAGGAAATTTTCACTTTGAACATACATCGCAGGGTATGTTCCTAGATGAGCTCCTCGCAGGAAATGCTTTGGTTCATCCTGCTAAGTATTTGGATGATATTCCAACCTATAAAGGAAATGGCCTGGGCTCCACCATTGATTATATTTTTGTAGGCACAACCCTAGCAGATAATGTAAGCCAGTATAAGGTCAACTGGTCTATTCATGGCGACCATAATTCTATCCAGATGACCTTGTCAAACGACCTAAGGAAAAGAGACTTTGATAACTTTACCGTTGGAACTCTGGATATAAGGCCAACTGACCAAACACGTCGATTGAAATGGTGCCGAGTAGTAGCAAAGGACTTTAATGAAAATTTGTGGGGTAATGTTGGGGATGAAATGTTTACATGTTTGCAAGATGGAATCATTGGTGAAGTGGTCCTGACAGCTTATGGTAAAATCTGTTCACAGGTAAATAGTGACCTTAAAAAAGCATATAAGGCCAAACCCATGGATGGGGAGAAATGGTTTGATCATAGTTGCTCATTAGCCCAAAGGAAGTTAATGAGAGCATTGAAAGTTTTCCCACCTGACAAAGCAGAAATCGCTGTACTCAGGAAAGCCTATAAAAAGGCCCAAAGTAAGCGTAAAAATGAAATTAGGGAAGAAGCTTGGGATGAACTTTTATCTATAGATGTCATTAAAAATAGTGCCAAATTCTGGTCCGTGGTAAATAAGCCCTTTTTTAATGGTAAAAGTAATAATGAGCTTGACTGCGGTATACAAGAAGAAAAATGGTTTAGTCATTTTTTAACAGGTGTATGATGGAGATGGTTCCAGGGTGGCACCTACATTAAATTTGGAGAATTATACTCTGACTTTTACTGAATTAGAGGTCACACACGCTATCATGCAAATGACCAGTAATAAGGCTCCGGGACCCGATGGAGTCCCGGCAGACCTTTTTAAATCAGACATAAAAACTTGGTCAAAAATTTTATTCAACGTTTTTGTTAATGCATGTCAACTGGGTCTGCCTCCGACTTGGGCGAAATCTGTTATAATACCTATATATAAAAAAGGCGACAGAGGAGATCCGAGCTGCTATCGCCCAATATCTTTAATAGATTCCTCTGTGAAAGTTTTGGGGAGGGTGGTCCTTGCCCAACTGACTGGTTGGTTAGAGGAGACAGGAACCCTCTCTAAGGCCCAGTACGGATTCAGAAAAGGAATGGGCACCATAGATCAATGCCTAAACTTACAACTATTAATAGGCAAATATACGGTGGCCAAGAAAGGAGTTTTATTGGCAGCCTTTATGGATCTGTCATCGGCTTTTGACCGTGTAAATAGGTCAAAACTGTGGTCCTTGCTCTTATCCCGTGGAGTAGACAATAACATTGTCTACTTCTTAGCTGACCTACACAGGGATTTAATGGCCACGGTACGGTATGACCAATCGGGCAATTGTACAAAAGACATACCCATATCTAATGGAGTTAGACAGGGGTGCATTTTGGCACCCCTGCTTTTTACGCTTTATATAAATGAATTAGATAATGCTTTAATCACCTCTTGTAAAGATATCCCCCGTGCAGGGAAATGTTTAATTCCCGCACTTTTATACGCCGATGATGCCGCCCTACTCGCAAGAACGGGAGTGGGCCTTGAGTTACAGCTAGATTCATTTGCGGGTTTCATGAAGGCGTTGGACTTAACTGTTAATTTTGCAAAATCGCATGTTATGGCCTTTGGTCCGAAATCTACAAAGATTAAAACTTTTAAATGTGGTGGCCACCCATTATCCAGGGTATCATCATTCCCTTATTTGGGCGTTCTTTTTGATGATCAAGGTTCTTGGGTAACCCAAATAACTGCAAAAAATATTGTTTTATCCAGAGCGACTGTGGCTGTTCTAGGCTTTGCTAGAAAGTTAGGTGCCAGGCCAATGAAGGCCCTTATTCAAGTCTATAGAGCCAAGTGCTTCTCTTTGGCAAAGTATGGAGCTGAGGTATGGGGTATTAAAAATGTAAAAAGTATACAGATTGTCGAGGATAGGTTCTTAAAAAACCTCCTCTCAGTCCCGACCTCGACTGCCAATTATAATGTCCATCAGGAGCTTGGAATTGGCTTCGTAGAAGACTCCATTGCCTTGGCCCCATTACTGAAATGGATCAGTATCTGGTTAAACCCGGACTTACAGCTCAATCGCACGATCATGAAAGATTGCATATCATTGGACTATGGGTCACGCATACCCTGGCTGAAATATATTCAGAACCTGGCAATAAAGCTAGGTAGACCTGAATTATATCAGTCACCAGAAGCCCTAGTAAAGGGAGATATAAAATGGTGTAAAGAAATTTTTATGCATATAGTCACCATGGATAGGGAAGGGAATGAGCTGGTAAAGGGTACCGTTAGGGCTCACCAACTATGTAAAACAACACCATCCATGGAATTATACCTAGGATATGTCACAAATGCTAATCACCGTTTTTTATTGACTAGATTCAGATTAAATCAATTACATCTATTGTATGGAGAAAAGAAAGGTTGGAAAAGGGTTGAGGATCTTGGCCCGTGTTCTTGTGATAATTTTTCATTACAGGATATGTCACACTTTCTTTTCTTCTGTGAGCACTTTATTGATATTAGGAAACGCTTTTTATTCCCTATATTAAAAAACAAAGGCTTTGTGCAGGTGAGACCTGCTCTTCTTTACCTTCAAATGTTAAATGATGTTTGGGAAACCTATAATATTGCGAATTTTTTATCGGCTGTAATTAGATTTTTGAGGAAATGAATTGTATCCTCTTTTAAATGTCTTTTAAATGGAATTATCACTTTTTAGCCTTATGAATTACTTAAATTGAAATCTGTATCTTTTTAAGTGTTTTTAGAGTAGTATGCTTTTATGGTTTGCAATTTAACCGAATAAAGACTTTTGACTGACTGACTGAATTGCCCACTATTTCTCAGTTTTGTTGCTAAGTACATAATGAGTCATCTATAATTCTCCTTGAGGAATATCCCCCCATCTGTTAGTTACTTATTCATGATCTTAATATTGCAATATTGGGCCATAATTGGGCAGTGGAATTATGCAGTCTTGCAGCCACATTTTCAGCATAATACAGGATTTACCACACTTCTCGTATTCTCCCCAAATATATCACGAAAATAGTAGGCAGCAAATTCCTCCATGGTACATGCCAGCAATCTTAGGAATGCACTGTCAGACAAATTTAGGGGCATATTTACAAGGGCTTTATCTCTGCTTTTTTGGCTTACAAAGCCAAAAAAGGGGAGATAAAACCAGCGCCCTATTTACAAGAGGGTGCTAACATGCATAATCGCATGTTAGCACCCTTTTTCCCAATGCCTCACTTTGCATCTCCAATGAGATGCAAAGTGGGCGTTACTGGGTGTACCCAAGATGGACTACCTTGCAAATATCGCTGATGTTTACATTGCGATATTTGCAAGGCAGCTCACATGATTTTAGCACAAATTAGATTTTGGCGAAAATTGACGTTTTCGCCAAAACCTATCGTCTGCTAAAATCCTGACTTAGCCATCCCTAACATAGGGGGTGGATTATGCTGATACGACCCTGTGGGTCGTATCAGCAAGGTTATCGCCCTTTTGCAGAGAACATCGCAGGAAAACCAGCGATGTTCCCTGCAAAAGGGCGATAACCTCGCTATCTCTGGAATTTTTATGGTCCTGGAGTAACGCGTTGTTAATAACGCGCTACCAGGGCGATAAATACCAGAGATAGCCTGCGATAATATAATTATCGCTAAGCACGGCCAGCGATAATTATTGCTGGCCGTTGTTAATATGCCCCTTAGAAAGTTAAAGCAGGTACTACCATTCCGGAATGCACTGAAGACCTCTCCCTTTCGGGAATGTGGTATCCTGCTTCTTCCCTCCCAGTGCTTAGATACCTGTGGGTATTTGGTGCTATATAAATGATGATGATTATCTGGTGCATGATTTGCCCTTTCTTTCGGCATAATCTAGTCAACCCTGCCACATAATTTGGTCGCTCATTTCCTTATAATTCCAGTAGCCCTGTCTTTTATCATGGTTTCATTGAACTACGCAATTATGGCCAGACATTTGGTTAGGGATTCTTGGTAGGAGTCCAGCCTCTAGAATTCAAGGTAGGGTGCTCTATACCAGATGAGGCTTGCAGTACGGAAGAACAGTTCTACGTACATCAAGTCAATGGGTGGACTTACTTTCCTAAGGAAAAACATGGAACTTCTACTATTGGAATCTTCATTCCTTTGACATGGGTCAGAGCTCTGATGTCCGTGACTTCCAATTGTCTCGAGTCTGATGATGATGGTGACATTCAGCAAAATCCTAAGGAAAGGTTTTTGCAACCTTTTATTATCATTTGTGGTAGAGAGAAAATGGAACGCAACACGTAACACACTGTATGCTTACTTTACAATGTTGCTTTCATTACTTGCACTGATAATGTGATTATTGCAGATGACTGCAAATTCAATAAAAATAAATAATTACTGCAGCAATTAGGTTCTGCCCATTTAGTCGCTCAGGACTTTTCACTTTTTTCTACTTGGCTTTGGTCTGTTATTGTGATCGAGTCTCACTACCCGAGTCTTACTCATGGAACATTCACAGTAATTAGACTGAGAGTGTTGACATCCTGTGTCTGCCATTTATGTTAACATGTTGGAAACCCCTTTAAGTATTTGGGGAGTCCTCTAATCAATTGTATTAATTTAGCAGACCAGTGATATGCTCCTGCTTGAATCACATGCAAGGAACAACAAACAGACTAAAAGGGTTCCTGTTGCTCATATATATTAACTAATTTATATCCAATATTCAATACGAGATACCATCAAAAGTGCAGATGACTCAGTGCTCAAGTGAGTGCATAAATACATAGAGAATATACATATAAGACACAGTACAAGGCCTCTGGTTCAATACATGATATTTTGATATGCTTGTGTATGAGCAACTACACATACTGTAGCTCACACTTAATCTGGGAACCAAAGGGGAAAGTATCAACGCTGTGACCCTGTGTAAGTAAAAGGGTCTCTTCAGGACTAAGTCATCTGGCTCAGAACCTGAATATAAAAGTAAATGGAGACACTGACCACTCATCAGTCAATATGCACCTCAACTGTAAGGGATTCAAGTCCTAACGCACTACAGAAGGACCTACGAGACACTCCCAAGAGGAGAATTTCAGGGACGTACCATCTACTACAGGTTTACGCCAACACAAATCAAGGAAGTCTGTATGAATCTAGACAACATGTGGATAAATCAAAAATTGATTACCATCACTATGGGATGCTAGTTGTCAACAATCAACCATCTTTGGTGCCTGTCCACCATGGTATACTATTCAGGTGAAGCTCACAAGCACTCCCACTAAAACAAGTGGTTGTCGTCCAAGCATCTGGATAGCCCTCAACCACCTCCATGCCTTTAAACTACTGTGTGTGTAGCATAAGAACCTAATTCATTTTGCCACATGCAACGAGTCACACCCCTGGTATCAGTGGGATTAGACAATCACCTGGTGGAGGTCTCTGGGCTACACACATAGTACATCATGCTTACAAGTACATGCATAAGTATGCAGCTATACTGGAACAATCTATTGTCTCAGGAAGAACACTTCCATGCATGCCACTGTGGTCATGAAATGAAGGTCCCGGAACAATCAGGTGACTCCTGTAATAAACACATAAGGATAGTGCCCTTATACTATAAATAATGCTTATAAACCAATGCCCTGCCCAAACAGTGCAACTACTATCAACACATTGAAATCTCAGGTGGATCACAGGGCACTTAGTGAACCATCCCTACGAACTCTAAATGACTCAATACATTTCCTCCAACTGGGTCGCATCGTGCTAGTTGGCCATACTGGAAAGTCCTCCCCAAATTACACAGGGTGTACGTAATACATTTCCTCACGCGGTCATCCTCCTGCATGCATGAATGTGAAAATGCACACGTGTCATGCACATAAAGTTAGAAATATGAAGCGCTCAGTGTGTCGTCCCTTAGCACACAGATGCACGCTCAATGTGCTCATGCACAAGAGTCATGCACTAAATGTTACAAGTATTGAAGGGTTTAGTATGTCGCCTTCAACCCTCCGATGCACGCTCAATGTGCTCATGCACAAGAGTCATGCACTAAAAGTTACAAGTAAGAAGGGCTCAGTGTGTCGCCTTCAACCCTCCGATGCACGCTCAATGTGCTCATGCACAAGAGTCATGCACTAAAAGTTACAAGTAAGAAGGGCTCAGTATGTCGCCTTCAACCCTCCGATGCACGCTCAATGTGCTCATGCACAAGAGTCATGCACTAAAAGTTACAAGTAAGAAGGGCTAGTGTGTCGCCCCACTGTACACAGATGAACATGTTCATGATCAGCATGTGCCATCCATTTTAAGCACATTAATCATCATCACAGGTGTCATGCACTACAACTTACAAGTAGGAAGGGTTCTGCTTGTCACCTCATTGCACACTGATGCACTTGTTTGTGAATAGTATGCGCCATCCATCGTAAACATACTTCTCATCATTGTTCCTGTAAGCATGCCACTACAGGTGAAGATAGCTTACACCAAATGTAAAGCGGTACAACTGTGAGCAAAGCAGTCTAACCCTGGTCAGGGCCGACTTACTTCAACATAGTCCGCTACACATGTCCTGAAAAATCCAATCGAAAATATATATACACATTCAATGTGTGCTTTCCTGTAGAGATATGAAGCATACTAAATGCTGCGGCCAATCAATACAAATTAAAAATAGAGGGGCATATCAGCAAGGGCCGGCGATAATTATCACTAAGCGCACTTAGCGCTAGGATAATTATCGCTGGCTGTCACTGCTTTATATCGTGGAGAAAGCGATAGAAATACAAGCGTTAGCTGGAAAACAGTTTGATTATCGCTGGAAATCCAGCGATAATCACACTGTGACTGGCGATACCTTGCTGATGTAATCCACATCCCATTGGATTACATGGCTAAGTCAGAACTAAAGCAGGCATGAGGAAAGTAGCGATAACCATGGTTAGCGCTACTTTTCTTATCGCTATGCTTGTTAGCGATTCCCTTGATAATTGGAGAAATGTCGGTTAGCAACATTTCTCCAGTTATTTCGGGAAGGAACGCCCACTTTGCATCTCATTAGAGATGCAAAGCTGGGCGTTCAGTAAACAGGCGCTAAGACAAGGATTCACGCGATAGTGGGACCTTGCTGATATAGCGATAAAATTATCGCCACTTTTTGGCCAAAAACGGCTTCAAAAGTGGCGATATTTTTTATCGCCACCTTGTAGATATACCCCAGAATTTCTACTCACTATTAAACTGTGATCTCATTCTCTCCTACTGCCAATTAGCGGAATGTAATCATTTAACGTCTAGACAAAACAATTATAATCGTCAGATACCTAAACTGCCCTTAACAGTGCTAAGAGTTAAAAGCCTCTGCTTTTAAAAAAACACACTTACTGTTGCACGGTGAAACGTTGCAGAACATTCATCTCCCGGAGCCAGCACCAACAGTTTGTTACCTGAGTTAAAGAGCTTATTTCATCTTTCCAATCCTTTCAATAAAAATTTGTGAATTTTTCCTTAGCATGTTCAAATGCTCTAAAAGCATTTGATTTGTCTATGAACAACAATTTGGGTAACGGCGATTTTACTGGTTTCCTTGTCTATTGTCCTGCCGCTATATTTAAATTCCTAATGCATCACAATAACAATTGGACAAAATCAAAAACTAAACTGCTTTGGAAGATGGGTCTTGAGATTTCCTGTAATTAAATATATATGAGCACACTCTTACTTTACCCTTAATTGTAAGAGGAACCCATATAACATACTCTGATAATAATTATTTATTATGGAACTGCTCCTGTCCAAGAGAATATCGACAGTCGCCGAGATGGCATTGATGAATAATTTTTCCAATTTCAAGAAACATTTTTGAAACAGATACAATGGTATGTTTACTCCAAGCCTAGCAAAATGGACGACTTTAAACATGAGTATGTCCTCAATGAAGCGGCGCCACTTTTTGCTTTTTAGGTCGAGCCTGAGTCAGAGCGCATGCGCTGCTCTGCAAGACTTGTTGTCATGGAGTATGGAGGAGAAGCCCCGCCTACTCTAGGCCCATATTTTTCATTGGCTTGTGTCTTTGTCCTTCGTAAATGCTGGCTTCTGATTATGTAATCAGCTTGTGAGTCCCTCCTTTGTACCGCCTTGTCTTTAATTGTAACCTCCCATGGCGACTGGCCCCTTTACTTTGGTTGTTACATGGTATGTGTTTTTAAATCTGTGAGCACTCTTTTCTTTAATGAGTTTCTCTACGCGCAGGCATGAAGTGCGCTGCTTCAGCGCACCTCATGGTAACTATAGCGCCTGAGTGCCTTTATTAGGTCTCCCCTGGCGAACGCAGCCCGAAGCGCTGCTGTCGCCAGCGAGATCTATTGTTGCTGACTTGCCTCGGATGTGCACGCGAAGGCTTTTGGCGGATTGGAGCCTGTGTACGCGCTTACAGCCACGCAGCGTGCACATCTCCTGTCCCCCTTCCCTCGCAAGCCAGCATGCAGTATCACTTTCGCTTGTGTTATTATTCTGATTAAAGTGCAGGTTAGGAAGAGGGCCCGGGGGCGTCTCATGGCCTAGAGGGAAAGCAGGCTTCAGCGCCTGGAAGCTGGCACTGCTGTGCCTCACGCGCATGCCCTGGTGCCTTTTCGGTCACTGGAAGGTCTCTCCTACCCGCCTGGACACGCAGAAGCAGTACTAGCATATTAACTTGTAAAGGGACATGAGAAAGCCATGCCAAACAATTCACCTTTCAGACAACCGCGAAAACCCGCCCAAAACATAGAAATGCCCAAAATGACGAGATAACGCTTCCAATACACAGCGGTCGGGCGCCTCTTTAAGGATACGTGTCTGTTTGTGGACGTGACACCCGAGCAGGGGTGTCGCCCCCTGTAGATCTGCGTGTGCCTGTGTTCACCTGTTGGGGTGTCGAAGATCCCGGGTGTGATTTCTGTCCGGGGACCTGTAGGCACCTCCGAGTTCTGTATCTTGTATATTGAGAGGGGTAGGTGTGCTCAGCTTGTGTTTTCTCGGCTGGGGGCGTGTCACTTCCGTCTATTACGTTTGTGACTGGGCCTGGCTCCTCCTGTGCTCCATTGGTTCTTGTGTGATTTACTAATCTGTTACACGCCTGTGGGTGTGGCCCAGAGCCCTGGGTGTGTCCTTTCACTCAAAGCGTGGGTGCCAGGTTTACAAGGGTGTGGGTGTGTTGCTGACCGTCTGTTTATTTAGGTTTGCTGTTTTTATAGCGCGAACTCGTTATTTTATTGGTAGGCGCAGGGAGATGAAGTGATTTGCCCCAAAATACGCAGGATGTTGCCAAGGCTCGAATCTGGTTCCAACTATGGTTGCTCTGGCCATTACGCCACTTTCTCCCCTCTTTTGTTTATAACGTCCCGCGCTGTTTCTATGCGCGATTTAACAAAGTGATGTTTCCCATGTCAGCGCGTTGTGGTTTCTCCCACAACATGTTTACTGCCCACGCTCAATATCCTGTACGCAGCAGTAGCACATGCAGTTTGTCCTTTCCTACAGGATATGCTGACGCTCATTAACGTACTCCTTTCCTACAGGGAACTCTCAGCTCGCACTCACAGGTATAGTCAGGGCTTTAAGTGGGATGAAAAAACTGAGGGGTGTCTCATACGGGCGTGGCCAATGCAATTAGGGCGTGGCTTAAAAACACTTAAGCTAAAAATCTGTGCTTAGTATAGTGTGCCACCCGACTTGTAGTTTGCTGTTTCTGTCCTTGCATCCAGATATATGATACAACAAGTCACATCATACCTACAACAAGTCAGAACTATTGGGTATGTGAATGTTTTTTACTTGCATAAGATAAATAAGCAGCAATTATGGCTTGTATATAATATTGAAAAAGCTCCCACTTAAAGCCCTGGTGACACCACGGCAATGCTGCTGCTCCTGAGATTCAAAAAGAGAAGGGAAATCCAGAGAGAAAATGACTCTTTAAAGGATTTCCCTTCCCCCTACAACCTCACCTTGCATGGCCTCATGCCATACCTTTTCCACTAGTGAGCAGTGTGAGCAGTGTACATGCATGTGCCTGCTGTCACCGCAGTCCGGAAAGAAACGGCCCGCCTGTGCCAGGGCACACAACAGAGCCCGATAGAGACCTGTTTCGAGGCCCCCTTTAAACAAGCATTTGCAATGCAATAGGTCTCGCATTTGCGAGTATTTGAGCTACTGGCATTGTAAAATGACAATCCTTTTATCTATGTGTTGGTTTTGAAAACAGATAAATAAAAGGCATTGGCATTTGCAATGCCAATAGCTTAAAATTTCGGAAATGCGAGACGTATTGTATTGCAAATGCTTGTTTTCCATGCAGTTTGCTCATTTTAATCTGTATACGTTCAGGCACGACGTGCGCTGCTTCAGCTGGTTTTAAATCTCTTTCGGACTGACGGTTTCTACAAAACTTGCTTTAGGCTGTACTATTTTCGTACGAAGAGTGTGTTCTTGGCTTCCGCCGTGATTTCATACCTGAGTTAAA
Organism: Triturus cristatus; assembly: GCF_964204655.1. NCBI lineage: Eukaryota > Metazoa > Chordata > Amphibia > Caudata > Salamandridae > Triturus > Triturus cristatus. The sequence continues at coordinate 915,700,650 of NC_140587.1, forward strand.
ATTGTGCTAAATTCAATTTGGAGCACACACTCACTCATAGTCGTTTCTTGACAAATCATTTTTAGTCGTTGAATGCAGTGAAACTGAGTCGTAAATAACAGTGAAACTAACCGCGGCAGAACTGAAAGTCATACATTGGTCTGCACTGTGATTTACAGGTAGAGACAAACCTGTGTGCTGCGGACTGAATGAAATAACATTTAAGCCAAGGTGATTGTACTCAGGGGCGGCCTTACACATGTGCAAGCTGTGCACCTGCACAGGGCCGCCAAACCCCAGGCCCACCTGGCCACAAGGAATCGGATACAATACATATTCGTAGCGGCCCCTGGCAGGGATTTGGCGGCCTCCGGCTTCCGCCCGCCTGGACCCCCTCTTCCGGGGCCCCCTACCTACGCTCCCTGCACAGGGCCACCATGAGCCTAGAGCCGCCCCTGTTGTACTTTGCACAATGAATGAGCCCTATCTGACCCCTTGGTAACTGTTAACCTAGACGCGTGCTTGATTGTGCAGCCGGTCAAGCGATAGGTGCTTGCTAAAACCACTGACTGCCTGGTAATGGCCTGAATTGATGTTGCGGTGTGGGTGAATCTATTAATGCATTGAGTCTCATGGCATTAATTCTTTTTTTTATTATTCTTGTGACTATAGAAAAAGTAACGGCCTCTGTGAATTGAATGTAGCCTGACAAGAGCTAGTTTCATTGTTTTGCCGGTGTGTTCTTTTAAATACAACAAAATGGACCCAGGTCTGTAGGTGTTTCATCGATTATGCATGCTAACGGTACCTCCCCTTCGTATATCTATCCCACTGCAATCCAAGCGCCGGATTCATTAACGTTCTAGAAGTTGATGGCTGTTATTGTGGTTAATGTTTTGCTGCTAAGGCTTTCAAAAGTGGAGAAATAGCTACTCAAACTCAAATGAGGAGGGAACTCTGGTGTCATTGTGTTTTAGAAATAACCCGAATTAATGAAAAGCCTACATTGAATTCAATGATGGCTGGAAATAAGTAAACGATTTACACTTCTGCCTAGACCAACTTTGATAATGTCCGTTTTCACTGATGACAAACAGCATGGCCTTTAACTGGTGCTCGGCTTCCTGTGCTGTTACCTGAAACATGCAGTTAATGGCTTTTGAGAGCGATATCTCCTTTATCTCACTTGGAGATTCAAACACACATATTCTGCACTTGTCTGTAATCTCGCCGATATTTTGAATTTGTCTCTCCTATTCAGCATTTGGAGAGAACTAAAAAGTAATCAGTGTTTGGCTCGGTTCTACAGCCAGGATCTCATTTAGGCAATTAAATGTGAAAATTTGATAATCTCCGGGTTGCCCCAGTCTAATACAGGACATCTGCTTCCAACATTCTGCATAATGACGAGGGTTTTTGTTGTAAACATACCGGGGCATATTATCAAGCACGGCGTTAAAATTATCGCCGCTTTAGCGGCAGAAAACTGCCGCTAAAGCAGCGATAATGGGCTTGATGATATGCCGCAGAGAATTCCAATAGAAGCCCATGTTGACACCAGAACATGGGCATATTATCAAGCCCATTATCGCCGCTTGTAGCAGCAGTTTTCTGCCGCTAAAGCGGCGATAATTTAAACGCCGTCCTTGATAATATGCCCCAAAATCTTTAACCGCCACTGGCAATCACTCACTTTCTACAGGGCAGAAGATCTCTTTATACTTAACCCCTATAGCTCCTCAAAGATGGAGGTTCGAGCTCGTATTGGTATGCTTTAATGAGCCGGTTCGAGCCTGCAGCAGTGTGGCATCTGACGTCACCGCTCAAGGAGCGCAAGACTGGAGGGCACCTAGAGTAAAACTAGACCACTTGTCTATGTTTCATAAACTCAGCACGTAGTGCATTGGGGATGTAATAAAATACATCCACCCTCATGCATATCTCACTACCAGCCCATTTTCTCTACCCAGGATGTTTATTTCTTATGCACCACTACTGCTCTGGGAAACATCACCCTGACTTCCATTGAGACCAAAACACTACTGCTTAGCGTAGCTAAAATCCATCTTCCCCCAACTCCCCCACTGGACCAGGACTCTATCTACAACCCTGTGCTGTCAGTGTGCTTTTCAACATCACAGGACTGCATCATCGTCCAACCTGCCTGTACCTTAACACTCATGGGTTGTGCAGCTTCCATGCTGTTGTAAAAAACCTCTAGCATACATAACTTTAATATTCCTCTCTACAGTTTTTAGCACACTTTGTTCTCTCTTTCTCGTCCATCTGCTCCTTCACTGTCTCCCCACCTGGCCCCATCACTCTTCCTCAGTTTCCTTCCACTATCTCCTCCCCACCCCCTTCCCTCTTAGGAGCCCATAAAATGCAGCAGTTTACTTTGTCTTGCATGTATTTGCTTTGCTTATTTTTTCTTGGGCTCTATGCCACTGGTTAATTGCGAACTTATACATAAAGAACCATTGCTATTTGCAACAACAATACCTCAAAATGTAACTAATGTGAAACCAATTGCTTTGCAAATGATTGTTGAGATTATGGTGCCGCTACGTTGAAAATATTTTCGTTATATGTTTACTGTACACCACATTAGTAGCAAAACACTTCTTCTAGACATTTGGATTAAGAGTGGTGGTGATAGTAAACAATTTACTGACCTCTATACAAATCATCAGATCACAACCCCATTACATTTTTGTAGTGATCACCTTGAGATTCTTAAGAGCAATTACCTTTTTGGCAATTTCTACACCTCAGAAGTAATTGCACTTATGTGATTGTGAAAAGCATGCATGAAATCTGCAGAAACGATTATGGGCTAGAGGGTGTCAGATCCCTTTTCAGAAGGCCACGGACGCGCAAGGGGCAACTAGGCACATCCTTGGGGTTTGAAACCTTTCACTCCGGTTGTCCCTGGGCCCGACCTACTGGGTCAAGTACCTCTTCCACACTTGACTCTCCATGGTAGCTGTGGGCAAGCAGTCAAAGGCTTCCTGAGGCTGGGGGGGAGGTATGGGTAAGAGAACAAGACTCATAGCTCAAGGTTAAAAAAATATGAATTAGAAATGTCCAGTGAAATACTTGCTTTTATAAGGAAAATAAGTATTTTATTTCTACACATTCAAAGGAATAACAACATTCGGAAGCAACAACACAATCCTCTTGAGGTCGGGGCTCTCACATTTGTCAGGCAAATTCCTGCCCCACCATCTTCCTTGTAACATGGTTGCTGTTGTTACTCACTCACTGGTCACCGCATTCATGGAATGCTCTCTACAAGGTCATGCTCAAGAGTTGCTCTTTCTGTCTCTAGGTGTTAGTCAAAAGTGTCTTTGGCTCCGCAGCACCGTCAGTAATGAGTTCGCAAGGGTCCTACAAGCCCAACTAAAATATTTCCTGCTCTTGCAGCACAGAAACGTTCGGCAAGTTCCAAGATCAAGGGCCCTCATGCGCTCAAATCCTGTTTTCGGAGAAGTTGGGCTGCTGGCAGTACACGTGGCAGCATTCGGCAGGCGTAGGCTCTCTCCTGAGCAGTACTGCCAGCTTTTCTCCTGTGATTAGAGGCGTTCCCAGCCTACAAAAACACAGTAAGTCAATATTTCCCATATGTGGCAGGGGGAATTTAATCCTGCAGATCCCCACTGGAGCCAAGTGAGGGTGGGATGTCTTCTGTGGATTCCTCAACAGTCCCCAGGATCAGTCAGGGGAAGTTCTCGATGTGCGGGTTTGACCCCCTAATCGCAGCCGCAGTCTTTTCCCGGGCAACTATCTGAACTTCCTGGTAATGTTGGTACCAGCAGCCCCTCCTCATATACGGGGTACAAGAGGTACTTTAAGTTTAAAATGCAGACTCCTCTGTTGCAATCTTCCAAACTACGACAGCCCCTCCTGGAATATGTGGTCACTACTAGGACTGTCATGAGTCTCAACATGCCTGTAGCAACAACTTTGCATATGGGGCCACTTCCTACATGGCGCTCAATGCACGGCTCATTCTAGCGGCTCAGCCCTCTCCTGGCATATGGGGATTGTTGAATCAATACCGCACATGGGTAATGACCTGATTGGTGCACAGTTGTTTCCTCACACCTCGCTCACTGTGTCCTCTCGGAAGATCTCCCCACTGAATATCACTCCCTCCAACACTCTCCTCTTCCTCACAGCACACACTGGTCTTGAAAAGCAGGCAAGCGCAGGTGTTCCAGTCCCCATGGCAGGTGGTCTTGGTTTCCCTGGGTGATGCCCCCTCACCAAGCAGGGAGACTAGCAGGCCTTGGCCCCCAGTTCTGGTCAGAGGCAGAAGTCTGGCAGAGCTTTCCCTTCTCACACAGTCCATCTGGCTGCTTGGCAGATGACCTAATTTGGGACCGTAACTTACCCTTCCTATAGTCCTTTTACAGACACCAAATGTGATTTAGGATTTGAGTCTTTGAAGTTTTATGTTGGGGTTCTGCTTGTTTTGAATTGTACAGCAGTTTTCTTTCTCTTCTTTCCTCTTGAAGGGCAGGAAAGATTCCAAAGCTAATTTTCCCACAACACAGGCCATTGGAGTGACTAGAGCTCACTCCTGGATGTCAGCCACAGTGATACGTGCATCAAAAGTTTAATAACGGGCTCCCAGCCCGACTCTTTATGATTCCCTTATCAGCCCCATCTCCTTCCCAAGATGTGTCCAGGCCTCTTCCTTATGATCAATCACTGAACCAAAGAGCAACCTTTTGAAGTTTAAAGGGGGAGTCTCTTTCTCCCTTACTCCAGTGTGTGCCCCACCCAACTCAAAGGAATGCACCAATGCACAAATCTGTTTGGGGGATTCCTTTATTCCTCATGTCTCTACCAAGCAGGCCTGGGCTTCCCAAAATGGAACCCAGGGTCCTCCATGTAATGTACCATTGCAAAAATACTTCTACTCACTGTACATTCACTGAAAGCATAATGTCCAGTACTGCTACCTCCAACCATTGTGTCACTTCAGACACACCTGCATTCAGCACACGCATCCATTTATATGTGCACTATTCAGGGCTGTAGCCTTTTTGTTTTGTATCAGGATGCACTATTTGCAAACACATACACTTCACCTTTCATGTATTGTACTTTACCCCAGCACACGTACACCCAGCACATGCTTTCATTGTGCATGTACTACACAGCACTACATCTCTCATGTAATGTACTCTACATAGGCACACATGCACCCAATACATGCATAACCCACACATATTCTGTGCAGCACTGCTCTATCCCTGTACTCTACTCTTCCCAGGCACATACATCCAGTGCATAGTCACTACTTCTATGTTGCGCAGCACTCCACTTTTACATGATGTAGGCCAAGTGTGAGTTAAGCACAAAGAAGCAGAACTTTCAAAACTGTGAGTGAGACGGTAGGCCTCACTCCAGTGACACAGGGTAAAAAAGACCTGTTCACTACTGCTGGTCATTACACGGTATGCTGCTACCACCGGGTTTGTGTTTCTTAACTCTATGAGGGTAGAACTTTGGGCATCCCCCAGATCTAACAAGACTGCAATCTGTGGCAAAAGAGCCAGCATTAGGGATCCAGACTACAGTACAGTTGGGCACTTAGGGCAGGGATGGACGTCTTTTACCATGCAGAGGACTTTCCCACCTGAACAAAGGGTATTTGCAGTACATAATAAAGTATGCAAAGGAGAGAGTGAAATAGTATGCTTGTGAATCTCTACTATAGTCTAAGTCTACTCAGCAAGCGAACAATAACCAAACTGTGTTTGTTTCCACTGGGAACCTTCTAAATGTAGTGGTAGTGAACCTTATTGAATGGAAGTGGCCCATTGAGGATGTATCTAGCACCTCTCCATTGGAAAAAAATATTGATAGTACACAGTTGCAACTATAAGTTAAGAGATATGCTGGTTCACACAACCTATCCCTGAATATTGAGACCTAAACTATCGCGGAATTGTGGGACTTTGAAAAAGAAATGTGACCATTACCATTGCATAAGTCACGGGTACTCATAGTACAGCCTGCGGGCCGCAAGCGGCCCGGCAAGCCTTCCTTGGCGGCCCATGGTCCCGGCAGACATCCTACCTGTGTTTAAAAAAAATAAAATTAAATAGTGTAAGCAAACACTGCCGGTTGCAGCAGCCCGGACTCAGACTCTGCTTTGTGGGGGCCGGGGGATTCCAGTGAGTGTCAAAGTGGAGATGCAGGGGCGCTAAGAGGTGGAATACAACAAAGCTTTATTAACATGTAAATGGTCTTTTAAAGACCTGTGAAGTACTCGGGTGTGGTTGTGTGTGCGCGCTGGGAAGCTGTCTCATCCAGGCTGAGGGCTGACACACACACGGGTGAGATGACAGAGGGTGACAGAGGGAGAGAGGGAGAGGGAGGGAGACAGAGGTTAACAGAGGGTGACAGAGAAAGGCAGTCTGGGGGAGACAGAGGGAGGGAGACAGAGGGAAAGGGAGCGAGACAGAGGGTGAGGGAGGGAGACAGAGGGTAACAGCGGGAGGGAGTCAGAGGGAGGGAAAGGAAGGGAGACAGAGAGAGACAGAGAGCGGGAGGCAGAGAGAGAGGGAGGGAGACAGAGGGAGGGACAGGGAGGGAGGGAGAGACAGGGAGGGAGACAGGGAGAGAGACAGAGGGAGGGAGAGAGACAGGGACAGAGGGAGGGAGACAGAGGGAGGGAGAGGGACACAGGGTGGGAGACAGATGGAGAGAGACAGAGGGAGAGGGAGGGAGACAGAGGGAGGGAGAGAGACAGAGGGAGAGGGAGGGAGACAGGGAGAGAGATAGAGGGAGAGAGACAGAGAGACAGAGGGAGGGGCACGGAGACAGAGGGAGACAGAGAGGGAGACAGAGGGAGGAGGGCGACAGAGGGAGACAGACAGAGGGAAGAGGGCAACAGAGGGAGGAGGGCGGCAGAGGAGGGAGGGAGACAGAGGGAGAGAGACAGAGGGAGGGAGACAGAGGGAGGGAGACAGAGGGACGGAGACAGAGAGACAGAGAGAGAGAGGGAGACAGAGAGAGAGAGGGAGACAGAGGGAGTAGGGTGACAGAGGGAGGGCGACGGAGGGAGACAGACGGGGAGACAGACAAAGGGAGAGAGACAGAGGGAGACAGACAGAGGGAGACAGACTGAGGGGGAGAGAGGGAGACAGAGAGAGAGAGACAGAGAGAGGGAAAGAGAGAGAGAGGGAGAGAGAGGGAGAGAGAGGAGAGAGAGAGAGAGAGAGAGAGAGAGAGAGAGAGAGAGAGAGAGAGAGAGAGAGAGAGAGATGTGTGTATGCCGGGTCTGGTGGCTCAGTGGACGAAGGCGTCTGCTGCAGGGACCTGTGTTCAACCTCATGGTCACAATTTTTTTTTGCTTTAGCCCCGCCTCTCCCCCTCTGACCCCGCCCCCACCAGTGCGGCCCTCGGCCACAAACCACACTGTAAATTTGGCCCCCGAGAGAAAGTTTGTGAGTACCCATGGCATAAGTTGTATTGTTTGCAAGCTAACATAAAAATTAAATGAGCTGGAAATCAGCTGCAAATAGGATTACATTGTATGAACACACAGACTATAACACACAAACTTGTGGTCTGTCATTAGGCTGACCAAACAAAGAGACTAAGAAAAGGCTGGATCATTCATAGAATACAGATCATGTATTAAGGATAAAAAAACATCAGCACCTAAGGTTAATCACTTTGTTATGAAATGTAATACTAAGAATGGCGAGTAATACAAAGTTTCCAGCACAATACTAGAATGAATATTTTAACAGACAGATTAAATATGAATGAAGCACACTGGATCTTTACATTTGACAGATTGGCAAAGAGCCTAAATGAGAAACTTGACTGGAATAGAATGATTCATCAGAGACCTCTTTCTTGTTCTTACTGAGTTATTGTTTGTAGGAGAGGTCCTACTACAGGCTGCTAGTCAACGTACATCATAAACAGAGTACGCCACAGTGCACACTGTTTTGAGTGATGCACTTTTGTAGTGGAATAATGTTAATATAGGATTGTAATGGATGACTTATGTATCTGAAAATGTCCCATCTTCTGCTTCTCCTTCAATCAGGTTTATATTGTGTCCTTAGAATAAAAAAAGTAAAATACGGTGTTAAAATTATTTAATAATAAACTGATTTTGTAATGTCACTCTTAAACATTATAAACCTAAATACCAATCAACCATTTATAAGCTTGAAAAATATTCAGTAGTAGCACTTCCCTGACACAGTTACAAATGGCAATGTCTGCCTCAAGTCGAGCAGCAAAAAGTTCTAGTGTTCATAAAGGAATGTCCATAAATGATGTACATAAATCTTCTTTTTATTATTCTTGTATGTGAAGATTTCCAGCAGCAAATACATGAAAAACAGGCCAACACGTGTTTCGTCTGTACCACAATAGGTATGCAGACTTTATCAAGGCTGGAAAAGATGAGAGTATAAACATATGATGAGACTTCAAAAAGCAAGTGTTACACAAATAAAATATTCTCAACACGAAAGTAAGAATCAAGTCCTATAGGTAAGCATAGAATTGTTACGGTGAACGGAAAAAAGAGGAAAAGAAAGCCAAGAATAACGGAGAACCAAGGCGCACCGAGCACAGTGAGTAACTAAGAGGAAGAAAGAAGTTTAAAATTGTGAATAGAAAACAGGTATCTAATCGGCTATAATTAGGTAGAGCACAAAGTGATCCCCACCACCATAGATAGCCAGAATGAAGAGGATGAGGCTTGTGTAACAGTAGATACAAGTCTAATATCCTAAATGTAGTAGGGGAGAGGAAGATAATGCACCAAAACACACGCACCAATAGCATCGGTAATAGACAAGCGCAGTATTTCTAGTGTGATCAAGTTTTCAGAGCGGGTCAAAATCTGGAGAAGGATAAAATGACATGTAAGAATAATAAGTCACGTAATCCGCCATCTGACAGAGAGGTGATCCAAGTAAGTAAAAGAGTATATGTTTGCTACTAGTAGAGAAAAGGTAGTATGCCTAGGCAGTCGGCAATGTCCGAGGAAACTGATAGACATAAAGTTTAATGGTACATTTGAAGGTAAGTAAATGAGAACAACTGCAGATCTAGGATCTACAGAGTAGTTAACTCATATAGGGTCACAGACATGCTAAGTAAGCGCTAAAAAAGAAATAATTAGATACACCGTATGGGCAATAAGTCCATCTGGTAGACACATGAAATGAGTCAAAAAGTAATTGATCGAAATTCATAATAAAATATACTAGACCATCTAAGAACAAAACATAAGAGCAAAGAGAAGTAACTTAATGCTACTTACCCAAAATAGAAACTTAATAGACGAGAATATTATCGCAGTCTCTTGAACACCCGTAAACATCTATGGTGATCGCTGCGAGTATCAGCAACTACAGGGCAACAGGACCTGTATGGTAATAGATCGTCCGAATATGAAAAGCCAATTTGGCATCACACACAGTAGAAATCTAATGATGTATACGTATTGAACGCTCACCCTTGTGAGTCAGATATCGAGTATAGACTGGGTGGTAAAGAATAACTGTGTCTCTGTGGATCCTGTCTGAAAAGCCCATGCAAGTAAATATTAAGTAGGGGAAACCACGCCTTGATAAGCCGGCTCCCTAAATGGACAGAGTAAAAAAAATAAGAGACCAGTATTAATATGGTACTAGAGTTCAGACCATAAGTTGCAAGGTAGCAATGCAATTGGCGCACTATAGAGGTAAACCCCAGGAAATTCAAAAGGCCAATGTCAAAACAAAACGCACCACGTACTTGTGCGTTTGTAGCAACACGCGAACCGATCGTCAGAGTAGTTGTTTAGTCGGGTAAACCATGCCTTGATAAGCCGGCTCCCTAAGTGGACAAAAGGTGAATATAAGAAACCTGTAATAATATAGTTCGTGAACATAGGCCATAAGTTACAAGGTAACACTGCAATTAGCGTAATATAGAGGTTGGACCCCAGAAAAGCCAAAAGGCCAATGTCGAACCAGAAAGCACCACGTACCTGTACGTATATAACACCACGCGAACCGATCGTCCGTTACAATGGTAAGCCAGTGAAGCATTGGGCCAAGCCTCACTCTAGTTAAAATGAGTACGAACGTAAGTCACCTGGTAACGTGGGACCCCGTGATCTAGCCCCCAGTAGGTGTAATCTCTGGAGGATAAATGGGCGCCATCTTGGAGTGTGTGATGAGTATCGAATAGTGCCAGAGATGAGTACTAAGAGTGAATGGCAAACGTCTAAAAAAGTGCAAAAAATGGGCAGATACAATGTATAGCCAAATAAGTAGGAGTTGGAGTAATAAAAAAGAGTGACGCATTGTGTCAGGCCTCACTCTAGATGACATGCTGTACACAAAAGACACGTAGTCACGTAAGACTATGTGATATATCGCTTGGTATGAGTGATAAACATCAAAAGCTTGTGAAGACTTGTGTGGCACCATCCATAAGCGTGTAACGGAATACCGAAAAGTATCGGTAATCTAAGGTAGAACTGTGTAACAGATAGTGGTGCTGAAAAGAATGCACGGGTGCAGCATAGGATGAGTTATAGGCAGAGTGAATAATGTTGATGTTGAAAGGAAGAAAGAAAAGAAAGGGGTGATAGCTAGACAGTAATAAAATCAAAACGTGAAGTGCACATGTAGAGTGAAAAAGAATAAAATTTGTTAAGATGACACAATACATTGTGGTAAATACAAGGATATTGTTATCACATTCTCTGAAGATTCACAAGTAGCAAACAATTTGGTGTCAATATTCCAGAAACTGTAAAGAACAGATAAATGTAACCCTGGACAGTTACCACCAAATCACTCAAATATTAACAGAGGACATATGAGCATGTAGATGACATTATTTACAGAGGTAATCAAAGACCAAAATACAGGAGTGGAGAGCGTCTATTTACAAATGTAATAATCAGTCTCTTAAAAAGACATGTAGATCTCTATCCACATTCAGTCCCATATCAACTGATCTGAGTCTAATGAGCCATTGAGCCTCGAGTTTTCTTAATCTAGAAACTCTATCGCCACCTCGAGGATCTTCAGAAACTATTGAAATACCATGAAATCTTATTTTAAGTTTCTCTGCAGATGGATGCATGGTATTGTAGTGAACTGCCAGGGGATAATCACGGTTGTTGTTCCGAATAGCCCTGACATGTTCCTGAATCCGTTCTTTAAGGGGTCTGATAGTACTCCCAACATATATCAGATCACATTGGCAAATTATACAATAAACTACGAATTTAGTATTACAACTAATGAAATCAACAATATTGTGAGATTGACTGGTGTTATATCTGAAGCTTTTAATGTTATTGCACGCGAATTGACACACATTGCACAACGAACATTTGTAAAACCCCTTAGGTTTTGATGGTAATCAATTTTGTCGTTTATGTGCTGCTAGGTCTGGGGTGACTGAGCTCAAGATATTCCTTAAAGTTCTCCCTCTTTTGTATGTAACAAATGGGTTCTGCTTAATGAATATAACTAAATCACAATCTAATTGTAATAGATGCCAATGTTTACGAAGGAGCTTGTAAATGTCGTTACTGGAGGAGTGAAATTGAGTGATAAAAGCCACTTGTGTTGGTTTTTTGACACGTTTTTTAGTATCTTAAGGTTTTAAGAGTTCTGTCCTCTGAGTTCTATTGATCCTTGTGTGTGTACGTTCAAGTGTTCTACAGTCATAGCCCCGAATCACAAATCTTTTTTTGAGTTTCACAATTTCTTCTTGAAAATAGGAGTCCTGGCTGCAATTCCTACGAAGACGAGTCATTTCGCCAAAGGGAATGGCCCCTATCTGAGAGCTCGGATGCGAGCTAGTGGCATATAGTAAGGAATTGCACGCAATTGTTTTGCGAAATAACTTAGATTGTAAAATGCCATCTTGAACAAATAGGGTCACGTCAAGAAAGTCAATATAATCTTTGTTATGGATGTATGTGAAGTTAAGATTGTATGTGTTGTTATTCAGGTACATAATAAATTTGTGTAGACTACAGTCAGTTCCATTCCAAATCATGAAGACATCGTCGATAAACCGACCCCAGTACATTATGTTGTCAATTAGTCTAGTTGGGCATGAGTTCCAAATGTGATGTTGCTCAAAAAAACCCATGTAGATATTAGCAAAGGATGGAGAAAATGTGGCCCCCATAGCTACACCTGAGTGTTGTTTATACCAATTATCCTTGAATTTAAAGAAATTGTTATCAAGTGTAAGGTTTGTCAATTCCAGTATCATCTTGGTATGATCATAAAGTGTAGCATCTCGTTTAGAAAGATAGTATGTAAGGGCTTCCATGCCTTTGTCAGATGGAATACTGGTGTAAAGTGAACTTACATCTAGGGTCACTAAAGTAAAATCTTGTTGCCAAATAAAATGTTCCAATTTATTAAGTAAATCCTTAGTATCTTCTATGTAGGATGGTAAGTTATGTACTATTGGTTGTAGATATATGTCTATGTACGAGATCCGCTCAGTGCTACCTCCAATACCTGAAATAATAGGCCTACCTGGAGGTGTCTTAAGATCTTTATGTACTTTGGGTAGTGTATATATGTATGCGGATCTGGGCGAAGGATTGAACAAGTATTTGAATTCCAAATCCATGAGCAGACCAAAATTAAGCCAATATCTAAGAGTGTTATCAATAAGTGTAGTAACTTGTTTGGTTGGATCATAAGTCATTAAGGTGTAGCACCTATGGTCAGAAAATTGATTTTCAATCTCATTGTTGTAGTAGGATGTGTCCAGTACAACAATGTTGCCACCCTTGTCGGCTTCCTTAATAGTGATATCAGGTCTATTGGTAAGTGAGACTGAGGCTTTTCTCTCACTTGGTGTCAGGTTATGTTTGATACTAGTATGTCTCCCTAGTAGTTTATCCTGCATTGTATAAAGTTCAGATGTCATTATTCTAAAAAAACAGTCGATCATATTGTCTGAGGAAAGTGTCGGTGTAAAAAGGGACTTTTGTTTTAGACCACTATCAACATTCATGTCAATATTAATCTCAAGATCAGCTATAATATTTTCAAGATCAGGAGTAGTTGTCATACTCTCATCCAATGACAACAATAATTGTGTATCTCTGATGTCTTGTATACTTTGACCACTTGGTGCAACTGAATAGATCGGTACTGGACATCTTTGTTTATACATGCTGAACCATTTCTTTAATTTAAGTCTTCGTACAAATTTGAATAGATCAACATGAATTTGGGTAAAGTTGGGACCAGAAACAGGACAAAAACTGAGACCCTTTTTGAGTACATTGATCTGCGGTTCGGTTAACTCAATTGTAGATAAATTAATAATTGAAACATCATCTAGTAATCTATCTTGCACAACATCAATATTGGCAACAATGGCATCTTCTGTATGACCAGCAGTGTTGGTTAGTTTTTCTGTGTTTTTGACACGGATCGTGTCACTCTTTTGCTGTCTTCTGATTCGGTTTTTGTACCCTCCCCTCCATTTATAAGCTGTAGGATAAGTAATATAAGTAAAAGTATAGTGTGTTCTATCTGTGCTACTATCATATGGACATATTTCAAGATAGCAGTTATGTTTACACAGCTAAGCAAAGGAATACAAATAAACCTGTTTACTAGCTTTACTGCTTTAGAAAACAGGAAGTACTTTCTATCTGTCCACTACTTAAGTGCATTAGCCCATAGGCGTTTCCTTGTCTGTCAGGTGGAGCCACACACATTTGCGAATGCTGTTGAACAAAGGTATGTAGAACGGCACCTTAACAGCGAAGTTCCAGTTTATGTATCCTTGAATATACAGTGTTTTCTAAATGGCATCGACACCTACATTTCTGTATGTACTTACATGGTAGGCAATTCTATGTCAATACTATGCAATACTATGCTCCACCTGTTCCAGCAATTATGGGTTTTTTAGCTGTCACTTTTTAGAGTTTCTGCTGTGCTTTTGACTTGTAAATACATTAAGGGGTCTATTATAATAGCGGGCGGATCGCCACCGCCTGTATAGCGGTGGAGATCCGCCCCATTACCTGCCGCCCGCCTCCCATTTCCCCCCGCCATATTAGGATGGTGGGGGGGACCCCGGCAGATGGAAAGACCATCCGCCGGTTTTCCGCCCGTCGACGAGTTGACCAGGCGGGAAAGGGGCTGGATATGGTGGCGGTATCTGCAAGACACCGCCATCCATATTACAATACAGGCGGAGTAGTGCCTTTCCATGGCTATGCCGCCATGGAAAGGCATGCGGTTCCTGAATGTGGGGGCCTGTTGTGGGCCCCCAGGGTGTTGGGGGGGTGGGGGGTGCACATGTGGGGTACCTATGGTACCCCCTGCATTTTCATGCACAACGTGGCAGGCACTGCGCGGTGCCTGCCACGTTGTGCATGCAAATGCACAAGGTGCATTCACAGCATTGTGGCGGGCGATGCTGTGAGCACCGCCCGCCACAATGTTTTGGATGGGGATGCCACCGTGGTGGTGGCATCCTAATTGCCAGTGCGGGACCGCCGCACCACTGGCGGCCGGTCCCAGCACCGCTAGGGTGGCGGGCAGACGAAAGTCCGCTCGCCATCCTAATAGACCCCTAAGTTGGGGGCACCTTACAGTAATGCCTTACTTTCAAAAAACGTTTTTAAAATTAATAATGATACATTATTTATAAGCAAAAAGAATAATGACTGTATTAATATTTTTTCTCAGTTGGAATCTGATGCCAAAGTGAGCACTAAAGCTGCAATGATAACTGTAATTTGTGCTGATGAAGGAGACCAGAACTTACGAAAAGTCCCAAAATATCGATGCCTACATTTCAAGCACTGATTTATTATTTATAATTCTACATAGCCTGAATTATTTTTTTACATGTTGCTTTAAAAACAAAATTAGACAACTTTCAATCAAATTCTATTTTGCCACCTATGAACTAATTGTGTACATACTTCATGACTTTGTCATCCTTGACACATTTTTAATAACAAATCATTTTCTAATATAAACTCTTAAGAAGTAATTTACTAATATCTGCTTCAAATCAAAGTAATACTAACATGCCCACACCCTCATCCAGGATACAAGTAATTCCATACAAAATAATAATTATCAGAGTAAATTCTAGGGTTCTTGAGTGTTTATGGCCCAATTAAGACATGTGATAATATTTGTCTTAAAATCCATAAGACATCATGTGCTGCTAGTACAACCTACTCTTTTAAATATGATAAAGAATGTCCTTAAAAGTAATTGCTGCTACTGTAACAACATAATAACTGATTTATTTCATGGGATGTGTACGTATCTTTATGTTCAGAACTCAAGGTTGAAAGTTTGAAAGAATAAGAATTTGATTTTTGACTCAATGTTTCATTTGAGATCTCTGATATATTTCCTGGTATATTATCCAGTTACTGGGAAAAGCTACATGGCCAAAATAAATAAATTAATACTTTATTAAAATTGCTTTCAAACAAATAACATCTAATTGGAGATAACATTGGCAAAGCCAAAATGTCTTGCCTTTGGGACCTAGTGGTTTTGCCAGTGCCTTTTTGCAATGTTTTAAATCATCGAAAGATGCTGTGCAGCGTGACCCAAAGTAAAAAAAAGTAATTAAAAAAAAATCATGATGACGTGGCATGCCATGTCACCAGCATCACCATGCATGTGTGCCTACAAAGTCATGCAGGTGGCATATTTTTTTACCAATCCCAAGAGGGATCTGTAGATTAAAAAATATGAAAGTGAAGTAGTGTAAAAGGACTTTTTTTTAAGGCAGAGCAGCAGCAAATTGGGATGCCAAACCCGCAAGAAGGAGAGAGTTGAAAAACAATTAAGGCATAATTCATAAAGGTAAACTTACTCTTTTGTATAAGTTTACACTTTTTTTCAGTAGTCACAAACTACGAACTAGTAGTAACTTAATGACTGCCGAGACACCGCAGTCAGCTGGGAACTCCACACATAAAAAGAGAGGCCTCTCCTGTCTTTTTATGCGTGGAGTTCTCCACCCTGACAGCGAAGTCTCTGCAGTCACTTAAAGTTACTATTAAATCATAGTATGTGAATAACAAAAAGAAGTAAACTGACACAAAAGTGCAAGTTTTCCTTTGTGAATCAGACCTACAAACTCTCATACAATGCTAAGCCAAAAATGAAAAAGTAGTTCTCTAAAAGTGAGAAGTGGCAGGAGAGTAGCCAGCCAATTAGAGAGGTCGTAAAGAGGCTACACCTCAGGGGAGGGACAAACATAAGAAGGACAAGCAGGAACAAGGAAAGCCAATGAATAGAAAGCAGGCAAATATTAATGATTTCAGCAAATTGAGCATATGTTCTGGTTTTTACAGAGGGTTGACTGAAAACAGAAAGAGGCGTGTTATTTTGTGTTCCACGGAAGGACTAGTTAACAGCAACTATCAGAAAGCAACTTAAGTAACACACATGATGCTGGGTTCAAAAGCAGAGTATAAGAAAGACCCATAGTGACTTGTTGTCTGTGTTTCTTTGTTGATGCGCACTGTCATTTAAGTCATTTTGCGTCCGCCGGCTGATGTAAAATGCTTGTCTTTCCTCTATGCTTGCTAAATGTCACGGATGTTGGTTTTCAAAATCCTCTAGTCTCTGGGCTTTGTGGGCATTCATTCTTCTGAATGAGATTGCCTAACAATTTTTGCAATGGCTACAGGTTTGTTAGCAACCACTCATTCGTCTTTCGATGATGTCCAGCTAGGCAGTCTTTCCAAACTCAAATGTGCGCCACATCTTTGACAATCATCTCATAATTAGTCATTATGGAACTAGCTGGTTCTCATGGCTCCATGGACAAATGCCTCTCTTCAGGCATTGACATGGCTTGAGTCCTATTGAGTCTAATTTAACAGATTATGACACTTGAGCCATTGAGATGATAGAACAATCCTTATTAGGGGATAACTGAAATGCCTAGGGCGTGACGCTTTAAAAAGAGCCAGAACAGCAACGACAAACTTGACCACATTTATTTTGTATTCCTAGACACTTTACTTTGAATGGGAAAATCAGGCAGATCACCTGCTCCAATTGGCAAATTCTAAACAGCAATGCTGTGGATTGTCCTAAATTTCCCAAACCAATGTTCGCTCACCAAAACAACACAAACATCAAAGATATTGTGGTATCGTTGCATTTGAAAATTAACGCTCCCTTTATAAAAAAGACCATTGATGGTGCTCTGCTTGTGGTAGGCATATGTAAATGTACACAATGCAAAGCATGTGATTCAGTCATCAAGACAGATACTTTCACACATAATGGATACACAGTTAAGGCTAAGAAATGTATGAGCTGCAAAACCAAATATCTCATATGCTTGCTATTGTGTCCATGTCATTTGGGCTACGTAGGTGAGACAGCTCACCCAATTGTGACACGACTAACTGAAAATTGGTCTGTCATTCGAACAGCTAAACTTATATAGCATTTTCTTGAGAAACAACATAAGCCAGACGACATCAGATGGTTATTTCTGAAGAAAATTTAAGTCGACTACGCAATAAAAAAGTATAGAAGTGAGAAAAAGAAGGGATGTTTTTGGGCTCTTTACCCTGGATACCTACAAACGGGGCTTAAATAATGACATTCCATGGTAAAATATCATTAGAATCAATATGACTAGTTCTTAGCTTAGCGCTGTTACCTTGATAATGGAATCCTTTATTTTTTTTAATTATTATTTATTTATGAGGGTCATCAATTGATTAGGGTAATTTCACCCACATTTTTGTGACATAAAACTTACATTGCCTTCTGGTCTTTATTAAGGAACAGAATTTCAAGATGCAAATTTCCTTTTATATAAGAAACAACAACATTGTCATTGTTCTTTCCCTTGTCGTTAAACTTTCTTTTATGTCCTGATCATGGGACAACAGCCCATTATCTTCCCATTGTTTGGTATATTTGTGGTCCAGCCTCTTGAATGTCTGTATGATAGTTCGACGCTGAGCACAAATTCTGCATATTTAACTTTAGGACATTTTCTGACATGGTGATAGAGTCCCGCCTAGTCTTTTTTCACTTGCACTATCACGTGGGTGCCAAGCTGAAGCACCTGTGCTTGGTAGCCCCTGAGCTATTGAGCTCCACAGCCACATCTCTATACAAGGAAGACCCCAGCAGCATTCATACTTGCTGCCATTCATCTCAGAGGTAATGCCATCCGCGGTATTTCATAAGCATATCCCATAGCGTCATCCATGCATCGGGTAAGTTGTAGGGACATGTCTGTATTGTCCAGGCGTATCATATTGTCATTCTTGAAAGCTGAGTGTTTTCTCTTTGTATGTTCACAAGCGTCAATACAGCATTGGGGAAACTTTCTTGAACATACTTGATGTAATTTTAAATGCTGGGCAATTGGGGCTTAGTAGAGTTTAGCTCCTTACACCTGTTGTTTCTGGGCCTCTGCAATAATGTATTGGGCACCTATGCTAACGCTTTGGCAATTGTGATTTCTGTATTTCTAAAAGTGTCAAGGTGGGGGTACACTGGCATTGCATCAACATTAGCAGGATATAACAGTGGGCCATTGTGATCACTGTTATTCCTATGCAGTTAAGATGGGTTTATGTATTTGGTTGAAGAGCTTAATTATTTTTCCGTATGCATTCGTGATATTTCTATCACAGCATTGATCTGTGCATGGTTATTTTATTAGATGGCCTTTTTATCAAGGCTTGGCTTTCTTCTTTTTTCAGTTCAGAACGCATTTTTCCAGTTCCTTGACATCCCGTCATCAGCTTTTTATGCTGTTGCTAATACTACATCATTATTCTCCACTGACAGCAAGACTAGATGTTCACTTTCCAAATCTATGTAATTCTTTGCCGCTGTATTTTATTTTTGATGACAATATGAGTCATGTAGTATTGTTTCTTTATAGCTGGTGGATTAGAAGTGGTGTTCAATAGATCCAAGCAGAGTCTCATGAGTTTAAGCAATAACTGTCAGAGCGGTAAGAGCATGATCTACTCCATGAGCAATGGTCTAGGTAGACTCATTAAGGGTTGGATGACAGCAATTAGGTGGACTTAATTTCTCTTTTCCTTTTTATATTTTATATTTTTTTATCAATTTAATTTGGGTGTTGGTATTAGTTGCAAGGTTTGACACAGCGTTTCTTATCTAATTCAGTCCATTTGTATTACATTTCATACACCGTGTGGCGGGTGTGACACAGTGGCGTAACGAAACCTGAGGGGGCCCCCTGCAAGGTACATGGAGGGGCCCCCTCCGGACTCAATCAGGCAGAGGCGGCTGGTGGATTTAGAAAGTGGTGAGACGTAAACAACGTTTTTGATTTTGACTAAGCAAGACAGCAAAGAGAATAAGCTAAATTGCTGCTAGGCAATATATAGGGTGGGCATTACAACAGACTTTCCTTTAAGTTGACTAATCGTATTGACGTCTGATGGGACGGTGAATGTTGAAGACAATGTTCCCTAGTGGGTATAGCTGCTATTCATGCAACACTAAAAAGCAGTTTTGAATCTCAGAAAATCTCCTTGTGCCAAAAAATGGAGCATGCATGGCCTGTGTCTATGGTGAAGCGCATTCATGTCCTTCGGCAAAGTTCGCTCTCTGTAAATATGCTTTTACATAGGACTTTTATGTATTGGTCTTTAATCAGAAAAATGGCCACTGAAAGGGGTGTGATAGATTGGTGTACTGAAATGTGTTAGTCACAAGTGACAAGATGGTCTATGTTGTGTGAGCTAGTGGTATGCTGAAGTGAGTTAAGGCAAGAGTGCCCTGGTGGTGTATGTTGAGATGTATTAAGTGATGCTGTTGACCATGTCTCTGCAGTGTTGAGTCATGTGCCTAAGTGTGAAGGCAGGTGGTGTTCTAGATGTGGAGTTTGTATGATATGCTGTGACCTGGGTTGTAGGCCATTGAATATTGTGGTACAGTAAGAAGAGAAGGCAAAGTAGGGACGAGGGATGAAGTAGCCGGTGAGTTTTATTTGGAGACTAAGTTTTAGTGGTGGCGTGTTGTTGAGTAAGTGATGGTCTGGAACAGGTGTGGACAGTGAGCAGGAGAAGGAGAAGCAGGAGATGGAGAGGCAGGAGACAGAGCACGAGAAAGAAAGCAATCCACAGTAGAGAGTATATTAGCCAAATGCAGAAGTATCGTATGGTTATGTGAGGTGAGATTATAGGAAATGGTATACTGTTGGGTGTGTTGTTGTGTGGGAAGTTCTGATGTGGAAGATGGCCAGGAGCCATGTATTGTAGTTGGTGGTGGGGGAATTGGGGAGTGTGGGGGAGGGAGACAGGGGGACAGGAGGTTTACAACTGGAGGGAAAGTTGAAAAGAGTGAAAAGGTGAGAGGAAGGGGCACCTTGTAGTTAAATGTGAGAGGGGATGAGAGGAGCCAGATTGAGGAAGTGAAGTAATGGGCAGAGTGACTTGAGGGTAGTGTAATGGAGAGGGTTTCAGATGATGGGCGGGAGCTGTCTGTGATGCTGCGATGTATCCACATTCTCAAGAATATTAGACTGGTGGACCATTTATTTTCAGATATGCGAGGAATTTAGGTGTGTGAAACTAGATGTGCTTTGAGTCTCTGTGTTAAAGAGATGGGAAGTGCATTAGGAGTACATTTAGGGAGAAGAGGAAAGATGAGCGAAATTGTGAAAACTAGAAAAAGAAAATGAGGGAGAGAAAATTAGGAGAGGAAAAATAGACAGAAGACATGAAAAGGGTAGAGGAGAAAAACGTAGAGAAAGATGGACAGTAGAATGAAAGAGGTGGGAGAAAAGTGGATGGAATAAAAAGATGAGGATCATGTAAAGAAAGAGGAGAGCAAACAAAAGGAGAGGCGAGAAAAAGAGAGAGAGTTAATAGTGAGATTATCAAATTGTAAAGAGTGGTAATGGAAATGGGGAAGACAGCAAGAAGGAGATGAGAATAAACAATGTGAGAATAAAATAATATAAGGGGAATATAGAAGGGAAGAAAGGAATGAGGAATGCAGATGGGAAAGAGAACACGCAAAAACAAGGAGAGGGTGTGAAAACATAAGGGGAGAGAATGAAAGAGGAAAGATGAGGAGAGGAGAGAAAAAGTAAAAGAGGGAACTAGAGATGGAAAGAGTTATGTGAATATGAGCGGTAAGAGGACAAGAGGTGATTAGAAGAAGAAAGAAAAAGTAAAGAGGAGATTGAAAGCAAGAAAGTGAAGAGGAGAAAGAAAAGAGCAAGAAAGAAAAAGAGGAAAGGGAGGACAATGGCACAACAAGGAACATGAAAGAGAAAAGAATGGGAAAGGCAACATAAACCGGAGAAAAGGAGTAAGAGGAGAGGGATAAACTAAGGAAAGGAAGAAGCTGATTGCAAGTCTAGCCTCTTCAACTGCTTTCCAGCTATTTTAACACAGATTTTGTGCTCCATGAACGCAAATCCCTCCTGATGCTCCCCCCCACACACATCAATAAATTTTAGTGTACATGTATGACACAGAATATGTAACTACACTCCTTCGCAGTATCTATTTTCACATCGTGAATTTGCTGTTTTTGTCAGCCCTTCTGTCTGGGGCAATTTCTAGTCCACACTTCACTGGCTTGTAATGGCCTTTATTATCCTAACCTATATACACAAACAATTCTGTAATAACGTTCTAATTTTATAACTATGTGCAGCCCCTAAGTCAACGAGTGGTAAACTCAAAGGCCATTCCAATCGGACACCTCAAACTAAAGCTGAGGCTGCAAATGGAGTTTTTATGTTGAGCCTGACGTCACCTAGGATTACATATCAATGAGGCCCCCGATTCTGCTCAGAACTACAACCAGATTTAATTGTTCCAAATGCTGCTTGTTAAAGTGGAGCTGTGCCATAGATCAGAAAATAACAAACATTGTGAAACAGCACTTTTACACATAAGAAATCTAACAGTATCAGAGTTTTCTATTTATCTGTCTTTAGCATTCCATATTAACTGGATGTGTATGACCCTTATCACTGCTACTGACTGTCTGTTCTCCGTGGTACATGCATTGGCAGAATATTTTTTTTGTGGGGGGGGGGGACGTTTTAAATGTTTTTTGTAGCTTCCTGAGAAGTTAATATTTGGACCTAGAATACACTGCCAGGGTGAAAGGGCGAGGGGAAGCGACGCAGGTAGCATTGGCACAAAAGCCATTTTTAAAGGTATGCTGATACAATTGTGTACAATCTCACACATACACACATTCAAATACACATACACTGGTGCAGGCTTGCAGACACACAGAAAAAATATGGACATGCTTTCAGACATAGACATAAGTGAAACTTACCGGAGGCAGTCCTTGACATGCACTTCATGAATCACGGTTCCCAAGTGCCCAGATTCAGTAAAAAGTGCGCCAGAGCGAGGCTCACACCCTTATGCCCAATCAGAAGCTCAGATAGGATGGACGGCTGTCCTTTTCCATTATCGTGGCTTCTGATGGGTCATAAGGGCGCGTGAGGGACAGGACCCAATTCACCATTTTCTGACATGCTGCACTGCCTGAGGCTAGTGCAGCATGTCGTCCGATATGTATTGTCTCTTTGAAAGGACGGGCTGGTCCAGCCCACGTCTGACATGCACAATACAGCCCCGGGGAGCTCTCTTATGGTGAAGTGTGATATTACAGCTTTTAAAATAAAAAATATTTCTTCCCCCGCCACCAATGTCATAAGTGAACTAAGAAACAAGTCATTTGTAGTGCATCCCTATGTGGCCTAGATTCTTATACCTGGAGGAGCATTAAAGTCTATTAAACACAAGAGGGTTTGGTATTACACACATCCTGAAATTACACATGTGAAGGTGCTCTTAGTTGTGAGAATGAAGAAACAAGCATTGACATAGCCAATAGGTCTCGCTTTTGGGACCTTATAAGTATTTAGTTATGCAGCACAATATCCTTGGTGCAACAAATCAACTATTGCATGGCTAAACACTTATAAGGTCCCCAAGGGGAGACCTATTGGCTATGCCAATGCTTGTTTCAATTTGTACTTGTTAGCAGTGCTTCACTGTCACTGGACAATTTACCTTCACACTTCACAAATGAAAAGAAAAATGTGCTCTACTTCAAACACTAACACGAGTTACAAGCAAAATTGTAATTAGCATGTTAAAAATAATGTATTGCTTCATTGTAGTTGCCGCAGCATGCAGAGGCACTGTTTTCTTTTCTGCTATGCTAAACAAGAGATCCGTCGCATGAGCAGCCGGAGGAGCCGGGAAGGCAGGGCTTTAGTGGACACAAAAAACACATTGATGGCCAACCAAAAGCATCACTAGACCAATTCTCCAGGGGAGGAGCAAGACACTAGAAGGTGGGGCATAGAAGAAAAATAACCCACTTAAAAGCAAGCTTTTGAGAATAACACTCTCCTTAACCAATCAGCAGCAATGCAAGAAGTCAAACCCCACAAAGTACATACAACAGATCATCCTGCAGCGCAAGCGCTGGAGGCTCGACCTAAAATGGGAAGATTTTTGCCTGGCAAAAGGGTTGACATGACAGTGTAAACTGCACACACAGGCCCTGCACTAGCAGGCCTGAGGCATGATGAAACGGCTACTTTAATGGGTGGCACAATCAGTGCCTAAGGCCAACTAGTAGCATTTAATTTACAGGCCATGGGTTCAAGTTGGGGGGGAAACAATTTACTTGGGACTTATAAGTAAATTAAATATGCCAATTGGGGGTGAACTAACATTACCATGTTTAGGGGAGAGAGCACTTTAGCACTGGTTCGCAGTGGTAAATGTGCACAGAGTCCTAATTCAGCAAAAACAAGATCAGAAAATGGAGTGAGACAGACTAAAAGTTGGAGGAAATACCACCATGAGGCTGTCAGGTCTAACAAATGGTAATTTACATCAGCCTGACAATAGGTAGGAAGTATGCAACGTTTATGTGGGTGGGTATTGTTTAAGGGTCTTCATTTTTCACTACAGCTCTTAGTAACCATCTTTGTAGGCTGGAGGTTGGATCTATACATTTCTACACAGAACCATGTTTTTTTATAATATTTAAGATTCACTTCAATGTTTGGTGGCTTATCGCTGGAACCAATGTGTCAACCTTTTCACCCGACCTATAGCCCAATGCAGCAAGCAGCAGAGAATATTTAATTTCACATTCCCGCAGTGCAACAGAGGTTGCCCTGCCCAGTCAAGAGGACTTTCGGTGTGAAAACCTCTGATGGAAATTCCATGCATGCCCTGCACAGGTGGTGGAATTTTGGGCAGCAAATGTATGCACACTGAGAGTGTACACTCACATTGGGATGCATTGTTAGTTTCCACATATCTGTTCCTGTTAAGACGCTCTGTCTTCTTAGGTTTTTGTGCGGCATGCTATAGATATTTGCTTGCCGTGCTAGGCGTCCTCAATTTCCTTGGCAGTCTTTAACATTGTTTACTCCCGCAGACATAGGCTTCGCCCAGTCACCCTCAACTAGGAGGCCTGATCTGCCACCATGTCTTACAGAGTGAATTCCAGACCTTAGGATGGCCGAAGCTGTGGCAGACGGGCTCTGCTCAGACATATCGTCTGCCACCCAGGAAACAATTAATAGGGAAGGTTTAACGAGACCCTCACAGGTGATTTGCCACGCTTTACACATTCTTGATTGATTGAATGCTGGAGGTTCAGAAGAGGAATCTGCCATTTTATGCCCTAAATAAAGCTACTACTCTCAATGTATAGCTCTAAAAACCCTGGGCTACTTTTCTACAGAACCTCTTTAAAGACACCTGTAATGTTTACTTTAAAAAACGATACTATAGAATTTTTCTACCGCTCACCCATGGATTCTCTAGTTTTTTTTATCAAAAACCCAAAGAAGCAGGGGCGTAACACATGCCCCCGCAGCCCCCACGGTGCGGGGGGCCTCCAAGCTCCAGGGGGCCCCCTCAGCACAGCCTTACGGCCGGAGAGCTCCTGATTGCAGTGGCGGCTCCTTTATAGGGGACAAAAGGGCAGCGACTCCCCAAACCCTCATGCCTTACTCTGCACCTAATTGTTATGATATTACAGCTCTTACCGATTGTTTGTTTGCATTTTAAAAGCTTTAATATCACCCTTCACCATAAGAGAGCTCCCCGGGGCTGTATTGTGCATGTCAGGCGTGGGCTGTTCCAGCCCACCCTTTCAAAGAGACAATACATAACGGGCAACATGCTGCACTAGCCTCAGGCAGTGCAGCATGTCAGAAAATGGTGAATTGGATCCAGTCACTCACGCGCCCTTATGACCCATCGGAAGCCACGATAATGGAAAAGGACAGCCTTCCGTCCTATCTGAGCTTCTGATTGGGCATAAGGGTGTGAGCCTCACTCTGGCGCACTTTTTACTGAATCTGGGCACTTGGGATCCGTGATTCATGAAGCTTACGTATTTTGCCATAATTCTAGGGAGAGGGAAAGGGAGGGATCTTTTAAACTGGTCCAGACACACATCTCCATAGCAAATGCTACTAACCAGAAAGTGTGCCTGTTCCACACTCTTGTTTACTGTTGAAGAGGATTATCGGAAGGAGACTACAGGCCCGGGGGGTATCCTTCATAGGATTATGGAGCCCTCACACTTCTAAAAGTGCCATTTTCAGAATTACAATATAAAATACGATGTAACCATAAGTTGTGATTCTAAATTGTGATTCCAGAGATACCAGAAATGGAGGTCTTATCTCTTATAAAATGTAATAAGGTAATCCCAATGTTATCCTACGGGAGAGATAGGCCTTGCAATAATGATGAACGACTTTGGGAGTTATTCTCTACCAATACATGTAAACCTTAAAAATAAATGTCCTGCCATTTTAATACACTGCACCCTGCCCTCTGGGTTATATAGGGCCTACCTTAGGGTTGACTTATATGTATAACAAGCATTAGAAATACAATTGGTCTCACATTGTTTTGAGTTAGAGCTATTGGTGTTGCAAACAGCAATGTCTTTAACTCTTGTGTTTTTGAGTGGATTTATGTGGCTTGAGTAGAGTTATGTGGTTTGGATTGGAATTGTTAGTTGTGTAATTGTGTGGCGTGGATTTGTGTGGTGTGGAGTGGATTTGTGTAGTGTAATTATGTGGCATGATGTGCATTGGAATATGTGTATAGTAATTATGTGATGTAGAGCGCAGTTGTGTGGAGTAAAGTTGTGTATAGTGGTATAGAGTGGCGCTGCACATATTGCAGTGGAGTAGTGTGGAGTGGCACAGATTGTAAAAGAGTAGCTTAGAATGGTGTAGTATAGCGTGTAGTGTCGTAGAGTAGATTATTTTAGAGTAGATTGAAGTGGTATAAAGTGGAGTGGTAAAGAGTAGAGTGGATTGGCGTAGAGTGCAGTGCTATGGAGTGTAGTTTCACATAGTAGAGTAGCATGGAGTGGCATAGAGTGGAGTGGTGCAAAGCACACTGGAATGGCCCATCCTGGAGTTGTAAAGAGTGCAGTGGCAAAGAGTGCAGTTTTGTATAGTAGAGTGCATTAGCATAGAGTACAGTGGAGCATAGGAGATTAGAGAGGCGTAGAGAGGAGTGGTGTATGTTGGAGTGCAAAGGTGTAGTATACAGTGGCACAGAGTGTAGTGTAATATTGTGTAGTGGTGCATAATAGATTAGAGTAGCGTGGAATGTATTGCATAGAGTGTAGTGGCATAGAGTGTAGTGGCATACATAGTGTGTAGTGGTGTAGAGTGTAAGGGCATAGGCTGCTTTGGCATAGAGTGAATTGGCATAGAGTGCAGTAGAGTGGGGGAAAGTGGAGTGGTGCAGAGTAGAGTGCAGTGGTATAGCATGTAGTGGTGCCTAGACTGGCTTAGACTGGCTTAGACTGCAGTGACGTAAAGTACAGTGGTGTAGAGTGTTGCTGTGTACAGTATAGCGGTGTACAGTTCAGTGGTTCAGAATGGATTGGGCTAGAGTGCTGTGGCGCAGAGTGTATTGTTTGTGAGTATAGTGGTGTTGAGTACATTGGTGAAGAGTGCAGTGTTGTTGATTGCAACATGAAATGTAGTGGCATAGAGTGTAATGGCGAAGAGTAGTGTGGCGCGTAGTGTTGATTTGAGTGGCACAGGGAATATTGTAGTGGGGTAGAGTGGAGTGACGTTGAGTTGAATAGTGCAATGTGGATTTGAGTGGCGTAGAGTGCAGTGGGGTAAAGTGTAGTATGCATAGAGTGGCAGCACACTGCTATTACACAGAACATATTTTCATTTGAAATGAGCATTACATTTGCACAGGCATACAGTTTTACTGATAAAAGTGTACAGTGTATAACTGACAATTTTTTTTAAACATTATCATTGTAATGATTTCTTCTGATCGCATTAAAATTTTTGTTTCCACCACACTTTAGAGTTACCCAAAAAAGTGTTTAATTGCGCTTTCCTATATCTGATATATTCTTATTTACAGATATGTACATCTTGCTGTGTGCTACAAAAAAATTAATTCGTACAGCTTAACTCCAGCACACCTGCAGTACCCAGGCTGAGTGTCACATAAATGGTCTCACTTTGACGTCTGGGAAAAAGAGAGTAAACAGTAAACTAACTCAGAAGATAGAGTCTGACACTTGAGCTTTGCTGGAGCCAAAAAGTAATTACTAAATGTGTATTCCGAACTACAAAGTCATGGTGTGCAGTGTGCGGAATGCATTCGTATGCACTATGGAAGCTTTTGTAACCTCCCCAAAATGTCTTTAGCAAAGCAGAGAGCGCTTGGTAGGCTTCAACCTAATTAAACAAGAAAGGGGGGGGGATAAACGAGAGCGTTACAGAGAGGCAAAGACATGGGTGAAGGACTAAGAGGGCAGAGGAAGAAGACAGGAGAAAAAAAAGAAAGGAATGTGCGCAAGGGAGGATAAGATGGAGAGAAAAAGATAACAGGGAGAGAGGGATTGATGAACACGAGAGAGAAGGAAGACGAAGGCGAGAGATTGGTAGGAAGATAAAGAGAGAGGATGAAAAGAGGAAGAGAAGGAGGGATAGGAATTAGAGAAAGGGAGCAGAGTAAAATAATAGACAAGATGAGGATGAAAAGAGAGATGGGGAGAGCCAGAGAGAGAAACATAATGAGAGAGAGAGAGAGGAGAGCAGACGAGAGGTGGACAAGTGATAAGAAAGTGAGTGTAGAGCTCTAAGGTTGCTTGAGAATCGTGTGGTAAAGAGAGTGTCTAATTTGGCACGGCCGCTCCTCTCTGAGCTCTTGAAAGAACGAATCGCATTTAACAGTGTTGTCGATGGTAGTTTCGGCCATTTGGGCTCTGCGGTAGTTTACTTAAAATTTACAGACTTCTAGCACTTCATATTTAATGAAATAATCTACACTGTGCCATTTGTCATTTTATCAAGGTCACATATTATAGCTCAGGGCGGTGTATCTATGCAAAGATTTGGCAGAAAACGGCCTTAAAGATTGAGCAGCTGAAAACGAGCCCCCCCAACCTAGCTGGAGAGTCCCACCTCTGCTCTGGAGGTCACTGTAGACTAAATTGTTAAACATGTGACTAACGGCAGCCTGGTGCCGGATGCGCTTGTGAGGGCTGAGGGGGCCCCCGCACCGCGAGGGCTGCGGGGGCGTGTGTTACGCCCCTGGTGTGACACTTTATTTTATTAGGTCTCGCCTTGCTATCCCGTAAGCGATCACAAAGCGAGACTATTGTAAAAGGGCATTTCAAAGTGCTCCCAAAAAGCGGATTGCATTGCTAGCACGCGCACAATCACGCGCTTGGTGCCGCCATGCACTCCGCTTTTTGGGAGCACTTCAAAGGGTCCGCTCCCCCACCTGGAATGCACTCCCCCGCCCCGCCAAACGCGCACGCCAAATTTGCTTTCACTTTCGCGCCGCGAACAGACGCGCCAAATTTGCATTCACTTTCGCGCCGCGAAACGCAAATCATAACTAAGCAAATCATTTAATATCACCGCGCCTCAAAATGAATGGGTCTGTAATGCAACTGGTGCCCATGTAAAGCGCTGTTATACCTTCGGGTCGCGTTCGCGCTATATAAAACTTCAACAACAAAAAAACTCGGAAAAAATGAAAACCATCGGAAGCAGAGCTTCCAGTATTTTAAACGATTCATTTCGAAACCACGAGGGGCTTTCGAGGCTCTTCCTCCGGAGGGGTGTAGACGAGTATGTACATAAAAAACATATTGCCTGTTAACATGTCTAAATAGGGGTGTGGGTGGGTACGAACAGTAAGGGACAGTGCAGATGACTTCGAGCCAGGCGCGCAACGCACATTGGGATCAAAGGGCTTCAGCCCCACTACCTTCACGTCGTGTGTGGCAACCCAGGCTGAGTTCCAGCACCAAAGTCGGCAGTTTAGCCGACGGACCACATCCTCTTCCCCAAGAAACTTAACGAAACCCAAATCATAACTAAACAAATCATTTAATATCACCGCGCCTCAAAATGAATGGGTCTGTAATGCAACTGGTGCCCATGTAAAGCGCTGTTATACCTTCGGGTCGTGTTCGCGCTATATAAAACTTCAACAGCAAAAAAACTCGGAAAAAATGAAAACCATCCGAAGCAGTGCTTCCAGTAATTTAAACGATTCATTTCGAAACCACGAGGGGCTTTCGAGGCTTCTTCCTCCGGAGGGGTGTAGACGAGTATGCACATAAGAAACATATTGCCCGTTAACATGTCTAAATAGGGGTGTGGGTGGGTACGAACAGTAAGGGACAGTGCAGATGACTTCGAGCCAGGCGCGCAACGCACATTGGGATCAAAGGGCTTCAGCCCCACTCCCCTCACGTCGTGTGTGGCAACCCAGGCTGAGACGGCTTCCTGGGCAGCCGAGTACTTCACAGGTCTTTAAAAGACCATTTGCTTGTGAATGAGGCTTTGCTGTTTTTCACCCCTTCTCAGAGCCCCTGCATCTCCACTCTTAACTACTGCTGGAAGAGTCAGCCCCCCACCCGAAATTTTTTCTTAGCCCCCTCGAAATTTGGCTCTAGTTGCGCCCCTGCTACGAGTGTATCTAAAGGGTGATGGTGACCAAGCGTGCACCACTGAGCACCGCTCCTCTAGATGTGTGCACGAGGGTGCTGCTGCTCATGTCTGTGTAAACAAGTCTGGTGCCCGCCCAGCGTGGGCTCAACAACCGTCCTTTGTGGAGGGTGCCGAAGCCACCCGAGTCTGTGCACATCAGTGGTCCAAGTGTGTGTGTGTGTGTGGGGAGGGAGGGGTCTGATGGGCACGACGTGCCCATAATTGTAACAAGCATTGGCATAGCCAATAGGTCTCGCTTTTTTGGACCTTATAAGTATTTAGTTTTGCAGCACAATATCTTTTGCGCAACACCATCAGCTGTTGAATGTCTAAACCTTGTACCTTATAGGTGTTTAGCCATGCAACAGTTGATGTTGTTGCACCAACGATATTGTGCTGCATAACTAAATATTTATAAGGTCCCAAAAGCGAGACCTATTGGCAATGCCAATGCTTGTTTTTCTCTTGAACTGATCACGGTGAAGGGTCTGACCACGTGTAAATGAACCTTTTTTACCATTAAGGAATTATTTAGATGTAAGCATTTGAGATAAGCATACATGTAATATATTTACAGGTACCTTCTACAAGTCATGGCTTTCCTGATGAAGGCATGTTGTTCGCCGAAACACTTGATTTCGTAATTAAAGAATCAACAAACCAAGCCACCACCTTTGTCCCGAAGTGAACGAATGTATGTAATGCATAAAGATTATTTGTGTGTAAATATGGCACAGGGTCAAGACTGATTTGTATGTAGCTGTGTCTGAACTCGGGTGGCGAAGTGAGCTAAAGAACGATGATGGATTCAACCCAGATCTGTGACTGGGTTTGAGTGTCTGAAAAGTTTCAGCTCTCAGTCCATCATCTCCTTGTGTTTGCTATGTAAATATTTACTGAACATGTTTTGTCAAGTTTAGTCTCGGCTCATTAATGCACAGTCATTACTATGTATGTATGTGAATACATGTTGTGTGATTGCATGTCTGTATGACGATGTAACTGATCTGTTGTATGATGATTTCCACACATGGAAAGGTGTGGTGCAGCGGCCAGGGCAGCTGACTTCAGAGCACGGGGTTCACGGTTCGATCCCCGGATCCGGTAGCATATCAGCTCAGCACCTTGTGACTCTGGGCAATAGCTCACTTAATTTCCATGACGGCCCCCAGCGCCTTGAGACCCGTAAGGGTGAGTAGTTCATGCTTTACAAATACCGGATTTATACTAGTAGCGCTGTTGTTACCTTTCAAACCTGAAAACTGCTTTTTTAGATTTGTAATCATTGTTTAGATAAAAGCTGGTATAACAAATAAAATAAGTCTTTATCATATCTTCATGTTTGCTTGCCACTTATATGTGTATTGTGAGTTTTGCATTGTTGTATAGTTGCTGGGGAAATTTTGGCTAAATTAGTATTTTCCCTGCCCTTGAAACTGCCATTATTAGCAGGTGGTCCTTTTCATTACATCGAATCCCAACAGGGCCATTCAACCTTTTATTCTTCAAGGTCGATAACAGCAATACAATTGAGATGAGTATAATTAAACACTTGACAGATCATGGAATGGTTACACCTCCTTGGAACTGGGATGGGGAGAGGAGGGATGCACTATGCAACTAATTCTGTTATAGAAGGGAATTGATTGCCCCAACGATAATATTTTGAATGAAAATTCTGTTCCTGCTGCTTTCTTTGTTAGGTATGCTTAGCAGTGGCTCACTTAGGGCCTTATTACGACTTTGGTGGTTCTCCAGAGGCACTGCCACCGCATCGTTTGCTGGAGAACTGCCGAGGCCGTGGTGCCCCTGCCTGATTATGATTGTAATTAATGGTTGGCAGGTGGTGCAGCGGCAGTCTGTGAACCGCTGCCATGAGAGTTCAGACTGCATGTTCCTGCATGGTGTGGCATGCATGCCACACCGTGCAGGAACTGGGGGTGCAAATCCAGAGGGGCACAATATGTGCCAACTGCATGCACCCCCAGGCCCAGGAGGGGCAGAGGACCCTGTCAGGGCCTCCTTAGTTACCTCTCCAACACCATTTTCATGGTGGGCTCACCACCATGAAAGGGGCAGTAGAGAGCCAAATCCTAATATGCTCTGCAGTGCCGCAACGGCACCGCCATCATATTGTTGCTCATGACTAGTGCGTGACAGCCGTGGGATCCTGGATCCCCGGCAGATGTAGCGGTCCTGTGGCGTTCAGACCGCAAGACTCATAATACTGCGGGTGGGCCTGTAGTGAGGTGGTGGTCGGACTGCCGTACTCGTATTAGGACCCTTAGTCAATACACAGAACTGGGTCATTGAGAACGCATCAGAATCTCAGACTTACGAGTTCATACTTTTTATATATGCGATGAGGCAAAGGTAGAAAATGAGATGAAATAGGGAGAGACTTGAGTACTTTTCTATAGACACTGCCAAAATATTAGTGGGTCGGGGCTCATAGTTTTGATACTTAGTAATTAAGCCTCAGAGTGTATATATTTCTTTGTTGGAAAATTATTTTATAGGGTAATTATTTATTTTGCCTGCTGCTGTTCATTAATAACTGTGGCTTGATGCATAAATCAACTCTTATTTTTGCATGCATGTCTATTTTCTGCAACAACAAAAAAAGGCCGGCACATTTGAACTCGGTAGTTTATACTCCAAGATCCACACTTTTTTTTTAATCTTCTTTATTCAGAATGGGGAATTATTGTCCCTTTCAGTATACTTTAAAGCAGCATTCCTCAAGGAGTACCCCCCCCCCCCAGCTACCTGTTAGTAGCTCTCCTGGGTGCAGCCCAGCTTTGAAATAATGTATGAATGTATATATACCAACACTGAAAGGTTGCATTCGAGATAAAATATGTGTATTTTCTGAAATCATAAACTGATGTTTGAAGAAAAATGTCTGAATTTCCAAGATATATTTAGAGCTGATATTTAGATGGGATGTGGCATTGGGGAAACTTATCATTAATACTATTGTCTGTTTTTTAACATTACTGCTGGCAACCATGGCTGATGCACTGAGGTGATCACTGCTAGTAATCTTTGTTAGTAATCTAGCATATGGAGGTCACTAATGAAACATTGTCTTTGGTGGTCAGTATTACAAACATTTATAACATTAGTAGCTCGGGATGACTTTCATTGAACATAAGTAGGTCATTACAGAAAGGGTTGAAAACTCCTGCTTTAAAGGCTATCTGAGCAGAACAGCTATAGATACTCTCCAGGGCTGGGCATGCTTTTGGCCTTGGGCTTTGCTCCACAATTGAAGCCGCCTCCCAACAGCAGAAATAAATTACTGTCTTTGAGGGTCAAGGATAAGGAAAGCATTATGTTTTATTACATTCTGTCAGTTATCCTTCACAGAGATATTTCTAACCCACGCCTCTTTGAAATGCTGAATCAAAGATGTGTCAGGGCTGATTTACAAGAAACAGCTTCTCCTTGTTGTTCTTCTACCGGAGTTATTGTGTGTCCTGATAGAGTGTCAGGGCAGGAAATGAACACATATATTCACAACACAGAAAAGCATTGCAGGGTTTGCCAACTATGGGGCATATTATCAAGCACGGCGTTAAAATTATAGCCGCTTTAACGGCAGAAAATTGCAGATAAAGCAGCGATAATGGGCTTGATAATATGCCGCAGAGAATTCCAATAGAAGCCTATGTTGACACCAGAACATGGGCTTCTATGGGAATTCTCAAGGGCATATTATCAAGCCCATTATCGCCGCTAAAGCGGCGATAATTTTAACGCCGTTTCTTGATAATATGCCGCTATTCTACATAGTGTGTGCTTTCAGATTTTAAACAATCATCGTAAGAGGCAATGTTCTATTTGCTCAATAATAGTGCTGGCCAAGGTTTTTCTTAAGAATCTACTGCTGATGCCTCTTTGTTCCACCATCGCACACTTATTGTCTCTTCATCTCACTCTTACAGGTTCTTTTCATCCCTGCTATTTACTTTTACTCTTTTTCTGCATTTTTCGCTTTTGGTCAAAATGTATTAATAAAAAAATAAGTCCTAGTCACCAAAAATAAGTACCAGTGCCTGCTACATGGAACCACTGGCACAACAAATGTACCGATAACTGGTAATTTGTCTATTTTACTATGAGCGATCCCTTTTGTGGACCACCAAATGCAATCCTATTTGAGGACGCAGAAAGATAATATATCTGGCCATGCATGCAGTCAGTCCTGAACCTCACTTTAATGACACTGATGATTAGTTTATTAACAACTAAACTACATACCAGACAGCTAGACTGCAGCCACAGGCGTAGGAAACCCCAGTTTTGATCCTGTCAGATAGAGCAGTGGCCAAAAAGCTGCTAACAGGCCTGCTTGGTGGCAAATGGGTCCCACCATCTCAAAACAGGATTTCTGGTCAATTTTACCATAAAGCAAAGAAGACATGCTACGAATGTAGATGGGGAACTGAGAGCTAATGATCAGGCGATATAATTTCTCGAATCACTGGTCAGTGCACTGAATAAATCTGGCACCTCCTCAGAACATTCCTGGACCTGGGAAGCCTCTTCCTGATGAGGAAGGCCCTACTTCAGGGACACAAAAAGCAGGCAGAAAGACTCCTGACTCCAAGAGGGCTCAGGTGACTAAATAGGACTAAATACTTCAGGAGACCTGGCTGGAGAGAGACCTGGTGCCCAGAGGCCAGCCCTAGGAACTATGGGGCGCAGGACTGATGAAAAGAAGCTTTACCAGCAGTAGGAGTAACGGGGGCCTATTCACAAAAGTAACTTACACTTGTTAGCAATTTACTCATGTAAGTTGACTTTTACACATTTGAGTAACTTTGCAATTTTGGGCTATTCACAAAATTAGAGTATAAAGCTACTTAAAAGTGTAGACATACGTTTTCCACCCACTGAAAAAGGTGAAGTGGCAACAACTGTAAGTTACCACTGCAAAAAAAGAAGCAGTAGGAAATCCAGCGCCACACATGATAAAAAACTGATACTGCAACACCCTCCTGTAGAAAATAATGGAGGTCGTAACTTAAATAAACACCTATAAGAAATAATGTCAAATTAAATTACAATATTTAAAACAGTTAAAAATATAAATAAATATAATTTAATGTTAAGAAAAATATAAAAAAATCATTAATTTTGTAAAAAATATTCGAACACCTTTTTTGACTTTAAAAATTAATATTAGATTGATTATTTTTATACATCACTTTTAAAAAATATTAATGAAAAATATTGTTTTACTTTAAGTGGCAAATAATTTTTACACTTCAGCAAGATCATGTACATTTAAATGTAATATATTGTAATTTATTAAAGATTTAAAGCATTTTTTGTCTTTTGTTCTACATTTCAAATAAAAATATATTACAAATTACAGTAATATTTATACTAAAACTATTTTTCAAAGTTTATTAAACATTTTTACTTTTCCATATACTTTACCACATGGAGCTCTCCACCACCGGGGAGGAGATCCTCCTTTGTGAAAGCATAGGGAATTTAGAATTTGTAACACATGGCTGTCCTGAACAGAAGAAAAAAAGAAATGACCCCCACATCTTGGGAGACAACTCCCAGTGTGTCAGAGTAATACATTTTTTTGGTTTTTCAAAAAACAAATGCCCACTTTGGAACTTTGTTTTAGGAAAACAAAAAAGTTTGATGAGCTGCCACCCTGGTTCATGCAGCAGCTCATCAAAGTTTAAGTGCCTTCACAGAAACTGCTGTGACAGTGGGTGGTAGTACAGTCAGGGGGGCAGAGGAAATGACCTAATCCACTTTGACAGATGGCAGACCACATGGCATACATTAAATCAGGGCCCTAGTTACTTGCCTCACCTTTTATGTCAGCCTGTAAATACCACATGACTTCTGAATTTCAAGGGCTTCTTAATTCTAGTGGGATACATTTCCAAATATTGTGTTTTTTCACAAAACCTTTTGGTTAAAAGGCATCATAAATGAAAAAATGTAACCCTATGTAACTAATGCAAATCAAATAATCCATATTTGGAGGACAGTCCTTTAGCTCCAAGTGAAG
This sequence comes from Triturus cristatus, assembly GCF_964204655.1. Classification (NCBI taxonomy): domain Eukaryota; kingdom Metazoa; phylum Chordata; class Amphibia; order Caudata; family Salamandridae; genus Triturus; species Triturus cristatus. The sequence continues at coordinate 915,736,744 of NC_140587.1, forward strand.
TCCGTTTTGGATTTCTTCACTTGGAGTTAAAATACTTCACTCCTAGGTCTTCAAAATGAGTGCCAGGGAATGCAGTGGAAGTTTTACCACTTATAATAAATACCATTAATTGTGGTGAGGCGTTTACCTGGAATGGCAAATACTTCCAATTCTGCGTGTTTCCAGAAGAAAGAGGAATTACTTTTGCAATTGGTCAGTTCCACAAAACATTTCTTATATCCGAATTGCCCCACTTTTTTCAGCTGTAAACAGGTTTCACCTGCAGAAATTTACTGGGACACAATTGTGGAGCTCTGGTGTTTGGTGAGCAAATTATAAATCCCTGTGCAGCAAGGGGCTTGCACAAGGATCAGAATTTAGTCCCATGCTAGTATTCCCGCATCTTGACTTGGGACAAATTTTAGATTTCAATCTTTTCAAGAAAGGTCTAAAGGCTCTGAATCACATGAGTTCAACTTTGAAACTGAATAGTCTATACAATGTATGCTTGGATCATATTGTAAATGTTATACCAAACGCTCTGTGTTCTGTTATTGCCTTCAAGAAAACCTAACAGCATGTCAAAACATGATTTGTGTCCCAGTGGAGCTGCTATATGAAGATTTTAATTTTTTGTCACCCTTTAAAGTGGAGAGCAAGAGGCTTGCTATTGTTTTAGGTGTGGTGTGTCCAATTTTGGGAGCCTTCAGCAGCATGCGAGTGCCTTGGGTGCGAACTCCAACTCAAAACTGGCCTCGCTCAGCTCAGAGAGATTGGGTAGAAAAGTTGTTTTGACTGGGACAATGTCACCAACTTGATTGCTGTTGCATTTGTTATCACGTTCATTTGGCATTTATGAAGAGCAGTAGCCAGTATCCCTACCCTCAAAAGGCTGCATAGGTTCTACTTATGTTACCAAATTTGATAGCTCTGACATATGTTTATTCTCTCTTTTGGCATTATTGTACCACAGTTGGCAATATTCCTGGCTTTGAGAAATTCTATAGGTTCTGCTCCTGTTACAATTTAAATGATTGGGACACCTGTGATTATGAGTTTTTGATACAAAGACATGCAACATCTGTTGCCTCTCTGACTAGGCGGGTGCTCTGTTGATGCCTATATGCAGTTGAGAAGTCCACTTGCATCTATACAGTTATCAAGTTATGAATGCTAATGGCGCCAATTCCAATTAATGTCTCTACAAACCCACATCACCAAAGTACATTTTAGTTGCACTTACACAACTCCTTTTCATAAACACCTCCACAGTACCGAAGGCGACTCTAGTGGCAATGCTGCACTTTCCAACAATACACAAACTGCAGATTGTCCATAAGATTGGGGGGCTACATGCAAGAAATAGGACAATGGGCTACAGTATTCAATCCTAATCTGAAACCCAATGACATGCCCTCTGGAGCTATCCCGTTACAATGGTTAGCTCATTAAGTAGATCATGTAGAGGTGGTGGGATGGGACATCATCATTCTTTTTGTTCCCCTGCCTCATTTATAGCCCCCTACACCCTATGAACAAACCTTTTTTCATGCCCAACACCATTCCTGCCATCAACAAGGTCAACCTGAGGGTCCCATGCAGTAAAAGTCTCTAAATGTCCCTCACTGTCTGGGATCAAAGTACCTGCCCAAGAGATTTATTCATATATTGCTTACTGAAGAAGGACCCCCACTTTGGGTGTCTGTCTTTGGGAAAAAACACATGTGATAGAAAGTCTCCTTTTCTGTCCTGGCAGGGTGAATTTGGTATCACAGTTGTTTCCTTCTAAAGCGGTATTCACCGTGGACATTGTGGCCACTTCAAGAGGAAAAAGGCCACCATTTGGGTGGCAACTCTTGATCGGGCAGGTCAGCTGGTTCAGGTATGGTGGAGGCAGTGTCTTCACCACAGCAACTGTACATAAGTCAGCCTGAAAAAAACACTTTAGTCAGACCACAGCACATGCTTACAAACACCACACAGCACCACAGCCATATAGTCCGCAAAGAATTTCTAACCCAACAGCGCATTCTCCTCTCACAATCATACCCCAACGTAACAATCGGAATACACTAACTGAAACATATCACACCCAAATAGGCACACAGTCTGTATGTAGGTGAACAGAAAAGTATGCCATTAAATGGTATTAACATTTCAGGCCAGGCAGTAGACAACCATTCACTCTTATGACATCAATAAAATGGTAAAACCATTCAGCACAGGCAACTAGGCACATTGGCCACCATCTCTAATCAATACATAGAACAGTCCTCACAAACACAATAACTCCAAGTTATCAAGCCTATGGTCAATGTAAAACACCAGGTGGAGTGTGTGCCCAGTTTACGAAGATGGCACACATGGTAAAAATGTGGTATACAAATACTGAAAGCACAGTAGGAATGTGATGGTAAGGTGCAATCTGTAATGTAAGTCTCTTTAGGAGGGCAATACTGGATGATAATGCCATTCTCAGAATACATTACAAAAGATCCTAAAGACATATACGTTGAGTTGTTTTCTATATGAGCAGTGGTGCAATAAGACACTCAATAGAAAAAATTAAGGAGAATATAATCATTAATGGAACACTTTAATATATATTTATTTCATAAAGTTTAGGATTATTTTCGAACAGATTACTATAGGGTCAAACCGTGAAGGTCACCATAAAGTGCCACACAGGTTGATTATATTTTTGGGGTGCCATTTTAGGATAAAAAGATTTCAGTAGGAGATCAAACATTCAAAAAGTTATTGGCTGGGCAAGGCTTAGAGGGGTCCGAGGATGGTGATCAAAGGCCAATCCAGCGTCAGTATCAATGGAGGAATTATTTTTCCCACGATACAATATTGCAATTGTATTGCTACTTAATCCTAATCTTGTCTGAGGAAGGAGCCCATTTACAATATGCAAAGGAAGTGCTTATCTTTGAGTGCTGTGATAGGACACTGCCCTGGAAGCCCCACTTTCTGCCACATCTCCAACACCTCAGTATCTCCCCTGTAATAGCACTATAACAAGCCACTACAGGGAGCAGGAGAAATCATGGAGCAATGGGAGCCTTACCACAGAGCTGTGGAAAGGAGCAGGTATTTTCAGGAACTGGAAGGAGCCTTCTATATTGTATAGAAACACAGAGGGCTGGATTCTCAAAGGTAAACGTACACTTTTATGTAAATGTACTATTTGTTTGATATTCATGAACTGCGGGTTTAATTTTACTAATAGTTATTCTATGACTGCTAAGACCCCGAAGTGGGTAGGAGAACTCCACACAAAAAAAGATAAGATAGGCCTATCTTTTTATGTGTGGAGTCTCCAACACGGATGAGGAGTCTCCTCGGTTGTAAAATTCCTATTAGTAAAATTAAACTAGTAGTTTGTGAATAACAAAAAAAGTAAATTTAAACATAAGTGTAAGTTTACCTTTGGGAATCAGTCCCAGATTATTGACTACTTGGAGAAGAAGGAAGCTCCATTGCTAACTTATCCTCCACTATTTGATAGAAGTTGAACAAGGATGCCTTGTCCTGGTAAGTATTATTGAATGGAAAGTAGACAATCACATGTCAAGGTGTATTTCTGATATATAATACGTTGGGTAATAACCCGCACTAATGTCTTGCACTACATAATATATAGTACAGATGTCACAGACAAGAATTAAGTTGCAGATGTTACAAGTTTGACATAGAAATTGCGTACCCATAATGTAAAACTACTCTGTCTAAATTGTAACAATTATAGTTTTTTCTACTTTTCCTTTTTTCATTTTTTTCTACATTATTACCCTACAAGGCATGTAAATGAAATGTAACTGTTCAGTGTTGTTAAATTGTGAGTATCTACAAGAAACTTTCTTTGCAAAAAAAAAGAAAAACGCTTAGTTAATCTAAAGGTTTAAACGCTACACAAGGTGATGGGTGATATAAGATGCAGCACATAGTGGTGCAGCTAGGTTGCGATGGTACCTATTGCAAGCGAAGTAACTGGGCCCCCTCACTAAATTGACATCACAGTCTGTCAGCTGCTCCCAACACTCCTAAACCTCCTTTGACAGAGTCTGCATATGCCATATCAAAAAAATATTTTCGTACGCACACTATTGTATTTTTACTCTGCACTGCATTTCTGCAAGACAAAGCTATACCGCTAAAAAGCATTATGAAAGATAATAGGTTTGGCCCTTGCACGCAGACAAAGACATAACTTGTAGGGAACCCAGTCATGCTGCCTTCACATAGACACAGGCCTCACACTGTAGACAACTTAACCTGCACTCATAAAAGACAAAGTTAATCCTGCATGCTCACAGGTAAATCCCTCACAATGCACTCACAAAACATGGTAGCTATCCTGCACTCAGAGAAGCACACTGCTTTCACCCAGGTACACTGCTCACTAGGAAGGACTGAACTGTTCCCATAAGGAACAGGGTCAAGACTAATTTGCATATGGCTGGGTCTGAACTGGGCTGACGAAGTGAGCTAAAGAATGATGATTCAACCCAGATCTAAAAACGACTGGAGGTGAGTGTCTGAAAAGTTTCAGCGCTTCGTCCATCGGCTCCTTGTGTTTGCTTTGTTCGCCCTACATTGGCAGGGTATGCCCAGAAGTGGGTCCCAAGCTCACTTTGCCGGATTCAAGCTAGCTTGGCGGATGAGGGGTGTTACCCCGAAACCGGTCCCAGGATGTTTGTTTCCGGTCCAAGGAAGGCCTGGCTTTGCAGTTCAGGCTGGACTGTTCCTATGAGGAACATGGTCAAGACTGACTTGCATTTGGATGTGTCTGAACTGGGATGGCAAAGTGAGCTAAAGAATGATGACGGATTCAACCCAGATCTAATAGTGCCTGGGTGTGAGTACCTGAAACGTTTCATCTCTCCGTCCATCGTCTACTTGTCTTTGTGTTGTATTGCAACAGTTATATAGCACTATCTACCCCTATGTGGGGTGCTGAAGCACTTGCCTACATGGGTAGAACGCTACATATTGTAGGGTGTGTGGTTGGAAGTGTATTGTCTTTGTTTTGACCCTATGTAGGAAGTGTTTGATGTTTTGAGTGATGACCACCAAGATGCAGTTATCAAGTTTTAGGATGCTGCGCTCAGCAATGTGATGATCAAGAGGTATTAGAGACAAGCGGATTATGGTTCTCAGTAAGCTATCAGTGTTGAACAGCTCTGCAGGTCCCCATGTGGTCTTTCTTATGATCACAGGCCTCTGAGATGGTTACTTCACCAGGTTGTCCATGCCGAGAGATTTAATTTAAAGGTGATTTTTCTGTGAAGGCACAGGTTGAAGGGAGACATGGGGGAGAGATCTGCGGAGGCAAGCTTTGTTACTATCATCTCATATCTGAATTTCCTTGTACGATGTCAAGAAGCGGCCGTAGTATGTAGCTAGTTGGGACCTGCGGTGGTGGTTTAAATTAAAATCCTCCTTTGACCAGCATCACATTGAAGGTGTCATTAGTCATACCATGCCTGTTCAATTGGTGATGGGTGGGTTAATGCTGTGGACTGGTACACTACTGAGATAAAACCCATAGCAATTTCATCCTATGTGAGTGTAAGACCGTCAAGCAGTGTAAGGGGATAATTTTGCGCAGTTCCTTTTCTTTACATAACAGTAACCTTCCTTTATCCTAGCAGTGCTGCTGGTTGCTTCTTTCAATATAGTTTTTATTAGTAGATTGCACGCTGTGTGCTTTTCCAGGTACAATAACGCAGTTCATAGCAATCATATGAAACTGTAGCAGAGAGAAGCAGCTAGCTTCTTTCTTTTAAAACTCTGCGGCAACTACTCCTGCAGACAGAGCTTCCTAGTTTTTCATGGATAGCATCATAATGTCAATCAAAAAGCCCAACTGTGAAATGTCATTTTTTATGTTCTGTGTAATCATTATAGTCTAAGGAAAGTTTGTGTTTAAATTGACCATAAAACATGAATAACACTGGAGGAATCACACTGAGCCAATGGCCGTCATTATATGTGTTGCACCCCACCAAGCATGCAACAGCAGGTATACCTGTGGCCTTCCTGTAGCACTGACTCTACATTTGAGTCAGCAAACACCATCAACTCAGCCTTTGCTTAGAAAACAAGATTAGATTTCTCAATTGAAAGCATAACAAGCACCATTAAAAACTCACTTAAATTGTATTCGGAATTTGTACGTAAAGAACTTATAATAATTGCCAGTCATTTTTTAATGGCCATTGTTTTGTATATTTATGTAGATTTGTTTTTAAAGATATACATTTTATTGAAAAAAAGTACACATAACAAATATTATTTTTACATACCTGATTAGATCAGTCCTCAAGTATACAATGTGTTATTTTTTAGTGGGGACATAGTTCCTGGCCATGCATCGCAGTTGGACCACTTTCTAGGAGGCCGTAGGATGTACACAAACAGTTAATAAAGTGAGGCCAGAGATGAATAATACTCTGGGCTGAAAAATCCGAATCCAATGGCTGAAAGAGACTGTTCGAAGGAAGCCAATGGCTGAAAGGGGGCCGACCCAAAGTCCACTATATTAGGAACAATCAGCCTGTGTGTGCTGTTAAAACGCAGATCATAAAACAGACCCGGTTTTGAAATTAAAGCAGTCACTTTAGTTGCCAGGTGTCTCAGTAGTAGTAGTAGCAGAGTAAGCTGTAAGGGTGAGTTGGTTCAGTGACTAAATATCGAGGGACAAAATATCGACTACACAAAATATCGACACCAAAATATAGAAGGACAGAATATCGACTCCCTATCTACAAACAGGTAAGTACTAAAATATCGATTCCAAAATATAGAATGTTAAAATATAGTTAGCCAAAAGATCGAATTTTTTAAATGTATTAAAAATAATATAAAATTAATTAAATATTAAAAGCTATTTAAGAAAACATACATAATATAATATAAAAAAGCTTAAAATGTAAACATAATAAAAAAAAGATTTTGTTGGATAGAGAGAGCGTAAAAATTACTATTCCCACTCCAGTAATTGCAACAGTAGGGAAAACGTTGGATAGCGTAGGGGTAAAAATTACTATTCCCACTCCAGTGAGTGCAACAATAGGGAAAACGTTGGATAGCGTAGGGGTAAACATTACCCTTCCCAGTCCAAAGAGTGCAACAGTCGGGAAAGCATTGAATAGTGGGAGAGTAAAAATTACTATTCCCACTCCAGAGAGTGCAACAGTAGGGAAATCGTCGGATAGCAGGAAGGGAAAAATTACTATTCCCACTCCAGTGACTCCAACAGTAGGGAAAGCATTGGATAGCGTAGGGGTAAAAATTACTATTCCCACTCCAGAGAGTGCAACAGTACGTAAAGCATTGTATAACGGGAAGAGAAAGATTACGATTCCCACTCCAATGAGTGCAACAGTGTTGAAAGCGTTGGATAGCGTAGGGATAAAAATTACTATTCCCACTCCAGTGAGTGCAACAGTAGGGAAAACGTTGGATAGCGTAGGGGTAAAAATTACTATTCCCACTCCAAAGTGTGCAACAGTAGGCAAAGCGTTGGATAGCGGGAGGGTAAACATTACTATTCCCACTCCAGACAGTGCAACAGTAGGGAAAACGTTGGATAGTGTAGGTGGAAAAATTACTATTCCCACTCCAAAGAGTGTAACAGTAGGGAAAGCTTTGTATAGCGGGAGGGTAAAAATTACTATTCCCAATCGAATGAGTGCAACAGCAGGGAAAGCGTTGGATAGCGGGAGAGTAAAAATTATTATTCCCACTACAGTGAGTGCAACAGTAGGGAAAGCGTTGGATAGCGGTAGGGTAAAAGTTACTATTCCCACTCCAGAGAGTGCAACAGTAGGGAAAGCATTAGATAGCGGGAAGGTAAAAATTACTATTCTCACTCCAGTGAGTGCAACAGTAGGGAAAGTGAGGGATAGCGGGAGGGTAAAAATTACTATTCCCACTCCAGTGACTGCAACAGTAGGGAAAGAGTTGGAGAGCTGGAGGATACAAAATACAATTCCCACTCCTCAGAGTGCAACAGCAGGGAAAACATTGGATAGCGTAGGGGTAAAAATTACTATTCCCACTCCAAAGAGTGCAACAGTAGGGAAAGCGTTGGATAGCGGGAGGGTAAAAATTAATATTCCCACTCTAGAGAGTGCAACAGTATGGAAAGCGTTGGATAGCGGTAGGGTAAAAGTTACTATTCCCACTCCAGAGAGTGCAACAGTAGGGAAAGCATTAGATAGCGGGAAGGTAAAAATTACTATTCTCACTCCAGTGAGTGCAACAGTAGGGAAAGTGAGGGATAGCGGGAGGGTAAAAATTACTATTCCTACTCCAGTGACTGCAACAGTAGGGAAAGAGTTGGAGAGCTGGAGGATACAAAATACAATTCCCACTCCTCAGAGTGCAACAGCAGGGAAAACATTGGATAGCGTAGGGGTAAAAATTACTATTCCCACTCCAAAGAGTGCAACAGTAGGGAAAGCGTTGGATAGAGGGAGGGTAAAAATTAATATTCCCACTCCAGAGAGTGCAACAGTAGGGAAAGCGTTGGATAGTGTAGGGGGAAAAATTACTATTCCCACTCCAAAGAGTGTAACAGTAGGGAAAGCGTTGGATTGCGGGAGGGGAAAAATTACTATTCCCACTACAGTGAGTGCAACAGTAGGAAAAGCGTTGGATAGCGGGAGGGTAAAAATTATTATTCCCACTCCAGTGAGTGCAACAGTAGGAAAAGCGTTGGATAGCGGGAGGGTAAAAGTTACTATTCCCACTCCAGAGAGTGCAACATTAGGGAAAGCATTGGATAGCGGGAAGGTAAAAATTACTATTCTCACTTCAGTGAGTGCAACAGTAAGGAAAGTGTTGGATAGCGGGAGGGTAAAAATTACTATTCCCACTCCAGTGACTGCAACAGTAGGGAAAGAGTTGGATAGCGGGAGAGTAAAAAATACTATTCCCACTCCTGAGAGTGCAACAGTAGGGAAAAAGTTGGATAGCGTAGGGGTAAAAATTACTATTCTCACTCCAAAGAGTGCAATAGTAGGAAAAGCATTGGATAGTGGGAGGGTAAAAATTACTATTCCCACTCCAGTGACTGCAACATTAGGGAAAGAGTTGGATAGAGTGAGGGTAAAAAAATATTCCCACTCCTGAGAGTGCAACAGTAGGGAAAGTAATGCTTTAATTTTAAAATAAGATTACATTAATGATCAATACCAATAAAAAGTTAATTAAAATTATTAAAATTTAATTACCATTGTTAAAAAAACAATTACCAATTAATAAAAATTAATTACAATTAATAATTAATTATCAATTAATTATAAATACACATAAATTAAAAAAAAAATACTTTATTACAATTAATTTACTTCCCACCCAATTCCCCTATAAACCCACAACCCACTCACAATACTAAAAAATACAATTAACATTATTATCAATTAATCAATTAATAAAAATCATTTAGCAATTAATAAAAATTCATTAGCAATTCATACAAATTAATTACCCATTAACACAAATTAATTACCAATTAATATTTAATTATCAATTAATTATCAATACACATAAATTAAATAATTAATATTTACTTTATTACAATTACATTACTTCCCACCCAATTCCCCTATAAACCCACAACCCACTCCCAATAATAAAAAATACAATTAACATTATTATCAATTAATCAATTAATAAAAATCATTTAGCAATTAATACAAATTCATTAGCAATTCATACAAATTAATTACCCATTAACACAAATTAATTACCAATTAATAATTCATTCTCAATTAATTATCAATACACATAAATTAAATAATTAATATTTACTTTATTACAATTAAATTACTTTCCACCCAATTCCCCTATAAACCCACAACCCGCTGCTAATAATCCAAATTAAAATTAACATAATTATTAATTAATCAATTAATATAAATTAATTATCAACTAATAAAAATTAATGACCAATTTATAATTAATTGTCAATCAATTAAGTATCAAAACATCTAAATATAATTAATATTTAATTTACCATAATTAAATTACTTCCCACCCTATTCCCCTATAAAACCACAACCCGCTACGGAATTAAATTACGCAATAATTAAATTACATAACTTTCATTAGTTTAAAAAAATTAAACATACATTACAAAAATAATACATATTTTAACACATATAGTACCATACATAAAACTAAAAAAAATTCGATATTATGGGATTCTATATTTTTAAAGTCGATATTATGGAATTCTATATTTTTAAAGTCGATATTATGGAATACTATATTTTTACATTCTATATTATGGAAATCGATATTTTGTACCCCAATTTCGATATTCTGACCTATCTATATTTTGATTTTCGATATTCTGGCCATTCTATATTTTGGAGTCGATATTCTGTCCATTCTATATTTTGGAATCGATATTTAGGTCATTCACCGGTGAGTTGAGGATCTAGAGGGTCGGATCACTGGAGCACAACAGGAAGTTATCACACTATAAATATTTAGAGTAGTGTGACCTAAATGGGGTCTATTTGTGGATGATATAAAGTTGACCATGTGTAGTGCAAACTTGTTTGCTGACCATGTGCAATGCTCTATCATCACTGGTAGCCTTATGTCAACCTTGTGCCCTCTGGTGTGGTGTGTGGCATGCACCAATGTCCATTATGGTGACTGAATGAAAGTTCACAACAATAGCATCCTAATGAGCCAGTAAACCCAGAGGCTGACGGCCCGAGACACACAATGGACAGGAAGGCAGAGGGAGAGATAGTCAGGGCAATGAGCTGCTATATAAGTGCAACTACAGAATAACACTGTACAATCCTTGGCCTTTTCAGAAGGCACTCTGTAGGAGGAATAGTTCTGGAAAGTGAGAGAGGAGGAAGCACACTTTCTGTATCCATTCAGTAGCAGGACAGCCCACCAACTGTGTATATAGAGAGGGCTCAATGGGGCTGATGTCACAGCTATATTTGTCATGGCTCTCCTCTTAGGCCTCACCACCACAGCTATTGCCTGTGCCATGAAGGAGCAAAGAAAAACAAACAGACACTGCATCTTGGTGTACACATTCATTTGTCCCAAACCCTTCTACTGCATGTAGGAGCAAAAATGGTACCCAGATTTGAGACACACCAATATTTACATCAATCAGACTTCTCACATTTCACGGGATCGGATATGGTGTTAAACTTCAATTTCATAAAGCAATGTGTCCCATTGTTAAGGCACCTCCCCAGACATCAAAACCAGAAATGCAATTCATTAAATACATGTTTTGGGCCCCTCAACAACTGAGTTCCAGATAAATGAAAAGTTCAAGGGTTTTATTACAGACTTAAAAATAAAGTGGTACAGAGTCAATGCCATAAAGGTTGTTAAATGCTGAATTATACAGAGTATGCAAAAGAAAGAAATTGGGTAACAAAATCAGGAGAAAAACCGACAGCATCCCAAGTAACATTCTGGAAAGCTCTGGCTCACTCCCAAAATCAAGTGGTTTTTATACATTATTTTTGTATATAAAAATATAGAAACCACAGTCTCACTATGCTGTGAGCAAATGCATTTCATCAGAAAATCAGACCAAATTAAAAATAAACATAACATTGCCTTAACAACTTAGCACTAACCCACTACATGAATAATTATTCAGCACCCTGCTAATGTCATCTGGATATTTCTAGAATATAATTATATACATAAACAATCATGTGTTATGTGAATGAATGGAGCACAGTGAACTAACAGAAATACCTTTCAAATGTTTTGTGGCGGAACAGGAAAAAATGTAATCGAGAGCAGCATAACAATACCAGTGGAAATAAGCCATTACATTTCAGCTTGACTCCAGAGATTGTGTGGAGAAAAGGTAGGCGGAGGGGGTAGAATCAGATGAATGACAGAGATGACTTATGTAGGACCTGGCATCCTTGGCATGGTTCTCCCCTAAATTTTGCCTTCAGCCCTTCTGTTTTGCTGATTTCGTTTTTGTTGGCTGTAGATCTCTGCACACTTTACCCTTGCTAATAAGTGCTAAAGTGCTTTTTCCTTAAAACATGATAAAATTGGCTTACACCCAATTGACCCTTTTAATTTACTTGCAAGTCCCTAGTAAAGTGGTACTACATGTATCCAGGGTCTGTAAATTAAATGCTCCCCATGGGCCTGCAGGACTGGTTGTGCCACCCACTTACGTAGCCTTGTAAACATGTCTCAGCGCTACCAGTGCAGCCTCTGTGTGCAATTCTTAAACTGACATTTTGACCTGGCAAAATAAGCCTTTTGCCAGGCCCAACCCTTCCTTTTTAATACAGAAAAGTCACCCCTACGGTAGGCCGTGCACTGCCCAGAGAGCAGGGAGCAGTGTGTTTAAAGAGTTGCAATGTACATGTCCTGGAACTAAAAAACTGTTTGTTTTTCAGTACTGTAAGGCCTACCTCTGTCATAGGATAATATTTTATTACATTTAATAAGTGATAACTTTCAATTGGGATCAGGTAGACAGGGCGAGTTTGGTGCCTGCAGCCTGATCCTGGGTCATATGACTAAGTGTAGCTGGCAGTTGGTCTTTGTGTATTGCTCGCAGAAAGTGAGACAAAGGCAGGAATGGCCACTCTGAGTTAATGAGGGGGAAGAGCTATCACCTACCACACTTGAACATCACAAAGGCTTTGCCTGAGCACCCTCAAAAATGGGTTGACACTGGTCTTTCATGACCCCAGAGAAGCTGGGACTGGGTCAGGGAGCAAGGGAATTCCTGACACGCCTCAGGGGGGTGGAAACCTCCAGAAGCTCACTCTATTTCAAAGTGGACACCAGGTATAAATATTGGAGCCTTAGACCCAACTCTTCAGTATACTTCTGGACCTTTGATCTCTGCCAGGAAGAAGGACTGCTGTGATCATGCTCCATCATGGTCAGCCTGAACTTGTGACTTTGTCCCGGTCAAGCACGACTAGATAACCACAGTTTCTCTGACATCTTTAAACTTGCATATCTCCGGTGCCACTGATTGGGTTATTGTTACTTTGGTCTTGTTTTATTTATTGTAATGCACACTATTTCTCTAATTTGGTGTAGGATTTTTCTTGTGTTGCGTTTACACATTATTACTGTTTGAAGTGTTGCATAAACACTTTACACGTTGCCTCTAAATTAAGCCTGACTGCTCTGCGCCAAGTTACTAGAGGGTTAGGCACAGGGTAATTTGGGGTTTGCTTATGACATCACCCTGACAAGGATTGTGGCTACTGCTTGAGTAGAGTTTCACCCCACTCAACCAGTAGCACAATTTCTTATAACATCCATCTTAGAAAGATGGTATTTTCACTAAAATGTGACTTATCTAACAAACATCATAAAAACACACTTCTACCAATCAGTGAACATTTTTTCCAAAAGCAATAACAATATATCAGTGGATCAACATAAAAGGGGCTGTTGAAAATGCATTCTGCACATTGTTAGTGACACACAAAAATATAAATTAAAAAAACTCCTACAAACTCCCCTCTGATTATTATAAAATGAACAAAACACAATTAATAAAAGTTAAACTTATCAAGAATTTTACAAGAGTCGGCATCACTTTCTGTCTCTTTGTGATTGACTCCACCGTCAGATTTGATTGTTGCAAAAATGTTCTTAAACATTTTCCATTTCAATTTCCTCATCTCTCTTTCACTTTAAGAATTTCTTTGACCATTACACCCACATTTTTTAAACAGGCACCCAGAAAAGTGCCAGACCAGACTCCAGTGGTTGGTGAGGTTTTAGGTTTGCGGAGTTTCCCCACTACGGAATCGACACTATAATTTAGTGCTCTCCCACCCTGGCCTCGAATTCTTCACAGCCTATGAGGGTTGTGTTAATTAACTTGTGGTACCACACATTTTTAGGGTGCTGTACGTGTGGCCACCAGTGATACCTCTTAGAGGTTGTGACCACCACCAAAAAAGTGTAGGTAGCCGTATCATTTTTTGGTCCTGAAGAATTGCCAATTAATACATTACCAGGCAAGAAACATGTTGACCCTTTTAGCACATTGACTCACACACCTAAAGGTGAGATATGTGCGTTTTACTTTGGTTTTAATCAGGATGGTGACCATGCTTTATTAAAATTGTTTGAAGTGGATCACCTATCCCTGTTTTAGTTCACTCACCTCACACTTCAGATGCACCTACACCAACTACTAGAAGTAACCCCTTACACACCTCACTCATCGGCATTGGAAATAAAGATCTCCGTTAGGAAGGCCCCATTTGGGTGCCTGATCGGGCATTGCACCGCCGGCCCGATAAGGAGCAAGACCCGGTGATGAAGCAAGACACCCGCTTGTTGGGTGTGTGAGGGTCTTCTTTTCCAGAAGGAGTGATCTTCTCTCCTGCGTATCTTATCACCCTCACAGTGTCACCTTGGTATCTTCTAGTGATTCAAACACACCCTGCGTCATTTTCAGGAACTGCATACCTCTTTGTTTTCACTGTTTGATGGGCACGTATGCTGGACCTATATGAATAATAAGAAAGATTATTATTTATAAGCCCTCTATCCCTCTAGTTGTTTGAGACCCAGAAAAGTTGAACAAGAGAATTAGGGCAGTTGCACAAACCAATTTAATTAATATAGGGGTTAGGATATGTCTCAATGTCCCCCCCTCCAGATTATCACTCCATTCACCAACCTTGCTAAAACCCTTTCCTATCTCACTAACCCAAGAATGTACTATTTCTCACATACGGTGGTCTTCTAAAGATTGAACCTCACGAGAAACGTTAGTAACATTTTATATATGGCACCAGCACGATTGTGAAAGTAACCGGCAGCCTGTGGAAATTGCTAACAAAACATTTTGTATAAATGCATTAATAACCCTGTTGTTATTAGGTATTAGGTGCAATGCTTCTTTACTTTCAGTACCTTCCAAACACCACCTTCCTTTGTAAGAAGATTATCCAGCACTATGCAGTTTTTTATAATCATAGCCCACATTTCAGCTAGTTCAGAGTTAAAATCAAGCCGATCATCAAGCATAGGCAAGCATCTAATTTTTGCATCATTCATAGCCACACCTGTAGGTTGAATAATAGCTCCTAACATATCTACTACTATATGTCCAAATCCAAACTTCACTCTCTTCAAACCAATTGCATCTCACACTTCAATCACATTATAGACTCTGGGAAACTCTAAGGCAAAATATCAAGATCTAACCCAATAACACAGTAAATTGAAAATAGCAATATTACCACACACATAATAAACCCCTCTCGTTATTGGTTCTTCACCAACAAACAAATTATCATTTACAACATAACGCTTCTCATATTCACTTTCTCCCATATATTTAACTTTTCCAATTCATGTAGGTTAATGACACGCCATACACATCACATTCTTTCTCTCAGTTTCCATTCTCAATCTTGGATGCAAATTTGACAATCTGAATTCTTCATAAACCTTAATCTGCTTTCTTGTATTTCTCTTTTCATCCCAATCTGGCACAATTTTAAATCTCCTCTCACTATGTTCTCTAATAAACTTGTGATCTTCATTACTCAAAACACATACATACTCCTGATAAGTATTTTTAATTTTCTGCCTAATTTGTGCAATTATGCTCAGAAATGTGCCATATTTGAGACCCTTATTAACATCCTCATCTTCAGAGATACGTAAACAAGCTATTGGAAATCAGTATTTATAAGTAGTTAGCAACTGCACCTGCAGAAGAGGAAAGAAAAGGGTATACATAGCAGCTTTTAACATTTATAATCTCAATAAATTTGTTCAACAGGGCAATTGCGTCAAGTTTACAGTCTTTTTTCTTGGATGAAACCAATAGTTCATCAATGTACTGCACTCAGACTGAATTAGAAAGCAAACTCACATTTTCTAAATGTTTCTTGAGGATTTGGGTGAAAGTTGAAGGATGGTCAGTATTCCTTTTGGAACCCTGCACCAATTCAATTCAATTCAACTTTATTCGATTCAGACAGAGAATCATAAAAGCTTACAATTCAATACAAATTTTAAAAATGAAAGAGTTAATCAAATCCTTAGAAACAGGTGCAATAAATAATTTACAATTTTAGGGTGCAGTAGTTCTAAACTTCCATCTAGTGATGACAGACCTCAAAAATCTTGCCACTACCACACATGTAAACAAGTCCGGAAGCAATTGTAAAAGTAAGTAGGCTGGTCTGCATTGTCTAAAATTTAACGATTTCATTAAAGGCGAAATAAAAATATTCCTTACGTCTGTATAAAATTTGCAGAAAAACAGTACATGGATAGTTGATTGTTTAGAGATCTGGTTGCAAGGACAGCATGGTAATTGACGAGACCAGTTATTGGTATTGGGTAAACTTGTCAAACGATAAAAAATGTCTCATCTAAAACGTGTCAAGACAAATCTATGTTGAGCATTTAAAACACCAATTCAATACGGTTGCATCTTGTAACACGCCAGTACCATTTGATTATGTTGTTTGGTGGGCTTCACAAGTTCCAGTGTTAATCTCGTTTCCTCTAAGTTGTTCAAACATACTCTCTTTAATGAGACTCTTGATATATGCAACAAAGATTCAGGATTTTTGTAATATTCAGAGTGACAAATATCATGCATGAAATTTTTTATGTACTTCAACCACGGTATTTTCAGTGCGTGATCAGCACCGCAGCAGTCCTGTACAATGGGATCCTGCACCAAACAAGAACTTTATTTCAAAATTAAAATACAAACAAAAAGTGACTATCTTGGTGAGAGGAATGGAGAAGAATGCTTGGCAAAGGTCAATGACTGTATCCCATTCGGCACCTGATGAAATTTGGAACAGGATTACTGCTGGATTCAGTACAGTTGGAAAACATGGGATCACTATTTTACATATATTTCTTAAATCCTCCATGCACTGGTAGAGGGGGGTGAAACCTTACTGAAGCAGGAACCACAATCTGTGTCAGGGTGAAACACAAGCGGACCACCCAATTAAGCTGTGCTTAACCCTCTGGTAGCTTGACACAAAGCAATCCCGTTTAACTGAGAGGCAATGTACATAGAATTTATGCAATAATACAAACACGATTTGAAGCAATATCGCCTAAAAACCAGCGAAGTCAGCATTGCGCTGAGTAAAATGTTGATAATAGTGCTAATAAAGATATGCATATCTTCAGGAAAGAACAGGGATATTGATCGCTAACCGCACATCGCGATATCAACAAGCCAGCCCAGACAATGCACAGCGATGAAAAAAGCTGCGCTAACCGCTGACATCGCCGAAAACTAACGTCTGGAATTTTCTGACTTAGCCATGTGCATAATGAGAGGTGGATTGTAAGGTTACATCCACTTCTCACTATTATCAACATTTTATTCAGCACAATGCTGACTTCGCTGGTTTTCAGGCGATATTGCTTTAAATGGCCATATATCGAAGGTTTAAGCGCGATTTGCGATGATTACCGCGGCCCCTTGTTGATATCCCCCCAAGTGGTTAATCAAGAACAGTGCATGGAGGATTTAAGAAAAATATGTAAAATCAAGTCAGACACACCACAAGAAAAATCCCACACCAATTTAGAAAAAATAAAGTCAAATGTAATATATGATTTGACACCAAAACGACAAAAAAATGTGTAGCTCTGGAGATACGCACTTTTAAACATTTAGGTATAATTAGTGCTTAAAAGCACAATGCACCACCGGTGGCTAACTGGTTGCCCCAGCCCGGGACAAAGTCACAAGTTTAGGTCGCTCATGATGGAACACAGGCCAGATACAGGGTTCAAATGAATCCCGCTGAACAAAGTACCTTAAATCCTGGAGGCTTAAATCCTGGTTGTGGAGTATTGTGATACTCCATGTTGAGGATGCATCCCACAGCAGCGGTTCTGATGATCTGCAGTCTGTGATGCGAGGTCCTGATTTGAGGATGAATTGCGCAGAGGGGATTCTGGGGAGCTGTGGTGCAAGGTCGGGTGTTCAGGATGTGTTGCACGGTGATTGTTTTGAGGAGTTGAGGGTCAGCGATGCTAGATCCTGCATCGAGGAGGCATCATGCCTAGGTGGCTCTGAAGAGCTGCGGGGTCCTGCATTTGGAATGTGTCTGATGCTAAGCTGCAAGGATATGCATCTTGCTGCATTGGTTCTGCCTAAAAGATCACATCTGGTATGGCAGAGTAGCTTCAGCCCCACTTCCAGGACTTTAATCACAAATAATAAACTAATGATTATTTTCCATTGGCCCCATTTTAACTGGGACATCTGCTGTGGCCTGATTAACAATCTGCTTATTACTAAGTCATTCAAGTTGGACTTCTCTCTCTGAGAGGGATAGGTTTGGGACTTCCACAGAATCAACTGTAGAACGGGTAGCTCTTGTATCTCTTAAGAAAGAAACAGAGTGGTCCTCGACTTCACCATCAATGTATGGACCACTTTGGTCTACCTCCAGGACTTTTCCAAGTAAGCACCACTCCTTCCCCATCAGACACCGTCATTGGGAATTATTTTCTGGAGAAAACTATGGAAAATAGTTACTCATGAAATGAAATGAAAAATTATATTTATATAGCGCATAGACTACCCGGAGGCCTCGCAGCGCTTTAATTGTTCACTGTGGCGGGCCGCAGGGTGAGACTAGCACGTTTTTGCAAACAGGTGGGTTTTCAAAGCTTTCCTAAAAGCCAGCCGGTTATTATTTTCTCTGAGGGCTAAGGGGAGGGAGTTCCAAAGTCTCGCAGCAGTATGGGAGAAGGAACGGCCGCCCCAACGTGCTTTGTTGATTTTAGAAGTGGTAACTAGGTGCAATGATCCCGATCAATGGATTCTGTTGATACCCCGGATTATATGACATTTTCTTTTTTGTGTTTTGCTGCAACACTGGGACTGTAGACATATTTACACAAAACTGTTTTTGATCATGCACACCCTGAAAAGAAGTTGGTAGGGCTGGGGCCATTGACAGTACATTTCTCAGCATTTGGGCAACAAAATAATTCAGAATTTGTTCAGGATTTTGTCAACAATTCCTGCTTCCAGTGCCCTTTTTAATATAGAAATAACAAGCACTGCTCTTCTTCAACATGTCAACATTTACATTCATTCCACAATTATTCACCAACCCTCTTCCACGACCCATTGTTACATTTCACATTCACACACCATGCATTGAGGACATCCAGCATTGCCAGATTGAACATAAACCAAATCAGAACCCATCAACTGATTCCTAGAATTCTTCTCAAATTGCTTTGTCTGTGCAACCATCAGCTTGTCTTTGATTCTATTATGCTTTGCATTAAACCAATCACTGTTGTTTATGGCTAGCTTCAAACTCCCATTGATGTTCTTTGCCTGCCAGAACATGTCACTTTGCTGCATATAATTATCAAGCTTCAGACGCAAACATACGATAAAAGCAGAGATGAAACCACTAATACAATCTTTCTTGGGATATTCGACTCTGCTGTGCTTCTTGAAGCTTTGCATAAGTTTGTCATAATACGCATGCACTGACTCATTTGGCTCTTACAATGTTCTCAAAATCTTTGCCCTATTGATATTGTTCTAAGGGACCTTCTTATTCAAATGCTCTTTTATCTGCTTGTATATGTCAGCTACCATATCGGAAGGAGCATTATTATGTACAACCCTGTGGGTTCCTCTGTTGGGCAAGCAACAGCATCCTTTCACTCAGACCACAAATCACTGGAAACTACAATCACAAATAATGAATTCCCATCATTCAAGAGCAACCTATGAACTTAATTGTACCACTTTTTATGTTCCTCTCACAATTTTGGAAGATTTGTCATAAAGGCATAAAGATCAGCTCTGGTCCAGGGCCCGTGCACCTAATTCCCTTCATATACTTCTCTTAATTTTGAAACTGTCCCTATTACCAAATCACTTATTGACCCCTTTGCCTTCTTTCCTGTCTCTAAAGCTTGCCATTCCTTTCTTTTGTAATTTCTTCTCACATTTTTCATTTTACTGATATCTACCTCACACTCATTAGCTAATTTTCTAAGCATGGTATGTGCCTCAGTTGTACATCTTGCAGCTTCTTTGTTCAAATATCTCATTTCATCAACATTGTATGACAATAGTCTGTTCAAGTCAATTTCCCCTGCAAAATTTCTCTAAGCTCAATTTTTAAAGACCAACATAAATAATTCTCTCTGTTGGAGGTTCCTCAATAGCAGCAACAGGTTGATCAACTGGAATTAGAGAAGCAGCTGTAATATCTCCACTTGTACTCGGTAATTCTGTCATTGCAATTTTAGATGGACACTCGCTATTGTGCTTACAAACAGAGATGTAGTTGGTCCCTGTGCTTGCAGACCCTCACTATCGCCTGTTGCCTGCATATCTGGTATTATAGCAGAACCGGGTCCCTATCTCTATACTCTATCAATTTATGGAGTAGGCCGGGAATTCAAAAGATCATTTAAAAAGTAATCCTCCTCATCTGAATTTTGATTTTGTTTTTCTCTCTTTTTCCTCAGGAGTTTTCTTTTTGTTTGCTGTGTCCTTGACAATTGCTGGGAAAACTCTAATTTTCTCCATCATATCTTTCCTCCAATATCTTTCCCGTCAATCAAGTCACTGCCTTCACCTGCTTCAAAAGGTTTATTTTCTCCTTCTCTATAGCCATGTGATTCCCTTTGTTCAGTGTCTAAAACTGCATAGATCTTTCAACGGCTTCCTGTCATTTATAGTGTGTCTCAGAAAATCTAGCTATTTATTATTAAAGGTACCCTTTAAAGTAGTGGTTCTCAACCTGTGGTCTAAGGACCCCTGGGGGTTTGCAAGGCTTATTTAGAGGATCCTTAACTGGTTTGCAAAATTTAATATTACATTTACAACATTAAGATTAATAAAGTACACACAATTTAAAAAGTAAAATTAGAAAATGTAAAACATTTTCTATATTTGATTGTGAATTACACAAAATATTTCAATATTTGTGTATTTATTTGGTGTATAATTCTTTTTACATTTTCTGTATATTGTTTTGAAGTTCAAATCATACAAATTGATTATAATGGGAGTCACCGGCTTCAAGTAATGATTCAGTGTGGGTATATGCGATTCAGAAATTCAGGTACATGTATAGAACCCAATGTCTGTTATCGTTTCATCTTTGCAGGCTGTGAGACATTGGGTTTTTGATTGAGGAGGGTGAAGACCCTTCTCAAGCAACAACCACAATCCTTGTCAGGGTGAACCTCAAAATACACTATATTAACCTGTGCTTAACTCTCTGGTAGCTTCCCCACAAGCAGCCAGGCTTAACTTAGACGGAAAGTGCTAGCTGTTTGTGTAGCACATAAACAATAATAAAGGGAAAACACACCACAAGAAAAATCCCACACCAATTTAGAAAAGTAGATTGTTTTTTATTTTTAATTTTAATTTTTATTAAATACTGTGAGACCAAAATGACAATAATCCACCTACTAGAACTGGAGATATTGATTTTAAATGTTGGAGCTTGTTGTGCCTCTATAGCTCAGAACAAGAGGTCAGTCAACTGTCCCTTGGAGTTGCTCTGGTGGTCCTGGGTTTAAGAGAGTGTCCACTCACCTTCAAGCAGTAAGGCAGGCCTCATGCAGCACTGCAGTCCTCCAAAGAACAAGGTAGGCCTCTAGCAGCAGTGTAGTCCTCTGGTAACAGCGGGCAGTCCTCTGAGAAACAAGGCAGGCCTCAAGCAGCAGGGCAGTTCTCTGAAGTGAAAGGCAGTCCTTCCGAAGTCTTCTCTAGATCCAGGATTGTACTGAAGAGTTGATCTGAGAGTCCAATATTTATACCTGTGCCAGTCTTTAAAGTGGGAGCAACTTTCCGACTTCCCCCCGCATTTGTTTCTGGAATTTCTTTTCTCTTCTGCCAGGGCTACAAGGGTCTAGTATGATAATAGACTGATGTCAAGTTCTTTGTGACGGTGCTGAGACAGCCCCTTCCAAATGTAAGTGTGGCAGAGAACAGCTCTGCACCTCTTTACTTGGCAGGATGCCTATCCTGCCAACATCTAGTTCCCCACTGTCTCATAGGAATATACAAAGTAAAAATCAGGAGAGGGAGGTATGACTCACCCTCCTCGTATACAGTATCACAATCCAAAGGGAGTCAACTTCGAGTCATCTAGGGTGGACCCACTGGATTTAGGGGAAATCCCTTTTTTTTAAGAAACTCACTCACGGAATGTTATCCAGTAGCATGCTTCATCATCAATCAACAATCAATCCCAGTGTGGCTATGCCAAATGTAAACCAATCACAGCTCAGCTCTGTCAACAACCAACCAATAACAGTACATCTTCCCAATCCCAACGTGGCTCCTCAGCTGACTAACCAATCACAGTGCACCTTCTCAGTGACTGAGGAAAACTATAACAAAGCTTTTCTCAATGAATTTACGCTAAATAAAAAAATAAACCTTGCATGCTTAACCTAAATAGTCAGAAAATCAGCAAGTTGTAAGAAGACAAATCTCACAAACTATAGAAACAAGAGCATCACATTTTCATTACTGGTTAAACCCAAATCACTTTAAGCAGACTCGCGTCCAACTGCAATCTATCTATCTGCAATGTAATTTCTCCTGTGCACTTAGGAGCAAAGGACACCAACATAAATTAGGCACAAAACCTACTAGGAAGGAAATGTGGTTAATTCAGTAAACCCCATATGTATCTATGCAGCACCTCGCAAAACACACAGCCTTATTCAGACAATTAACCATAATATCCAGAGATCTCGGATTTTGAAGAATTCACTCACCAAACCAAACAATAATAAAGCAAAAACCTTTTAATACAGAAATTATAAATAAGAATAATACATCAAAATGAAAGATGTAGGCTCTCTGACCAAGGAGTAATGGCAGCAACTGGCCACCATGAAATGTTCTTTGAGGAACTACGCCAGTTTTTTGTTAAACCATCTAGGAGAGGTAGTCGACCACCCCCTAAACATTTACGGTGGTATGACGCTGATTGCAAAAGTGCCAGAACTAATCTCACTATAGCCCTCTCCAGTGGCAGTATTGATCACGTGAGGGAAGCTCGCCAAGTATATAAGAAATGCATAGCTACAGCAAAAAAGAATTGGGACGAGCAATATTGGATATCCCTGAAAGATGCTAGTGATGTCAGGGACTCACGATTATTTTGGAACATCATCAAGTGGGGTAGGGGAGGGTCCCCAGATAGACCAACAAATCATGTTTCACAAGATGACTGGGTAAACTATTTTAGGCCCCAAATTGCATGTGACCCCCAGTCAAACCCCATAGGGGAAATATCCCTTGTTTTTTTCCCTTTTTGCACCAACGACACTCTATTGGCCCTGGGATCCGTAGCAGCTGGGCGCGCTCCAGGTCTCGATGGGATACCATCTGATCTTTTCCTTGGTAACAAAAAACCCTGGAGCGAATACATTACCCTTTTGGCAAATGCAATTGCTGTTGGTGCGCCAGTTCCTAAATCCTGGGGGGGGGCTGTCATAATTCCTGTGTTTAAAAAGGGTGACAGAACCCTCCCTGGAAACTACAGACCAATCAGTCTAATTGACACAATCCAGAAGGTTATTGGGAGGATGTTATTGAACCAGGTGTTAGCATGGGCTGACGATAATATGGTTCTCTCTGACCTTCAAGCTGGTTTTCGTAAGGCAACCAGCACATTGGATCAGGTCTTTAGATTTGTGCAACTCCACTGGAAAGTGGTCACCCTGGGGAAAGGCAGTCTCTATGTAGCATTTGTGGATCTGAGAGCTGCCTTTGACCTTGTCCCCCGTCATCGGCTATGGGCTGTGCTCAATAAATTAGGACTCCCGGTAGAAATTTTGACAATGATAAGGAGGCTCCATGAGTCTAATTTTGCAAGGATCCAGTGGGGTGGAGCAGGTGAAGTCACTCCAGAGTTTCCGGTCGAGCGGGGTGTGAGGCAAGGCTGCACCATGGCTCCAACCCTCTTTTCCTTGTATATTAATGGGATTGCCCAAGCTATGCTTAACGCCACTATTGATGCCCCAAAACTTGCTGGAGTTACTACTCCGATATTAATGTTTGCGGATGATACGCTAATTGTATCAAAAACTCCAAGTGGCTTGCAAAGAGCATTAAAAGTCTTTGAGGAGTTTTGTCTTGGCCATGGTTTGGAGGTAAACGTGACCAAGACCAAACTCATGGCCTTTAATCCGCATCCAAATCGTAGAGTGAGTAAGTTTTTTTTGGATGGGCAACAAATAGAAATGGTTTCCAACTTTGTCTACTTGGCCATACACATAACTAGTACCGGCAAGTGGGATAAGCACATTGAGGTCGCTGCCCTGAAGCTTAGACAAATCTCAGGAACCCTGATAAAAGAACACAAGAAGTCTTTCACCAAGCCCGTTAAACCTGTACTCCAAGTCTATGAGGCAAAGGCACTGGGTTCAGCTTTGTACGGGGCAGAATTATGGGGGTTTAGCAGGCTGGCTCCCCTAACAACAGCAGAAAATTCCTTTCTCCGTAGCGTAACAAGCCTCCCGCAGAGTTCACCAATGGTCCCTGTAAGGTACGAGCTTGGCAGGAATGCTGTTGCAGATATCGCCAGATTACGTCCAATTTTATACTGGCGAAGGCTTTGGAGTACTCCCGAGCTCTCTTCGTATGCTAAAGGGATTATTGATGTCATAGAACTAGATGTCTTTCATAAAATCGAATGGCTGAAACAGCTCCGTCAGACCTTAACAGCCTTGGGCATGGCGGGACTATGGAGTGAACCAACAACTGTGCAGTTCCCCCCAAAGAAAGTTATGAAAGCTATTTATTGGGAGTGGGTTAACCACCAGGTGTGGAACCGGGTAAATCCTAATGGGATGGCTGGTCGTTATCTGGAGGCGAAGTTTACAACCGCCTTTGAACCCTATTGGGACCTGATCACAAAGCCTAGAGACAGGAAGCTGTATTTTCAGTTGCGAGCAGGTTCTCTTCCAATTAAGTCTCTTACAGGCAGATGGTCTAGTGCAAACGAAGAGATCTGTCCAGCCTGTGGGGTGCATGTTGATTCTATCGCCCATCTACTGTTTGTCTGTCCAGCACTTGCTGTTCCAAGGCGAGTGTGGTTGTCACCATTATGTAGGAATTTGGGTACCACGAGCAGTGCCATTGCATTAAGAATTTTATGTACCAGCACTTCCCCAACCATTTCTATCCCATTAGCAAAATTTCTGGGTTGGGCATGGAACCTAAGGGCGAAAGCCTCTAGCAAACCACAGATAATTCCCTCTCAAGCTATCACCATCGCTGTTGCCTAGTGCCAAATTCTGTAAAATGTTTTTACAATGCTGCTGCCCAGGGGGTTTTTTAATCATACATTGTTAGAATTGCTGTTAGTCTGATTAGTTTAATGCTCTTTTAGAATTCATTTTAGCTTATTTATTGATGAACTTAACGATTTTAATGTGTTTTTATATGTAATGTTTTTTGATTTGTGTTTGTGTCTTTCATGATTTTGTTAAATCGAATAAAGACTAATGGTACTGGTACTGGTACTGGTATCACAATCAAAAGAGAGTCAACTTCAAGTCATCTAGGGTGGACCCACTGGATATAGGGGAAATACTTTTTTTAAAGAAACTCACGGAATGTTATCCAGTAGCATATTTCATCATCAATAAACAATCAATCCCAGTGTGGCTATGCCAAATGTAAACCAATCACAGCTCAGCTCTGTCAACAACTAACCAATAACAGTACGTCTTCCCAATCCCAACATGGCTCCTCATCTGACTAACCAATCACATTGCACCTTCTCAGTGACTGAGGAAAACTATAACAAAGCTTTTCTCAATGAATTTACACTAAATAAAAAAATAAACCTTGCATTCTTAACCTAAATAGTCAGAAAATCAGCAAGTTGTAAGAAGACAAATCTCACAAACTATAGAAACAAGAGCATCACATTTTCATTACTGGTTAAACCCAAATCACTTTAAGCAGACTCGCGTCCAACTGCAATCTATCTATCTGCAATGTAATTTCTCCTGTGCACTTAGGAGCAAAGGACACCAACATAAATTAGGCACAAAACCTACTAGGAAGAAAATGTTGTTAATTCAGTAAACCCCATATGTATCTATGCAGCACCTCGCAAAACACACAGCCTTATTCAGACAATTAACCATAATATCCAGAGATCTCGGATTTTGAAGAATTCACTCACCAAACCAAACAATAATAAAGCAAAAACCTTTTAATACAGAAATTATAAATAAGAATAATACATCAAAATATTAGTGATCCAACCACCAATTGAACCCAAAATTAACAATGCATATCCAAAAACCTTACACATACCATAAGAATCCCTTTCTCAGCACGAAACTCAAAACCTCAGTTACACACTGTAGACACACCAGAAGCACTCACAATCATCAAAATCATTCCGCCTTGTTCATACTTACAATCCAAACCATTCAGGAACAGCACTGCAAGTTAGGATTTCTGCAAAATTCTCCAGGATAATACAAGGGGGAAAATCCACTATCATTAAGGACTGGGCAAAAGGGACTTTTCTAAAGCGGAAAGAAGGTACTCTTTAACGTACAATCATTCTCTGCTACAAAACTGTGGGAGTAAAATGGTACCCCAATCTTGACACAGCCCAACATTTACCTCAATCCAAACCTTTTACTGGATCGCAGTAAAAAGTTCCCACTTTTTACAGGATTGAAGACGGTTCTAAACCTCAATTTATAAGGCAATTTGTCCCAGCGTTAAAGCACGTATCCAGGCATCAAAATCAGAACTACAATTCAATAAATAATTTTGGATATGAAATAAAAGAGAACACTGTGGTATGAGTAAATGTAGCACTTTATCAGCAAATCAGAGCACATAAAAAAGAAACATAACATTGCCTTAACACCTAAGCACTAATCCACAACTTGAATAATTATACAGCATCCTCTATGCTACTGCTGTCCGCAGATGCTAGGACATAAATAGATAAATGAACAATGATGTGTTATGAGAATGAATGACACACAGTAATCTAACAGAAGAACCTTGTAAACATTTCAAAACATGGCAGAACAGGGAGTAACAATAACAGCAGAAATAAACCATTACATCTCAGTTTGACTGAGTGCTGCGTAGTTTGAGAAGAGAGGCAGAGGGCAAGGGAGAAAACAGGATGTGTGAGAGAGATGACTTCCATCCTGGACAAGATGCCATTTGCACTAAAATGTGGCCTAACTAACATATATCATAAAAACACACTTCTACCCTTCATTGAAAATCTATTCCATTTGCAATAATTCTACATCAGTATATACATGTAAAATTGAGTGTGAAATTGTATTCGGCACATTGTTAATTAAGCACAAAACTATTAATTCATAAACATCTCTTACACGCAAAGCAGTGTTGCTTGCTTAAAATGTTTACATCGGAATTTGTACGTATGTGTGTGTGTATTTATATATAATGTGAAGAAGTATGTATATATGCAAATAAAAAGTCATATTTAAATATTTTAGACAATATATATACATAGATGTATGTATATGTCTGTGTATATAGATAGATAGATAGATAGATAGATAGATAGATAGATAGATAGATAGATAGATAGATAGATAGATAGATAGATAGATAGATAGATAGATAGATAGATGGATAGATGGATAGATGGATTGATAGATAGATGGATAGAAAGACAGACACTGGCATCTGCCACAAACAAATAGTGGTGGGGCGGTTGGAGGGGAGCATGGGGTGGAGTTTAATAAAAAAAGAAAAACTTACCTGCAGCTGCCAGCAGCCTCTCGCGTCGCGCCTCTGAGTATCAGTAGGCCTTCTTTTTTGTCCCAGCAGGCACTGGGACAGCATCGCAGACTCCCTGTGCAATCCCCGCACTGCTCT
Organism: Triturus cristatus; assembly: GCF_964204655.1. Lineage (NCBI taxonomy): Eukaryota > Metazoa > Chordata > Amphibia > Caudata > Salamandridae > Triturus > Triturus cristatus. The sequence goes on from NC_140587.1 coordinate 915,764,660, forward strand.
CATGCGATGAGAGAAGAGTGGGAATTGGCCTGAGTGGGCTCGTATGACGATCCACTCAGGCACAGGAGTCTGTGCCCTTTCTCCAACCCGGCTATACAATACAGCCGGTAGGAGAAACCTAAGTGCGCATGTGTGTGTGGCCAGCCTAAGACGGCCGGCCAAACACACATGCGCACTTCTAAGTGCACCAACCAGTCCTCCTCACCCCTCCCATGGCCACGCCGCCCCCTCTCACTGCACGCAGTCGCTCGGAGACAGCAGGTAAAAAAAAAACGATTATAGTATAGTGTTTTATTTTTCAAGTGCTAGCTCTGAGACAGTGGGACAACACTCCTATGTCATTGCGGAGGAGCTGCCCCTGCAGAGATAGATAGATAGATAGATAGATAGATAGATAGATAGATAGATAGATAGATAGATAGATAGATAGATAGATAGATAGATAGATAGATAGATAGATAGATAGATAGATAGATAGATAGATAGATAGATAGATAGATAGATAGATAGATAGATAGATAGATTTGTGTGGGGTAACGCTCCTCTGTCATTGCAGAGAAGCTGCCCCTGCAGACAGATATAGAAAGATAGATAGATAGATAGATAGATAGATAGATAGATAGATAGATAGATAGATAGATAGATAGATAGATAGATAGATAGATAGATAGATAGATAGATAGATAGATAGATAGATAGATAGATAGATAGATAGATAGATAGATAGATAGATAGATAGATAAATCTGTGTGTGTATGTGTCTGTGTGTGTCTGTGTGTATGCGTGTATATGTGTGTGTGTGTGTGTGTGTGTGTGTTTGCCTAGAGGTGACCAGACCATGTTTGCATTGGAAATGAATTGTTTGATTAGCTGATAATTTTGGCACCATTCGATAAATTTTCAAGAAACTTGACAAAAAGTCTCATACACATCAGCTTCTTGCTGGAAAGTTTCAGGTTGATGAGTCAAGCAGGGACCAAGAAAAAGGGAGGTCATAAAGCTTTTCCCCATGCAATTTTCCATAGGAACTTTAGTCACAGCTAATCCTTCACAGGCACCCAAGCCCTTGTGCAAAGTATGGGGTTGGGTGTAGGGCCTTCCCCCTAAGGAGCTAACCTTGCACCACACACAGCCTTCTTCCATACCAAAATATAAGTAATGGGGTGCCATCCGTTAATACTCATTATTTAAAAAAACTTTTTACAAAACATAAGGCATTGGGTGGATCTCCCTAGATGGCCCAGGCTATTGAATTTTTCAGGAGATGAGCGTATCATTTTATACACATAATGCACAAGTAGATCAATCATCTTTCTCCAAAATTCACCAATAATTGTAATCAAGTGCATATTTCAATAATTAGAACAGTGCAATGTTTATTAATATTGATTACTGATTTTTTTTTAACAAAGTTGTATTAAAAACATGTCTGTCACTCTTTCTTTTTACATAGCTTTTATTATTACCTTTTTGTGGGTGAAAAATGCAAAGGTAAATAGAGACATATTTTTTTTAAAATAAAAAACATGCTATTTTGCATTGTTAGAAATACATTTCCAAATAAAACATTTAGCTGCACCAACAATCACTTCCAACCAAGTCCTACAAAACCGTCTTCACTTCTCCAGATACATCAAGGAAAGAGAACAAACACTAACTCCCTCTTTCCATTAAACAGCAATGCTCTAACCAATGGACAATCTTTTTTATCCTAATGCATTAAAAAATATATATATTTAAAAAGAGAAAGGAAATTTCAGACACTTTTACTCCACCAGGTGAGGAATCTAAATTCCAATCAGGAGCTCATGTCACCTGTAAAAGAAAAGTCCAGTCAGTGGGATGAATAGGGCCTTAATGGAGACGAGTAGAGGGGGGAGCCACAGCTTTGGTATGGTGCAGAATTGTGACTTCTTGAGCCACACAACCTCGAGTAGCCCTCACTGGTGCTTCTCTCAGGACAAACTCGGATAGAGTCACCCTCATGAGATCGAAATTTACACAGTGCATATTCCATATCTTACTTGCGAAGAAATACAACTATTCCCATCCCATCTTTCTGCACATCAGCATAACAGACATCAATAGCTTCTGGCGTATGATCCTTTAGATCCTGTCAGCTACCAGAAGAAGGAAGTCCTAAAACAAGAACCCTGTACTCAGAGAGTCGGGAAGGCGATCCATTCCTGCCGTGGGGACCAGCTCCCCCAATGCCACCACGGCCTCAAGAGGCACTAGAGTACTCAACACGCAGGCGGCAGTTGCCGTAATCATTGCCGTTCCTTCCATACACCACATCTCCCTCATTCCCTGGGGTCTTTGAAGTACACGAGGGCGAAGGATTCCAGGCCGCACTGTTTTTTTAGCTTGACTTCACAGATGCACCTGTATTTATAGAACAGGACCACCACATCTTTCTTGAACACATCAGCCAGCAGGTTGCCTTCGTAGATACAGCCATTCTTCTCACAGTCAAGAGAGACAGCGGGGCCGGCAGAGTCCTGGTCCTCCAATCCACCAAAGCCGGCCATCCTTTTTGCTACTGGTTTTGACAGCATGCACTTTAAGACTCCTGCCAGGGCTGGTGCTTGATGTGGGCCTGCCTGCTCGTTGGCTCAGCTTCGGCTGGGTGTGCAGCCTGGCTGTTATCTTCCCAGCCTCTGCAGTGCTGCTGAGCCTGATTTTTTCTTTTCATCTAGCCTGCGCATTGCCAATCCCGCTCTTTTTGCTCGCTTCTCACAGACCAAAACAAATATGTAGCTGAGTCTTTTTTTAAACATTTTGTCAGCCCAAACAATGCAATCATAAAGACACCCACAAGAGGGCCTTGCTTCTTTTTTATACATAGTCAGGTCACATAAAATGCAGATTAAGAATTAGTTCCTAGAGGACGCTGCACTCCCAGCAGTAGAGCGAAAGCTCCAGCTTGGGAGAAGAGATTCAAAAGTATATGCTAAGTTCTCCTAGGATCATCTCTAAAAACATGACGGGAGCAGCTTTATGCTCCAGGATGGTGGGAGCAAACTAAAATGAGCCCCCTAGTCCCTGAGCTGGCACCGGGGAATGGGGACCCTAGGACCATCCTATGGCTCTGGGAGGGGAACCATGTGGAAGACCTGCTGCATGTTTGGTACAGAAACCATGGAATGGAGAGTTACAGCAGACCCAAAACATCATCATTGGTGCAGTCCTTTTTCTTTTTAAAATGTTTGAGAGCAGAAATGGTCAACTTCCTGCCTGTACTTGGTCAAGGAGCAACACAAGGGTCACCAGATATCAAAAATCTGTTACTCCAACATGATCCCAAATGGGTGCCTGGGTGTCTGTTTGCACTAAATCACATCTTCTATCATGTACAGCAACAACTCTTAATGGATGATCCATGGGGCCCACAGAGTCCACAATGTGTACTCAGTGGGTCCGAGACTGTTTAGAAATGTAACTATTAGAAGATGACTAAAGTATATACACATAACAAAGCACAACGTAAAAGTGAACATTTTAACATTCTCTGTAAATGTGAAGAAATTGGAAACTGGAGGCTAAATATTAAGTTGATATCCTTAGTTTAATTTGTAGTAACGGCGCATGAACATTTGTCATTTAGTGACCTCAATTTTCTCCGACAAAATAGTGGATGTATTTTGGAGCAAACAAGACAAAGTGATATGGCAGTGCCGACCGTATTGTTTTGTCTTTTAAAAATAAACCCAAATTCTGAAAAGCTCCAACCTTCCAATTAAAACTTCTATTTTTATTTGTGATATGAAGAAACCTTTTCATAATTTGTGTATTTGTTGATATGCACTTGTTTGTGTAGTTTTTTTTTAGGTTCACATGTAGAAATAGTTTAGGTGGGGTCCCTGATGTCTAGGAGTGATTCGGTAGGGGTCCACAGAAGCCAAAAGATCTAAGAACCCCTGGTGTACCCCACCTTCCTGGCTGCTGTGTTTGAGTGTACAGAATTGAATATGCACTGTAGTGGTCAAATCGGGATGTAGCACAGCCTACGCAGCATTATGCACCAAGGTATGCCTGTCCATCGGACAGCTCACACCCTCCTCTTTTCGTTAGGCTTCAACTGAATATTTTCACAAAGACGGGAAGGATATAATAAAGGGCTCAATTCATTCCTATGTCCATAAAAATTCATTGCGATAGGAGATGGCTGCATCAATGGAGCTTTTAACCTGATTTAAGCATTGTGACAGAAAGGGGTAAATAAACCCCACTAGAGCAGAAGGAAAAACACGCATATGTTGTTAGCATAACAAGGGATTTTGAAGTGCAGTTATTAAGTGCAGTTATTAAGGAATTAGGAAATAAGTGCAAAAAAGTGTATACAAGTTTCGTATTGCTTAAAAAGAGCTGTGGGTTCATCTTTTACTTGTACATTGATTCCATTGTTTAATGTCATTTTATGTATTTATTTGTAGTTTAGAGCAGCCGTTCTTAATCTTTTACTTTCTTGGACCCCCACTTAATAGCTACTGGAAGGCATAACTAATTTCTACGATCTGAACCTCAAAACAATACACAAAAACACAAAAACACAGGGGCAAGTGTGTATCAAGTAAACAACATATTATGGGGATTTTCAAAATGTAGTTTTCTTTCTTTCTTTTTTTATTCCTTTATTTCGGTTCAGTAGAGCAATAAAATGTACACTGCAAAACATTTAGATAGAGATATAATACAACATACAAATTAATTTACATTTTTCCCTGGGACAGCCCATACCCTCCTCTGTTTGTTAGGCTTCGAATCCTATATATTTGCATCACTGAATATTTTCAAAAAGAAATTAAAGATATAATAAAGTGCACAATTCATTGCTATGTCCATAAAAATTAATTGCAATGGCAGCTGGCTGCATCAGTGGAGCTTTTAACCTGATTTAAGCATTGTGACAGAAAGGGGTAAATAAACCCTACTTGAGCAGAAGGCATTTAGAATAGAGAAATAAAAAAACATACAAATTCATTTTACAATTTTCCTTAGGTACTACAAAATCATGTGGGAAATTTCAGGCCAACAATACAAATCTCATCATGTTTTAAAATCCATAATAAAAAAGTTACATTTAGTATAAGATATTAAAAAAGGCATCCTAAAGCTAAAAAGATTTGCAAATAAGATCAGTTCAATCCCTTCTAAAAAATGTGGGTAAAACAAAGGGATTCAAAACCAAGCATAAATACATTTAAGACAGGATATTAAGTGTGGAAAGATATGCTTACTGTTTTAAAGAGCATTCGACCTACTGTGTCATATTGCCAACAGCTATCTCATGATTGAATACACCACACAGTCTCTGGTGTTGGTTTCACATACTCTAAGATCTGTGTGGTGGTCCCTAAAACCAAGGAGTTTACAAAGAGGAATAATCCAGTGTAATCGCTGTTTTGCATAGACCTTACAGAAAAATAACAAGTGTTCTATATTTTCAGGTACTTGACAACTCATCGGACACAGATTCGATGTGTTTCCCTTTTTCGAACAGGAGTGGGTAAACGTGGGCAGCTGCAAGATGCCCAATCTAAATTTTACATAAAGTGCACATGCAGCAGGGTTCATGACCATATTCAGGAATTGCTCATACTCAGGTACACATTTAAACATCAAGAAAGAGTCTACCAGGGAACCAGGGGATGCAGCAGAAAGATTGGCTCCTATCACAAAATTCCAAAACGACGTTTTCAGCTACTCCTGAACACCATGGGGTAATGCAGAGGGCTGCAGCCAAAAACCTTCCAAAACCAACTTGAATAGCCAATTTTGAATATGGACAAGCAAGGGAATTTTACCAACATGGTAGTCACCTAATACAACTCTAATACGATCCCTATACGGACCTAAATCCTCATTGGTCCAAAGTGTTTTCCCATAAAGGATAGGTCTCAGCATAGCAATGTTTGAAATTGATCTTAGGTTTAGGTCAAGTCTAATTGGCAGCATTGGCACACTGGTGGTGAGTCGTGAGTCTCAGAAGGGTCTTAATAAAGACATTTTCAATTTCGCAATCAGGAAGCACAAATTACCATCACTTCAAAGTTGATGGTAATGTGCGAGAACTTTGAAAAAATGCACAAAAGTAAATTTTTCAAAGTTCTATATTGCACACATACATGTCCTTGGAGCATGTATGTGTGCAACATGTGTTGAAAATTGCAATTTCAGGGGTGCATCAGGGTGTACTTTTGGCACCCTTGAAATTGCATGCGCAATTTGCGAGCACCTATTTGGTACTCGCAAATTGCGCATGCAATTCCCATTGATTCCTATGGGCCTCTAGGCCCAAAGGAATGAATGAGAAGCAATTCCTTATTTACGAATTGCAATTTGCGAGTTGCAAATAAGGAATGTGTAGGAATCGCAAATTCTTTTGCGATTCCTACATGCATAAGCATTTGCGATTCCTAAATTGCGATATCTGAAAAATCGCAATTTAGGAATTGCAAATGCACAGTTTGATGCATGCAGCCCTATATTTCTAAAAGAGGAAGCAATATGATAGACTCTACCATATCGTGTATTTAATTTTGCTCCTAATGCATGGACTCTTTTCATTGACACATACCAGTGCTGCTTAAATTGAGGCTACCAATCATCCATACGAGGTTCTATTTGCTGTACTTGCTCTGCTCCCAGAAATCCAATGGATGCCAACTTAATTTTTAGTTTCCAATATCTTTACATTTACAGAGCATAGTACGCTTTCAGTTTTCTTTTTTTATCCATATGAACTTTTTCATCTGCAAATATTATTTAATATTCTACCTTGTGCAAACCCCCAAAATAGGCTTTGCAGACATTGGGCCCACAGGTTAAAAACCATTGGTGTAGATGTGACCACAGGAGACTGGAGTTCCTTACATAGAACAGTAAAATGGGGCTGAGCACAGAGGAATATGTGTCAGCTCCTTACTCAGAACTAAGGAAGTGCTCGTAGCATGGTGGCAGCGGAGAACATAGATCAGGGATTCTTGTGGTACAAAATAGAAGCAATGATGGTCAAGAATTTACTCCATCCAACAGTTGGAGAAACTCCCCTTTCAGGATGGGAAGGAGAACAGATTGCCCACATACTTGGGGTGTGTGTGTGTGGGGAGAGTGTTTTCTACACAGGGAAATATGTTAACTCCATAGACTGCACAGCGGGCTGCATTTCCCCTCTGCTAAAATCTACTTATATATATATTTCTTCACCGGATGAATAGGAGTATGCAGGAGATGTTACCTGGCATTCTAAGAAGTACAAAAACAAAAACAACAGTTGATGGACAGAATGCAGAACAATGTCATACATTCACCCCAGTACAGAGATCTGGGCCTAAATCCATCGTTTTTTTGCTCACCATGCCATTCCAATTTGAACCCAGCCATATGCAAATCAGTCTTGACCCTGTGCCTCATGGGAACAGTCCAGCCCGAACTGCCAAGCCAGGTCCTCCCTGGACTGGAACCAAGCATCCTAGGACCGTCCATCACTTGTGTGTCTTTTGCATTCTAAGTATTACGCTAGTAAACCTGCTCCTGGAGTAGATGCGTTATTTATTAGTATTCAGTCAAGAGGACACCTGTTGGCGCCATCAATGGAATACACCAATGGAATCCTCAGATAACATGACGGAGTAGGGGCTAGGATGGCTAGGAACCAATTGACTGGTCTCGAATGCACGTTCAGGAATCCTTCAATTTCTGCAAAACAGTGAGCAAAAACAATATAGTACAATTGAGTACAAACATCATAACTCATTCCCTTTCCTTCATATAATAAATAGAATACAATAGCTCTACCTGTAACAACACAAAACATATTTTTTAAGTTGACCATAAACAAAAATAACCCTATCTTACATAGTCATGAAGATAAGATCTCTTGAAGGTCTTGTCACTCTTTTTTCATCGCCATTGTCTAAGCTCTTTCTGCCCTCTTAAAGTACCATATGAGTTTTGATTCACACCATACAATTTATCATCATCCATTAACATTACTCCAGAACAACTTTTATGTCCCTACACACATGAGCCACCTCTCTGATACAATGCAGCATTCCAATGATTCCACCTCTCAGCACTTTCGAGGTAAACAAAAAATCTGCTAAATTATGAATGGTCTAAAAACCTTTGATAGACCGCCTGTTCTTCAAGCCACTTGGTTTTGACCCAATCAACCACTCTGAGTTTCTAAATTCATCGAATCACCACTATCATTTGAAAACAAATCCCTTAACCAAGCTGGAATCAATTCAGTACCTGGAACACGTCCACACATTAATTCAAAAGGGGACTTCTGTGTGACACTGTTCACCATGGTACAATATGCTCATACCATTTCAGACGCCAATTTTAACCACATCACACTTATTGATCACCGCCATCTCAATGGTACCCTTGACTAAGCTGTTGGCACACTCCACCATTCCATTACCTTGAGGATTGTATCATGAGGTGAGATTATGCTTAATGCCACAAAATCCTAAAAATGTTAACATCTCTACAGAAGTGAGCTAGGTTCCATTATCTGTGATAAGAATAGTAGGTACACCTTCTTCAGCAAACTTTTTTAAAAAAATATGAATGGTAGTCATGGTGGGTACTTCCCTCAGAAATGTCATTATAAGCCATATGGAATGAACATCCATCATTACCATGACAAACTTCAAATCATTTCTCTTTAAATTTTAAGGCCCGATAAAATCCAAGCACACTGTATGCCGAGATATTCTAGGGTCAGCGATGTGACCAGCAATGGATTAGTACCCCACTTTTAAACTATTTTCACTCTTCCTAAAGTCGCAACACTTTTCTGCCCACAAACTAATCTGATCATTCTAACTTGGGCACCAGAAATCTTTTTTTAGCCTTTTCTTAGTCAGCGTTTGGCCCATTGTCCCTCATTAAGAAATGAGAATAATTTGAACCTTAATCCCATAGATGCACACATTTATGAGCCCTCATTATCACATTTTCTTCACAGTCAATTCATTCAAAATCTTCACAAAGGGCCTTGCTGCCAATAAAGCAATACTTTCTGTCTTGCAACCCAAACATACCATCCGTATAAGTTCATTTATTGTAGGGTCAAAGTTCATTTCTTGCTCCCTCTCCTCACATGTATATGCATCCAATCCACAATTAACAAAATCCTGCACAGAAGTCATAGCCCCTTTATTCTCATTGGCAACCACAGAAGGTCCATCTACTAATTTACAACCCAACGACAAGCGAAGAAGGCAATCTGCTTGAGCATTTGTCCATCCTTGAATATATTCTAGAGTATATCAAAATTGCTGTAATCTAGCAGTCAATCTGGCCCATCTTGCAGATCCTTTCCCAGCATTAACTGTCAGAAAGATATTCATCAAAGGGTTATGATCAGTTCAGAAGACAAACTGAGTTCTACAGAAATATGTGTGAAAGTGGTCTGCTCCCCAGGCTGCTGCAAAGGCTTCCCGTTCAATGACTGAATATATTTACTTCTGAGACTGACCTCAATCAATCCTTATCAGAAGGTGAAGATGCCAATTTTATGGCATTCTAAAAACTGCGTTTAAGCTTTACCCATTCAGCAGATATTACGGATCCCTCTCAAAGTTTTTGTCTTCATTCTTTGAAACACACTTGCAGCTAAAGGCAAACCTAAGGGCATGCAAATAAACTGAAAGGTAGCCTCCATAGTGATGAAAGCAGTAAGTGATTTGGAGTCATCATCTAAATTAATTTGGTGATAAGCATTTTTCAAATCTAACTTTAAAAAATACCTACCACTTTTCAAAGACAACAGCAGTTCATTAATGTTAGGTAATTGAAAAGTGTCAACCACAATCTTTTGACTTAAGGACCTAAGGACCAAGGTCCACACCAAACCTTAACTACCCATCAGCGTCTCTGTGATAACCACATGTGAAATCTAACTAGATGCCTCTATTGGCTCGATGATACCTTGTTTGGACATCTCATTCAACTATATCTTTGCCTAATCGCGTACCACTAAGGGATCCCTTCTCACTTTGTACAGGGCTTGAATGGCATTAGGTTTCAGTACAATTTTGCATGTGGACAATTTAAGAAATCTAAGTTTCGCACAAAAAAAACCTACACTTTGCTCCACTTATAATCACATTTATACACATATCTTGCACAACCATGACCTAATAGGGTGCCCTTGTATTTTCTGTGATATGTAGATCAAACTGATGCATCCATCCTACAATAGGCAGACCACCTACTCCCACATACACTTTACACTTAACCCCCTAGACATATGACTTTTGGGAGAAGGTTAACATTAGGCCCATGTGTATTGAACAGATCTTTGGGTACGATGGTGCACATGAACCCCCGAGTCCACTATACATTCTACCAATTCACCATTTACTACAAACATGGCTTTTGGTTTACACATACTATCCTTTGCAGCACTAATATGTCCAAAACTCAAACCTTCGTCTCCACTATCCACCCTGATTCCTTCATCACACACCACCCTCAGCCTGTTCCTAATGTTCTCTCTGCACATGAGTGCGAAACTACCTTTGCAGCCATAATTTCCACAGGCTTTGTTAATGGCAAATACATCCCTTCAATTCAGTGCCATGTTATATGCTGCCACATCTAATAAACCCTGGGAATAATATTTGTCCAGAACTCCTGTTTTAACAGGTCTGTTGCTGGATTTAAGTACAGCACTAACTTCCAAATCAGGATTCCCCTTTATCACAATTGTTTCTACAATGATTACTTCACTCCCTCCTCCTACTTTTTTACTCAATTCCTTCATACAGTACTCTGACTCCTCGACCACCTTGGTGATGCTGATAGCATCTCTTAGTGTAGGATCATTCGCAGCTCAGGGACATTCTTGAATCTTTTTCCTCTGACACCGAACTATGAGCTATCACAGATGACTTCTTCAGTCATTATTCCAAAATGGAATTTTACTTAGAGTTCACTGGGTCTAGCCACAAACGCATCCATGGATTCATTTCACAAATCTGGTTTCAAGTCGCTTAAATGTTTTTTTTAACTCATCATCAAGAGGTTGACCATTCAGACCTAAGGCAATAGGATGGGCGGCCGATCCTTTGCTTATATAGGTCCCTCCCTGTGGAATTCTCTTCCCATGTCACTCCACAATGAAACAGTCTATGGGAACTTTTGCAAATGTCTGAAAACTTGGTTGTTTAATCAATAATCCTCTGTTTTGTCTCTTGTTCCCTTCAGGCTGGCGCCGGGAAACCCTTTGGGGTAGCTGTGCGCCTTATAAAATTAATTAACATAACATAGATAGGTACTTAACAATAAGTTGCCCTTATTCCCTAGTGTAATATATTTTCCTTAATAGTAATATCTTTTCCTTGGCAGGACAAAAATGTTAACTGTCCTAAGCTGTAATTTAATTTTCAAACCTCCCCACCCAATCCTTCCAGTCAATTGGTGGAAGGCTTGCTGGAGCCATAAATAATGGTGGAGCAATAATATGGATATGTGCCTCCATGGTGGGGTAGAGTTGTTCCAAAAGTTATTACACACAGTCACAAAATAACTGTTACCTCCAAAGTCCAATAAAGGAGAATGCTCAATGTTCATCCATGAACCCACAATGACCAAAGAAGCAGACTGAAGAGTCGGGCATAAGATGAGAAGTATGTGACAATTCAGATGTTTCTAGGACTTTGCCACTTCACTCGGAAAATATTAGCATACACAACATAGTTTATTTGCCCGATCCAATATGGTGCTCATGTGTAATGATATCATCACGCTTATGCACTGTGCTCTGTTTAGGAAATTGCCTGCTCTGTCACACACCAAGGAATCAAGCTCATCGTTTGTGTGTTCCACTATTTGGCATGAAGAGGTATAGCCTACCTGCACCGTTGTGAACGCCGCCACCGCCACGAGTCAAGGGGCATAAATCCTTGTGTGTTCAGCTGCTCCCTGGTTGCCGGTCCATCGCCAAGAGTCAAAGGGCGACACGGAAGGAGTATTCAATACCGCCGCTCCGGGACTACAATTCCTGGCTGTCCCTGCGGCGGCGCGGAGGGTGGACGCCACATTTGCGCCAGGAGGCGCGTATAACCGACGTCGCGGCCGGCGGAGCGGGGGGAACCTGTCCTACCTGCACCGTTGTGAACGCCGCCACCGCCACGAGTCAAGGGGCATAAATCCTTGTGTGTTCAGCTGCTCCCTGGTTGCCGGTCCATCGCCAAGAGTCAAAGGGCGACACGGAAGGAGTATTCAATACCGCCGCTCCGGGACTACAATTCCCGGCTGTCCCTGCGGCGGCGCGGAGGGTGGACGCCACATTTGCGCCAGGAGGCGCGCATAACCGACGTCGCGGCCCGCTTCGCGGGATGCGCGCGGGCGGCGCCGGGCTGAGCCCGGGCAGAGGGCGGGCCGTCTGTGGCCGTCCGGGGCCAGAGGAGGCCGGGTCGGGACACCCCCCTTGGTTCATCATCTGCAAGTAACCGGAGTACCAGGTGACATTGTTTAACATCGCCGCACAAGCCACCGTATTATATGCGCTTTAGTGGTGTGTAGGGGTACAGTATTGGTTCATTATGAGTAAACGCAAGGGCGCGGCGGGGACATTGGACGCTTTTATGATCAGGGCTGAGAGCTTACTGACGCACGAGATCGAGCTAACTGAGCGACGTCTATCTTTAGACTTAATGGCGGCTCAGCGACGCTCATCTCTTGAAGCCACGACACAGGGCGTTACTGTTTGCCACCGCCTCTCCGTGTCACCAACTCTGCCCCCCATGCCCGCGACACCCGCTCAGCAACCGTCCCCGTCACACACCTCAGCTACATCCTCAGATATTTGTCCCAGTGGCCAACAATCTCGTACCAGATCTCACGCCCCTAAATTAACTGGCGTAATTAAATCCAGTGGCCCACCAGCCAAACGGAAAAGGGGGCCCAATAATAAATCTAACACTCTTGGCCGCCCCGCCAAATGTAATAAAATGGTATCGCAGACAATTGTCGTTCCTAACCTTGTGTCGGTGGGCACCCAAACTGACGAGCCCACTTCCACCTCGCATAGCAAGGATGACATAATGTCAGCTCTGGAGTCGGGTTTAAAAGCCATAGTCAGCCACTCTAAGGCCCTCTTTGATGCAAATTTTGCCCCTTTAAACGAGAGACTCCTACGTATGGAACAATTGTTGACTCGGGAGCCAACTTCTGTTGTATCGGCTGTCGATTGTACCTCCCTACCTATCACGACGTGCCTGCTGGGGGCTGCTGATAAATTAGATAACGGACCAGCCAACCTCAACAATAGTACTCAGTGTTTATCCAACGGTCTAACACAACTTCCACCGGCGATGATCCCTCCTTTCTCATCGGACACTGATGTTAGACCACGGCTCACTGTACCAGTTTCACTGAAGACTTTGCCCAGCACCGCGACTCTAAACCTCCCCCCGCATCATATCCTTATGTTATAATTCTAGCCGGAGTCCCCTGTTTGCCCGAGAACAAGAAGGAATCTTGGGTGGACCTTCGCAATAAATGTGTGGACTGGTTAAGGAAACACAAGGGTTTTGAACCGGCCAGATTGCATGAAATTTTAATGGTGCGGAGAGTGGGATGGGTGGGCACATCGGCAAAAAACATTAGTGGGGATTGCATTGTCATACATTTTTGCAGACCCCATACTGTTCAGTCGCTAATGCGCACCCGTGAGTTATTGCCAGGGCTTATGACGAACATATGTATGTTTTCCCTTGGCTATTTCTATAAACCCATCCCCAATAATTGTGTGCCCACGCCTACGGCCCTTCCTTTGGCCAATCGTTTCTTGGGTTTGTCTGACTTAGATGTTCCTGATTGACAACCAAGTCCGAGTAACGGACTCCTTGCCCTACCGTTGATAGAGGACCCTATCCTGCCGTTAGCACCTGTACCTATGACTTCTGATAATTTTGCTAACTCCTTAGAGTGTATAGCATCAAGGACAGGTAACCTAAATGTCATAAGTTGGAATATAGCAGGTCTCCAACAAAGGCTCCTCGACCCTGGGTGGGTCAATTTCATTCAGAGTCAAGATATAATTATGTTACAGGAGACGTGGGCAACGGTTAATTTACATGCTAATGGGTTTCAGTGCCATAATATTCTTGCCTCAAAATCTAGAATGGGCCGCACTTCCGGAGGCTTATCTATCTGGATTAACATCTCTGCTGGAGGCTCTTCCAGGGTCATACCGACAAATAATCAGAACTTCCAGGCTATATTATTTAAACAGAAAACTAGTCTTTTCCTGGTAAATTTTTATAATAACGATTTTAGCTCACTACCTAATACACATTTCAGGAATCTTTTTAATTTTATTACCACTCTGGAGGCTAGGGACGATTTTAATGATACCTCCGGTCTTGTATTGGGTGGTGATTTTAATGCTAAATTAAATGGTGTTTGCCCAACTTTTAAGGATTGTAACTCAGGTCTGGGGTGCCAAAGGGGTGTGGAATTAACTATTCTTTTCAGTACACATAATTTGGAGAATGTTATGGACCGCTTTCCCACTGTCCCCCTAGTGCCAACATTTAGAGGTAGAGATTGTTCCTCAATAATTGATTACATTTTTATATCCCCTGGCCTGACAGACCGCATTAGCGAGGCCAAGGTAATTCCAATGTCCCAAGGGGACCATAACCCTATCAAGATCAGTTTAAAGATTATCCACCGACCGGTCTACAATAAGGAATGCGGCGCTAGGAACCTTTCCTTAAGCTCAAACAATCTCAGATTAAAATGGAGGGGTATTAATGTGATGACGACTGTACAGACCTTGGTCAGAGATAACTTTCCTCTTTTCCTCTCTTGTTTGTCCGATTTAAGTCCTAACCCTGGGGTAGTAGACGATTTTGTCAAGATCTACTCAGCCCTTCGTGCACAGCTCACGATTCCTTTGCGCGCCATGAGGGATGACCAGGGATGGTTTGATCATGAGTGTTCCCTGGCCAACCGCGAATTGCGACTAGTCTTATCTGTTAGCCCGAGGAATCTGACTGATGTAAAAAACGCTAGGTCACGATATAAATTGGCCATTAGGAGAAGGAAGGAGGAGATTCTCGAGGAGCGCTGGGAGGTGCTAGTACAAACTGCTGCCCGTGGTAGGGGAGATATTTTTTGGGCCGCGGTCAAAGACCTGCGTTGCGCGGGCCAGGTCGCGACCCCAATAGATTGTACCATCCCTGGAGCTGCATGGGCGGACCACTTTTCTAAGATCTACGCGGTTCCACCTTCTGCGGCGGCCATCCCAATATTTAATAGCCCCCCACGGGCTGATATATTACTATCTGAGGTAATGGAGGCCATCGTACAGAGCGCGGGGAATAAAGCCCCTGGCCCAGATGGCCTCCCAATCGACATTATTAAGACCCACCCTGATTTATGGGCCCCACTCTTATTGAATGTTTTTAAGAATTTAAATTTTACCTCTTTACCACCTCCAACCTGGTCATCTAGTATTATAGTGCCTATTTTTAAGAAGGGTGACCGTTCCCAACCATCATGCTATAGGCCTATCTCCCCTATTGACAATACTCTAAAGATTTTAGGGAGAGTACTGTATAATAAAATCCTGTTATGGGCCGAGGACAACCAAATTCTAGAGAGTTGTCAGTTGGGTTTCCGCAATAAAGTGGGAACTGCGGAGCAATGCCTTAATCTGAACCTTATTTTGGGCAAGTACACCGTAGCACGTAATTGCCCAATTTATCTGGCCTTCATGGATTTATCCACCGCCTTTGACCTTGTCAATAGGTCATTGCTTTGGAAGGCCTTATTGGATTACGGCTTGGATGAATCGCTGGTACATTTTTTGGCCTATTTGCATAGGGATTTGAAGGCCTGTGTCAGGATTGGCACTGGGGGTGAGGTTTCTGAGCCTGTTACAGTCAATAGAGGGGTCAGACAGGGATGTGTCCTAGCCCCCCTTTTATTTATAATATACATCAACGGCCTACACAAACATCTGGTCTCTTTAACCGGTGATGTCCCGTTTATAAAAGATAACCATCTCCCCGCACTGCTATATGCAGACGATGCGGTCCTTATGGGACGCACCCCAAACGCACTACGCATATTGGTGAATGGCTTTGTTGCACATATGGACTCCCTAGATCTGAAGACCAATTTTAAAAAGTCTTTTGTAATGTCTTGCGGCCCGAAGAGGCATCATATTGGCAGCATAGTAGTGGGGGCAGAAAGACTGGGACCAACTGGCAGTTTCCCGTATTTGGGAGTGGTCTTTGCTGCGAACAACTCCTGGAGTGGGCATATTGCCCATGCCAGGAGTAAGTTCTCAAAGTCCATTAATTCAATTTTGAGCCTCCCCCGTCCAAAACTGACCGGGGCATTGACTGCTATCCTAAAAATATACAAAACTCAATGCGTCCCGGTTGCTACTTACGGCGCTGAGGTTTGGGGTACTGCCAGTTGCTCAGACATAACTACCGAGGAACATAGATTTTGTAGGAAACTTCTCTATGTTCCCATTACTTCCCCACATTTTATATGCCATAGAGAATTGGGTTTGCATTTTATAGGGGATTTTATTTGTGCCCGTCCAGCCCTTTTTTGGCTGTCGATCTGGAAAAATCCCGCCGCCAAATTGACTAGGGACATCATTGAGGATTGTCTCCGCTGTGATAGGGGCATGACCATCCCCTGGCTATCAGGGGTGCATAGCATTCTTCGCAGCGTGAATTTTGAAGACATTTTTCTCAATCCCTCCACCACTAAGCACCCCACTAAATGCGAACTTAAAAAAGCACTTTATACGTTGTTTGATGTCGAAAGGGTAGCAAGGGAGTCCTTGAAATCTAGTGTTTCTGGTTATTTAGCCTGTAATTTTATAATATATCCCACACCCAGATATTTAACTCTTCCGCTGAGTCATTGGGAGCGAGGCCTTATATTTCGCCTTAGGGCAGGCACCATTAAACATGCACTTAGCTTCCCTTTATGGAATTTTAATGACCAATGTGTTGAGCCATGCCCCTGTGACTCCCAGAGTAGGCAAACAACTCTACATTTTTTATTCTTTTGTAAATTTTATATGAAGTATATTAAATGGTTTTTAACTCCGTAGTTTAAAAAATCAAAATCAATTAGCCTGGAACTTGCATTTTCAATGATTTTGTCCCTGGATGATGATGAACTTGTTTTTCGTGTGAGCTCTTTTTTAAAAACTGCGGTTCGTGCCCGGTCCACAATGTCTTAAAGTTTAGATGGACTATTCCCCATGTGTAAACAGTATTTTATCTTATTGTATGATTTTATTATTGTTTCTTTTGTACTTTTATGGATTGTCAATGATCCGAATAAAGTTTTCATTGATTGATTGATTGAACTGTTACCTCCAAAGTCCAATAAAGGAGAATGCTCAATGTTCATCCATGAACCCACAATGACCAAAGAAGCAGACTGAAGAGTCGGGCATAAGATGAGAAGTATGTGACAATTCAGATGTTTCTAGGACTTTGCCACTTCACTCGGAAAATATTAGCATACACAACATAGTTTATTTGCCCAATCCAATATGGTGCTCATGTGTAATGATATCATCACGCTTATGCACTGTGCTCTGTTTAGGAAATTGCCTGCTCTGTCACACACCAAGGAATCAAGCTCATCTTTTGTGTGTTCCACTATTTGGCATGAAGAGGTATAGCCATGAGATGAGGCTCAAGCTGAATAAACAGTTTTTGAGGTACATCACACCAAGCCGCAAAATTTCTAAAGTTAGCATGTAAATTTGTACTACCTCACTCCACTCTGATGACACTGCAGGTGTTTTTTTTAGTAAGGCTCCCATCTGGTCTGGGTCCAAAATTCTTTCGGCATGTGAGGAAAATGATCTGTTCACCACACAAGTTAATTTGATCACCTCATGAATTGTGTGCTGCCCTGACCCAAGCAAGTCACCATAAAGTGTTGGGAAGGAGACCATCATATGAACTAATATTAGAAGAAATATTGTTTGTTGTGGACACACAGCCCGAGCGTGATCATCCCAAGACGGCCAGGAACCAACTGATCAGTCTGAAATGCATGCTGTGGAATTCTTAGAATTATACAAAGCATTTAACAAAAACAATATAGTACAATTGAATGCAAACAAGTTAACAGGGCCATAGGAGGAAGGGCATTACACTGATCGCCCTATTTAGGATGAATGGTGTAATGTTTTTTCTGTTTTTCACCACCATGAAATTCCTGGTGATGAGGGACAGGTAAAAATCTATAAAGGTCCCCACATCCTGGAAGAAAACTGACTGAGTGTGTGGGCCATTAGTGTTTTTGTTTCTCAAAAGCATATTCACCGTTTGGGAGTTTGTTTTTTAAAACAAAATAAAGTTTGTACTTTGAAAGAGACTGTCAGACAACAGTTCCTTTCAATGTACCAAGATGACTACTGGTCTGTTCGTCATCTGTAAATTTTGGCGAAGTTAATGTCCTCTGTCACCTTGATAAAATGTACTGATCCATCAAACATTAAAAAGGGGCTTAGTTAAACAGTCTACATGCAAATGCGGCACAAATGAGCAGTAACACTTTAAAAATCTTTGTGTTTCTCGATATTTTTTCGAAGACTTGCATAGTGTGCAAAAGTTGGGCATAAGTAATTTGCATTAATTTCCAAGGTTAGAAAGTTCATACAAGGGCTATATGAATACAGACACCTTCCAGGAGATTGCCTAATATTCCGAACCCTAAAAGATCCTTTGTGGAAATCTACAGTACAGGTGTAATTTTCACATCCACACATCTTTTGCAATTCCACCAAACCTGATTTTTTGAATCAGGATTGAGGATTTAGCATTGCTGTTGCAATTTTTGTGGTCGAAAGTTGAACTTAGCTGCCCAAAATGCTCTGAGCATTAGGTCCTCCTACAGGATATGGTGCAATATGTTATTACATTAGGAAAGTCTTCTGTACTGGTTGAGAGATGTATACCTACCAATGGTGTGTTATCTATTCCATAGTGGGGTTTGGACCATCTAGTAAATGAAACATGGAGTGCACAGAATTTCATTGATTAGTATTGTTCTACGTAAATATAGCTTACCAATTTTACTTGGGTTTGGCAAAAGCTACATTTATTATTCTAAAGACTACCATACCATGCATGCGATAGGGACCTCAGCTAGTCCATTTAAGACTTATGTCCCCAGCATACTCTCTGAACATCCTAAATTAGAGACATTGCCAATGATGCCTCATCCCAAAATGTACCAATGCCAAAGGTGAATTTAGGAGTTGAAATTAAAATGCTGAGCTTCACGCTACACATGTCCACCAATAACACAAAGAGGATATATGATACAGAATCTTTGCAGTGTTAGTCAACTCAAACTGTCATCTGCTCTGACTTACATTTAGGTATTCGGTTGCTTACTGCTTATAGGCACAACAAGTGGTATTATATCTTTCTAAATTACTGCACAAATCACCTGTCATTGTGCTCTTTCAAGTGATCGTTGCCCAAATGTAAGTTGCCAGTTTAATGACTGTCCGAGTAAATTAGTCTTTATTATTGGCTCTATCAGCTTTACAAACAGCCTTTAAAAACACAGCTGTAGTAAACATCTTGTCCATTCACCTCATGAGGGAAAAAAGGTCGTTATTTTCCAAAGTTAAAACGATTGGGCACACACAATAGGTCTGATAACAGGCCTGTGGCCAGGCCCTGTGCCCAACCCCTGCATGCAGCCAACCCCTGCCCCATGGTGATGGGTTGAGGCCCAGTGGGCAACTCCTCAAAGGCACTCAACCTGAGTGGGGTGCATGCAGCCCCCCTCCCTGGGCTGATTTTACCCCTGGAGGCACAATCCTCCATGGCCTGCCACCTTTCTTTAGGGGAATGGGATACGTGGCTACCCATCCCTGGGCCATATTTGTCCGCAGGGTTTCCATCCCTAAAATTATGGAGATGCAGGAGGGGGGTAAGCAGGCTACCTTCCCAGGCCAACTTTGGTGCCCTGGCACCCTATCTCTGGGGGCCTGGCCTTATTATAAAGGGGTGTGGGGACACAGCCCCCTTCCCAGGCCAATATTGGCACCAAGGTCCCCACCCCCCAACACCCATCCACTAAATAGTGGGTGCCATGGAGCCCTCCCAGGGTACCAACTTCATATTTAAAAGGGGTAGTGGGGCACGCTGCCCCCCTCCCCTGGGCCAATATTAGACTGGGGGACCCTGTCCCCCCAGGCCTGGCCGGAAAGTAAAGGGATAGGGGGCCTTGCAGACCCCTTTCCGGGAAAATATTAGCCCAGGGACCAGTGCTTTAAATGGGGCGCACTCACTGGTACTGAGTACCGGCACTTCCAAATTGTTCCACCTTGAGTACCGGAACTTCTCATTGGCCAGGGAGAGTACCAGTACTCTGGGGCAGTAGCCAGGCTTATATTACGAACGTGTAGCAACGTTGCTTGGACAGGCGTTGCTGTTTCTGATGAGACTGGCAACCAGGTGGCCAACGCCCATAGAGCTCAAAGGGCTTCAGGCGCCCCCTCCCTACCCTGTGTATCAGCCCTGCAGAGACACCTTCCCAGGCACATACACAGCCACACCCAAGTACTTAACAGGTCTTTAAAAGACCATTTACTTGCTAACGAGGCTTTGTTGTGTTTTCACCTCTTCTTAGAGCCCCAGCATCTCCACTCTGCATATTGCTGGAAGAATCAGCCCCCCCCCCCCCCACCCCGACATTTGGCTCTATTTGCGCCTCTGCAGGCTACCAAAGGAGCCGTGAATGTGTGCATTGACAGACGATCCTAGATGGCGGCCAGTACCAATAAGGCCCCAATTGAAACAAAACCTGCTGAGATTTTCTATTTACAAAGCTTCTCTCACTCTCCTACTTCGCCACCTAGAGATCGGGGTGATTACAGCACAGAACCTCGAGGTGAAACGCCGACCTGTCATAGTTTTGCAATCATGGGAAAAGCAGTTTCAGAACATTTGCTAGTGAAACAAAATAATATCTCAGGGAGCTTTCTGGTCAGGACTCCTTTTACTTTTGGGCAGTCAGGAGGTAGCGCTACCCACAAAATCCCAATGTAGCGCCACACACTAGATCCCAAATTGGTATGAATTTGAGAAAAGTTTGTGCGCCTTTCTCTTGCAGTCATAATGGGGCGGTATGAAACATGGGAAATGATGACATTGGCGTGCTGAGTGCCTGTTGTCAGGCTGAGAGTGGAGGGGGGTGCCACTAATCATCAGGGTAAACACATGCATTTAAAGTACAGTTTGGATATAGCATTTGTAAAAATCAGTTTTAGCGAATGATGTGCGTGTAGGTAAGTGTCAGTGTGAGTACCTACGTGTATGTGTGTCACAGACGTGCACTATGAGCTGATATGGAAAAAAGTTATTCTATTTCAGCAGATTATGCTGATAACTTTTCAGTGCAATAGAGTTCTGTTCTGCATAGGCTGCTCATCAACACATAATGAATAGGGCATGCCCAATAGAAATATGAACACTACTTCATATATTGGTACGCTGAAGTTATAGTGACGCTATGCACAGCGCTACATAAAACTCCTACATAAATAAATCAATACTTACCATGAAAATGCAACCTTATTTCAACTATGCAGTTTATATAATTTGTATTTCAGTGCCAGTGTCGGTGATGTACACACAGTCAATATCTATTTCTCCATGAACATTCCCAGATGTACTCCAAGAATATCTTGATCTCATTGGATGCTGGCACCTTGCACCGCCCCTAACCCCACCCAAAGTCCCGCCAATGTTCACAGCTCAATTTGATGAGTACCTGCACTTATTTTTTCCCATTTAAAGCACTGCCAGGGACCCCTTCCCAGAGTCCTGGCTAAACACTAAGGGAGGGGGGGGTTCACTCTTAGTGGCATGTTTGATGCAGAAGCCTCTTTTTGCATTTTATTAGCAAGGTGCATGCATAAAGGAGACACAAAAATTCAGGTTGTGCTAGTACTTTGGCAACTGAAAATAATGGCGGTCTTACTAGCTCAGGCCGCAAACCCCTCTGAAGTAGCATAGTAAAAAATTAAAATATCTTTGCTGACTAGCAGCAGTTTGAAAAAGTTACTTGTGGCCTGGAGAAGATCCTGTTGGTCGAAGTTGGTATGCAAATTGGAATACTAACGATCTGAGAAGGATGCACAGGAATATCATATATCTTACTCTGCAGGTTGTGTAGTACTAGCAAGCTGACTCTGTAAGAAGCTTACACTCCTGAGATCCAACTACAACCCTTTAGCCCTCAATATTAGTTGCTGTATCCCACTCAGTAGCATCTCCAAGCTGGATACTGCTTTAGGTCCTTCTGAGTAGTCCAATGTGCTCGGGCCTAGACTTTTATGGGCCCTGAGACACCAAGCTACTTGAAATATAGCCCATTGTACCAGGGGTCAATAATTCTGGGGCCAGAGACACCTAGCACTGTTTCACCGGGCGTGGATATATACTCCTGAAAGCAAGGCAGGAATAGGGGCTGGAGCTGTTGACAGGAACACAGCTCAGCTCCTGTCCTACACTTCAGCACTATGGGAGGAGAAGACAACCCTGACTCTGGGTTTCCTCGTCCGTGCCCTAACTCGAAATCACCCCAATCCACCATCCTGCACTCCCATTGTCAAGAGCAAATGGAAAATGTCACGATTTTTGTCTCGTAATCACGGAAAACCACACGGAAAAGGACCCGATAATCACAGGCCTGGTTGTTTATCTCCCTCTCTGAGAAACTTGTAATCACCTTATTTTTATGGAAGGATATCTGCCAGAATCAGGAATTCTGACCCTCTGGTATCTGGACACCAAAATCCAGCCAACTCAAAATGAGGGCCTAAGAGGCAATCACTGACAAGAACTGGGAATCAAAAGCAATGACAAGGCATTCGTAGGAGCAACCCTTGACCCTGCTAGGTAGGTCACTCCCTCTCCGCACAGCACCGCCTGTATGTCCTTGCCCCAGCTGCCGGTGCTGAGGAAGTTTGAGGCCCTCCTCCACCCGCAGGCTAGCACCTGGGCCTCATCCCTGGTGGCCAGTGGTAGGCCGAAGGTTTGTGTCACCATCTATATCTCATTGCATTGCCTTTATTGTTATTTGGTGTCTGTGACTGCTGTTGTCTGTCTTCCCCCGGTGCCTATACTTGGTCTGTGCCCCATTTTTCCTTCTGTTCCCCTTTGCTGTCCCTGTGTTTCTCTGCCCATTTTTTCCTTCTGTCCCCTTCTTTGCCCTGTAATTTTTGTGCCCGCTTTGCCTTCTGTTCCCTTCGTTGTCCTGTGTTTCTCTGCCCATTTTTTGCTTCTGTTCCCTTCGTTGCTCAGTGTTGCTCTACCCGCTTTTGCCTTCTGTTCCCCTCGTTGCCCCGTAATTTTGTGCCTGCTTGCCCCCTGATCCCTTTGTCGCCCCTCACCGCTCCAGCCGCTGCGTCCCCTGTGGCCCCGCCTCCTGACCGCCCATTCGCTGCCCCTGACAGCCAGCTGCTCCTCCCTCCCACCTCCCCATATATGGCAGCCGCTGCGTGGTGAGAAGAGCAACCCTTGACCCTGCTAGGTAGGTCGCTCCCCCTCCGCACAGCACCGCCTGTGTGTCCTTGCCCCAGCTGCTGCTGCTGAGGAAGATCGAGGCCCTCCTCTACCCGCAGGCTACCACCTGCGCCTCATCCCTGGTGGCCAGTGGTATGGCCAAAGGTTTGTATCACCATCTGTATCTCATTGCATTGCCTTTATTGTTATTTGGTGTCTGTGACTGCTGTTGTCTGTCTTCCCCCGGTGCCTATACTTGGTCTGTGCCCTCTTTTTCCTTCTGTTCCCCTCGCTGTCCCTGTGTTTCTCTGCCCATTTTTTCCTTCTGACCCCTTCGCTGCCCCGTAATTTTTGTGCCCTCTTTGCCTTCTGTTCCCTTCATTGCCCTGTGTTTCTCTCTCCATTTTTTCCTTCTGTTCCCTTTGTTGCCCTGAGTTGCTCTGCCCGTTTTTGCCTTCTGTTCCCCTCGTTGCCCTGTAATTTTGTGCCCGCTTGCCTCCTGATCCCTTCATCGCCCCTCACCGCTCCCGCTCCAGCCGCTGCGTCCCGGCACCCCTGACCGGCCATTCGCTGGCCCTGCCCCTGCCCTGCCTCCCGCCTCCCAGCTGGTCTTCCCTCCCACCTCCCCATATATGGCGGCCGCTGCACGGCCATGCAGCGGACGTGCTGAAGGCGCACCTAAGGCAAGCCCGTCTGCGACCGTCCATGCCTGGACCTCGCCCAGCGCCAGAACCCCTGGTCCCCGCGCCCGCCATGATGACCGCCGCCACTACGATGCCAGCACACTCCACGCTCGCAACCCCGGACAGACCCACACCTGCTTAAAAGCCACCCCAAAACGCACACAGGGTCCCTTCACCTGCCGGAACTGCAGCTACACCAGCCTCAGAGCCCTCAAACCACCCGCCAAGAAAGGCCACAATCACCTCCGATGCATCCTAATGGACATCCGCTCCGCACACAAACATGCCGTCGAGCTCTGGGACCTGCTAGACACTTCATCCCTGGACGTCGCCTTCCTGACAGAGACCTGGATGAACAACTCCTCCGCACCCGACATCGCCATTGCCATCCCAGATGGCTACAAATTCACCTGCAGAGACCGCCCCAACGGAGTCGGAGGAGGAATCGCCATCGTCCACAAGAACAGCATCAGGGTCTCAACCAGCACCGATGACACTCTCAGCACCGCCGAACACATGCATTTCCAGATCCACACAGACCCCAACTCCACCCTCAGAGGCACCCTCGTTTACAGACCCCCCCAGACCCCGACCCCAGTTCAGCGACTCCATCGCCGACTTCATCAGCATGCACGCCCTGACCTCCACCGACTACATCCTCCTCGTAGACCTGAACTTTCACCTTGAGAACAACAACGACAGCAACTCCACCACCCTGATCGATAACCTCGCCAACCTCGGACTGAAGCAACACATCACAACGCCTACCCACTCCGCCGGCCACACGCTCGACCCCGTCTTCTCCTCAAACTCCCACGTCTCCTTCAGCCACACCACTGAACTCCCCTGGACCGACCACCGCTGCATCCACTTCACCTTCCAGAAACCCACCACACACCACCGCACCCAACAGATCCCCCGCCGCTGCTGGAGCAAAATCACCGAAGACCAACTACACGGAAACCTCGCTCTAAGCCCACCCACCGAACTCCACAACACCGACAACGTTGCCCACAACCTCAGACGCTGGATGGATGACTGCGCCAACACCCTTGCCCCTCTGAAGAAACCCTCCTATCGAGACACCAGCAAGAGGTTGGTTCACCCCAGAACTCCTAGCCTCCAAGCAGAAACTAAAGAAGAAATGGCACAGTGAGCAGACTCCAGACAGCCACGCAGCCCACAAGGACGCCATTCGCAACCACCATCACCTCATCAGGACTGCAAAGAGGACCTCCTTCAAAGACCGCCTCAACAACAATGCACACAATAGCAAGGAGCTCTTCAACATCGTGAAGGAACTTTCCAACACCAACGACATCCCGCCGTCGCAAGCCCTGACAGACATAAACAACAGACTCTCCGCACACCATCGACCACGACCCCCTGCTAACCTGGGCCAACGTGAGCCTCGATTACACCATCAAGACCATGAGCACAATCCACTCCGGTTCCCCGTCTGATCCTTTCCCACACCACATCTTCAATAAAGCCAGCCACTCCATCACACCCCATCTGCGCAACGTCATCAGTCTCTCCCTCGAAACCACGACCTTTCCAGAGAGCTGGAAACACGCCGAGATCAATGCCCTACTCAAAAAACCCAAGGTGGACCCAAGAGACCTCAAGAACTTCCCGGCCTTCTCCCTGCTTCCGCTCTCGGCCAGGTCATCGAGAAGATCGTCAACAGACAGCTAACCCGTTACCTTGAAGAAAACAGAATCCTGGACCCTTCCCAGTCAGGGTTCCGCAGCAACCACAGCACTGAGACTGCCCTCATCGCCGCCACCGACGACATCAGGACCCTGATGGACAACAGTGAGACCGCGGCCCTCATCCTCCTGGACCTCTCCGCCGCCTTCGACACTGTCTGACACCGCACACTACGCACACGCCTCCACGCCATAGGGATCTGAGACAAGGCTCTGGAATGGACCACCTCCTTCCTGTCCAGCAGAACCCAGAGCATCCGCCTCCCCCCTTTCCGATCCGAGGCCTCCGAGATCATCTGCGGCGACCCCAGGGCTCTTCCCTCAGCCCGACACTGTTCAACATCTACATGGCCCCGCTCGCACACGTCGCCTGACAGCACGACCTCAAAATAATCTCCTACACCAACGACACCCAACTGATCCTCTCCCTCACCAAGGACCCCATCACCGCTAAATCCAACCTTCACGAAGGAATGAAGGCTGTTGCCAACTGGATGAAGATCATCTGACTGAAGCTGAACATGGACAAGACGGAGGTCCTCATCCTCGGCTCCAACCCTTCAGCCTGGGATGACTCTTGGTGGGTAGCCCCGACACCGACCGACCACGCACGCAACCTGGGAATCATCCTCGACTCAACGCTCTCCATGACCAAGCAAATCAACGCCGTCTGCTTCTCCTGCTTCAACACCCTCCGCATGCTCCGCAGGATCTACAGGTGGATCCCGACAGACACAAGAAGAACAGTCACCCAGGCCCTCGTCAGCAGCAGACTCGACTACGTAAATGCCCCCTACGCGGGAGCTCCGACCAAGCTCATCAAACGTCTGCAACGCATCTAAAACGCCTCTACATGACTGATCCTCGACGTACCACGCCACAGCCACATCACTCCCCACCTGAGAAACCTGCAGTGGCTCCCCATCAACAAGAGGATATCCTTCAAGCTCCTCATCCACGCACACAAGGCACTCCACAAGACCCTTCCAGCCTACCTCAACAGACGACTTTCCTTCTACATCCCCAACTGCCAACTCCGCTCCGCCGACCTCGCACTCGCCACCGTCCCTCGCATCCGGA
The DNA here is from genome assembly GCF_964204655.1 of Triturus cristatus. NCBI lineage: Eukaryota > Metazoa > Chordata > Amphibia > Caudata > Salamandridae > Triturus > Triturus cristatus. The sequence goes on from NC_140587.1 coordinate 915,791,690, forward strand.
GAACAACCACCGGCGGAAGATCCTTCTCCCACCTCACCACCAAGACCTGGAACACCCTCCCACCGAGTCTACGACAGACCCAAGACCTGCTGACCTTCAGGGGGCTACTCAAGACCTGGCTGTTTGACCAGTAGCGGCCCCCCGCCCCCACCTCCCAGTGCCTTGAGACCCTCGCGGGTATGTAGTGTGCTCTAAAAATGATTGATTGATTGAGTAGATCAAATTCACCATCCTGGACAAGTATCAGCGGTCAAGGACATTACCCTCAACCTGGGCTGACTTAGCTGTTGTTCTCGCTCTACCTGAGCATTGAGGCTACACAGCTGGACTGGGGCTTAGAGTTGCTGCCTGAACATGTCTGACCACAGTTATGTGGGATAGACTGGCAAGACCAGTACCTCTCTGCTGCCTTGGTCAGAATGTGTGTGAAATTTGTAGCAATTTTTTGGGTTTTTTTTCTTCAAGGCTTTGTTCTATTTTGCAATTAGTTAGTATATACTATCTTGTTAATTGGACGACACTGAGAATCCATTGCACGTAACACAGAAATGTAAAAGCGCAGGCGATATTTAGAAGTGCAATTTCTTTGTAATCTTGGATTGGAACTTTACCACTACCAAATAAGCTAGGGGTCTATTAGGATGGCGGGCGGAAAACTGCCGGTCCCATTAGCATGGCGGTGACGACCACGGCGGTGAGAATCTCCGTCTGCCACTTTTCCGCCGGTACCAGTCCGCACGCATGCCTAGCGGGTGGAACTGGACCGCTACAATGATGCCGGTGCAGGGTCAGACTCCGCCAGCATGATTATGATGCCAGCGGTAGCCAGCCTTTCTGCAGCAGTGGAACTGCCATGGAAAGGCATGCAGAGAATGCCTCCGGGGCCCATTGCGGGCCCCCAATGTGTTGGGGGTGTGTGGGTACACTGGGGGGTACCCATGGTACCCCCTACATGTCCCTGTACCAGGTGGCAGACACTGTGCAGTGCCTGCCACGCAGTGCAGTGACATGCATGACATGCTCCTTTTCACACCGCGGCGGTGCTGCTGGCAGCAGTAACCGCTGCAATGTTAATCGCCAGAATCCAACCGCCGCGGTTGGATTTCGACTGCAGAGCATCCTAATTGGACCCGTGGTTATGCCGCGGTCCTTGCGGGTGGTCTTTTCCCACTACCATTGCGGTCGGGGAGATTTTCCGACCGCCATCTTAATAGGCCCCTAAGTTCTTTGTTTAGTGGACATTACCTCCTATTCACAACCTTTTTCCCCACATTGTCTACAGTGTGGTGAAGAAATGAAGACTGTATGAATTGAGATTCCTCAGGTTGGGCACTGCATGTTCTGTTGCTTCTTGCATAGTAATAAACCATGGCATCACTGTGCGCGAGCGGTACCATAAATGCTCACTATACGCTAATTGTACCATCTGTGCTGTGTAAGCCAGTCTATTCACATTTTTATGCTGAAAGGGCTGCAAACTTCTAAAGAGCTTTATTCACAAAGGTAAATGTATTCTTTTATGTAAGTTTACTCTTTTTTGATATTTCGCAAACTACGATTTAATAGTAATTTTACAACTGGGGACACTCCACAGCTGAAGCGGAGAACTTCGCACAAATAGAGATAGGACAGGCACATCTTTTTTATGTGCTGAGTTCTCTACCTCGACTGCGGAGTGTCCTCAGTTGCAAAGTTACTATTAAATCGTAGTTTGTGAATATGGGAAAAGAGTAAATGTACACCAAAGAGTAAGTTTACTTTGGTGTATCAGGCCCATACAGTGTCAGAGTCAATCTAGCTATCTTTGGGCACTTCAGAATAATGTATTGTTCTACCCTGTGCCCAGTAACATACTGTGGACACCGGGCTTGTCTCTCAGAGCCCTGTCCCCAGCACCCCCTCCCCTACTTAAAACTCTGGGGGCAATAAATCCTCTATGCCCCCCTCCAGTTCCTTTGCCCCTTTCAATGCAAAGCAAAAAGTGGCCAACAGTATCACACACCCACGCCATCCAGTACAACCACTTGTGTGTCGTGCTTGTCGAGCAGCACTGACATAACAGGACTAGTGACAAGGGGTTGGAGAGTTTGTGAGATAGAGGTAAAGAGTTTGTTTGTATGAGTGTGTGTGCATGTGTGTGTGAGAAAGAGAGAAGTTGAGACAGTTAGGACTGCGGTAGAGGGAAAAACTAAAGACATAATTTAAACATTCAATGTTAAGAAAGGATAGAGAATGGAATGGAAAAAGCATAGGAAAATTAAGGTATTGGCCAACCAACCACGGCTTTGAAGTGCATTGTTTTGGGGTGGACATGCACGTATGATCAGAAACACCACAGTCACTCATGGTGACAGAGAGCCAATAGCTAAAGTGGACTGACCTATTCCCCATGCATCATAGTGTGGTGGGCAAAAGCAAAATGTCAATGACAGTCGAGCAAATTAATAGATGAAGAGGGCTGACCCAAAGTCCCACTGTCAATGTATATAAGTCCACATTTTCTTTATGAATGTCTTTGATTAAATGAAGTGGACCTAATTTAATTAAGGATAAGCTAGAAATTCATCAATAGGCAATAGGGTAAAATAGACCACAAGAAGGGTAAACGAGAAACCCATTGAAGGGGAAAGAGTAAACGACCATTCATAAACCACTGGTAAACAAAGTGTAAAACCGATACTGTAAAGGAAAATATAACGGGAAGACTTGCAAAACTGAAAGTGTCAAAGATAGAACTCCAACGAGAGAGCAAAATAAACATAACAAATGAATATTTAAAGGGTAGCAAAAAGTAAAAAGAGATAGAAAAAAAGCCACAAAAAAAGGAATAAGTAAATGAGGGACCCAAACCAAAAAATGTGTCTGTTTAACAGAGGGAGAGAAAGATAATAGGGAAATGAATAGAGCCAGCATGAAATGGCGAGAGTCTTGAAAGGGTAAAAAAAAGAGTTCCACAAAAAGAAAAGATATCGAACTATGGGGCATACTAACAAGGGCTTTAACTCCGCTTTTTTGGCTTTAAAAGCCAAAAAAGCGGAGATAAAAATATCGCCCTATCAACAACAGGATGCTAACATGCAATATCGCATGTTAGCACCCTTTTTCACTACGCTTCCCATTGCATCTCTAACGATATGCAAAGTGGGCGTTCCAGAGCAAAATAATAGGAGAAATGTCGCTAAGCGACATTTCTCCTATTATCAAGCTTCACGCTAACCCTGTTAGAGACAAAAAAAGGAGGACTAACCACGGTTAATGCTTCTTTTTTACGTCTGCTAATTTTCAGACTTAGCCATGTAATCCAATGGGAGGTGGATTACATGGCTAAATCCACCATGGGCTATCAACAAGGATATCCCTATCCTTGTAGTTTTATTGCTGCATTACCAGCGATAACCTCCCAAAATGCCGCTATAGCGGGCATTAAAAAAATTACCGGTAAGCGCCCTTAGCGTTAATTTTCCCTGTTCCTTGTTAATATGCCCCAAAGATCCGCAAAAAAAGAAAGAACAACAATTCACAAAATATAAAAGTACTTGTGCAGTTAGGCACTCTCACTTGAATGTAATTTTACATTGATTTGCACTTCTCAATCCTTTCCGGTAGTACGCTTGAAAAGCTGTACTTGGCACAGGATTTTAGCATTATTTTGGGAAAATCATTTGGCTTTTTTGGCTCCAGGCATTTTCCCAATGGGGAACTGTATGCGCAGTGCAATTTCGCATCGTGAAAAGGCAGTACTGAGTTGCAATTGAACGTTTTTTTCTTATTTTATATTTCTTCACAGCGAAATCGTCTTCCCCATGGTGAATCCTCCTGTTATTCACCCCTTTTAAATTCCGGAGTTGTTTCATTCCCATTTCCACCCTAGAAAGAGATCTACTGCAGCCCTTAACTTGTGCAAATCTCTGATAACTTTTAGGGTGGGATTTTGTGAATTCTCACAATCTGACATGTTTGTGACTAGTCAAAATCTCTTAGCGCTAACCACCCTTTGCGTATGATCCCCTTGTAATGCCACTACACACGCCTTACGTGGGATTTACTTCCACACAGTTGTATGCAATTGTGGCATTGAATTAAGTGTGAGTAAATGGATTTAGGACTTCTAGATATCCTTTTGTGTTTACCTAGTAGAAACAAAGCCAACCATTTTGGGCAATAACATATATTTACGGTCAAATATGCTCCCCTTTACACATTTGGCACATCCATGTTCGTTTTCTAGGCATTTTTCCTTCCTTGTTGTGTATCCTCCATACACCGACTACAGTACATTTTCCAGACTTTGATCAACCTGTTTTCCCTAAAATGATATAAGGTGCTACATTCAGCTAGTTCTTAGGTTGGAAAATACATAAGTACAGGAATCTAAACTTTTTCTTAAGAGCCCTTGGCTGAAATGATGAATACCAAGATTACCTAATGTTTATTCCTCCACATTCCTCTTTCTTCCACCACTCTCTACTTCCTCTCTTTCTCACTCTTGCAGATACTTTTTCATTCCCGATTTCTCTCTTTGGCACTTTTTTCACCTGTCTGTTGTCCTATCTTTCTGATGACCCTGCTTTCGCCCTTTTTTGACTGACTCTTACTTGCTCTGAGTCAAAGGTAATGATGAGAAATAAGTCCTGATTCTCGCAATTACGTCCTGGTCCCAAAAAACAATCCCAGGTCTCCAGAAATGAGTATGGGTGAGCTCACCTCCAACCACCGGCACAAATTAAGCACTGCATTGATCCGTTAAATTACAGTTCATTTTCAGTTTCATTTTCAGTCCATAGTGCACAGTTCTTTCTGCATAGTTTAACAAATGATTAAGACTTTGCTCTTGGTGTTAACCTATGTCCTGAATTACAAGCTTCCAGTGTCTGCAATCTGCTAACACCTCATTAGTAGAGGCCTCAGAGGAGGCAACCTTCAAGTTGGAATAGTTTATATTGACACCTAATGGAGTAAGCCATGGACAGAAATCCCTGCTTGTAAAAAAGAGGAAATTACTATTCTTTGCCTGTTCTAAAGTTAAAAGCCTTTAGTTATTAGTTAAAGTAGGCGATTTTCCTGTTTCAATTGGCGACTTTCATGTCTACCTTAGCTATACATGAATAATTGAATTAAGAATCACAAATTGCATAGAAATCATATTCTATTTTTATTTGTTTGATGATTAAACATCCGCTGTGGTGGAGGATAGCATGTCAAGCTACCTTTCTAAGGCCACAGACTGTTCTTAAGTAAAGCTCTCACAAGAAGATAGGTGGAAATAATTGGTGTTTTCTTGGAAATGGACATTTTCCAAAATGTGCAGTACAAAATATTGCAATATTTTATGGACCTACTGACTGCACAGGTTTTTGTACGAGAACAAAATGTCTATCTCTTCATTTTAGGTTCCTCTTACTACCCGAGTTAAAAACTCTCACATTTGGGGATGTAGAATAACTAGTACATTCACTTTTAGTGACTAATGAATGATGGCATTTAGGGTTGTAGACAATTATTCGGTTTTCTAAACACATAACTTCCAAATGTGTATGTAAAGTTTGTTTCTATACTTTTATATTTTTTTAATGAAATACTTTATTGCTTTTTAAACATTTTTGAAAACCACATTACAACAATAGCAATTGAGGAGAGGCAATCACAATAGCACAGTATCATCAGACTAGTTCAGGCCACCCAACTATGTGGGCCATATAAATTAGCAGCAAGCTTCAGCTATATAACTATGACATCCAGTGGAAATGACATTATAAGGAGTGTGATATATTTATGAGAAAATGGAGCGTGGAGCTGTGCCAAATTTGGCAAAGCTGCTCTTTGACAATTTCAAAACGCTGGGATGCACCGAATTCATAAGGTTACGGCACTCCCCCTTTGTTTTCCCTAGTACTGGTGCTAAATTTAGCTGCCTAGTGTCAACGTAGGCACCCTTGCACCATAGAGCAAGGGTGCCTACGTTGCAAGGAATGATTGTTTATGTGCAGAAAGGTGTCCCTTACTGCACATAAACAATCACTAATGGCAATTTGTTACTTCGATGTGTGCTGCAGAATGCAAAAATGAGGAGAAATAAACGTTTTGCCAATCTGATGCCTGCTCTTGTATAGCGTTAGTTTTTGGCGCTGCCTCCGATTTACACCTCCTTGTAAATCTGGGGCAGCATCAAAAGTAATGGATGTTGTGCTGGAACACCCACTGCAACACCTAGTGCACGGCCCTTTCACTATGTGATGTGTGTAAAGGGGCCCTATTTACAAGGCGGAGTTAAGTCACAAAAAGTGGCTTAACGCCGCTTTGTTAACATGGAGACGGGCATATCGCCACCAGAACATTGCTAAAAGTGACGTTCTGATGGCGATATCCCCTTGTAAATATGCCCCATTGTCTGGCTATGTCACACTTTGCCAAGAGAAACTCCAAGTATCGTGGGGTAGAGCTTGCCAAGGCTCAAGATGGCCATGCTCTGAACGGGCTCCGCGAGCAATCCACATAACCCTTCATTATCCTTTCATCCGTGACTTCATCCTACACCAAAACGAGCGGATCGTGTTCCGCTGACATTGCGCTTTCATTGGATGTGCAGATCACCGACAACAAGGGACATTGACGGCGGAGCCATCTATGCGTCCTGTGCCTGCGGCCTGCGCCCGCTCCGGAGTGCTCATTTCAGCTGTGGGGGTTCTCCAAGAGCTTTGGGGCCGTGCACGACCTGCCCTAACTGGATAAATTGGTTGCGCACCCCCGGTAACTCGATTGACAGCGGTACATGGACATTTGAAACCTGGCGCCCTGGGCCTTGCCGGCTGAGTCAGTTGCAGCCCAGCGGCGCTGTGACGTGGAGGTGAGCAGATGAGGACCTTAGCGGGCCTTACCATTTCTTGCTGACGGCGTGTGGAACACTCCAGGCCTGGGCTGTATTGACTCACAGAGTGGAGGTACGTGGGTCTATGGAGCTTGGGGCAGGGGCAGCCTGTTTGTTGTCAGGAACCAGCTCATACTGCTTTAGTTAAGGAGATTCCACTGCCCTGGCTGTGAAGGACCCTGCTCCCGCGATATCCACCTATGCCGCTGCTTCCCATCTCTGTGGCATTGGTGTGGTGGTTACTGGAAGATCGAAATGCCATACCACACAACCCACCCCAGACGGAGAATCCCTGTGCAGTGAATCGCATTTTTAGCGCTAGGGGCGAGATTAGATCGCGCTAAAAAGAGCCAGCGGAGATAAGTGTAAGTATGACTTTTCCTAGCCCCCACCTAGTTGCAGTGGAAACTTAGACCTACACCTGCTGGGAGGTGTGAGAGCCTTTCTCGTTCACGAACTCGAACGCCAGACATATACCTGCTATGGAGTCCTTGATCTTCCCCCTGTCCAGACCTTGCTGTTGCCTGCCCTGCCCTGTGGGCCAACGATACAATCTCCCTCTGGGAATAAGGTTACCCATCAGCCACACCTATTGCCAATACGCCCGACACTATCGTGCCTGAGCATGCACTATAAGACACTTGGTATTGTGCAGGATCAGACCGCCGCTCGAGGGGCGAGATCTGGTGATAGTTAAGCTCCCATCGGGTCCCAGAATGGGCAAAGTGGACAAGATGCAACCTAAGTTGCAGTTTGAGCAACGGAAATCGAGATGCAGAGACACAGGGGATGCTCCGACCTCGGCCGAACATACAGACGCACCAGAAGAGACGGAGGGAGACATCAAACAGATCCTGGCAGCGATGCAGAAGAGTCTGGCAACTATTGATCAATCAATCAATCACTGCATTTGTAAAGCGCGCTACATACCCAAGAGGGTCTCAAGGCGCTGGGGAGGGGGGTTGCTACTGGTCGAAGAGCCAGGCCTTGAGGAGTCTTCTGAAGGCCAGCAGGTCCTGGGTCTGTCGTAGGATGGTGGGGAGAGTGTTCCAGGTCTTGGCGGTGAGGTAGGAGAAGGATCTGCCGCCGGCGGTGGTTTTTCGGATGCGAGGGACTGTGGCGAGGGCGAGGTTGGCTGAGCGGAGGCTTCGGGTGGGGGTGTGGAAGCTGAGTCGATTGTTGAGGTAGGTGGGTCCGGTGTTGTGCAGTGCTTTGTGTGCGTGTATCAGGAGCTTGAAGGTGATCCTTTTGTTGACGGGGAGCCAGTGCAGGCCTCTCAGGTGGAGTGTGATGTGGCTGGAGAAAATAGGCACACTGGCATATTGCATGGAAAGAATGTCAGAGCGGATTGATAAACACTCGGAGAGGCTCGGCATGACGGAACGGCAGTTGTCAGAGGTGGGGGGAGCGCAGACTGAAGTAGATACAGCCCAAAAGCAAATGGCGAAAACAATTATGGTGCTTCAAGACAAAGCAGAAGATTTAGAGGCTAGGTCCAGGAGAAGTAACATACGCATCACGGGCCTGCAGGAATCAACCGCAATGGACAACATGGAGGCTTTCATAGAAAAATTACTGGTTGCTCTGTTAGGTCGAGAAACATTTTCGAAAATATTTCTGGTGGAACGTGTCCATCGATCTATTGGCTCTAAGCCTACCCAGGAAGCTCCACCATGTCCGGTGATTGCAAAATTGCTAAACTACAGGGACAGGGACAGGGACGCCGCCCTGAAACAGGTCAGAGAAAAGAAAGACTTACAGTATGAGGATTCCAAAATCTCATTGTTCCTGGATTTTACTATGAGGGTGCAAGTGGCCAGATGACAGTTCGCTCCTCTGAAGAGAAGTTTGCGGCAACAAAATATAGATTACGCCATGCTTTATCCGGCCAGACTAAAGGTTACTATGAATGGAAAATCAAAGATTATACTGGACCCTAAATCTTTGCAGAAGGCTCTAAAGGAACACTTCAAGATAGAAGAGTGGAATAGAGAATCAGAAAGACTGGAGGAGGCTGGTGGTGGTGGTATGGATGAGAAGGATTGAAGTAACATTTGCTAGATAGACTCACGCTTTGTTTGTTGGTCTGGGCTGATGTGAACTGAACCCAGAATTACCCCACTATCTGCTGCAGGTTTTCTGCATTCCTGAGTACCAGACTTCCCATTCAGGACTTTAAGCACTCTACATATCGTAAATATAGTTATAATTATTTTGATTTGTTGTTAATGTGAGCGATATCGATTGACTAAGCATGTCATTATGTCACTAGACCATTTAACTCACAGAGGAGGTGAGGACGACCTGCTCATTACCGGCGAGCTGAAAGTAGGTTAACTGTTTTAGCATGGATGTACTATATAAATTTGGATGGCACTTTGGTGTATTGTATTAGTAGTGCTCTTTACGGAGCTGAGGTAACATCTGCCCCTGTGTGTTACTCAATCTATATTTATGTGTTCTTTATTTGTGGGAAACGGCGGAGGGTGGGAGATTCGTCTGTGCTGAGTTGGGGTATGCATTGCATGGGTAGTGGGGGGGTATTGGAAGCCGTATGCTGTTTTTGTTCTGTGTAGTCATGGTGGTAGCGTATATAGCGTGCCCAACGATCCTGGAGGTGATCCCCCAAAACTGGAAAGTTCCCTAGGAAGTACAGATGGAATAAAATAATGGAAATAAGATCCCTAGTTTAGACCATTGGGATAGACTGCGACTGCTGACTTGGAATGTTATGGGACTAAATGATTTCAGTAAAACTAGGAAGCTAATCGCTTATCTCACCAGACATAATGTAGACGTGGCACTTCTACAAGAGTCCCATCTACCCGTGGACAGTCCGATGCTCACTCGCAGGAGATTGCATGACATATTTCATGCTGCAGGGTTTTCCACTCATGCAAGGGGTGTAATCAGCTGGGTAAATCCGCAAACTGGCGTCTCACTAGAGGTGATTGAGACAGATAAGGAGGGCAGATATGCCTTTTCTAGATGTAAAGGAAAGGGGCAAGACTTCATCATAGTTAATGTTTATGGCCCTAATTTCGATTACCCGCAATTCTATCGGGATCTGCTAGGGCGCACACGTGGACTGCCTTTGGTCCCGCAGGTGTGAAGAGAGGATTTTAATTGAGTCCTAGATCCAGCGTTGGACCGTTCAGGAGGGCCGAGCCGGTGTAAGTCATTAGCGGCAAAGGCCATAGAGGATGCCATAGCTGAATTAGACCTGGTTGATGTCTGGTGCTTGAGACGGAGTGGAGTGGGGGGCTTTACACACTACTCAGCTCCACATGACTTGTATACCAGAATTGATTACTGGTTCACTTCTAGATCCCTGAGCGGGTTGAGTTGTGTTTGTTAGATTCACCACAGCTCGTTTTCAGATCACTCACCTATTCAGCTGGATTTTACTAGTCCATCAAAAAGACCAGTCCCAGACACCTGGAGGTTCCCACCTTACGCTCTTCTAGACAAAGTATTTAAATCTGCAGTGACGGAAGCAATTGAAACCTTTTTTGCAACAAATATTGGCTCTGTCCACCAGTTTGCCATGGTATGGGAGACGTTTAAAGTATACATAAGAGGAATAGCGATGGCCAAACATTCCGGGGTATTACAATCAATTAGAGGGCAATTGGAATCACTGGAAAAGAAATTGGCCGCGCTGGAGGGGAGGTACGGGAGGATGGGAATGACCAGGCCCTAGGAGAGCTCAAAAACACTGTGGAGGAATATCATGAAGCAGCTGATAGAGAGGTTATGTATTTGGAGAAATATGCTGTAGCGGAAACATATGGGGAGGGGGAATGTCCAGGTGCTACATTGGCAGCCTTATAGAGGGGTAGGCGGGAGGCAGCTAGTATTACAGAACTGAGTTCATCAACGGGAGAGATTTTGTGGGACCCTGATCCCATAGTGGATAGATTCAGGGAGTATTACGCGGATCTGTATCACACTAAAAGTGTGGCAGAAGAGACAGCAGTACTGGACTACCTGGAACATATAAAATGTCCTTAGTTTGCTGACAAGCACAGAGAATACCTTATGAGTCCTTTGGAGGCCTGGTCACTTTAAGATCCATGATATCTGGGGGCGCCCTGGGGAAAGATGGCCTAACGGTCACTTTCTACAAAGAATTTAGTGAGCTTTTGGTTTCTCACCTGATTACATTATTCGAGGAGATGGGTGAGAGCGGGGAGATGCCCCAGTCTATGTGAGAGGTCTTGATCATTACCATTTTAAAGCCGGGTAAACCCCCCCTTGAATGCGCATCACACAGACCGTTGTCATTATTGAATGTGGATCCCAAATTATTTGCTCAAGTACTGGCAAACCGCCTAGCTCCTCAAGTACCGCAACTGGTTGGCCCCGAACAGGCAAGATTTGTTCCTGGGCGCACTCTCATGCATAATTGGCGCACAGTATTTGGCACTATCCAGCATACAAAACCCAAAATAAAAGCGGCTGCTATCTTCCTCGACGCCAAAAAGGCATTCGATTCTGTTGAATGGACCTTCATGATAGCAGTATTGAGGCGTTTGGGAGTAGGTGATCTTTTTTTCCCAACTGGTAAAGGTTCTATATAACTCCCCTACATCGCTAACCCTTAGAGTGGAAGACCTGGTGACCTCTCCTATTAAAATTTCTATGGGCACTCGGCAGGAATGCCCGCTATCGCCTCTAATTTATGCTATTGTTGCTGAGCCCCTGGACTGCGCTCTTAGGAAGTACCATAGCCATCGTGGAATCCACTTACCTGGATACAATTTAATAATTTTCACTTACGCTGATGACACCTTATTATACATCAGAGACCCGGAGGTCAACTTTTCCCCGGTGCTGAGAGAAGTAGTACGATATGGGGAATTCTCAGGCCTCAGAAATAATAGGGCTAAGTCTTCCATTTTCCCACTTACTTTAGCCATGGAGCCAATAGAATTAGATTTCCCTCAGCTGAATCTGTGCAGTATCTAGGTATACAGGTACATACTAACTCTGAAATAGTATTTAGAGAGAACTTTGGAGAGGCAATCGCAAAATTGGACGATGATGTTACCAGATGGGTGCGACTACCATTATCACTTCTGGGTCGCATCTCCTTAATGAAGATGGTGTTGCCCAGATTCTTGTTTCTATTTTTGAAACTACCCATTGTCCTTACTGCTAATTTTTTCAAATGCATTAGGTCATTGTTTAATCACTTGGCTTAGGCTGGTAAACAGCCACAAGTCACATGGGAAATCCTAACGCTACCTTATTCATTGGGTGGACTCGGTGCTCCAGATTTGGAGCTCTATTACAGAGTGGCGCAATGCTCACATGCTTTTTATTGGCTTCATCAACAATCCCCCCCACATTTGCATATCGAAAGGGTTGCCGCTGGCCCCTCCTCCTTGACTGCTTTGCTATATCCAGCCCCATCTCAAGGGTTCAGGTCTCTTGCATTCCATAAGCCACCTCCCATGCTTGGCAGAACTTAATCAAAAGGTAGCCTGCCTCAATTCTGTACTCCCCGCTCGCCCCGGTAGAGATGTGGCAGTGGCTGCCTATTTTTGAAGAGCCAGAGGTGGTACGCGCTCTGGTGATGTTTGGTATCTGAAAGATAGGTGAACTATTTGAAGATGGTAAGGGACGTAGTAGGGATGAAATCGTGGTGAATAGATGCAATATAACTCCACTGTCGACGTTCTATTTTTACAGAGTTAGACATGCGTTTCGAGACATGCTTGGGGAGGAAAGGTTGGAATCTCCAGAGGTAGCTCCCTTTTCATTGTTATTGCGGGCAGATTTCCCTTGTAAAATCGTATTCAGGATCTATTGCATGGTACAAGACTACAAGAAGACCTTTTTTTTAAGGCTAGATTGGCGTGGCAAACTGATTTAGAGGTCATATTAATTGACGACAAGTGGCGCTATTGCTGTTAGGTCACGAGACATGTATCGTTGAATGGGCGTCACAGACACATTCATTTTAAATTCCGGAATAGGGTGTATTACACTCCTGCCCGTTTGCATAGATATGGCCTCAGAGATAATGCGAGATGTGAGAGGTTTAGTGCGGATCAAGCAGGATTCATATACTTGGCCTGGCTGTGCCCTGATATCGCTAAATACTGGGCACTCATATTTAAAAAATTGAGTGATATCACAGAGGAGCATTCGACACCTGACCCCATGTTGGCCCTGCTGGGTTACTCTAAGCAAGTCCGGAAAGATATACATAGACTGATAGATATAGACCTATTGATTGCTAAGCGGGGAGCAGCTATGTATTGGGCTCGGGTCCTACCTCCTACAGTTACACAATGGTCTAGGGACATGTTGTTCTGTAACACACAAACTGAATTATATAGTGAGATGCTCCCTCCTCTGAGCCGACCCAAAAACTTCTGGAACCTTTACCAGAGCTATCTAGTCGGTGAGGGATAAGCATTTCTTTAACCTTAAAACACCCTTTTGATAGTAAGAGGCGTACTGGCTACGATGCATTCATACTGCGTGCTGTGCATGCACGCCCTCAAATTGATTCTGGCAGGATGGGAGAGGGTTACATGTGATCTGGAGAGATACGTTCCTTCATTGGTCCTACTAGATAACTAAATATGTGGAGGGTATGGCAACCTAGGAGGGGTTAGAGGTATTCATGTTCAGCAGGTATAATACCCCACTGCAAATGTATTTCATGGAACTATATTAGATATGCTGATTTCTGATATAGTGCTAAATTGGCATGTATGTACACTGTGACTACTCTTTTTATTTTGTGCTGTTTAGTAATGTTTTGTTCTGATATGTCTGTTTATGTCTTTTCTGTAATACATAAATAAAATAAAAAAAGAAACTCCAAGTATCAACCTCTTAACACCCCTGGTGAAATCCATGTCACCAACCAGGTCCAGAAAGGAGGCATTAGGGTCTAATTCAATGGAAAACCCCATCAACCTTGACATTTCTGAGTTGGCCACCTGTACAGGCACCATTTTGTCTTTGGTCCATTTTTCCTCTGTGAGGGGCTCTAGATCTTGCACACTTCTTCCCTTTAAGGGGGTCAAGAGAATCAGGGGTATTTATGACTAGGTTTGTGCTTGTTTTAGACAAACCTTGTTCTCAATGCATTTGACCATTTGTTTTGCAGTGGGCTAAACTCAGGGACCACCCAAGTGGTAGGGGGATGATATCCTAAGGCATGTATTAACTGCAGGTACTTATAAGACTATGATTTGTGGAGATCCTATTCAGAATCACATAGCACTTGATATGAACACCTTCCCAAATGTCTGCAAGTTTTATAGAGAAGAGAGGGTGCACCGATGAAAAGGACAGTAGAAAGTAAAGGTTTGACTTATGTGGAACCATAGTGGTAGGTGTGTGTCAGCAAAGTATTCAAGTGGTAAACAGATCTGATTCAAAACCCTGTGTATGGGTAAACACAGGACAAATTACAAGTTTGAAAAAGGTTGTTTACATGGTGGATTTGTTGTGCTCTATAGGACACTGTGTGTTCAATCGAGAGCCATTCTTAAAAAAAATTAGATTGTGCTACCTCAATAAAATGTCAGTAAATGAAGTCAAGTGTACCTTAGCCAGTGTTACTCTCATGCTAATGTTGAGTTAGAATAGCTTGTGTAATTAAAACATTTTTTTATGAGTCTAGATAATTTTAAAGGACAAGTATATTTTGTTTAAAAAACCATGATGAATGGAACCAGTTGGATTAATTAATTAAGAGCAGTGGACATGGGTCTGAACCAGGTGCGAGAGCTTCATTTCTTTCCTATTGATTAGAGGATTTATTGCACAGCTATTGTCAGCTGTTATCATACTTGAGAAGAGTATTTGGCTGCTGACTGATATCGCACATTTTAATGGGAATATATTTTCAAATCAAATCAAATCAGATCAGCTTTATTCGGTGCATTACAAGTCACCATAAAAGCGACATAAATTTCTAAAAAATATACATACAATACATTCATTAATTGTTCGACTTGACATTTAAAAAAAAAAAATACATTTATAATGTCTTCATTGGAGTAAAAAAAAACTCAATTCACAATAAAAAAGACCACAAAACATTGTCCATTTACACATAGGCTACTACTTTCCATCATACATTTTTCATTATTAGTACGTAAAAATAGACAAAAATTCCTAAAGTGCTAGTGCTATGGGTAAAATATAAATTGATAAATGCCTTTGACGACCTAAGAGACAGTGATTTCTAAGTACAGAAAAAATGATTTTTGATGTAAAACAGCACTTCTTAACTTAGCCTTGATTTGACCCTGGATGTCCCCTGGTGTTTCTTATTTTAAATGCAGCTTGTAAGAAACTTGTAATGCTTGCCAAGGTCAGTGGGTCTTCAGCCCTTTGTAAATATAGCAGGGCAACCTTAGCTTGCCTAAATTTACAATTTTTTAATAATCTTATTAAATAACGACGTCTGGGAAAAGAATAAAAAGGGCATAACAATACAAAATGAAGGGTGTCCTGCGGAGATTTATTATCGCAGCCGCAAGCACCTTTCTGCTCAACTGTGGTGGTATATCCCGATGGATCCGCTAAAACATGATGAATGAGGTTGAGCCTAAAACGAGTGAACAAGAACCTGTTCTGTCCGTTGTATATTAAACCAAGATATGGTTCCATTACAACTACTGTCTTAGTCATACTGTAGGTACTAGCTAAAGGCTTTCTACCCTCAGTATTGACTCTGTGCTCTTCAGCTTTTTTCAGGAGCAAATCCTTAATCCTATTCTTATCTTGGGGTATTATAGTAGTTGGGTTAGTGAAGAGGTCTATGCAACCTATTCCTTCCAAAGATGTTTTTACATATCTGAGCCACGGGATACACATCCCTCTATCCCTGGTCAAACAGTCTGCTATAATTTTCCGTCCTAGTTCTGCATCAGTATTGGACCAGGTCCTAATCCAAGCCATGGCAGGTCTAGACTGGATTAAGTCCTCAATGTATGGTCTCCCTAGTTCGGCATGGGTGATGTATGCCGACGAACTCTGAGGAATTTTAAGGATCTTACGAAGAAATTTATTTTCCTCAACCTGTATTTGTTTGGTCCCAGCAAACCCCCATACTTCAGCTCCATACATTATTTTGGTACAGCAGACGGAACTGTAGAGGTGCATAACCTGCTCGGGTGACCAACGACCCAGCCTTCTTCCGTGACTCATAATTGCTCCAGATGACGAGATCAGCTTTATACTCCGTTCTTCTATTAAAAATTTAAAATTTAAAAGCCCATCAAATAAAAGACCCAGGTAAGAAAAGGTTTTCACTTGTTCTAAAATATGTGACCCTATATGATAGGTAAATGTTTTACACGGTTTGGCTCCTGCTAACAACACATATGACTTTGTTAGATTAGCTGACAAATCTAAAGTATTCATAAAATCAACAAAACCGTCTATTAGCCTCTGCAGGCTTTTCGGCGTGCGTGCCAAAAGAACCGCATCGTCTGCGTACAATAGCCCTGGGACGGGGCGATGACCCACCATTGGAGTGTCTGCGTTCAGGATGCACAATGATTTTTCTAATTCATTAATGTACAAGGAGAATAAGAATGGGGCCAATATACAGCCCTGTCTTACTCCACTTGTACAACAAAAGGATCCTGTTGTGTCCCCGGCCGGGTTATACCGTACCTTTGCAGAGGTTTTCTAATGTAGTGCTCTCAAAATATTTATAAGTTCTGGGTCAACTCCCAATTTTGTCATGAGTGCCCATAACTTTTGTCTATTTACGCGGTCAAATGCCGCCGAGAGATCCATAAATCCCAAGTATATCGATTGTTCACTGGCTATAGTGTATTTTGCCACCAATAAATAAAGGTTCAGGCATTGATCCGTAGTTGATCTGCCTGTCCTAAAGCCATATTGAAAATCTGAAATTATATGGTTTTCCTCGGCCCAATCCAATAGGCGGTTTAAAATCATTCTGCCTAAGACTTTTGCTGTCACGTCAATCAACGATATAGGGCGATAGCACTGCGGGTCATCTTTTTTACCTTTTTTAAAAATGGGTACTATTGTTGCTGTGGACCAAGAGCGTGGCATACCCACTGTGATAGCCTCATTGATTACACGTGTCAGGATTGGTGCCCAGAATTCTACCTTATATAAAAATAGATCAGGTGGTATACCATCTGGGCCTGGTGCCTTGTTTTGTGTTAGCCCCAGAATTCCAGCTTTAACTTCTCCAATAGTGAATTCAGTCAATGCCCTCCATGGGCACAAATCCTCTTCCGCAGGGGAATTTACGATTGAAAAATTATATAAACTTTTAAAATGAGTGAACCACTGCTCGGGGAGGATGGTTGTGCCAATTACCGGTGCTGCGACATCCTGGAAACATGGATTATTTATAATTTTCCAGAAAGTGCCTAGATCACGCTTTTCCGCAGCTTCCCTTAGAGTTTCCCATGTTTGCGATTGTAAGGCAAGTCTTCTGCATTTTGTAGCCTTTTTGTAAGCAGCCCTGCACTGGATAATTCGCAATTTATCTCTTGGTCTCTGTTTCAGGCTTTTTTTAGATCCTTCTGTGCTCGTGAGCAGTCTTTGTTAAACCAGCTAGGCGCATTGTTGTGTTTCGCTGAACGGGTAGATTTTAGTAGTCTGTCTATATGATTTGCCATTGACTCAAATGCATTTATCACATCCAAACCTCCAGCTAGGGGATCACTACAGATTTCAAGCTCTTTTCTCCCATCCGTAATAAAGGTTTCATAAAAGGCGACTCCATCAATACAGGACCATCTTAAACGTCTCCCCTGATCAGTTACTTTCTCAAAACTACCTTTCTGTGGTCCTCTGCTGTCTTTGGAGACTGACTGATTTTTAATCCAAAGCGTAAGTGGGTTATGGTCACTGAATATACTCCAGTCAGTGGTCCTCTCTTTTATCCACTGCCAGAATATTTTTGAGACTAATATAAAGTCTATCGTTGAGCTACATCCCCTCCCTTTAAAGGTTGTTGGGGCACCATTTCTTTCTTCTACTGATACCAGGTCGAGCGTGTATTTTAGTGAGTGAGCTTTCACAATTTTTTCTAGCTCCCTCCCCTCCTTGGTATGTTCGAGGTGCAAACCTTTTAATGTGGTACACCCAGACCACATGCCCCTGCGGAATTTTACATTTGGACATAGGTGACAATTTAAATCGCCCACTAAAATAATGCAAGGGGCCGCTGTAGAGTTACCCTGCTCCATTACATCGGTCAAATGACTATTCAAGTCAGATAAAATTGAGCCTTCCTTACTAGAGACTATGGCATTATAAAAATTTACTAAAATAATGCACATTTTATTTATTTTAAGTCTTAGGCCCTGGAAATAATGGGAGTTCCAGTTCAGGTTAGTCCATACACCTTCCAGTCTCAAATCCACATAGGTGACTAATCCTCCACTAGCTCTGCTCATAATTGATTTTTGTGCCGGGACAACAAAACACCCATACCCTTCTAACTGGAAGGGATTGTAATCAACCACCCATGTTTCCTGGAGGCATATCACATGAAACCTTGCTATGTACTCCCTCCATTCAGGGTTATCAAATTTTGAAGCTAGGCCAGCTACATTCCAAGAAACTAATCCTAAATCATCGATTGATGATTTCTTGTTAGTAGTTAAGTTACTGATCATGGGAATGGTTAGTCAATCAACCTCCTCCAGTCCAGAGAGTGTTGCAAACTTATTTGAGGTTGGGACGTTAAACGTTGACCCTGTCATTGACTGGGTGTTTGAGCGTGTTAAACACTCATCTCTGCCTACCAAGGTCTTGGGGTAAAAATAACTTAGGTCATGTGTAGCTATACCTCCCTCCTGACCTCCAGAATACCAATCTCTAATATGGTTTACCACTCTATAGTCCCTAAAGTTGACAATGATTGCATCTCCCTTTTCTTTTTTGGGCGTCGTCCCACCCATCCTAACCTTCTGACATGCAGAATTTCTCCATCTAAGTTGGCGGGTAGTGGCCTATTCACTCTAAGCCAGTGCATCACCTTATTCTTGAGGGTCTGGTGGCCTTCGTGATTCTCATTTACTAGCTCTGGTACTTTTGTGAGTACTATAACATAGGGTTCAGCCTCTGGTGGGAGATCTATATGCTGGGATGACCCCTCAAAATTTCTATCTATGTGTTCCCTCCCACACATCTTATTGCACTCAGAGTTCTTCTTGTTTATGACCCCGCTCTCTCTTACCTTTCTTGAGTCCGGGTTCGTATTCTGTGTGGCCAGGCTGATCTCCCTAGGTGGGAAGGTTGTCTTTACACTATTTGTGTGATTAACTAGATTCATCACTGGCTCGGGAACCAGGCCTGGAGGGTTTGGAGTGCACATTCTCACAGTTATTTCTCCCAATACTTTGGCATTAGCCACGCCATTTTCTTCTATTAACACTAGCTGTTCTGTCATCCTTTTTACCCTTTCCACCAAGGGTGACAACAAAGATTTAATGAGTCACTCAGTAGTTCTTGATAGGGATGTGCTGCCAGACTATCTGGGCTAATTTTAGGATAACCAGAATCTATTGTGCTTATGGCGCTCATAGTGTTGTCTGGTGTTTTAACCACACCCTTTTTCTTCTTTCTGGTGCCACTGGTCTTTTTTTGCTTTACGCCTCTGGGCATTGGGTCTTTATTTTTACATGTACTATTTATCTTTATGGATGTCTCTTTTACCTGGGACTGACCCTCATTAAGGTGTTCAAATTCTGTCCCTATGCCATTATCTGTGGTGGCAAGATCTTTCAGGCTTATTTGAGTGTCTACCTGTGTGTGAAGCTGTGGGCTGACATTTATGTCGCCTATTTATTCAGGATGTATAATACAACTAGTTTTATTGGATGGCGTGGTAGCTAACTGAATGGCCCCCAACGAAGAGCGTTTCCTCTGTAATTCAGTTGATATGCGTCTTTCAGTGTGCACAATTTCACGTTCCAGCACTGAGGTTGCCCTAGTGATAAATTGATCTAAGGTACCCCTGACAGATCCTCCCGCCACTGATTTCCTATTTGTACTAAGCCTGGTATTCATTGTGTGTATAATATAAACCAAAGGCCTTCAATGTGAAACAAGGATCTAATTTTACTGGGGATACTAAGACTTAACAGTGACAACCCCCCTTGGAGATTCGACCCCCCCGTACTTTGAGCCCTCCCAATGCACTCTAGTGGCTCTACGTATACAAATGGCATATGAGTTCGAAACAATAGTTTTTTTGTTTTGCCGTTACAAAATCTACCAGAGTACTTCGAGCATGGGACCCCAAGCGGCCAGGCTCCGGCACTCATGTGCCACGGTCTTTTGGTGCATCCGTACTTACACGTCAATGTCCAGCGGTACACGTTAGGGAATATGCCCAGCCCTCTCCGGCCCTTGACGGGCAAGGACGGGCCCGCCCTTGGCCCGGGCTTCGCCCGGGCACCGCCCGCGCGCGTCCCGCGCTGCGGGTTTCATCCGTGGCTTTTGGCCCTCCCCGGCGCTGCCTGATGACAAGATTGGCAGGCGCCCGGGTGAGGGAGTGCTGGGGGATGTAGTTCTTGGAGGTTCGATCTGCCGTTCCCCTCACGGCGCCACGAACCCAGCAATCACCAGGGCAGAGGTTCAGGAATGAAACGCCGTTCCCCTCACGGCTGACAAAGCAAAGGTCACCTTTGAAAAGGTGCAGCAAAGGTACAACACAAAGATACCTCAATGCTTAAATAGATTTGAAATTCTTCAAGAGTGTATTTTTATACCTTTCCTGATATCACTTTCCCTACCTATCACTCCACAACCTTCTCCCTTCCCAAATCTTTATGCCCCCAGTCTAATGCTCCATGCATCATATGTTGGAGTCCAGATTTATTATTCTTCAAGCAAACAGCACTGAGGTGAAATTTGCAAAGCTATATTGTGCAAATAAGGAAAAAGAGCGCTAGAGCATATTTACAATGATGCTACGCTAAGAAAAAGGTTTTGAGCAATGCTGAGCATAGAGCTTTGACACAAATGCCAGTCATCGTTTTTTTGTGTGAAATTTGCATTCTAGGTGCAACCTCTAGTCCAGATTTCTATGCAGTTGACACTGATCAAAGGTAAATTGCACAAAATGTGTAATTTTGATGCAATTACACATTGTGCTTGGGAATATCATGCAATATTCCTCCTGCTCCATTTTTATGATTGGTTTCGTTTGGCGCTAGGTTTTCAAGCAAAGCCAGATCATGCTATTTTAGGGCTTAGTGTGCAGTTCTATGGGAGTCTGTGCTATTCTCACCACCTTACACCTCTTTTTGCATTGATAATAGAAGGTTTGGTGCTCCATGCTGGAAGCCATATTTTGCTGTTACCACTTCAGGTTCCTGGGTAAAATGCATGTTGATGAACCCTGCAGTCATGCGAGCGCCCATATTAATATTTGATAATGAGTCCGTAGTTGGGTGCGCCAAGGTGAGTGTTGGGAAATTCCCCCCCCCCCCCCCCCAATTTTACTGACCAAGCTACGCGCCTGACACTGCATGCTTGAAATTAGTAACAGAAACTGTTTTACAAAGGGAATCATGTATTGCACCTTTATTAATAATGCTGTGACTTGAAAATCATTTCATCTTTCTTGAGCGTAGATTGGAACTATGGGGCTGATTATCATGTCTGGAATGGGACTGCCCGACTAGCTGTTGGCAGTCCCGCCATAGGGATTATGATATAACCGCCTTCAAGGCAGTGTAAATGTGTATGTTTTGTATTGCGGTGTGTGCAGCGGGCTGCAAGCACACACCGCAGTATAAAAAATACACATTTTGCATATCCTTGCGCTATGTGGCAGGCACCATGCGGCGCCTGCCAAATGGTGCAGGGATATGTAGGGGGGCAGGTGTGCCCAAGAACCCAAGGCTGAGAGCAAAGGGAGAAGGGGGGCCTGTTAGGGGCCCCCAAAGTCCTTTTCCGCCTGTCTTTTCATGACGGATTAACCGCCATTGAAACGGCCAGCGGAAAGGGACATTGTAATCCCTATGGCAGTGTCTGACCAGGCACCGCCACTGTTGTAGGGATACAAGCCCCACCAACACATCGACGGGCTCCTTCAGCCCATCAGATGAGAGGCGGTCAGTCTCTCCGACCGTCAACCACCTGCTTTCCATTGTAATGTTGAGGGCGGAACTCCACGGTCTGATGGCGGAGGCAGTCCCACCGTTATCATAATCAGGCCCTATATCATCTAAAGAAGCCCCATGTTTCAGTATCAAAGATAGAACCAGTGAGCACTGTGATTGTGCCTCATACCTGCATTCTGAAACACTTTGGTGAACTGGATCCAATGTGTGGTGAGAATGCCTTTAGACATGCAGATCTTCAATATATTTTACTGACCCGCAATTACTGACAAATGCAATATACCATGTGAGAATCTGGCTCCATACGTCCAGCTTTAAAAACTCTGGTTAATTAGCAATTACATTTGTTTTCATAGCCTTTTTGATTGTGAATATCTCTGGTTCTTCATACTATACCAGTCTTATACATGTCACATCAACAAAGTCCCCTCTTGTTTTTTTGTGTAGGTGATCAGACAATTCCTTGATATATAGATGTCTTAATTGCATACTTTTTACATTTTAACTAACATATATGGAGTTAAGTTCTACCTTAATATGAATTTACAACCTCTCTCACTCCTTCATCATGAACCTTCTTGAACTAATGATTTCTGGTGGAAAGGAGACCTAAAGCGTTTACTTACAGGATTTATATGCAGATTTTAATGTATTTGTTCAATGTATCTGTTCTAGTCTATATTTATGTCTCAAAGTCTTGAAGTCCACCTATAATTCTTTTATCAGTCTGTTCTCCTCTGCTTAGATATCCATGGCCGAGTCATATGCTCTCTTGGTCTTAAAGTCATGTGCATGGGGTCCTCTCGCCAGGTAGTGTGGGAGGACCCCAGCGCATCTCCTGGAGTGAAGAGTTGCCCCTGCAGATCCACAGTTCTCTGAACCTCTGAAGTGACAGTGTCACCTTAGAGATATCGAGAGATATCAGGTCTTTTAACGGCTCCCTTAGATCTAGACAATTATTCCTGTCAGAACTCTGCTTCTCTCTCTGAGCAGCCAATCAGCACTCTGAATATGCGCTTACACATGTTCTTCCCACCATGTATAAATCTTTCATCCAGCTGACAATCACCCAGTTAAATCTGCTTGCATAGTACCTACAGGTTTTGGAAAACCTATTAAAAAAATACAAACTGAATTCCTACAAATGCAATCTGAGCCTCCTGCTGTCAGTTCCTCTAGGTAAAAAATCGGGCAATTTAGCGAAAAAGAGACATTCACAGGTTACCGTCGTGGCATTTCTCCTTTGATGAAGAATCTTGGGGCATATTATCAAGAACAGCGTTAAAAATTATCGCCATTTTAACGCCGTCCTTGATAATATGCCCCCTTGTGCGTTGTTCTGATGATTTTCTGTCTATGCTGATGGCACTTCAGCGCATGTGAAGTGCACAGCCAGGTCAACCTATGTATAAATGGCACAACCAGAATCTGACGATCAATTGTGGATTTAAAAAAATATTTTGCTAATGGTTTATGCATTTCGGTTATACTTAGTCATGGACCCAGCTGCAGTAAGGGAGAGCTGTGGTTGTGTCATCAATTTTAATTTTGCATAAAGTTTGTCAGGATAACTTGTGCTGGAACACTGACGAAAATCATATGTAAACAAGCACTTCTCCCATTAAGCAAGCTGCCCGTTGCCATGACCTTTCCCAAATCTCAGGTGAGGAATCTGCGTTTTCAGAAAGATAAAGAGGGGCAGATTTACAAGCCCCCTGCACCACCAGTAGGTCACTTTTTTAGATGTACTGGTGGCGTATTTCACTGCTCCATATTTACAAGGACAGGAAAAGCCAGCCTGCGTGGCTTTTCCTGTCCTTGTAAATACGGCCCCTTTACACACAGCACTTTGCGTGAAAGGGGCGTTCCATGGGTGTTGCTGTGGGTAATCCCACGCAACACCCATGGAACCAGATACATCGAGGAATCGTAAAACTGGAAATGCGTGCGAATGCTACGCCTCGTCGTAGGGAGGCACCACGAGGAATTTTTTTAAAATTTCTCCTCGTTTTTTCCTCTTTCAATGCGTTCTGCATTCTACAGCACGCATTGAAAAAGGAAAATGCCTGTAGTGATTGTTTTTGTGCAGGAAGGGAAGCGAAGCCTTCGTGCACGAAAACAATCTCCCCATGACGCAGGCATCCTTGCACCAGGGTGCAAGGGTGCCTGCGCCGGCGCATTGCAGCTGTTTGTGCGCCAGCACTGGGGAGAGCACAGGAATACGGCATATCATTGTAAATATGTCGCATTCCTGTGCTCTGAATTGACTCAGTGCGGACCAGCCAAATGGCTTGCGGAATGCCCTGAGTCACTTTCTCGTAAATCTGCCCCTGTATGCGTATGAGGTACGTATATTGCGTTTTCTGGCTTAATGACATATATGTTACGAAAATATTTAATGCAACACAAAAATAGCCCAAAGGCAGGGACACACTTTGTAATAAGCTTGTTTTATATATAAAAAGGTCACAATGAAAGCAAAGAGAAAATTACGTAGAACAAAATAAAAGAATTCCCCAAACCCTACACTAAGCACTCAGAAAGAAACCAACCACAGACCAGTAGCTGTTTGCCACGTCTAAACTAATCTGTCAGCCATTTTTGGAACAGCGAAATTTTAAATGTACAGGCACACCTAAAGAACAGCTTAAAGAACAGCAGAAAGGGGGCAAGCTGTAAATCCTCCAAAAGAGCCTTTCAAAGACGTGGACGAGAGAGCTGTAAGGCTTAAGTGCATGTTTTTGCTTTCCTCCTTAACAGCTTATTCCGAATGAGGGATTGAGTGCTGTGCAGAGTATATTGGCCTCCTGAGAACTTCAGCTTCTGTCATGACTCAATCACTCTGCTGCAATTACACACAACATTGAACTCCTGAAGTGCTGCCAATGGAAACCATCGGAGCCCCTGAATAGGTGGGTATGCTGGATTCCAACGTACCCATGAGAATGAAAAACTGCTTTCAGATGTGGCGGTGCAGTCTGGGGAAGCCCCACCAGAAGCACATTCTCAGCAGCCATATTTGGGGGCATATTATCAAGCCCATTATCACTGCTTTAGCGGCCGTTTTCGCCCAAAGAGCGGCGATAATGGCATCGCACTATTAGCAAGAACACGCTAGCGCGTGTTTCCTTGTCTCAGCACCGGTTTTCCTTACGCCGTGCATCGCATCTCTAATGAGATGCAAAGTAGGCGTTCCCAAGAAAAACATTACAAATCTCGCTATCTGTCCTTCGCGGTATTTACAAGCGCGTCCAGGATACCCATAGCGATATTAAAAGCCACGCTAACTGCGGTAATCGCCGGTATTTTTCGTCTGATAAATTCCTGACTTCACTATCTTTTACATGGGAGGTGGATTGTACAGCTAAATCCACATCTCCCTATTACTAAGGACTCCCCTATCACTGCAGATTTATCGCTGGATTCACAGCGATAAACCTGCATTTTACAGCTATCGCCGGATTTGTCATCGCCGTGGAGATAAGCATTGTAAATAACGCGATATCTCGGCGATGAAATCCGGCGATAGCCGGCGCTAATCAAAATCACGCTAAGCGAGCTCGGCGATATTTATCGCTGCTCGTTGATGATATGCCCCTTGGAGAGTAACAAATGTGTATCATAGCAAAAAATGATTTTTTTAATTCTAAGAAAACACACTTTTAGGATACCTGACTGTACTCATTTTGAAGTACATGATGTAAAGCTTGCCTGCAGAGGAAGAACAAACACAAAGAATTTGGAGGAATTCAACAAATGAGAAGAAACACCATTGAGAGCATGCAATCAGGACTGAACTATGGAGGAAAGATTGGCATGTAAAAAACAAGAGTAAAAATATCTTGAATTAAGTTTTAGATGGAATGGTGATATCCACTCTCCCAATTAGTCAAAATCTACTCCAATTTACACATCGATAAAATTGCATATCACTTCCATATTGTTGGTTGAGATGTCACCTTCCGACTTTCGTTCTCTCTGCAACTCAACAGGCATGAAAGAAAAAATTAATCCCTGAGCATTGCTCGTGACACTAGCATGGGGACAGATCTAGATGGTTTGATTTTAACACAATGGGCCTGACCTAACTGGAAAAATTGAAATGTATGGAATTATGAAACATGGTCGTGCACCATTATCATAGGGCTATTGAGGTAGTGTGGTAAAGCAGTAATTGTCTGGAGAGAAAAAATTAGATCAGAGGAGTCAAGATTGAGTTACTCAATAGTGGAGCCACTTTTCATTCCAAAAGGGAAACATAATCTTTTATTTCTAAAGAATTTATAATATGGGTAGTGTACTGCATTGTACGGTTAATCAGATCCTTTCAATCAATCAGGTGTTTGTTAAGCGCGACTACTCACCCGTAAGGGTCTCAAGGCGCTGGGGGGTGTAGGGGTCGCAGGTTCCAGTCCATCAAGGAGGGGGTCTGTTGAAGAGCCAGGTTTTGAGGTTTCTTGTGAAGATGGGGAGCGATGTTGTCTGTCTGAGGTGGAGCGGAAGGAGAAGGAGCGGCCTCCCGATCTGGTCTTTCTGGTGCAGGGGACCACGGCGTAGGAGAGCTGGGCTAATCGTAGGGTCCTTTGGGGTGCATGGAATTTGAGTCGGCAGTTCAGGTATGCTGGTCCGGTGTCGTGGAGGGCCTTGTGAGCGTGGGTTAGCATCTTGAAGGTGACTCTAGCTTCAATGGGGAGCCAGTGGAGTGTGCGCAGGTGCTGGGAGATGTGACAGTGTCTTGGCAGGTTGAGGACCAGTCTTGCGGCGGCGTTTTGGATGTTCTGTAGTTTGCGGGTGAGGTTTTTGTTTATTCCGGCATAGAGTGTGTTGCCGTAGTCGAGCCTGCTGGTGACCAGGGCAGATCTCGGGGAATAATCGCTCAGGCAGGGTGTCAGTATTATGAAGCAAGCTATTGCCAATGGAGGAATATTAATTGAAAAAAATTGAGAGAATAGGTATTTAAAAACAATTCAGAAGCTGGTGGATAAGTTGACATTATATTTGGCTGGATATTATCAGCTAAATGAACGAAAAACTGTGGGACGGCACATTTCATCGTTCTGTTTAACTTGCATGCTGTAGTAGCTTTAACAGCTACTTCAGGCTGTACGGCCAGGCAAAAACGGTGCCCTGATCCTGAGTCCAACATGCCACCTCTTGTTTGGTCTGGAACCCAAGAAACACAAGAAACACATTGCTCCTTCCATGTTTTCCATGCACCTTGTTTCAGGCTAGAGAAATAATTCTGAATACATTTCAAGTCCCCTGATTTGATCAACTTGAAGGGTTTCCACAGTGAGCCTCATAAACTGGATATAACCTCCTGTTCAGACTAGTACTCTAAGGTCACCACCTTTAGTCCAGATGTGAGACTTAAATGTTGGCGTTCATCTAAGAGTGACCCTGTCTTTGCAGTTTTATACTTTAGTCATCAAGACCGGCTTGCGATCGTAGGTTCGTGAGAGAAATCAAAATCTGTACCTTTCATCTTTCTCTCACAAACTATCCTCTGCCTCTGACTTCTTTCATAATAGATTCAGTTCAGAGAGGCTGAAGATAATTTGATGGCAAATTGCTTCCATATAACAGCCCTACCCGTTCAAGAATATGTAACCCCGCTGGTTTGGCATCTAGGTAACTAAATACTTGGATTACTACGGTTCGATTAGCAGTCCTCTATGGTGGTCCACTTACACAAAATAACAGAACATCTCACTCAAGCAGTATAGATTATGTCGCTCATCTGCTAATATTTGCCAATGGCCAATCTTGTGTGGGTTGACATCTACCAAATTGTAGGACAGGTATCAGCAAAAGGCAATTTTTTCTTCTCTTTACTCACGTTGGACAGCGGGCTGAGCCTGGATTGTTGGTTTTATCCTTTACATCACAAATCCACAAGGCAGCCTATTGTTTTATTCCAGCGCCAAGCACTCTACATGACCTTTCTGCTATCCCTTGTGAGATATTCATACTAAATCTCCAGCAGGGGCCATAAGTGTGTCGCTCTTTAACACAGCTCCATCATCTGTTATTACTGGATCAGGAACACATCTCGGGCCGTATTATGGATAGGGCGCCCTTTCCCTGTTTGCACCATGAGGCACATTGAAACAGGTGCGCTGAGTGCGAAATGGAAAGGTGAGCCCTAATAAAAAGAATACGCTGCCCCCAGGGCAGCTGCGAACTCGCAGTGCCCTGGGCGCAGTGCTTTCAAACTAAAAAAACAGAGCTCTGTGTTTCACTGTGCAGGTGATAACCCACCTGCACTTTTAAGAGGAGAGAGAGAACCCCCTGCAAGGGGGTTCAGTGAGTGCCTTAACCTGCCTGCAAGGGGATGTCTGGGGGGTCCATAGGACCCCCTTTCCTTCCTCCAGAGGGCTGCCAACAGGGGGTGACACCTTTTAGGTGGCACACTGTCAGTGCGCCTCTTGACAGCTTCTTTGCCTTTGCACCCTAGTCTATAATATGATGTAGGTGCAGAGGCAAAGGGATTCCCTAATTTACATTAGGCCACACCCTCAGGCAAATGAGGGAACACCCTCTAGTGATAACGCTGGCATATATGTGCGCCAGCGCTATCCGTATTACAGAAGGGACTGCCCAAGTTTCTGCGGCTTCTTCTGTAATACCAAAGTGCCCCACTTGCACACAAAGTGGGCGCTAACACCCGTTGCGCCCCCCGGGGCACTTCCATATTACGGCCCCTGATGTTTTATCACTCCGTGATATTTTAAGCTGGTAAGTTCTAGGTCAAGCCAAAAACTCAGAAAGCATAAAGGCAAGGTGGCAGAAAAACTAGTAGGATATTTCTGCTCAACAAAAACATGAACATTGTCTTCCTGTAACCTCAGTGTCAGGTATTTTCATAGGTTTATTTGGAAGTATCCATCAAACAAATTTCAAGCACTTCAGGGCCTATTAAAAGATTTTCACTAATTCAGTTCCGTGTTCAACTTCCTCAACCAAATGCATGTAGCTTGGAGATATCTTGTTTTTCAAGAGTCGATTTCACCCCACCTAATTCTTTAAAAAAAAATCCTCTAAACATATTTAGCGATGCTCTTACCTTTTATCTGGCGTATTATACCCCTTTTTACTCTATGACATGCAATTGTGCCATCTGTGTTTATTAAAACCACTCTTTTCATCAGACTTTGGCTGAGCCTAAAAGCATGTGACTTTCATCACTAGCCTTTAGGAGCAGGGCTTCATCAAAGTACCATCATGGTACTTTGATGCCAAACTACTCTAGATAGGCTGAAAACGATACACAGTGTCCAAAGGGAACAAAGTCCTGGAGAGCAATGATTTCCATTTTTTGTACACCAAAATATATATATGGGGAGAAGTAACACCCTAGAGTCAGTGGCGACTGGTGACATTTGAAAGTAGTGGTGTGTACAAGTTAGGGATGACTTTTATGTCGCACGCGAGCGTAGTGAGCACGCTTGACTGACAGAAAGAGGGGTTTGGATGGTTTTCACCCAAGAACATATTGAAAAAAAGACTGTCAAATAATGCATTTAAGTGAGAAAGCAAAAAGTTTTCTGACGCAATTGTTAATATGTTGCTTTGAAATATTTAAACACATTAAAAGCTGCCCAATATCTTATTGCATTAAATATGTTTCACAATTAATGTAGTGTGCAAATTGCACAGTGCAACAGTTTCAGGCCCTTTAAAGTGTGTATTTGCCCAATGTCTTGCACTGAATGTGGCATCGACTTTGGAAGAAAATGCTCTATCAGGCACCAACATATGATTGCTGCAATCAGTCATATAGAAATATCTGCAGACAGTGCTTTAGTTGGGATGAAAAAAGGTAGGGTCTCTATAAGGAGCATGGCTTAAACATGTAAACTTAAGGTCTGTGATTCCCATTGCGTGCCGTCCTACTGCTATTTTAATTTCACTCTGAGCTTTCTGTTATTGCATCCATATATGCAATGCATCATCTGACATATCTCTAAAACCAGACAGGACTATTGATTTTGTCAATTGTTGTTAGCTTTTTAAGATATGCGAGCAGCACCAGTGATTTTGTTGTAAATAATTAACATTGTGTTTCCTTTCTTAAATTGTAAGACTGTGAATTAAATATTACTGAGGCCTGTAGAAGCAGTATTAGTCCTCAGTTATGTGCACTTTATGTTAGATGGGTATGCCCTTTTCTCTTTCTACACCTTGTCCATCTGCATATCTTACACCTCATCTCTTTCCTGTTTCGTATCCTCTTTTCACTCTGTCTGGATGCACTTCCTCACATCCTCTTCACTTCACCGCCCCCAAACATACAATGCACTTACTCAAATGTAAGCACTGCATTTTTTTTACTTTCGCCTTGTCAATATTTTGAAATCTGTGTACCTCCATCACACAAATTTACACAAAATGTCAATTACAACTGGAATATGTGACTATTGCTGTGTGGTCTGTAAAGAGGCCAACCCACTGACAGACACTATGAGAAACTTGTATTGCCTTCAGTCTTAGCTCCAGAGCTCTCAATCGTGGCCCATTATAAACACATGGAGCAAATCAGTTTAGAGTATGCACTAAACAAGAGTAATAAGAGGCACATACAGGAACACAGTATCCTAGAATAAATAGCAAACACTTTTTGGAATGAAAGATTAAGTAAAATATGATCTGAATCATTGACATGCATTTTAAACAGGATCTAAATCACTGACATGCATAACGTTAAGGTTTTTAGGTTAAAATTAAATCTGGAAAAGTTTAACATTTACTTACACCAATGTAATAGCATTTGTGACAGTCACTGGTTACACACCCTCGGCTTACTACCTCTTGCCCAGTCCACAACGTCAAACTGTGGCTTCAAGCATGGGTTCCATGAGCCAACTAACCTAACCAATCCAGGCTCTGCTCTCATGCTGTTTATAAAAGTAATCGACATGAGAGAAGCACTAGAATTGGTTGGAGCAGGCTAGCCCAGCACTCCTTATGAGACTTGGGGCATGTGTCGTGATGTACCTGGCTACCTAACACAGCTCGTGTTGGAGAGGACTGAAGTGTGCTTGTTGGATTTGGTCTTTGCACAATAGCCGGCCAATTGGACAAGAGCACTTCAATATTTAGGCTTAGTCATCCCTGCTGCCATCCAGCAGGAATGGCCCCGCACTCACACTTGGGCTGGACCTGCGCAGGCTGTATAATAAAATGGTAATAAAATAATTTTATAATCATTTTGTTTATGTTTGCTGTGCTCACAGTGGGGCGGGGGGCAAACTCTTCCACCCTACAGAGGGGCTGCCGCTGCCTAGAGCAGAAGTCTTGTGCAACTCCACAATCTTCAAAGTTAGCTCCTCGCTTCAACCTATGCTCTCTAGGTTCCCACTTAAAAAAGGGCATGCCACAGGTAAGATTATAGTCACAATTGGAAAAGAAATACTTCAAAAGTTGCATAATAGTTTTGTCTGTGAGCAAAGTTCCAACTCTTGACTGATCCATTTAACTGAAATGAGTTTTCCCTGACATTCTACATGTGGTGTCTGAAGAGGAAAGGTAAATTTCTCAGTAAACATGCTAAGAATGAGTGGGCGGTAAGCGTAAGCATGTCACTGACCCAAGAAGTTATCATCTAACAAGTACTTAATTTGTGGCAGTGTCTGCAGTTCATGAGCACCAGCACGCATATCAATGACCGGGGCGGATTTTCTAAATATCAGACTCAAGGTCTTATTTAATATTTGGCAGATGGGCTGGTCCATCAAAACGAGGAGGATATCCAATCTATCATATGGCAGGTCCCATGGCCTACAGTTCATGTTTAATACAACGGACTGGACATTCACCACATTTGTGACAAAGTATTCTGTCTGCCAAACTTTAAGTAAGGACCTTAGTTCCATAGAAAGAGATAGAAAGGCTTTCTTGTGGTGAGTCCATACTGAGTGTTGTACCATGGTACTGGTATGAATCATATGTCGGGCTTCCATAATGTCAGTAACAATGTCAGGTATTCTAAGTATGTCCTGGTAGTGCCCATGCTAACTACATTAGGATCTGTAGTGTGGAAGAAGATAACATCTGTAAATGTATGATATTTAAATGTCTTTACTTAGTAACACCTCTTTTTCTTTTTCAGATGTAGCTGTTTTTTAACAAGAGTTGCTTCACCTAGTGGGATATAGTTCCAACACCCTGCTAACTGCATTTTCTCGCAAAAGTCGCCTGTTTTAATGTAAAGACCCGATGTATTCAGAAATGGCATTGCTCGCAGGGAAAGCAGATCCAGACTTCACTGGCTTTCGGTTTAAAAACCTTGAAGACTTATGCGAGGTAGAGACAAAGAAGGGACTGTTCTACAAGAATGCTAAGCTCCTCCTTCCGGGGGAGGACAAGTGCTACAGAGGGCATCTGGAAGACCGCACCAGGTATGTTATCATCAACGTGGGGGGCATCAAGTACAGGATTCCATGGACCACCCTGGAGGACTGCCCTTTGACAAGACTTGTCAAACTTAAATCTTGTAACAACTATGACGAGATCATGGACATCTGTGATGACTATGACATTAGCTGCAATGAGTTCTTTTTTGACCGCAACCCTTGTGCCTTCAGAACTATCATGTCATTTATGGCAGCTGGAAAATTAAGGATACTCCGGGAAATGTGTGCTCTCTCCTTCCAAGATGAACTGGTGTACTGGGGGATTGAGGAGGAGCACCTTGAGTGGTGCTGCCTCCGAAAGCTGCGGCAGAAGGAAGAGGAGATGGCAGAGGCGAGGATGTATGAGGGGGAATTTTGTATCATTAAGGATGATTCGCAAAGTGCCTTGCAGGACAGCAGTCGTCTGGATCAGTGCATGAAAAGGCTCAGGGATATGGTAGAGAACCCACACTCAGGGATCCCTGGGAAGATTTTCGCCTGCCTCTCAGTATCTTTTGTGGCCATCACTGCAGTCAGTCTCTGCATCAGCACCATGCCAGATCTGAGGGAAGAAGAAGATCGGGTGAGTGCTTTCAGTGGTAGCTCTACGTGCATGCTTAAAGTTTGACAAAATCATAAAAAAAGAAAGGACACAAATGAAAAAAAAAACTCAAGAAAAAAAGAAAGTAAGAACTGTAAGGTAAAAAATGAAAACAGTAGGTATGTGCAACAGCCATGGTTCAGTAGCAGACCCATTTATTGGATGCCAGTAGAGCAGAATTTCAACCCATTGTTTACCTCTTCTGAAATCATTAATGATGCTCTGGTGGAAATTCACAGTCCACTAGTGATCCAGGTTTATGATTTAGACATCTGAAAAGGTTAAGCAAAAGGACCTAGGAAGGTTCAGATGAGGTTCAGTAGTTGACTGCAAGACGTACCATGGGCACAACTCAAAATGGGCTGAGATTGCATAATCCAGTCCTTCAAAGACTGCTCATTGCATGTGAGCATCACGGTCTTTAAGAAACATTCCCTTTCTTCTAGTGAGTGTCTGTTAAAAAGTGCACCACTCCAACCGGGCATAAGAAAAACCAAGTTGAGTGTGAAACACCTTGGCCTGTGATCAGGCATGGCCGGTACAGGTAAGAGCAGCAGAGCGGGGGCGGGCGGGGGGGCACGGGGGGGAGTCGACAGACGACAAGATAGGGGAAAAAACACTTACCTTGCTCTTGCCGCATCGCCGACTCAGCGAAGCGGCGAGCACAAGGCAAGTGTTTTTAAAAAAAAAAATTATTTAATTATCCCTATCTCATCATCTGTCGACTGCACAGGGCCCCATCTTTACATCCAGCTCGGGGGGCCCATCATTAAACGTTATGCCACTGGAACCAAAATAGAACCCTGGAGTATGCAATAGGGCACAGAATCAGTTGCAAGAGCCACCATCATTAAGATTATCCAAGTACCATTGAGAGCACAGTTTGTGAAATGATTATTTAGTACCCATCAATATTTATTTGTAAAGGGTATATACGAACCAGGTGATATTGCTTTTCTGTACCCCATATCAGCTTTTTAAAGGTGTGAGGAACCTCAGGACAGTAGGAGGAGGGAGGGGAGGTACAGCCAAGGCAGTTATGAGAGCTAAGACACAATGAAATGAATATTGGATTATATAGTTGAATAAGGAGACAGAACATATTAATGAGAGTATCAACCATGCGGGGGTAAATGCAAGACCAGAGGGTGGAGGGAGAGGTCGTGCAAAAGGCCCTTAATTAGGAAATTATTGATCAGATACTTTTTGTGAAATATTTACAGCGGAAAACAGTGATTGAGTTCTGCTTTTGAAAGACATAGGGTTTATTGAAAGTTTGGCAACTGTGGAACATCTGAAAAAAATCTATAGACTTTCCTTGCTTCCTATTTAGAGTGTATACGTTGTGTCTGACTCTAAACAACCGCGACAATTGCAAATTGCGTAGCAAACCTAAAGGTGGATAAAGCAATGGGACTAGATGGCATCAGTGCTTAATTTGTTAAAGTGTAAATGCCGGTACCCATAAGCCTGTGGCCGGTGCTATTGAATGTCAGCATGGCGATTAACCAGGCTGGCTAGTCATGATTATCCCATGCATGTTTAATCCTCCACCACTCCTTGTCCCTTTAGTTCACTTTGGCGGGTATTGTTTATCCATGCTCACTGCTTTGTCATGTTTTTTCCGTCTTTCTCTTTCTTCTTCTATTAGTCTAGTGTGTTTTTCTCTCTCTTGCTCTGGGTCAAAGTCTGATGAGGAAAAATAAGTACCGCTCCTCAAAAATAAGTGCCAGTCCTCAAAAATAAGTGCCAGTCCTCAAAAATAAGTGCTGGTCCTCAAAAATAAGTGCCAGTCCTCAAAAATGGGTGCCGGTGGGCTCCACCTGAAAACCTCAGCTCAAATTAGGCACTGGATGGCATGAGCCTATGAATTCTGTGAACGCTTATAGTTAGTGGTGGATGAGGCGGCTTCATCGACATCCATGTTTAATAACTCCTTATATACAGCAAGAGTGGAATAGGACTGCAGAAAGCACGTTCAAGTTCTGCAACACAAAAAGGGAAGCAGAGAGAAATCTGGTACATGGTAATCAATATGCTTGAGTTCTAGGATGCCTCATGACATTGATTATACTAATGGGAGATACCTGGGGCCCTTTTCAAAGAACCACTATCCTCTATTTTAAATAAACATATACATTTTCAGATTTTCTTCAATTGTACATATGCCACTAGCCTCACAATACTGGTCAAAATGTAAACTGCAATGTCCTCACAGCACTCTACGAACGAACAAGTTATTGTTGTGGTGGGCACCGTCGTGGCATTGACTGGCCCATGTGGGTAAACCATAGGCACATCTTAGTATTAATTGGCCTATGTAGGGGACACCCGAGACGCCTCTTTGCGTCAATTGCCTCACGGGGACACCTTCAGTCTAAAAAAAGTCATATTTCCCCGGTTTGGTAACCTATGCGGATAACTATGCAAACCACATGATCACAAATGTTATATGCTTTTTAAACCTCTTTGGGAACTTTTGATTTATGTTAGCAGAGAAAAATAAATATTTATATAGCTATGGAGGTCTATTTGGACCTTAGTTCAATAATTAAGTAAACATTTGGTAAACTGTGGAATTCAAAATAGAAGTACTTCGTAAACCTACAGTAAGCTTAAAATGACAAAAAGCAGCAAACATTTAATTGACAGGAATAGGGTGTATTTCTGAATGTTTGCAAAAGTAATTTACACTTAAATCTTAATTAATAGTCTATTTGAAACACATGGCTTAATTGCTGTAAAACATGAAATTCATACAAAATGTATTTGTTTTTTATGGTTTACAAAACATAGATAACATTTGTGAAAACTTGTATCGGATATGATCAGAAACATGTACAAAGTTGCCAAGAGATGGTTGACAAAAGGATTACATAAAAGTTCACTTCTCCTTAAAATGTCTAAACACCATGTGCCTGATTCACAAAAGTAATCTGAGACAAAATCCTAACTTTACGACTTTTGGTATTCACAAAGGGCATTTAGGAATAGTGACCTAACTTTACTACTCCTAAATGCCCTTTGTGAATACCGAAATTCGTAAAGTTAGGATTTTGTCTCAGATTACTTTTGTGAATCGGGCCCCATGTTCGGAAAGGTTTTTCAATGTCATTTAAATTGTCGAAAAGGTTTTAGTGTCATTCAAAAATTCATTGTAAATCCTTAAAACCATACCTTTAATATGATTTACAAAGAAGCAAACTTTAATGAATCAAATGTTTTCATATAGTTTGTATCCTCGAAATCAGTGTACAAACATAATGTACACTCAATAAAAATGCATCTAAACATTAAGTCACAAAAGGTTTGCAACATCATTCTAAATTTAGTAAAGGCAGGGCTGTCAAAAGGGTCACACATTTGAGAGCCTTTTAAACTACTGTTACATAGTGTGAGACACATCATGGCACTAAGAAGGAAATATAGAAATGCCTGGGGCACCTTGTGGCACTGGCTGGTCCTATGGGGGATTGTGCAACTAAATATCGACCCTAAGACAGTGGCGGAACAATAGCCCCCACGGTGCATGGGGCAACGATCTCCAGGGGGCCTCCTTCGACACTGTGCACAGTGGAGGTGGCTGTGAGCTACTGACAGGGTCCGGAGCGTGGGGGGGCCTCCATGTACCTTGCATGGTGGCCCCCTCAAGTTTCATTATGCCCCTGCCCTCACAATATCGTGGTAGAAGAAAACAAGGACATAATATCAAGGGACAAAATATTGAAAGGTGAAATAGCATCGGGGACGATGCTTGCTGCAGAGGGGTTTAGGACTTCAAGGCCCAGCATTCTCTGCTGACTGGGGGCAGAGGAAGAGCTTTCTTGCTTTACAAAGAGCACTCTGATACCTACGGCATGGGACATTGCTTGCTGCAGAGGGGTTTAGGACTTCAAGACCCAGCATTGCCTGTCAATTGAGGGCAGAGGAGAAGTTTTCTCACGCTACAAAGATCGCTCTGAAACCCACTGTGCATAACGCCGCTTGCTGCAGAGGGGTTTAGGACTTCAAGGCCCAGCATTCCCTGTTGACTGGGGCAGAGGAGGAGTTATCTCTCACTACCAAGAGCACTTTGACACCTGTGATTAAACATGTTGACCTTATTTTCAAGAACCTGAGGTCCATTGTTTCCTTTTATATTTTCTTATCCCTGATTTTAACCTTGGCATGGGATTTTGTTTCTGAACTACAAAGTCTGTCAGTTAATAACCCATAGCCAACTTTAACTTCACATTCTAATCTACCTCTCTCTCTTCTGAGTGAGACATAGGGCAACACTCAACTATTTACATTTTTGAGCAGATCGAGTAAAAGATCTCTGCCAAAGAGTCCCTTCATTGGAGCCCAATGGGCATAGCAGCACCCACCAAGCAAGACTCACAGCCCGATGGTGAAGCATTCCACTTCGGTGAGTCAGGGCTTGTGCATCCTAAAAAGGATGCCCTTTAAGTCAGACCTGTAGTACTGATCCAGCGCAAAAACCCTAGCAACATGGAAACAACCTGTACCGATATCCTCCCGGCGTCACAGACCTGATGTCACACTAACTCATTCACACATGCAGTCATTGGTGGGGCCCATAACACCAACACTCACATGTTACTTCCACACTGGTCTGCACACACAGGAGGGATGAGTGATTCAAGCGCCGGACATGTGGGGGAAACACCTTATAACCTATAGGGAAGGAAAAGTAATCTACAAAATATACATTAACACCCTTTTGCCTACAGATCCTTAATCCTAAAACATCAAGGCACTCCTCCCACTTTGGTCAATGGACCAAATTAGTTGGATTGGTTGATGGTGATTTAGAACCAGCTAAAACACATTTTAAGACTTCAGAATCTATCTCTTAAATGAAACTCGCAACTCATGAATTCTCGTTAATCAATAATTGTTTATCTAAAATTTCATAATGATCTAAATTCGCATTTGTCTCGTCAAAATTTAGAAAGTTTTATATCAAATTTTTAGTAAATCGCAGAACATCATATTTACCTAATCTGGCTATTTGGAGTCCTCTAATTCATTGGCTCTGCATCATTTTGTCATAAATCGTCTGAAAGCAAGCCAAAGCTCAAAGTTCTTTGCTCCAGCGCCAGTTCATTGAAATGACGTTCGTTCACGGAGCACGGTGTCGGGGAAGAGGACTAGGAAGAAATTGACCTGACATTACTAGAAGGTAATCGAAGAATACCAGGGCTCGCGAGAAGACGCAAGTTTATTGAGGAGCCTGATACCGAGGAGTGGGGCCGTAGTAGAAGCCCTCCAGCATTTTAAAGTGTGAGACCGGGTTGATTCGGATGAATCCACAGATTATATCCCCGTCCTGAGGAAGCCATAAAGAAAGTGGAGGCTGAAACGCGAACGCGTCGACACATAGATGAAGGAGGAGTCCACCTATGTTTGGAATTAATACATGAGTTTGTTGGCATTACAAATTAAGATGGAGTACTAATATCCTTGTTTTGCCTATAGGACGACCTTCAAATGTATCACTAGGAGTGAGAAGTGTAAATTTTTATGAAATATATTTTTAGGGGAAAGGATTTTGGATTGAGTTACTCTACACATGAGTATGTATATATGTATTGTTTCGTAAATTAATTTTTGGTATTTGTTTAATGAATGTGTGTAGTTTTGTGTACCATTCGTTTTGATGCTCACCGATGGATATTTGTGCCTGTATAAAATAATTATCAAAATTTGCCATAACAAATAGGCTTTTTGCCAAGGTAATTAATAAACTCTTGTGCAAAAAAACTAAAAATGATCTATCCCTCTATACCATTTGTCTATATATTCTAGATGTTTCTATGCCCAGGTATAGGAGGGTCATTTGGGCATCCCCCTGATTGTTTTGTTCAAAGTTCTTTGCTCAGCACGCTACAGTCCCAAAGATCGGCAAAGGACCAGAGACGTGCAAGCATATATCATTGCCCGTAGATTTAGGAAAAGTTCGCAGTCATCAGGTGATCGGGCAGCATCCGGACCTTCAAGGATTCAGGAGAACGCAACGTAATGTAGCGCAAAATAGGAAGCAAAAGGCGATGCGACAACGTGGATTCCTCTCTATTCTACTACCCCCTTTTATAATACATAGAAGTAAAGATGATACAATTTAATAATTTAGGACAGTCGTGATTGGCTGGTTGAGATCGTCCGATGTCAGCTTTAAGTTTTCAGTTCAGTTCGAGGGGTGAGGTCATGAGTTAGACCAAAAGTCGGCTTGTTCCGGTTTATTGTAAGGTTTATTGTTCTCTGGTTTTGGCTGACGTCCCATGCTACATCCATGACTGGGGACATTTGGTACAGAGGTCGCGACGAGGTTTAGGAGATTTCTTTGCTCCTGCACAGCTCACTCCGCGCCTCGTGGAACAGTGGCCACTTTGTCGTGTGGTGTCAGCGGCCATCTTGGATTTAGGCCCAAATGCTAACTTAAGCGAAACAAACACAAAGGAGTAATTAATACATAGAAACAATACATCTAATGTTAACCCCTTACTAATCCCTTTATGTGCTTGTTTTTATCATCTAGCATATAGCAACATTTAAAGCCATTATATTCACCTTTTCGGTCCTCCTCTTGGGCAACATACAAAAGCAACATATATCATGCAGTATTTTAATTACCACATATACTACTGTTAATATGCGTACAGATTTTATTCATAAAGGTTATTTTAGCCATGCAAATGCAAATCCCATGTGTAATTTTAATATTAATAATGTTGGTTAATAAACATGCAAACTCGTTTAATAATATTATAGTTAATAGATTATTTAATTAGTATTTTCATGCAGACTAGAGGAGGTATACAAAATTTTGCACTAACCGCTCCATCAGTACCAACACCAGTAATGTGTTGATTTACTAAAGAAACAGCACACTCATTCTGTGTGAAATTAGTAAGGAAGGGAGGTGTTTGCTGGACCTAGATAATTCCCCTCATACCTCTTCTATTTGGTTTTTGATTCAATTGAACAGTGCCTGAATTTACATCTGACTAATTGGCAAATATACCATAGGTAGGCACTGCCCTTTATCTAGTCTTTATGAACTTATCTTGTGCTTTCAACAAGATGACCTGTACAAAACTTTGGTTGCTTTTGCTTGACTTTGGGCCGGATGCTACATTGGTGTATTTTTATCAGCTTTGAATAAAGATTTTTCTGCTAGTATTAGATTTGGTCCTAATGGAGAGCTTTCAGAGAGTTTTAAACTTCGACACAGAGTACAAAAGGGTTTCATCCGCACGCCACTTTCATTTGCTTTATATATAAACAAGCTTAGTCATCCTTTACTAGCCAGGGCGAACCCTTGGTTAATTTGGTCCCTACTCCATTTCTCCTATATACGACGATGCTGTCTTACTAGCCCGTACTCAAAATTCATTATGGAAATTAGGACTTTTTAAAAAATTGTATAAATTCGTTTTTTATTGGAATCAAGTATGATATATAGACAATGATCACCAAAACCACATACATTAGTACTGTTACAGCGAGTGCATGTTCGAGAGGGAACAGGTATGGAAGCAGAACTTCAGTTATGTTATTTACATTTCCAACATGCAGGCATTGTGCAACTGCTTTGTCTCTAGTCAACTGGGGTTCGCATATCCCGCCCCTATATACATTCCATCTATCCGAGACCTGTGACCATTTATTGGGGCAGCCTCTGGCAACATATACCGCTTTCTCTGTGTCCATGCACCAGTCCATGTCATTGCTCCAGTCCACTGTACTTGGCGGTTCTTGGGCCTTCCATAATCTTACAATGTTGCGTTTTGCCACCATCATTCCCAGAGTGACCCACAGGCGCTCCTTGGAGGTCAGGTCAGTCGGCCCCCAGGCATTCAGGAGAGCCAGCTTTATGTTATCATCAAACCTCTGACCCAGTTGGGCTTTTTCAATATTCATGTTTAATTTGGAACCTCA
Source organism: Triturus cristatus (assembly GCF_964204655.1). Taxonomy (NCBI): domain Eukaryota; kingdom Metazoa; phylum Chordata; class Amphibia; order Caudata; family Salamandridae; genus Triturus; species Triturus cristatus. Next base: position 915,832,604 of record NC_140587.1, read on the forward strand.
ATATAGATGACAACAGACTCGAAAGAATTTAAAATTTTCCGTATTTCGGTTTGTGTTTGAAGTGGAGAAGTGTGGCTCAATGGTTAGAGCAGCAGACCCTGATGCAGAGATCTGGCCCGGGACCAGGGTTCAATTTCCTGCCTCGGCGGGTCTTGGGCTCAATTTCCTCGGACCTGATATTTCTCGCCTCGGCGCCTACTCTAATAATGGGTCCCACTCTGCAACTCTGGGCAATAGCTTGCTTAATCTCCACAACGGCCCCAACAGTGCTGGGGATGCCTGGCTTCACCTTGGGGGTTCCCAGGAGTGGACATTTCACAGCGAAAGCCAGGAAGGGTTCCACAGCAGTACGAGTACAAGCGTCAGGATGCCCTGTCGCTGGGGCAGCAGTGCGCTATACAAGTACAAAATTTCATTTCATTTCTACCACATCTTAGGCTCCCAATATAACTAATTTAGCCAAGCAATTTGTTGAGTTCTTTGGGTCGCAAACCGGTTATACCTTTTTTTGATATCTCTAGGACTCATCGTGTGCCTATGGCTACATATGGAGTAAGTATGTGGGGTTAAACTGATTGTTCTACCATACAGGCTGAAGAAAATCAATTCTGTAGATGACTTCTTTCCCTCCCGCACTCCACATCACACTTAATTTGCCACAAAGAGCTTGGTTTACCATGCATAGAAGATTACATTAAGCTCTGCCCTATATTACTGTACCTTTCAATCTGAATAAATTCCAAAGCTGAACTAAACCATGCCATACTTTTAGATTGCCTTTTATGAGATAAAGGGTTGAAATACCATGGGTGGCATAGGTTAAGCAGAATTTGGAAGAGCTGGGTTGGCTTTCTCTTTTTGAGAACCTTCTATCTGTAAGAAAAGAGGACAAGCTGCCAAGCATATGTCCCATGAGAGAAGGAAATCAGAAAGGGAGTGAGTCAAGGTGAGCAAACTTTCTGTACAGTCATATGGTCCTTTAAAAGCCTGTAATGTTTGGAACTATATTTGACAGTTGTACATGGTACCTTGGGGAGGGCTTTGCTATTGAGATTCAGATATGGCACCATTCATCATCTTTTATATTTTCTGTTGGGCAAGTACAGCAGCTCCACTGTCTGAGTTTGTCCTTGTGGTGGTTTCTCTGACCAAACTCTTTTGTATTTTATCGATTTTTTGAAAACATCATGAAGTTTTTACAAGACACTTTTTATTGCGGATTCTAAGGCTATACACATTACCACAGTACAGAGAGGCTCTACGTTTCTTAAAATTGTTAAATGATGAGGATGTGTGTTTTGGAGTGGGATGGTTTTTAAAACCAGGTATTCGTTGTCACAACCAATTTTTTTTTGATTCCTAATAATTTTATTCTAATATATCTGGATTTATGGTGTACTTTTATATATTTATCTTTTGACATTCAAATAAAGTTTTTTTTAAAATTTGAATTGATATTGAAACGTGAGTGCTTACAGGGAAGTATAGATGTACTATTCATAACTCCACATCTACGTACCTTGAAGATATATGTACCGAGCAGGTCTATAAATGTCGAGTTAGGTATGGAAAATCTAGACTTAATACCTGTCAATACTTTTTTTTAAATTATTTTGTCCTCAGCATTGTGTCCCATCGATATTCTGTTGTCGATATTCAGGATGCACACCGTATAGGGGATGTCTGAGACATAATAATGCACTGGCCTGTCTTTGACTGCCCTATGAGAGGTATGTCTGGGGCACATCATGGCCTTTTACTAACATATGGGCATACCAGTGGCACATCTTGGCACTGAAAGGCATATTGGTGATATTTGCGGGGCATCATAACATTAACAGTCAAATGGAAGCAAGCTGAGGATAGAAGATTAATTGGGGCAAGACTGAGTGCATCAGCATATTCTAAATACAATATATATGACTGCAGTGTGCTACCAATGGACTTGCTGGTAATGACTGCAATATGTGTACTAACTAACAATAAAGTTTGTATTTAAGTGAACATGTGTGTTTTTATTTAACATGAAGAACTGTCATTAAGGTAGTAAATGCTGTTCAGAAAATGACAAGCGTGTTTTTTGTAACAAAAATGTTACTAAAAGCAAACAACTATGATTTGTGGCCAAAATTGTTGTATTTAAAAAAGACAAACTGATGTTTGATACGGAGCATTTAGAGTCGCACTTTGTAAGAAAACTTAATAAACACATCGTTTCCAAATTGCTACTTGGTATACATTTCTAAATCCATTTTATGATTTCATAAGTACTTACTGTATTACAAACTGGGTTTGGTACATACCAGAAAGACATTTAGGGCCCCGGGCGGATCGCCCCCGCTGGGCCGGCGGTAGACACTGCCATACTAATGACCTTCGTGTTCACAAATCCAGTGATTTAGTGAATCACATGGTCTGGGACCACTAAATGGGATTGTACATTTGGCCTTAATTAAGTATTCTTTTAGAAAATATCTTCAATCAATCAATCAACCAACCATTTGTAGAGCGCACAACTCACTCGTGAGGGTCTCAAGGTGCTGGGGAGGGATGGATGGGGGGAGCTGCTACTGCTCGAACAAGCCAGGTCTTGAGAAGTCTCCTGAAGGTCAGCAGGTCCTGGGTCTGTCGCAGGCAGATGGGGAGGGTGTTCCAAGTCTTGGCGGCGAGGTGGGAGAATGATCTGCCGCCGGCGGTCGCACGTCTGATGCGAGGGTTGGTAGAGAGGTCAGCTGAGCGAAGCTGGCGGTTCGGGGTATAGAAGGTGAGTCGTTCGTTGAGGTACGCTGGTCCGGTGTTGTGGAGTGCTTTGTGAGCGTGGGTGAGGAGCTTGAAGGTGATCCTCTTGTTGACGGGAGCCAGTGCAGGTCTTTGAGGTGGGCTGTGATGTGGCTGTGGCAGGGGATGTCGAGGATGAGGCGTGCCGAGGCGTTCTGTATGCGTTGTAGTAGTTTCTGGAGTTTGGCCGAGGTTCCTGCGTAGAGGGCGTTGCCGTAATCCAGTCTGCTGCTGATGAAGGGCCTGGGTGACCGTCCTTCTGGGATCCATCTGTAGATCTTGCGGACCATGCGGAGGGTGTTGAAGCAGGAGGAGGAGACAGCGTTGACTTGCTGGGTCATTGACAGCGATGAGTCCAGGATGACACCCAGGTTGCGTGCATGGTTAGTGGGCATCGGTGCAGCTCCCAGTGCGGCCGGCCACCATGAGTCGTCCCAGGCGGAGGGGGTGGATTCGATGAGGAAGACCTCCGTCTTGTCCGAGTTCAGTTTCAGGTGGCTATTCTTCATCCATTCGGCAATGGCCTTCATTCCTTCATGGAGTTTGGTTTTGGCGGTGGTGGGGGCCTTGTTGAGGGAGAGAATCAGCTGGGAGTCGTCGGTGTATGAGATGATGTTGAGGTCGTGTGATCGGACGATGTTGGCGAGCGGTGCCATGTAGACGTTGAAGAGAGTCGGACTGAGGGACGATCCTTGGGGTACGCCGCAGATGATCTCGGTGTCCTTAGATCAGAATGGAGGGAGGCGGACAATCTGGGCTCTGCCGGTGAGGAAGGAGGTGGTCCAGTCCAGGGCTTTGTCATGGATCCCTGCGTTGTGGAGGCGTGTGCAGAGGGTGTGGTGGCAGACGGTGTCGAAAGCGGCCGAAAGGTCCAGGAGGATGAGGGCCGCGGTTTTTCCATTGTCCAGCAGGGCTCTGATGTCGTCGGTGGCAGCGATGAGGGCGGTTTCGGTGCTGTGGTTGCTGCGGAATCCAGATTGGGACGGGTCCAGGATGTTGTTCTCTTCGAGGAAGGAGGTCAGTTGCCTGTTGACGATCTTCTCGATGACTTTCGCTGGGAATAGGAGTAGGGAGATGGGCCGGAAGTTCTTGAGGTCCTTGGGGTCCGCCTTGGGTTTCTTGAGTAAGGCATTTATCTCGGCGTGCTTCCAGCTCTCCGGGAAGGTGGCAGTCTCGAAGGAGTTGTTGATGATCTTGCGGAGATGGGGTGCGATGGTGGAGCTTGCTTTGTTGAAGATGTGGTGCGGGCAGGGGTCTGAAGGTGAGCCAGAGTGGACGGTGTTTATGATTTTGATGGTGTTGTTGTCGTTGACGTGGGTCCAGAAGAGCAGGGGGTCGGTGAGGCTGGTGGGTGGTGAGCCTGGGGTGTCGGTGGCTGTCTGGGGGGCCTGATTGTTGTAGCTGTTGTGGATGTCTGTGATCTTGCGGTGGAAGAAGGTGGCTAGGGAGTCGCAGAGGTCTTGCGTTAGCAGGACGTCGTTGGAGTTGGAGCTGGGGTTGGAGAGTTCCTTCACGATGTTGAAGAGCTCTTTGCTGTTGTGTGTGTTGTTGTCGATGCGTTCTTTGAAGGAGGTCCTTTTGGTGGTTCGGATAAGATGGTGGTGTCTGCAGATGCACTCTTGTCAGCTGCGTTGCTGTCTGGTGCCTGCACGTGGTGCCACTTTTTCTCGAACCTACGGCAGGCCTGCTTGGATGCTTGGAGGTCGGTGGTGAAGTAGGTGGCTTTCGGTGTGGATCTGGAAGTGCAGGTGTTCAGCGCCGCTGAGGGTGTCGTCGGTGCTGGTCGAGATTCTGAGGGTGTTTCTGTGGACGATGGAGATTCCTCCTCCTGCTCCGTTGATGCGGTCCCTGCGGGTGATCTTGTAGCTGTCAGGGATGGCTACGGCGATGTCGGTGCTGAGGAGGGGTTCATCCAGGTCTTTGTCAGGAAGGTGACGTCCGAGGAGGAGGAGTCTAGTAGGTCCCAGAGTTTGATGGCGTGCTTGCGGGTGGAGCGTGTGTTGAGTAGCATGCATCGGAAGTTGTTGCGTCCTACCCCGGTGGACGTGGTGGTGGCTTGGAGGCTGGTGTAGCTGCAGTTCCGGCAGGAGAAGGGTCCTTGGGTGCGCTTCGGGGTGGCCCGGAAGCAGGTGTGTGATCGGCTGGCGTTGAGTGAGTGGAGGGTGCTGGTGTCATAGGGGCGTCGGGTGTCATGGCGTTCGCGGGGGCCAGGGGGTCTGGCGCTGGGCACAGTCCAGGCACAAACGGGCTTGCCTTAGGCGCACCCGCTGCGTGCAGCCGTGCAGTGGCCACCATAAGAAGGGGTGGTGGGAGGGAGGAGCAGCTGGGAGGTGGGAGCGGGACGAATGGGCGAGCGGGGGGGCGGCAGGAGAACGGGGGAGCAGAACGGGCAGAAGGTACAGGAGGCAGAAGGTCACAAAACCAATAAAAACGAAGAATAAATACAGATTACAGTGCAGCAGATTACAGTACCAACAAAAAGCAATAATACTGACAGAAGGCAGACAGGAGAAGGGGCAGAGCAAGCACACAGATACCTCCGGCTCACCACTAGGCCACCAGGGATGAGGCGCAGGTGGGAGCCTGTGGATGGAGGCGGGCCTCGAACTCGCAGCAGCAGCGAGGGTCTGGAGCAGCGGACATGGGTGCAACAGGTGGAGCTATGCGGCGTGGGGAGCGACCTGCCTTCAACAGGGTCAAGGGTCGCTCTCCTCACCACGCAGCGGCTGCCATAAGAAAGGGAGGTGGGAGGGAGGAGCAGCTGGGAGGCGGGAGCGGGATGAATGGGTGAGCGGGGGGGCAGGGCCGCAGGGGACGCAGCGGCGGGAAAACCGGAGAGCAGAACGGGGCGGAAGGTACAGGAGGCAGAAGGGCACACAACCAATAAAAACGAAGAATAAAATAGATTACAGTGCAACAAATTACAGTACCAACAAAAAGCAATAATACTGACAGAAGGCAGACAGGAAAAGGGGCAGAGCGAGCACACAGATACATCCGGCTCACTACTAGGCCACCAGGGATGAGGTGCAGGTGGGAGCCTCCGGGCAACAGGTGTAGCTGTGCGGCATGGGGAGGGACCTGCCTTCAACAGGGTCAAGGGTCGCTGTTCGCTCCCAGGGTGGGGGAGTCAACAGATGACGGGATAGGTAAAATGAAATAAAGAATAAACAAAACCACTTACCTTACGCTTGCCGAATCCCGAGACAGCAATGCAGCGAGCACAAGATGAGTGGTTTTATTAATAATTTTTTGATTTCATTTTACCTATCCCGTCGTCTGTCAACTCCCACACCACCCTGCACCAACGCCCCACCACCCCATCGCTCTTACCTGTGCTGGCGGTGCCCAGTGTTAGCTCCAATCATTGTGCTAAGTTTATGTATTAACTTTTTTGATGTATACAAATCATTAAAATCTGATTATTTTGGATCAGTATAAAAAAGATGTGGGCTATCATCACATTTTATTACTGTCCCCCATGCAATGTATACCGAGTCTTGTTGATGGTGTTGTTGAACGTTGCTTGCTATGGTTGATGTGTAAATTCAATATGTCTCAAAGTGAAAGTTCATAAGGGTCGATGCATAGAGGCTTTCAGAATCTGCCATAGAGCATTTAACCACCTGTTCCATAAAGTATTGCTTTGCAGTTTGAGCGGCTGATGTAACAGGAGGCCTGGATCATGTATTCTTCTCTACAGATGAGCCAATGAGACCTATGTTGGACACCAAGACATACATTATTATCTAGACAAGGATACCATTTGCTGTCTCTTAATCCACAGTCAGTCATCTATGTCTCATCAAGCTTGAGGTGCCCTATAACAGATTGACACGCTTCCCATACCTTGTAAATACCTATAAAGCAGCCATGTATAGAGTTGAGTTGCAAACATCATGTGCATGCATGTGATAAGTGAGATCATGAGCACTTGTAACCTGGGAAACTAGAAGGAGGGTGACAATGTATAGTTTAAGTGCAGGACACTTCAAAACACGATGGGTGTTAATGAGAAGAACGCCACTTTAGAAGCCATCAAAAAATGAGAATAATGAATGGAACTCTGAATTTTCAATCTCTCCCTCCGATTAACAGAAGCCTTCCCGCTGCCTAAATCTGGGAAGGCGTGCCATAGTGGTAAAAAGGTCAAAAGTAGCACCAAAATACAAAGGAGAGTAATACTGAATGTTTGGTCAGCTGGAAACTTTAATTGTGGATTCCATGGTACGTGTGTGAGGGGAGGCGGTTGGCATGATAGTGGAGCTGGCAATCGATACAGCCATACCTGAATGAAGGATCTTCTACTCACCTGATGTTGTGCCTCCTTTTCAGTGCCGATGAGGAGGGGATTGGTACCTGCCTATCCGGGCAGCTGAGGTGTGCCTTCTAGAAAGAGACTGGCTGCTGTTCACTGTCCAGACTTATGCTGGCATTTCGACGGCTGACTGTATCCGGCCGACTGCGGCACTGAAATGTAATACGAGTCAGGTGCCTTTAAGTGAAGCACAGATTCCAGTGAAGTGCTAAGCTTTGCCTGATGCCGGCTGAATTGGATCAATGATCATGCGCGAGCGTGCACGTCACAAGCGCCATTTTAATCTCAGGCAAAATTCTGCACATAGAGGCAATTTGCATGAGGCCACTCTTTTAGAGTCAGACAATCCTGCCTGCCACCATTTAAGGTCAATGGGAGCAATTGATATCTCAGCAATGCTACTATTTCCATGTCAGATAGTCTGTGTTACCTTTGAACCTGATTGTAGCAATTACTTTCATAAGAAGAAGGCACTATAATACTAAGAACTACTAATTTGCCCTGAGGCTATTTGGTCTTTGCTTCAAATTTATTAGCAAGGAAGATGTTTCTCCTCAATGAGAATTGCTGACAATTCCTGGCAAGCCACCTTTAGAGTGGACACGATGGAAGGAGTCATGTGAAGCATATCTGTAGGCAGTAGAGGGTGATACATTCAGCAATGTGAAAAAGGCAGTTTTAATAAACAACTTAGGTCCTGAGGGCAAAACACTTTTTTTTAAACGTTGCCTCTGATTTAAGTGAGAGTACAAACTCATCAAAGTGAAGCTGGTGAAATGGTCCAACTGACATAGTTGATGAGTATGCAACCCTATTTCAAGCTTTAGACAAACCATTTACGCCAAGCAGAAATCTAGAATAAAAAAGACACACGTTTCTGCAAAGGTCACAAATGCAAGGAGAATCTGTGGAGGATTTTGCATTCACTTTAAAAACATTGGCACTCACATGTGATTATCGTGACATGCACAACAAGATAATTTGACACCAACTAATTGAGAAGATGGGCAATAGGAATATTCAAGAACGGTCGCTGTCTACAGACAATGTGGATTTTTAATCTAACATTGGTAAAGGAGATTCTCCCATTTGAGATAACAATGATGTTGTCTTAGTGTGACCAGTTACAGAAATTATAAGGATGGCTTCAACAAGTATTTCATTTGTACTATAAGGTGGAAAACCCTTAATTGTGACATTCATCTTAATGGTGTTGTGGGTCAAATAATGGCAGATTCTGGTTCTCCCTTTACCATAGCTGTTTAAAAAAGCACAACCCATGGACTTGAGACTCTCAAGTATAAAGCTGTTTGCATATGGTGGAACTAAAATTCAAGTTGAAGGGGAGTTTGATGGCCAACTCAAATTTGGAAAGAAAATTGCTGATACTGTTACTTACGGGGCTAAGTTTGGTTCAAATCGATTAGGGTGGACCAATCAGGTGAAATGTATATCATTTTGGATCCAAATCATCTGGATCGAGCTATACCTCAACCTCAATTATTGGATAAAAGGTGTGTATGTTGCATGAATGTGCCACCTAATGTGCAATGGATTCAAGTCTCTCCTGATGAGTTCAATGACAAGTTGGGTAAATTGAACGAGTTTCAGCACCAAATAGTACTAATGCCTGATGCTTTAACTGTGGTCCACAAGGTTCTCAAGGTACCATTATGTTTAAGGGATGATTTGAGAAAAGCATTACCCAGATTGTGTGAACTTCATGTTATTGAGCCAATTGAAAGCTCGGAGTGGTTGGCACCTATTGTATTTAACCAGACCATACATTAAGATTATGTGCTGATTTGCGTGATTTAGATCACAACATTTGGGTTGATCATGAACCTCCTCCCAACATTACCGAGATGCTCTACACATTAAAAGGTTGATATGTCTGCAGCTTATCACCAAGATGCCTTAACGAATGACTCAAAGCATATCACATCTTTTTTCACTTCTGAAGAGGCCTTCCTCTATAAATGAATGCCTTTTGGTCTAGCCTCAGCCTCTTCTGTTCTTCAGAGACTCATCGGGTTGATGTTTCAGGATCATGCAGGCGTTTTATATTTTCAAGACGAAATACAGTTATTTGGTGAAAGCATGTCAGAGAATGATGAGAGATTGTGTAGAGTGTGGGCTGTATTGTAGGAAAAAAGTTTGACTTTGCGTGCAGACAAGTGCAAGTTTGAAACCAGTGGAGTTTAGTATTTAGGCCATTGTATCAATGCAAAAGAAATAGAGCCTAAAAGTACATTTATCAAAGTTATTGAGGATGCACAGTTTCCTACAAACAAAGAGCAGTTAAAATCATTCTTGGATTTGGTGGAATACTATTCTAAATGTGTTCCACATTTTGCACAGAAAACTGCACAGTTAAGCGAATTGTTGAAGAAAGGGTGTGCATTTGCATGTAGTAATGAATGTCAACAAGCTCTGGAAAGGATTAAAGCAGATATAGTAAACACTTTGCCTTCAAAACCTTTTGATCCTAATAATGCTAGAATTATAGTGCGTGACAGCACTGAGGGTCTAGGGGCTGTATTACTTCAGAGGAGAGGAGAAGGATGAGAGGACAAAATTGCATTTGCTTCTAGAGCTTTGCATGAATCAGAATTTACATACTCCACTATAGAGAAGGAGGTGATGGCTTTATTGTGTGGTACTTTAGAACTTATATGTGGTCAAATCTTATCATTTTGTGAATCGATCACAAACTATGGTGGAACGGCAACACCAAGGATTGCCAAATGGCAGTACCAGTTACAAGAAAATCTTTACCAGATAGAGTATGTTCCTGGGAGGAAAAATGTGCTGCAGATCTTTTGCCTAGATTGGCACTGGATATTGGTGAAGAAGTTACCGGTGATTAACTTGTGATGTGTACTAAAGATATGGTGCAGGTGCTATCGATTTATGTGGTTAAAGAACAAGAATGGAGGGATGCTTTGGATCGAGAAACTGTTTTATCTGAGGTGAAAAACTTGATTGTGAAGGGTTGGCCTGACACTAAAGGTTTGGGAATGGAGTATGTTCCTTATATGCATGTTACAACAAACAAATGATGGACGGAATGCTGACAATGCATACATTCTCCCCCAGTCAAGAGATCTGGGTTAAATCCATCGTTCTTTTGCCAGAAACCGGTCCTAGGATGCTTGATTCCGGTCCAGGGAAGACATGGCTTGGCAGTTCGGGCTGGACTGTTCCCATGAGGCACAGGGTCAAGACTGATTTGCATATGGCCATGTCTGAACTGGGGTGGCGTAGTGGGCAAAAGAACGATGGATTTAACCCAGATCTCTTGACTGGGGGAGAATGTCTGCATTGTCAGCATTCCGTCCATCATTTGTATGTTGCAACCCTTATATGCATGTGGCATTAGAGTTGACAAGTGATGAAGGGTTGGTGCGAAGAATTGAGCAGTTAGTAGTGCCATCCGATTTGAGAAATAGAGTACTTGAGATGGTTGATGAGGGACATTTAGGTCCTACAATGAAATGTAGGATTAGAGAACAGTTTTGGTGGTTGGAGATTAAAAGGTTTGGAAAATTATGTGTGTGTTTGCGAGAGTTGTGTTGTGAGTCAAAAGAGCCATTTTACTAAACTATCTCCTGTGATTCTTACAGCGATGGGCATTTCTCCTTGGTCCAAATTGGGTTTGGCCATTTCTGGTACTTTTAAAATTCCTGGAGAGTGTCCAAAATGCACTGGGGGTCATGATTGATTACATGTCCAAGTGGCCTGACATTGCATTTGTGAACAACATAGAGAGTCAAACTATCATTGCGGTTTTGCAAAATATTTTTATCATTGAAAGATATCCCATAGAGTTGGTCACAGATAATGGGACCCAATTGGTATCAGAGGAAGTTAGTGAATTTCTGAGCAAGTATGGTATTCTTCACACCCATACTTCTTTATATCATTTCAGAAGCAATGGATTAGTGGAGCAATGCAATCGTACTCTAAAAGATCAAATGCAATTAGCACTGGTCAATGGAGTATTCGCTCTACACCCAATGAGACCATTGGTGTCTCTCCTTTTGTCTTACTTGGAGGATGCGTTCCATAGTCTTAATTGAATACAGAATTGATGGAGCATGTCAATGTCGACTCTTCTAAGTTAGGAAGGGTAGTAGATGTTAGGAAAAAATATAATGTAAAGATATCAGGGCACAATGAAAAATGTGGTGAAAGTCAAAGTGGGTTGTTGGGTATGACGCGAATTCGGAACACAAAATACGGATCTACAGCGTACTCGCTATGGCAGTCTTGGAATGGGGTTTCAATAACGGCAACGATTGGAACTGGTAATCAACTGATCACTGGAATAATTGTGATCTTTATAAATAAGGGTTCAACACAAAAATAATATTGTAGTGAATCCCTGGACAAAGTAGAAGTCTTTGACACTTTATGACCAGCCAGGTCGGAAGTAGAACCTGCAGAGAGGAGTTATTCATTAGAAGATAATGAGCCTGACAGCCCTGAGGAAGTTGTGGGGTCAACCCCTATCGAATATCGATGAAACACATGTTGGCTGGGCGTTGTGGATTAAAAGAAAAAAGAAAAAGCATATGGCTCACTCTTTTCATTGTCTTTTTACACTGATTTATTAAGAAATGTTCACAATTGACTTGAGCGTGTGCAGAGGATAGAAATTGTGTACGAATGAAGAAACCAGATCATGTGTCCAAAGGTGAGTCAAGGAATTTTTTCTCCGATACACGTGGTGCATGTATGGCTTCATGCAGTACGTCCAAGCGATGGTCGCGTATGGAACAAGGACAGACATAATAATTCCTGATAACAAGGTTTAAGTGGTATGCAAACGTTTGGGTCATGTTGATGATGACCTATGTGGTAATGTAACAATCTTGCATCCAAACGTTCTTCTGATGATAGGCATTTGCCTAGTCGATTTGATGGTTTTGTCACCAATTTATTATACTTTATAGGATGGTGTAATGACTTTATATTTGCCCCATGTGCCCATTATTTTAATATGTTATGTAATATTGTTCAACTCTATGTTCATACTATTGTACAATGCTTATTTAAATGTTGTTAAGTATAAGAGGGTTGTGATGTCATGCTTAGTTCTGTAGAGAATCTCACTGTGGGTTCTATGTAGAATGGTTCTATGTGAGGGTTCTGAAGTTGTCAGTTACAGTTTGTGCTGTGGATGGCTGAGGTGAGTAAACTGGACCTACCTTCTATTTGGTGTACGATCTTTTCTTCATGAGTGCAAGACTCCACAGGGGTGGGATATGTTTGGTCATCTCCTTCCATGGAATCTTTAATTGTGGATTCCATGGAACGCGCATGAGGAGAAGTGGTTGGCAGGAGGGTGGAGCTCACAGCTGCTACCTCTGTACTTGAATAAAGGATCTTCTGCTCCCCCAACGTTGTGCCTCCTTTTCAAGGAGTACTACTTCACAAGCTCCCAAATGCCTTTGTGTATTGGCCCCAACACATCTAAAATGGGAACAAACTGGGAATATTCATATAAAATTAGTGAAAAAAACAAAAGTGCTGTGCCCTCTTTCCACTTTTACTAATAGGAGTTGGACATTTCAAGCCAATTAGCAAAGGCATTTATGAGTAAGTGAAATAGTACTCCTAAAGTACTATGTCACAAACTCGTAAATGCCTTTGTGAATCAACCCCAACACTGGAAAGACAACAGACAAGAGATAGCGGGAGAAGAGAACATAAATACTTCTTCCTTATGTGTTAAAATTAGGGGTTAATCAGTAATTAGGTAGGTTTGGATCCAGTGGGTTTTCAGAGAATTCTGATAGGCATGAAAGGACAGGGTGAGTCTGATGCTTCAGTCAGAGTATTCCAGCACCTCTGGAGTTTGACAGATACACATTCTTTCACAGTTTTCTGTTATTTTCTCCTAGCAGATGTAGTCCAGACTTTCTCCTTCTATTGTGTGGACTGTTTTCAATCTTTTCCTTTTTCTGTGGAGGTATGGCGGTTAATGACTATGGATAACAATTTCTATAATTGATACAGCAGGCTTTCTTAAACCTCAATCTCTTTGCAAAATCATCAAAAAGAATCCCCAACTGGTCGTATGGACCTTTGATTGTTGACTTGTGGTGTAATAAAGGAGCTAACATCTGAAACACATGGCAAGTACAGTGAAACCATTATAGTCCTTCAATAATGACAGAGAGGATGATATCAAAATCTTAAGGGCTTCATTAACAATTTTTGTTAAAATGACACAGCCACTAAATCAGAAAAATTGATCGAAAAATACATCAAGCCAGTCAGTCAGTCAGTCAGAAAACTTTCGGCGAAAATGCCATAAAAGTACAAACATCACATTTAAAAAAGATCTACTCATGTAAACAATAATCTTAAAACCTCTCATAAAACAGTGATTTTAGGGCAATATATATTCATAAAATAATAACTGATGTGTGTCATACAAAATAGAAAAAAGGGACATAGCTTGCAAAAAAGAAAGAAGCATTACAGTACTAGATGTTTTCTTATTACCCACATTGCAAATATATATTTAGCAGTTACTGTGACGAATAAGGGGGAAGTATCATATTTCTTTACCCTGTGTAGGTCTCTATAATTACTTACACCAAGATTTTTAGCTAATTGGATGATCCATTTTCTGCGTGGGTTTGTATAGGCCTTGCAAAAGAATAATACATGGACCTCTGATTCTTCATACAAGCTGCACCCTGGACAGGGTCGAGTTATAGAACCTTCCCATTTATTCGTCCTACAAAATAGGGGAAGGGATCCATGCCTAAACTGTATGTAAAGTTTCTTGGCAAGCGATGATTGGATCAAATCCAGTGCTGGCTCAAAGCTATAACATATTTTCATTTCGAGGAATACAGAAGTCAGATTAGTACTAGACTCTAGACGTAATATTTGTGACAATTTGTGTTCCTCCATCGCTTTGGCCAGGTATTTTTTTGGTAAGGCAACGCAAGTCTCCTCTGGGTTAGACCAAAGGTCTTCCCTTCCAATTTCGCCTAAGGACTTTTTAATGTATGCAAGCCACGGGATGCTACCAGCCCTCGGGAGTGTCATAATGGATTTTAATTCCTCCCTAAAATTGTTAAGTTCTGGTGTGCTCCACAATCGACGCCAGTACATAACCGGGCGTGAGGCAACCAGATCTACTATTGGCTGAATGTCAAGGTCCATCCTAAGGGGCTGAAGGGGAGTACTCTTAGGTAATGCTAAAAGTTGTCTCATAAAATGGTTTTCTGACCTTGCTAAAAACTGAACTGCACTGTGGCCCCAAAGTTCAGCGCCATAAATCGCCACACCTCTTGCCTGGACCTTATAGACCTCTACAAGCGGGTTGATTAACTTTAACGGGCTGTCCCTATACATCTTCAGGATTCCCCCGGAAACTTGGACCAGTTTCAAGTTGGCCTTCGAGGTCTGGGCTCCCCAATCCATTTTATTGCTTAATGTTAACCCCAAGTAATCAAAAACAGTTACTCGCTCCAACGGCAGATTGTCCAATGTTGGAATAGGACAGTTTGTGGTGTCCGCATGCAGAACCATGTATTTGGTCTTGTTAACATTAATGACCAGGTTCCTATTGCTACAGAATGTTGCAAAGCCCTCCAAGACTCTTTCCATCCCCATGGCGGTCTTGGACAGAAGCAAAGTATCATCTGCGAACATTAGTGCAGGTATTTTCCTGCCAGCTAACCTGGGTGCATCAATATCTGTTAAGGCTAGCAGTTCTTCCACAAGGCCGTTTAGAAAGAGAGAGAAGAGGGTAGGTGCAAGCACACAACCCTGCCTCACACCTCTTTCAACGGGAAAGGGGGATGTTAATTCGCCATTTTGACCATACCTTACCCTGGCAAAGGTGTCTTTATGTAATGTTTCCAAAAGGTGACATAGGTATGGGGGGACACCCATTCCCTTCAAAAGCTCCCATAACTGTCGCCGGTCTACCATGTCAAAGGCAGACTTTAAATCAACAAAGGAAAGGTAAAGGCTACCTCCTTCCAATTTGATAGATTTCCAATAGATCATCTGTAGTCTAAACAGTTGATCTATTGTTGACATTTTAGCTCTAAAGCCCACCTGTAAGGGGGTCAGGATGTTAAATTCTTCCATCCATGCTTGGAGCCTCCCCAATAATACACGTGCGAAGATCTTCTGTGCCACGTCTATTAAGCTAATCGGCCTATAGTTTGCCGGGTCCAGGGGCGAACCCTTTTTATGTATCGGAATGATCTCGGCACCTGCCCAAGTATGGGGCGGTGGCATTCCTGTAAAAATTGCATTAAAAAGATTTTGTAAATAGGGAGCCCATACAACTTGTTCGCTCTTATACAGGTCACCCGGTATCCGATCTAGTCCAGGGGCTTTATTTGGGAGGACTTTATTCAGGGCCAATTTAACCTCTTCTAATGAGCATAGATGGTTATCACCTATGGCAAGTAAAGGGACTTGCCTGGATGGGGATTCATGAGGTTCTGGGGCTATTGGGTCATTGGCATAAAGGTCTTGATAATGCCGGCGCCATACCTCCTCCCCTAAATTGGGTTGGACTGCTACTTGAGAGACAGAGGACCCTGTTTTAACCAAATTCCAAAATTCCCTGGAGTCCCTTTTTTCTTAATGTAATAGAGATTTCCTCCCATCTATTATACTCCCATTCCTTCTTTGCATCTATAGTCACTTTCTTATAATGGCCCCTCGCCTCCTTGATCAATACCTTATCTCCCCCTTTAAGGTTTGCTAGAAGTGATGACTTTGCTTCTCTGCAAGTTTTAGTGAACCAAGAAGATCTCTCTCTCGTAATTTGAGATTTTCTCCTTATTCCCCGATAAAAGTACCCCTCTAAGGTTGCGCATAGCTCTACATGAGTAGAGCCTATTTTACCCTGATCTAAAGGGCCAATTCCCGCAACAGCAGGATCCAGTGCTCGCTCTAAAAGCGGATAAATCTCCCTATACATATCTCCAAGGTCAGCTTGGGATTGGGCAATCTTTTCCCATCTAACTCTCCGGCCTCCGCATGATGTAACCAGAGGGGACGAGTGATTATCGTCCCTACATTGATATAGGGAGTTATCATAGCCTTCCAGAGTAAGGACAAGGGGATTATGATCGCTTTCACTGCGATTTACTACCTGAAATTCCAAAACCCTGGACCACATACCCAATTTAATCATTATGTAATCTATGATGGAGGCGTAGCTATTCGGTTGGAATGTAAATTTACCAAGATTGTCCGCTGGGTGCCTTCCATTACATGCCCTCAGGGAATAGGTAAGGGTTAGTGTGGTGAGTTGAAGAACCAGGGGTGTCCATCCCTTCGTAGGATAAGAGTTACAAGGGGAAATTGCCCATACTTGATCCTCTTCTTGGGTGACTGGGGTAGACACACCATTCAATGGTTCGAAATGACAGTTAAAGTCACCACCTATGAGCAATTGGTCCTGCTTGGGTAATATACACAGAAATTCTTCTAGTTTTAACAGAGTACTAGATTTTTTACCATGCTGCACGGGGCGAGAATAGATGTTAATTAAATTCAGCTCGGGGTGATCCCAAAATGTTAGGGCTATACACATGATATCCAATGAGCCAGTATCAATTACTCTAATTGCACAGCCCAAATGTGTTTTCACCCAAATACACAATCCACCTGATGGTCTCCCTCTTAGGGCCCTTACTGCCGATACCCAGTACGTAACAAACCCAAGGCGATGACATGCTTTCATTGCCCAGGTTTCTTGAAATAGGCAAATGTCGTGGCCATCTATGAACTCTCCCCAATCCGGGGAGTCCAACAAAGGACCAATACCTGCCAAATTCCAAGATAGGATTTGTAGGCCCGCTCCATACTCTAATTTTTGGGTAGTGTTAACCCTTATTTGGGGGCCCGTATGGGGCTGAATGGATTGCCCAAATGTGTCCCCCCCATTCTCTGTTAACTCTGCAATTGGGGGGGGGCTAGCAGTCATTAGTTGGGTGGGAGCGATATTTATACAAGTCTCAACACTATTGGGATCTCGAGCGCATTCCAGGGCCAAATCTATTTGCTGTAATAGCCCCTGTGAAGCAGTGGGAACTACCCTTGAATATTCTTGTACGTTATATGCCTTACTCAGTCCGGAGAGAGTTACCTGGCTTCCCACCTGAGTGTGACCCACCCCCTGGAGTCCGATGTTATTAGTGGCCTCCCCTACAGGATGCAGTCAATCAACAAGATCAAGGGTGCTGAGCCTGTTGTGGCATTGGATAGGGGGGCAGGGGTCATGATGAGGGGCCACTCCAATCCCAAAGGGGCCCCTGCACCTTTCCCTCGTGGCCCCAGTTTGATCCACAGGACCTATTTCGAAGTTGGGTGTTTTGTTTGGATAGAAAAATGAAAGGGGAAGAGATTGAATTCCATCCGGGGAAATAGCCCATCCTCCATCCCCTAGGAACTTGGTCACCCCTTTGTCCCTGAAGGTTATGAGGATACAGTCACCCCTTATATTTTTCACGCTCCTACCCACCCACTCGACTCTGAGTACCATCATAATTTCCCCATCAAGATAAGGTGGCAAAGGTCTATTTACACGGAGCCAATACATGACCTTATTCTTCAGGGCCATGTATTGTTCAGTTTTATCAACAGGGAGTTCAGGGACGCCAGTTAAAACCACTACATGAGAGCTGCACTCAGGGGGGAGATCTGGTCTTGGTAGTTTTCTTTTAAGACCTAGATGTATGTTATTGCTACAATCAGTAACAGGATCTGTTTTATGCAATCGGGGAGAATTCTAACCGCTCTAGCATCAGTAGGGCCCTGGGGGATTTGAGAAGGATGGGTAGGGGCAACAATTCTCTCACAACTTTGCAATTGGTCCCCATCAAGTACTATTGAATTACAAGATGGGACCAACTCATTCTCTCTAGTAACCGGCAAAGAAGCTTGTTGTAAGGGTATTAGTTGACAAAGTCCCTTCTTAGTTTGGTGAGCCAACTCGCTGCGATTTAAATCCGCAGGAATAGGGATCAACCTTAGTTTTTCTTCTATAATGGCTAGTCGCTTAGATAGTGGAGATAAGCTCCCAGATATTAATAACTCCATCTTTTTCCAAAATGCATCATCAATCGAACATTTAGAACATTTAGAAGGTTCTTTCAAGATGAGTTCAGGTGACATAGATGGTATAATGTCTAATCCCGATGTTGTAGGTAAACCTCCCTGCTCGGATGAATCGCTATGGCCATTGTTCGAGTTAAGGATATTTTTAGGTTTTTTGTTATTGTTGTGTCTCGTCGGTCCTCCCTCGCGCTTCTTTCCCTTCGATTGGTTTATTCTTGACCCCTTACTCCTCACGGACTGCTCCGACTTTGATCTTGTAGTAACGGTATTCATGAAGATGGGGGCAGGAGGCAATAGCTCTTTCCTTTGGGCAGGTGTCTCGTTTTGCCCTGGGTCGATTGGTCGTTGTGTTGCTAGTGCATCGGGAAGTGCCTCTGTGTGATTAGCCCCATAAAGTGCAATTGGTCCTTTGTCGGGAGAACAAGCTGACATGATGCCCCCTAATGAGGAACGCTTCCCTAATAATGGCTCTAATGATAGCCGACGTTCAGTGGCAGCTATTTCATATGCCAGAACATTACTAGCACGGGTAATAAAGTTCCCCAGAGTCTCAGCCATGCTTCCACCTTTGCTCGTCGCCATGGGCAAGTAGATGACTAGAGATGAATCAAACCACTCAAGCCCAGATAAATGTGAGGGAATATTACAATAGAGTTGAGACTCTTACCAAATTACAAGTGCCGCTCCCTCCTTTTGCAGGCCGAGCGCCGGGCATAGAGAGGGAGCCCGGCCTGGCCTCCACCGGTCTCGAACGGGCTCAAACGGGCCCGCCCTTGGCCCGGGCTTCGCCCGGGACGACGCCCCGAACGCGTCCCGCTTACGCGTGAGTGGGGAAAAAATTATAATGGTGTAGGAGGGAGGAGCCGGGAAGAGCCACCAGCTGCGGCAAATGTTCAAGGAGGTACAAGGCCCGCTGGTACTCGCAATCCCGGGGGTTAGTCAGGAGATAGAATCACGGCTCCCGCACTGTCTCCGCCCAACGAAGTCCTCCGGTGAGTTTAAGATGCAGGGCACAGTTCAAAACCAGGATCAGCCTCCGAGCGGCTCCCGCGAAGCGGGGGCCTCGAGGCGCTTTGTAGTGTGGGAGGGAGGAGCCGGGAAGAGCCACCAGCTGCGGCAAATGTTCAAGGAGGCACAAGGCCCGCTGGTACTCGCAGTCCCGGGGGTTAGTCAGGAGATAGAATCACGGCTCCCGCACTGTCTCCGCCCAACGAAGTCCTCCGGTGAGTTTAAGATGCAGGGCACAGTTCAAAACCAGGATCAGCCTCCGAGCGGCACATACATATTTAAATGTTCATGCAGTCTAAATTAGATATGCATCAAAAAACAATATGCAAAACAAAATAACATACAGCAAGCAAAATATGACCCAAGCAGGTTCCATGGAGGAACTTACCTATTCTAAATAAAGTATCAAAAGTGGTAAGCGGAATGTTTGTGAGGAAGGTACCAGCCTCAGATGAAGCAGATTTAAGGCCGAGAAGAGGTCATCTCTCAGCAAGGTCAGGATAGGGCCTGCTATCCTAAACAGCACACAATTAAGGCATGAAAGAAGTTTCCAGAGAACTTCCACCAAACAAACCAATCAGAAGACAGTGTTCCCTAGGAGCAGGTAGACTCCGTATTTTCCCAACTTCCATCAAGGATGCAATCATCTGGATGACCTTGGATATAACATCAGTGGACAGGATGGTGTCTCCTACCATTTCAGTCTCCATATCCCAGGCCAAAGATTAAAAAGATCAGTAGTCTGCTGATTTAAAACAATGAACAATAAAACTATTCTAAGCTAATGAGGTGCATGATAAGACATCTGCAAAGAAGAGAAAGCAAGACACAAACACGATTATTAAACATACCATGTGCACTAAGTCCTGGTTATAGGTAGGCCAACGCTAGATTTAAACAGGTTCTAAATGAATACAGTTAGCATAACTGATTGTATCAAATGCAATTTAAAGAAAGCATACATCCCTTTCTTGGTGATTACATTTTTTCAAATTCAGCTTAATATGCAAGCAGTGCTTCATTTGAGCCGGTGCTCGACACTTAATTGCAAACTTGCGAGAATCGCTTAAGACAGACTTCCACAAGGGGTCGCTGTCTGTCTAATTTACAGATGAACACAGCAACAATTAATTATTAATTTAGTATACATCAAAAATAATTCTTACCTGCTGCCCAACCGATTATTATAGCATTGGGGGCCATGAAAAAATCCAAATTGTCACACTTGTAGGAGTGTGATGGCTACTAGTTGTGTTGTTACTATCATTGGCAGCATGGCTTGGGCATTGTGTGGTGCAAGCTGCAGTGGCCTCCTGATAAGCACTGTAAATTGGCTCTCATTAAAATGAATACAAAGCCACTTACTGCAAATGATTCATAAACATGCACACATATTAATACAGCTAAACACATGTTGAGTGCATACGTTGCATATGAAAGAGGTGGGCGCAGAATTATGCTGCTCCATAACAAAGGTTAAAGGGAACAACAGCTCACAGCATAATACTTCGCATTTTCAGCACAGTGAATCACAATTTTTAATTCATGGAGTGATTGAAGAGTCTGGCACTAATAGAACCGCGTGCCTTGATTATTGTTGGCCATACAAGACGTAAGGCACATTCAAATGTTTCAGCTGGTGGCTCAAAAGTGCAATGGCATTCGATGCCAGGCCAACCAAAAAAAGGGTATTAAAACTAGGCCTAGTCGGTAAATTCCGTTCCTCTCGCGGAATTTGGGTAATTTTGCGTTCCGCGGAGAATGTGGAATTGCCCAAAATTCTGTGTTCCGCGGGTTTGTGGAATTTTAGGTTTGTTCGCGTTTTCAAAATGCGTGTTCGCAAGATATTACCCCCGAGCACGCAAACAGCATTCTCTAACAGGAAAAAAGCATCTCGAACAAGCAATTCCGCATGTTCGCGGAATTTCTGCGTGCTCGTGGAGATTTTTTTACCGTTTCACTGAGCTTTGCGTAGCGCGACTACGCAAATTCCACCCACCCCAAATTAAAACCCAGGTTACGCTTCCCTAGTTGAAGGTTGTACCAAATAATAGGAAATGAGAAAAAATACCTTTCTCCCAGTGTATGGGACCGCACCTACAGCAAACTTATATTTTGCTTGGAAGACTGATCAGCCTTGCAAGGTTACGGCAAAAAGCCTTCATTACGCGAGGGTCAGTGCAGTCAACTCAAATATATTCCACAAAAGTGAACTACTAACAATTCCATGAAAACCTGATTTTGTGAATCAACAATTCACGCCCAATTCAAGTCCTATATGTTTGGTAATGGTGCTGTTTCAGCAGATATAAGCTGAACCTGGCAGAGGTCATTTGTGTTGGACGAGAATCATGAAGTGGGCAAGACAAATTAGTGGACTCAATTGTTTGAAGAGTTTACTAACTTGGAAAAAGAAAAGGGCAGGAATGTGCCATGTCTACAAGATACGTCGCATTCCTGTTCTACTCCTCTGGCCCGGAGCACGAATAGCAGCTGTGCGCCAACACAGACACCCTTGCATCATGTTGCAATCAATCAATCAGTCAATCTATTTATTTGTAAAGCGCGCTACTTACCCGTGAGGGTCTCAAGGCGCTGAGGGGAGGGGGGGGTGCCGCTACTGCTCGAAGAGCCAGGTCTTGAGGAGTCTTCTGAAGGCGAGTAGGTCATGGGTCTGCCGTAGGTGGGCAGGGAGGGTGTTCCAGGTCTTGGCGGCGAGGTAGGAGAAGGATCTGTTCGTTGGATGCGAGGGACAGTGGCGAGGGCAAGGCTGGCGGAGTGGAGCTGGCGGATGGGGGTGTAGAAGCTGAGTCTGCTGCTAAGGTAGCCCGCAAGGGTGCCTGCAGGGATGATTGTTTTTGTGCAGGAACGGACAATTATCTGCACAAAAACAATAATTGATGGCATGTTCCTGTTTCTAAGTGTGCTGCAGAATGTAGCGCGCATAGAAAGAGGAAAAAACGAGGAGAAATAAAAGTGTTTCTCCTCGTTGCGCCACTCCTACGCTTCCCCTGGGAGGGGGTGTAGGAATATGACGCATTCGCAGGTTTATGAATCCTCGTGAATCTGGGAATGCTTCAGATTCTATGGATGTTGTTGGGAATGCCCGCAGCAACACCCTTGGAACGCCCCTTTCACGCAGTGTTCTGCATGAAAGGGGCACATATTTACAAGGTCATGAAAAGCCACGTAAAGTGGCTTTGTGTGACCTTGTAAATATTCTGCGGCACATTGCGCCACCGTAGCATCAAAAAAGTAATGCTCTGGCAGCCTATGTAGTAGCAGGACTTGTCTCCTGCATTGTGATTTGCGGGTAGGCTGAAAATGAAACCCTGTCTCTCCTCTGCCCTACAATCCCCATTCATGCCACTGTATTGATACTGAGGTTGACTCTTTTGCAGTGATACACACCGTTAGGGGCATATTATCTACAGTCTGCGATAAATATCGCAAAGCGCGCTTAGCGCGATTTTAATTATCGCCGGCTATCGCTGGATTTCATCGCCGTATTAGCAACGCTTAACTGACAGGCAATGTGAAATCCTGCGATAGACTGCGATAATGAACATTAGCGTGTGAAATCCTGCGATGATTTCACAGTGCAAATGTCAAGCTTGGTAATAGGGGAGTGTGGGCTTAACCTTACAATCCACCTCCCATAGGCATTAATTGCAAGTCAGGTTTTATTCAGGCGATAGAATAGTGCGATGATGGGGGCTTAGCGTGCCTTTTCTCATCGCTTCGCTGTTCAGGGGCAGCGTTGGTAATACCGCGATGTAGGTTTTACGAGCATTGCACTGTTTGTCCTAGGAGGGAACGTTTACTTTGCATCTCATTAGCGATGTATATCGCTAAGATGCGTGGCGTTAGAAATTCGGCTGCTAACATGCGCTGATGCATGTTAGCACTGCCTTGGAAATGGGGCGATGAGATTATCGCTGCTTTAGCGGCTAAAAGTGCCGCTAAAGCGGTGGAATTGCCCTTGATAATATGCCCCCTAGTTCTTTAAAATGTGTACAATATTGCCAGCCATCTATTGGAGTTTTCTTACACCAAATTCTACATGCACTTGCTTGCACATTTATTACAGGTTTGTGTTTGGGGGTTTTGCTATTTATTCACAACTACGGTTTGTAAAACCTCGCTCCGAAATAATTTCAAATTATGCCTGAGCACACAACATGTCAGAGGAAGAATGGCTTCTCCATTTTCATTTGCATTCAATAAATCATTACTTGTTTCAGTGCATTAGTGCTTGTATTTCGCTTTTAAAAAGCAGAGGCCATTAATCGTTCACGTTCTACGATGCTGAAGCTGTGTTCATTTCTCAGATATTTTTTGGCAGCCATTTTTTGGCGAGAGAGACTGCATTTCCCTTTTCTGTGCTCGTGCTAAGTGATATGATTTGTAAGGTTTAATACATCTTCTGCAGCCCAGTCACTAACAGTAGAAATTCATAGTCAGCTGAGCTTTTTGTACATAAGTAAAACAACTTTTACAGGGCCCCCCCCTTATGTTTAACCAGAACAGGTGACATATAGACTTAACAGCAATTTTTATAGAGGACCATGAACCTTAGGTAAGTATTGTTTCTCCACCGTGTATCTTCAGTTTTTTCAATAAGGAGGCCCTGGTGCATATGTGCAAGCCCCTATCACCATCACAATGTCACTTTGAGTAAATGCTCCCTATTATAAAATAACTAATGAACTGGTGTAGTCCTAGTAGTACCAAGGAACATGTTAGGGAAGCCGAATTTGGTATGCTTCCGCTCCAAATATTAAAGTGCATCTGGTAGTAGTGATTGTCTTTATATTCTGCGTGTGCAACTGCCACTTTTGGAAAGTAGGTATCTTTTTGTCTAAGTCTTTCTGTGTGTTTCACTGGTATGTGTATTGGTCGTCTGGTTTAGAGGGCCAGGGCAGGCTGGGGCTGACCTGGGTCGAACGGAGCAATCTGCCGTTGAAGTATGGGGAGGGGTGACCTCTTTGACTTAGCAGGGCTGTGCCTGGCAAGATGAATGATGGCTCCACCTTCCACTGGGTGTCTGATGGTGGGCCCCCTCTCCCTGAAAGGGAGGATGCAGCCTCGTAAATAAAGTGACCCAAGTCGACAGCAAACTGGTTCTGGCCAGGTCGAGTGATTTGTGACTTTCTCAAGAACAAAGACTTTGGGTATAAAGATCTGAGCTGAAACCCCTTCATGGTGTTTAACTTCGGGATGCGAAAATTAACCTCTGGCCGTGGAAATGAGAGGGAAAGGACTTTGAAACTTTCATCCATCCACTGAGCAACTACCCAAGGGCCTGAATTGAGCTTGCCTCCTTCCGAAGTCTCAGGGACATTAGACTTCATTCATCAGCAGCCCGGATTCCTATTGAGAGAAATCCTACTCACAGGTGAGGCCTCTGTCGAGAAATCCAAGGCCTCTGGATCTACTGTGGGGAACGCCGCTTTTGCTTGCCTATGGAAACTATTGCTATCGCCATTGTGGGCCGCTGAAGCTGAGAAGCTGTGCCTCTGAGTGCCCGCCTTTGCCTTGTCTACGGAAACTATTGCTATCGCCATCGTGGGCCGCTGCAGCTGAGGAGCAGTGCCACTGAGTGCCCGCATTTGCCTTGTCTACGGAAACTATTGCTATCGCCATTGTGGGCCGCTGCAGCCGAGGAGCCGTGCCGCTGAGTGCCTACCTTGGCCTTGCTACGAAAAACCTTGTTGTCGATATTGTGGGCCGCTGCCGCTGAGAATCTGTGCCGTTGGGTGCCCGCATTTACCCTACTACGAGAATCAGTACCACCGCCACTGTGGGCCGCTGAAGCCGAGGAGCTGTGTCGCTGCAGGCCCGCATTGGCTTTGCTACGAGAGTCCTTACTATCACTGTTTAGGGCCGCCGCCATTGAGAAGTTGTGCCGCTGAGTGCCCATCCCTACTTTGCCACAAGAATCATCGCTATCGCTATCGTGGGCCGCTGCAGCTGAAGAGCTGCGCCGCTGAGAGCCCACGCTAGCCCCACATCGAGAGCCTTGTCAACTTCCGCGTGCGCCGCTGGGTGCCGCTTTTACCTGTCCCAGGATTATCGTGAGTGCATGCTGCGGATCGCCACCACCCAGGAACTGTGGCCGCTGGGGGTCCGCCTGCCAACCTGCACCTTCCCTGAGGTGCTGTGCCCCGTGCCCCTTTATATCCTAAGTACCTTGTACATTGTGCATCACCGGGTCGCATAGATCCCGGCCCCGAACCAAGTTCGTTCCACCCGCACGCACAAGTGCTTTCATCGCTCTAGAGACGCATCTGTAATTACGTGCATTGTGGTTCTTTGAGCATTTCTCCATTTCGTGTTTCGTCTACATAAAGATAACTATTTTTTATAATTGCTTGTGGTGTCTATTTTGTAGCGTCTTTCCTGCGTTATTGTGTCTGGTCCTAAATGCTTCATACACTGCCTCTGAGATAGGCCTGTCTGCTCGTGCTACGTTACCTCCGGGTTGAGCAGGGGTTATCAAAGGGTGTAGCCCCCTTACTCTGACTTAGGAAGAAGGGTCACTATTCGACATCGGTGCCAGCCACTGTCGACTAGCGACCCCCATTTCTAACAGCTGCCTAGTAAATAAGGCCCCCTTTCACGCTACGTTTAGCATGAAAGGGGTGGGCAGTGGGTGGTGCAGTAGGCGTTCCACCGCAACACTCATTGATTTTGACGCTGCCCCCTACGTACAAGGGCAGAGTACATAGGAGGCAGCGCCAAAATTAAGACCAGGAAAACCTGGTCCTAAATTGGCAAAACACGGAGAAATGCTTTATTTCTCCTCGTTTTTGTGCAGCACACATGGAAAAAGCAATATGCCTTGGATTGTTTATGTACCAGAAGGTGTCCCTTCCGGCACATAAACAGTCCTTAAAAAAAGACATTTTGTAACTTTCATATGTACTGCATTAAGCAGCACACATAGAAGTGACAAAATGGCATTTCAGGATTGTTTATGTGGAAGAAGGGAGACCTTCCTGCACATAAACAATCGTCCCCTGCACGCAGGCACCCTTGCACTATGGTGCAAGGGTGGCAGCATTGGTGCTACACTGCTAAGTGTAGCGCCAGCGCAGGGGGAAACGCAAGGCTGCACCATATTCTTGTAATTATGGTACAGCCCAGCATTTCTGATGTGGCGGAGTGAGGCGTTAAGCCATTAAGGCTAATGCCTCACTCCGCCAATTCCTTGTACATATGCCCCTATGTCTCATTTTATTTGGCGACATGGCTGATGATGAAGTGTGCCCTTATACAGAGCGTGTAATATACGGCTTGTAGCTAGAAAGACTTCCCAACCCAGACCAGTTCGAATTTTAGTGCACAGAAATCCGGCTTCAGTGGATTCCATTAACATGCTTACTAGTAATGCAAGCCCTTTCTGGGTACATTCGCAGTTGCCGACATACTCAATCAATTAGTTCTATCAATCATCTTTATTGTTAGCTTTCCCCGTTGCAATTTCAATCCATTAAAATCTAGGAATATAAATAATAAAAGTGTGCTTTCCATTCATTGCATCGATCTGCTCACCCTTGCCCTGTCAGTCAGAGCTGTTGGTTTGCTCCCGGAATTAACCGTTTCCCGCTTGCGTTGGGTTGCTTGCCTTTTTGCGTGCTGACGTGTCAGCGTGCAGCTGTGTTTCGCTTCCCTAATTATTTTGTGCACCTTTGCAGGGGAGCTATTGGCTTACCGCTTCCTCATTGGCTTCTTCCGTCTCCTTTGAGCTGCTTTGCAGGTGCAGGAATTCAACAATCTGACAACTCATTTCTCAGCAACTCTTTGTCTTGAAAGACATGAGTATAATATCAGACGATCATCGAAATGTATATACAATGACTGAAACTTAATTCGGGAAGAGAGACATAAATAGTTAAAAATAAAGGAATGGCGGTTGGCAGAATACATTCTTTATTTCTATAGACACATTACCGTTACATCTGTGTACACGGATATAAATCACACACATACACAGACATATGTAAGTACGCGTATTGTACTGTAGCATTCCACCGGTTCTACCTCTTGGTGAGGTCCCAATGTGCTTACAAGATGGTTGAGTAAATAGCTACCCAGTTTGTTGGGCATTGATAGAGAAAGGTGTTGGTGGATATGTCACCTGTAACTAGAGTGTTTTGGTGGCGGGCCTGCGGCCTGGAGCGTGTGCTCCAGACTTCACGCTGCAGGAGCGTCTCATGTTTGGAGCAGAATGCAAAGAAGTGTGAAGGATAGCATCGCAGGCAGTGTACTCAAAACTTGTGATTTTATGATCATAGTGTCAGTTGAGTATGGCTTGGGAGTAGCCAGGTCCCCATCTCTACTCCTTTCTCCAGATTGACGTTGATGGTCCCTGTTTTAATGGAGCAGGCTCCAGAGTGCACATGTCTGGACAGTGGAGGACCTCGGACCAACGACTGACATGGTGGCTGTCCACCAGGTGCGACAGAAGCCCAAGCTCGGGGGCTCCATTAAAACACCAGTAGTGCCATGTGCAGTCCAGAAAAGCAACAGGGGTCCAACCTAGTAATACAATGTTAGGCCACCAGTGTATGCCATGTGGAGTCCCATTAGGAGTGGCCAAAGCCAAACTCTGATAAGTAACCAGTAGTCACTATCCACCAGTAGGCACTATGTGTAGCTATGTTTTTCTCAAGTTGCAACAGGTTCTTTCATTTGGCTCAAAGATTGTTCACAATGTTTGGGGAAACTTTGGAGAAATGTCAATGCCAAGCATTAAAATAATTCTCACAACTTTTTGCACAATATAATGGAATATTTCACATGTAATGAAATGCGACCCATGTATACCCAAGGACATATGCATGGCTTGAAATTACCATGGGTAAGGAAGGCATCTGCAATATTGGCCGGTCCGCAAACTAACACCGACCTGAAACTAACAGACACCAACAAATACCAACGAGACCATCCAAGATCCTACAGCAATCAACATGAATTCTCTCATCCAATTTACATGGAATGCGGCACAGCCAAAATGTATAATTATTTTTTCTCTACTATGCTAGCTTTTAGACCGCTTTTTTGTACACAATGACTTTGTGCAGGAAAAGAACTCTTCTTTTGTTAAATTAGGTTATATTAAGTCGATTTTACAGAGTCCAATATCAGCAATAAGGTGCCTTGGTGAGGAATCTAAGCAGAACAAGCCAGTCTAGATTGTGAGAGCTTAAATGGTATGACTGAAAACTAAAATTTTATATTTTTGCCTAATTGTAAGGTGGGAAGTGCTTACACAGAGCTCCTTGGGAAAAGAATTCCACAGCGATGGAGTAGCAATAGAGAAAGCACAGCCACCACATCTGGACTTGCAAAATTCGGGAAGGTAAAGCAGGGAATGTCTAGAGCAAAGTGATCTTCCTGGGATCTATGGGATGAAGAGCTTAGAGATGAAGTTAAGGGAAAGGAGTGGAACACAGCACAGTGAACAGTACAGAGGATTTATTTTAAATGAAATGCTGTCACGGATTGGTAGCCAGGGAAGCAGGTGAACAAGGTGAGAAGCTTCGCAGAAGCAGTGGACGAAGTAGTAAGGCTGGCCACCTGATTCTGGACAAGATGAAGTTGGTTCAGAAGAGAGACTCTGATGCAAAGGTTAGCACTATTCAAGTAGTCAAACATTGACCTCTTCAGAGCAGCTAACAGTGCACGGCTACACCAGAAACAGAATATTGTAGGCCTTTTCCTCACATTGAAAGTGTAAGATGATACTACAACTCTCTAGAAAGCTATCTTTAAAGTGTAGTCAATCTCCTAGGTCTCCTAGGTATTTGACCACTGAAGATTGAGATGGAGAGGGTCCAGCAGCAACAGGAATCTCTGTCTTCTCGGTAACATATGATACATTTATTTTCCGGCCTCCAGCAAGCAGCTGTCCAATGAGTGATTATTAGCAGGGTGGCCTCTAAGATTAATACGCATTGGCAATGCCAATAGGTCTTGCCTGGAGAAGGGATGGCTTTTGTCAATGTTTTTTGGCCATGTTGAATAACACAGTGACAGCTGTGCATCATGGCTGAAAAAAAAAGAAAAGCAAAGTGCTATGATGCAGGCAGTAGTGCCCTTCTCACAGTATTTTTTTGACTGCAGGGTGGGAGGCCAGAAGGAAGGTGGGTGGGGATCAATACGGACAAAGGAAAGTGCGGAGAAAAAAAGCGCTATGATGCAGCCACAGGCGTCTGCGACAAAGCACATATTCTTTGTTATGGAGGGTGGGGGGGGACAACACGGACAAGAGAGGGGGCAACATGGACAATTAATGGAGGGTGTTGGGCAACATCATGGACAATGGAGGGAATGCAGTTGGGGAATATGGGCAAAAGAGGGCAATACAAATAACAGAGGGTGGATAGGACGGGCTGGGGGCAAGCAGATGGACAATGGAGGGTACGAAGAAGGGGCTGGGAGCAAGCACATGGACAAAAAAATCAAGCAAATGAAAGTGACAATGGATTAGATCAATGGTAAGCAATGGGTGGACTCTAAGTCCACTGTTAGAAAACAAAAAGTCTTGCAAAAGACAACACTGTCTTAGGCAACACCTAAAAATTATATGGGTGTCATCTGTGGAGGAGTGTAGGGGAAAGTAATGGAGTAGAGAAGAGCTGCTTAAGGCGAGGCATTGGGTTTGAAGAGATAAGGGGAAAGCACAGCGCCTTCTCTGATGCTGCATGGGATTTTAGTGGAAGAGGAGGTAACTAAGACAAAGGCAATGTTTTGGACCCTGCTAGAAGGAAAGGAAAGGAGCAGAACCAATTAAGGACAGTGATTCCAAGAACAGATTTCTGAAGTTTGAATAATAGATCATGGTTGCCACTGTCAAACGGTTTTGAAAGGTCAAGCAGCAGCAGGATCTTTACATTACCGACGCGAAATGCAAATTGTCTAGTTGGACTTTAATGTATTTAATGACTATGGGTAATAGAGTAGCCTTACTGTCAATATAATGGTCTGTCCGTCCGATTTGAATGTGAGCGGACTATTGGTGTAACCTTGGGGAAGACTACTCCATCTCCCCCATGGCTACACCCCGCTAATGCCCCAACAGAATAAGCCCGTCGGAGGCTGACCTCTATGTCCGCCCACCTAATTTAGATGGGCCAACATACAGGTCAGTTTTCATTGCCCTTCATCTCCAGGAGAACCCTAGCATTAAGGGGCAGTGAAAACTGTTGATTGCCCACCTTGCCATGGGAGATAACTTCCATGGCGAGGGGGCATTTTCTTTTTTTTTCAAAAAGAAAATCCTACTTTAGGAATTACATTTTGAAAATTGATTAAAAAAAATATGTTGGAGGGATGGCTCAGTCATGTTGGTGGAGCCGTGTGCCAATTTAAAAAAGCATTGACAGGAACCGCCATAACGGCGGTTTCTGCCAGTTCTTTTAAAATGACCACCAGTTTGGCAGTTATTTCTAAATTTGGCAGGTAGAGTAGTCTCAGCCTGGCAGATGTTAAGTCCTCCGCCAGGCTGATGGAAAATACTCAGTCTGCCAAATTTTAAATCTGACCCTCACATAACCATAACTCATGCTCTAAAGTAACTAATACTTGTGCCTTCACCATGAACTACTATTTACCTCCAATATCCCATTACTCATGACATGTTCTTTGACATCCTTGATAACATCACTGCAACATTTGAAATGAAATCCTTAGCAACAACACTGTACATGGCAGGGGCGCCAGTTATAGTTACTTTAGGGCATGAGTTAAAGATACATGAGATAACTTTAAGTGGTTTTGTTGTTTAAAACAGTATGTTTTAACTGACATGTTCACCTAACTATACCCTACTTTTACCCTTTGTTTGTTTCAGTGAATTTCTGGCCTTTTTTTCACTGTAAAGGAAGAAATTATTACAATTCCTAACTATAACGTCACTATGACCTTTTTTTAATGAAATATATATATATATATCTATATATCTATATATGTAAAGATATATACATATATATATTCACTGAAAAAACCATAGGTTTCAGGGGATTTATAGTTATCTGGACTTTTCACTCGTACAAAACCATTGAAATTCCCCCGTTATAGTTAGTTCAGCTAACTATAACTCGCGCGCCCGCAATGCACTGCTGATGACGTCACATATTACATCACTCATGACATGGTCAGTGACATCACTCATGACATCACTGATGACATCTCAAATGACATCACTGATGACATCATCCAGTGAATGTGTGTTTTTCTGAAAATTACATATGTTTTATATATGTATATCTCAAGGTCAATGGACGAATAAATGGGGATATAAGTGTCTAAATGGATGATTTGTTTTTGAAAAGTTGATTGTATAACTGACTGATTAAGTGTATCTTAGTGAATACATGGCTTAGTGAGTAATGTTTAAATGTGTAAATACCTGTATCAGTCTCTCACTTTGTGTATAAGTGGCTGCATGGGTTGGTGAGTAGCTACATGGGTGTCTATATAGGTAATAAGTTGGTTTTTTGAGTATCAGTATGAGTGTCTGAGTGTCTGTATGGTTCGGTGGGGGGTATTATGTAGTGCATAGGTGCATGAATGAGTGACTCACTGTTTGTATGTGTTGAAGACAGCATGTGTGCAGGACTGTATGGGTGGATGAGTGTGTGCATGGGTGTGTTAGTGAGTGATAGACTGTCTCAATAGTGTCTTTATGAGTAACTACATATGTTTTAAACTAGTATATGTGACTATTGGTGTATATAAGTGAGTATATGTGAGAGTGAGAGATTGAAAGAGTTCCTGTATGAATAAGTATGTGTTTCTATAAGTGATTGTTCAAAAGACTAAGTACGTGTAAGTTTCTGTAGAAGTAAGTGTGGTGGTGTGTGTATAACTGTATATGCAAGTAAATGGATGTTTGATTCTTTATTAGCATGAATGACTATGTGTGTGAGTAACTCTATGGATGAGTGGCGTTGTGTAACAGGATGTATAGGTGTGTGAGTACATATAATGAGTGAGTACATGTATGAGTGACTGTATAGGACTGTTGGTGAATGAGTGGATGTGTATGTGGATCTTAGAATTACTGAATAGGTTGTTGTAACTGGTATTGGTATGTCCCTTGTTTTGAACATTGTAGTTTCTATTTTTGAATGTGTGTATCAAATGTTATATTAGGGGAAGAGGAGGTCTGCCACTCTATCACAAGGATGATGTCATCAGTGATGTCATTAGTGATGTAATTTGAGATGTCATCAGTGATGTCATGAGTGATGTCACTGACCATGTCATGAGTGATGTAATATGTGACGTCATCAGCAGTGCATTGCGGGCGCGCGAGTTATAGTTAGCTGAACTAACTATAACGGGGGAATTTCAATGGTTTTGTACGAGTGAAAAGTCCAGCTAATTATAACGCCCCTGAAACCTATGGTTTTTTCAGTGAATTTCTAAGGTTTTTTAAATGCTAATTTCTAACTATAACGTGCCTGAAACCTATGGTTTTTTCAGTGAATTTCAAAGGTTTTTTAAATGCTAATTTCTAACTATGCCTACAGAGATAGGACATGTGAAGAAAGAAGAAAAAACGCACAGAAAGAGAAAAAAGAAATGCAGAAAGAAGCAACAGAAGTCCTCAAAGACGAAGAAAAGTGCAGGAAGAAGGATAACGCACAGAAAGAACAAACAGAAGAGCAGAAAGAAGCCTTGTTGCAAAATCATCCTGTACCCTCAAT
Source organism: Triturus cristatus (assembly GCF_964204655.1). Classification (NCBI taxonomy): domain Eukaryota; kingdom Metazoa; phylum Chordata; class Amphibia; order Caudata; family Salamandridae; genus Triturus; species Triturus cristatus. Next base: position 915,865,544 of record NC_140587.1, read on the forward strand.
TTTATCAGACGGATACTGGTGGTAACTGAGTCTGACTAACCAGTCCTAGAGCCAGTGCTATGTTAAAAGACACTCAGAATACAGTGAAAACACCTACATACACTAGGGAACACTATGCATTGGGGTCCCCCTGTGATCAGCATGACCTCCTCTGTAAGCCACTAGTATATAATAGGGCAGGGGATTAAAACTACCTCTTAAAACGCGCCACATGGCTTGTTTGCACACGTTAACTCAGGCCCCGTCCCCTCCCTTCACCACTGTGTAAACACGCCCTGTGGCAGTTTTTAGTTGGGAGATTAAGTTCATTTGAATCCTGAGGGTCCCTAGGGTCCAACTAGCCCACTAGGTACCTCCAGTATGCGCCACAGAGCTGCGTTGCAGAGAGGTGTAAAAAGTGGCACAGCCTGGACCACCTCTCTGCAACGCAGCTCAGTGGCGCTTACTGGAAGCACCTGGTGGGCTAGTTAGCCCCCAGGGGCCCTCAGGATTGAAGGGGAATTATTTCCCCAACTTAAAAAGCGCCACAGGGCTTGTTTGCACACGTTAACTCAGGCCCCGTCCCCTCCCTTCACCACTATGTAAACACGCCCTGTGGCCGTTTTTAGTTGGGAGATTAAGTTAATTTGAATCCTGAGGTTCCCTAGGGTCCAACTAGCTCACTAGGTACCTCCAGTATGCGCCACAGAGCTGCGTTGCAGAGAGGTGTAAAAAGTGGCACGGCCTGGACCACCTCTCTGCAACGCAGCTCAGTGGCGCTTACTGGAAGCACCTGGTGGGCTAGTTAGCCCCCAGGGGCCCTCAGGATTGAAGGGGAATTATTTCCCCAACTTAAAACGCGCCATAGGGCGTGTTTGCACACGTCACCTCAGGCCCCGTCCCCTTCCTTCCCCACTGTGTAAACATGCCCTGTGGCCGTTTTTTAAGTTGGGAGATTAAGTCCCCTTGAATCCTGAGGATCCCTAGGGGCAAAATAGCCCACTAGGTACGTCTAGTAAGCGCCATTGCAGAGAGGTGTAAAAAGGGGCACGGCCTGCACCACCTTTCTGCAACGCAGAGCAGTGGCACTTACTGGAAGCACCTGGTGGGCTAGTTGGCCCCCAGGGTCCCTCAGGATTGAAAGGGAATTATTTCTCCAACTTAAAACGCGCCACAGGGCGTGTTTGCACACGTCACCTCAGGCCCCATCCCCTCCCTTCACCACTGTGTAAACGGGCCCTGTGGCCGTTCTAAGTTGAGAGATTAAGTCCCCTTGAATCCTAAGGGTCCCTAGGGTCAAACTAGCCCACTAGGTACCTCCAGTAAGCGCCACAGAGCTGCGTTGCATAGAGGTGTAAAAAGGGGTGTGGCCTCAGAACACCTGTCTGCAACGCAGCTCCCTGGCACACACTGGAGATACCTGTTGGGCTAGTTAGCCCTCAGGGACCCTCAGTATTGAAGGGGAATTAATTCCCCAACTTACAACTGGCCAGGGGGCGCGTTTGCAGAGTGCTGCAAGGAGGGGGGCGTGGCCTCCAGCGCGATGCCGGTCTTTTATTTATTTTATTTTTTCAAGAAGGAGGGCTGTGTGCCCCCCCTTCTTTTTCTAATTTACTGGCCCTGGGGACCCCATCCCCCAGGGCCTGCACCCTAATTTTTTTTGTTGAAAAAAATTAATTTGGCCCTCCCAAGGCCTTAATCGGCCCCGGGGACCCCAACCCCCGGGTCATGGCCTTTTTTTAATTTAAATTCTTTATGAGGGGGTTGCGTTGCCCCCCTCCTCAGGCCACTTATGGCTCCGGGGATCCAATCCCCCGGGGCCGGCCTTTGTTTTTTAATATTTTAAAAATATATATATTTATAGAAACACCTAGGACATGCTGGACAAACCGTATGTACCTATCACCATGCCGATTTGCGTGATATTCATTAAAAGGCGACTATGCATAGAATGAATCCACATGGAATGTATTTACATCGCTAGTGAAGCTCTGACGTGTCTGACGCCCTACCATGCCTAATCCCGGCGCCCCCGCCGGTGGGTACTCTCCAAGTAGACACCCTTGTCGTTTATTTATACAAACATGGGTAGCTATTGACGGGCACATTTAATATACACTCACACCAAGCCATTCAAAGGGGATTCGACAAAAATTCGACCAAACTATGCAAGAAACCCCCCTCACGGTTAATAAAAAACACATCCACCGCCGAATGTGTAATACTTTTTATTTTACTCTCTGGAAAGGAGACGAACCTCACTTGGGAGTCACAGCGTGCTCCTGGCTGAGCCCAATGCTGTGTTACACCCACCAGTGCCCGCCGATTGCCTCACACCTCTGTGTTGTATTCCACCAGCTAGTGCGTATGCTATGACACTCTCTAGCCCATGTGCACTGTAACACCACCCCGTGAATATGTCATGCCACACTTGCCTTCGCACGGGTTATATTGCCCCATCTAACGTGCCTTCCTCGATGTGTATGTTATAACGCACAGCGCTATGCCATACATATTACAATCTGGGATCCATATCTTTGTCACAGTGCATATGCAACGTTACACTCCCCAGCACATATTTTATATTACAACTTTAGAGACTAGTTATGTTACACAACACTGCCCTGTGCATATTACACTCCAAGGCGCATATCGCATAGCACGCGCTAGTGCCTGTGCTATCTCGCTCTCTCCAATGAATCTGTCATTGCGCACAATGTATTGCATATTATATTTCACACCCCGGTTCATCTTATATCACACTTTTTGGTGAATAGTTTATACCATATACTACATCTAGTTTTCATTTTCAATCGTGCTCTCAGGACTATGTTCTATATAACACTGCGTCCACCTACCCTTTTCACAGGCATTACATTTTGCGATGGGGGTGGAGGGTCAGAGGGTGTTTCTGCCAAGTGAGCCCGGAGTCACAGTCAGAAACGTCTTCTTCTTCCTGAATAAAAGTGAGATTATGCTGCATACTTGTTCATATTTTAAGTAGTTCGCACAGACACACATTTTAAAAACAATAAAGTTCCTAATACCCACCTTCTCTGAACAGTTAGCTTGCTGCCCCATCCACCTCCTCCCTATCCTCTGTTGTCTGAATCCATGGACTAGCCTCCTCCCTCCTGCCATGCATGGTCTGATGTGCTGCCACTGCCCTCCATTTAGCATGATGTACCAGTCCACTCCTCCTGCCCTCCATTGCCCAATTCTATGGCCCATCATTGACCTCCTGCTTAGCCTCTGTGCTTAGCTTGCTGCCCCTATTCTCCTTCCCCCTGCCCTCCGATGTCTTTGTGCATGCCCCTGCTCCATCCTTTTGCCCACTATGTTCCATGGACCTGCCACTCCTATCTACTCTGAGTGTTCTGTTGAGCTGCCACTCCCCTCCCACCTGCCTAGCATTGTCAGATGACTGTAACCTGTACCTGCCACCTCCACCCTGCCTGTCCACATGCCATGCCCCTATCCCCTTCCTCCTGTCCTCCATGGTCCATTTTACTGCCACACCCTTCTGCCCTCCCTGATCTGTTGTGCTGCAACTGCTCCTCCTGCCTGCCCCGCGCGGTCTGTTGTGAGGCCCCTTCCCCTGAACTCTCTTGTCTGTGCCCAGGTCCTGACCATCCCTTCTATCCTCCATGGTCCTTTGTGCATGCCCCTGCACCCTCCTTCTTGCCCATCATAGCCATTGTGCTGCCACTAACCCTCCCGCTTGCCATGCATGGTCTTCTGTGCTGCCATGGCCCCTCCCACCTTCCCTCCATGGTCTGTGTGTATGCCACCATAGTCTCATTGTTGCGCTCCATGGTGTGTCTTGTTTCTAGTGCCCATCCTGCCTGACCTCCATGATCATCTTGCTGCTCCTGCCCTGCCACCTTTCCCCCAGCCCTCTGTTTCCATGTGCAGACCCCCTATTCCCTCCCTCCTGGCTTGTCTGTTCCATTGTAATGCCCCTGATCCGTCCCTCCTGCCCTTTATGGTCTGTTATGCTGCAGCTTTCTCTCCTGTCTGTCCATTATGGTCAGCTAGCTACCATTGCCTCTTTCCCATCTGTTCTCTGTTGTCCATGTGCATGGTCCTGTCCCCTCCCTATTGCTTTCTATGGATTGTTGTGCTGCACTCCCGTCCCGCATGCGCTGTGTGGTGTATTGCGCTGCTGCAAACCCTGATGCCTGCCCTGTATGGTCAGTTTGGTGCACCTCTCCATGTCCCTCCTGTCCTCTGTTATCCGAGTCCATGTCCCTACCCCAATTCCTCCTGCCTACCATGATTCAATGTACCATACTTGCGAACATTTTGAACTTGGTAAGAGGGAGATTTTGAAAAAAAAACTGGTGTATTGATTTTCCCCTTTGAGTTACATTGAAAAAGAGGAGGACAGGAGACAGATCAAATAAAGCCCATTTGAGCTTAAAAACATTGGACGTTTCCTGGCTGAAACGGGTCTGTTGGCATGTATGGTTGTACTACCACTGCCTCTTCCTTCTGCCCACAATGGTCTATTATATTGCCAAAGCCTCTCTTGCCAGTCCTGTATTGTTGGTTTGTTGCCCCTGCCCCCCTTTCCACTGCCCTCCATAGTCTGTTGTGCTGCCACTGCCCTTCCTGCCTGCCCAGTGTGGTCAAATTGTTGCCCCTGCACTCTCCTACCTGCCTTCAATTTTCAGAGTCCGTGCCCCTGGCCTCTGCCTCTCAACAGTATCGCAATGAACAACTAGATTGCTAACATTCTATATTTATTACAAAAGTGTGGAACGCCTGATGTCATCTTGATGTAATCAAAACTGTAATACCTAGAGTATTTCCTTTAGAAATTACATATATGAGAGGGTCTTATTTGCATCAAAATTATGGTTAGTGCTCTAAAAAACTAAAATGAGGACATATTTTGTGAGTTTTCAAATAGCGACAAAGAACTTTTAAATTATTTGTAATCTTTATGTTTTTTTATCCAGTTGACCACTTGATTAAATGTTGCACCTTGGCGAGAGGATGTGGTGTTACTTCCAAAGCTGCAGACTTTGCAACTGGGGAACCAGGTTGGAGTTTCTGCTTCTGCTCAACATTCTGTGATTGTGGTCAAATCACTTAATCTCCCCATGACTACAACCAAAATGAATTTGATCTTGTGTGATGTAACCAATACTCATGTAAAGCATTCCAATACCTGACAAGTCTGCACTATATAAAACTGCAAATACACAAAAAATAAGTGTTTTGCACACTTCTGTCATTGGGCTACATGTGGGCTACATCTGGGTGATATTTGTGCTGCATTTAGGCTCTTTTGTGTCTGGTGGCCATCTTGGGAGTTTTATTTGTTATGAAGTTTCCTAATTTCCTCATTTACTGCAGTCTCCTCAGTAGGAAATGCTTTCAGTTTTTTACTTTGATTCCATCAAGAAGGTATTCAGATATGTCACACATTTGCCATAAATTCTGAATGTTAGCACTCTAGTTGCTCATTAGATCACTGTAGTAAAGCTACTGCTCACCACAGAAGTCTGCTGCTGGTATTAAAAGTGCATGTTTCAGTCTGCATATCAGAATTTTTTAATGAAATAGAAAAGGATTTGAGAAGTCACTCAAAATGTGCCCTATTTTTTCTTTCTTCAGCACTAATCATAATTTCTATGGCAAAATGAACCCCCTCATTGTGTTCCTTTTTAAACTAAATGTTTTAAGTGTTACCAGTTTATTCCAATCAAGATGGCTTCAGGTGTTCCATACTTTAGTCATAAGTAAGACAGTAAGCGCTCTAGTTGTTCTTAAGAACACTCTGGGACATTCTGTCATTAGGCTATACTTGGGCTACATCTGGGTGATATTTGGGCTACATTTGGGCTCTTTTGTCTCTGGTGGCCATCTTGGGAGATTTATTTGTTATTAAGTTTCCTAATTTCCACATTTACTGCAGTCTCCTCAGTGGGAATACTTTCAGTTTTTTATTTTGGTTCCATCAAGAAGGCATTCAGATGTGTCACACATTTGCCATAAATTCTGAATGTTAGCACTCTAGTTGCTTATTAGATCACTGTAGTAAAACTACTGCTCACCAGGGAAGTCTGCTACTGGTATTAAAAGTGCATGTTTCAGTCTGCATATCAGAATTTTTTAATGAAATAGAAGAGGATTTGAGAAGTCAAAATGTGCCCTAATTTTTCTTTCTGCAGAACTAATCATAATTTCAATGGCAAAATGAACCCCCTCATTTTGTTCCTTTGTAAATTTAATGTTTTAAGTGTTACCACTTTATTCCAATCAAGATGGCTTCAGGGGTGCCATACTTTTGTCATAAGTAAGACTGTTAGCGCTCTAGTTGTTCGTTAGAACACTCTGGGACATTCTGTCATTGGGCTATACTTGGGCTACATCTGGGTGATATTTGGGCTACATTTGGGATCTTTTGTCTCTGGTGGCCATCTTGGGAGATTTATTTGTTATGAAGTTTCCTAATTTCCTCATTTACTGCAGTCTCCTCAGTAGGAAATACTTTCAGTTTTTTACTTGGTTCCATCAAGAAGGCATTCAGATGTGTCACACATTTGCCATAAATTCTGAATGTTAGCACTCTAGTTGCTCATTAGATCACTGTAGTAAAGCTACTGCTCACCAGGGAAGTCTGTTGCTGGTATTCTAAGTGCATGTTTCAGTCTGCATGTCAGAATTTTTTTATGACATAGAAGAGGATTTGAGAAGTCAAAATGTGCCCTAATTTTTCTTTCTGGAGCACTAATCATAATTTCTATGGCAAAATGAATCCCCTCATTGTGTTCCTTTGTAAATTAAATGTTTTAAGTGTTACCACTTTATTCCATTCAAGATGGCTTCAGGTGTGCCATACTTTTGTCATAAGTAAGACTGTTAGCGCTCTAGTTGTTCGTTAGAACACTCTGGGACATTCTGTCATTGGGCTATACTTGGGCTACATCTGGGTGATATTTGGGCTACATTTGGGCTCTTTGGTCTCTGGTGGCCATTTTGGGAGACTTATTTGTTATGATGTTTCCTAATTTCCTCATTTACTACAGTCTCCTCAGTAGGAAATACTTTCAGTTTTTTACTTTGATTCCATCAAGAAGGCATTCAGATGTGTCACAAATTTGCCATAAATTCGGAATGTTAGCACTCTAGTTGCTTATTAGATCACTGTAGTAAAGCTACTGCTCACCAGGGAAGTCTGCTGCTGGTATTGAAAGTGCATGTTTCAGTCTGCATGTCAGAATTTTTTCATGAAATAGAAGAGGATTTGAGAAGTCACTCAAAATGTGCCCTAATTTTTCTTTCTGCAGCACTAATCATACTTTCTATGGCAAAATGAACCCCCTCATTTTGTTCCTTTTTAAATTAAATGTTTTAAGAATTACCACTTTATTCCAACCAAGATGGCTTCAGGTGTGCCATACGTTTGTCATAAGTAGAACTGTTAGCGCTCTAGTTGTTCTTTAGAACACTCTGGGAAGCTGCAGTAGAACACAAAGGAATCAACTGACAGTCTCTGCCCTTGTTGGATGTACATGTTTTACTGAGAATGTCAGACTTCATTCTCACATGACTGAGAAAGATAATGTGAATTTACAGAAAATATGCTCTCAGTTAGCTTATAGATCACCTTCCAAACCTCTGTGGGAAAAGCATGAGAAAATAGTTTTCTCTCAAACATGATTCATGATATCACAGCAGAAGGCTTTTTCACATGGTAAAATCACCTTAGAACACACCACAATTCCTAAAATGAGTATGGTACCATCAACAAATGATTTATAATGTAACTTAAGTCTTAAAACCTTCTATTAGCTGCAATGCTTTTTAATGAGGTGCTATCATGTATATTGGTCCCAAGATGGCTGCCAACACTTCTTGGATGAAGTGCTGACAGCTAATCAGATCTCACGATGAGATGTGTGGTTAGGCTCCGCCCAGATATATATGTGATTTTACTTTTGATTATCTCAGGAACTACTGAACGTATTTACACCATTTAAGCAAAAGGCACATGCCCGACCTGAGGACTACCTCTTTGCCAAATTTCAAGTAATTCTGTTCAGCCGTTCGGGCTGTACCTTCGACTAAAGGTCCTATGGAAAAATGCATGAGGAAAACGCGTTTTGGGACCCCCCTTTTTTCTCAGCCCCCGCTTGACGAATCACTCCGAGACTTTCAGGGTAGGAGCTGAGCGGAGCGCCCCATTAGTTTTTAAAATTTCACGAAGATACGTCAACCGGCGCCAAAGTTATTCAAAATAGAATTTTCAGATTTCCTATGGGAACTCGGTCCTAACTATAACTATCTACTGGCGACCGACAGTAGATAATATATATTTCATTAAAAAAGGTTAAAGTGACGTTATATTTAGGAATTGTAATAATATATATATATTTATTTATTGTAGAGCGAGAGAGGGGCATAGAGCAGAAAGAGAGAGAGTAAAAAATTGGTACAGGCAGGAAGACAGACTGATGGGCATTTTGATTGATAACTGATAAGAAAAGTATCATTCTTCACATTTTAAATGTATCTATTCCACGATTAGTATATCACATTTCCTCATCTCACTGATCCATGATAATAGCAAAGGGCCTTATTTAGAGTCTGGTGGACTGGTTCCCAGTCACAAACGTAGCAGATATCCTGCCCACCTTGTTACAAGTGTCATAGCATATAATGCACTTTCAATAAGGTGGTCAGGATAGCCGTCACTTTTTTTAAGGAATAACCCAGCCCCTAAACTCTAAATAGGACCTGAAGTCCTAGTCCTCACATTTGATGGGTCAGCCACATCTGGAATGTTTTCATTGCAAATATCAACCGTGCCCGACTCAAAAAAGAGCACAATATTTATTTAGTGTTTTTGTAGGGAGTTCAGACCACAAAATATTGTTTCAAAGTGGTGGGAGGGGGAGAAAAAGAGAGAAAGACACTGGTAAGGCTGAGCCATCACAGCAAATACTGAATCCTGCAAAAGAAGAAGAATGTATCTCAAATTGACAAAACCTTGGAGATGAGCACTGAGCAATGAAGATGTCTTAGGCGTGTGACTGGCTGAAAAATTAGGAGTTCTTCGGTGGCTCCGACTTGAGGTCGGCTGACATCAGCTGGGCACTTGCTTTAAAGAGGAACCGAACATGTGAGTCTATAGCAGGGTTCTCCGAAGTCGGTCCTGGAGGACCGGATCCATGCCAGATTTTTAAGACAACTACATTTATCTAAATGGGGATATGCTAAAAATCTGGCATGGATCCGACCCTCCAGGATCGACTTTGTAGAACCCTGGTCTATAGGAATCTTCTAAAGTTTAGGACGTATTCTTCCGATCTAAATGGTTGAGAAAGACAGTTTTAAGGGCATGTTTCCTTTTCTTTCCACAATACCTTCACCTTTGTTGGACTGAATATATTTTGTATGCGTTTCCAATGGAAGGTAAACTAGCACACTCTGCAGTCTTTGTGAGGCTGTAAATCATACTACGCTGTTGCCACTGGGAAGCAAACTGCAGCCCACTGCAAAATATTGCACCTATTAATGTCATCCCTTCTCACCGAGGACGTTTTAATGTTACTGATCCTGGGGCTTTCAGGCTTGTCTCCAGATCCCTACCATGGTGGTCACAAACGCCTTTTTATCCAGCAGCCTTATTTATTTCCATGTTGAAAACCGATGTTCTCTGATGCGCTGTGAAGTGGCGGCAAAGATAATGTGAGGAAGAGACCTGGATAAAAAGAGAAAAAGGCTGCCAGGCTGTATGTGTGTTGGTTTTTTGTGTGAATGAACGCATGCTGGTGCGAGGATCTGTGTCTGCCCATTTACACGCACTTATTCTGTGCACGCACAAGAGTCTATGCTGGAAAAGTGCCAGACATATCTATTTTCATTTTTCAATGTTTGTTTGTCCTCCCACTTGTACACTCCACATTCATTAAACTTGTTTTTGTCGCTAGAGCACCCCTAAACTAGTAGATCAAAAATAATATGGTCATATTTCAGCTGAAAGATTTTCTGAACAGTTACAACCTCCACATCCACTTCCTCGAGGTGTCACTACGTTAATCCCGCTACATAAACAGCAACTACGGGCATATTGTCAAGACAGGCGATAAAATTATCGCCGCTTTGGCGACAGAAAGCTGCCGCTCAAACGGCGATAATGGGCTTGATAATATGCTCTATGGAATTCCAATTGAAGCTCAGGTTAGATGTCCTTCACATCTAACCTGGGCTTCAATTGGAATTCCACAGAGCATATTATCAAGCCCATTATCGCCGTTTTAGCGGCAGTTTTCTGTCGCTAAAGTGGCGATAATTTTATTGCCTGTCTTGATAACATGCCCCAACATTGTTAAAGTAAGTTTTAAATGTCATTTATCCACTACTTTGACCTTCCAACCTCTACCCTAAATTAATATTAACAAGTTAATTTCAATAATTAAAATGTCATCACATTGTTCAACTAACCCAATCATAACCCTCCAATGCATTTAACGGAGAATCTTAATGTGACCCCCAACCTTAATCCTGACCCTTAATTAATTTAAATGAAGTTAAATTAATTATATTTAAATAGTAATTACACAATTGTACTTAATCTAACTCTAACGCATTCCCTTATTATTTTGTATTTTCAATAATTTAAATAGAAAACCATAAATTTACGCAACCATAATGTCATCCCTAGCCATAATTCTTAATTTATTCAAATTAAATAAAACTAAATAACATAAAATAACCTTACTCCCTACCCTCAATAATTTTAAATTAGAACACACGTAATTAACTTAAGTAACTAAATCCATCCCTACCCATTAGTTAATTAAATTGATATAATAATTTATCTTAACCTTTTTTATATAAATATATATAGCTCTTTATTTTGTTCTTCATATAGTTGCACAGCAGTTCCATATACTGTTCTTAAAATTCACCGTGGTAAACATTTATACAACAATTTGCTGCCTCAATGCAAGCCATCTGTTACATGAAGGAACCTTATCATAATATAAGGAAAACATAGTAACCGCATAAACTCAATTACCGCACACGTCAGTGACTATTATAACAAACATATTCCTGGGCTATACGCACAGTGTATTTTCCAAACAAAGCCTGGCTATTCGCCATTGGGCTTCTGCCTAGTGATGTCTCCAATGCCCATCACCTCCCAAATGCACCCCACCCTACCATGGTATCAGATTCACAGCAGTTGCCTGGCCCCCCTCCCCCTCCTCCCAGGTAGGGAGGCCTGCCACTCCCAAAGTAGTGTGTTGCGAATAATTTACCTTAACCTTAATGAATTTTAACTACATAAACTTAAATTAAATGAGAAACATTAATACCATATTATAATAAGTAATCCTAATTTTAACCCTCATTCGTTTAAATAAACAATAATGAAATAACATAACTAATCTTTATTCTAATTCAAAATTAAATTACGATCAATTAAGTAAGTGACCCTAATCCTAGCTATTACACAATTAAATAAACCACTAATTGAAATGCCATTGCACTTACCTATATCAAAGTGGAAGCATTCTCTGTACTGATGATGATGCGGTATTGGAGGTGGAATATCATATCCAGGCAGTAACATTGATGCAATGGGTCTCCTTCTGAAAAGAATGCTTCATGTCCTTGTAGAAAGTAGGTTAACATGTGCTGCCATGGAGTATACCAGTCAGATCTTTTAACATATATGTCACAGACTAGCTTGCAAACTACACTGCCTCATGAAGCCTCTTACACAACACATCCGACTTTTTGCAAATGCAAATAACTGGTGTCATCGTTTCTCAGTTAAATGGTACTCAATTTACAGTCCTAACACAATAAAAGACTGAGCTGGCCTTGCCAGGATTCAAACCAATGAGATAGCATATGTAGGGAAAGAGCATTTAACTCATTGAGCCAACTGAGTTAAGTTGTCTTCAAATAGAAATAGATCTACCAAACCAAGGGGTATATTATCAAGCACGGCGTTAAAATTATCGCTGCTTTGGTGGCAGAAAACTACCGCTAAAGCGGCGATAATGGGCTTGATAATATGCCGCAGAGAATTCCCATAGAAGCCCATGTTGATACCAGAACATGGGCTTCTATGGGAATTCTCAAGGTCATATTATCAAGCCCATTATCGCCGCTTTAGCGGCAGTTTTCTGCTGCCAAAGCAGCGATAATTTTCACGCCGTTTCTTGATAATATGCCCCCAAATCACGTATATGTAGCTGATCAGATGTGACCATGGTACATCTTCACTAGTGACATTATGACGGGAAAAGCAATTGTTTATCTATATCTCAGCTTCCTAAACATACAATTCTTGAGATTCCAATCTTGGAATCCATTGTGATGACTGTTCAAGGGGAATGTGTGGCTCTGGGTGGTTGAGGATGACATCTGTTCGGTTATTAGTAGGGAAAACTACCTGTAACCAGTGTTCCCCAGTGCCAAACAGCTGCAGCCTCTCCTACTACATATAGAACAGGAGTTAATTTATCCATGTGGTCTGTTGTTTGCATCTGTTCATGTTCACCTGTGATCAAAAATTTTCAATCTATGCTAGGTTTCCAAAAGCAACTTGCCTGTCGAAAATAACCTCTGTACAGGTGTTTCACAAGGAAGAGGTGCCAGATAGTGCAGAATGCATCTGCTCTCTATCTGTAATATATTGACTGATTTAAGTGCATTTCACTAAGCAATGATCACATCTTGCATTCATTGCTGTGACCTCCTCTTCCAATTAGAGATTTGCATCAGGTAGCTGGTGCCAAGTGAAGGAGTGACCCCCGTAACTGACGTAGGGATTCCTGTCATGAGCGCACCACTGAGGAAGGAGCCCCGTGTACGCATGGAGAATTTCAAGATGGCAAATGTCCAGCCTGAGCTGTATCTTCTTTGTTTTTCTGAAGGAGGGCCTACAATGATGATAGTTTCGAAGAGGACAGATCCTATTTTGAGGTGTGTCCCACCAAGATACTCGGCGATCCACTTCCCTCTCCGAACTGATGGAGAAGAGACGCCCTGATCTGGAGGTTGGATGGGGAAGGTGAGGCAAGAGCTCTGAGGAACTGAGAGAGGTTTGCTCCCCTGCAGACTGTTCAGGTCTACCTGTAGCATGGGCATAGACTGCAATAATTACAAAAGTCCATCTGAAGGAGATGCATGGGCAGAACTGACACTATAGTGGGGTCTTGCCCAGCAGTGATTGAGCAAAAGTAGGTTGCGATTTATGAAGAGGACAAGGGAGTGGGGCAGAAGACGTCAGGGGATGTAGGAAAGCTCAAATGTCAAGAAAGAAACCCAATCAACAAACAGTGAATACAGATATTTTTCTACCAAGTAGCGGTGCTTGCTCAGACCTCGAGGATAGTGATAACCCTCATGTGAGTACATGTCCGTACCGACTAAAGCGAAGGTGGCCTTCTTCGCTTCTTTGGCAGCTCTATATGAGAAAACAGAGAGCATAGACTGCTGGCTGGTTGTCTTTGAGATTAGGATATGAATGTTAAAATTAAAAACACCGGCGTTCGAGATAACAATATCCACTCTGAAGGGCAACTTCAAGAATGAGGGAAAAACAATTTCACAGTTATCATGCACACTTGAAAATGTCAAAAGTGTGAGGTGGATTCCATTATCTGGTTGGAGGGTAAGGTGGAGACATGGAAAATGCTCATCCCAGCTAAGATTGCAATCTTGGGTGTGGTGGTCAGATGTGGGAGCTGAGATGGAAGCTTTTCTTATCAAACATGGATATGAAATTGGGGGAAGATTCAATATGGTGTACCAGAGGCTGGAATCTGGACTAACTTTTTACAACATACATTTTGCCTCTGACGCCATTGATCACAACATTTGTTTTGTCGGCTAGTCTGTTTAATGACTGCGATCTGAAAGGTGATTTTTTCTTTTACTTATCAAATTTTTGGCTAGATGAACACTACTCATTAATCATACACTTATTTTATACATAAAACAGTGACATATATTTACATTTGTACAGTGACTTCATAACATGTCAAAAATAACACTGCAAGAAATTTGAAAGCAATCAAAAAAGCCTATTTTGGCATGACAGTAATCATTTGTCCGATACTATTTGACTTAAAGAACTTAAGCCGGTTGGCTCCTATAGTTCTAGCTATTGTTGCGGTCCTGGGCAGAGTCGATACTTGTGGCTATAAAGAGTTCAACCAAGCATACAGGTTATGATCCTTCTGTGTGTTTCCTTGTGTGGAAGAGCTGGTTCTCGATTTGTCTCCCCCAGAGGTGTTCACGATCTCTGCTTGTTCGCCAAAATTAAACAGACACTATTGCAATTAAATTACAGGAATAGAAGTCCGATTACAACTTCACACCAGCCCTGAAGACAACCTCATAAACATCACAAAGGTCCCTAGCTACACAGGTCGAAACGCGTTGGCGAACAAGCAGAGATCGTGAACACCTCTGGGGGAGACAAATCGAGAACCAGCTCTTCCACACAAGCAAACACACAGAAGGATCATAACCTGTATGCTTGGTTGAACTCTTTATAGCCACAAGTATCCGACTCTGCCCAGGACCGCAACAATAGCTAGAACTACAGGAGCCAACCGGCTTAAGTTCTTTAAGTCAAATAGTATCGGACAAATGATTACTGTCATGCCAAAATAGGCTTTTTTGATTGCTTTCAAATTTCTTGCAGTGTTATTTTTGACATGTTATGAAGTCACTGTACAAATGTAAATATATGTCACTGTTTTATGTATAAATAAGTTTCTTATCAAACAGGTGCATTTGAATGAGGATGGAGGTCCTATATTTGTTAGCTTATCAATCAGGTTGGTGCCCTGGAACCTGTGCGACACAACTAGAGAGCATGGGATGGTTTCCGTCATGGTGAAGGATGACTAACTGAGAGAGAAGGTCTTACAATTGGCTGAGGCAGAGAATTGGTACGTTGACAGTGGATTCTTGATGCTTTCTGGGATGAGAAAAGTTTTGCATGAACCGAGGAGGAAAGAAGAGGCAAGTTTGAGGATTCAGGAATCTGTCTGGTTCCCATCAAGATGTAGACTACAACAAAGCAGGAAAGTTCACGTATTTACCCATTTACCCATGTTGAAAATGGTTTGTAGTCAGATTTGTAGGATAATTATAGACACAAATTAGGTTTATCAGACAATGCTAGTTGGTCACGGTGGTAATGAGCCCTGGCGGGGATCTGCAGAGAGTTGAAGTACACATGATGTGAAATGGATGAGTGATATACTTCTCTGTAACTCACGTCCTCAGTCAGAAAGGGCTATTGGGGGACGAATAGTGACAGCAGGGTCCGCCCCTACATGCAGTACCTAATTTAAGAATATAGACCTGCCCGTGCCTGTGCCCAGGTCCAGATGTTATGATTTATTTTAGATCATTAGAATGTATAACCCTTGCTCAGATCTTGTTGT
Source organism: Triturus cristatus (assembly GCF_964204655.1). NCBI lineage: Eukaryota > Metazoa > Chordata > Amphibia > Caudata > Salamandridae > Triturus > Triturus cristatus. The sequence goes on from NC_140587.1 coordinate 915,880,963, forward strand.
TTCTGAAACCTTTTTCAATAAAATGTAAGACATCACCCGGTATGAGGAGTTGTACTAACTCTGCAGCAGATCAAGGAAAATGTAATTATCTGACATCAGAAATTAAGAATGCATGACGTTTCCAATTTATCAGGGGTTTAGTTCAGTTTTTTTTTATTTTCTAAGAGTAAAATTCTTCCTGGTTGCTTGACCAGATGCCAACTCTCAGGGCTTTTTAAATGACCCAACAAAATCTCCTCATTATTTGATTGGATTGATTATAGGTGCATCCATTTCCCGGGAAATATTTGCGTGGGGCTTCCGGGCGTGCGTTGAGGTCTGACTCGCCACTTCTCAACTTCCGCAAGAAACTGAAGACCTGGCTGTTCAACTAGGAGCACCTCCGGGCCTACAGTCCAGTGCCCGGATACCCTCACGGGCGATCAGCTGCACCATACAGATCCACATAACATAACAGGTCCTCGGTAGCAGTGGACGATATGGCAGCCCACTGTGCACCAGTAACACATTACTGAAAAAAGTGAAAGAACTCAAAGAAGGCACCATGCATAATCCAACTAATCCTATGTTATAATAAGAGAACATGAGCAGGAACTATAACTGCTGAAATGCACTGGTTTTGTACAAGTGAAAAGTGAGCCTGACAATAACATCTCTGTAACCTCAGAGGGGTATAAGCTCAGCAGCTTTCCACAATACTATTAAGCTTTTGGGGGCATATCATCAAGGAGGCGATATAAAATTATCGCCACTTTTGCGTCCGTTTTCGAACGAAAAGCGGCAATAATTTTATCACCTAATCAGCAAATCCTTGCATTATCGCCCTTTCTCCCAAAGCCCATCTTTGCATCTCTAATGAGATGCAAAGGGGGCGTTCCTGCCCTGACATAACTGAAGAAATGTCGCTAAGCGACATTTCTCCAATTATCATTGGGCACGCTAACCTGCAGAGCAACAAGCAAAGTAGCGATAACCTCTGTTATCGCTACTTTCCTTACACCTGCTTCAAAACTGACTTAGCCATTATATCCTATGTAAGGTGGATATCATGGCTAAATCTGCCCTGCCCTATCAACAAGCTATCGCCAAACTTTGTGGGATTATCGCTGGATTTCTAGCGATAATCTCGCATTTGGCAGTTAGCGCTTAGAATTTTAGCGCTTTTGAGATAAGCGTTGCTAATAGCACGCTATCTCAGCGATAAAAATCCACGTTACCCGGCGATAATTATCCTAGCGCTAAGTGCGCTTAGCGATAATTATCGCCGGTCCTTGATGATATGCCCCTTGGAAAGTCTGCAACGTAATTCTTTCAGCAAGGTCAAGGGTTTGAAATGTAGAAGCTGAACCTGTCTTTTCTACCTGCACTTATAGTCACACAATGTCCTGAGGCCTTTGTAAATCCCATGGAGTTCAACGCTTTGTGCTAAACAGGATTCGGCAGGCGGACAGACGTTAGGACTGTGTAAAGAGCAAAGAGAGGACGTGCACGGTGGATAAAAGGTCACAGGTTCTCTTAGCCAAAGACAGAAATCTCACTAAGGAAATAAAAGCAAATTAAAATCAGAGTCTGCTTTGCAAAACCTGCTTGCCTGAAACTTTCATGTTGTGGCGGGGGCAGGGGTATTTTTCTGACGCACTTAAAATGTTCCTTCATGACCACAGGTAGCGCTAGTATTCACTCACTTGTGTACTCGGACAACCCAGGCCAAGACGAGCACAGCATGCAATTAGCTGAAAAGCATGCTGTGATTGTAGTGAATGTTCTTCCTAGCAGACCCCTGCTATTCCTTCTGGAAGGATGGAGTGAAGTGAAATGTACTGTATTGTTAATTAAATTGTGCTTGTGTAGTGCTTCAGGCCCCGTGAAGAGGACTGAAAGTGTTACCTTACACATTCCACGCTGCACCGTGGAGGAATGCTTGCTTGGAAGTGTGTTGGGTACATAGAAAGGGGCATATATACAAGCCCCTATCGCCACCACAACGTCCCCTAGAGTGACGTGGTGGTGGCGATAGGGGCTGTGCCTTATGTACAACGCAGCGTTAAGCCACTTAACGTGGCTAAATGCCTTTTACCTAAGGCTCCCTTTCACGCTATGGTGAGCGTGAAAGGGGTGGGCAGTGGGTGTTACGGTGGCCGTTCCACCGAAGCACCCATTCATTTTGACGCTGCAACCTATGTACAAGGATGGCGCACATAGGAGGCTGCGCTAAGTTCAGGTAAAAACTGGTTTTCAGATGCCAAAACGAGGAGAAATGCATTATTTCTGCTCGTTTTTGCTTTTTCCATGTGTGCTGCCTTGTCCAGCACACATGGAAAAAGCAAGATGCCATTGTTTGTTTATGTGTATTTGTTATGCACATAAACAAACTACTTAAAAAATGCCATTTTGTCACTTTCGTGTGTGCTGCATGAAGCAGCATGCATGTAAGTGACAGGATGGCATTTCTAGGATTGTTTCTGTGCAGGAAGAGGCACCTTCCTACACATAAACAATCCTCCCCTGCACACAGACACCCTTGCACTCCGGTGCAAGGGTGCCTACATTTGCGCTAAGTTGCTAAACTTAGCACGATCCCAGGGGGGAACGCAAGGCTGGACCACATTCTTGTAATTATTTTGTAGCCTTGCGTTTCAGAAGTGGAGGAGAGAGGCATTAAGCCAGGAAGGCTAACGCCTCTCTCCTCCACTTCCTAGTCCATATCCCCCAAAGAGTCTTATGTGGGAAGAATTTTAGCGTTGTGCATTAGTGATCAGTGTGATGCTCTTATCGTGTCTTGGTTCTCCATCCTTAACAGTGTGATGTAAGATGAGTGAGAGATAGAGCACGTGCAATTTACATTAGACGGCTGCTACATGTTACTCTGTACTCCAATGTGGAATGTTTGGTGATGACTGAACCTTCAACTCATGTCTTGAGTTGGATAAAGCCAATCAGAATGCCGTTCTGTAAATCATGTAGGGCCTAGCAAGAAGAGAGAGGAGAAAGATCAGTCTGAATGGTCTACTTTACATTAAACACCAGTGGGGCATATTCTCAAGGACTTATCGCCGAATTATCGGCACTTTAGCGCAGCAAAAGTGGCGAATGAATTATCGCCCCATTCTCAAGCTGGTGTAAACGGCCGAAATCGCCAGTTTTTCAGTGATAGCTTCCGCAAAAAACATTGCCATGGATGAGAGTGACAACTAACGCTAATGATATGCAGAGTACGCGTTCCCGTGGAAAAACACACGAAAACACCACTTTGCCGTATTCTCAACAGCCAGCCAGATCTGCGAACCAAAAACAGGCAAAAAGGCACGTTAGCAGCAGGGATTTAACACCTACTGGTGTAAAGCAGGACGACTACCTGCAGTATGAAAGGGAGCCCAGCCCAGAGCCACATCTGAAGACCAACACATGTCATGGAGACACTGATCATGCAGCTCGGAGACCCAAGAGGCCCACAACACCCACCGCCACCACCCCTATGCCCTCCACCCCCCCAGACCCAGCTCCCGACTTCCACCGAGGCAGAGTTGAACAGGACAGCGGACGATCCGAAAACGGCATGGCCCCTCAGCCACACAATAGCAGAATGTATGTGTGAAAGAGGCAAGTCACCCATGAATAAGAATGCACACAATGCCAAGTATGGCGGTGATGTGCTGGACAGACCTCAGTATGCAGAGCACAGACCTGTCCATGTGGACACATACTGCAGGTGTTTGCAGTGTTGTGGACAGTGGACGCAACCATGTCACCTCAGGCAGTGGGTAAGAACTTGGACATGTAGCTAAGTCCCCCCTGTTTTATTATTATTTATATTTGTATTGCGCACGAATCATCCCCTAAGGGATCTCTCGGCGCTAGTGGAGGCAGGCTTCGGCGAACCCAACAGCTCAGTTAAATAGCCAGGTCTTTAAATGCTTCTTGAAGATAGTTAGATCTGTACATGAGCGCAGATCTAAAGGCAGCAGATTCCAGTGTTTAGGTGCCAGATAAGAGAAGGCATGGAAACCCATCTTCACTTTCCTGATTCTTGGCATTTGGAGCAGCCTTTGGCCGCTGGATCTGAGGCAACGGACTGGAGAGTACCAGACCAGCTTATTCGTAAGATATGCCGGACCCTGTCCTATCCGTGCCTTGAAAGCTAGGCAGAGGAGTTTAAAAAGAGCCCTCTTTCTGATTGGCAGCCAATGTAAGTCTCACAGGAGCGGGCAGATGGCGTGAGAGGAGGTTTATTCAGAGCAAGACGGGCCGCCGTGTTTTGCACAACTTCAATAAAAGATCATCCCTCACTCCCACTAGAAGCGCATTCCCATAATCCAGTCTGCTGACTAGCAGCGACTGGATCAGAACCCTTCTTGCAGAGAGAGGAACCCAAGGGAAAATCTTCTTCAAGGTGCGTATCAGGCCAAAACATTTTCCTTTTAAAGTTTTAACCTGTTGTTCCATGGATAAATTGTTGTCTATTGTTACGCCCAGATTTTTTACCCATTTTTTGGGGGCGGGGGGAGAGCCTAATGTTTCAGGCCACCATTCATCCGTCCAAAGTTCTTCTGCCTTGCCGAACAGAAGGATCTCTGTCTTGTTGGAGTTAAGTTGGAGATAGTTGTTTTTCATCCAACTAGAGATTTTAATCATGCAGCTCTTAAATCTCTCTCTGGTCAGCAAGTGGTCCTTTTCTATGGGGATTAACACCTGAGTGTCGTCCGCATAGGAGATGGTTTGAAAACCACAGGATTCTATAATGGTAGCCAACGAAGCCACATAGATGTTAAACAATGTGGGGCTCAAAATAGAGCCCTGCGGCACCCCCTTCTCCACCGCTGCGATCTGCGAATCAAAGACGTCCATCTGTACACACTGATATCTATCTGACAGAAAGCTCCGTAACCACTCCCATGCCCCTCCAATGACACCTATCTCCCGCAGCCTCTTCAAAAGAATTCTGTGGGAGATGGTGTCAAAGGCTGCCGACAGGTCAAGTAGGACCAGCACAGTCGGGGTCCCCCCATCCACTAGACGTCTGATGGTATCTGTTACCTCCACCAGAGCAGCCTCCGTGCTATAACCAGCCCGGAAACCCGACTGCGAGGGATCTAACAGGCCATGCTGATCCAAATGATCCGACAGTTGGCGGTTTATCAGCGTCTCCATGATTTTGGAGCACCCTGGGAGGAGTGAGATGGGTCTGTAATTCTGCAGATCGGCGCAGTCTAACGATGGTTTCTTAGGCAAAGGTTTGATGAAAGCCTTTTTCCAGCTGGCCGGGAAAGAGGATGTTACTAGTGACAGATTACAAAGTTCCGTTATTGGATTTACAAATTCTATGGCTAACTCCGCCAGCACATACGGAGGTGCTATATCAGACGGTGAGCCTGACTTCAAGCCTTTCAATAAAGGTAGCACCTGTTCCCTGCTAATGGTTGCGAACGCCTCCAATCTCACCGGCGAAAAACACACAGCAGGCTGACTTTCTTCCCACATTACTGGTAAAGGCTGAAAGGAGTCATAAATATTATCTATTTTATTTTTAAAATGACTTGCGAGCTTATCGCAAAATTCCTGAGAGGAAGGACTGGAGGAGTTGGTTACACTAGGGGCTGTAAATTCCTTTAGGATCCTAAACAGTTCTTTAGAGGACCCCTTTGCCCCCTCTATGCGAGTGGCCAAGAAAGTTCTTCTTGCCAAATTGCAATTATTAAGGTAATGTTGTATGCCAGTCTATCGGTATCCGTTTTTGTTTTCCTCCACTTTCTTTCTTTTACTCTACATGCAGCCTTCTCAGTCTTTAGGTTATCCAAATACCAGGGGGCTGGACATTTTTTGTCGTATATTGTAACTGATTTAAATGGAGCAATCTTATCAAAGGTTCTAATGACCTCTGCCTCTAGTTTGTCTAGAGCTACATTAATATCCTGGCATTCATTGAGCTGAGGAGGAGAAAATACAGTGCTGAATCTCTTAGATGTAACCTTCCTCCATTGTCTGCGCAGCGCTTTCCGCCCTTGTGATTTTCCTGCACCTTTCGGAGCCACAAACGAAAAGCTCAAAGCCCTATTGTCCGACCAGCTCACTACTAAGGGAGGTTCAGAGAGCCAGCTAGAGATATTAGTAAAGATGTTGTCCAGCGTGTGGCCTGCTGTATGGGTAGGGCCAACTACTCTGGGCAGGAGCTCTAATGATTCCATGGCTGCCAACAAGTCAGCCGTGTCAGTATTTAGGTTGATATCAAAATGAAAATTAAAATCTCCTAAGACAAAGAAGTCCTGCGATTGCAGGACATGTGGGGCAAGAATTTCTAGTAACGAGGAGCAGAAGCCCTTCTTGTTTTCCCCCGGAGGGTGGTACACAACCGCTCCTGTTACTTTATAGTCATGTGTCAGTTCAATAGATACAATCATCAGCTCCATCAGGGGGGATGAAGTTGTATCTAACACCTTTATATTTAACCCAGAGTGTAACGCAATAGCCAGTCCCCCTCCTCGTTTTCCTATTCTGTCCGACCTTAATACCTTGTAGTCCGGAGGGAAGGCAATGGCTAAAGACGGGGCCGAATCAGACTGTAACCATGTCTCCGTAAAAAAACATATCTCCGGTTTACAGTCTTCCAACATATCCCATACTTCTGTAGCATGTTTCGGAATGGATTTGGCGTTGATATATAACCCTTTACATAGGTTACCTGCCCTTACACCTTGATTACTGTTCTCCCCCTGGATCGTGCTCCTGATCCCTTGCTGCCTTACCAGCCCATTCTTCTTCGCGGGTCTCCCTGCCATTTGGTGCAGACTTACTGGCCATTGACAGCGAAGGTGGCAATTTTTTAGAATTCTAGGATCTAGATCTAACCTGCTAGCGCATTCCCCACAGCGACTCGAAATCCCCATTTCCAGCAGCTTTTCCCTGGAGTACCTTAAAGATGACACAGTGGAGGGACGAGAAACTCTTCAGCGTTTCTGGCTGCTTGCGGCGGACGGGCGCGGACGGGCGCAGACGGGCTTGCCTTGTGCGCGCCTTCGGCGGTGGATCACTAGTGCGCTGACTTTCGCAAGATGGCGGCCGCTAGTGTCCTACTTGAGCCGGGTGACCTCTCTCCACTCAATCGGTCATGGAAGGACCGTGGTGGACTGGAGAGCCACGTGTCACAGCTACCCACCAAAGCGCCCCCCAGAATCAATCGATGAAAAACAGTAAGTTCATTCGACCCCTGTAATCAAACACCCCTTCTCATTTGCCCTCACATATATAAATGAAACTGTTATTTAAATGCAGTTTAAAATAACACACAATCGTGGATTTAAAACATTCAAAGATACTGGTGGCAGTTACAGAACTGCGAGAAAAACGAAGCCAGCAGCTCCCTGTAAGTGACAATGTTGCAATGTAGCATGCCCACGGAGGGTGGGCTCGCACAAACGGAGTAATGAAGGAGCGCAAGACCGCTCGGGGCCCATGATCATACATGCCAAGTGTTGTGTGTATCTGTATTTCCGCAGCATGAGCCAAATGACGAGCCACATTAGCAGGACCAGTTCAGCCAGGCATGTACTCTACATCTGTGTCCGCCCTATCCTTACCATAGGCCTACACTCACGTGGACCACCACCTTCAACAGTCAACATCACAGTGTCGTTGTCAGGCTTGTGGACATGCGCAGACATGCATGACAATACTGTGCCGCAGGAGTGCAAGTGATGCAATCGCGCAGCGCACATGAGTAAATGGGTTCGGGGAAGGAGCAGCTGTGAGGCAACGTAACACACAGTGATGCCGCTCATATGCCTCATGCAAGACATGTAAAAAATGAATCACAAAAAAGTTGCACTCATCCCACCCCACCCCCAACAAGCCACTTCACATTTCATGAATGCAAGCAGATTACAAACTTACACTAGGGATGAAAGCTCCTTGGTCTAAACTATCAGGCGGAAGCACATCTGCACCTCCGACCTCGGAATTGCATGTGACCGGCAACCCCTGACAGATACTGTAGCAGCTGATGCCGACTCCCACACTACGCACAGACCGACGAGAGACCAACGTATACACACCCACACACAGGAGTCCTTGCTCGAAGTGATCTTGCATGGAATGGCCTTCACACTTACTCCCACAACATACCAGGCGTACAACCGGTGCACACTAAAACAACTCATTGATCCAAGAAGTGGAATTTCATCTACAGAACTGGCACAGGGGAGAATAGTGCCGCTTCAACAAGAGCCACTGACGCAATGGCGAAACATCCCGGACACATGCACAACCCCTGTCACGTGGAGCTGTACCGTGCACGAATGCTGCATTTACTGGGGGCACTGCCATAGGCAGTGCTGCGGATCAGTTACCAGCTAAGCTTCCGCCTTGCCAACGTCACCTGCATTCAGCCTGTGTTGCATTGTCGATCATGCATATTCGAGTGGTCCATGGATGTCTGCCTATCCAACAGGATGGTAGCTGAACTGGATTTTGACATGTGTGTGCGCCCCCTGTTGGCCCACGACCAGGAGTGTCACTGTGACACCCGTTTATGGGATGCCTTGATACTTGGCATACATGCTGGCACCTGGACGTGGGAGATTGCACACATCCTTGTATTTAGTGACCACATTGAACCGCTCCCATATTGGGCCGTAGTGCTAATTGGTGTAAGGGGGTGGACGCAACACACCTGCTAATGGATCGCCTCGCTGTCCTGTCTGATGAAGTCGACAACGAACTCATGTTGGAAATGTTATCCTACAAAGCTGCAATCGCTTTCATGGACGAATAACTATGTACCTGCAGCCACAACAGATTGGAACACATTGCACATGTCCGGGCACCTTGTTGCATCTTGAAGATCTGGTCACATATTCCATGACAAAAGTGGACATGGCTGTATTCGCCTGGACTCCAAATACATGAGCAGACAACAACGCAGGTTAACACACACCTGTGAAAGGTGAGGCACTCCCCCGGAGTGGACAGCGGTGCTTGGCAACGTTCCTCCTTCTGACATACTGCTGCATTGGTCTGCATGTTGTGGCACTTATCTTGGCCATACTGACATGCATGTGCTAATAAAGTCTACGCACCTTCACTTGTATTCAACTGTGATGAGTGTTGATTTGAATGATAATGTGTGTCTCAATGCCTATCTGGGTCACGGCCATACATGCGCATTGATAGCATTACCTAGGGAGTACCATTTTGTGGGATCACTGTCCCTACATTCATCCATACTTTCATTCTTGATTGATCATGGCCATGACACATCTGTGTGAATTGGAATGTTTTATTCACATTCAGTGGAGTGTTGAAGCTGGACCAGTACAGGGCCATTCAAAGCCCACTTTACATTGTTGGCCCGTGGAGGGTCAGCCGGAGTCCTTTCGGTATTGACAAGTTCATAGGGAGTGGAAGACTACAGTCCGCAGTGTGATTGCTGTGTCATTGGTAACCAAACCAAATATGGTAGTCTATGTCGAGGTCCAAGGTGAGTGACGCTCAGTGTATCGGGGGACAGTGGGAGGTGTTATTCCAGGGCATGATGCAGAGGGCAGAACCAAGCTGTCCCCGGCCATATGGCGGAGGTGAATGCTACCACTTCATTCTAGCCACAAAGCCAGATTCATCATCATATTTGTCCTTTGATGTGTCAGGTGCCTCACATGCGGGTGGTGGTGTTTTGTCTGCATCACTGTGTGGCAGGGACACATCAGGGGACGGAGGTGGAAAATCTGCCGCACTGTGTGGCTCTGACACTTCAGGGGGAGGAGATGTGGATGTAGTAGTAGCACCATCATCCATCGGCACCAGGCCTTGTGGTGGTAATGCCATGACAAGGATCTGAAGGGCATGGAAGGACCCAGCTGCATCTCGCTGGTGTGCAGCCATGGCAAACATTCTTTCCGCCTGCATCCACTCCAAACTCTCCATAATTCTCATGTGTCCCAACTCACGGATGACATCGCTGGGGCCACTCTGACTAGGCAGTTGTTCTTGCCTCAGAGTCATGACTCCAGCGATGTCAGCCATGGCTTGTTGTAGAGCAAGGAACGGACAGTGGGTGTCCATTAGGGACTGTGAGTGGTCCCTGATGGGACTTAGACACCCACGTATGGCATCTAGTTTGGCTGCCATGATATCAAACCCCACCCGCAGCTGTTCAGAAATCTCTTCCTGGCACCCTAACACACAGCGTTGGAAGGTCATGTGTTGGTCGAGGGGTCCTGGGAGACAGATGTGGTGGTGGGTTCTTCCTGCTGTGTGGTCTGTGCAGGGGGTGGGATCTCATGGCTGCAGCTGGGCTGCCCTGCTCCTGGAGGTGGGGTGCCAGAGCTGTCCCTGAGCTGTTGGAGTGCGTCGGTGTGGATGTTGGGGAGGTCCTCTTCATCATCAGTGCTGAGTTGTTGGGTCTGCTCTGCAGGAGGTGTTGATTATCCCTCTGCAATGTGAAGGGGAAATGCAGATTGACATTGTGTTCACATTTCTGTTCACGCATTGTACAAGTTTACTGTCAGACTGCATGCCAATGTACATCGTGACTGTTTATGAGGAGACACCTATTTGAAGCGGGACACTTGGCATTTGTACACCATCAGGGTTGTGAGGTTGTACTTGTACATTGTCATCTCACAGTTTCCTGCAATGCCAAATGCGAATGGCCATTTTCTGCACACAAGCGACAGCATTTGTGTTGTCTGTTCTGTTGCGAAAGTGTTGCAGTTTGTACCACATTGTTGTCAATGTTGAGGTGCTCTGTATCTTATGTGTGTGTGCTGCATTGTGAGTGAGTTGCCCCTTTGGCTCTGATTTGGCTGGCCCTTATCCCTTTCAGGCGGTGTGCCTTTCACTTCTGTGCTTATTCAGTGCTGAGATGTTTCAGACTTGCGTAACTTGGGCTCTTGGTCGGAGTTGTGACTTTTGGGCATGGTTTGTCCACAGATGTGCTATACTTACTTGTGCATGTGTGCCATTGTGCCCATCTCCCCCCATCCCCGCAGTCCCTGGTCGTTACCCTGTTGCTGTTGGCTCAGGTCATATTGTGCAGTGTCCGGTCCCCCAACTCCTGCCACCGTCTCCCCAATGATGGTCCCAGGCTGGTCCTCCGTGGGGCTTGTGGGGTTCTGGTTGTCCTTTGTACTTGCTCCGGCTACCTCCATGTTGCTTCACAGTTGTTTGGTTCTTGTTTGTGTTTTTGGTTGCCGCTTTTATAGTGATTTTGGAAGTATGACTTGTGAAACTTGCAGCTGGCGCTGCTTCTCGCTGGATTTTTTATCACAGTTGTACCCATCATACTTTCTTTGCGTTGGGGTTTAGATTTTTATCGCCTTCCAGGGACTTTTATCGCGGACATTTGACGCGTTGTCGGGATACTATCGCATGTTACTGCCGTTTTGTGAATACGACGTTGACACATAGTTATTTTCCCGTGCTAGACGGCAATATGAGAGATTGCGTTAACTGATTTTGGAGATGATTATCACACGTTCTTGAGAATATCCCCCTATGCAGGTTGTTGCTGGACCACAATAATTGTTATCACTTAAAAGTGTCTAGTCTTGAAGTTGGTGAGGGATGAGGGTGGAATCTGCTGGGATGCACTTTAATAGTCATCCAAGTTGTCACTGGTTACCTGTCAGATCTCTGTGTACATGTCCTCTTTGGTACAGAGTAGTCTGGTTGAGGTGGGTTGATGGAGGCTGCCTGAAGAAATAGCCAGATCTTGTGGCTTTTTATTTTTATTACAGATAGTCCTTGGTAGGTTAGTATTACTGGTCCAAGTCTTGGTTGCAGTAGCCAGCTCCATACTGTTTTGGTTACAGGCAGCTGTTTACCCAGTAGTCATTATGAGGCTGTGGTCTATGATGTGACCCAGGAGCAGAAGTAACCCTACCCACAGAGGGCACTATGATCCTGAATAGGGGAGTTAGTAAGGTGGTCTTCCCTGCTTGAATTGTTAAGCTCTCTATGGTAAGTCATTGGAAGGTACTCAAGAATTGAAGGTTGTGTGAGTCTTGTCCCCAGAGGTTGACAGATTCCCTACCACAAGAAGTAGTGCTGATATTAGAGAGGCAAGCGCTCTGGTCCAAGGTCCTTTTCAGGCCCTAAGGGTCTAAACAATTAAGGGGCAATGAGAAGATGCCCCTCATCTTGCCAGCATTGACACAGAGAGCCGGGCAGGGTGCTCTGGGAGTAAGGGTTAAATAGGACGGGAGGTTCCAGTGCGAAAAGAGGACACATAACCAGGCCATGACTCCACGTTAAAGCCCAAAGTAAGCAGAAGGGCAGGGCAGAAAGAGGGACGAACCCTTCCGGCCAATCAAACACCTGTGGAAGGAGGCACACACTAGCCTGCATTAAGTGATCAACAAGTGAATCTCAAATGGAAATCAAAGAAAAAAACACACACAGTGCCTTTGGATGACTTGTTGTTTCTTGTTAACCCGTCCTCCCAAACACCCAAGAAACTCATTCGGTCCCCTCAATATAATGATCTCAAATGGATGTCACTACATTGTGATCTGCATAAGCATGGCATGGTCCTCTGCGGAATAATCACTAAGATCAGAGTAATCAAAATTAAAGTCACACCAAATCCTAATACAGTAATCTTGACTAAAATGTCAACTGTCACTACATCATGATCTGTGCAATAATCAATATGTTTGTTACAAGTAAACAAGGTGGAGCATATACGCCAGGCACGTGGCAAGCATGAACCTCTTCTGGATCCTTTTCTCCTTTTCTGGGTCCTGTGGCTTTCAATGGAACTTAAAACGTCTGAAGTGAATGACTGTCCTTTATCCCTGGTGACCCAGTGTCTTGACTACTACTGGCCTTCTCAGAATGCCAGAGACTTAAATGTGGGTCTAACTCTTCTTGAGGTAAAAAGGTAGGCCAGGATTTACGAACATTTCATGCAATGTAGTGCAAGTAAAGTTGCTGTGTTGCGTTGTGTGAAAGCGAGGTAGCAGAACTGCACCGTATTTTCAAAGATATGGCACAATTCTGCTCTCTCCATGCGCAGGTGCACTTTATCCTGCCTGGTGCCTATGCAGGCAGTCTGCGTCATGCTGCAAGGATGTCTGCTTTCTGCTTAGGATAGTTGTTGTGCAGGAAGGTGTTTAGATTTCATATAGCCGCGGAAAATATGGATGTCCGAGACGATGGATGGCGTACTTAGAGGACAGAATATTGATAGGGGCCTATCATAGCCTTTACGATTTACTATTCACATCAACAACACTGTCTTCTGGAGTATCTAATATTACTTAAAACATGGACCCAAATCAGTCCTAAAGAGAGCTGCCCACAGAATTGGTTTGCAGCCATCATCAGCCCTTACACAAATGACTATGGGCATTTTTTAATTTTTAGTATTCACATGGATAATTGAGCGATCTGCACGACAAGCCTTTCATCACAACGGTTCTTTTAAGACCACAATTTCTTACATAAAGCCTTGAGGAAGTCACTGGATTTGACGAAACACGTGTTGGCTGTTTCCGTATCTGCTCACTTGAACTGAGCACGTCATCTTTAAAGAAATGTTTTGCCATCTGTACTCATCTTGGGACTAACTTCGAGTGCATCTAGTCTTGTTAAAAACTGTTATAGTGATGCATTTAGCTTGCATGTAAAACTTTTTGTATGTAATACATTGATGAAATTTTGTCTAAAAAAATACATCTCTGGGTTCTTACCTGTGATTGAACAGATTTTTGCCATATTGGTGTAAAACTTATCAAGGTTATATAGTTGTAATTTCAAAAATTTAGGAGTGCCGGGATTCATTCTGTTACATGTGAGCAATGTGTTTTGGAATGTGCCTGAAAAGGAGGGTGTCAAGAACACAGGAATGGTAGTGGCAACTAATGCTAGAAGACCAGATAATTTCAAGCATGCTCCAAGAAGTGAGAGATCAATGGTTTGGTCTTAATGTAAATTTAAAAAAAAATTAAAATGTAAAGAAGGAAGGTGTCTTGCATGCAAGAGCGTGTCATGTGCCATGTCACGCTTGTGCGTCATTGTTTATTTTCATATATGTGCTGTTGTATGAAAAAGACATGAGAGAGACACATTGTGGAACGCTCATGCCTATTTCAGAAGATACCTTCTTGGGACTGTTAATGTGTGAGCTGGCTTGCTTTAACAAAGTATACTTTCAAACTCTGGGGTTGTATATACATATATGGATGTGAGGGGCAGTTGGCAGGCATTCAGTTACCTGACTTGTTCCAGCTGACATGCGGTTGGCATAAGGAAGATCAAGTTGTTAGCAGACCTTCTCCTGTTTGGATTCTCTTCTTTTCGTGTGTCACGTTACATTCTTTCTACAGATAGTTCCCTGCCACAGGAATAGTTTAGAAAACACTGCTGTGTATGTTTACGCTACATACTAAACAGTAAAATTAAGATTAACAAAGCAAACCAGAGATTTTACAACCCTCTGGGGCCAATCCAACTCAAGAAGTTAGCTTAAGACATCTGCCTCTTGGCATTGCAAAGCTACTAAACTTAGCCTTTTGGGCTACCGTATCTTTAACATGTTGACAAAAGAATGAGCTCCTACCAATGCCCCAGAAGCACAAGACTGCATTTTCAGTTTACTAAAATAGTCTCACAGCAGTTCACGCACAGACAAGATGAAGTCTCCCATATCTGTGACGATCACCGGTAACACACAGGTTATGTTTCTTAGAAATCCTGAATTCTAAGGGCAATTGCTAAATCACAGCTACAAGCTCAACACCCAGGTCAATGCTGCAGAGTCTAAAGACTTCAAACACTCAAACTCCTACCAAACAAGTCACCATCCAAAGGAATCAGAGGAACCACTTCCTTATTCGCTCATAAGATGCCACTATGGTGTGAGAAAACTTTTTTCTCAGGCCAAAATTCATCTTGTCCAATGTTCAAATATGTCAGTGGCCTCTACCTCAATATAGGATGGTTGCACTTAAATTAAAATGTCAGATATTGTTGACACAAGAGTGTTAAAACCAACGTTTCCGAAATAATTTCATATGAACAGTATGCAAATGGTACAGCAGCAAAAGGCATTTACCTCTTGCTCCTTTGTGGCAGGTAGAAAAGAGGTATTGAGACTAACAGAAGTTTAATGGATTTTCTCTCACCAGGTGAAACAGGACAGAGACCTGGGGGTAAACTCACCTTCCTCCAATTCATCCCTGAACTCCACTGAGACACGTGCACGGTTTGCCGAGAGTGGGGTGTGCAGGCGGAGAGAGTAGGAGTTATCCCCTCGGTGTACGTACTCAGCTCCTTGCTTTGACTGTCTGTCTTACCTTTTCTCTGGGCCGCCCTGGCCAGCTGGGACAATTCTCCCTTGTTAGGGCAGGTACCAAGATCAGTTGTCTAATAGGAGGGCCTCAGGTCTTGTCTGTGAAGCCAAAGGGAAGTCCCTTTCACCCAGGGAAGCCCACCTCCTCTTCTTCTGTACTGGTAAGAACAGCTAGGGTGGCTCCACAGCATTAGGCTCAAGCCTAACCTTAAAGGTCTCAAAAACAAAGGACCCTAAACATGTCCAACACCTTCCTCATTGCAAGTGAAGGGAGCTCTTTCAGAATTCAAAGAAGAAGCTCAAGTGGAGTACTGTAGATATGTAGAAGTTTGGACACTGAACTAATAACCACTGCCCAATCTATGGCATGGTCCCATTTGAGCACCAACTGGTCTGGACGATGCTTTTTCAGAACTGCAGTTTCTGGGCAGAAGTTCCAGGTATGATTAAGGACAGCTTGTTCAGGGCTTCAGTTTCCTATTACTGATCAGGGCTTGTGCTATGTATTTTAGGACCCCACAATCTCCAACCCACAGCGGGAAAATAGGTCTCCGAGAGTGCATGTGGGACAACATCAGGGAAGGAACACATTCTTGGTTGAGATTAGAAAGACTGCCATTCACACTCCGCAATGGGGCTCCAATTATGAGTCACAGCTACTGTGTCCTTCTTTCTAAAAAAACAACTCCCGCCTGACTGTTACTGCGAAACATATTGTATTCACTTAACACTGCACTTGGAAGACAGAGACGGGTCACAGTTTTGAAACATTAATGAGATTTTGTTTCAGGAGCCAATAGCCTTCTCACGTAGGGGTTCAGCGAGAGGTCAGTATCCTTGCAATGGATTATTAGATGCCACCGTTACAGTCCCTACAGGCTGGTGACGGGGAGTACCTGCCTTGCATGCCAGTCTAACAAGGTTTAGAGCTCATTTAGAGGGAACTATCAAAGAAATCAAAGGGTACACACCCTAGTAGGCTTGGGATTCAATCTCCCAGAGAAGTAAAGATGCTACATCAATCAAAACATACAAAATTGATTGAAACAGGATGCCACAGTTCACAACACCTTGAGGGACTTTCAGGCCTCAAGGGCCTCCAGGCATCTCTGCATGAGAGGAACAATCGGTTTTGGCACACAAGTACAACAGAGACTCCTCACCTGGCAAAGCTTATGAATTTACCTATGTTTTGAAAGGCCCTGGTCCAGGTGATACTATCCTTGGAAAGAAGAACAAGTGCTGAGGTCGGTACAGTGAGAGCAAGTAACTGAGGTAGGGCAAAAGTTCTTTGGCTCTGTGTCCCTTTTTTGTTCCATAACGTAAGAAGTTCCACAACCACAATATAATCTGTTTTTTAAGGAATGTGCACCGGCATGTATCATCAGCTGCATTAAACTATGCAGTTATATAAAGAAAATCTTGTTCCTTGCTTAAAAAGGCCAAAAATTAAGCAAAACACTTGGAGAATCCAAATGGTGATGGAAGCACACATGCAATCGCTAAACTTTGAGGAGTTGAACGCACCATTCAGATCTCCCAGAGGTGTTTACAGGGCCCTCCACACCAGAGATTGTGGCCATTTCTGGATGCCAGAGAAGTTCATAGCCCCAAAGTTGTTGGCCTGGGCGCGGTGTGTGCTTTATCTAACATACACCACCTACAGAAAGCACCAAATGTATACACAATAAAAAGAGCGTAGATAATTATTTGTTGTTCGCAATGAAAAGCATGTTTTTCAAACATTGCAGATTATTTAATTCCTAAAATCTATAAAATAAAGTATTTTAAGAAAAAAAGTATGTTTGGCTTAATTTGCAATATATATTGCTCAGCTAGTTGAAGTTAGGTGTGGGAAATGGGCAATCAGTGAACATCAAATTCCAATCATGGTTCATAGAAACAGGACTGGTGGAATTTTATATTCAGGTGAAGATACCCCTACGAATGTGGAAATTCTACCAATAAAGTGGAATTATTGCTTTTGTAAGTTTAGGGTTAGACGTGTGCTCCTGGACATTTGTGGGTGTCCTGCAATGCACACATCTGTTAACACGCCCAAACCATTGCAGGTTGTATCCAACCCATTGTTCAACGTTTACAATGAACTGAGTGGTTGGTGGGTTCCTTAGCACATATTGTGTGCGCAAGAACTATTCTACATTAGATGAGTGGTCCTGCATACTTTCTATATTAGGTCCTTTCAAGAATAAATGCTGTATATCCTGTCAGGTACCTGAAGTGGCAGATTTTTGAGACTGCATTACAGTTTTGTATGACTATCTTTTCTAGGGTTATCATTTTATACTTGGCAGGGATGAAGGCTGTCAGTTGATAGGTTTATAGGAAATTTTACATGGAGTTAAAGGATGTGCATTACTTTATCTGATCCATAAATCAGCTAAACAACCGAGCAATCTCTCAAGTCGGAAAAGGTTAGGGAGTCTCTGGGGCAAAATCTTGGCCAGAGCCACAGTAAACAAGGGGTTGATGCTCACTTAAGGACTAAGAGGGTGGGGCTTTGTCTTTGCCTCGCTAGAGAATGGAGATTAAGAAGTCCATGACATGGTGTTGGTCCATTCTGTAGGGACAGTGAAACCTGGATTAATGTTCTCTTTTGCAATGTTGAATATAAGGACACACTTATGACCCTTCTCATTAGTGTGTCCCACACTTATTAAAAAGCATGTAGCTTTTGCATATTCTAGGTTGGTAATAGCAGGCAAGCCCTAGCCAGACAGTGCTTCATAGGGATGTTATTCAGTTAAGATCAATACATAGATGTTGTTTGCTGTCACATGTGATGTTAGCAGATGGAAATCATTGAACGTACTGAGAATGCTCTGTGATTTGAGATGATTTTCATGACTATGCTTAAGTTTGGTTGTAGTATCTGATTCACAAATTAATCAATTCACTATAAGCATGCCCTTCTTCAAGCACCATTCTTTAGAGCAATCTTGTTTAGATTGAACACAATTTGTGCTCTGTCTTCTGTGGTCCATGAGTCTACAATGAACATACAATTAAGGATGTGGACCACAACTCCTCCTTAATAGACCTGTGTTTTAGATTAGTATTAAAATTGCCACCGTCACTGAGATAGTCTAGACAATAACGAAGAATACCAATCTCTAGGAAACACCTGGTTGCCACTTGATCAACTCCTCTCAGAGCTAGATATGGCTGTGTGTTGATAGTAGGATTATAACTACTTTGTCATCAGATGTGTGTGAATGACCTCATGGAACCAAGCTCCCTGGGAGACTAAGGACTCCACCTCAGTGGCAATGCCATCATCACAGACCTCTGGCCCGTCCCAGTGCAGAGAGAGTTTACACGGCATATATTAGCTGACCCAGCAGATGGAAGAGGTGATATGTCGCATTCCTCCAGTGCCCTTACCTATAGGCAATTGTTACAATCTTTTGTGTTTTGGTAACATTTTGCCTGTGACCTCTGTCTTCTTTTGAGAAGATCTAGACAAAGTCATTATAACTCTCTGCTGGTAACTTCTGCTTCTAAGGCCTTCCTGGTGTTGTTTCTGATGTTTCACATTGGTGTAGGTCAAGACAGAGCAATGACGGTCTTGTGATCTGCTTGTCCACGTATACTGGGTCCTGCAAACCTTTTCTTTGTTTCCATATATGACTGTTGTGACATCTCTCATTCAGGTGCGGCTGGTGACATTTGAAAGTGGTGGGGCATAAAATGATTGGTATACTGCACCGTTGCGAGCGAGCGTAGCGAGCGAGCCTGAACCACCATAAGGGGGGGTTCGCTGCGATTCTCTTCCCGTGAAAATTTTGAAAAAAGAGAAGACAAATGGTGCATTTTCAAGCAAATTTGAGAAAGCAGGAAGGTTAATAAAGCAATTGTGAAAGTGCCTCTGTGAACTGTCACTTTTCTCTTTACCTATCTCTCTCTCCCAGTAAGTGGCTGCAAGCTGCTCTATCGGCGTCACTCTCTTCCAGTGACACTCTCACTTTTCCATCATCTAAGTATCCCTTCCCACCTTATCTCTTTCGCTATCTCAGCATCTCCCCTCCGCTGTCACTGGCTGGGTGCTGCTGACACTGCCCGGTGACTGTCTCTTGCTGCCCCTTCCATTGTCTCGCAACCCCCCACGCTCTCCTCTCTCCCTATCTTGCTTCCTCTTTCTATCTTGCTATCTCTTCCTATCTTGTTGCTGTCACATCTATCTTTCTTGCTATCCCTCCCTACATCTCAGTATCCCTTCCTCCCTCTCTTTCTCTGTCTCCGCACCTCCATTCCCCCGTCTTCGCAAATGACAAGTAGTTACAACAGAGCACATCTCACACAAGAATCGGATTAACTATCTCTAGACTCTACTATAGCGCCTAATATGTACCGGTGATTGCAGGTGGTGGGCGCTTAGCGCTGCCACTCTTTTAAGGTCCAGCGTCCGGGGCGTATTTCTCATCATCGACCTTCACCCCCAGAGCAAGAGAGAAAAGTCAGTTAACCGGGGAATAGAAAGAGAAGGAAACAGTGACATAAGGGAACAAGGGTGCAGAAAGGAACGTGTGAGAGTAACGGAGCTGACCTAATGCCCATTGCTTTTATCATTACAAAACGAAAGCAGAATGGTTTCAAAAGACCACGTTTGTGAATACAGAGCCGCAGTATGATTTTGTTTTCCAATGCACGCACCCAACAAGCAGGTATTTCAGTACCTCCAGGAATAGTGTGCTTTCCCACCCAGGGAAAACATGGTTGTTCAAATAGCGAGGAGGCAACAAAAGTAGGGCTTCACTGGCAAACACTGTAATGTGGCGCTAATGTGTTTAGGTGTGAATAAATCAATATGGCCACCTTGCTTTAGTTAGTTAGTTATTTTTCATATTTTGAATGTTTTATTTCTCTCTACCCTGAGGCTGCACTTAGAAATTTAAAAATGTCAGCAAAAGACTACGTTTCCAGCAAATGTTTTTCTTTTTTGGATCCATTTCACAAGGAAGCAAATAAACGAAAGGAGAAAAGAGAAGGTAATACCTGTTTCTTGAAGTCTCCGACCGGTTTTTACTACATGAGCAGGAGCGGGACAGAGAGGGAAGAGGGGGAACAAAGGAGGGGGGAGGCAGCTGACAGCAGCGGGAGAACTGGACACAAGCAGTGACTTACGACAGAGCACATCTCACAATTGGTTGAACATCATGAACTATCTATCTATAACGCCTAGTGAGACCTAATGCCCATTGCTAATATTATTAAAAAACGAAAGCAGGATGGTTTAAAAAGACCACGTTTGTGAATACAGAGCCGCGCGCGCAGTATGCATTTTATTTTCCAATGCACGCAAAAACATTCTTCAAAGAGCGAGGAGGCAGTCGCGAGGGGGGGGTCGCACGGGACAATACAGTTGAAATTAAGACAAAAACTTACCTGACCGCCTCTGCTCCTGGTCCGCGTTGGCGCCTCTGCCCTCTTCAAACAGGAACAGCACGTCAGCACTGGAGTGGCAACCCCTCAGCCAATCCTGGCGCTGCTGCAGCGCCAGGATTGGCTGAGGGCACAGCTTACTCTTCGCCCGCCGCCTGCCCATTAGAAGACCGAGGGGCTCCTAATGGGCATGCGCAAGTCCGTGAAAACACAAGTGCGCATGACTGGGCACGGGCTAAAAATGAGCTCACCTTGCCCACTCATGCGCACTTGTGCTGCAGTGCTGCCTGTCCCTGGCTGGTCTGACAATGCATGTCAGTCAACATGATGCCGGACCGCCCACGGTCCGACGTCATGCTGACTGACATGCATTGTCAGTTCTCCCTCGGCGTCTCTGAACTTAAGTAAACTAAGTTCAGAGACGCCAAGGGAGCTGCGGGCACGGCCAGAGGTGGGGGGGGCAATGCCCCAACGCCCCCAATGGACGCACCGCCACTGCTCTCATTCCATCCCAGTATCATGCATGCAGTTCAGCTCTGTCCATCTCTTGAAGCTTTTTTTCACCTTTGGTTCAGCCACTAAGCTTCAGGTTATCAGATAATGTTGTTTCCAGTTTTGAACTTTTATTTAATAACCCAGTGTGTTCTGAGGCTTGTAATATTGATTTGCTTTTTGCGGACAAAATATACTAACACACTTGCTAAAACAATTTGCAACAGAAAAGCCAAGGACTGGGAAGATATTGTCCTGATGACGATAAAACTAACTGTCAACACTGTGCATTTCAGCCAGTGGTGTTGCTTGTTATTCCTGAATGGCCAGATATTTGTCAATTTTTCAGAATAACCACAATGTAAATTAGTTCCATTTAGATTTATTGCATGTCAATGTATCCTCTGTGGATCTCCCAAAAGTCAGGCTTTGGGTTAGGCCCCTCGCACCTACATTTAGCACCCCTGCTGTAGGATCTCCTGTTCCTCCAGTAAAACCTAACAAAAAATACTTGGGGAAAAAAAGGCCTGGAAGAGTGAGGTTTATCATACCCCTACTATTTCTTAGTGAGTTTCATTGTCTTTTTGATTGGGCTCTGGAGGCCCATCTTGTATAATGCAAGGCACAGCCAATACTAAAGATAATCCCCACACAAATGCACCCTTTTTAAAAGACTATATGTTACCCGTAGACACTCCATATGATGGATCCTAGCTGATGATCCCCCATCCTGACTGCATTCCCTCCCACATCACTAGTTTCCATTGTAGCCACCTAAAACCCCAACTATGGGCTGAATGACAGTATATCAAGGTTGATAATATCACTTATAAAAATATAGCATCGCCTCAGTAGCAATGCCAGTGTGCCATGTGCCCTAATGCAAAGAAGGAAATGTCCCCCTGCCCGCTGTCTGAATTATACAATACAGCAATAATCATGGTTCAGTGGGCCCCTCAGGCCTCTGGGCCCTGGTGCCATGCACTTGCTGCACCAATGCAAACTGTTCCCCTGCATTCACTGCATCGCCTACCAGTACATGACCAAGGTAACTACATATTTACTATTCCTACCTCTGCACAAAGGAGTAGTTATCATTGGTGCAGCAAGTGCAGTAACATCAGGGCCCATAGCCATGAGGGGCTCACTGAACCCTGATAATTGCTGTTTGTTATTAACAGCAGTCAAAGGGCCCATTTTTCGTGCTTGCACCAGGGCACGTCCCATCATTACTATGCTACTGCCTCCACATCTACTTAACTAGAGTTACCTTACGATGCAGTAGTTAGTTCGATATAGTGAATGCAATATTTTTGTCATTGGATATATCGCATGCGATACAGTAGCGACTCGTGTCCCAGCAGGTTGGCTGGGCAGGGAGTGGTGGGGCCGCTACGGACGACAAACAACAAAGGAGGCACACACAAAAAAAATAACTTACCTGCAGAATCACTGCATCTCTGCTCTTCTGCTCCGTCCTCACCAGCACAGGCTCCCAGAATCCCCTGCGGCCAATCCTGATCCTGCTGGCAGCATGAAAGCAGCATTAGGATTGGCCTGAGCGCCAATGATGAGTGCTCTCAGTGAGACTTGGAGCCTGTGCTTGCTGTCTCCAACTCGACAACACAGCTCAGGTTGGAGATAGCTTCAGTGCGCATGTCGGTTTGGCCTTCCTGAGACAGCCAGCCAAACCCACATAAGCACTGACAACAGTGCCCTACCCACCACTCCCCCTCCATGACGGCACCCAATTAGGCCCACCCTCAAGACTCGGCTAGTGAAAGAAAAATATGACGATAATTAACACTTTTATTATTGTTTTATTTTTAAAGTTTTGAAGCTGGTAGGGAGGGCAAAAGCGGAGGAGCCGACACTGATGCGATATATAGAGGTGGTACACCGACCTTTATACAGCGCTCAGTTGCCTTGTGGATAGTGTCACACTTTATATATCTCCATTTTAAAAGATGGGCAGTGACACAACGTGAAAACCAAGGGGCATATTTACAATAACTGGCGCATCCCTGCATATCAGCAGGGATGCGCCAGTTATTGTGCGCCACAGCTCCGCCACCATGGATGTGCCGCATTTACAATGCGGCGCATCATGGGGCAAAAACGGCACAGATGCGTGACGCATCTGTGCCTTAAAAGTGGCGCATTGCTGGAGTTGCGTCGCAAGCGCCACGTTGTAAGTACCCCGCACCATGTCGCAGGATTTGCGCCGCCGCTGCTTCACAAAAGTGACGCAACGGCGGCGTAAATGAGGCGCAAGGGCTTGTAAATCTGCCCCCAAGTGAGCCTGAAACAACATTTTAATAGTAGAGAAAACTAGAAAATGCCGATTGATTTCTTTTTTTGACCCTTTTCTTTAACCTCGTCCTTGCTGACTATCGATGGGACTTGTTACCCCTTCCAAGATGACAAGGGGAAAGGGCATTTCACGACACTAGCCAAACAACGACACTAATTGACGTATTTTCTTCTCATTCATTAGCAGTCTTCGCGCTTCTAACCCCTTGCACCAAGGGGTTAACCAGAAACTGGATTTCCATACCAGCGCACGCCTCATAATCTCTCACGAGTTCGTTAAAGGGCCACGACAGGCACTCTTGGTAACTTAATTCTGTGATCGATAAATTGCATCGATAAAATGCAATGTTATTATTGTGTGAGTGAGTCAGTGAGCTATAACTGGCCCAGACGTGCATTATGATGCATTCTACGGGAGTCGATGGCTGAAAGGCCCACTGCCACCTCAACATCCAAGAAAAAAAGGAGGTCTTATTAGATTCCCTAATCTTCCCATTTTTCCCAACCTCATTTTCAGTGTACCCAATAAAAAGATCCTCGGCCATTTCAACAAATGATAAATACAGCAAGGGTATAAAATAAGTCATAAACCGTACAGTTGACACAATTAATGGATTTAATAGAATTTGTACAGCATAGCAAAAATCCTGGCATTTAACCAAAAAAGTGTCCTGAATTAATAGTGCCCCCAAATCTCTCAGATGTCCAGCCAAATCAATCGCTGCCATGAAAAAGTGCATTCATAGGCAACATTTTATATAAATGGACTCAGTGGGTTGGATGGCAACAACCCCAGTTCTAAATCAAGATCACAGCGTGAACAGCAGGTTTGGAGGGCAGAGAAGGCATCCTGAGGGGTCGAAACAATCTATCCAACAGAGGTCGTCATCATCACCAGGTGTTTAATAACACGTGCCAGTACCCAGCAGGCATTCTGGCGCTAAAAACACAGAGGCCTGTGGCTGACGAACGCTAATCTGAAAGAAGTGAAGTTTTCAAGGATTTTATAAAACTCAGATGATTAGATATGAGCCGTGCTGAAAGAGGCAGAGAATTTTCGATACCTGCCACAGCGAAGCCCAAAGACCACAAGCCCTGCGGCAGCAAGCCTGGGAGGAACCATCATTTGAAAGCAGGGCTGGGCCATGGATGGCTTTGTGGCAGATGCAAAAGATGTTCAGTGCAAGGCCCGGACTGTCTCTTTTCCCCACCGGGCTTTTCTCCGGTGGACTGGAGTCTTTGGACGCCGATTGTTTGGTCAGGGGGGCTCTGCTGGTGCCTCTGTCACTTGTAAGTATACACAAAAGTGATGGATGGAATGCTTGAATCATCCTCAGCCGCTGGTTTATTACTGGGGCTGAATCTCAGTCAATTGTTATTTTGCACGCCATCCCACCTCGGTTTGGGCAAAGCTATATGCAAATCTGTCTGGAACCTACTCCAATGGGAATTGTCCAGTCTTAACTACCAGGCCAGCTCCTCCCTGAACTGGAACACAAGTGGCACAGGACGAAGCTGGATGGGTCCAAACTGAGGTTGCATGAATGCTGCATTGGAAGGCTACCCCGAGCGATTGCCAGTAGTTAGACTTATTGGCGGAGGCTTCAGGAGGGGGGAGAGGGGGAGATAGAGAGAAAGAGAGAGAGGGGGAGGGAGGGGGGAGAGAGGGGAAGGGGGAGAGAGAGAGAAAGAGAGAGGGGGAGGGGAGAGAGAGAGAGAGAGAGAGAGGGGGGAGGCGAGAGAGGGAGCGGGAGGGAGGGAGGGAGAGAGAGAGAGAGAGAGAGAGAGAGAGAGAGAGAGAGAGAGAGAGAGAGAGAGAGAGAGAGAAAAAAGCAGGGCTAATTTGAACAATCTTGCCAGAGCTGCTTTTGGTTCCCAGTCCAGGCCAAGACAGTGGAACATATAAGCTGCGAGGAATAGGACCCACAGTGAAAGGCCTAGCAAGAGTTTCTCTGCCAGTTTTCGAACAAGTTGTTGTTTTTTTGACCAGGTACTTCGGAAGTGTCAAATAGGGAGCTTTACAGTATTTCAATTGAGAGCCCACTACCGCACATATAGTTGTGAAATTGGAATCTAACAGAACAAGCATTTGCAATGCAATCGGTCTCGCCTTTGGGACCTTATATGTATTTAGCTATGCAGCACATTAGCCTGGGTGCTGAAACATCTACTGTTCTTTAACATGGAGGGAAATTAAGCACCAAACTGCGTGACACGACCGATATGGAAACACATGGAGAGAAATGTTGCCTTTCAGCAGGAAATGCTGGTAGTTCAAAGCTCTGTTTTTAATATAAATCAGGACCTTCGGTGGTCATATCACTGAAAATACAAGATTTGAAAAAAATATTATTGTCTACGGTTGCTTGTGGAAAACAATTTCTATGGACTGGAATCTAGAGAATGCTAAAGTGATTCCGGTATTTTACTGACCTCTGCTGGTCGCTTTCTATCAAGAGAGTTAAATAGAGGCAGTTGCCAGAAAAATTAAAAAAAGAAAGTCCCTCAGCAGATAGCAATTCTGGTATATTACTGACCTCTACTCAGTCGTTTTCTATCAAGACAGTTAAATAGAGGGAGTTGAACAAGCAGAAAGCAAATCTGGTATTTTACTGACCTCTACTGGTCGTTTTCGATCAAGACAGTTAAATAGAGGCAGCTGTTAAGAAAAATAAGTCCCTAAGCGGAAGCAGACAAGTCCTTGGCCTGATCTCCAGAGCCCACAGAGTACATACAAATATAAGTATATACTAAAGTATTTAAAAGAGATCTCGAATGCTTGACCTAAAAAATGAGTATTTTTATTAGTAAGTTTAGAAGAAAAAAGGGGAAAATTGATGGTTTATCATCACTGATGAACCCCCAAACTACTGCTGTGGTCACATGGATGGGGCAGGACATCAATGAAAAACACTACCAGACACTAGAAAAGAAAGATGGAGCTTCCCTTGGATCCCTGCATGCCTGGATAGCAGTCCACTGACTAAAAGCCTAAAGAGGAGACCATTCTGGCAAAATTGGAGAACCCCAGGAAGACCACAAGATAGAGGACCAAGGTTGTTATAGGTGAATTTACCTGGTCAAAACCATCTATGCCTCTTGCATGTTTTCAGAGTAGAAGGGTGGTGTGATTGCTACAGTCTCTGAGTCAATTTTCCATAGGGAACTGTGCGCTGGAAGAGAACAGTGACATGGAGAGAAAAGAGAAATAGAAGTCTGTCTGACCATGCTTCAGTGCCCCATCTTGTACAATAATAGGTACCAAGCTTTTTGTGGAGATGCAAACAGGTCTGAGCAGGAGCTCCATATCTGCAGTCCAACTTCCAGAACACATTCAAAATAAGTTATTGAATTACTTTATTCGATATAAAAATATCATAAAAGTATGTACATTGTGAGGTCATCCTAAAAATCCATGATAGTACAACATAAGCGTTAAAAATATAAAAGGTAAATATGTACAAATAGTAAACCATAAAAACACTTCCTATTATAGCAGGGGCAGATGCTCAAATATCTCCAATGGCCAAATTATTATGAGATCTTAACAGTTTGTTACGAATCGACCAGGCACACCCCAGAAATTTGGCTACCCCGCAAACCACCACCAGGGAAGAGACATTGGTTAAGAGGAAGCGAAGTGCCACCCTGTAGTTCTCAAAACCCAGATTCCTGCAATTGGGTCTAAGCCACTTCCTCCTAGTAACCCTGTAAATTGAGCATGCAAAGAGGAAGTGGGAAATAGATTCGCTAGGAGCAGGGCACCCCGGGCAGTCAGCAGATGTTGGAGTCTGACAGTTCCAACCTGCTACTAAGGAGTTAAGTGGGAGAGTCCCGAACCTAAGCTTCATCTAGAGCGTTCTATCTCGGGGGCATTGAATGTAGTCCAGGTATTGCTCGGCTTTTGCCACCAACTTGTGCTCAAGGAACTGTTTAGTAAGAGTACCCCTTTTGGGGTTCCTATATTCCTCTCCCTTCACCCAGGCCCAGTATGCTTTTTTGATGACATGCTTTGCCGGTGGGGTCTGATTGAGCCATGCCTCCCCAAAGCCAATATCGGTCACCAATCGCTTTAAATTGCAGATCCATTTGATCTTATTGCCTGTGTTTAACTTGATGATCTCATCCAGGGCATCAGCGTAGCTGGCCAATTCAGGGGTGCGTCTCAAGCGGACCCAGAAAAGCAGTGGGCGTAATCTTACAATATCCCTAATGGAATGTTTACCCAAATCCATACGGAGTGGTAACAAAGGGGTGGAAGGGGGGATAGAGACCAATCCTCTCAAAAAAAGGTTCTCTGATTTCACCAGATCACATGAGTTCTCGAACCCACATAACTCCGCTCCATATAGTGCTGAGGGTAGAGCCTTCCCATCATAAATCTCAAGGGCCGCGACAATTAGTCTGCTAAAGGAGAGCCGCTGTTTTCTTAATATAGCACCCACCACCCTCTTGTGATTAAGGAACATTTTGGTTAAATGGTCATTCCATTTCATCAACTTGTTGATCCTGATTCCTAAATAGTCAAAGGAGTCTACGATGTCTAGAGGCGTGCCATTAAGTGAAATGTCATTCTTGAAACGTTTGGAAGGGGAGAGTGTCATTAGTTTAGTTTTGGAAGTATTAATTACTAAACCCCGTGCGTCACAGAACTAACAGAACCTGTCAAGCAGTTTTTGGAGGCCACTTGGACTTTTTGACATCAAAAGGGTGTCGTCGGCAAAAAGGAGAGTGGGGGTGGTTTCCCCTGCCAGGGCTGGGGCGTCTGAAGGCACCTCTCTCAAATAATCAACCACCCCGTTTATGTAGAGAGAAAACAGGGTTGGGGCCAGCACACATCCCTGGCGAACTCCCCTGTCTACCGCCACCCTGTCTGTCAGCTGGCCCTGGTTGCCCCACCTGATCTTTGCATAATTCCCCTCGTGGAGGCGCATGATGATATACAGGATCAAAGGTGGAAAGCCCAGATCGGACAGGACCGCCCAGAGTTTGGAACGAGGGACCAGGTCGAATGCGGTCTTTAGGTCAATAAAGGCCAGATATAAACGGCCTTTCCCTATAACGACCGCTTTCCAGTAGATTGTAAAAAACCGGAAGACCTGGTCCATCATGCCCACCCTGTGTCTAAAGCCCGCCTGGAAATGTGAAAGCACATTGGCTTCGTCCAGCCAAAACCTGACCCTCATAAGGAGGACCCTGCCAACCACCTTCTGCATTACATCAATTAGGCTTATCGGCCTATAATTGGCAGGGTCCTCCCTATTCCCCTTCTTGAATATGGCTACCACTTCGGCGCCCTTCCAGGAGTCCGGAACAGGATGACCTCTAGCAATTAGATTCAGTATGGAAAGAATAAGGTCTGCCCAAATATTTGGGTCATGGAGAAGGAGATCGCCCAGAATGCCATCCGGGCCTGCCGCCTTCCCAAATGTCAGCCCTGAGATGGCAGAAGAGACCTCGCTAAGCTTAAAACGGTCCAAAGCGCTGACCGAAACAGGGGTCGCAGCTGTTGGGGAATCCTCAGAGGGTGGAAAGGGCGCATCGCTGGGCAATTGTGAGTGGCGATTAGCCTCACTGTACAGCCTAGTGAAGTGTGTGTGCCACTGTTGCGAGGAGATATGGTTGGGGATCGAAGCCTCGCCCATGCGGCTACCCTTATCAACAAGTCCCCAAAACAGCATAGCGTCCCACGTAAGAGCTGCAGATCGAAGATCCTGCCAGTGTGCTTCCTCCCATATACGCTTGGCTAGCTCGATAGACTTAGCGTACTCTTTCCTGGCATGCCTAACAAGAGAGATGTTGTTACTTTGGAGGGCTACAGTTAGCTTACGTCTCATCTCCCTACAATCCCTGGAATACCACGGGTTAGTGAACCCAATAATTGGTTTATTAGTGCGGGACTCTGGAATGGTGAGAAGAAGACCCATTTTATCGATAAAATCTTGGTAATAATGTGTGAGGGGGAATTCTGTGCACCCATAAGGGGCTCTTGAAGAAATCCAAGCTCCCTAGACTTCTGCTCTACCAAGGTTCTTATTTTGCACAGTTTGTCCTCATCATGTGCAACCTTATGCCATTTAAGGCGTCGGTTACAGTGAGAAGGAACTACCTCTTTTGTTATCAGTTTTGTTGCATTAACAGATTTGGAGTCCGACCAGGAATTGTTTAGGAGCATACAGAGCGGATTATGATCACTATCCTGAGATGGTATAATTTCCATGTCCACTAAGTCATGCCAGAGTCGTATGTCCAACAGGATATAGTCTATCCTGGACGGGCAGCTAGCTCTGTTGTATGTATTAGCCCCACACATATCAGAGCGTGACCTGCCGTTTACGGCTCTGAGGTTATGCTCCAGGGTGAGGGCACACATTTGTGTGGCCCTTTGAGACCACTTCTTAATTGGAGCCAAGCTAAGGGGAGGGATTGCAAATTTAGTATCCTGAACACCAATACCCAAAACATCCACGGTACAGAGAGGTTCATAGGTGCAATTAAAATCTCCAGCCACAATAACCGCTGAGTTGGGGTTAATTTTGGATAACTCTCTCTCTAATAGTACTATGGTTGAAGAGAGTTGGGCCCCAGGGGACCCTCTAGCATAGACGTTAAAGATTTCCAGTTTGAGGCCTTTTTTTGGGCCTTTTATCGTCAAATGTAAAATATCAATCGAGGAGGTTGGATGAGAGGATACTGCCCAGTTTAGACAAACATTTATCCAGATATGAAGTCCCCCCACTGGGCGGTCTTTCCCAATTCTCGTAGCTGGAATATAGTGGGTGGCAAACCCATGCTTGTGGAAGGGCACCGTGCTCCAAAATAAGTACAATTTCGTGATTGTCTTGAAGAGATAGTTAGTTTATCTGCTCTAGGTACCAAGCATTTTGTGGAGCTGGAAATAGGTCGAGGACAGGGATTCCGCCTATGCAGTTCAGCTTCCCGAATCCATTCAAACACAAGTGCAATTTTATGAATGTCTTGAAGAGACAGTTAGTCTTTCCGCTCTTGTGACAGCCACATGGACGTCTGCCCGATCTCAAAAGCAGTTCCCCTAAGTGTGTAGACCTCATTCACCTTTGTTAGTTGACATATACTCAAGCCACTATGTTGTCCTTCAGATGACAACAGGCTTCCTTGGAACGTGAGGTGGACAGGTTTAGAGTGCATGGAAGATATCTTTCAACACCTTGAAATCAATGACATCTTGTTTCTCTTTCTGAAAGAGAAAGGGTAATAGATTCATCATCATCATCATCAAACTTTATTCGGTCATTACGACCATCAAAGCGCATAGGCGTACAATACAGTATATTAGATAAGACAAAGATTTTCCTGTTAGGTATTGTGGGCCAAGATGGATGGCATTATTTATACAAAAGCAAAACATTGTAAAACCAAACCATTAAAAACTGAGAAACAGGTTAATAAGATAACTTCGACAAGGTAAAACCATGAGAGCAATACATACAAACAACCATGTCTGTATATAAGAGAAAAAAAAGCTGAAAACACATAAAATATATATTTTTTTCCTTTTTAAAAATATATTTTTAAAAATCCACACTCCTCCAACTTTAAGATGGATTAGCGAAATAAAATCTCGAGCCTGGAACAACAGTTCATATAAATCACTGAAGGGGACACAGTTTTGGTACAGGAAAAAAAATAGAGCCATAAATATACATAAAGTGCTAATGCATAACATGCAAGAATACAATATTGCACAAGTTCTCAGTAATTTAGGCATGAGTCATGATTAATATGTACAAAAGATATTGTATGTGGACTAAATACTAAATGAGGATTGATTTTTCATCTGTGGGTGTGCTTAATTCATTTTTGCATCTGCGTCCTGGTAAACCACATTCTCCCCAGGAATTTAGCCACTGCGCATACTATTAGTTGCCTTGTATCTGTTCTGAGGATAAGTAGTGCCTCTAAATGACTACGGGTTCCTAGTTGTCTACAGGTAGGGGCTAACCATTTAGATCTTGGTTTTTTTTATAGAGAGGGCATGCAAAAAGAATATGCTTGGCCGTCTCCTCTGTCTCAAAGCAGCATGGACAGTGGCAAAGTGGGTCTGAAGAGCCCCTGTACCATGACGCAGTAAAAGAGTTCAAGGGGAGACATCCAAATCTAGATTGGATAAATAACTTCCTCTCTTGCGGCACAGTGATGAAATCCATATAAGGTTCATACACACTAAGCACTTTAAACTCCCTAAATGCTATCGTGAGGCGACCTCCTATTACATGTGTAACAGTTCTCTCTGCCACCCATTTCCAGTAAGAAGACTTAACCCAATCTCTATTGGGCAATAAACTGGTATCTGTTTTTTTCCAAAAGGTTTCCCAGACCTAATTCAAAAAGCAATGTTTTAATGTTACAGAACCAGACAATTTTTTTTAAACGATCCAGCTTAAGAATCTCCTCAGTAGCAATCGCATAGTGGACAAGCTCAGGTGTTTTTTTAATGCGGAGCCAAAAGAGAAGCTGGCGAAGCCTCACCTTATCCACTATTGTAGTTCTACCCAAATCTAACCTTAAAGGAGTGAGCGGGGTACTCTGGGGAAGGGAGCAGAGTGATCTTAAGAATTTATTTTCAGTAAGAAGCAGGCCCTCCAGATTGTCAAACCCCCAGATTTCAGCCCCGTACAGGACCGAGCCAACCACCTTCAGGTCATATATCTGAAGCGGGGCTGCAATCGGTCTAGTTTGTGATGTCCTATGTTCTAGAATTAGTGCCCCAGAAGTCTTCCTCTGCTGTAGGATTCACTTCGAAAAATGTTGTTTCCATGCGATTTTCTCTGTGAGAGTTACACCGAGATGGAATCCACCCCCCAATGATAATTTCCCTTTAAAAGATTTGTGGGGATTCATTAGCAGGAGTTTTGTCTTGGAGGTGTTGACTTCGAATCCTCTCATCTCACAGAAAGACATGAAGCGATCAAGTAGCAGTTGAAGGCCACTGGGGGTTTTAGACTGCCGCTAGGTGTTTCACCACCCCATTTATAAAAAGCGAAAATAAGGTGGGAGCTAGAACGCAGCCCTGCCTCACCCCTCTTACTAATAGATTGCAATGGTATGATGCGCAAATTAGTTGTAATATATGTAAGGATGGTTGGGCCTGGCACTTCTTAAAAAAATATATGTGCTTAACAAGTTTATATTCTGTCAGAAGTTGGGTTCATCTGACAAGTAAGAACAAGGTAATGAAAGGGCAAAAGAAGGAATGAGGCATTGATGGTGGGACTCTGAGATGGTTGTGATGCTTCTGAATTTCGGGTCTATTCCCTGTCCTCTCAAACTGCGCCAGATCGATGAACTTGCATCACCACCTCACCCTTCCGCGGATTCCGCCATCAGAGAATGTGCACCCATGCATACAGCCTGACACAGTCTGTAGTGGTGGATTTTTCGTGTCAAGGAACCGATAATCCATCAATTGCCAGGATAGCATTGAATCAGGGCTTGGCCTAATGAATAGAGGGGCAGAACCAGATGGGTTGTCATAAAGCAACCAGAATCATGGCTAAAGGTTGGTGGTTTTGACGATGATACTGATGGGTGGGTAGATGGGCTGCTACCTCACTGACATTGGGGACATCTTTCTTCCTGGCTATAGATGTGTGATCTGTGTTGTTGCAGACCCTCGTGCATCACCGCATATGTACTGAATGGTGAATTTAACAATGGGGGATATCCATTTCCTCCAAATCGCTGTGGCGAATTTTCTTGATAAATCTGTGCTATTACTAAGCTGTGGATGTGCAATGACTGAAAAGAAAAAAAAATGCAAAAAGCCTAATAGGCCAAGGGTAAAGGATTGTTGCTGAACACCATAATGTCTACCTATAATGAGGCAGCAGTAAACAGGGTTGGACAGGCCTTATATTCCACCGGGTCCTTCCCAGGTGTGCCAGGGCCCTTGGAGGCTGGGGCCCTTTGAGGCTGGTTTTGAAAGCCCAGGGCAGCCCCCTTCTGCCTCTGTCACTTTCCCCAGCTCCCTAAGGTTAATTGCAATATGCACAGGGAAGATACAGGGGAGACAGAAAGGTATAGAGAAAGCTTACAGAGAGGGAAAAGATGGAGTGGAGAGAAGGGGAGGAAGAAACTGGATGGATGGAAAGAGAGAGATTGTGCGAGGAGACCAAAGGGAGTGGGACTGGTTTGAGCATTTTTGCCAAGGATACTTTTGGTTCACCCAGTCGGCCCTGACAGTGAAGGTTGTGGTAAGGAAAGTGGAGGGCTATACTCTCGTGTGATGCACATAGAGTGGGGCTTGACTCATTCGGATACCAAGATTCAAGAATTTGAATGTAAAGAGAGGGAGGTAAAAGAGCCATTAGATGGTCTGAATATTTAATAAATTGTACTACTTTAAAGCTTGATTTAAAATTGAGCGTATCAGATAATTTGCAGAGGAGCACAGTACTTGGAGTCCAATCCTCAGTACTGGGAGAGTCACTCCGTGAAGATAATCCTCTCCTTCTCTTTCCTGACCTCCTCCCAGAGATGATTCCTAGCAAGAGAATCCGACCTGGAGATAAAAAGAGATCTGCCAATTATTGTTTTTTAAGCTTTGTGGGCCTGCCTGTTACTTTGAAAATGTGTTATCAGGGGAAAAGACGTGTCTAATCAAGCTGAGGTGGTAAGAGTTTTTCTGCGCACTATTGATGACTCTGAGAGTTAAAGCCTAGACGTTTAAATACAATTTATTTACAATAAGTGGACACAATAAGCACACTGTGTATTCGATTGAGGGCATACTACAGCCTTGTATCCTGGGAAAACAGATTATTAATCTTCTTGGTGGAAAGGGGTTATGTGTAATTGTGTATTTGCAAACTGGAACAGATTTTGGCAGCCTTTTCTCCATTTTCATGCCCTCTTTTTTCCCAACTTCTTGTACTGGCGACTTGATGGCATTCACTGATGGTGTGTTCTTTAAGTTTGTATGATGTTACAACACATTCCGTTGCAACGCATGCCTTTACCACGCATGCGTTACAACGCAAATGCATTTCCCACGCATAACCTTTACCACGAATATTCCTTTACCACGCATACTTTTACAACGATTTTCGTTGTAAATGTATGCATGGTAAGGACGTACTCTTGGTACAAGTTATTCCCCCGCCCATAAACCCTTCTTACAAATACCCCTCCCTGCCCTTAACCCTTAAATCGGACCCCTGTTCTTTGTTTTTTTTTTAATCTAAAATTCCCCTTACCTCTCCATGTCGTCTCTTCTCAATGTTCTTCCGTGTTGACGTAGCCAGTGGCGGCTCCCCCATTGGGGCATGGGGGCGTGACCCCACTGCTTTCTCGCGGTGTGAGAAGGCAAAAACATAAACGGTAAAAACTACCATTTATGTTTCTGCCTTCTCGCATTACGAGAAAGCAGAAGTGCCTCTGTGCCCGGGGGTGGGTGGGCCTGCTCGAGGGCAGGGGGGGGAGTGGCTTGCCCACTGTTGTGGGTACTGTAGCCGACCAAACAGTCAGTACCCACAACAGTGGGTAAGCCACTCCCCCACTGCCCTCCAGCACGACCACCCACTCTCCCTTTTTCTCTCTGCAGAGAAAATGTCCCTGCTGGGGCGCTCTCCTGCTGCGCCTACCAGCGTTGTGATTGGTTTGCCTTGCGTAGGGGAGGGAAGCTGCCTGTTTCCTGCATCCTGCAGCAGGAACACGTGGACCCACCAGTACAGCGTGACCGGCCTGGAGCGGAGGCGGTGCGGTACCCCGGCACTCAGGTATGTTTTATTTTAATTGTTTTATTCTCCTCCGTGAATCCCCCCCCCTCCTTCCCTCGAGCATGCCAGCCGTCGCTGATGAATCATAAGTAAGATTCTTTTCAACACTGGTCTATCATCATAATTACAAATTAAGTCATTCTTTGAAAGTACATCTTATTAACTAGTTGGCGGTTGTTTCAGTCCTTAAAACGCGCTTTTTTCCGGTGTTAAGCTGGGATATCTGAAATAGAGATTCAGGTGAAGTAGGAGGGTAACTACATTTGTAAAAACTCGATGAATTGATTTTCAATTTCAAAAAAATAATGTGCTCTGATCTGCGGTTCTATTGCAAAGCGCCCCTAAAGTCCACAGGATGATAAAAACCTGCGAAAACAGAAACTGGGGATTTGTCAAGGATCATCAACCGCGAGAAGTTTCCAACTGCGCCCAAGGTTTAGTGCAGAGTGACTGAAATCCTGTCCTACAAGAGGGCCTTGAAAGCAATGGGACTTGTGTACATTTCCAGGCATATTCACTAAGGGGCATAATTATCATTCAGTGGCGTCGCCCTGGCGCCACGCAAGGGGGCGAAATGGCAACACAACTATTATGTATGATTAATAAAATAGCCAGGCGGCTGCTGTACTTTTGCTGCATTGGCCTTGTACTGCCGTGCTCAGTGGCTACCGGGTTAGTGAAAATAAATGACGCTTTTTTCCATCCCTCTAACCACGTTACAGTCTACATATCCATAAGGCACCGTTTAGCAATATCAGGTGCATCAGTTGGGTCTCAGTCCCGCGTACATAATCGACTTCTACTTTCCTACGGCATAAGCATTAACACCTATTAAGGCCATGGTAGGCATGATATAGTTAGATAATTTGCTAATTACAGAAAATGGAAATCTTACGTCCTCGGTGTCACCGCTCTCCCAAGTCTCAACTGTAAGTAGCTGGCCCGTTATCAGTTTCCGATTGGACCTTTTCCTTATAAAAAATAGATCCTTGCAAAATATGTGCCAGTCTGGGGAATGAATCCCATCATCCCTGTTTTGAGATACTATGTTGAACAGCTGTTTTTGTATTGCAAGTCCCTCTTTGTTATATTTTGCATTTCAGTGTTGCCTCGGTATATGTTAATTATTTAAAAAAACAGGAATCTCAGAAGGGCACAGGGTAGGTGGAGGCTTCACAGTGGGTATTAGACAGAGGGTCTGGAATAGAATGTTCTAGGAATGGTATAGGAAAATAATGTGCTCTAATCATTGGCAAATAAATAGCCAGGTAAAACACAAGAGAGGCTGCATAAACAGATAGGTAAAGAGCCCTATGTAATCAGATAGAGCCGGAACTGGGAGTCAGTTCATGAATAAAATGGAGGCAGGTTTGTGTAGACACAATCAGTACAGAGAGACGTTCAACCGAGATTCACAGAGCAGAAAGAGAGATGGCACGGTAAGTGATCAAAGAGGGAGTTAGGAAGAGAGAAGGGAGAGGATATTGGGAGGTAGGGAGAGAGAGAGAAAAATAACTAGTGAGCGACCGAGAATGACAGAGCGAGGGAGATGTAAACAAGTAAATAGAGAAAGGAGAGGTAAAGAGAAGAGGGGGCGAACGATGTAGATAGATAGATAGATAGATAGATAGACAGACAGACAGACAGACAGACAGACAGACAGACAGACAGACAGACAGACAGACAGACAGACAGACAGACAGACAGATAGATAGATAGATAGATAGATAGATAGATAGATAGATAGATAGATAGATAGATAGATAGATAGATAGATAGATAGATAGATACATGAATAGACTTAGTTGGGGTGAGGTACCCATATTAAGAGATGAATTCATGCCATGCAGTGCCGCTTGCTTTCCTGTTCTTTGCATGCATGTTTTTCACACTGCTAAATCTGCTACTGTTCTCAGTGAGAAAGAGAACAGAAAAGGTTAATTGTTTTTATATTGGTCGCTTTTTGCAAGGTGGTGCTCCTCTGTTCAGTTCCTCCACCAATGAGTGTGCAGTGAAACATGTTATGAAATGGGCCCGGTGTGATCACCGTTAGACCCCCTCCCGGGTCAGATTCCTTTCATCGCTGTCTGCCATGGCGTTCCTCTTTCAAAAGCAACGTCTTCCCAAGGTCACCCTGGCTCTCAAGAGGCATCGAGCCTGCAAATGGGACACTGTTGTGAGTCTGTCATGTGTCTGCTATACCATGTATGCGAAATGTGTGTCTGGAATTGTATTTGTATGTGCCATGCCTGTTCCTCGTCAGAGACTAGAATGTATCGAACCTGTAGTCAGGCACTGTTTAGTTTGCATGTTTCTAGGGGAAGTTTGATTCCTTACAGGGGCTGGTGATACTTGCACGTGGATATGTGTAAACTTTGAGCCTTATCTGCACGGTGCCTGACCAAAACTCCTGTGACTTAGGTTAGTCACTCATTTGAAACAGTAATATGCGCTACGTTGCCCCTCATTTGTAGTGGACACACTGGGTAGTCACCTCTGTATCCAGGTACGCCCAGGTGAGTAGAAAATGATGAGATGAGAAGAAAGGGGGAGTGATGGATCGATAGTGGGCGAAGGAGTAGTAGAAGAAACGTGAAAGGGAGGGAGAACTGATAGAGAAGAAGCCATGACCCTGATGGGCGAAGAGCAAGTGGGGAGAGTCAGCTGTAAATTGTTTACGCACCCCTGCTTTTCTTTCCTTCAAGTTATTTGTTCTTTTACGTTTCCAGTTTTAAATGCCCTGATCATCTGTACAGTTGTGTTAAGGTGCATTGGCACTGGTGAATGCACCCTCCCTTTTTGCCCTCTCTAGTGCAGGCGCTGGGCATCCGTCTGCTTGGGGTGGCTTGGACAAGGGGTATTGGCACAAAGCTCAACCAAGCTCAGTGCTGACTCTTTACTGGGTTTAAATAGCTTCGCAGCACCTCTGTGCAAGAGGCCACTAAATAGATAACACTGCACTGCACTACACTGCACCAACACTGCAATGTAGCACACAGCAGCAGGGGTACGCTAATACATTTGTACAGCACGTTCTTGGTGCTCTGAAGTGCTTAACTGCCTAATGAAGAAAGACCAGACCATGTGTGTTCTGAAGGTTAATAAGTGGCTTGAAATAGACAGCTTTTGAGCACTTTATAAAACTTGAGGTGATCTTTATGCCCTTACACAAGAGACAGCCTATTCCAATCCTTCAAGGGCGGCACTGAGATGGTCTGGCCACCTTGACTTGCGTTTTTTAAAGCACAGACTCCACAAAGGAACGTTTTTGAGAGTTCAAGGATCTGTGTAACCACCTAAACATGTCACTCATAAATATGGGATCTTTATAAAGCCTGATTGGTTTCAGATCACTCACTATTTCACCAGTCTCTTGACAGGGAGTCCTTGAAGGGTCACCAGTGCTGGGGATACGTGGCTGCCCCCTCCAGTGCATAAGTACCTGAGCAGCTGCATACTTTAATTTCTGGAGCCTTAACAGCAAGCCCTCAGGGAAGTCAAGAAATACCCTGTAAGCATAATCCCACTCAAATATCTACTCCACGGTGAACTTCTGCACCCTATACTGGAAAGAGAGACAAAGCACCCTATGCACCCTATTGTCATTGTATGATAAAATGATGAGCTATATTACCTAAGCGCTAGTGTCCAAGTAATTTCATCACCCTGCCAATCATGGTATTGTACATGTTAGTTTGTGGTTCTATCCAATATGATTAAGAATAGTTGTGCTACTGCCAGATCAGTAAATTGTTGTACATTTTAGTTCCATATTCCCAGAGCATTCTCATTATGTGTCAAACTTCTATAAGGTTTGTTAACTCCCACAACTCTAAACAGTAGTACTGACTGAGCTGTTCCTCACACCTTCTGGTTTTCTTGAAAATGCACCATTTGCCGACTCTATTTTCAAAAATTTCCCCTGTAGGTGGTTCTATAGGTGGTTCTGGCACGCTCGCTCGCCGCAGTGAAGTACGACAATTGTTTTACGCCCTACCACTTTCAAATATCACCAGCCGCCACTGGACATAGCACGTCGTCAAGAGGAAATGGAAGTGTCTTTCTGTTTCCCCCAACAACGCTGATTTCCTCCCGATTGCCTCCACATAGAAACTCCAACAGGTGCGTTTTTTGGGGGGGGGAGCCCCCCCAAGCCCCCTGCTTTTTTCATGCTTTTTTGAGGGGGGGAGACCCCCTCAACCCCCCTTTTTTAATTTTAGCCTTTAACACACATGCCTTTAATACGTTTCTCGAAGTAAAGGTATGCGTGGTAAAGCCTATTTGTTGTAACCACGCATGCGTTGTAATGCATGCGTGGTTAAGTTATGCGTGGAAACGGCCACGTTGTAGTGGCCGTTTCCCGTTCTTTAATAGGTTGGCCATTATTGTCGCAAAATGGTGATTTAGTGTTTCTGATGCTATTTCCTTGTGGACATGTAAAAATATATATGTTACAGAGGCGGGTGGGTCTGACTTACCATTGAAAAGATGTTTTATTGTTTTCTTAATTGTTTTGGAGCGGTTTGAAAAATATGCACAAACCTTTCCAAAAAACATTCATTTTGATTTGGACTCAGCATGGGAAGCTTCATGCAGCTCTGTCAAGGGTTCAGTGTCAAAAAGGGGAGCGGCTCAAAAAAGTGACCTTTCAAAATTAACTTTCATAAAATTCTTTGCTGTCCAATAGGAAATGGCTGAACAGACTTACAACAAGCCTTGCATGAAATTAGAACTTTACTCAAGGAAGTGCCTTTGCTTGCTTTGGTATAAATCAGTTTAGTGGTTTTTGACAAGTTAGTGTCACTAGCTTGATTTCTGTAGGCCTCAAATTGAGTCGAGCGGTCAGTAGCATCACATAAGAGACAAAAATCTGGTCTCCGAAAATATATATTCATCGAAGTCTCAAATCAATGGCTGAAAGAAGCATAAAGCCAACCAATAGTTAAAATAAATGGAACCACAGTATATTAGAAACAATAGGTCTATTTGGCAGTTGCACCTATCAAACAATAGAAAAATATAAGGCAAATATTGCAAACATAATGAAGAATATGTTGTGACATCTGTGGTTGAAGGATGGTGGAGGAATTCATTTGAGATTAGAAGCTCACAAATGTTATTCTATATTCAGTACTTCACTTGCAGGGAGATGGAGGAAGAGTTCATGAATGCCTATCCAGTCTGTATGGACATATCATAGGGTGATCACCATTTTGCCATCATCAGTCTGCACATTCATCTGCGGGTAGGGTCACATTTCTTCGTCTGTTCAAGTGCCATTCATGTTTTGCTTCTACCTACCACAGTCTGGGGAAGTGGAACAGTCCACTTTAGCCATTGGCTGTTCACTGTCAATTCTGCCATTTTGCACTTGCACATGCACACATCTGCCTAAGAGTAGTCCACTTCAGTGACAGGGTCAGTAGGCCATTCTCCACCCTTATTTTATCTTTCTTTCTGTTTACTTCTGCAATCGGTCATGTTCTTACTTTTTTGCAAACTTGGATGCCATCCTTAGACATCCCAACATTTACTTTTTCTCATGTTTACACTTTTAATGTCTATTGCATATGTTTGCAAAAAAACAAAAAAAAATCCCAAGCTTGGCAGGCCTGACCTACGGGCTTTACCAAGGATTTTGTTTTTTGTTTAATACAAAGGCTGCTTTGAGACAGAAATCCCACCACTACTCTCCTGCTCTTCCCGTCAAGAAAACCTAATGGTATTCTTTGCTTCAGCACCAACTATTTTGGATTAGGGAGAGTTGTAATATGGTATTTAACGGGCATTGTCAAAAACCCGAGGACTCGATGTGCACACCGCGTTCCTTCGCAGACGCGGTATTCACTGGACGTGCTTGCTACTCAGAGCCGACATAAACCATCCATCTAGGTCCATGCATCACCATTTCTTCCTTCCCTGTAAGGGCTAATACTAATCCCCTGGGACACACAATTCCCATTCTCCACATTCCTCCTCTTTCTGTCATGCTCCTGTCTCCCTCTTAGCACATAAATAAGATAAAGGCCCACTCTTATGTACTTCATTCATTTTACAGCCTGTCAGGGCTGCTGACTGTCTGAAAGCAGCTGGAGTATGCAGAGTCTATTTTTAAGAAAGACCTGACACTGCATTTACAAGGTAAATTGA
The DNA here is from genome assembly GCF_964204655.1 of Triturus cristatus. Taxonomy (NCBI): domain Eukaryota; kingdom Metazoa; phylum Chordata; class Amphibia; order Caudata; family Salamandridae; genus Triturus; species Triturus cristatus. The sequence goes on from NC_140587.1 coordinate 915,922,360, forward strand.
AACGGACATATGCATGTCACATGTCTAGAGATCAAAAATTAGCAAACATTATATAGAATAGCAAATGTGTGATATGTGTGACAAATCAACAAGCTGTTGCCACAACGCATAGTAGGCATATGCCAGATCTGACACCAATGTGCATATTTTTGGATGTAAATACGTATAGGGTATATGTATAGCACAAACCTAGCCAAAAGACCGCAGAGTACTGTACATGGTCAAAGACAAGCATTAAGTCAACAGGCTCTAGGAGAAGAAGCTTGGTTGTGGGTGGTTAATGCATTGTGATGTACTGTTCTTTAAAGAGAGGCGTCTTCAACTGTTTTCTAAATTGAAGCAGCATTGTGGCAGTCCGAATTGAGGCGGGGATGTTGTTCGAAATCCTGCGTGCAAAGTTAGAAAACGCCTGTTGTCTTGTTTTGTTATTTTTCATACTTCTTATTGTGCAGCCTGATGGTGTACTGGCCGTGGGTATGCCGAGAGCCACCAGAGATGATGTTGGCCGGCAAGGGGAGCCAATGGAGTTCCATCAACATGGGCTGATGTGAACGTCTTTCTTCAGGACCTGGATGAGGCTGCAGCATGTGCGATGACCCTTAGGAGTGCCCATGTGGAGTCTGGGAGGCCACGAAGTAATGAATTACCACCATTGAGATCCAAGAGTACAAGGGCCTGAACAACAGCTCTGAAGTCAGAATCTGGAAGAAACAGCTTGACCTTCTTTAGGAGAGAAGGCTGGTACTATGCTGTCTCTGTGTTTTTTGGCAATGTGTACCTTGAGGAAGAGGTTGGTGGCTAGGGTGAATCCAAGAGACCTGTACGCATATATGTGTGTTAACATTTATCAGTCTATTCACCTCTAAGATTCAGATTTTTTTTATTTTCATTTCATTGATATGTACAGAGACCTGCATGCTCCTTGTCTGTGACCGCTGGTCCATTGGTCCATCATTGGAGTTCCACAAGGATCTTTGCTGAGCCCCACCCTGCCCATTTATATGACCCCACTCACCAGCATCATCCACGCCCAGGGAATCAACATCATGTCCTATGCTGATGACACCCAGCTCATACTCCACTTGTCCGACAAGATGCCACACACCCAAACCAATTTCTCCACCTGCATGACCAAAGTCACCGGATGAATGAAAAACAACTGCCTCAAGCTCAACACTGACAAGGTGGAATTGTAATCTTTATCAAAGACACCTGGCCTGCCAAACTCGAACCTACACCCCTCCCAGCAACTTGTGCAAAGAACCTCATAATAGTAATTGACAGCCCACTCACCATGACTGGCAAAGTGAACGCTGTCTCTATCTCCTGCTTCCACACACTCAAGATGCTCAAAAAGATCTCCTAATGGCTCTCAAACCAACATTCACAGATCTGTCACTCAAGCTCTCATCTCCAGCAAGCTAGATTATGGCAACGCACTTTATGCCGGAATTAACTCTAAACTGACGAAAAGACTCCACATCATACGTAACTAAGTGGCCAGGCTCGCCGTCAAACACCCATCCCTCACCTCAAAGAGCTTAACTGGCTCCCAATTCACAAACAAGCACTATTTTAGCTCTTACACAACATCAGCCTCATGTGCCTCAACAACCACATAAACTTTCACAAACCTAGCAGATACTTCTGGCCCCTATTACCAACCCCCCATATGGAGACCAGGTCCAACAGTTGTGTCTTCTCTTACCTCACTCCTAAAGCCTGGAACAACTGGCCCCTACACATGAGACCAGCCTCTCAGTTATTTAATTCCACAAGAAACTGAAGACCTTGCTCTTCACCTAGCCCCAGCCCTGGTTCGGGAAACAGCCTTTACTACGCAACCGTTGCAACGCATGCCATTGCATGGCATGCTACTGCAACGAAAAAGGTGTGCAGCAGTGGGTAGAAGGTGTTGAATTTAACTCACACCTTCCCTACTGTTGCACACACTGGAGTTGAAATAGAAAATTAATCTATTCCAACTTCCAGCACTCCCCGACATATAGCGGGGGTAAAGGTTGGCGTTCCAACAGCATGCGATGTAATGGCATGCGTTGTAATGTCACATTCTCCTGGTTCAGCCAATACAGCTCATGCCACAGCTAAAGAAGACTCTCCCGGGTGAGTCCTGCGCTGTAGAAATGCACATAACAGCAAGAGTTGAGTACTTTTGTTTGCAAACAAAACATTTTCATTATTTCAACTGTCCGTGAACCTGCCAGCTCCACACTGTTCTGATTCCTCAGTTGCCAAGCTTTCTCATCTCTATTTTTGGATTTCTAAAATATTTCCACGTTTATAATTGTTTTGAAATGGGTTTCAGACAGCCACTGGGGAGTGGTTATAGCCCTGATGCTTCATAAGTGCACTGTAACCACTTTCAATGAATAAGTAAGAAGTCATTGGCTGGAGTAATCCGCTGATAGAAAGACAGGGCAGCTCTAATAATAGACGGATAAGTGCGCTCTCTTCTTTGAAAGAAAATATTATTCTAAAAAACGAACAGTGGCGGCGAGGATTTTTATGATCTCTCCCTACACATTTTGCTCTTCTGTCACTGAATGTCGGAGGCGAACTGAATAATTTGCAGAGAGGACTTAGCTGAAAGCTAACAGAGCAGAGACGACGGGGTCTAAGGCTAGAGCTGCTCAATTTGAAAGTTGGAACCTCGGTCCATTCAAATCCTGCCCTTGGCTCAACATCGTGTGATCCTGGGTAACTAACTCAATCTCTCCCTGCCTTTAAAATGCGGAACCAATCTTGTTCTCTTGCAAAGTGTTCTAAAGCCCTCGGGCTAAGTTTGTGCTCTCTGAAAAGAGTCCCTCATAAATGTTGCAAGGACGAAGAGCGGGTAAGCCTGCTGCTGCTACAGTCCACGGCGCTTTTCTATTTCAAATGGCACGTGGTACATACCAGATGCGATAAAAACCTGTGATTGCAGTTTCACCTCATGCACCCAAAACTCCACGTCTCAGTACTCCCTGTCGAATCAAATCTCCTGATAAATTGCACAAGGTTCAGCCTACCTAAATCTACCTGGCGGAGATGGATTTCTGCTGAGTTTGGAATTTACAGGCCACTTTTAATCGGGGCCAGGGAAGACAAAGCACCGGCGGTACAGAGTGTCCAAAAGCTCTTAAATTATAGCTTCATTCTATCCCTGCCTGTCTATTTGCAGGGAGTTTCGTGTCTTGTTCTAGCCCTCACTGCATAACCTGGCAGCAGTTTGTTTCTTAGTCCCATTATTGGCATCACACCCCACCCTTACCACAACAGAGTATGCATGCTTGCATAAATACACAACACAACTTTTGTTTGGGAAAATATTGCTGCAGGTTTATTCCATACAAAAGTATACAATATCGTGGGTTATCATACGGGCGATCCAAGGGCAGGCAGCTGTACCAACCTATGCTGCCCTGCCCGCTTGATGAGCCAAGCACTGTGGAGAAACCAATCAGCGCTACCCTTATGGGGGGTGATCCCCTTACTGGATCACGGGTGATCCCCATACTGGATCCCGTGACACATTGGTCCCTTATTACTCACGCCCCTTTCAGGGCAGAGCGTAGCAAGGCAAACCCCCGGTTGTTCAGGCCCACAACCGCCCGAAGGACTAACGGGGCGCCGACGTAGTTGTTCCAGGACCCTCCACACGAGGTTCCTGTGATTTGGCTCTGGCACTCCTATTTTGCTCTTGCAGAGGTAACCTTTCTGTACCCATATGCTTCCAGATCGCCCTGTAACTCCGCCACAGCTCTGGAGGCGGCCACCGCCGCCTTAAGAGCCCCCCACCAAAACAGTTCCTTTCTCACTGCAACGTGCACCTTCACAGGCCAACTTCATGTCCAGTAGGAACAGATCCAATCCCACCTGTGCCAAGTGCACCCCAACTTTGTAAAATAACCTTTGGTGTTCGCCCGGCATGGCTCATGCCTGATGAAGCCAAAGCCCCTTTCTCTGCGAATTTGCGCATGGAGCGGTTTATGGATCTCTGGGAAAGGACCAGTGCCTCGCATGCCCTGCAAGGATGTGATGGCCTCCCAGGAGGGGGCTCTACTCTTGAACATCGCTATCTTCCTTCAAGCTGAAGTGGCTCCCACCTCCTGAACCCTGTAGTTGGCGCTCTCTAGCCTTATGTGCACCCTATCACCTGGTTCAATGGAACCGCAGCCCACTCGTTTATAGGACCGCTTCCACAACCAGCCTATATACTTGGCTATGTGGACGGGGCATTTCGTGCATCACTTGAAGCGACCCGTAGCCCGACCTGGGAGCAGAGTGCACCTCTTAGTTGAGGTTGACCCGACATGTGCACAGACCTTCTCTATAATAATCCATAGCGAACAATTTGGAGAGAACTTACGCCTACTACCAGACTTGCTTGACTAACGCTCTATCACAGATGCCAACGTCCCTGCTAACCAGCTGAGATCCCTGATGCTCTATAGGTCAGCCCCCACTCTATTTATGCAGTTTCCTGCAATGTACCCTTGTATGGACGGGAAAATACCTACGACATTGCAAAACCCACTGAACTCGGATTTGCAGGCAGTTCGGTGGGGGAGAGGGGTCCTTAGGATTGGCTCTGCTACATTGCCTGGCCTCCCAGCCCGCAAGCACCCTCGTCTGGCAGCAGCCTATCTGCTGTGTTGCCCATGCAGTATCCGCACCCTGGCGCAAGCCGTCCCGTTCTATCCCTCTGGTAACAGACTACCTTCAGTGAGGCAAGGGTGAACGGTTGTATGTTGTGCGTCTGGCCATAAGAACCTTGGTTTGCTTTGGCAGGGATCAAATTGCTGCATTTGTCCCCCCCACAATAGTGGCATGTGCAGTTCTATTGCCTTCTACACTTCAGGGTGGGACTAACATACCCCACGAGACCACAGAATCGTGTGTGTCTTCCAATGATTATTAGGATCCAAGGTTCCCGGTGTCAGTTGGTGACTATCCAACTGGTGTGGATGGGTTGTTAACCATGCCTGGCAATACGTACTACCTTAGACAAACCTCTCCTGACCTGCATCTATGTCCTTCTTACACATATTTACTGGTTTATGCCACATGGCACCCTGCTGGTTGGTGATACGGAACCTCCTACCCAGCATAAGCTGAAAATCCTGCGTTGCCATTCCGCCACCTGTGTATCTTGGGTCACACTCCTGTGTCACCTAACCTTGGTTCTAGAGTGCACTTAATCTGCACCGTTTGCCAGGTGATTGCACAGCCTTCTTTGATTGCTAGACCCTGGTGAACACATTAATGGTGTTGAATCTGGTTTGAAACAATATATGCATTGTGCCCTCTGTTTGAGACAACTCCCCCCTTCGTGGAGTGATGGCTACACAGGTGCCTGCACAAGTCACCCTACGGACAAGTTGGCCCTGACTACCTTGTGTTCTGGTGACAGATTTGGAAAGAGCCTTGCCTTCAATTGCTGCCCCCTGGGAAACACACAATGCCCGTGATCAGTCTGAGACGCGGTGATGCCCTCATGTAGCCTCGAACCCCTGTTCATACAAGAGTGCCAACTCCAACTAATTAAACCCACACCTAGACAATGGGTGGGGTCTAGCTATCCCCAAACTTCTGCTGTTGTAACCCACGGTCACACGTCCTGTTTAGTTCAATGTAATAATTAATGACACTGACAACCACACTGGCCTAATACTGGGCAGTGTAAATGCGGCCCAGGGTGATCTTACAGAATCTGCTTGGTGTGGATGAGTGCAACTTTACCCGGCTGAAGTGCAATCCCTTTGACAATTACTCCTGACAAGATGTGCCAATGCAGGTAGAAGAAAGCTATCCGGCCCGCCTTACTTCCTGTCCCAGTTATCTGAGTAAATTAGTGACAGAAGCATGCTTGGACTGGTAGCTGATACGGTTACTTACTTCGGCAAAAATGCTCAGCTCAGCCCGCTAGACAATTGTTTCCATTGGAAAGCGGTGCAAAACAGACCTCCAAGCACTTAAGGCGGTACCTCGGAGTAGGGCTCTAATCCCCCGATGCCCTTTGGATAGGGTACCACATCTGTCTGTAAGCCGCTCAGTGCTACTGATGCCTGGCCTTCCTGACCCACACCCCGCTCTCCCTGATACAATCCGCTCATGGCTGGGACTCAACGGTGCGGTGAAAGACCGAGACCTGCTAGCCTGACCTTAGCTCTTCACCAGGCTCCCAAACCAGAGCCTTCCACAAACCTAGTGACCTAAAACATTCTCCCTGTGGGGCAGCTGCGAATGGACTGCAAACAATTCCTAGGCATTCTCTACCAACAATGTAAACAGTGTTTCTGGTTGGTTAGGGTATGCACCTAAGCCTGGCTGAACCCGCCTCTCTAGTCAGGAGAAGAAAGTACACAATTAAGCTGACACCTGCCCACCCCGTAGGTGGTTAGGCAGAGATACCAGCTTATCCTAGAGGCAAATGTAATGTGCCAACCGCACTCCCACAGTGACACACTATGCACCCTACAGAAAAGACTACATACCAGGTTATTTTAATTACCCATTGTATCGTCCATCCAAGAGAAACTTACTTCCATCTGCCCCTATTACCCTGTTCTATCAACCTCATCATGACATTACAGGGATTACCTAACTCATTGGGGCAATCGGACCACCATCCTACAGCTCAGTTAACACCACCCTGTAGTTGATGCTAGGAACTGTAAATAGCATAACACCTTATGCATCCACTCAATCAGCAGTGTCTCCTACTAACACTTGTAGCAGGGCGCATATCATAAGTACCTCATGCCCAACTGAGGCATCACATATCTCATATAACGCACGGACACACAGACCCTTCTGCGATTAGAATTACCACCTCGTGTGCCTAGCAGCGCCCGGACGCATCACGCAGACTAGCCAGTAGAATTGCCGGTGATGACTGGGGTAAAGCCCAAAACAAACAAGTGTCACTGACACTAAGTCAGTCACTAATACAGTAGCTAGCCAATGTGCCGGTTGAAAAAGACTAAGATTTCCCTCCTGCGGTCTGAGGCCCTGCACACCTTGATTTCACTGGTCAGGTTCCAATAGCCTCGGAGCTCTCGGTCGGACGTTCTGGTCATCAACCACATCCACACACCCCATGTATAGCATCCGGCGGCGCAGGACAAGCCTCACGGCCAGGCATAAAGCAGCATCAAAACATCCTGCGCTGCTGCTCCAAACCAGTCCAGTCACACCGCAGAGATCGTCCCAAACTCTGCCCAGGGTGAGCCGAGAGCCAAGGTATGATGCCCCCTGGACATGTCAGATAAGACCCTTAAATTGTCTAGTGGCGCTAGAACGCCAGCAGCTGAACAGCAGGGGCCGCACTACAAGACTGCCTCCTCTAAAGCCTGAGGCATCAGTGCCTGCAGCTTGGTCACATACGTGACTGGTGGCCCTTGGCTGTATAATCCCCCCAGAGTGTGGCAAGATACATAATTTGCCTTCCCAAACAGAGAACCGAACAATGCCAGGCTTGTGTAACAAACAGGCGAGTGTTCTAGATGTCCATTTCTTTAAATCAGGCTATGAAAACTCCTGGGTGCCCCCACGCCGCATTAAGATGCGTGGTAACCCATTCAACAGACTGTCCACTCTACGTCGTCACTAGACATTGCCGCCCTCTCTTTGCCAATAGGCCGATTCAAGAGTCATAAATGATTTCCTTGTCAGTGTTGGCATGATCATTCTCGCTACTGAGGCTCCTGGATAAGAATTCCGGGGAAAAGCAAGTGTGCCACTCTTTTCTGCTCCCTGTTGCATCTCACTCAGTCATGCATGCCTCAAGCACACAGAGGCCCCAAAGGCACTGCCAGGGGCCTCAAGAGAAATCAAACACAATAACCTCACAGGGGGTACAATCCCTGCTATAGGGAAACAAATTGACACATGTTGGCATCTGTCCCCACTATGCTTAGGTTGCATTATGCACTAACCTTTCTCCATAACCCTTTACGTGACAACCTGCATGATTCCAGAAAGCCATTTACCCTGAGGGCAAAGATCAAAACCTTATCTGATTGTGACTAGCTGGCACAGTAACCTATAATGCTGTGAAATTATGTAACGCCACCAGCTGACTGATACCACGCTACAGGGATACAGCTCCCTGTCACAGACCATCACATAAGCAGGGAGCATGTCAGGAACCAGGGCATCATACCTGTCCTGTACCAGCGACAAGCTAACCAAAATATATACCAAGTGCAAGGCAGCAGGTGCGCACAGCTCACCGCTAGGAACATTGCCCCTTCAGGGCGCACAAGCAGGCCCACCCGGCGAGAGCAAAGCCAACATCACAAACGACCTCAGAAATGGAGCGGCGCCCTTACACAAGTGCAAGCATGATACCAAATGCGAGGCCCAAGGTGCGCCTTTTAAATCATTACCAGACAAACCCATTAAATAGGAACACCGGAGGGTACTTATATGGTGCAGGGCAGCAATTTCCTCTATTCCTCTTAACCTTAGGTGACGCCCCATGAAAAACCACAGCCACAGGACGCGCAGTGCCCGTAACACGTCTGTCCCAGGCTCCAGCAAGCACGCTTCGATGTCTATTCTCAATTATACTGTGCTTTCAATCCCCTTTTCATGTAGGCCCACTCTCAGCCCTTGCACTGTTATCCCGGGGTACAACTCGTGTCTTGAGCGCTATCCTCACCTCGACTGACTGCATGTCCTGCCATACCCAGGCAGTGCTGGTCAAGATGCTGAGGGACTGTCATTCATTAGACTTGCAGCCAGACGCAGGGATATGATAGGGCTTTGTGTTCGCCTATGGGGCGGTAGCAACAGGACCGCAAACCACTCCTGGAATTTTTCTAACAATATTGTATATGGAGTTTCTGGTTGGCCAGGGTATGTACCCAAGCCAGGCAGAATCCCCCACTCCAGTCCGCGGAGCCAGCGAGGATAATCTGCTGCGACTGAACACTGCAACACAATCTGTGCTGCAACGAACCAAAACAAGCCTCAACAGGGCACAATGGGCAGTCTAACCTAGAGAAAAGGAACCTGCTTGGCTTTTAACAATGGCATCACCAGGGTAAAAGGCACCAGTGTAGCACCAGTGCGCATCTGGTGCACTTGGGCCACTGCCGACAATCCTAGGGCCAAGCGCTGCGTTGGATTCCCATAAATGCAATCACTTGCCGGTTGGGCGAAATTATAGCGAACGAAAACATCCGTTGAAGGCTAACAAATATGCACATCACCGTTGAAGAGTACTAGGCGCGGCGTTGAGAAACCGGAGCATCACATCAAGTTATGGTACAGTAATAATACGCCTGTGTTCAATGGGATCTCAAACATTTCTATCATGAGAGCTACTTGTGCCTAATGAAGCTTGTCCCGGGCCACAACCTTATTAATGCTTTAATACGGACCACATCAAACAGGGTTACATTGGTGGCCCCCCTGGGCAAGATTACTAGCAATGAACACATCTGTGCAGTTCTAAGGTTTGCTAGCAGACTGCGCAACAGACGTGGGACCCTGATGATTCCCCGAGCACCACAAAAGCCGTGCCCGGTCGCAAGCCGTCCACTTGCCGCTTCCTCATGAATTATTATTATTTATTTTTTTGTGCATATTTATATAGCGCGGACTCGACCCGAAGGTATGGAGCGCTTTACATAGCACGGTATTTACATTACACATTCAGGCACGGGGAGATCAAGTCATTTGCCCAGCATCTCAGGATGTGGACGCGACCTCGAGGCTCGAACCCTGGTTTTCCTGCAAGGTTTCCCGTTCGGCCATGACGACCCTCCCCACCCCCACGGATGGAGCCGCTTGATGATGGCTTACCCCGCCATGACCCCTGATCGACCGGGCCGCTCCGGCTGGGGAACCCATTCACAGCGTGGGCAGAGGGCCCCCAAAACGGTTGGGACGCTCTACTCTGCAACAACCTGCTGGTTGTCCGATGCTAGCGAAGCCACTAGGTGCCAGAAGGAAGCGGGCCGGCGGTCTTCCCGACCCCAGATCCCCCCCCCCCCACACCAGCTGCCACACTCCGGGAGGAGGGCCCGTTCAGAGTTTAGGATTATGCGGAGGGACCTGGAGGTTGGGCACCCCAGGTAATGGCGAGGCAGTTGCAACCGGGCCCACGCAGCCTCTAATACCTGCTGCCGTACACCACAAGCGTTGGAACAACGGTGTTTAAACACTTAGCCTTTACCGTCATAATGGAAGACCTTAACCCCTAGCCACCGTGACACATGAGGATTACACCCCTCCCGTTGGCACCGCCTGCCCAGTCATGTTGGGACCATGTGAGGCACGACCCGCTGACGGGTGAGGTCTCCCCAATATGAAGAAAATGCCATTGCCTGTAATGTTAAACTCGTACACCCCAACGTTGAAACAGTTTTTTTTTTTTTTTTGGCTACATCTTTTATATAGGGTGGACTCGACCCGAAGGTATTGGAGCGCTGTACATGAGTACGGTATTTACATTGTTGCAGGGATTCTGCTTATGCACAGAACTATGCACAGGAAACCAGGACCTCAGTGAATTGTGGTGTACCAAAAACTCACTTCAGAACCCAGAACCCCTTATCGGCAGTGGCCCAGCATCAGTGTCCCATTCGTTATCTGAGTATTATCTCGGCGGCCCCAATGTATAGACAACCCAGAACAAGCGACTAAGGGTATTCTCAGGAATGGTGGGAATCAGAAATACCTGTTCGTAATTATTCTCATATCAGTCCACAACAGAATAAACAGAGACACGGTAAAGTTTAAAGAGTTTATTTTACAAACCTTGTGTCCTAAGATGCAGTACTTTGGCTAACATAAGCAGACAAATGATTAAGATCAGCATAGTTACAATACCATAGAGAATGAAAGGAGTAATCATGCTAAAATGACAGTGGATATCAGCCACCTTCCTTTCACTAACAAACTAATATTATTATTATTAGACTAATAGAAGGTCTCTAGGCTTGACTGGGGAACCCCATACCGTAAAGATCAGCTCAGTGCGATCACATCACAGGATCAGCTAGACTCTGCTCCTGGGAAAGCTCTTCTTCCGAATGTAATGAAAAACATGCAACACTGCAATATTAAAAGCAGCCGACTTTCAGGTATTTGCAGCTGCGTGTGTGTTATGGCTAAATAGTGGGCCGATCAACCTGAACCCAACAACATGCACCGTCTAGCGACCCAGACTGTTTCTTTACACAATGTACAGACCAAGGTCGCTGCTCACTGTTAGCGATGTGAAAAACAGACAGTTCTCATGTGAAGCAAAGTCGAGCAAGCATTTCTCACTTAATAACATGTGACTACAGTGTTGTGTGCAAAAGCAGCAAAAGCGGCAAGATGGCTTTCTAACATCTAACGCGGTTGTGCTAACTTAGCATTGTACATATATAGATAGCAATCTGCACTACACCCCCCCTTGATCGGACCACTAACCAGTAGGGGCGCACTTGCAAGAACGCTGAGTTCAAGTTTGATAGAACGGAACCAAGGGCATGAACTGTAAGTCCATATAAGGTAAGTGAAAAAGTTCGAAGATAAAAAAAGAAAAAATGATTGAGAAATAAAAAAACAACCCATTCAAAGGACAAAAAAAAAACCATCATTGAAGGAGGTATGACGAAACGAAGGTGCAAAAACGTCAGTCCATCAATGTAAAAGCACAATAAGTTGCAACAGCTTCCAAGAGGAAATCATTGGAACGTTCCGCAAAATTATCTGCCATCCAGTTCAGCAAGGGGAAGGAACACACTTGTTCCTCGACAACCGGAGCCTCTAGCACCATCCGAGGGCAACCGTCGTGTTCTTCAAGATAACTTCTTGCTAAGAAGTCAGCCGCAGCCGTTCCGATGTCCCAATTCCCAAGGACTCCATGTGCTGCTCCACAGGCCATAATCCTGACGCCAGAACAGTCCAACTCATGAGCCACTAAGGGGCACATTAGCCGATCATAATCCGGGGCAGGAGACACCAAGTTCGACAGGCACAAATCCAGAGCCCATTGGAATGGACAATCTAGGCAATGAAAGACAGGCTGCACACAAGTAAAGTAGGGAAACCGGAAGGACAATCCATAGGCTATGCTTAAGGTCGCCAGTGGTAAAGTGCCATAGTATTCAAGCATCCGGTTACGAATATGAAGCAGCCGGGACATGCTGTCGTGTGACGCAACTTGAGCATCCATAGCGTAGTACGCAGATCAACAAAAGAACCCCAGCTGCGAGAAGCAAAGGGAGACCTCCGAAGACGCTGGAAAAAAAAAAATGAAAAAATGCCGGGATCACACCAAAAATAGTTTGAAAGGAGGTCACGAGGCCGGAGCCCACAATTTAAAAAAAATGAGCCAGGCCACTTGTTGACGAGGCATTAAAGATAGTCTGAATCAGGGCCCCAAAATGAAGGGGGAGATCAGTATTCAAAAGCGCTTGCACCTCTGTACGCGTGTTTGCTACGTGAAGGACAAATGTTTCTCGGGATGAAGTCAACGCGACTTCTTTTTGAGACAATAGGGCCCTTATTCTGCTCATCTTATTGAACTCTGCTTTCAAGGTTGGAATGGAAGGCCAGATGGAGACATCGAGCCGTCCATGCGGGGGTGGGAAAAGAACGTTATTACAGCAAACTACCCTCTGTGATACAGTCACTATGTAGGGAATTCCCACTAACATCCCACAGCAAGCTTCATTATTTAACAGCAAATAACTACCATTAGCAAGCAGCGTAAAAGACGGCGTTATAACCGTCACAGGGATCCCTTTCAAGACGCAAGCTAAATTAGGAGCGTGCACATTACATGCACCATGCAATTGGATGTGCCTACACACTACAGAGCGATCCGGAGTGGAAGTGCACTCTTCACCTTTTAAATAAACCTCTTTTCCGTCCCTCACGCATCTATACGTGAAAGGGAGTGAGCAAAATTCGTGCAGGAAGGCAGAACCAAGTTCTTCATATCTGCCTAGCGCATAATGTTTCATGAATGAACTGAACTTAAACAGGGGGAATGGTAACGTGATCAACCCGTGGATGAGCCACACAGCCGAGTTTAATTCGGCAACAGAGAAAGGTAAAGGTTCTAACTTTTCAATGTGCAGCAATGAATATGTTGCATCCTTCATGGACATGAACTGTTGTTTCGCAGTTAAATTAAAAGGGAGGAACAAAGATGAAATATTCATGTAATCCCAAGGGACTTTCCCAGCCTTTAACATTTGTAAAGTCCATGCAAACTGCATAATGGAACGCAATGGTTTTGACCGTGATACAATACAGACAAGTCATCCTGCACAATGTCTACCACTGATGAAACAATATTATCTAAGGTATAAATCCTGGAAGATAGGGTGTTAATACTATTATCTATTACAGCCAACACCTTTTCCATGTTGGCTTGGTCAATAGCTCGTAATCTGGATGCAGCTTCAATCTGTGACAGCTTCCAAACTTCGTTGTAAATAGCATATACTTATCTTTTGGACCTGCCAACCGCAGGACCCTTAACAAAATCATTCAAATCTGTTTTGTCGTTCAATTTGGATAAATGAAGTTTAACAGATGCTAACGTGGAATGTTGCAGCCAAGATTGGCATAACTTCCCTACTGAGTAGGTCATTACAGTGTGAGAGGACTCAAATCAGGGGTCTACACAAACTTGTGTATACCCCGGTGCCAAATCCAGAAACCGATGTTGACAGGAATCTGAACTCGTTTGCCACACCAACCACCCTTCCGGATTCAATTCAGAAATATTGAAGGACGTGTTGGAAATGTATGACTGCAACGTAGCTAGGGACAGATCCGTATGATTACCCCAATTAGGATAAGCACCCAGACCCAGAATGGAGGGGGAATTTAATTTTTTAGAAGTAGCCAATCCAAAACAGGTGGTCTGAAAAATTGACGAGTTTAAAAAAAACATGTGGTTCGGGATGAGGCAGGCACGATGCAAAGCTTCTGTTCCCTGTACCTGCCACGGTTTAGAACCCCAAACCGATTTAAGATCGATAGTAGCTTTCAACAGATCATATCCTCCAATCGCCAACTTGTCCATAAAGAACTTGGAATACAACAATTTGGTGTGTGTCAGTCTAACTTTAGAAGCAGACTCAGCCGCAACCTTACAATAAAAGGAGGCCAGATTTGACACACTGAAATCCGAAAAATATGTGAATTTGTCCACTAACATGGAGGAGCTGCCCAGCCTAGGTTCGGGACAGTGTTCCCATTGTGTATAATTTACAACATTTCTGAACGTATTTGCTTTGTGTAGAAAATGCGTGCCATAATGTTGATAGCACATAATTAACAGTGTCCAAATACAAATCCTCAGCATCAAATGCAGCATAATTTCAAATCAGAAAACAGTGCCTCTATTGCTTGTACATCCCAATCATCTGAGTGTATGTTCTGTTTGACTACATCACTCATAGAAACACGAAATACATTTGGCACATTAATTACTTCAGTGGGGCCATGAATTTGAAATTTCACAGCATCCCAAGCAATCCCATCACGTACAGGCCAGGCACTAATGTTCACAAAAGTCTGGTCCCTTTTCATGATATGTGATGAGGAGTGGGGGGCCAAAGTTCCATCAATTTGTCGAATTGTAGATCTTTCTTTCAGGTAGTGCCCATTGATAAGTTTAAAAAACACTACCACAAAGCCAACGGACATAAACAAAAAAATACATATGAGCACCAGCCAAATGTAAGTCCAGGGGGGAATCAAAAAATGTCTTTTTAACCAGGCCACAAAAATCGAAACTTTGGACGGGGCAATGGAAGTCATTGAGTTAGTGTCAAAGGAGAAGTGTGACTGGGCAACTGCGGTGGATTGTAAAACCGGCAATGGAACATCAGCAGGATAAGCATACTCATTATCTTCAGGTAGACCACCAGCTGTCGGTGGCAACAAAGGACCAGTAACTGTATGCATCTCGACGGCAACATCAGGCAAGGTGTTAGAAGCTGAATTTCTCAGCATCGAAGGGCAAGAAACTGCTGGTGTCATACTAAGAAGAATCGGCCACTCGCTGTAGCTTGACATTGTCAATAGAGATGTACCTGTTATCCTTGCGACCAGGAAGTGGAGGTAAAATGACTGTACGTGTACCCTGTACTCCAAGCACCGGAACTGGTGCACGATAAGAGGGGCCGAACTCCTTCTTGTTCTCCACCTTCTCACGGACCAGGTCACCAACTCGAGGTAGCCAGCCAACTACCGGAATCTGAAGCGCAGCATCAGATGTAGAGGGTACGTGTTCCTTCGCTAGACTGTCTCTGGCTTCTTGAAGATGGGTGCGGCCGACGCCGCCATGTCTAGACCATCAAGGTCCGGGACAAACATTTGTATGCCAAAGAGCATCATGTATGGGGTCCTCCCACCCAGAGACCTTCTAGGGAGATTATTAAGTGCACGTTGCACGTCATACAAGTGGGCTAGCCAGTTCCGGCCAGTACCTAAAACCCTGGCTGTCAAAGATTGCTTTAATTCACGGTTCATTCGCTCCACTACACTATTACCCTCAGGTCAGTATGGAGACGAAAATTTGACTTGGACCCCCAAATTTCTCATGGCTTCTTTGTATGCCTTAGAGGCGAACGCAGGGCCCTGATCAGAATTAAAGGTACCACATGCAAAGCTTCCAACAAAGACACGCAAATCCTTGATGACAGTACGGGCATCAGCACTCCTTTGTGGCCACACCCACAGAAAATGTGTGCACGAATCCACTGAAACCAAGATGTATTTGTACGCAGTATCAGAGGTAAATGGACCGCAATGATCTAAATAAACACAACCCAGTGGTTTATGAGATATGTACAACTGAGTTTGTGGTGGGCGCGCCGCAAATGAAGGTTTTATCTGCTGGCAAATGTCACAATTAAGAACATAAGCACGGGCTTGTTTATATAAACCGCACCACCAGTAACGTTGTTGTAACAGAGATACAGTAGCTGCAACACCGGCATGCGCGGACGCCATGCCCTCGTGAGCTGCTAATATCAAAGATAGTCTGCAGTCCGCGTTGGGAATCAATCTGTCACCAACGTCGATAATCCTCACTAACGGGACGTTATCAGGACTTAAGCGATAATGGTAACGAGAAGGGAAACCTCTTGGATATTTTGTTCCCTTCTCTGTAGCAGCAATAGCTGCCCAGATGTCATCATTGATCTTACTTTTGGATCTTGTAACTGCTGCTACTAAATATGTCGCCACTGCTGTTTTAGCTGCCTCGTCAGCCAGGCTGTTGCCGACAGCATGGGCACCAACTCGTTGGTGACCAACAGTGTGAATAACATTCACGAGAGGCAGATGTTCTTTAAGTTCTGCCACTCGAACCCAAAGCGTTTTATGCTTTATCGTGCTACCTTTGGAATCATGGTAGTCATTCTGAGACCAAAAATGTAGATTGTCGTTGTAAGATTGAACACAATAAAAGGAGTCACTCACTATAAGAGTAGTGACCCGTGGATCAGCAAACTCCAGTGCAAGCACCAGAGCACAAAGCTCTGCCAACTGAGTGGGACAATCACCCAATGACTGCGTATGCACGACATCGGACTGGAATTCACCATTTACGAAAGTACCGACTACAATTGCGCAGGCCGCTGAATAGGCATGCTTCGATCCAATTGCTGGTTGCGCAGAACCATCAGTGTAAATGACACAATGGTAATCCTCGAGCGGGCGCAAAGACATAGGAGCTGGATGAACGAATTCATACTGCAAAAACTCCTGAGTCTGAAGTGCCGCGTCAAAGATATATGTGACGTCAGGCGATGTCAAGGAAGTGGCCCATTGTATCCACCTTGGATGCAAAGCTTTAGAATTTGGTACACTTGCTTTCGTCACCGCCTCAAGGGCAGGATATGGAGTTACCACCAACATGCGTTTACCTTGCGATAGCGCTCGCTCTTTCAGGATCGCCATCTGTACTGCTGTCAGAACTTTCCCGACAGCGGAAAATCGCAGTTCAGCCGAAGTGTACAAGTGTGATTTG
The DNA here is from genome assembly GCF_964204655.1 of Triturus cristatus. Classification (NCBI taxonomy): domain Eukaryota; kingdom Metazoa; phylum Chordata; class Amphibia; order Caudata; family Salamandridae; genus Triturus; species Triturus cristatus. Next base: position 915,939,365 of record NC_140587.1, read on the forward strand.
TAGGCAATGGGGACTGTGTCGCCCTCATTGAACGTTAAGTATGTGAAACCCACTGCGCCTGGCACTATTCTTATGACCAGGTTAGTGTGGTTATCACGTGTCAGTAAGTATTTTGAGGCAAGAAGATCAGCTTGCAATGATTGCAATATTGCTGAATGCTCTGGCAGCCAACATGATTTGGAAAATGTAGGTTGTACCAGGGCATAAAGCGGCTTGATACGCTGGGCATAATCAGGAATGTACGTTCGACCGAAATTCAGAAAACCCAGCAGGGATTGTAATTTCTTCAGTGTCGTGGGAGCACGTAGGCATGCGCATTTCTCTAGGAAGTGCGGAGCCAATCCTCGACCTTCATTGTTGAGTTCGTATCCCAAGAACAACACTTTAAATTCCGCAATGTGAGACTTCGCAAAGTTGAATTTGTAACCGAAGTCTGCAAACAAAACAATAATGCGATCAACGCGACGGAGATGCGGTCCCAACTCGTCATCTGTGAGATAAATATCATCCACATACGAGTACGCATCAGGGTCTATGCTCTCTAGCAGAGAGACCACGCGAGCGGCGAAGACACCAGGGCTGTTCTTATAGCCCATTGGTAATCTTTTGAAATGTTTTTGTTTGCCACCCGAGGTGAATGCTGTCCACTCACTACTGAGAGAGGACAGGTTATGACTGTAAAAGCCAATGGAAATGTCAAGTGTGGTTTTAAACCGTTTTCTCACGACACTATCGACAAGAGCCGAACCATAGGTATTCTGTACTGGGCATGTCCGGCAATGAGAGTTTAAATGCCGGTAATCCAAAACCAAGCGGTACGACACGTCAGGCTTCGTCACAGTGAATAAAGGATTATTCATTGGTGACACACATGTTTCAATCACACCTTGATATTCCAATTGTTCAAGGATAGCCGCGACGTGAGGTCTTGCTTCGCGACGCATGGGATATTGGGGTTGTGCCTGGGGCGTGGACCGCAACAGAATTTCATGGCTGGGGGACAATTTATCCCAGCCTACCTGATTAAGATACAGCGCAGGTGCTAGCACCAGAGCCCACTCCTCGGCGAACTTTTTAGCTTGGTCCTTTGGCACTGTGTGCGCGAAGGACGGGAGGATCACCTCCTCCCCTCTAGGAGCATCTAAAACGAAAGCCGGGGGCCAATCTTCCTCTGCCAATAGAATATCATATGAAGTGTTCAGACTATCCCAAAAAATCCCTTTAATCGTGCGTTGTATGTCACCTTCAATTAAAAGGACTATATTATATAGTCTGTCAGGGGGAGCCACTCTAGTGTCAGCAGTTTCTACAGTTATGAACGTATCAGTTGCTGTCGCCACCAGATATGGACGCAGTGCTTGTCGCACTACTGTAACTTCCGCCGCGCTGTCGAGCAGCGCTAGTGTCCATGTCAGGTTCTGAAGCTGCGTCCGCACCATCTGTGGCATACCTCGCTGTTAGCGCAGCAACTTTCTTCTTCTGAAACGGGGGCCGTTGACGTGCAGACTCGTCCTGCTTGCTTTTGCTGTCAGTCTGGCGGGGTTGCTCACGACTTTGGGCACCCCTTCCTTTCCCACTGTCTACGCCACTGGAGTGTGAAGCCGATGTTTCCTGTGAAGAACGAGGAGAGCGTTGTTCAGAAACCTGAAATCTATCAGGTGACTTAATGCGAGTTCGATCGCGCAGATCATATGTGCGTTCGCTGGACGACTGTACGGGTGAGGCAGGACGAGACCCTGTTTCTGTTGCTGCGTCCCCTGTTTCTTTGCTCTCCAACTTTGTTTAGGAAAATTGGGGCGTTCATCTTTAGTCGACGAGCTCACCTTAGTCTGCTGTACTATATCAGGAATTATCACGGCGGGCTTTACACCTAAAGCACTGCGACCCACGGTCCTGTAGGCTTTCGCAATTATTTTAGCGAACTCTTTGGGCTTGTCGAGTTCATCCACGAGGTCCAGCATATTAGCTACCTGGAACTGCATGGCATCGCCCTTGAGGTTGCCCATTACCATGGAACACAAGCCTCATTCCCAATTCAATAGCAGCCTCCGCACCGTTATTCTCTTGAACACGTTTAATCACGGAGGGTAGTACAGACATAGACGGAGTGCCGTAGCACTTCGAGTAGGTCGCAGCAACGACCTTGCCCCAGTTAGTGCAATCGGCCATATCTGGGACCAGGTCTTTCGGCAAACTAATGGTGAGTATCCTGTGTTTCAAATGCCTTCCCACACGGGCTCGAGAAACTGGCTGCCCGACCAGGTGGAGCATTGCTCTGTCCCTGAACATCGCACTCACACACTAACCTCACCAACCGCTGGTAACCCAGACCACGCCGCCCAGCGACCAAGGAAACCGACTCCCGATGTGGCTAAGTCCAGCCCCACGACGCAAGACAACCATCTAGACGGCGTGTCCGGCGCAAAGAGGATGCCAAGCTGGCCGGGGGAGGCATAAATACCTCCCCCTCCTCTACGTGCCGGAAGTGACGCGTCTGATAAGGGGACTCCTCCTAGAGTCCCCCATTATTAGTGGGGGTGGGGAAATGCTCAAATGGGACTAAGGGGGGGCCTCCTGTTTAGGGTGGCCCCCTGCGGGGGCCACGGGCAGCCACAATCTGCCAGTTGCTTGTGCGGTAGGATGTCGGGAAACCACTGTTGTAAATGTGATAGTTGTGCTAGCTTCGGCTTGACAGCATCTACGTCAATTCACCAAAATGTCAGGGGTAGCGGAAGTGACTTCACATGCCCCTTGATCTTCACTTTCACTTACACATACATATGCTTATACATGCACACGCATTCACACATACACACACACTCACAAATACACACACACTCTGCCTACACCTGCATACACACTCTCTATCTTACATAAACACACTCAAAACTGCAAGCACGGAGGAAAACATGGCGGCCGGCTAGCGGCGGATTGTGGGTGTTCCGGAGGCGTGTGGCAGAATTTATTGTGCAAAACAGTAGAGATTAAGTAGATTAAGTAGATGAATTAGCGTTAGATAGGAATCTATAACAAATAGTTTAGTAGCACTTGGGCAGTAAACATACGGTTGTGTTGGTCCGGCACGGCGGCGGCAGGGGACCCTGTAGCCGAGCGTGGAAATATGAAGCTGGAAGGGGGAGTGGTAACCACGGCAGAGCAGCCGTGGGTCAGAGCGGCGCTGGAGCTACGCCGGGGATGTTGTGCTGCCGCCAGTCTTCTTTTCCGGGGAAGCGGACGGGGAAGCGGACGAGGAGGTTGTAGGAAGAGCGAGGCTGGAGAAACTAGCAAGGAGAGAGCTGGTAAAAACTTGGAGGAGCAGCTCGTGTGCACTGAGGTAACGGAGGCACTCTCACATTCTTTATCTCGACCAGTTCGGGAGCGGGGAGCAAACAGTGAGAGTCTGTGCACTGATAAGGTTAAAAGGAGAAGCGAGAGGGGTGAAAACGGCTCCAGTGCAGCAGAGACAATTAGGCGGAGACCTAGAGGTGTCTCCAGATATACCTTGAGAAGTGAGGTGAGAGGGGGTGCAGTGGAGTGTCCTGAACTGTGGGATTACCCACCTAAATGTGAAAAGGAGCGAGGGGTGAAAAAGAAAGAGGTAAAGTTCAGGTGTAGTCTGTCCACAAAATAAATTGCCAAAAGGGGGATCTTTGGAGCATAAGGTGAAGGTGACCCTGTCTCTCAGGACTTACTTCAAAGTGCTTCCAAAAACCTTGGTACTGAGGAACAGCTCTATGATAGCGGCAGAGGAGCCCCAACAGAACAAACAAAATAAAAAAATTGATCGATTAGCAGAGGGTGGGCACGATGAAGCCCTAATCGTTTTCAAATCTTAGCCACGGAGATGGGGGAGGTAGGGGTGACGCCACTCAAGGAGGTTCTTTCAAATAAACAAGAGGGCAATGTAGTGGGTGTATGTCTTAATGAAGGGGTGAACTCTCTGAACATTGAAGAGGTGCAGATTGAGGTGCAGAGTGAGGTGCAGATTCAGTCAGAATACGGGGGAGGTAGTGGGCTGGCCCGGGAGTTATGTGTCGTTAAATAATGTGGAGTCCTTGTGTCTGCCGTTCGGGACACGGCTCGTATACCCGGCACCTCTCCCCCTGTGGCTCTTAAATTTTTTGGCAACGCCAATCCTATGCTCAACAGTTGCTTACCTGCTGCCATTCGTCCTCCGGCGCTCTGTCCGTGGCAGCACTCCTGTTCGCTACCGGAAAGGCTTCTTTGTCAGTTTCCTGCAGGGTGGGGGGCCCAACACGTTGTGCACAGCACCGTTTCTCACTCAGCCAAGTCTCCATGGGGCTCCAAATCGAGGTTGTGTCGCGAATGCCGCACTCAGCACAGCGGCTTAACGTCCAAACAAAAACCAGCGTATATCCTTCTCACACCAGAATGCAACACAATGACCAAGGTAACTTCCTCCAAAGTTATTTTATTGGCATTCATTTGAGGGCTATGACGCGTTTCGGCAGGATCCCCTGCCTTGTTCACACAAAGAGCCAAATTCCCACAATGCATTTAAGTGTGTTCCCTCCACCCTGTGATGCAGGAAAACATAGACAAAAGACTATGCATTACAAAGACAGTTCATTGCAAGTTCATTCTTTTTTACAAATGTTCAATATTTTCTAAGATTGCTCCTAAATACATGCTCTTGAGCCTTAAATGACACTGTGAATAAGTGTATATAATTACACATCCACTATGGGCTATGTGTTATTTCCTTCTTGTAGAAAACTCCTTTGTTTGATTCTACTTTTTTTCTTTTTTTCCCGACTTCAATTAACTTTATTGTCCCACATGCAAACGCTCAATCAGAGTGTTTCAGTGCTTTGATATATTGTTGTTGTATAAAGAAAATCTTTGTTTATTATGTGAGTGTCATTGGCTTAGATACTCACCAAACTACATATGTCAGCTCGCACCAATCATCAACATATAGATGGATTTGACTGATGCCCCGTTATTAATCTGAGTTCTGTATAAACGTAATGAAGCGAATAGGCTATTTCTTGTCTCATTACAGGTCGTTTGGGTTGTGCGTTGGCTAGTAATGTGCGTGTTTACATATATATACACACATTTGCATAGTGTTTCATTTGAAATCTGGGAAAGCCTTTCTGTTAGAGAGTGTTGCACAAATAAAACTCCATGCTTTATTCTGAAAACTGTCTTTTGGTGTGCCTCATTTTATGAGAGTGAAACCCCTTTCTAGGTGTTTTCTTGCTTTGCCATGTGTGTGCCTCCGTGGGGGAGTGCTCTATTTCTATTAATTTGGGAGTGCGAAGCAACATAGGGTGTTGCAGTGGAATGCCCACAGCAAAACCCATTGAAAGCCCCTTTCATGCAGATACCTGTGTGAAAGAGTACCATATTTACAAAGCTGAGTTAAACCACAAAAAATGGCTTAACGCCACTTTGTAAATGTGGTGCAGTGCATTGCACCACTGGAACGTCAAAAAAGTGACGTTCCCGTGGCACAATCCCCTCGTAAGTATGCCCAAAGTGTTGCATAACATTGCATAAGTTGTGTTTTGTTGCTGCAAAATTTAGGCAACCCCGCCACCTAATTAGGTCCTACCCTGCTACATAATTCAGTGGCTCTCCTTATAGCAAAATAGGAATAGGATGTGCCTGCTGAAATTACAAAATATTGGAGTCAGTCTGGACTGACCATTTCACGTGACTATTTACTTCATAAAATTGTTCGTTGCCCTTTAGCCTAGGTTCATTAATGGAGTACCATCAAATTTGTATATTCTTCTGACTCATCAACCAGTACAGAGTCTACCAGATTGATGCGACAGTCAATTACACAAGGGCCAGATGAAATCTCCATCTCCAGCGAGAGACAGCCAAGGTGAGATCAGGGTAAGAACTTGGATGAACAAAAATATTGATACAGGTGCTTGCCCAGGGTTCCTTACCCTCTTATTTGACATGTTTGAGGGGAGTTTTCCTTGCCTCAGGGCATGGAATTAATGCAGGACAGGGCTGTGGAATGTGGGACTGGCGTTGGACCGAAGATTAAAGAATGGGAGCAAGACTGCCCCAGTTGTTGCCTGCCCACTAAATTTAGAGTTTTCTTTCTGGCTTGTTTTTTTCAACCAGTGTAGCCCCCTTCCTCCTTGGAGGCAAAAAACAATGACAGCAGATGTGCCAAGCCATGCCAACATGGCAGACAATTGAGGATTTATGTGCTCTCTGGGTTGGATCTGTGTAGCGGTTTTCCTGACACGGGTGCTAATAGCAGCTCTCCAGTTGAGGAAACCGCATTCGGTGACCTCTAATAGAAACAGTAGAATCGAGAAGTGGGAGGACAGCCATCCACCACATCATTTTATTCCCAACTCTAAAAGAGGCCCTAAGAAGCATGATATACAAATGCTTCTTCCTTTCCTGAACTTAGAAAAAGCAAGGTTAGAGCAAGTAAATAAAGGTATTTATAATTTTAACACCATTTATAATCTTTGCACATATATATATATATATATTCACTGGAAAAAAAACATAGATTTAACAGACGTTATAGTTAGGAATTAGCATTTAAAAAACCTTAGAAATTCCCTGAAAAAAACATAGGTTTCAGGGACATTATAGTTAGTTTGACAATTGACTCACATAAAACCAGAGAAATTCACCCGTTATAGTTGGTTGAGCTAACTATAACTCGCGTGCCCGCAATGCACTGGTGATGACGTCACATATTACATCACTCATGATATGGTCAGTGACATCACTGATGACATCTCAAATGACATCACTGATGACATCACTGATGACATCATCCAGTGAATGTGTGTTTCTGTAAAGTTTAAATATTTTTCATATATATCTATACCAAGGTGTATTGAAGAATGACTGAATTTACAAGTGCCTGAATGGATTATTTAGTAGGTGCGTGACTGACTGTATAAGTGAGTGATTGAACATGTGTTACTGAATGCATGGGTTAGTGACTAAACTGTGTGAAAGTCTGTATTAGTGTCTCAGTTGGTGTATAGGCGGCTGCATGAATTGGTGAGTAGCTACATGTGTGTCTATATGGGTTATTGACTTGTTGTCTGAGTATCTGTATGGGTGCCTGAGTGTCTGTGTGGGTGGGTGGGTGGGGGTGTGTGTGACTATGTGCATAGATGTCTGAGTGGGTGATTCACTGGTTGTATGGATTCAAAAGTGCATCTGGGAAGGGCTGTATGGGTGAGTTAGAGTGTGTATGGGTGTGTTGGTGAGTGAATGAATGTCTCAGTGGTATATGTGTGAGTAACTACATATGTTTAAGGCAGTATATGTGAGTGTTGGAGTATATAAATGACTATACGTGAGAGTAAGTTATTTGAAGAGTGGGTGTATAAATGAGTGTCTGCTTGTATCAGTGATTGTATAAGACAGTAAGTATGTGTTAGTATCTGCAAAAATAAGTGAAGTGGTGTGTGTATAAATAATGGAGTTGGTGTGTATAACTGTATACATGAGTAAATGGGTATGTGATAGATTCTTTGCATGACTGACTAGGTGTGTGAGTAACTCTATGGATGAGTGGCGGAGTGTGACTGTATGTATAGGTGTATGAGTGCATATTATAGTACTGTATTGATGAGTAACTGCATGTATAAGTGACTAGATGTATGTGTAGACCTAGGAAATAGTGGGTGGTATGTAGTATCTGGCATTGTAGTGTGTATGGTTTCAAAAATAGTAGTCTGTATTTTAGAGTGCGTGTATCAAAGTTTATATTAGGGCATCAGTATGTGCATCAGATTATCACGTGGATGATGTCATCAGTGATGTCATTTGAGATGTCATCAGTGATGTCACTGACCATGTCATGAGTGATGTAATATGTGACGTCATCACCAGTGCATTGCGGACGCTTGAGTTATAGTTAGCTCAACTAACTATAACAGGCAAATTTCTCTGGTTTTTATGTGAGTCAAATGTCCAACTAACTATAACGTCCCTGAAACCTATGGTTTTTTCAGTGAAGTTCTAAAGTTTTTTAAATGCTAATTCCTAACTATAACGTCTGTAAAACCTATGGTTTTTTCAGTGAATTTCGAAGGTTTTTTAAATGTTAATTTCATATTTGAATATTTATAAAACCTATATTTTTTCTATTTTTTTTGTAATATTTTGGAACTCTATTATCCTTTTTTTATTAATTTTAAAAATTATGTAATGTTTTAAATCTTCAAAAAAAAGTATGTATAACTTTTCTTTTTTGGGGAGAAAACTGGAGTCCCGTACTGGTAGTGTACCAAGCTCCATCAGCACGCGAATCCTATCCGCCATATTGCTAAACTCGTAAATGATGCGCATTTTGTATCCGACGGCTTCGTAGCACCGCGTCCCGCCTAACATCATATACGTATAAGGTCGCACCAGCTGCTAGTTTTGTATGTGACGGGTGCGCGGTACCAAGCCGCGCGTTACGTATTATAGGTATGGGGTCGCGCCGGCTGCACGTTCCGTATGCGACGAGTGCACACTGCCAGGCCCTGTGTTACGTCATAGACGTATGGTATCGCAGCGGTACGCCATGCCCTCATTTTTTTTTATGTCTCAAAACTATATCTAAATACGTTTAAAGTGTATATGAGAGCAAGCAATAATCTAAAATATTTTAAACATTTATATATTTGTAACTGTAATAAACTTATATTAAGGTAAATATATTTTCTCAAAATCACGTCGAGTGCGACCTCCTTACGCACTCGGTGCGCGATTGGCATGTGACCTTAAAAAAAAGCATTTCATTGGTTCATAACATTTCCCATTGTAACTGTTGGAGGATCCCACCCATTTTAGTCATTCTCTCTACAGCGTTTGATGAGAGACACCACTTCTGCTTGGAGAGCTTTTTTGAAAAGTTTCGTGCTGTGTACACATATCTTGTAGTACACACAACATGTAACGATCATCTTGATCAATATTCATGCTCTGTACAGTAGCCTTCCACGTGTGATGGCCATGCATCTGAAACGTTACAACAAAAAAAAAAAAAAAATGTGTGTTGCACGATGCCGCTGGTGTGTGTGTGTGCGCGCATTATAGTGCTGCCTTTTGGCCCGGGTATTGGTGCTTGAAGGGGTATCATCAGCCACCGGCAGAGTGCACACATCCTAGATCACATGTGACAAACAGTAAAGAGTAATGTGTAGATTTGTGTTGCAGTATGCTCTGTTGTCAGGCTTTACCAGTATAGTAGTGTGTCATATGTGAGACTTTCAGATTCACATTTGACATGCATTGCTTGACTATAATGAGCATTATCACTGTGTATGACGTAGCCTCACTGCTGATCCTCCCTCCATCCGAGCACATTCACATGTGTGCGCTTCGGAATAGCAACACTTTCAATAATACCGCACACCATTGACATGCGTGTCTGCGCATATCCACAATCTTGCCAACTACTTGTGATGTTGTCCATTCAATGTTTTCGGACAGCATCTCATTAGCGATAGTTGCCGCCCTCCCGGTACATGCTACATTAATGTAAATTGCGGATTGTGCGACGTTAAAACTGCAACAGGGACACACACATAAGTACACTTCCTGCCCAGGCAGGAACTGAACAACGCCCAGGTCCCTGGAATAATTATTCACACCCCTACGCTGGCCTGGCGTATGCAAGCCCTGCCCACTTTGCCTATGTATAAATAGGATAACGACGATGCCACATGTCCCACATGTCCCAGTTCTTCCACACTGCCTCAGGTGATATGGCCGCATCCACCTCGCATATCACAATGCACAATAAAAAAAAGGGGATCCATGAGGTGTACACCATCCTGGCAAACAAAACTAGATCTCAATTGTGAACCCTGCTGGCCGTCGTGTTTGGACACACACCAATGACAGCAGGTGAGCAGTGGGGCCTGGGTGCACAGGGGCTGCAATTGAGCGCGGTGCAACGGGAGGGGTGGGCTGCATCAGCCTGGGTGATCAGGTGCAAACAGCAATGTTGCCGTGCGTAATGATGTGATCTCTGACCTCATTCAGTCACATCTCTGTCTCATTTTAAGGAACTGCTGGACCGTACTGTAGGCCTGAGCCAGCGGGCAGCGTTGCCCTACAGACACGTGGCGTTGGCTTTTGGGGCACTGTAGTGAGCATTACATTACATTACATACGTACAGTACATTAAGTGTACATGCGCACAGGCTTCCGCCACTGCATTGCACACGCACATTATGCTTCTAGCATGCGCTCTGTTCCTTTGTATGTGAACGTTGGCATAACATATTATTAAACCTTGTGTTTTCTCGTGCACTCCAACTCCTCTTTGAACCACGATTACCACTACCAGTTGGTAGATCGTACTTCAAGAAAGAAGGATGTACTCAACTGGTGTTCTCTATTAAGCTTGAAATAAACCTTCATTTACCTCAAGACGTTTCCAGCATTATATTATTTCTCCATTTTCAGACACTGAATTAGTGGCACCATAATCGGCGGAGCGGATGCTCAGCCCGTGATGAGGCCCTGGGCATTCTGACGCCTTCCATCGTGGTATCAAGACACCGTCCCCAACCGGAGACCTGCTGTTTCACCCTGAGAGCGGCACCCCGGAGTTGCAGCTCGCACCGGCACATCGCTGGACACACCGGTTTTGGCAGGTGAGCAGTGAAGCCTCGGTGCGCAGGAGCTGCAATTGAGCACAGTGCGGGGGAAGGGTGCAGCAGCCTGGGTGCACAGGTGCAGGCAAGCGATGTTGCCGTAGATAATAATGTAATCTCTGGCCTCATTCATATGTCTGTTCCATTTTCAAGACTTGCTGGACCGCACTCTTTCTCGCGGACCCCCGTGTCCCAGACATTCGGGTGACGGGAGGTGAACAGTGAGGGCTGGGTGCAGTAAGCCGACGCTCTGTCTCCTCCTCCCTCTGTTCTTTTGACTCTCCCTCCCCTTCTCCCTTCCACCCACTCGCTCTCTGTCCCATTCTCACTTTCTTCCTTTCATTCTGACTACCTTTCTTTTTCTCTTGGACATGGCACACATACTTATGTTTCTTTTTTGTCTTGCAGGTTTTGTACGCTGCTTCCAGAGGAGTCCCATCCACTTATTTCATGTTTTACTGTTGTTTGTTCGAATAAAGTTGCGTTTCCATTTATTTGTGTTGTTTTAATAAAAGTTATTTTTTTACCAGTAAATAAGTGAGTGTATGGTCTTCTTTTTCTGACAACACTTGTCTGTAGTTTATTGTGAAAATCGGCAGTTGATAGGAGGTTATGAGAGAAAACATTTTTAATTTTGCGGTGCACCTACCAAATATAAACCAACAGACTATTACATAAATGAAGCCTAGGTAATTCTACAACTGCAAGGGTTCTATGAGTGTATCACTTTATAAGACCATGAGTACTGCCCGTGTGATTACAGAACCAATAAGGCACTGCCTAGGGCCACCGAGGCTTCAGGGACTGTCGACACGCACCCTGCATATTTAAGTGAAGTTCTGGAGGGTGGCGATCCCCGGACTTGAGTTGGCCTCGAAGCCCCCCGAACTGCGAAACGTCTCTGTGCCCTCCCGCGCCTACTTTACATGTGAGATTACGGTCCCCAGTGCTGCAGAGACCCCGCAATATAATAATAGGATAGGCCCCAGAACATTACCCACCAGGGGGCTCATTTAAATGAACGGGTGAGACCCCGCTTACATTTTTTTCTCTCCATTTTTACCATCCGGATCCGCTTTATTGAAGCGATACGAGGTTTTCCTCCTCTCGCTTCAACGAGGCATACAAGGATTTGCTATCACAGGGTGGAAGCCATGCTCCCGCCCTGTAATAGCAAACGTAAATGTCCCACGGATGCACACCCCGGGACATAGTATGAGCTGCGCCTGGGAGGTGACGCTCCATAGGGCCATGATGCATTGGTTACTGCATAACTACAGAATTAGTATAAACGCATACTAACACTACTTGCACACGTGTTGTACAGTGACCAGAGTGTAGTAAAGAGGCAGAGGAAGCCCAAAATCCAAAATTTTAAATCCTACCAGAGGTCGGATGACATAGTTCGATGAGCCGATGACCCTGGGATAAGTAGAAACAGCTTCACCAACAAAACGGGTCTTCAGCAGAACGCAAGGAAGCTCAAAATATTGGTGAGTGCTGCCTTCTTTTTACCTTCTCCCGCTCGTCGCCAAATTTATGTAGTGAAGAGGAAGACAGCAGTGGATCCGATAAGTAGATTTATTGCAGGAAAAGAATACAGCTTAAACAGCCACCAACAGGACCAGACAGCAAGGCAACTGTCTTCTCCAGCAGCGTGTACAAACTCCCCAAGATTCCCCGCATAACAGCCCTACATTCTAACATTACATACTTACATTCTAGTAGCATTACATACTAATATTCTACTATGACTTACATTGGAGTACTACACAGAGCAGATGACTTTACAGCAATGAGCTAATGGTTTTATACACGAGTCTTGAGACCGGTAGGGGTGAGTACTTCGCTTCCCACTCCCTGTATTGTATAAATGCAAACTAACACTACTTCCACAGGTATGCAGCAGCGCCCAGAGCACATCACTTTACAGCAATGACCTCACGGTTTAATCCCCAAGTCTTCAGACCAGTAGGGGTGAGTAGTTCATTTCCCACTCCCTGTATAGTATAAACGCACACTAACACTACTTACACAGTTATACAACAGAGGCCAGTATGCAACAGCACCCAGAGCCCATCACTTTACAGCAATCAGCTTGGTTTGATCCCCGAGTCTTCACACTGGTAGGCGTGAATACTTTGCTTCCCACTTCCGGTATAGTATAAACGCACGGTAGAGGGCAGTATTTCGCTTCCCACTCCCTGTATGGTATAAACTCCTACTAACACCACTTGCACAGGTATGCTATAAAGACCAGAGCACATCACTTTACAGCAATGAGCTCACAGTATAGGCTCTCGGTTTCATACCCGAGTGTAGCAGCATCTCATCTCAGCACCATGTCACTCTGAGCAACACTGCACTTTCAGACCGGTAGTGACTACTTCGCTTCGCACTGCCCCACAGAGGTTACAGTGCTCCTATCTTCCTGTTTCCTACACTTTTAGCCCTTTTTTCCCTTTACTCGCTTCAACAGAATCACAAAATGGCTGCCAACACTTCCTAGTTGCAACGCCTCGGCCAATCAGATGGCAGAATTCCCAAATATGGATATCTGCAAATTTCTATATTTCTCCAAAACTACTGAATGGATTTATACCAAATAAACAAAAGCGTGTTTGCTAGACCAAGACCCTTCTACCTGCTAAATTTGGGGTAATACCGTTCAACCGTTCGACCTGTAGCCTTGTCTAAAGTTTCCTATGGAAATTGCATGGAGAAAACATGTTTTGGGACCCCCTTTTTTTTCTCGGCCCCCCCCTTGATGAATAACCCCCAAACTTTCAACATAGGAGCTGTTATGAACAAAGAATTAGTTTGGACAATTTCATGAAGATTCATCAAATGACGCCAAAGTTATAAGCAAAACGAAAAATGCTCTTACTATAGAAACTTGGTCCTAACTATAACTATATTCAGTGAAAAAACCATAGGTTTCACACATGTTATAGTTAGCTGGACATTTCACTCGTAAAAAACCAATGAAATTCCCCCGTTATAGTTAGTTCAGCTAACTATAACTCGCGCGCCCGCAATGCACTACTGATGACGTCACATATTACATCACTCATGACATGGTCACTGACATCACTCATGACATCACTGATGACATCTCAAATGACATCACTGCAGAAAAAAATAGCTCCCCCTTAACATCTAATGCAAATGTTAAATCACCAGAGCATAACGCAATAAATCTCTGCCTGTAATTCCTCTTTGCACACTGAGTCATGTTTTCATATTAGTCTGAAAACGTAATTTCTTTGCCAATTTGAAACCACACTTACTACTCTTTTTTTTGGCAAGTGATAAATACTTTTACAGTCTGACACATTTTAAATCCACTTTTCAGATTCTTAAAAAAGCACATGTCCAAACAACATTTTCAGACCAGCAACATGTGTAACCTGGGTGACAGAGTACACTCCAGCAAGGGCAACCAGCCTTAGTGATGCTGAATGTATTTGCATTACTGACTGCAACCTCAAACCCCACTCGGTTGTGAATACTGTGCATGATTCCACAGGATAAGCAGCTGGCTGTGTGCTAAGAGTCTGCTTCTGCACAAAAAAATAGCTCCCCCTTTACATCTAATGCAAATGTAAAATCACCAGAGCAATACGCAATAAATCTCTGCCTGTAATTCCTATTTGCACACAGAGTCATGTTTTCATATTAGTCACAAAACAAAATTTCTTTGCCAATTTGAAAGCACACTTACTACTCTTTTTTTGGCAAGTGATAAGTACTTTTACAGTCTGACACATTATGAATCCACTTTTCAGATTCTTAAAAAAGCACATGTCCAAACAACATTTTCAGACCAGCAACATGTGTAACCTGGGTGACTGACTACACTCCAGCAAGGGCAACCAGCCTTAGTGATGCTGAATGTATTTGCATTACTGACTGAAACCTCAAACCCCACTCGGTTGTGAATACTATGCATGATTCCACAGGATATGCAGCTGGCTGTGTGCTAAGAGTCTGCTTCTGCAGAAAAAAATACCTCCCCCTTTCCATCTAATGCAAATGTAAAATCACCATAGCAATACCAAACAGCTTTCTGAGACCAACAACATGTGTAGCCTGGGTGACTGACTACACTCCAGCAAGGGCAACCAGCCTTACTGATGCTGAATGTATTTGCATTACTGAGTGCAACCTCAAACCCTTAAAGTATTCCTTATTTATACCAGTACACCTTAATTTATCGTGAAAACATAGTCCATATTATTTTACATGTTCCTCACATTTAAATTTCTCCCAAAACAGAAAATGATAAACACAACTTCAACAAAAGGAATTCCAATTCTATTATTCATTTCTTAATTTACCATATACATCCCCTCTCAAACTCTAAACTCACCTTTAAAATTAGTTAGTTGTGAAAGAAATGTGGCACTCAAACAGCAGATTATCAGAGCCAGGATCTCTGTTCTGTACACCTCTCTCCTCTCAGCAGAACCAGATAATGGCAAAGTTTCCCTCTCTTTTTCCACACATATACATGTTAGTTTCAAATCTCAGTGCTTCCCCCTTTTTTTCAAATGTAATCACACATTTCTATTGGTTGAAAACCAACCCTTTTCCAAAAGTACCCTTCCCCCAACTTGACTTCTGCCTAGTACCCTTCCCCCAACTTGACTTCTGCCTGCTACCATAGCAACAGCTCTTGAAACACTGCTGTGTAGAGTTAGGTCAGAAGTTCACCAAACAATGTTTCATTTCCAAAGAGCAGGAGTGCTTGACTTTTCAAACCTAACAGCAAATCCATAGTACTGTTCTTTGGTAACACATTTTTCTGTACCAATACAAAACATGCTTCTATAAATTTACACATACAGCCTAGTTTTTTTTGTAGAATGGTATGAAAAAGCCAATCAGTTCTTTTTAAAAAAAAAAATATGTATGCCTCCATTTCCAAACTGTCTTTCATTTCTTTTTACCATTCTACTGAATTACACCTCCTGAGTGCATCCAGTTCTCCTTGGAAGATGTTCACAGTGTGGATTGTAGGGCACAGCTATGTCTTCTGGAGTGAAAAGTATGCAGAGAAAACAGGTATGGTGAGAGACCTTGCTTTGCCAAATGTAGACATTAAATGGATTGGTCAGAGAGGGTTAAAGTGGCACCAATTGATGCCATTGGTGAAATCCTTCATGCAAATCCAACACCCTGACCTCATAATAGTGCACTGTGGTGGCAATGACCTAGGCACTTTGACTGGGGTAGGTCTGGAAATGCTTATGAAGGAGACCTTTGCACAACTGTTTTCACTTTTCCCTAAAACTGCCTTTGTGTTTTCTAACATATGCCAAAGGCAAAAATGGAACTGGTCCAATCATTTCTGTCCACAGTTTGACAAAGCAAGAAAGCACGTCAACAAATCTGTTTCTGCTTTCCTCCGAGACTATGGTATGGGTTCCATTTACCACAACAACTTGCTTTACGACATGCAAGACATTTATAGAGGAGATGGTGTGCACTTCAATGATGAAGGGAACAGAGTCTTCCTCTTGAACCTTAGACTCTGCATCGGTACTTACTTGTAGGTACCACTAAAAAATCACTTCATAAACACAACGGCTCTTTTTAGAGCCCCCTAATATCTAAACACTTAAATCTGCATTTCTTTTCTTTTTTTCTTTTTTTTTTCTACCGTACGCGTACGGTGAGCTTACCGTACGCGTACCCCGCGATTTTTTTAAAAATTAATAAATGGTTTTTTTGTACTTTTCTGTCCTTCTTTGACCCCCTTTCAAATGTTAGGGGGTCTGTAACTCTCTTCCTTGCCCCCTTTTCAAGTTATCTCCCTTTTTTTTCTGACTGAAACACACGAAATGGCGGCCGCCGCTTCCTGGTTTCGACCGATTCGAATGTTTACTAAGATCTATCAGCCAATCAGATTCGCGCTCGCGCACGTCACCGTACGCGTACGGTAAGCGCACGGTAAGCGCACCGTAAACTGGCTCAGATATATATATTGATTTAAAGGCTATTTTCTCAGAATCTACTGAACAGATTTACACCAAACCTACAAAAGGCACTTCCTTGACCTGAGGACTACCTCTCTGCCAAATTTCATTTAACTCTGTTCAGCCGTTCGGGCTGTAGCTGTGTCTAAAGGTCCTATGGAAAAATGCATGGGAAAAACCCGTTTTGGGACCCCCCTTATATCTCAGCCCCCGCTTGACGAATCCCCCCGAGACTTTCAGGGTAGGAGCGGA
Organism: Triturus cristatus; assembly: GCF_964204655.1. Taxonomy (NCBI): domain Eukaryota; kingdom Metazoa; phylum Chordata; class Amphibia; order Caudata; family Salamandridae; genus Triturus; species Triturus cristatus. The sequence continues at coordinate 915,956,220 of NC_140587.1, forward strand.
GCGCAACGCCCCACCTATTTTGAAAATTTGGCGAGGATTCCTCGACCGGCGTCAAAGTTATTCAAAATAGAATGTTGCGGATTTCCTATGGTAAGAGGGTCCTAACTATAACTACCTACTGGCGACCGCCAGTAGGTAATATATCTCTATATAGACAGATATATAGATATATATATGGTGCCTCTTTGAGTTGGTGATTAGTTTGTCAGTCCCTACAAGACTGCATCAAATTCATGCAAATAATTTTTTTTTTTTTGGAAAGCCTTTATTGTCAAAGTCAGATTTTACACAGCTTGTTACCTACATCCTGCATTAATGCAGGCCGGTAGCGACAACTCGGTATCGAGAGTGATAGGCAGTACAGAGTAAATACCGACCAGTTAACACAGCTTATACGCCTACAACCCTTAAGGGCCGGCAGCAGGATAGGTGCAACTGGCTACTAATGTGAAAAGCGAATGCATAGTCGTGATGCCATAAGAGGTCAAACAGGCTGTAGTCGAGGTTTCGTTTATCTGTATTAACAAACTCAAAAAATAAAACACAACTTTAGCATCCTCCCAGGGTGTGTCCACCATACACAGTATGTGGAGTACTGTATCTTACAGCGCGGGGCTGCGGCACCTAGCAGTGCACCACAGAGGAAAGTAGGAGCATGACGTGGCGCAGCGCAGCCCCGGCTCGCAAAACCGCTGCTCTGGGAGGGGGGGGGGGGTCGGTATAGACCGATCAGGAAACTAAGAAAGTGGTGTTACCATCTAGGATGCTATGCCATCTACCTCAGTAGGGAACCAGGGTCCCAGGACCTCGGAGCCAGGGGATCTGCAGAGTCCCTTCCCATCCCCCCCGGGCCCCGGCATGCGATATGTGAGTACCCTGGAGAGCCCGTAGCCGATCCGAGTGCTTCAAGGAGCGCCGCGTGAGTTGTGCACCAGGAGGGGTGGAGGCAAGCAGGGTGAGGTGATGCAGCAGCGGGGGGGGCGTTATCTGGGGCCAGGCGCAAGTCAGTTCGCAACGGGCGGGCAATCCCCCCCTGAAGTTCCGCGCGGGTTCCCTCCCGTCCTAGTCGCGTCCTGAGGGCGTAGGAGATAGGCCCTGAGGGGCCCCCATAAGTCTTTGGGACGGGACTTGCGTGGCAACAGGTCCGCGTAATTGTGAAGTTGTTACTGCCAGGTCGACATCGTCGCCAGCCAAGTCTTGAATTTGGGCGCTCGCCCTCGCCCCCATCTGCACGCCACAAGGCGCTTAGCCAGCAAAAGCCCCAGCGCGAGGAACCTACGATGTGTCTTTAGCGCGGAACAGGAGCGACCTAGGAGGGCAATAGCAGGGCAGGGCGCTATGTCCATCCCGACCATAACGGAGAGGGCAGCGAACACCTCAGTCCAATACATAGCCACTGCACGGCAGGACCACGCCAAGTGCATAAAATCTGCACCCGGCTCCCGGCACCGCTGACAGCGATCGCCGTCCCGGAGGCCAAAGCGGTACAATTTGGCTGGGGTGAAATAAAGGCGATGCAAAAATGTATAATGCACCAAGGGGAGACGTGCATTACCAGTCACTGCAGTAAGGTGGGAGCAACTTTCCTCCCATTGGTCATCCGACATGGGATCCCCCAGGTCGTTGTCCCAGTCTCTCCGCGCCCTGAGCGAGGGGGGGGTGGGAGCTTCCCGCACATGTGTATATAACAGCGAGACTACGTGCGCCGGGGCGGGCGCCTGGAGCAGAGCGTGCAACGGTGCCACAGTCTACGGCTCATCCGGGAAGTGTGGCGTAACAGCCCTGATATTTTGCCGAAGGCGAACGTAGAGAAATGTATCCATTGCAGATGGGGTAACGTCCCCAAAAAAGTGTGTCGCCGTTCGAAAGCTCCCCTGATGGTATAGATCTCCCCACGTATGTATCGCTAGCCGCATAAGCATCCGGCGTCCAAGTTCTTCGCAAGTGACACTCAGTCGGGGATCATGCGCCAGGACCATGCGGGGAGAGTATAGGAATTTGACATCCATGTAGTCCGCCAAACGCTTCCAGGCTCTCACTGTGCAATCGACCGTAGTGGGGTCGCGAGCCCCCGGTTGAACCTCCGTGTACAGGTACCCCGATGGCTGTGCAGGCCTCATGAACCCATCCTCAACTGCAAGGTGGGCCATAAAGGGGGGGGATGGAGCCAGTAAACCGCGAAGTGACCTTGGGCGCAGTCATAATATTTCTGAAAGTTCGGGACATCGAGCCCTCCCTGATGATAGGGCAACATAAGTGTCCGTAGTCCGATCCGGGCCTGTTTCCCACCCCAGATTAGCCGAGAGATCTGGGAGTTCAGGGTCTTGAAAAAGAATGCCCCCGGGCTATAGGGGATATTAGTAAAGAGGTATAACAATTTGGGAAGCACCACCATCTTGATCAGGGAGATGCGTCCCGCCATGGACAAAGGGAGGTGGATCCATTGTGTGATTTGGTCAGTGAGTTTGTCCAGGACAGTCCCGTAGTTAGCTCTGATCATGGCTTCCTTGTTCCTGGTTACCCGCACTCCCAGATAAGTGAGCTCGTCCGCTTCCCACACCAAGGGATAATCCAACGGGAACCGCGTAGTACTGTCTGTCAGGGGGAACAAAGCAGACTTTGCCCAGTTAATTTGTATGCCCGCTATGGCTCCGAACTTAGTTACCTCACGCAATAATGGGTTAAGATTTTCTCGCGGCTTGTGGACGAACAGGGTCATGTCGTCCGCGTATAACGCGATAAGGAGTTGGCGCTCCGGGTAAATCAGAGATCGGTGTTTGTGGTGTTATCGGAGTTTGGCCGCCAGCGGCTCTATAGCAATGGCAAATAAGACGGGGGCCGGGTGCCTCTGTGGATAGTGAAGGGGGCAGAGCGAGACCCATTCAGCAGAACAGTGGCCCGAGGATGTCGGTATAACAACCGGATCCAGTCTAGGAAATTGAAGGGCACTCCCATCCGCTCCAACAAGGCCAGAAGATAATCCCACTCCAGGGTGTCGAACGCCTTGGTGGCGTCTAGGAAAACCGCCGCGGCTTCACACCTGGGATCAATATCCTGCATCACCGCTTGCAGGGTGCGCAGATTGTGGGATGTCGCCCGATTGGGGACGAACCCGGCCTGGTCGGGGAGGACCAGGCGCTCCATCAGAAGATTTAGGCGCGTAGCGAGCACCTTTGCTAGGATCTTGCTGTCAGTGTTCAATAGGGAGAGGGGTCGATAAGAGTCGCAATGCTCCGGGGGTTTGCCCGGTTTCAGCAGGGATGTTATGAGGGCTTCGCGCATCGTTCCTGGCAGGATGCCCTCCTCAAGGGCGGAGTAATACACTCTCTTCAGTATAGGGGCAAGAACATGGAGGAAGGCCTTATAGAATTCTATCGGCAAGCCGTCCGATCCGGGTGCCTTGCCAGACTTCATAGACATTATCGCCTCCTTTATCTCATCGAGTTCTAGTTCGTGGTGCAGGAATTTCTGCTGGGAGGGGTCTAGCCACGCTATCGCGGTGTCCTCAAGGTATTCCTGCAGGACTATTGGTGTAGTTCTGCGAGAGGTGTATAAACCTACATAATGGTCTGTAAGGACTTCAAGCTGGGCCGAAAGGTCCCTCTGTGGGACACCCTGGCCATCCAGGAGGGTGGATACGTAATTTCGGTATCTGGGGGGACGTACCGCGACGGCCAAAGCCCTGCCGGGTCTGTCTCCCTCCCCATGTAGCCGCGCAACGTATGGTTTCCCCAGAAACTTACATTCTTTGGCTGCAGCGTCAGTGTATTCAGTCACCTTGTCCCTGAGACGCGCCGCGAGTGTACGATCGTGTGGGGCCCGTGCCATCTCCTGTTCCAAGAGGAGCAGTTCAGACTCGCGTTTGCGCACATCTCCGCGAAGAACCTTAAGAACCCCCCCGCCCCTCGCCAGACACCATCCCCGCACGGTAACTTTGAAAGCCTCCCACACCGTAATGAATTGGGAGACTGAGGCAGCATTGCGGTCAAAGAAGTCTGTTATGTCGTCCTCCAGTTCCGCCATAAAGGCAGAGTCCGTGAGGTGCGCGGGGTTAAGACGCCAGTTCAGGTATGGGGAGGTATCCAGTGGAATGCGGAGCGACAGTAAGACAGGGAAGTGATCGGAGAAAGTCCGGGCCAGGTGACGCGTCCCGAGCAACCACGGGGCAACGCCTGCGGAGAGAAAAATATAGTCGAGACGAGCCCATGTCGAGTGTACAGCAGAATGATGTGTGCCTTGTCGAAGTGTCGGATGAAGGTGTCGCCAAGCATCAACCAACTGGTGCTCATCCGTTAAGTGTAACAAATTGCGCTGGGTGCGCGAGTAGTGTGACGGCTGCGGGTGCGATCTGTCTATTGCGGGTCTGAGTGCGGTGTTGAAGTCTCCCCCCAGAATGACATGAGAGATACCTAACGTGTGTATCTTACCCCACATGTTCAGAAGCGTTGTCGGGTCGTCTACGTTGGGGCCGTAATAACATGCAAACAGTATTGTGTGTGAATGTAGTTTCCCCCATATCATGCAATATCTACCACAGGACCCCACCTCAGTACCCGCTGGAATAAACCCCACCCCACGCCGGACCAATATGGTCACACCCCTCGCATAGGTCGAATAAGAGGAAAAGATCCTGCATGCAGCCCACCGCGACGCGAAGGGAGGGCTCCCCCCCCGGCCGCAAGTGCGTCTCTTGAAGCATGGCAACAGATACATTTTGTCTATCTAGGTACCCCAAGACCTGGCGGCGCTTTTGTCGGGTCGTTCAGTCCGCGCACGTTCCAGGAGACAATCTGAACCTGCTGCACTGGCTCAGTGTTCTCTACGCTCCCCATGGATCCAGGCCTAATAACACATGACCGGTAGACACAGCATGAGATAAATCATAACAAACGTGGTAACGATATGAGAGGACATTCCTAGGGGCATCTTCAAATACCCAACCCCACCCCTTCGTAACAAGGGAGTCAGTGGCAGAAAATCGCAAACGGAACACATGCCCACCCACTCCGGCAACCCCAACTGGCCGGGAATAAAGACCCCACCCCGCCCACCCTATCTCTACCAAACCCGTTCCAACTAGAAAAAACTGTAGAGCAGCAACACCTACCCCGCATGAGGGGGGGTGCAGTGGGGTTCGCCCATCGGGGGGATGATGTCCAGGGGGCGCCCAACCAGCCTCCCATCTCCCTACTTACACCCACGAGGACCAGACAGCTAGTCCAGTCTCTCAATGTGGGACGGAGACGGGTAACCGGGCAAAGGCATCAGCAGTGACCAGATCAAACAGTTATAACAGAAGAGGGTTACCTCACCGGTGTGTGCAGCATCTCGAGCAGATATAGGCAGCAGTGGCACATAAGAGTGTCCGCGTCCCTACAGCAATAGGAGTCAATCCTGCTGTGCCATCGGAGAGGGTGTTCTATCGCGTTGTTGGCCATCTCTGTCTCGAGCATTGTCCCTCTTGTGGCGTTTAAGAAAGTCTTCCACCTGCTGAGGTTGCTGAAAGAAGAGTTGTTTGCCATTATGCGTTATTTTCAATTTCGCCGGATACAGCATGGCGTAAGGTATCTCCTGTGCTTGCAATTTCTTCTTGACTGCAGCAAATTTGCGTCGCGACTCTTGGACAGTGGCAGTAAAATCAGGGAAGAAGGATAATGTTTCATTGCCGTAGCGCACGGCGCCCATTTCTCGCGCCCGGCGTAGCACGGCATCGCTGTCCCTGTAGTTCAGGAATCGGGCGATGATGGGCCTCGGAAGGGATCCAGGTGGTGGGCGGGCGGCCAGGGATCTGTGTGCCCTCTCCACGATAAGGTGCGGGGAAAAGGAGTCCCTACCAAAGAGCTCGATCACCAGGTTTTCCACGAAGGTTTCAACCTTCCCAATATTGGTGGACTCCGCCAGGCCCAAAATGCGAACGTTGTTGCGTCGGGAGCGGGCCTCCAGATCCTCATTCTTGTCCGCAATGACTTTGAGGAGCCTGTCCATTTGTGTCAGCTGTTTGCCCGAGGAAGCAGCGCCGTCCTCAAGGGAAGAGATGCGTTCCTCAGTCTCCTGGATGCGGGCATCATGCTGATCCAGTTTAGCCACGACCCCGTCCAGTCGGGCTTGTATGGTGTCGATTTTGGAATCGATGGAGGATAGGCTTTGTCTCATGCCTAGCAAGAGGGACTTCCAGTCCTCGTCCAGGGTCTCGGTGAGCGGGGGCCCCTTCTCCGCTCCATCCGACGGAGCTGGGTTTCTCTTGGCCTCATAGGGCAGTTTGGACTGGCGCGCCTCACTGCGGCCCATGGCGCGGCGATGATCCGACCCCTCCGCTAGTTCGTTATCCCACCGGGGGGGAGGGTTGGCCGGAGCCTGAAGGGGGGGGGGGGGAAGACCGCCGTCCGCGGCAGTCCAGCCATCGATCAAGCCCAGCCCCAAAACAGCTGGCAGGCGACGGGGGCCCGAATCCACCCAGGATCAGGCAGGTTCCCGGTAGGGTCTATGGCAGCCACGTGGGTGAGGGCAGCGGGATAGGACTACATGAGTCGTCGCGGGTCCAGCCGGGAGTCCGCAGCGCAGCTAGGGCACCAACCAGGTGGAGAGTTCAGATGGCCCAGGGGCAGGCAGCCGCGCTCCCTCCACTCCTGCCGTACTCTAGTCAGGGGGGCACCATCGTCAGCAATGCAGGCCAAAGGCTCAGCGGGCGGGGGGATCTGAGCCCAAAAGGGTTTCCATGCAGCAGCCTCAGGCGGCCGGACGCCACAGCAGTCACCACGATGTGGACGCCCCGCAGGGGCCCCCGCCCAGGCTAGGGCTACGTTTTGCTAGATGGTAGCGAAGGTGGGAGCACCCCCCATGCCCCGGGGGGGGGAAGGGGGCCGGCTCAGGCCGCGGGAGCGGCGGAGGTTGCAAGGTGTGGATTGAGGTGGGGGCAGCGAAGCCCCAGCCAGCCCGGAGGGCGATGTCAGGGAGTGGCCGGGCGCCGCGACGGAGCAGTTCTATATTTAAAATGGCGGAGGGAACGCGGCCGCAGCACCAGAGTCCAGCGCGTCTCTCAGCCGCTCCAACCAGCCAGTGTCAGGCAGCAAACGGCCCAGGGCTCCCCCCGCCGGCCCGCAGGGTGATCAGTAGCAGGTGAGCCCGTTCGGCGTGAATGTGGTCAGAGCAGTGGTCCGCGATATCTCGTGTCCCGAGAAAGTGCCTCCGGGGAGGGGGGACCTCCACCAACGGTCCGATGCGGCAGCTTGCGGTCGGTAAGGATCAACAGTGCCCTCCGCTCCAGAGCTCTCCTCGTACGGGCAGCAGTCGGGCGGCAGCGCCACAGGTAGCCTAGTTCCTCCTCTTCAGCGTCGCAGCGCCCCAAGCGGATCTCTGCCTCCGTAGCTCGCAGCAGGCCCTCGATCCCCGGGATCTCCCAGCGGGCCGCCGCCGATCAAGTCCGGCCACTCGTTAGGGCCCTTCACCGCCCTCAGGTACACTCTCAGCTATCTCGGCTCGCCAGGGTGCGAGCGCTCCGGTTTTGATCCCGTTGGACTCAGCAGGCTCTCATACATGCAGCGGTGAGGGTTATAGATGGAATAGTCTGGTCAGGATAGCATTAAGGATGGTGATAATGCCCGGTCGGGCAGGAGCCTCACTACAGTGCGGCCATCTTGGTTTAGCGCCACCTAGCGCCCCCCTTCATGCAAATAATTTGTTCTGCCACAAGTAACTGCTCTGTTTCCCTTTTGAGGGGAATGCATGAACACAACCTGAACAATCAGTGAAAAGGATCCTTAATATATGGAAGAGGAACAAGAAAATTAAAGTTATATAACTTTAACTTGTTTCCTCTTCATAAACTTTTCCTCTTCATTGTTTTCCTCTTGTATAAAAACTTTAATTTTCTGTTTCCTCTTTTCACTTTTTCCTACTTTTTTTTACGCTCTCTATATTTTTCTTTCCTAATACGTTTGTCTTTTCTTCTCTTTTTTTCCCCTTACGGGTTTATTCCACACTCTTTTCTTCCTACCACCATGCCTGGTACAATACACTTTTCTCTTTCTGATGCACTAAGTAATTATTATTCGACCTTTTGCTTGTTGTATTTTTTTCATTTTTTCCCTTTCTTCCCGCCCCTGAAAAACCTCTTCCACTGAAAAAAATGTTTTTTATGTAGTGTATCTCTATTTTCCCTATATGTATATTATGGTATTTGAAATATTTGATCTTGCAGGCCTGAGGAAGCCCCATGGCTGAAAGGCCGATCACAGGGGGCGAAACACTTGCTGGCTGTACCTCAAACATTTTCCTTCCTGTTTTTGTTGTGTCTTCAAAGACTCTGAAAGTGAAGAGTCTTCTCCACAACTTACTCTGGACTTAATAAAATGATTTAATTAATAATTAACTATGAATATTTCTATTTGTCCTGGCACACTTCTTGTCCCCAATGTCATGAGTGCACTGATAGGTGACTCCTGGGGTGAGTGAGAACAGAGATGCAAACTGTCCAGGCAGCTGGCAACAGTCTCTCTGCCACTCTAGAGTCAAAGTAGGGGAGAGGTTCACACCCTCTACTGACCCATCCTGCTCTTTAGAAGACTGGTGGTCGGGAGAGGTCTACTCTCCTCTTTCACCCCATCGTCTGTGACCAGGAGCATGGTCAACCCAGACCTCTCGAAGTGTGGCTTGAGGCTCACATGCAGGACACTCAAAGGGTTCCGAGGAGCCTGTAAGTCCACCAGGTAGGTGACACCACTCTTGCACTCCTTCACCTCAAATGGGCCTGGACAGAGCACACCAATGCTGATGGTCTTTCCAGGTTCTTCCACCTTAGTGAAGAGAACTCCCAAGAGGTTGGGTAGTTCTCCCCTCTTTCCGCTGGGGACACGTGTTAGACCTGGCATCTTTTGGTATGGTTTCCCCAGTCTTTTTGCTTCTGGTGTCCTGTTTTTGACTGTGTGCTGAACTTAGTTTTTGCTGGTTTTAGGGCCCTGGGCACTTTACCACTGCTGACCAGTCATAAAGTGCATGTCCCCAGTGCCTAAAATATAACGGCATTTGGCTTCTCCATGATTGGCATATTTGCTTTGGTGCAAATTAAAGCATGCAGCACAGGAACCAAAACAGAGACAACACTTGCTCTACAGAGCAGTTTTGAGCAACTCTTCAAAAGTACATGAGCTCTACTCCATGGCACTGTTTTAATTGACTTCATTAAAAATATAGATATATATATCGCATCTAAGGCTGGTACTCAGAATTTTGCTTAAATAAACAAAATTGAGAAGGTTTTCCCAGTTTTAGGACATACTGTGACATTACTTTTCCCCAGTTACCACTGAGAAGCGCATGCAGCCATCAAACACACCCTGGGTCAACTATTCCTGCCCCCAGACTGCACCAAGCAGAACCACTCCTAGGCATGCTCATTAAAAATGGACTTGCAGCAGCGTTTTTGTATTCTCCGTTTCAGAGAGTTTGCTATGGGAATTTCAATGCAAAATAAACATTTTGGATCTGCCGTCCACTGTAACTCCCTCCCTTGTCCCAAGATCATCAAACATACGTAATGATATTGTTTTTAGGTCTCGCCTGACCCAGCGCATGCGCTGGGTCAGGCGAGACTTATTGAGAGGGCTCCAAAAAGTGCTACCAGGCCAGCCTAGAGCTACAGTGCATGTGCGCGGGCGCGCACGCCGCGCTATACAGCGATTACTTTCACTTGATGTTTGATCGCGATGGCGATCACTTTCACTTTCGCGGCCGCACAGCCGCTTTGCATAGCCAATAGGTCTCGCTTTTGGGACCTTTTAAATATTTAGTTATGCAACCGTTGCATAGCTAAACACTTATAAGGTCCCAAAGGCAAGACCTATTGGCTATGCCAATGCTTGTTTTAGCGTGTATTTTGGAAGGCTTCATGTAGATTCGTCACAGAGGACCAACGTTGAATGCAATACAAAATGTATTTTCTATGGTTGCTTTGTGCAAGGACTAGTTAGTAATTAGGACCAGGGATAGAAGGCCATTTCTGTTCTTCAGTGCATCGAAGTCAAGAGTTTGGAGTATGGTCAGACCGGGGTTTGCCGGGAATAAATACATTAATGCCACCTCAGTATACGTTTGGCAAAGAATGAAAGAATATGCACACTGATTTGCAGTACTTTAATTGAGTTTGGAGATGCTGCTGATAACTAGGCATTTCCCACTGCTCTGGGAATCGACCAACCTGCCTTGATATTGGTGTGCCCACTCTGCAGAGATCCGGTCCCACTGTAAGATGTTTTCACTAAAATATGGGCTGAGAATCGCACAGACCTCCAAAAACGGCAGAGCAACATTTTTAAGTCAAGTGACATTCAGGGTTCAATTTCTAATTCAGTGGTTCTTGGTCATCTAGACATTTCACAACCGTTCCTGTCTAGACATTAAAAACGGCTTTACCTCAGTTTTGGCAACATTCTCCAAAAACAAAGGGCAGAATTACATCAAATCACAAACAAGCAGTTGCAATGCAATAGGTCTCGCATTTTCGAGTGTTTGAGCTATTGGCATTGTAGAAGACTATCTTTTATTTATGTGTTTTGAAAACCTGCAGGCGGTGCGTAAACACGCAGTTTGCATTTATAGTCCATGCTTACGAGAAGCAAGGCTGGCAGTAGAAGAGGCGCAGTTACTTCCAGCTTTGTTTCTCGTAAGCAAGGACTATAAGTACAAACTGCTTGTTTACGCACCGCTTGCAGGTTTTGAAAACACATAAATAAAAGGCATTGTCATTTACAACACCAATAGTTCAAACACTCGCCAATACGAGACCTATTGCATTGCAAATGCTTGTTCTAAACTGGTGGGTAATACTTTGTGGTGTTTTCACTGTGTTACTGTGTGTGCACAAATACTTTAAAAAATGTCTCTTTGTTTAGCCTGACTGGTCTGTGCCAAACTAACAGAGGGTGAGCACAAGTAAACTTTGAGTGTGTATTGCACATTCACCCTGAGTAGAGTGTGGGTCCCTACTTGGACAGGGTGCATACCTCTGCCAACTAGAGACCCCAGGGCTTATTTATGACCCCTTGCGTCACTTTTGCGCCCCCGGTGCGCCACTTTTTGTGAAGCACCAGCAGCGTAAAAAATTAGCCTTGTCGCACAATATTTACAAAGTGTCGCATCTAGGTAGATGCGTCACTTTGTGAACCCCTGCGCTACATTACACCTGCGCCAGGTATAATGTATGCAGGGGGGCGTTCTGACGCAAGAAAGGGTCGTAGAAGTGATGCAGTGAAATCTATAAGATTTCACTGTTCCACTTCTAGGACGCAAATGCTCAATATCTTACACCTGCCTCATGGCAGGCGTAAGACTGACACAGGTACATTTCACATGGGACTTGCCCACTTGTAATGATCCATTGCTGGAGTTGCGTCACTTTTGTGACACACTCCAGCAATGCGTCATTTTTGCGTCTACAGATATGTCAGAAATACTGACCTATCTGTAACTCCTGGCGACATGATAAGTCATACTGTAAATATGACGCATCATTGGTGTCGCAAGGAGGGCGCAGTGAAAAGTGACGCATCACTGTTTTCCCGCAGTGATGCGTCACTTTTCATAAATGAGGCCCCCCATTTCTAACATTGATGAAAGTGTCTTATCTGGCAGTTAAAGACCTTAAAAAGTCATCATTCACTAAAAGAAGTTAAAGGAACAACCAGCCGCGGTCCGTTCAGGTTAACAGTGGTGGTGGGGTGGGGCCAGGTAAGGGGGGATTTTGAGGGACGATTCATAGGGATAATGTATTATTTATTTCATTTTCCCTCTGCATCGTCCCTCGAAATCCCCCCTTACCCGACCCCACTGCTGTTACCTTACAGACCACGGCTGGGAACAACACAACTGTTTTCGTCCAAGTGTTACTGTCTGATATTTACTTAAATCTAAATCCAGCAGTAGGTTACAAATGCCTCAAATTAAACAATTTGGAATTGGTTAAGTTTCTCCCAATAGTAGCTCTGCAAAAGGACTGTTACTGTGGGAGCTAAAGTAACTATTTTTGAGTAATTTCTGATCTGAAATAGCTGAAGTTAGAAGGAACTCGCTACGCCAAAAGACAAGACTATGTACTTGAAGTGAATTTGAGGAACTCACTATGTAAGAATCAGTATTTGAAGTAGATTTCACCAAAATGGCTTTTTAGTCACGATGAGTACTAAAGAAGTCGCAGCTCAGTGCAAGTTGTGAAATGAACAACAAACCCCACTTAAATGTACAGGTCTAATGTTTGTTTAAATCCGAATAAAGAAACACCTTAAACAAGCCAAATGGAGTCTTAAATAGCAAAAGAAAAAAAATAAAGAGACCCCCCCCCCCCCCAACTAGGAGTTCTTGAGACCATTTTTCACTTGTTTGCACACAGTCTGAAAACAGCGACACAAATGAAGAAACCAAGAACCAGGTGTATAAAAGGGTTTTACCCATGTGTGCCTATGGGAATATGTGTTCGTACATATATCCCTCCCCCCACAAGTACAGGCTATCTACAAGAAACCCAGTTGCCTTAACCTCTTCTGTGCCCATGACGAGATAGTCTCGTCATGGGCCACGGTCACGCTGTGCCCATGACGAGACTATCTCGTTATGAACCCCACCCACTAATGAAACTCCCGGCACAGGAGGGGGAAAGGGCGTGGCACAGAAGGGGTTAAACGTAAATCGGAGAGATTAAGAATGCTGGTGTAATCTGCAGGAAGACAACTGAATGAGGAGGAAATGGCCAGTAGCAGTTTGGCTGGGTAGCTGAGCTGTTCAAACACAGTAATAAAAAAAAATCAATATGTTGCAGTTGGTGCATTGCTCAGATTAGAGAACAAAAGCAGAACAGGTGCAGAACAGAAACAAGCAGATAGTTTGAGATGTTGGACCTTTAGCCCCTATCTGAAGGAACCGATCTATCAGTGGAGAAGTGTGGCTCAATGGTTAGAGTGGCAGACCTCGATGCAGAGCACTGGTCCGGGACCAGTGTTCGATTCCCGTCGCGGCAGGGTCTCGGGCTATAAATTCCGCGGACTGGATATTCTCGCCTCAGTGCCTATTCTAATCATGGGTCCCACGCTGCAACTCTGGGCAATAGCTTGCTTAATCGCCCCAACAGCGCTGGGATGCCTGGCCTTCACCATGGGGGTGCCCAGGAGTGGATACCTCACATGGAAAGCCAGGAAGGGTTCCTTCAGTGGTATGAGTACAGCGCTGAGATACCCGTAGTGGTGATCAGTGCTATATAAAAAACAATACATTTACATTTACATGAGGACTTATTGATTCTTTCTTCACAGGATCCCAGAACTCTGTCAGAGAAATGTTGTTAAATTTCCTCCAGATGGATAAGAGATGTCCTGTGCTGGAGGTCACCATCAGGGCCGGACTGGCAACCCAAAGCAGCCCTGAGGGGTGCAAGTGTCAAGCACTGCTGCTTTTGTTACTGATGGCCGATATTGCAGTACCGCTGCAAAACCGGCTCCCTGTAACAAAACTGGCTCCCACCACTGCAAGACCGGCCCCACCCTTCCAGCCTCCTGGGGAAACGCCCAAAGCCCACTATTGCCGGTCCGGCTCTGATCACCATAGAAGAAATGTGAAGACAAGCCCACCGTTGTACAAAATTGGCTCTGACCTTTGACATCCAGTCCTGTTTCTGGGCCACCAAGTTAATAAAGATTCACAAGGGGAACATTAACTTTTACATTCAAACAGATATGGCACAGTGTTTCTTGGGTCAAAGAGGGAGGAACAGTCACTTCCGGTTTAAAATAATGAGCGGGGGGCAACTATTTAACAGGAAGAGTCGAGCCATGGCCAAGCCAAGGGAGTTACTTGGCTCTAAGAGCCCATGAACGAGCTGAGCCTTGGAAATATTTGACATCAGACTTGTACATTTAACAGAGGGAGTTTTGTTGTTAATTTCCAACTTACAGGGTGCCTGTAAACCAAGCAGCGATATCATATAAAACGTAATAAAGTCTCTTCAAAATACAAAAAAGTCTATCTCTTTAACGAGTGAAAACTTTTCACATCATTTCTTCAGATTATATCCTTTTATGGAAAGTTGTTTATTGAAAGTTATATTGATTGTTTTTAAACATGAACTTAGAAACATTCATGCCCCCTGCCCCCCGAAATGACAACAATGTCAAGAGTAAACTAAGAGGCAAGTCAGTTGTTATGTGTACCCTATATGTGGTCTATTTTCTTTTTAGACAGGAAGCAACATTATCATCTTTTAAATAAAGAACACAAGGTTTTTTTTTTTTTTTTTAAAGCTGTATTTAGATTTGCAAAATCAAACGATACACAAATGTTAGCTGTGCGTTCACCAATGACAAAGTATGGAGGTACATCATAACACTTCCAGCTCCCTGACAAGATGTATAACTTATGGACGGCATCCGACATCAGAACCCCCTTGATCAATCCCCCATCAATACTTGTCTAAATTGAAACAGATGAAACTGGCATCAACAATCCACACCCAGGGCCCATAGCCACCTCATCCCTCCACGCATACCCCGCTACCCTTGTGAAGTCCCTGCCATCTACCCCCCCACAACAAACGCCCCATGGAACATACCATCCCATTCATTCCCTGACGTCCCCATTCTTCCAATGCCCATATCGACTCGCCTACCCCACTCCCGTTGGAACTATACCGGAATGTGTGGGTGACGAGGGGGAACCGGGGAGGCCCGCAATGTATGTTTTGTAAGGGCCCCAGATGTCCCTAGGACGCGCCGCCGCGGGAAGGAGACTGGAGTAGAGTTCGCTATTCGTGCTGCAATACGCCATGGCAGTGAGCCACGATTTGACCGTAGGAGCCCGTCTATCCCCCCAGCGCCTGGCGATTTCACGTTTGGCCAGAAGTAGACCCATAGCGGCCAACCTACGAACGTTCTTAGGGAAATTTGCTGTATAGCCCAACAACGCAACCTCTGGAGCGGGAACAAGTGTAAGCTCTAACATGTCTTCTAAGACCTTGTAAACTTGTGTCCAGAATGATTGCAGCCCTAGACAAGTCCAGGACAAGTGTGCGAAGTCCGCATGCGGTGCCGAGCACTTCCAGCAGAGGTGAGGTCGTGCAGGGTCAATGGAATGGAGTCTGTCTGGGGTCATGTACCAACGTCGTAGGAATTTATAGTGAAGGAGTTTATGACGACTGTTCAGTGACACCGCAGCAGTGACCTTACAGCAGGCCATCCACTGTTCATCCGTAATAGGCCTACCCAAGTCCGTCTCCCACTCCGCCCACGCCCGGTCATCCGTACAAGGGAGCAGAGCCGCACACGCCTTGTACAGCCTCGAGACTATGTGGGCCACCGTATCCCTGTCAATAACAATGGTAAGGGGTTAGAAGGAAGCAGGCTCAAGGGGGAAACCCTCAATTACCGCCCTGGCCGCGCAATAGAGTCGGCGAAGAACGAACCTATCCATGAAGGTAGCCTCGCTGAAACGCGCCTCTTCCGACGCCGAGAATATGTGCCCTCCCGGGTATAAATCTCCCATCTTGGTAAGGTTAAATTTGCTTAACGTGCGCTGCACAAGCGCCTCATCTGTGCCCGGCAGTAGCCCCGGGTTGCGAATAGGGAGCGAAGAGGAATATAGGCGAGGGTGAGCTAAATAGCTCAAAAGTTTCTTCCAGGCCCAGCTAGTAGTGGACACTGTTTGGATATCCACTGGGCTTCTGGGGATACCCTTGGGCAAAACGGCAGCCAACTGGCCTGGGAGAACAAAGTCTGCCTCAGGGCGCAGAAACGGGATCCTAGCGTCCGGATGGTACCAGGCATAGGCATGTGCACACTGCGCGACCAGATAGTAGAGATATAGATCCGGTACGCCGAGGCCTCCCCTATCTAGTGGGAGTGTAAGAGTCTTCCAGCGAATCCGGGGGTGCTTCCCACCCCAGACCAGTCGGATCAGGAGGGACCTCAAGGTGGAAAAGAAAGACCGAGTGAGGGGAACAGGGATATTGTTAAAAAGATACAAAAATTTGGGGAGCACTATCATTTTTATGATGGCTATTCTGGCCGACATGGAGAGCGGGAGGCACAACCAACCCTCTACCTGCGTCTCCAACTACGCCACCGCGCGTCCATAATTGAGGCGGATGATTTCGTCTGTGCTCAAATGGATCTGAATGCCCAAATAGCGTACTGAATCCGAGCACCACTCCAATGGGAACTCACACTGCCACGGGGAGGTGCCGCTAGTCAATGGGAATATGATGGATTTTTGCCAGTTTATGCCCAGTCCCGAGTGGCCACCAAAGCGCAGGATCTCACGAATCAGGGGGGCAAGATTGATATGTGGTTCCCTTACATACAGGATAGTGTCATCTGCGTAAAGGGAGGCAAGCAACGGGCCAGTTCTAAACTGAAGACCCCTGTGGAGGTGTCGTTCCTGGAAATGCCGAATCAGGGGGTCTATGGCTAAAATGAACAAGAGCGGGGAAAGCGGGCAGCCCTGTCGCGTGCCACGCGTTAGAGAGAAAGGACGGGATAACGTACCGTTGATACGCAGGCGTGCCGTGGGGCGGCTATAGAGGAGACGAGTCGTGGCCAGAAAGTTCGCCGGCATGCCCATGCGTTCCATAACGGCAAGAAAGAATGGCCATTCTAAGGAATCAAACGCCTTCTCGGTGTCAAGTAGGATCGCAGCAGCAGGTGTGGCCGGGTTAATTCTGTGCAGAACAGTGAATAACGTCCGCAAATTCAGCGACGTCGAGCGACGGGGGATAAAGCCCGATTGCATGGGCGAGATAATGAATTCCATCAGCTGGGAAAGCCTGTTGGCCACTATTTTGGCCAAAATCTTATAGTCGGTGTTTAAGAGAGAAAGGGGTCTATACGACCCACACATCGATGGGTCCTTGTTTGGCTTCGGGAGCAGGACCACGACCGCCTCTCGAAGAGTAGCCGGGAGCGAACCACGCTCCAACGCCTCCGCATAGACCTCTATGAGCTTAGGCGCCAACAAATCAGGGAAGGCCTTGTAGAAATCTCCGGAGAAGCCATCAAGACCCGGAGCAGAAGAGCTCCGGAGTACTTTAATCGCTCCCCGCACCTCCGTCACCGTTATGGGCTCCGCCATAAACTCCTGCATGCCCCGATCCAGAAACACGAGCGCAATTTCTGACAGGTAGGCGTCCCGAGCGGCCGTGGATTCACCCAGTTTGGAGGTATATAACTCAGTATAATAGGCCAGGAATTCATCCCGAATCTCAGCGGGCTGCGTGCGGAGCGTACCATCTACTCCCCGCACTTCGGTTATCAGGGACTTACTATACGGCGGTCTCAGAACCTGTGCGAGCGTGCGCCCCGGCCGATCCCCCTCCCCATACCGCCGAGCCACACGATATTTCCCCAGATATAGGATCTCCTTGTCCGCCGCCTCCCGAAAGTCCAACAGGAGGCTCAAGCGCCTGGCAGACACCTCATCGGAGGGCGACCGTCGCGCCTCCACGTCAATCTCATCCAGCTGCGCCTCTAAGCGCGTGATTGTTGTGCGTAGCGCCCTCAGGACCCCAGCCTGTTTAGCAATGAAGAACACAAGGTTTGTCTAACGCATATCCTGAACTCACATATTTGAATGTTTTCTTTCAAAAGGCAACTCACTGAAATAAAATATTTGCCCAGGATCACACAATTTGTTTGAGCAGGAAAGCCAGGATTGATCCCAGGTTTTCTGGTTTCACATTGTGCAGTTCAGCCACCAGATCAGGGTCACTGTCTCTCTCCTTTCTTTACATCAAAGGTCACTGCTTTGTTTATTTTTTTATTCTTTGTACATGAGATTAGAGTTTGGGTGGCAGGCAGAAGCCATGTGCAAGCTCGGCTCGTTTCGAACTCTAGGGTGCATGAGGACCTTGAGCTGACCCAGAACCGGGTATCTGGCTCAAACTTTCGTTGGATCGCAGCAAATAAAAAAATTGCTGGTTGTCTCCCAGTGGTTAGAGGTATCTGCTTAGCACGGAAAAGTTTGAAATTGTCAGTGATGTGATAAGCGTTTAGAATTATGCAAACTATTTTCAAAATATCATCGCTCTCCATCAGTGGAGGGAATCTATGATAGAAAAGAGTGCAGTTAGTCTCTGACTCTTCTGTCGGCAGTGTAGTAGGACCATCCGTTTCCCCTTCTCAGGTGGTGGTCGCTGGTGGCGCCCGGTGCGACAATCACTTTTGGCGCCTCCACGCCCCATGACCGCCTCCTCGGATTCTCTCACTACCACCGGCCGAAAATGACCCTCATGTCTCCTGTCATAAGATATTGCCAACCGTGAGGTCACAGAACCCCCCCCCCCCCCACCGCCTCCACAGGTCAGCTCCCATTTCGGCCGCACCAGTCGCACTGCCCTCAAGCTGGCCCTGCCCCTTCCACTGTGTTAATTAGTACACTTTGCTATTTTTGTGAAAGAGTTGTTTCACAAGGTGTATTGTAATAATCCAAAGGGCTTATAAACAACTGTAATGTCACATTTGACTATGACTTTAAACATTTAAATTACAGAAAGTACAAAAAGTTTTAGTGAATATAGGAAAAATAAGCTTATTCACTAACTGACAAGCAACCATTGTATGATACGGGTGGGTGTTATTTACATATGAATGCTTAAATACGAGTCTTACAAAATCCAGCCATGATTCATGTCAGAGGAAATCTGCCGTCAGAGAAAATAATTGCATGTTCTATAACAAATGTAGTCTTGCAGAATAATTCTTACCTGAATGCCACCTGGGCTCCCCAGGAAGGCTGAGAGCCAAGCCCGAGGGACTGATCAGATAATTAGTGCAGATTTCTTGAGATCACTGCTGTGTTTCAAACAATGTCTCTGGAATCAGATGAAATTGCACAAATTATTTTTATGACAAAGATGAACCATTCTTTAAATTGAATTTACGTGTATAACAGTTTCTTTCAAGCGCCTGACATAGGTTTTTTTGACCCGTGCACAGATCTACATAATTCCATTGGCCCTTTGTATACGTTTCCTCCAACGAT
Source organism: Triturus cristatus (assembly GCF_964204655.1). Lineage (NCBI taxonomy): Eukaryota > Metazoa > Chordata > Amphibia > Caudata > Salamandridae > Triturus > Triturus cristatus. The sequence goes on from NC_140587.1 coordinate 915,975,228, forward strand.
TTGCATTGTATACATATCTGACTTCAAGAAGATTCACAAACACGTCCAGAAATAGACTCTCTTGTTTATTCCTTTTACCGCATAACTACTTGTGTGGTTTATCGGTGTTTATAACCGCAGGGGTAAGCATAGACAATATGTGAGTATACACATGCAACTTTTCTTTCCAGGTGGAATATAATTTTCCAGATGGAGAAAGCCCTTCCCTGTTGTATACCATGTAGCATTCTGAAAATAAACTTGCACCTAACTTTTGTCGGAGTACATGCAAGTGCCCATGGTGGAATATCCATGAATAATATTTGTTTATACTCACATTGTTCTACATTTTTAGATGTTCAAGAAATGTTGCATGGCCTGATCCTCCTTCTCTTTTTCAGACCAGTGTCCCCAGGTATGCTACCTAAGGCAATTTCCTATATTAGCAATTATTTCATTAGTAACTGGAATTTGAAATCAGAAAAATCCTAAAATACTCTATCTGTAAATCTGGATTTGAATATTCTCATTCCAAAGTCTCCTAAGTGGTAGTTGTACAGCAGAGCACACAGAAGATATTATTGGTTGCCATCCAAGACAGAAATGTGAGTGTCCTTTGAAATGGGCTTGAGCTGGGCTCAAGCAGAATGTATATTTTGCTGTGCTTTGTGCTTTAATGGCAAAGGGAAATAGGGATTTAAATTTACCATTCGCCCTGATGTCACATATATTTTATGTTGCATAAAAGATGGCCAGTAGCAGGGGCAAACGTGATTTAAAATCCCAAGTTATAGAAGCAGGTGGGACACGTATCCCTAGTGCTACTAGCCCTACATTGTCTGTGCACTTGCAGCGGGACACTACACACAGATAGTTGCCTTACCACCAGGGTCGGCTTTAAGGCAGTGCCACCAGTGCAGCCGCACTGGGCGCTGACCTGTGGCGGGGATCACTGAACTTTGGGGGGGGGGGGCGCTGTGTTTAGCGATAACTTCTGATTGGAAAGAAGGGGAGCACTTTTGCCTGGTGGTAGTGAGAATACGAGGCAGAGGTCATGGGGAAGGGGGGTTTGAGGAGGGCGGAAAAAATGATTGTTGCTCCAGGCGCCACTAGTGCTAAAGCCATGCTTACCACCATGGTAGCGATGGAAATTTCAGAATAAAACAACTATGTTTTCCAACACAGCAGATGTGGCTAAACCTTTTTAAGAGGCCATAACTACTGAAGAGGTGAAAAGGTGCCAAATTTCCTCGACTAGAAACTGGGAGAAATACGGCAAAATGATAGACTTAGATGAATCTTCTGCCTCCATCTGCAGTATTCTTGGGCTGGGGTAAAAGTGAAGGTTGTTTGTCCTAAGCATTGAAGGGGGAAGAGAGGACTTGCCGGATGTTCGTATTATCAGTGAGTGTTGGCCAGTTTCACCCTTACAAGTGTACCAATTGTGTGTTCCGTACTTTGGGGCATATCTGCAACAGGCGGCGATAATTATCGCTGACCTTGTATACCGCATTTTTTTCTATCGCTGGAATATTTTGCCAGGCTAGCATTGTATTAACAAAGCTTAGCGCCATGGCGATGTATATTCCGGCGATAGCGACCTTTTCCATGGAACATCGCTGGTTTTGCAGCGATGTTCCATGTAAAACGGCGATAAGCTTGATGATGCGACCCTGTGGTCATATCACATGAATCCACCTCCCATGTTAGGTATGCCTTAGTCAGGAATTTAACAGACGTTAAATTCCTGCGTTAAGGCATACTTAGCGCAATTAAAATAATCGCTTCCCCACATTGTAAATATCGCGAAGCTGCCTTCGCGATATTTACCCATGTTGTTTCCACGGACACGCCTACTTTGCATCTCATTAGCGATGCGAAGTTAGGCGTGCTGGATACGGGAGCAAAATCAGCAAAACACGCGATAGTGTGTCTTTGCTGATAAGGCGATAAAATTATCGCCGCTTTTCGGCCAAAAACGGCTGCAAAAGCGGCGATAATTTTTTATTGCCGCATTGTTAATATGCTCATTCATTTGCTGGATTTAAATGTAAATGTAAATTGATACTTGTATAGCGCACTACTCACCCGCAAGGGTCTCAAGGCGCTTGTACGAATACCGCTGTGGAACCCATCCTGGCTTTCCCTGTGAGGCGTCCACTCCTGGGCACCCCCAAGGTGGAGGCCAGGCATCCTTAGCGTTGTGGGGGCCGTTGTGGAGATTAAGCAAGCTATTGCCCAGAGTTGCAGAGTGGGACTCCATGATTGGAATAGGCACCGAGGCGAGAATTATCAGGTCCGTGGAATTTTTGAGCCCAAGACCCACCGAGGCGGGGAATTGAATCCTGGTCCCGGGCTAGACCTCTGCATCAGGGTCTGCCGCTCTAATCATTGAGCCACACTTTACCACAACATGATTCTTTGGTGTGACTCCGACTCAGTTCAAATTTCTGTCTGTCATGGAAGATCCACGGCAGCGCAAATGTGGCCATTCCACTGTTTGTCAAGAGTATTTCAAGAAATGTGTGTACACCAAAATTGCCACACTGGTTGGGTTGAAATGTATGCGTGTGATTAGGTCTGGTGTTAGTCAAGACGTTTTGATTTTACTAACATTATATGTATGATGTACTTACTCAATGGGGCTTTCAACTAGTCCTTTTTAGGTCTCGCCTTGCTATCGCGTAAGCGATCGCAAAGCGAGACTATAGAGAGCGGGTTTGAAAAGTGCTCCCACAAAGCGGATTGCCTTGCTAGCACGCGCACAATCAGGCGCATCGTGCCCCCATGCAATCCGCCTTTTGGGAGCACTTCAAAGGGTCCGCTCCCCCGCCCCCAAGCGCGCGCGCGCCACGCTCCGCCGGGCTTGTTAAAAGTAGGGGCACGCCGTGCCCTTCCGATCCCGCCCACTTCTACCACTGTGTCAGTGTAACAGTGTCCGGGTCAGCGGCGGCAGTGGTTGTGATTTTCAGGAGACTCGGGTTCATGAGGCATGCTTGACTTCTGCGGTCCCATAGAAACCCAGCTCTGAGTCTGCAGAAACAGGGAACCAGACGAGTGCCAGACCCGAAATGCTGCAGGAGAGCTTCCGTCGAAGCTTATGGCGGCCGGACGCGGCTCCCAAACAACCGCTGCACAGGACAGCTGAACGCGGCTCGACAGCGGCCGCACCACCAAGCAGACAAACAACACTAACATCCCAGCAATCTCTGTGCCGACAACGTTAGCACCTCGAAACTGAACCGAGGCATAACTAATCACTGTTACGCCCGATTTACTATGAATGTATCGCTGTCGACGGTTCCTGTGCTTTAAAGGGCAGTGACGCGAACCTGAACTCAAACGTTCTAATGCGTAGTGTTACACCGCCATCTTTAGAAGGTAGGACATAGATGTCACGGAATAAGTGAATAACTCGAGTGCTTCTTTCGCCTTTCCAGTTAACCTGCAAGGAACGCCTTGTTTTTTTAACTTAAAGCGGGAGGCGCGAGTGCGGCCAATGCTTGTTTGTTGTTGTTGTTGTTAACACCAGCCTTCCCAGGCTCTTCCTCCTCCTCCCCCCCACTCCTAAGGTTCAGCTGCCTCCTTCCGGGCTCAACCTCAAGCTGCGCAGGAAGATTAATCCTTTTAGGCGGCTACTTTTTCTGCCCCAACTCGGACTGTGCTTTAGTAGAAGTTGAACCTTTTCAGGGCAGCGTTACACAGCAGGGTTAATGCGAGTGCCTTAGCGGATCTAGCACCTGGTACTTCTTTTAAACACGGAGTTACATGTTTCTAAAGTAACTGAAGTGTTTTGTCTTTTTTTTTTTAACTTAAAGCGGGAGGCGCGCGTGCGGCCAATGCTTGTTTTTTTGTTGTTGTTGTTAACACCAGCCTTCCCAGGCTCTTCCTCCTCCTCCCCCCCACTCCTAAGGTTCAGCTGCCTCCTTCCGGGCTCAACCTCAAGCTGCGCAGGAAGATTAATCCTTTTAGGCGGCTACTTTTTCTGCACCAACTCGGACTGTGCTTTAGTAGAAGTTGAACCTTTTCAGGGCAGCGTTACACAGCAGGGTTAATGCGAGTGCCTTAGCGGATCTAGCCCCTGGTGCTTCTTTTAAACACGGAGTTACATGTTTCTAAAGTAACTGAAGTGTTTTGTCTTTTTTTTTTTAACTTAAAGCGGGAGGCGCGCGTGTGGCCAATGCTTGTTTTTTGTTGTTGTTGTTAACACCAGCCTTCCCAGGCTCTTCCTCCTCCTCCCCCCCACTCCTAAGGTTCAGCTGCCTCCTTCCGGGCTCAACCTCAAGCTGCGCAGGAAGATTAATCCTTTTAGGCGGCTACTTTTTCTGCACCAACTCGGACTGTGCTTTAGTAGAAGTTGAACCTTTTCAGGGCAGCGTTACACAGCAGGGTTAATGCGAGTGCCTTAGCGGATCTAGCGCCTGGTGCTTCTTTTAAACACGGAGTTACATGTTTCTAAAGTAACTGAAGTGTTTTTGTGTAAAGAATGGATGTAGAGATTATATACTGCGTGCCCCCGCACCATGAGAAAGGAAACACGGGGGCTGGGTGACAGTAGGGTGAGGGGTGTCTTTCAGTTCTGGAGTGCACTATCGCACACAATTGGGTCCGAAGACTTGACTTGCGCAGGAGCACACCACAACAATAGCTTTGCATACAGCACGTCATGCGGCACGTTGTGGTTTCTAGGCGTTGTAAATGACAGTTGTATGTCTTCAAACCCTTCAGTGTTCCGCTTCCCTTACAAAAATGTATGTTTCACGGAGATAATAATGACACAGAAGAAACCGCATTATGCAGAGCACTAACAAAAATAAAATAATATATTTTATAACGCAAGGAAGTGAAACCCTGGGGGGGTGAGAGGATGTGGCTTAACGGACAAGGCGGCCGACCTTGAATCTGAGAAACCAGGTTCGAGTTTGGCAAAAGGCTCACAAATCCTGTGATTCTGGCCAAATCACGAAATCTCCCTATGCTTAGTAATGAATGTGTCCCTCTGTTATGCAACTGGTGCTCGTGTAAAGTGCTCTGATACCTTCGGTTCGAGTTCGCGCTATATAAATCTTCCGTAACGTTTCTCATACCCCGGGGGGGTGTGGTGTGTTTTTTTGTTGTTTTTAACACCAGCCTTCCCAGGCTCTTCCTCCTCCTCCCCCCCACTCCTAAGGTTCAGCTGCCTCCTTCTGGGCTCAAACTCAAGCTGCGCAGGAAGATTAACCCTTTCAGGCGGCTACTTTTTCTGCACCAACTCGGACTGTGCTTTAGTAGAAGCCGCACCTTTTCAGGGCAGCGTTACACAGCAGGGTTAATGGGAGTGCCTTAGCAGATCTAGCGCCTGGTGCTTCTTTTAAACACGGAGCTACATGTTTCTAAAGTGACTGAAGTGTTTTCATGTAAAGAATGGATGTAGAGATTATATACTGCGTGCTCCCGCCCCATGAGAAAGGAAACACGCGGGGCTGGGTGACAGTGGGGTGAGGGGTGTCTTTCAGCTCTGGAGTGCACTATCGCACACAATATTGGGTCCCAAGACTCGACTTGCGCAGGAGCACACCACAACAATAGCTTTGCATACAGCACATCATGCGGCACGTTGTGGTTTCTAGGCGTTGTAAATGACAGTTGTATATCTTCAAACCCTTCAGTCTTCTGCTTCCCTTACAAACAAGCATTGAAAATGCAATAGTTCTCGCCTTTGATTAAGTTAAAGCCATTTGCTTTTCTAATGGTATTGTATAGCAAAGCAAATGGCTTTAACTTAATGAAAGCCGAAACCTATTGTTTTGTTTTAAAATCCCTCTGATCTGGCTATCCCGGGTTTGATCTGAGCCACCACGACAGCTTGCAGTAGAAGAGGCTCCCTGCACTGCATTGAGGTGTTAACACGCAGCACACTCCAGACAAAGGCCTACAAGCAGATCTTATCAAGGCCCTTTCACATTCAGGGACGCAGGGCAATTGGGTCGGAATTTACAAGCTCTAAACAAATGTCCGCTTCCTTTCATCTTGTGAGGGCGGGGTGACGCAGGGGGCAGAGGGAAGCGACGAATAGTGAAGTATGTGACTTTTACAACTTCCTCTGGGCAGGCAGCCTTCCAGCGAATTTACCCGGGAGCACTGTCCATGCGGACGAGCAGAGAAGTGGACACAAACGTTACTGTATTCTGCACTGTTGAACAGTTAGACAGTAACACGCGCCTGATCTGCATAAATGCTTACTGCTGTTCTGATCAAAGCTGAACCCGAGGCAGCGAATAAGGGATTACATTGCCACACTGAGCTACAGTCTTATTTAAATAGGGTTAACTTTACTGTACAAGCATCTGCAAAGCAATAGGTCTCGCATTTATAGGAGTTTGAGCTATTGGCATTGTAAATGACAATGCTTTTTATTTAAGTTTGGTTATTTAAAACATAAATAAAAGGCACTGTCATTTATAATGCCAATAGCTCAAACTCGTATAACTGCGAGACCTATTGCATTGCAAATGCTTGTTATTCATTGGTCTGGTATTGTGTCATTCACATTTTTCTTCAGCCCACTACAGCATGGGACAGTGAGTCAGCTGCCTTCAGCCATTTGGCTCACTTCATTGTGGCATTCTGTCCTTTGCCAAGAAGCACACAGACACACAAAATAGTTCCTTTAATTTCGGTGGGCTACTATGGCAAAGTGTGCTTTTTGACAACAAAAAATATTTTTGCATTTACCCAAATTTTATTTTGTGGTGACAAGGTCCCAGCAGCTTACAATGAAGTTTTGCAAAACCTATGACACAAAAAAACAAGCACTGACAAGGTCAATATGCTGCTGGCCAACATCAGACCTATTGGCCGGTACTCAATGTCATTGCCATGGATTTCATTTGTACAAGCCTCTCTGTAGTATCCTCCTTGTTAATGTTATGCCTTCTACATCCTACCTGCGTGGACTTCATTACCATACTCTCATATTCTGTCTTATTTTTAAGATCCACGTTGCTTCAGCTTGAGTCTTTCACCATAAACTCAATTTTCTGCCCGCCCACTTTGCCCACTGTGCAGCAAAACGTTTTCCAATCAACCAATGGCAATTATCTATATTCACATAAGTCTCAATGAGATTTACCGATGAGGGCCTTTGTGTCAACAGAAAAACTATCCCTCCATATACCAATCCTCTTCTAATGCAGGTAACCCCTGAATGACACTCAGAGCAAATCACCAATCCCACATGGTGTCCACTGTCTCAGTTCCACTTTGGTTGCTTTTTCCTCAACCGTTCGCAAAAGGGAGGCATTTCCTGTCTGATACAACCAAAGTATGGCCCTTTCAAAGGGGTGTGTACTTCCGATATGTTACCCTTGTCGATTTTTGAGCCTAAAATATGACTTTTCTACTACAATTAGGCATGCCATTTGTACAATTGAACAATTTAATTGTCAGAGTTCTTGAAGTAAACCCCTCTCCAACCTTTCCTGGGTTAAAAATGGTTAAAGGGTTCATTAAAACTTGTTGTTAAACTTGTTGTTTGTTTCAATATTTTAGCTGCAACCACCATTTCTACCACAATAACATTTCACCGTGTTATGACGGATCACAATTCTATATGAAGACCCTTTGCAATGAGCTCTTACTGTGCGTCAGTAGACCTGTTGCATAATGGCGTGCCCAGCTGGCACCGGAATCAGGCAGCATCTTTTTTTCCAATGAATGTTCATTCAGGCTGAGCTTTCGCACTTTTTTTTCTGCATGACTCCACTTGTCCACAGCATCATATTTTGCACTTTTTAGATAAAACCGCACAGCACTACCCCTGGCACTTGTCTATAATGATGCGATTATCTGAGACGCTGCTTCTTTGAATTGATGATAGGTTTTGGCATGCTTTCTTTTCATTGTTGTGCCAATGCATTTCCTGGATATCCTAATTGCCTATATGTGTCTTTGTTTCAGTAGGAATTCAAATTTTGCAGGTTTCGAATTGAATTGCAAGACGGTATTTACGCCACTTTTTGATAATTATAAGAACATGCTGCTTTGAACTGAAGATGGGTTTTAAAATGCTCTCTAGTCTATTTCCCCACGTATTTCCTGGAAAGACATTTTAATTTGACAATTCTACCTCAGTTGTCAAGATGTCAGAAAAAAAGATGCACTGTAAATGCACCACACGTTCTATTACTCTATCCAACTACTGTTGGTATTCAGCTTCAATGTGTTCAACATTTTTTAATGGTTTTTAAATGGCAATTTCAAATCCTTAAATGTTTTATAGTGGTTATTCTATTTGTCGTTTGTAAATGAAGAGCTGCAAATTATCCGCACTTTGCTCTCCCCTGAACCCTGCCCCTGAAGGAGCCACATGAGCATGTTCTAGATAGGCTCTAGAACCTCAAGTCGATGGTACTTTTTCTCAGCATGAAAGCTTAGTACAAAGAGAAATTGTTAATAATGTCAATCAATCCAATTGCAGTTCTCTAGGGCAATTAAGAATCACAGACTACCAAATAAAGTTAGTTAATTTATTACAAAGCCACATACAACTGGATATACCTCAAGACAAGGGTGTAGAAATACATTGGGACCAATACAAAACCAAATCTACAAATAAAGTTAAAGTGGTGCAGCATACACAAGACGATTAAATCAAGAATCAAGATGCAAAAGATTAAAGAGCAAGAATCCAGGTTCCCCTTCATGGAAGGCTCATGAAAGTAAAGAACTAATCTGTCTCTACATTAGCATTAACGTGACATCTCTAGTTAAGCATTTTGCGGGGCAGGATCAGTTAAGGTGTCAGCGTGTGGAGTCTTCCTTAGAAGTCTCTCCACTTCTATTGGGTCAAGTAGCATGAAGCTACTGAGAAAGATGCTCTCTCTCCAAAGGGCAGAGAAGAAGAGGGGCTCTTTGCTTACTTAAAATACTCCCAATATCTCAGGTATCTTACCAGGATGCATTTCAGGTCATGCCATCCGATCAGGCCACATTCTCGTATATAGTTTTTCATGAGACAACGATTTAGCATGAGGGCCTTGATTCCCAGGCCCTCTCCAGTGAGAAAGTACAACAGTTCTCCTTAATGACGTTAGCTCCCAATGTATCCTCTTCTCTCCTTGCCTAACTCCTAAAACAAAGACATTATTCTAACTAACAAAGGCGCTTCTTCCACCTGCAACATAAACGTGAGAAAGTACAGAATCTAACATGCGCATGGAACTCAACTATTATTTTCTAATGCGAGATCTTCCATGGAAAATGCATTTCAGGCCTACAATATTCAGCTTACATAAGAGAAATGAACATAAACTTTATGAAGTTATATAGAAATTGAGACATATACAGTTAATATTTTCAGCTACTCATAAAATGGCACGATTAATAAACACATTCAATAATAAACGATTGTCAATTGCACAACACGAGTGCTTTATGTTAGTGTTGTCTGCTGTTAACATTTGATTTCCTACAGAATTCTTCATACATTCTACATTTTGGCCTACACACATCACATTCATGTTATTGCATTACAAGATCCTAACATTTAGGTTAACATGACAAAAGATTATATGCAGATGCAGTCTACGTGTGTGATTATAGTGCACCTCTGCAACGCAAATTGGATTTTGCGCTACATCACTCCATCACACAAAGCTTTCTAGCATTGTTTTTCAATCCAATTACAATTCCTGTGCATAATTGGTACACAACCTGTTAAATATACCACGCTCATTTCACAAAACCGCTCCCATTCGCATGCCAAATTACGTGAGAAGAAAGAGGAACATTCTGCACACAAAATCACATTAGACACGCAAAATTGGCTAGAGCAGGATTTGGGTATTTCTGCATAAAGATTAGTTACTAGTAAGGAAGGTTCTTCAATTATGTAGTTGTTGGAACTGACATTTTCTGCTTGCCTGAGGCTATGCCCTAGCCAGGCAGAACCGACCACTCCCGTCAAGTGTGGGTAATTACCCTCACTGTATAACCTGTTCTCAACCTTGGGTAGCTTGGCACTAAGCAGTCAGGCCTATAACAGAGGCAATGTGTAAAGCATTGCCGCAGCACCCACACACAATAAATAAAATGAGCATCACAAAAGAGACTTCACACCTCGTGTATGTAAATAAAGTTTGTATTCAACACATACACATTAATTAACACAACATGAACTTCATGTATCTCTGGGAATATATCACACTTGGAAATATTATAAGCAGTACTAGGGCCAACCGTGTTAAAATGACATCAGTAGTATGCACACTTGCGAAAGATCCTACTTTACCCGAAACACCCTTATGTGATGAGAAACACTGTCAAAACTAGGCCCAACATGGCACTTATTATAATTCAATACCACACAGTTCTGGAATGCACCTCAGATCATGATATCAAAAATATGTACATACAAAGAATTATAACACTTGTAAACAGCCCGGTGAGCCGAGGCCGCATGGGTAAAACCAATGTCAAATATAGTTTTCCTTTGGCAAGGAATCAACATGTGAAGCAATACCGTTGGGTGGTGTAATGAATCACCAGAGGTGTGCAGGCAGTCACTTCCACGCACACACAGTCACTCAGCACTAATATGGGGTGCAACGGATATCAGGCAGGTCCGTATCGAACACACTTGCACACAGCACCGCAAAGCGGTGTAAATGATATCAGGCAGGTCAATGGATAGCACACTGCAGACCCCGTGGCCCAAGCCTCCTTCCACCCTGCAACTCACCCCAATTACCCAACACCAACAGGATGGAGATAACCAGCCCTCCCCCTGATACTAGGCTGATCTCGGCCAAAGTCACACTTAGTCAGGGTCCCTGGGAAGAAGGTGGGGCTAGGTAGCAAAACTAATTAGGAGGCAGTCAACAAATGGGGGTTTGGAGAATGAAGCAGGGGGATCCTCTAGGAACAGGCACATGTGTATCTGAGTAGCACCCACGCAATTCGGGCACAATGTCTGGTGTGCTGTGACACAAGTCTCATAGACAATTCCAGTCCCACACAATTCATGAGGAACAACAAAGCGTTGCTTTAAGACACACCAGACAGTTCTGTCCACACACAATGAAGAGTTGTAAATTCCATTCCTCCCTGGAATTAAAGGCACAATGCCTGGTGCGCGTTGATACTGGTTCCGCCAGGCAATTCCGGTCCCACACACAGGCCCAAGTTAAGCAGGGCCACAAGAGGTAGAATGAAGCACTATTACGGGTATGCCCTCACCTCTGAGGAGCGCAACTTGTGAATCAGAGACTGCACGCAATAGGCATGCAGTTGGAGTGTCGCACAAGAGAGATGCGGCACAATCGACAAAGCGAGTCATGCTGGATTCCACAACCGGTGAATCCGCTCACCCCCAACAAGACGCTTATGTTTGTCGAGGTCCCCACAATGCAGGGGCCCCACTACCTACCTTAGATGTGAGCAATACTTTTGGGGCTCTGCACAAGGCAATCGGGTCTCCAGGCACAATTCTTAGTTCGTCACCCAAGCCGCACTACCAATTGGGATGCAGGAGAAGATGTGGGCACTTAAGAGGGCACTGCTCTACAGGTGTCACAAGTAGACGGTGTGGGTCCCTCACCAGAGAACATAGGGCAAGCCAACAAGCCTTTGCAAAGCACACTTCAGGGTGCCACACAGTAGCAGGTAGTCAGCCCAGGCCAGCCACTATTCAGGAAGGCTGCACGGTCCCTTGCAATAGCAGTAATCACCTTGTGCATAACAGATTCTCACTGGCAGTGTTTACCAGGTTCTCCTGTTCCACGTCCCCACAAGTGTATCCCCACCCTGCTTAAGTATGACACCAGTAGTTATACTGTAGTGTGCCTTTGAAGGTGGGGTTCAGAGGGTTTCCCTTTGAACCTCAGATGTATCCCTTACATTTCAGTCTTGTCTGCCATGAGGCCGTGGAATGCAGATCTTAATCTTTAGTGGAGCCATGATCTGGCTCCCAAAGTCCAAGAGTCAAAACCTCTCCCGCCAATCTTTCCTGAGAGGTCCTCAAATGGCAGAGGTCCGTCATTCCAGTTGCTGGGGAATGCACAGATGTGCCCCCCAGACTCCAGTAAGGGATGAAGTTAAAATACAAGGCACACAAAGAGTTTTAGAGCAGAGAAATGGCCACTTTTTAACTATACCTGGACCGCTACTGAATGAACGAGGTAGACGCCGATGCCAAAGATATAAGAAATATTTTTCCCTTATGCTGTTAAGGAGATTCAACTATGCTAATTAATCTATTCGCTTCAGACATTTGAGATTCCTTACACTACAGTGATCTCTGAATCTATTCTCTGTTGACCAAGGGGTCAAGAACTCATACCAGAGTTAACTGTGTCCAGAAGATGGTCTCAAAGATTTGTTTCAGCGAAGACCGAAACGTCATTGGCGATTCCATTCTCCTTAGTAATTGTTAAAATTTAGTTTCCTTCAAGTATTTGATCCTATGTATAGGACAGACTCCGTTTTCTTCTTGGAGATGGTGGACATACACCCTAAGAACTAAGATATTTTTTCTTGTATTTAATGTATATATGTTCTGTTGTCAATGTGAGTTCAGTTTTGTCATTGTATTTCTTTGTACCCCTGTACATTAGTCTTGTGAATCGAATGACATTTTTGCTATCTTATGACTTTTGAAATATATTTTTGTATAACTTATCATCCGGTTGCTGTAATTAATTTACTAATCTTGTCTAAAATAATTTTAGATTTGCTCTTTTGAGTGTTATTAGATATCACTCTATAGAAACATTTGTTTAGTTTTTTAAATGGTGTACTTGAATAAAACCGTTGTAGGCAGCTTTACCTTTCAACTTTCTAGATAGTGGCAATTCTCAGCTACTAATGACACATCCACCTTTACCCCTAGAGAGGGTTTGTCATTGTGAATCTAATGATAGGAAACATTATGAGGCTGCTTCACTACATTCCACTATTGCAGACGGAAGTAATTTCAACCATTCCCCCATGTTAGCTCATGGGAAGAGCAAGCCTCAGAGGAAGTGAAAACACATATGGGTATTCATCACTACCTGGGCAGGGAACACACATGTGTACCTGCCCTGCCTTTCACCCCCCATATGCTTCACCCCCTGGACTTTACCTAGGGGTGCTCTAGTGGGCACCTCAGGATTTGCTAGGGTTTAGAAAGGCCAACCTGAGCATAAGTGCAATTGTGCACATATAGGCCTGCAACGGCAGGTTGGACACATGTTTAAAACACCATAGGTGCAAGTTCACACACCCAGGTCAGCAGTGGCAGGCTGGACACATGTTTAAAAACACCACAGGTGCGTTTACAGTGGGAAAGTGCACAGAGCCCTAAGGTCACTACAAGATAATCAACAAAACCCAGGAGGAAAAAACTAAAAGTTTAGGGAAACACTACTTAAAGAGTATCAGGTCTAACAGCAGTTATTTCTACAGTCATTATTGACATGTATTGGACGTGCTGAGGCGTGTACCAGAGGAGTGTTCTCTGCAAACGAGGCGAATGGACACCCACAGAACTGGAACCTTACGAACTTTCACAAAAAATATAATGTCTTTCCCACACTTATCTGTACTTCTATATAATCCAGGATTAGGATGTACAGGAAGTGTAAATGCACATAAAAAACTTATTTTCACCAGGTATGGAAGAGAAGACCACTTGGAAAATAAAATCCATGTGGAGAAAACATTTCTGTGATCTATTACCAGTTTCCTAAACATTTTAAACCAGATTCACAAACATTTTGCAACAAGTTTGTGTTATTTTTGGAACACAAACCCGACGCCAAGTGTTCAATTGGGATTTGTGTTGGATTGTAACAGAAAGTAAAGCAAAGTTGTGCAATGTGCTGCCTTTTGGTAATATGAGTCAAAGGAGCATTCCATGGGTGGTGTATCAATATTCCCATAGTGCCAACCATAGGGTTTTATGCAAATCACTATCTACAAAGATCTGTAGACAGGGATTTGCGCCAAAACCCTGTTCCTCCTCAAAGCAGGCATAACAAGGAGAAATGTATTTACATCTGCTTGCTTTTTCCATCTTTGCCTGTGTGCTGCATTGTACAGCACACTAACAAAGAGAGAAAGGCATTAAAGCATAGTTTATGGATTGGAAGGGACCTTTCCAGTACAAAAACTATGCTTTAGCCAACGCAGACACCCTTGCACTATGGTGAAAGGGCGGCTGTGTTGCTTCATGGCTGCCTAAAGTGCACCATCCAGGGAAAGATCAGAACAGCGACACATTTTAGTAGAGCTGGTGCTATTCTGCTCTCACCCGTTCACGCAACTTCACTTACTGCCCTGAGTTGCATGACTTTAATGTAAAGATAAGCCTTCATGTGAGTTTTCCCGCATTAACCCCTTCCCCGCTCATGACGGAACCACTCCGTCATGAGCCACGGTTGCGCTGTGCTCATGACGGAGTGGTTCCATCATGCTACGGCCGTTGGCGGCCGCTCCGCCCACGCGGCGCTAATTCCCCGCCTGTGCGGGCGATTAGCGCAGTGGGCGGAGACGTGACGGAACCACTCCGTCATGAGCACAGCTCAACCGTGGCTCGTGACAGAGTGGATCTGTCACGAGCACAGCGCCACCGCACCTGCCCCCAAACCCCCCCAGCGCCGCAGCGGAATTCCTGCCGCGGCGAAGGGGTTAAAAAGATTCTAAACAATAAGGATAGGTAAAAAAAGCACATTTCAAAAGTTGCACTGATAGCCACATTTCAAAATTTGTGTACAGCAAACGTGTTTGTGAATCTTGGCAAGAGTGGTAAACCATTGTAATGAAGGAGCACACATGTCTTCATCCGCAGATTACAATTTATTTGCGAATCACTCCCCCCCGACACATTCACTGTTACAAGTTGCCATCAATCTAATTGCAGGGGACAGAGTTTGTAGCTCTCATTGATGGAGTTTAAGTAGGCCATGTTTACTTGCTGCCGAAAAAAACAATGGAATTGGCACGTAAGTATTTGAGGGTGACTGGAAAGCCGTCCAACAGTAATAGGTGGATGCAGCCAGAGTGGATATATTTTGGAATCTCTGCCTTCAGCAGCTCTAGTCAAGACTTGGCCACACACTAAAATGTTGCATGTTCCATTGTATGCTCACAGCGGTGGCTCCTCGGCTAAGGCGGAGCAGCGTCTCCCCACTGTTCTGCGAGCAGTTTAATAAGGAAAACTAAAATGATAATATCCAATGTTATTATCATTTAATTTTCCGTTCCTGCTTAGGTGCGGGCGGGGCTGGCCAGACCAGGGCCAAGGGGAGGAGTGGTGAGCACAGTCTAAAGTGCGCATGACAGTTTGGACAGCCGTCTTGGGCTGGCCAGTCATGCCCACTTTGAATGTTCTCCACCGGCTGTAATGCACAGCCTGAATGGAAAACATGCACAGGCTCCTACTTCCTCTCTGAGCTCCAAACCATGTGCTCAGACCAATCACAACGCTGCTGTAAGGCAGCGTTGTGACTGTCTAGTCTAGAGGAGTCTGGGAGCCTGTGTGCTTTCCTGGTTCCTGCTTCCTGCTGTCGACCAAAGCGCTGAAGAGGACCGAGAGGCAGGGCAGGTTGGCCTGCAGGTAAGTGTTTCTTTTTTTATTTCAATTACCACCCCCCCCCGCGCTTCACCACCCCTGTGAAGTAGCGGCCACCACTGTTTTCTCATTGGGGTACTCCCGACAATTAATTAAACAGCACTTGTGAAAATGCTGGCATGGTCATTGACGAAGTAACTGCGGTTATACACCAGACGATATACATTGTCCCTCTCTGACCTTGGCAAAAGCCCAATGGCATCTTTCTTTCAATTGAAGTTGTTGTCCCATCCCATCAGTCACACCTACATGATGTATTGTCTGTCTTCAGCACAATAAATCATAGCACACGTGTACCCTTTTGGGTATTAATTTGGCTGGAGAGGTTCCTCCTGGTCTCGTCCTGTCATCCCCGTGTGGTTACCTCTGAAAAGGTTCCGGTTTTCCACCAGGGTCAGTTTTGGGTGCTCGGTAATGCTTTTCCCCACCGTCATTTACAGCATGACGTCTGTGCTGCGGAGGTACATTCTTACAACGGTCTCTCTTCCTCAGCTTAAGGTTGTGAAAATGAAATCCAGTCTGATACAGTGAATATATTTTTTCACCAACAGTGCTCCTGCCCGGCTCGGTTACCTCTGTGAAGGGGAAGACCATGCACAGACACACATTAAAGCCAGTAGGTCTGACCTCGAGAAGCATGCATTTCTTTGTGCAAACAAATGCAATAGGGACCCAAAATTTGGAACAAGCATTTTTTTTTTTTATAAAGGAAGGATCAAGCAGCCTAGGGACACCAGCATTGGTACTGAAGTGCACTACTTTTCAGGCAGCTTTGCACATGTGATGCGGCGAAATGCTGCGATTCACAGTACAAAATAGCCAACGGAAAAAGGGACATATTAACAAGGTGCGGCGATAATATTATCGCCGCTTTAGAGCCCGTTTTCGGGCGAAAAGCGGCGATAATAATATTGTATTATCAACAAGGACACGCTAGCGTGTGTATCCTTGCATTAGCGCCCCTTGTCAGCACGCCTCCCATCGCATCGCCAATGAGATGCAAAGGAGGCGTGCCTGACCAGACTCCCTTGGGTAAATATCGCTAACCCAGCTTCCTCATATTAACAACGAGGGTTAGCGATATTTACAATCACGTTAAGTATGTCTTAACGCAGGAATTTAACATCTGTTAAATTCCTGACTAAGGCATACCTAACATGGGGGGGTGGATTGTGTGGCTAAGACCACAGGCCCTATCACCGAGGATATCACCGTTTTCCATGGAGCATCGCTGGAAAACCAGCGATGTTCCATGGAAAACACCGCTATCACTGGAATAATTATCGCCATTGCGCTAAGCGTTGTTAATACAGTACAAACAACAGTGATCCTCAAATGGTTAGGATAAGGATTAGATAAATATAGTTCAGAATCGATACTATATTCTGGAAGTCCAGCCGGACAACCAATTTAATTTTGCAATAAAAAAATGCACACATATTGGAACAAAGTACTTGTGGGACACAGTCCTGTATCCAATTAGAACAATAACATTACTAAACAAACAAAGGCATTTCAGGCAAGACAATAGGAGCTTTTTACATTATCCAATGTTGTAAGCTTTTTCAAAACAGCAAATGCACTTTTTTAACACAATGGATTAATGTGCATGCTATTTTAGTAGGGGTCGACGACGTTTCGATCCTGTTACGAGGGTACTAGGATCCTCATCAGGACATTAATGTGTACAGGCCTGATTGTAACCGAAATTGCCTAGAGTCGTGAGAATACACGATCCGTCCGGTGCCTAGGGCAACAACGATAGTCAGGTAAAGTGAAGGTTCACTAGATTGAGCTGAAGGAGAATGCACGATCCGGCCGGAGCCAAGGGCAACAACGTTAGCCAGGTTAAGTGAAGGTTCACTAGATTAGTTGAGGAAGTATCCAACAGTTAACGGTCCAAGCAAGGCTTCGAATAGTTGAGGCGGCGTGACAATGCACGGGATCCAGGCAGGTCCTCAGGTTACGGTGAACCGAGTGACGGTTGTTAATACAGCGCTAGCATGGCGATAATTATCTGCGATAGCCGGCGATAAAATTCCTCACGCTAAGAGCGGCCAGCGATAATTATCGCTGCCGCTTGTTGACATGTCCCAAAGTGAGTAGACCCATTACTCAATAGTGTATGCGTGGTGAATGGCATATAAGCAGAGTAATGGATGAACAGATTGGCCAAAAAACCCTGAATGTATGTAAAAATGTATGGATTTTTATTATTTTGGGGGGAAAACATATGGCTGCGCGAAAATGTATGCTATTTGTAGTCAAACCTAAAAAGAAGGTTCTTCACAGACATGGCACTGCATGCATTCAGCATCACCACCACAGAGCTGATGGACATAAACAGAAGTCAAATTCAAAATGTCCTCAGGGAGACACAGATGTATGCTAGTGATGTCAATGCAAAGTCAGGGCCAGGTACAAAACAGGGTCTGCAGTGATACAACAATCAGAGAAATGCACAAAATAGACGGGGATGGTGTCGTTCCAGAGCAAAAATAAGTCCAGAGTCAGTGCCAACTTTTTAGCGCTGAAACTTGCAAGAGCCTCTCATATCACGAGTCGAAGTGAGTATTCTCTTCACTTCGGTCAGGTTAAAAATCAGTCCTGCTCTCATACACAGACTCACTGTCATTCTCTTCTGATTTTTCCCCCTCTTACATATACCTACTTCCTCCGATGTTTCAGCTCTGTCACCCTCTTCACAACCTAGAGCAGAGCACGGATATTTGACGCCCCAGATGAAAGCACATCTTTCTCCCAAAAAACCCTCACTAAAGCTGCCAGGTATGTTGCTTGTACTGGTAATATGAAAACTATTATTTTCACTTCCCCACACCTGCCTCATCTCCCCTCTCAGGCACACCTTGACCATCCTCAGACTCCCTCCTTCTCACATGTATGTCCCTCTCTTCCGTATCACCTGTTTCTCACACACACTAATTTTTCGCACTCTCACGTACACGAAGGCATACACACCAAGGATGGTTGTGGTTTTTTTATGCTCCCTTTCACCAGTGTAAATACACATCAAGGATGGTTGTGGTTTTTTTATGCTCCCTTTCACCAGTGTAAATACACACCAAGGATGGTTGTGGTTTTTTTATGCTCCCTTTCACCAGTGTAAATACACACCAAGGTTGGTTGTGGTTTTTTTATGCTCCCTTTCACCAGTGTAAATACACACCAAGGATGGTTGTGGTTTTTGTATGCTCCCTTTCACCAGTGTAAATACACACCAAGGATGGTTGTGGTTTTTTTATGCTCCCTTTCACCAGTGTAAATACACACCAAGGATGGTTGTGGTTTTTTTATGCTCCCTTTCACCAGTGTAAATACACACCAAGGTTGGTTGTGGTTTTTTTATGCTCCCTTTCACCAGTGTAAATACACACCAAGGATGGTTGTGGTTTTTTTATGCTCCCTTTCACCAGTGTAAATACACATCAAGGATGGTTGTGGGTTTTTTATGCTCCCTTTCACCAGTGTAAATACACACCAAGGATGGTTGTGGGTTTTTTATGCTCCCTTTCACCAGTGTAAATACACACCAAGGATGGTTGTGGTTTTTTTATGCTCCCTTTCACCAGTGTAAATACACACCAAGGATGGTTGTGGTTTTTTTATGCTCCCTTTCACCAGTGTAAATACACACCAAGGTTGGTTGTGGTTTTTTTATGCTCCCTTTCACCAGTGTAAATACACACCAAGGATGGTTGTGGTTTTTGTATGCTCCCTTTCACCAGTGTAAATACACACCAAGGATGGTTGTGGTTTTTTTATGCTCCCTTTCACCAGTGTAAATACACACCAAGGATGGTTGTGGTTTTTTTATGCTCCCTTTCACCAGTGTAAATACACTTCAAGGATGGTTGTGGTTTTTTTATGCTCCCTTTCACCAATGTAAATACACTTCAAGGATGGTTGTGGTTTGTTTATGCTCCCTTTCACCAGTGTAAATACACACCAAGGATGGTTGTGGTTTTTTTATGCTCCCTTTCACCAGTGTAAATACACACCAAGGATGGTTGTGGTTTTTTTATGCTCCCTTTCACCAGTGTAAATACACTTCAAGGATGGTTGTGGTTTTTTTATTCTCCCTTTCACCAGTGTAAATACACTTCAAGGATGGTTGTGGGTTTTTTATGCTCCCTTTCACCAGTGTAAATACACACCAAGGATGGTTGTGGTTTTTTTATGCTCCCTTTCACCAGTGTAAATACACACCAAGGATGGTTGTGGTTTTTTTATGCTCCCTTTCACCAGTGTAAATACACTTCAAGGATGGTTGTGGTTTGTTTATGCTCCCTTTCACCAGTGTAAATACACATCAAGGATGGTTGTGGTTTTTTTATGCTCCCTTTCACCCGTGTAAATACACACCAAGGATGGGTGTGGTTTTTTTATGCTCCCTTTCACCAGTGTAAATACACACCAAGGATGGTTGTGGTTTTTTATGCTGCCTTTCACCAGTGTAAATATTGACTGGTCATTTTTTAAACTTGTATTTGTAAAAACAAAGCTGTCCCCCACAATTAAGCGCAAGGTAACCCAGGGGCACAGTGGGCATTTGCGCACCCCCGGGGCACTTTGGCATTACAGAAGTGCCTCAGACGCTTGTGCGGCCCCTTCTGTAATAGCGAAAGCACTGGCACTTATCTTCATGGGGCGTTCCCTCGTTTGAATGGGGGCGTGCCCCAAGCAAACCCCCATGCAAATGTGGGAATCCGTTTCCTCTGCGCACACGCCCTATTACAGATGCGCAGACACAAAGAAGCCCTCAGGAGGTGCACTGAATGGGTTTGCCGCCTGCACTGTGAAAACACAGAATGGGTTTAAAGCAGTCACGCCGTTTTTCACATGAATGCGCTACCCCCAGGGCAGCGTGGGTTCGCAGCTGCACTAGTGGCAGCACACTCATGATAATGCGGAGCTTTTTCCTGGATTGTGCTGGGCGCACCTTTAAATGGTGCACTCAGCGCAATGCAGGAAAATGTGCCCCATGTATATTATGGCCCTAGTTGCGTTACAGACGGACACATTCATTTTGTTAAGCACGGGGAGATTAAGTGAATTGTCCAGAATCACAGGATGTTGAGCGTCCCTGCTGAGATTCGAAGCCAGTTTCCTAGCTTCGAGGTCGACCACTTCAGCCATTGGGCCACATGTGTGGAAATGCCCTGTACAGGACTGTACAGTTAGAACAGTGATGATTTCAAGATGCAAAATGGACATCTAGTATTGAGAAAGAAGCAAAATAAGTGTGACATTCACAACTTGCTCAATCTTGTGTAGATTGTTTGGTTTTCCAGGTACTGAGAAAAAGCTGTAAACTATTAGGACTGTATAAACTGGGAGCAGCCCTGCAATTCCATAGGTAACTATGGGCCAGATGTACTATTTATTGGTCCCAAATACTGGTCGAAATATGCAGTTCAGTGTTTTTGCGACCAGTAAATATTTTTATGAGCCAACGTATATACCATAAGGTTTGTTTCTAGAAAACAGAATCACACTGAGCCGCACTCTAATCTACCTAGGTAATATTCATTAGGTAGGTCACAAAACACAATTCAGTCCGACCGGCCATAATCTAACAGGGATGGTGCCTGCAAACATCAGCTGGGCACAACGTCTCTGACTGATTTTCATTAAGGCAATTTGTGTTTTTTAAATGCAGCCCATTTTCTTTAACCCCTTCCCCGCTCATGACGGAACCACTCCGTCATGAGCCATGGTTGCTCTGTGCTCATGACGGAGTGGTTCCGTCATGCTGCGGTCGTTGGTTGCCGCTCCGCCCACGCGGCGCTAATTCCCCGCCTGTGCGGGCGATTAGCGCAGTGGGCGGAGACGTGACGGAACCACTCTGTCATGAGCACAGCTCGAAC
This sequence comes from Triturus cristatus, assembly GCF_964204655.1. Taxonomy (NCBI): domain Eukaryota; kingdom Metazoa; phylum Chordata; class Amphibia; order Caudata; family Salamandridae; genus Triturus; species Triturus cristatus. The sequence goes on from NC_140587.1 coordinate 915,996,687, forward strand.
CGTGGCTCGTGACGGAGCAGTTCCGTCACGAGCACAGCGCCACCGCGCTGCTCCCAAACGCCCCCCAGCGCCGCGGCGGAATTTCTGCCGCGGCGAAGGGGTTAATGGTAGCACGAATGTGTTTAAAAAGAAAAGTTTTTTTTAAGTTTGAGAGCTGCCCTCTGCCTACTCCTGAACACATTTATTTTTTTTACCATTCAAAAAGGGAAGGCTCACCCCCCTTACACACCTTCACTTTTTTGATTGTTTACAACTGCCATTTTGTTCCTAAATCATTTGATACACATGGATAAAAATCACAATTTGAAAGGGACACCTACAATACTGCCCTTTTAAACAGCAATTCCTTATTCACTTCTAAACCCATTTTAGGAAAAAACGCCGCCGGCTCCTAAAATGGGTTTAGTACATTACAAAAAAACATTTTTGCAGTCACAAATTCCGAATCTGAGCGTCTGCAACCATAAAAATGCTTTGTACATCTATTCCTATGGTCAAAACCGGGCACACGTGCCAACCTCATTGAAAAATAGCTGAATGAGCGCTCAGAGTGCGCATTTAGCGAAATGTTGAGGTCCACCTGCATCACATTGGGCGCCTAGAGAAACTTTGGGCCTCTGCGTTTTTTTTTTTTTTGTGGGCAAATAAATGACAATTAATAAGTGATAAACATTGGCTTTTGACTATGCACACTGCTTAAAGAAAACAGAGGTAAAGCCTGCGCCAATTGGTAGATGTACAGAGGCAACACAAATGTAAAAATAAATAAATAAATAAACAACGCTCCGCATGCCCTGCGTCGGATTTTTTCTGTGCTCTGCTGGACTTCTGCATTACAATAAGGGGAGAGTAATGGCTTGCATTACAATGCGCGCAGAAGGGGTTCTGCTCGCGTGGTTTTCCAGTGTCAGCAGATCTTGGGGACACTTGAATAGCCTGAGTAATGTGCTTTCGGCCACCATCACTCTTTAAACTATACAGGAGGGTGAGGGACGCTCGTCTCCTTTTTATGGTGTTAGTTTCCTGTTTTTTTCGATGTTTCAGTGGTCTCAGGAGTTTCTGAGGTTTGTTCCTGTCCTCCTAATGTTCTCAGCTAGTGGCATTCTCCACCCTTGGCCTTCTGAATAAGAAGTTTTGAGAGGGGTAATAATTTATTTTTGAGCTGCAGAGAATGGTCGCTGTTTTGATTTATAACATTCCCAGAAGGAACAAAGCTGGCAAGTTGCAGTAAGCAATTCCACCCACAGCTAAAGCCGAAAAAACCCCAAATGCAGGGTGTGTTGTACATTTCATGAGCCCGAACCTCCCCTTCAGCTTTGTACAAGTGATGTATTGCCTCAGTTACCAGGCCCCTTTTAATTGAGATGATGTCAGTAACAGCTGTTATGGCCAGATCAGAATTAAAAGGTTTGCGGTAAATCCGTGAGCCCAGTAAGTTTTACTCGGGGGCTGCGCTACCGAATGCAACCGAGGTCCATTGCGGGAAAGTTTGGGGGAAAATGAGACATTACTGGAGAATCAGACCAGTCATTACTAATTCGCCTATCAATTTCCTCATTTCTTAGGACAACGTCAAGTTCACCTTCTAATCTCCATTTACCTCACCCCTGCCCTCTCCTACAGTTACAGTTACCCCCGGTATTTGCAGCTTGGAATGGAGACAAACTTAGCGCAGTCGGTGCAAGCCTGAAGAGCCCCCAACGCTGGCCGTTCCCCTCACGGCTGTCTTGAGGAGTGGTGGCAGTGACAGAGAGATCTATGCGCGTCCCGCGCTGCGGGGCAAGTGCGTGGCTTAAATGGAGCCCAGGCGCTGCCTTGTGATGTAAACGGCTAGCGCCGGCCGCTAGGATTGCTGGGAGATGTAGTTTGTCCCAAGAGCCGTTCCCCTCACGGCGGCGGATTCGGTGGTGAATGTTCCAGTCGGTGCAAGCCTGAAGAGCCCCCAACGCTGGCCGTTCCCCTCACGGCTGTCTTGAGGAGTGGTGGCAGTGACAGAGCGATCTATGCGCGTCCCGCGCTGCGGGGCAAGTGCGTGGCTTAAATGGAGCCCAGGCGCTGCCTTGTGATGTAAACGGCAGGCGCCGGCCGCTAGGATTGCTGGGAGATGTAGTTTGTCCCAAGAGCCGTTCCCCTCACGGCGGCGGATTCGGTGGTGAATGTTCCAGTCGGTGCAAGCCTGAAGAGCCCCCAACGCTGGCCGTTCCCCTCACGGCTGTCTTGAGGAGTGGTAGCAGTGACAGAGAGATCTATGCGCAGTCAAATCTGGGGCTCTCAGTAGGAGGCCCCATGCGCATGTATATTTTCTTACATTATGTGCACTTTGAGACCACTCAGGAAATACATCAATCGGTGCAAGTAACATGCAAAATCCTGGACTCTGGGTAATGCGCTGTTTTTTCTGACCTGAATCTATCTCATGCTCTCATCCTCCCTCCCTCAGTCCTCCTAACACCACTTCATCACTCTGATTTAACCCTACAGGAGATCCCTTTGATGGATAGTCAGAGTCAAGATGGATGTGTTACTTTGTAAGTACAGGGTTATGTTCATTGTTGAAATAAATCCTCGACTGTCGTCATTGCTCTGGCCCATGTTATATGCAAATCACAGCAGCAATCAACAGCATGCTTCTTCTATTGGCGGGCTTTCGATCTACTTAATACACACTTATGAAATATCCGTGTTCTGTGGCAATCCTTTCATTTGTAAGGTTGGTTCGTAAAACCTTTGTTGTGTCTATGCAATATTTTCATAGAATACCAGAAGGATGGGAGTCAAAAAGATGTCAGTGTAGATGCGCTTGCTCTAAGTTCAAGCGGGTAATATTAAATAACATGGGAGGCGTGATTGACAAAGCAAATCATCATAAATCAAAGAATGTATGTTCGATGGCTATGCAATGCATAGATGGCCATCAGCTTACTTAACTGCAGCACTTTTCTTCAGACATTGAGTACACAATAAACAGGTCCTCCCAGGCAGGATCTGTCCATCTACTACTTCATCATTCAATCATTGCACCTTACTGAAGAAACCATGACAGACCCAGAAATATTGAGAGATTATCTACCAATTTTTAAGTAACCACAAACCAGCAAATCTCTGGAGAGAGAGAGATCATACCTTAACTAGGGGAGAGGATGTGGCATTATGGCAAGAGCTGCTGACTTTGGAACTGGCGAACCAGGTTTCAGTGTCGACCAGGGCAAAACTGGCCATAGTGGGCACCGGGCGTTTCCCCGATAGGCCACAGGGGTGGGTGCCGGTTTTGTGGCCGTGGGGGCCAGTTTGTCACTAGGGGCCAGTTATGCAGCAGTGCTGCAATATCGCCTCCCTGTAACAAAAGCGGAAGTGGTGTTTTTTACTAGCACCCCCCCAGGTCACAGGGCCGGTCAAGCCACAATCTGCCAGGGCTGGTTGCTGTTCCAATTCCAGCCTTGGTGTTGACATCGACTCAATATCTAGTGATTTTGGTCAAATCACTTAATCTCCCAGTCCTTCAAACAGAAAACAAAAAAACTGTGACTTTGAGTATTGAAACTGGTGCTCATTTAAAGTGCTCCAATACCTTCTGGTCGGGTTCATGCTATATAAAACTGCAAAGAAACTAGAGTATGTGAAAGAAACCTACATCCTTCACAATGGTCGGCCAGGGTTTAGGGTGCAAGAGAAGCTGTGAGAACACTGGCCAACAAGAGGAGCTCTTCTACTCACTAGATGAAGATAGGCACGCTGTTCTTATTCTCCTGAGGCTCTCAGCACATGTGATACAGGTGACCTTGGAACACATACTGAACAGACTCCAAGAACAGGTAGGGCTTTCTGGTAGGAAACAGGATCGGATCTTGACCCTTCAACTCAATAAAACTCAATAAGTATGAATTGAGTCATGAGAATGGGCCTTACAAAAGGTATTATGAGTACTACCACAAGAATTCTTATTATGCCCATTTCTTCAACATCTGTAAGTACCCTGTGTCTCAGATCTTGAAAGACCAAAGGCTACAATTTGCAATGCATGCTCATTATTCCAGAGAAGAATCAGGAAAATTGTGCGAGAAAGCACCTGCTTTCTTACACCCGTGCATGCAAGAAAGGTTCAGTGTCTGAATGGAGCCACCACCAAGAGTCACATGCTGAGTAGAAAGGGCTCTGAGCTGATCCCCTTTACCTGGACTTCAAAACTAGGATCAATGGTGGCCAAAGTAAGGAAGGCTAACGACCCTGGTGGTTCTGTGCAGTACTAACATGCAGCCATCCATGCTCTGTCACATTGTCCCTCTGGTTCAATGTAACACTCCAATGGAAAGATAAGTGTCATAGGAATGGCACATTTAGACTATCACGAGATTATCTGCACTAGACTTCCTAAAAATCTACTTACCAGATACAAATTCTGCAGAGTTATGATTCTGCATATTATCCTGGGCCCCATCTCTGTGAGGGTTCACAAGTGTGTTTAGCCTCTCATTTACCAGCTAAATTGAATGGGGCATGGGATGTGAGGGAGATAATCATACCGGAAGTACAAGGGTCTTTACATCAAATAATGAATGGTTTATAGGAGATGGAAGGCAAATATCCTATCGTAAAACAGAGAATAACTGATAAATTCAAGATTATGCTTGGGGGTATTTAGCTGGACGCGCTGCTATTTGGAAGTACAAATGTTTGTATAGTTGTCGGGTCCTCGGGGAATCGCTCTCTGACCAAAGAGCGTAATGTGATTCAATAAGTCGGTTGCGCCACTCAACTGAGTGGAGTCCCCCGGGCTCCAATGCCCCTCAAATGGGTTTCAATAAAGTAATCAAAAGTTCTACATAGGTTGATATTTCATGGTGTAGAACTTTTGATTACTTTATTGAGGGGCATTGGAGCCCGGGGGACTCCACTCAGTTGAGTGGCGCAACCGACTTATTAAATTCAAGATTATGACCATACCCAAAATCCTAGATAATATACTTCCTAGATCTAAAGCATGCAGCGTACCTCATCCCGACAAGTTCGCTTGCAGGATGTGCCAGTTTCTGTTCAGACATTTCCCTTACCAATTCAATGATGAGTCATTGAACTTCCCTGAGAGGATTTTTCCAAAACCATGACAACCATACCATGCCATTTTATTTTCCAGGACGTCCCCATGCAACCACCCATACCTTTTGACGCTAAACCATATTTACAAAGATTTGTAGACATGGTTTTGTGCCATAAGTTGGCGTCCCTTCAAAGGAGGCGCTAACAGGAGAAATGCTTTCATTTCTTTGTGCTTTTACGACTGCATGCATGCTGCACTGTGCAGCACGCATACAAAATGGGAAAAGCTTTCCTTCGTGTCTAGGCACAGTATTTTGTACAAGAAGGGTACCCTTCCCGTGCAAAACCTCTGCTAGACTCATGCACACACCCTAGCGCTAGGGGTAATGGTGCGCTTTCTGTGTTACTCAGGAAACGGGGTAATACACAATAAGAAAAGAACAGAAATGGGCGCACTCCGTGTTTTAAACAAAGTAGTTGAGTTGATCAGGAAGGCCTGCGTCGCTGCCCTACGGCAAAAGTTCATAAATGACGCCCTTAGAATTTTATGGCGCAACATAGTGCAGCACCCAAAGTTGCTGTGCTGTGTCACACTGGGAGGAGGGAGCAGGGCAGCGAGATATACACTAAGGTCTGGCGCTTCTGCTCTCCTCTTCAGTGCTCGTGCTCTTTGACCCTGCCACGCACCCACCTTCGCACAATAGTGCTACGGTGTGTGATGTCTATCATAGGTTATTTCCCACATTCTGCTGGTAAAATATTAAAACAAGAAAATGCATTGGTAATAATTACTATCGAGATGTACGAGCAAGTGGGAAGTCCAATGGAATTGCTAGAATCCACAAATCGCAAGATAGTGCTCCAATGCGACCTGTCAATGACAAACTCATTATTATCATTCATTAAAATCTTTATTCGATCTATTTACATACAGATCATAAAAGCACAATTACATCAAATGGGCCATAATAAAAACAGATTACATAAAAACCAGAAAACGTTTAAGATCTTATTAAACTTTTAGGTGCCTTTTTAAAACCAAAATCACGTGTACATTTTTAATCCATGGATACTGAAATTGAGGGCGACAAGCCCCTCGCCCTTCTATTTCTCCAACAAGCCCACAGAAAAGATGTTACCATAAAACAAACACGGGGGTTAGAAAGAGCTTTTAAAATTCTGATGCCTTAAGATTGGGAGGAGGAACCTTTCTCTTTCAGTATGTTAAAACTTGCAAAACAGTACCAGATTCAAATTGGACTGGAGTGATTAATTGTCTCAGGGACAGGGGCTCAAGTCTGCATGCTTGAACCTCTTCTCTGGGAACCCAAACATCAAGGGAATTAGATTCAAGCGGAAGAGCAGCAGAATAATTCTGTACTTTGCTACAGTGATGGAGGAGAGGTAGAAATAGTCTTCCCCATGTCTTGGCGGGATTTGGTTGTAAACTGTGAGCGCCTGTAGGTGCCTGTTCTTTTCCCTACAATCAAGGTTAGTCTTCTGCAAGTATAGTTCAGTTATCTTCTGTTTGGAGACCTTGCTACAGGATGAGGGGCCCCTAAATAGTTCTCCCTGCCCAATTGCATTTAATTACGCCTCCACATATCTAAGCCAGCCGATCCTGCTATAGCCCTTGAGCCTCAGGCAATCACCAATTATACGTTGGGTTAGGTTGACAGTGGCCCTGCGCCAGATCGAGAGTCACAGCAGGATGGGCGCCAATCTGATAGAGTCAAGCAAGGATGGAAGACCCAGTTCAAGGTGTAAAATGTAGTTAGAGGGTGAGGGAGGTAACATCACCCTCGACTTAAAAAAAGTATCTTCCAATTTCTGCAATTGGTCGATGTGGGCCATTCCCCAAACTCCGGCCCCATAGGTTGCCGCCGCCTTTGTTTTAGCTTGGTAGATTTGATTGTGTCCAGAGCGCTGGCTCCTAATTTTTTGGCAAAACCTTTTATAGCTTGGAGACCTCTTTCCATACCCAGGGCTCTTGCTGCCACCAGATTATTCCGGGATTGCTTGTTATCAAACAAGATTCCCAGGTATGGGAAGGAGTCAATCACCTGAATTTTCTTTGAGGCTCGATGGAAATGCGGCACTTTCGCACCTCTGGAAGCTCCAGCTATAATGATGAATGGTTTGGATTCATTCACTCTAAGGTCTAATGAAGCCATAAATGAAGCATATGAAGATATAATGCTTTGGAGAGCTACCCGTGTCCTAGCAATTAAAACCGCATCATCAGCGTACGCCAATATTGGGAGGGAGGTGTTATCGAATTTTGGCACATCTAAAGAGAGGCTAGACAGGGCCGCCTCAACCCCGTTGGTAAAGATAGAAAAAAGAAAAGGGGCAAGGACACATTTCTGTTAAATGAGCGCGTGCATTCCCCGTTTCTGCCATACCGCAAAGAGGCAGTGGCATTGGCGAGAAGGTCAGGTTTCCTTGGATGGGGGCAGTAGATCAAGTTGAGGGAGCTCTTGGGGAGGTTGTCGTGCAAAGGTGCTTTCGAAATGCCCTATCAATGCATCTTCCTCTACGTGCGTGTCCAGAGACAGGTCATTTGAGTCTTTAAAGTATGGGGCATGAATGACCTTCCAAAACTCCCTACTATTACGTGAGCTCGCGGCTTGTTCAAGGTCATCCCAGGCCTTCTCCCTTAGTTCCTTCACACATGCACTTGTAGCCTGCTTATAATCTTTGCAGAGTGATATTATCAGTGCCGGAACTCTGGGCTGGGTTTTTAAGGCACTGTCAAGGGCTCTCTTTGCTAACGAGCATGATGAATCAAACCAATGACCAGGTGGTGTGCCATTTTCTGGTTTGTATCGAGTAACTGCAGCTTTTAGTTTTGTTAGAAGGGTTCTAAACTGGGAGACTAGCAGGGAGGGAGAGGCGTCTTTGGCCAAGCAATGTAGAATATCCCCCTTACTTGGACTATTATAGCAGAAGCCAGATTATTTTTCTCTACCTATGCCCACTTCATTTGGTATCCATTGTTTCAGGATAGTGCAATGTTATTCACTAACGGTTGGTATCTCTCCGCTTTTTGAGGTGTACTTAAGTAAATGAGTAATATTGCGTGGTCACTATGGCAAGTAAATGTGTTGCTGAAATGGTCCACTCTATCTTGTATTGCAGAGGAGGCTAGAATGAAATCAATCGTGGACTCTGAGTTGTTCCTCCTAAATGTTGGCTCTATCTGAGCTGTCTTGCCACTATTGATTACGGTCAGGTGCCTTATGTGTAGTAGTCTGTTGAGCGTGTCGCCATATTCACTATGTGTGAAATGTAAAAGGGGGTTGCTGTGCAGATCGTTCAGCCCACACACACTAACCTCATTGTACTAGCACAGATGGGTGTTAAAATACCCCAGCCAGATTATACTAGGAAGACTCTTCTGTGTTCGTGAATTAATTAGTCGAAGTTCATTATTTAAAACATCTACCATTTGTTTCATATTACCCCCAAAATCATTATTATAAAAATTAATTAATATCCAATGGCCAACGTTTGTGAACTCCATTTGGAGAATTTGGAAGTAGTTATTCTAGGGGCCCACCTGTTTTACTTGTACCAATAGTGTATTAGAAACTAAGGTTAGTAAACCGCCCTTAGCTCTGCCTGATGCCGAAGGCACTGCAGGTGTGTGAATAGTGCAAAACTCCGAGAAAAAAACTGCCTCTTTGGCCCAGGTTTCTTGGAAGCAGATAATTTCCATCGTTTGTCAATGGTAAAGCCACTCGTCATTTCCTATCTTTGAAGTGACTCCCACCACATTCCATGTTACTAGGCTTATCTTATTTCTTTCCCCTATTTCCTGGAGGGAAAGGGGCAAGGGTGGAACCTGCCTGATGGAAGCAGTGTTGGCCAATATTGGGGGCAATGGATAGGTAGGTGTTGGTGGTCAATCGCATGCTTCCAAATCAGAAAGGGGACACATCTGTTATATAGCCTAATCCCCAGTGCAGTATTTGGGCACTCTGTAGGTCCTGGCATGGGCTTGCCTAGTCTTATCCTACCCCTCTGTTCGATTCCTGGAGTTGGGCCCTGTTTATAGAAATGCTCCAGTGCTAAAGGAATGATCTGCGTGCTCCTAAAGCAAGTTCTTTTGAGATTTCTGAGAAGAAAAGTGCCAGTATAAGGGTTGTTAAAATTTATCACTACGCAGTCCCCAGCAATTGTTTTCATTGAATTTCCCACCCACCTCACCCTCCTGGCCATAATGATGTTATTGGCTAGCTGATGGCTCTCCATTTCCCAATCCATAGATTGATTTGTTAGCCAGTGCATGCATTTGTCCATTAGCTGCGTAGTGGATTCCTGCTGGTTGTCCCGCAGAAGAGGGACATTGGCCAAAACCAGCACTAGAGGGGAAGCTTCTGTTGGGAGGTGGAGCCATTGTTGTGGGATATTGTCCACCATTACTGCAGAGGGATGATCTGTTCCTAGTGCGTGAAATGTCATTCTTGATTCCCCCGGACCTCTGGCGCCTAGTGTGCCTGGTATGCCATCTCGCCTTTATTCCTGATTGATGAAGATTGGGCCATTGATTGTGTATGGGATTGACCATAAACTAAAGGAACCAAACCATCCGTTGCGGATGTGCTTGGAGGGATGCTCGGGGCGGTAAAGCGGTCACATCCCCACCAGCACGGGCATTAGTTTGGGGCTTGTCAATGACTGGGTGAACAAAGTCTGCATTTTGGACCAATGTTATTGATGGTGCGGGTAAGTTTTGGGACTTAAGGCCAGCTAGTCTCTCTTCAATCTTAGTCAGTTTAAGGAGAATGGGGTTAAGAATAGCAGTCATTAATTTGGAAACTTCTTCCCAAAAGGTGTCGTCCAGCACTCACTCTCCAGTCAAGGTACTTGTAATTGGGGGCGTCGATGCTGTCACAGTGTCCACACTGGCTGTCTTGGCGTGGACTGCCCTGGGTTTAGTCACTCTCGCAGATTTAGGTTGTTTGAGCCTAACGATCTCACTGCCCCTACATTGCTTTTGAGGAGGGTTGTTTGCTACGCTAGTGAGGGGTGGGGATTCAATGTCCCTCAAGTTGGAACTAGATGGCAATTGAATAATTGGTGAGGGCTCCCGTAGAACAGGCGGGAGATCATCGAATAGTGACGATTGTGTCCTGAGGGTAAGAGGCGCATTCTCAGCAGTGCTTCCTGGGGATGACCTATTGGCGAGGAGAAGTGGTTCCATAGACATGTGTCTCTCTGTCAGTTCTATTTCATGAGAGAGAACGCTGGCTGCTCTAATCAGGAACGCATCAAGAGTTGCCGCATTCCCTCCCCCTGCTTTCTCCGCAACAACCTTCCGTCTCTCCATAGTTATTAGAGGACAATACGAAGATGTAAAAGGAATAAAGGGAATAGTAGTACCTTAGTCCGGGAACAGGATGTTAGGGGGGTGGCCCAGCCCAGCCTCTTAAGGGCTTCGCCCAGGCACGGCCCGAGCGCGTCCCCGCAAGCGTTTCACACCGCGGGCCTACGTCTTCCTTTCAGCGTGTTCTCTGTGTGCTAGGGACTCTGGGGATTGTAGTCCCACTGGTGTTTACGAGTTCAGCTCCTGGCATTCCTCTGGTCCCAGGCTGGGTGAGCAGTGCTGCGGCAGAAGGGCACTCCAGGCAAGGCGACCCAATAAGTTGCGGTGAGTGTGTGCAGGCTACATGGCGCCGCAGGCCGGCGTCTTCCTTTTAGCACGTTCTCTGTTCACTAGGGACTTTGGGGATTGTAGTCCCACCGGTGTTTCCGGGTTCAGCTCCTGGCGTTCCTCTGGTCCCGGGCTGGGTGAGCAGTGCTGCGGCAGAAGGGCACTCCAGGCAGGGCGCGCCACCAAGTGGCGGTGAGTGTGTGCAGGCTACATATATATTTTATTTCCTTAATGCTTAGATGCAGGAAAGTGGCATCATCTGTGCTCTTTTGTACATGGAAGGTAGGATCACTACACAAGCTTAGTTTTATGGTGGTGATCAGTACTTTGAACACATTGAGTTGCTCCGGATCATTAAATGGTGGAACTGGGCAATGGTGAGGAGTCTTGCGAGGGTGGCACTTGGCTATGGGAAGGGATCTTCTGAAGGTGAAACTTGGCCATAGTGAAGGATCTTGTAAAGGTGGAACTGGGAACAGAGGCAAACAATCCTAAGCACACACTGTTAGTGTTCAGTGAAAGTTCATCATGTGTTTGAAGAACAAACGTTGGTAATGTCTCAAATTGTCTTTTCTTTGTCTTTTTATTCCAATACAAAAAGCCCAGCCAACACGTGTTTTGTCGTTCGGGGATTAGCCCTCGACTTCTTCAGGGTTTTTCAGGTTTTCGTATTTAATGTTGAGTAATCACTCCGCCAGTTGTAATTCCGACCCGGCTGGTCGATTCAGTCACATTTCAATAAGTCCAATTAAAATTTCGATAGGTTGTGTAAGAATCCTCAGTGTAATGAGTCAATAGTCCATACCGGGCTGATATAAATATTCATTGTGTTCAGTAAGCCAAAGAAAATTGCACGATCCTCAGCGCGTACGCTCAGGTCCAAGATCGGCGCCGGCTGTGCGTTCTGTTCCAGATGCGAATGGGAACAGAGGCAGTTGAGGGGATTAAGGAGAAGTGGTACAACTGCTGTTGGAGTGGATACTGGGACACTGGCGTCTTGAGTGGTAGACGGGGTTTAGGGTGAGATCTGAGAGAGGATGCTGATGAGAGTCATGGTGAAGGAGGTGTTTCATTTAAGTTTCAGCTGGCTGTAGCACGAGACAGCACAGAGATATGTATTGAGGACTGACAATGAAGTAGATTGGACCAAAAATATGGATTTGAGGCAGAGGGATGGAAAGAGGATAATATTTTCTGTGTCATTGGTAAATAGATGGTAAGAAAAACAGAATCAGTAAATTATGCTGCCAATGTCGTTCGTGAAGAGGGAGAAAATAATTGGGCGAGGTTGCGGGTGAAACCCCAGATATGGCAAAATCTTCGTGGCGGGGTAGAAGATGAGCCAAGATAGTGCCGGGTTCAAGGCCAGCGAGGGGTGTGAGGAGGATGTCTTAATCCAGTGTGATTTCAAAGCACTTGATATACAGGCAGTCTAACTGATGCTGCCCTTCCCCGAGGCTTATACTGATGCAGAGGCTGTCACTTGTAAATGCTAGATGTGGGCAGGCGTCAGAAAGTGTTCTCACGAGGCCCACCCTCCCCTGCTGCGACAGGATGGGCAACCAAACACCAACGACTTTACTAGACACAGGTTGTTAGAGTGTGCTGCCTCCTCGTACCTAAATTGAATGTAGTGCTCCGTTTCTTGGGGGGAGGGTAAGGGAGTTAACTGTTATTCTTGTTCGTTTGGGTTCACTATATAGACAAGCTAACGATGGTAGGCATTGGTATGCTGTACTTATTTGATGATATTATAGCTGATTGTAGATTGTACACAGTCGCGAGATTCAGCATATTCCGAAGCATTTTCGTGTGAGCTAATTCAAGACATATGACTGGTATGCTAATTGTGTGTTCTGTTTTCCATTGTATACCAAAACAAAAAAACAATAACATTTGTTTTAAAAAGAAAAATCCATTGTGATGAAAGCTACAGAGAAATTTAGGAGAATAAAGATAGACTAGAGGTCATTGGGTAGGCTGAGATTATAAAGCTTGAAAAGTAGGGGGGAGATTTACAAAGAAGTGATGGAGTGCGGCGTTAGCCTTCTCGGCTTAACGCTGTGCTCCGTCACCTTTGAAATGCAGGCCTGCAGTATATTTACAACAATACGCTGCAGCCCTGTGTTTCCCCCTGCGCTGCCGCTAAATTTACCTGCCCAGCGCCAGCACCAGCACAAGCACCCTTGCACCATAGTACAAGAGTGACTGCGTTAGGGGCAATGATTGTTTATGTGCAGGAATGTGTCCCTTCTTGCACACATAAACAATCTTAAATGCAGATTTGTAACTTCTATGTCTGCTACTTAATGCAGCACACATAAAAGTTGTAACTCATCATTTTTAAAATGATTGGTTATGTGCAGGAATGGGCACCTTCCTGCACATAAATAATCATGCATGGTGTTTTGCTGTTTTATGTGTGCTGCACAATGCAACACACATAAAAACAGCAAAAACTAGGAGAAATAAAGCATTTCTCCTCATTGCGCCCTGTTAAGACCACGCTGCCCCATATTTACGGCACTCTTATAAATATGGGACAGCATCAAAATCAATGGGTGTTGCGGTGGAAGGCCCATTGCACCACCCATTGCCCATGCCTTTCAGGCTAAGTATAGTGTGAAAGGGAGCCTTATTTACAAGGCAGCGTTAAGCCACGTAAAGTAAATACGGTGAAGCCCATACCGTCACCACAATGTCAAAAAAAGTGCCGTTCTGGCAGTGATAGTGGTTTATGAATATGCCCCTGAATGAGAGCCTGTTCAGTTAGTGCCTTTTGCCTTGATTGTAGAGTCTTAAGAGACGGTTAGAGGTGCATTGCAGGGTGATCTGGTTAAAGACCAATTTTTCAAGGACCTTAGAGAAGAAGGCATCAAGGACCAGTAGTTACTAAGTTGAGCGAGAAGAGGTGATCCAAATGGTCGAGTGTTAGGGTAAGTGTTTGTGATTATTTGCGGGTTAATAGATCAGAGGTGGGCGATGACTGCCAAATCTTGGCTGATCAAGAATGAGGTGGAGGAGGTGGAAGAACATGTAGAGGAAAGGAATGTAAGCAAAGAGACAATGATGAGCCGAGGGTTTTAGAGTTTGGTGGTGAAACAGGTGTACCACATTCTCATCAGCATGCTCTCCCTTGTCACCCATCTTCCACAGCTCCAGTGCTGAATCAGCAATCAAGTTCAGAGGTCCAGGGTCACTGTCAGAAATGATTGCTGATAGGACCTGTTGAAATCTGGCAGCTTTTTCTGCAGCATGATTACATTTTCTGAGCAGTTGGTCAGGCTGTTTCGCCAAAGGTTTCTTCATCTTTTTGCTCCTGACAACACCTAAGTGCAACAAGGCCAGCTGAGTGGACTGTCCTTAGATTCTCTATACTGAAGAGGTTTGCTCCAGTGACTGGCCGGCCTGCAATGTTCAGCAATGTGTTATTGCGAATTCCATTTTACGCAGCTGTCAACTGGATTCATGGTTCTATTACACACTTTTGATTTTGTCGTGTATGTAATTAGTTTCTACTGAAGTGTTTCCCTCTTTACTCTGTTACCAGTAGAAGAACTGCAACAAACCGTTTTATGCTTGTCAGAATCACTGAGCTAAAATGCATCTGACTGACAGTAAAGGTATTATAAAATGAAAAAAGCACTGGCTCTGTAGAGACTTGTATCACGCACGGAGAGGTCATTTAAGCACAACCCATACACGTGAAGAAAGGGAAAAGAGGGTGTTTCGGGCGAAGTAGAAACAGTAGCGGCTGCTACCGGATGGGAGTGGTGAGGAGCGGAGAGTGAAAAAGATTTTTTTTAAAACACACTTACCTAGAATCGCGCCGGCCGCTGCTTCTACCGGTCCATTTCATCTTCCTGGAGTGCAGCAGCAGGAAGCACCCGGGCTCTCAGGCTCCCCACAGCCAGTCACAACCCTGCAATGCAGCGTAGTGATTGGTCTGAGCGCCATGGTTCGGTGCTCAGACGGGGGCTGAGTGCCTGGGCATGATCTTCATCCAGGCTGTAATGCAGCCTGGGTGGAGAAGATGCAAATTGCGCATGACTCTTTGGCTTGCCCTACAGGTGCTCTGGTGTCACGGAGCCCAGCTCCACTCCAACTGAGCCACTGCTGTAGGAAAAATAAAATCACATTAATTCTGCGTTATAATCATTATATATTTTCCTCTTTTAACTTCTCCAAGAGCAGTGGGGCGACTCTCCTCTGCCTTAGCGGAGGAGCTGCCACTGTGTAGAAATAAGAATGAAAGCGTCATGAAATTTCTTAAAATTATTTCCATTGAAACTTGGGCACACAAACCCTTCTATCCACATCTGTGCATATCAAGTCTTGATTCACAGAATGATGACCTGTGGATTTTGATCAGAGCAGGGGGCATTTCTAATGTGGAAAACCGCAGACTTGCCAACTCACGCGGTCCCACTGTGTGTCACATGATTTCGGCTCTCTTCACTCGGTCACACGGTGAGGATTCAAAATCACACGGTCCAAGGGAAGAGGAGCTGGAAACCACTGAAAAGTGTGGATTTCCAGCTCCTATTTGGAGGCTGGGAGCAGTGGAAGTCTATTAGGAGGTGTAAAAATGAGTAAAAAACCCCCAGGACATCAGAAGCAGCACCAGCAACCTTTGTGTTTTTGTTTTTCAGAGGACGTAAGGAGGCCCATGGGGGCAAGGCACGGTGGTAGATGGGCATCAAAGGTAACTATTAGCATAAAGTCACACCCCATCCAAGGCCAAGCCCCCTTCTCACTCAGAGAAGTTTATTTTCAAATTGACAGATCTAAAAACCTGCCCGTTGGCACAGATTTAAGTGAGTGTATGGTGGGAGCTGGGGAGGTGGCGGTGTAGGAAGGGAGGCGGGAAAATGGGTGTTTCTATGGGTTTGACAAAGACGGATGCCCATGCTATGTACAATCGCAATGTCATGACTTTGGGAGTATTCACAACATTGTGTTGTCTTTTTCCACACGCATTGTACTTTTAAATTTACATCTCCCTACCCATTAGTATCGCAACAAGATTGTGAAAGTGCACATTCAGCACCATTATTTCATGGAGTTTAGTGGTAGGAACTTTTATGGGGAAATAACTGAATTTCTATATTTGCACAAGCAGAAAAGAAAATTGTACAATGCTACCGTGAAACCTTTTTCAGGTGTCCTGGGGGTAGTCAGGGGTTACTGGGGTTAGGGTGGATGAACTAGAGCCTTTTACCACTGGCGTCCTGGGCCTATATTACAGATAGGGCACACTTTCCACATTTGTGCCACTGCACACCTTAAAGCAGGTGCGCCAGGTGCAAACATGGAGAGTGTGCCCATCAGGAATAATGTGCTGCCCTTGGGGCAACCGCAAATTTGCGCTGCCCCACTGCAGCGCATTCATGAGAAATACGGAGCAGCCCAGTTCCGCCATTTAATGATCCGGAGCAACTCAATGTGTTCAAAGTACTGATCACCACCATCATACTAAGCACGTGTAGTGATCCTACCTTCCATGTGCAAAAGAGCGCAGATGAAGCCGCTTCCCCGCACCTAAGCATTAAGGAAATCAAATATATAATTTGTCATTGACAGGTCACATTGGAGCACTATCTTGCGATTTGTGGATTCTAGCAATTCCATTGGACTTCCCACTTGCTCGTGCATCTCGATAATAATTATTACCAATGCATTTTCTTGTTTTAATATTTTACCAGCAGAATGTGGGAAATAACCTATGATAGACATCACACACCTTGGCACTATTGTGCGAAGGTGGGTGTGTGGCAGGCTCAAAGAGCACGAGCACTGAAGAGGAGAGCAGAAGCGCCAGATCTTAGTATATATCTAGATGCCCTGCTCCCTGCTCCCAGTGTGACACAGCACAGCAACTTTGGGTGCTGCACTATGTTGCGCCATAAAATACTAAGGGCGTCATTTATGAACTTTTGCCGTAGGGCAGCGATGCAGGCCTTCCTGCTGTGCTGTCCTACGGCAAAAGAAAAGGACAGGAATGCGCCGTATGTATCATGCGCGCATTCCTGTCCGTTTCCCCAGCGCTGGCGCACAATGGGCTGCCGTGGTCCAACGCAGGTACCTTTGCACCATGGTGCCTGCGTTGTGGGGAATGATTGTTTTTGGCCAGGAAAGGAAACCTTCCTGCACAAAAACAATAACAAGAGGTTTTTTCCTCTTTCTATGTGTGCTGCAGAATGCAGCACACATAGAAAAAGGAAAAACGAGGAGAAATAAAAATATTTCTCCTCGTTGTGCCTCCCTTACACCTCCTCTGGGGAAGCGTAAGTTGTTGGCGCTACCTCAGAGTTACCATTTCTTGTAAATCTGGGGCAGTGTCAAAAAGCCATGGATGATGCAGGGAACGCCCCCAGCAACACTCATTGCATGGCCCTTTAGCATAGAAAACTGTGTTAAAGCAAACAATATTTACAGGGCAGCATTTAGCCAAAAAAAGTGGCTTAGTGCTGCCTGTTAAATATGGGGCAGGCTCTTGCGCCACGGGAGCGTCACAAAAAGTTACGCACCGGCAACGCAAGGGGCTTTTAAATAAGCCCCTCACTCTCCCCCACAGTCTGTAAGGTTAGTATATATGTGTGTGGTAGAGCTGTGTTCTAGTCACACTGTATATATTGTGAGAAGATGCAGCCACAGACACATATAAACCCATCACTTCTGCTGGCACGCTGTTCATCAATGAACAATATCATATCAGCTGTGGACTCAATATCTTTTTGCATGTAAATTCCAAATCAGTTCTGCAGAGCTCAGCACTCTGGCAGGATTGCCTGGCTCTGGACTGCAGAGCCGTGTGGGTACAAAAAATGCAGAGCTGGCAGAGCAGAAGCAGCTACCATCCAGACGCTAAAATAACCACAGTATAAAATGTATGAGCATATGGAGATTAATGTTAGGTTCAAGGATGAAAAGAGCGGCATTCCATTTTGATGCTTTGTAGTTAAGTGTGTGAATAGCGGTGCGCATCACTTTCCTGACTGGAAGATAAAACGACAGTGCCTGCCATCGCAGCATATGTGCCCAGCGTTGCGTTCACATGGATGCACGTGGAGCGCGCGCCATCGCCTGCGCAGCGCTTTTCGCTGTCCAAGGAATAAGGGATTGGTATGCTGACGTCATTGGACGCGGGCGTCAGAAGAGCCAATCCAGTGCACGCCACCATCTTCTTAAATAAGCAGCAGATCCAGAGCTTCAATAAAACAAAATAAAATGGCGGGCAGGGGTTCCCAAAGCAATGGATGCCTATAATATCGTTTTCGTGCAGCACTTAATACTGTGCATCTGTCATTTCTAATCTGTAAACAAGTTACTATAACCCAGTTAAATGGTGCTCAATTTCTGGTCTGAGTTGCCCAGCCTTACCAGGAGTCACACCCATGACTGGACATCCCAACTTATTTCAAAGGTAAGAGTTAAACTCACTGAGGTATCGTCCCAGGAAACATGCAAAAAACATTCACCCTGTTGTGATTATATTGTGAACTGAAGTTCGTAATTTAGAGCTTTAGTTTCGCATTCCCCAGTGCTAATAAGCCAAGCACATTTATAAGTGTTGCGCTAAAAATAAAACACACAACCATAATAAGTGCGAGGCTATGAGTGCCATCAGACAAATAGCTTTAGGCAAACAAAATGTGAAAAGATGGTAGAATTACATCAGGCCGCTTGTCATGTATGCAACACAGTCACTGGTTACACACTGCATAAGGTCCTAGATAGCTCCATATGAAAGTCTCATAAACCACAGCTGCCTAAATGAAAAGCATGTTGTGTAGGGCCACCATTACGCGTGCGCTGTGAGCAGACTGAGAAAAATGGCACCACACAGAGTTATCACTTTATCCTCTGTATGCCAGGTTAATTTCACGCAGGCCAACATATATGCTTTTATTAATTTCAACATTCGAAGGGTCGAATCATGACTAGTGATAACCTGTGTGGGTGCTTGTACAGTGCAACGGGTGCATGAAATATCATCCCTCCCCAAAATACTGTAAACAAGTCCAAACACAATTTCAGCCTAAAAACTACGCCATTACTTATTAATTGTACATCAAAAATCTCTGTGTCTCTGAGAGGGCGACATGTTGAAAAGGAACTAGTATCGGGCCAGGGGGGCTCAGTCAGAGAGGATACAGGGATGGAATGAGCAAGATGTGGCGCCAGTTCATACTGCTCAAATTACTGTTCAGGCACCAGTTCGGGGGACCTTTCTCCCACGAATTGTGTCGGCCATTTGCATACAGTAGCATTAATTATAACGTGAAGAATGTTTCCCATTATAAATAAATTAAAAATAAAATGTGATACTTGTATAGCGCACTTCTCACACGCAAGGGTCTCAAGGCGCTTGTACAAATACCGCTGTGGAACCCATCCTGGCTTTCCCTGTGAGGTGTCCACTCCTAGGCACCTCCAAGGTGGAGGCCAGGCATCCTTAGCATTGTGGGGGCCGTTGTGGAGATTAAGCAAGTTATTGCCCAGAGTTGCAGAGTGGGACTCCATGATTGGAATAGGCACTGAGGCGAGAATTATCAGGTCCGTGGAATTTTGAACCCAAGCACCGCTGAGGCGGGGAATTGAACCCTGGTCCCAGGCTAGACCTCTGCATCAGGGTCTGCCGCTCTAATCATTGAGCCACACTTCCCCACCATCAGTGCACCAAGATCTTGTGGAGGGTGAAAAACTACCATCGAGTATTTGGTTGCTGAGGATGTTATTAGCAGACGATGTTGCCAAGTATCTGCAATTTTATTAGGTCGAGCCTAGGTAGCGCATGAGCATGCACTGCTCTAAGAGGCATGCCGTATCTAGAATAGGTACAAAAGGGGGTGGTGATGGACGGAGCATCAGAACTAATCAAACACTCACACCCAGTCAACAGATCTGGGTTTGATCCATCACCGTTCTTTAGCCCACTCTGCCACCCCAGTTCAGACATGGCCATATGCAAATCAGTCTGACCCTGTGCCTCATGGGAACAGTCCAGCCCGAACTGCCAAGCCATGCCTTCCCTGGAGCGGAAACAAGCTTCCTAGGACCGGTATGCCGCTTGTACTCTTGATTAAAGGCTTGCCACCTTTGGTTCTGTGTGTGAGTGCAGCTCAATTCTTGGGACAAGGCAAAGGAGCGTACATTTTTGGCGGCGGCCCGGCCGTCGAGCAGCACCGCCCCGTGAAGAGAGGGGGCCACGCGGCAGAATATATACTGAAGCCGCTGTTGTGGAGCACGGACCAGGGATCAAAGCGGACTCTGTGGGCAGTGGCCCATCTGTGGGCTTGAAAGGGACAGAACATTAGTGCACCATCAATGGTTGAATTTACCGGGACTGCAAGTCCCAAGATGCCCTGGGACATTTGACCCGCCCATCTGGGGGCGTTATAATTGGCATGTTGGGACGGAAACCGGAGCACTCCCACAACCGCGATTGCCTCTGAAGAAGAGGGACACACCCTCGAAACGCGTCAGGCAGGTCGCGTTCATGGCTGTCAGATCGAAACTGCCTGCAGTATGCCGCTTGTACTCTTGATTAAAGGCTTGCCACCTTTGGTTCTGTGTGTGAGTGCAGCTCAATTCTTGGGACAAGGCAAAGGAGCGTACATTTTTGGCGGCGGCCCGGCCGTCGAGCAGCACCGCCCCGTGAAGAGAGGGGGCCACGCGGCAGAATATATACTGAAGCCGCTGTTGTGGAGCACGGACCAGGGATCAAAGCGGACTCTGTGGGCAGTGGCCCATCTGTGGGCTTGAAAGGGACAGAACATTAGTGCACCATCAATGGTTGAATTTACCGGGACTGCAAGTCCCAAGATGCCCTGGGACATTTGACCCGCCCATCTGGGGGCGTTATAATTGGCATGTTGGGACGGAAACCGGAGCACTCCCACAACCGCGATTGCCTCTGAAGAAGAGGGACACACCCTCGAAACGCGTCAGGCAGGTCGCGTTCATGGCTGTCAGATCGAAGCTGCCTGCAGTATGCCGCTTGTACTCTTGATTAAAGGCTTGCCACCTTTGGTTCTGTGTGTGAGTGCAGCTCAATTCTTGGGACAAGGCAAAGGAGCGTACATTTTTGGCGGCGGCCCGGCCGTCGAGCAGCACCGCCCCGTGAAGAGAGGGGGCCACGCGGCAGAATATATACTGAAGCCGCTGTTGTGGAGCACGGACCAGGGATCAAAGCGGACTCTGTGGGCAGTGGCCCATCTGTGGGCTTGAAAGGGACAGAACATTAGTGCACCATCAATGGTTGAATTTACCGGGACTGCAAGTCCCAAGATGCCCTGGGACATTTGACCCGCCCATCTGGGGGCGTTATAATTGGCATGTTGGGACGGAAACCGGAGCACTCCCACAACCGCGATTGCCTCTGAAGAAGAGGGACACACCCTCGAAACGCGTCAGGCAGGTCGCGTTCATGGCTGTCAGATCGAAACTGCCTGCAGTATGCCGCTTGTACTCTTGATTAAAGGCTTGCCACCTTTGGTTCTGTGTGTGAGTGCAGCTCAATTCTTGGGACAAGGCAAAGGAGCGTACATTTTTGGCGGCGGCCCGGCCGTCGAGCAGCACCGCCCCGTGAAGAGAGGGGGCCACGCGGCAGAATATATACTGAAGCCGCTGTTGTGGAGCACGGACCAGGGATCAAAGCGGACTCTGTGGGCAGTGGCCCATCTGTGGGCTTGAAAGGGACAGAACATTAGTGCACCATCAATGGTTGAATTTACCGGGACTGCAAGTCCCAAGATGCCCTGGGACATTTGACCCGCCCATCTGGGGGCGTTATAATTGGCATGTTGGGACGGAAACCGGAGCACTCCCACAACCGCGATTGCCTCTGAAGAAGAGGGACACACCCTCGAAACGCGTCAGGCAGGTCGCGTTCATGGCTGTCAGATCGAAACTGCCTGCAGTATGCCGCTTGTACTCTTGATTAAAGGCTTGCCACCTTTGGTTCTGTGTGTGAGTGCAGCTCAATTCTTGGGACAAGGCAAAGGAGCGTACATTTTTGGCGGCGGCCCGGCCGTCGAGCAGCACCGCCCCGTGAAGAGAGGGGGCCACGCGGCAGAATATATACTGAAGCCGCTGTTGTGGAGCACGGACCAGGGATCAAAGCGGACTCTGTGGGCAGTGGCCCATCTGTGGTCTTGAAAGGGACAGAACATTAGTGCACCATCAATGGTTGAATTCACCGGGACTGCAAGTCCCAAGATGCCCTGGGACATTTGACCCGCCCATCTGGGGGCGTTATAATTGGCATGTTGGGACGGAAACCGGAGCACTCCCACAACCGCGATTGCCTCTGAAGAAGAGGGACACACCCTCGAAACGCGTCAGGCAGGTCGCGTTCATGGCTGTCAGATCGAAGCTGCCTGCAGTATGCCGCTTGTACTCTTGATTAAAGGCTTGCCACCTTTGGTTCTGTGTGTGAGTGCAGCTCAATTCTTGGGACAAGGCAAAGGAGCGTACATTTTTGGCGGCGGCCCGGCCGTCGAGCAGCACCGCCCCGTGAAGAGAGGGGGCCACGCGGCAGAATATATACTGAAGCCGCTGTTGTGGAGCACGGACCAGGGATCAAAGCGGATTCTGTGGGCAGTGGCCCATCTGTGGGCTTGAAAGGGACAGAACATTAGTGCACCATCAATGGTTGAATTTACCGGGACTGCAAGTCCCAAGATGCCCTGGGACATTTGACCCGCCCATCTGGGGGCGTTATAATTGGCATGTTGGGACGGAAACCGGATCACTCCCACAACCGCGATTGCCTCTGAAGAAGAGGGACACACCCTCGAAACGCGTCAGGCAGGTCGCGTTCATGGCTGTCAGATCGAAACTGCCTGCAGTATGCCGCTTGTACTCTTGATTAAAGGCTTGCCACCTTTGGTTCTGTGTGTGAGTGCAGCTCAATTCTTGGGACAAGGCAAAGGAGCGTACATTTTTGGCGGCGGCCCGGCCGTCGAGCAGCACCGCCCCGTGAAGAGAGGGGGCCACGCGGCAGAATATATACTGAAGCCGCTGTTGTGGAGCACGGACCAGGGATCAAAGCGGACTCTGTGGGCAGTGGCCCATCTGTGGGCTTGAAAGGGACAGAACATTAGTGCACCATCAATGGTTGAATTTACCGGGACTGCAAGTCCCAAGATGCCCTGGGACATTTGACCCGCCCATCTGGGGGCGTTATAATTGGCATGTTGGGACGGAAACCGGAGCACTCCCACAACCGCGATTGCCTCTGAAGAATAGGGACACACCCTCGAAACGCGTCAGGCAGGTCGCGTTCATGGCTGTCAGATCGAAACTGCCTGCAGTATGCCGCTTGTACTCTTGATTAAAGGCTTGCCACCTTTGGTTCTGTGTGTGAGTGCAGCTCAATTCTTGGGACAAGGCAAAGGAGCGTACATTTTTGGCGGCGGCCCGGCCGTCGAGCAGCACCGCCCCGTGAAGAGAGGGGGCCACGCGGCAGAATATATACTGAAGCCGCTGTTGTGGAGCACGGACCAGGGATCAAAGCGGACTCTGTGGGAAGTGGCCCATCTGTGGGCTTGAAAGGGACAGAACATTAGTGCACCATCAATGGTTGAATTTACCGGGACTGCAAGTCCCAAGATGCCCTGGGACATTTGACCCGCCCATCTGGGGGCGTTATAATTGGCATGTTGGGACGGAAACCGGAGCACTCCCACAACCGCGATTGCCTCTGAAGAAGAGGGACACACCCTCAAAACGCGTCAGGCAGGTCGCGTTCATGGCTGTCAGATCGAAACTGCCTGCAGTATGCCGCTTGTACTCTTGATTAAAGGCTTGCCACCTTTGGTTCTGTGTGTGAGTGCAGCTCAATTCTTGGGACAAGGCAAAGGAGCGTACATTTTTGGCGGCGGCCCGGCCGTCGAGCAGCACCGCCCCGTGAAGAGAGGGGGCCACGCGGCAGAATATATACTGAAGCCGCTGTTGTGGAGCACGGACCAGGGATCAAAGCGGACTCTGTGGGCAGTGGCCCATCTGTGGGCTTGAAAGGGACAGAACATTAGTGCACCATCAATGGTTGAATTTACCGGGACTGCAAGTCCCAAGATGCCCTGGGACATTTGACCCGCCCATCTGGGGGCGTTATAATTGGCATGTTGGGACGGAAACCGGAGCACTCCCACAACCGCGATTGCCTCAGAAGAAGAGGGACACACCCTCGAAACGCGTCAGGCAGGTCGCGTTCATGGCTGTCAGATCGAAGCTGCCTGCAGTATGCCGCTTGTACTCTTGATTAAAGGCTTGCCACCTTTGGTTCTGTGTGTGAGTGCAGCTCAATTCTTGGGACAAGGCAAAGGAGCGTACATTTTTGGCGGCGGCCCGGCCGTCGAGCAGCACCGCCCCGTGAAGAGAGGGGGCCACGCGGCAGAATATATACTGAAGCCGCTGTTGTGGAGCACGGACCAGGGATCAAAGCGGACTCTGAGGGCAGTGGCCCATCTGTGGGCTTGAAAGGGACAGAACATTAGTGCACCATCAATGGTTGAATTTACCGGGACTGCAAGTCCCAAGATGCCCTGGGACATTTGACCCGCCCATCTGGGGGCGTTATAATTGGCATGTTGGGACGGAAACCGGAGCACTCCCACAACCGCGATTGCCTCTGAAGAAGAGGGACACACCCTCGAAATGCGTCAGGCAGGTCGCGTTCATGGCTGTCAGATCGAAACTGCCTGCAGTATGCCGCTTGTACTCTTGATTAAAGGCTTGCCACCTTTGGTTCTGTGTGTGAGTGCAGCTCAATTCTTGGGACAAGGCAAAGGAGCGTACATTTTTGGCGGCGGCCCGGCCGTCGAGCAGCACCGCCCCGTGAAGAGAGGGGGCCACGCGGCAGAATATATACTGAAGCCTCTGTTGTGGAGCACGGACCAGGGATCAAAGCGGACTCTGTGGGCAGTGGCCCATCTGTGGGCTTGAAAGGGACAGAACATTAGTGCACCATCAATGGTTGAATTTACTGGGACTGCAAGTCCCAAGATGCCCTGGGACATTTGACCTGCCCATCTGGGGGCGTTATAATTGGCATGTTGGGACGGAAACCGGAGCACTCCCACAACCGCGATTGCCTCTGAAGAAGAGGGACACACCCTCGAAACGCGTCAGGCAGGTCGCGTTCATGGCTGTCAGATCGAAACTGCCTGCAGTATGCCGCTTGTACTCTTGATTAAAGGCTTGCCACCTTTGGTTCTGTGTGTGAGTGCAGCTCAATTCTTGGGACAAGGCAAAGGAGCGTACATTTTTGGCGGCGGCCCGGCCGTCGAGCAGCACCGCCCCGTGAAGAGAGGGGGCCACGCGGCAGAATATATACTGAAGCCGCTGTTGTGGAGCACGGACCAGGGATCAAAGCGGACTCTGTGGGCAGTGGCCCATCTGTGGGCTTGAAAGGGACAGAACATTAGTGCACCATCAATGGTTGAATTTACCGGGACTGCAAGTCCCAAGATGCCCTGGGACATTTGACCCGCCCATCTGGGGGCGTTATAATTGGCATGTTGGGACGGAAACCGGAGCACTCCCACAACCGCGATTGCCTCTGAAGAAGAGGGACACACCCTCGAAACGCGTCAGGCAGGTCGCGTTCATGGCTGTCAGATCGAAACTGCCTGCAGTATGCCGCTTGTACTCTTGATTAAAGGCTTGCCACCTTTGGTTCTGTGTGTGAGTGCAGCTCAATTCTTGGGACAAGGCAAAGGAGCGTACATTTTTGGCGGCGGCCCGGCCGTCGAGCAGCACCGCCCCGTGAAGAGAGGGGGCCACGCGGCAGAATATATACTGAAGCCGCTGTTGTGGAGCACGGACCAGGGATCAAAGCGGACTCTGTGGGCAGTGGCCCATCTGTGGGCTTGAAAGGGACAGAACATTAGTGCACCATCAATGGTTGAATTTACCGGGACTGCAAGTCCCAAGATGCCCTGGGACATTTGACCCGCCCATCTGGGGGCGTTATAATTGGCATGTTGGGACGGAAACCGGAGCACTCCCACAACCGCGATTGCCTCTGAAGAAGAGGGACACACCCTCGAAACGCGTCAGGCAGGTCGCGTTCATGGCTGTCAGATCGAAGCTGCCTGCAGTATGCCGCTTGTACTCTTGATTAAAGGCTTGCCACCTTTGGTTCTGTGTGTGAGTGCAGCTCAATTCTTGGGACAAGGCAAAGGAGCGTACATTTTTGGCGGCGGCCCGGCCGTCGAGCAGCACCGCCCCGTGAAGAGAGGTGGCCACACGGCAGAATATATACTGAAGCCGCTGTTGTGGAGCACGGACCAGGGATCAAAGCGGACTCTGTGGGCAGTGGCCCATCTGTGGGCTTGAAAGGGACAGAACATTAGTGCACCATCAATGGTTGAATTTACCGGGACTGCAAGTCCCAAGATGCCCTGGGACATTTGACCCGCCCATCTGGGGGCGTTATAATTGGCATGTTGGGACGGAAACCGGTGCACTCCCACAACCGCGATTGCCTCTGAAGAAGAGGGACACACCCTCGAAACGCGTCAGGCAGGTCGCGTTCATGGCTGTCAGATCGAAACTGCCTGCAGTATGCCGCTTGTACTCTTGATTAAAGGCTTGCCACCTTTGGTTCTGTGTGTGAGTGCAGCTCAATTCTTGGGACAAGGCAAAGGAGCGTACATTTTTGGCGGCGGCCCGGCCGTCGAGCAGCACCGCCCCGTGAAGAGAGGGGGCCACGCGGCAGAATATATACTGAAGCCGCTGTTGTGGAGCACGGACCAGGGATCAAAGCGGACTCTGTGGGCAGTGGCCCATCTGTGGGCTTGAAAGGGACAGAACATTAGTGCACCATCAATGGTTGAATTTACTGGGACTGCAAGTCCCAAGATGCCCTGGGACATTTGACTCGCCCATCTGGGGGCGTTATAATTGGCATGTTGGGACGGAAACCGGAGCACTCCCACAACCGCGATTGCCTCTGAAGAAGAGGGACACACCCTCGAAACGCGTCAGGCAGGTCGCGTTCATGGCTGTCAGATCGAAGCTGCCTGCAGTATGCCGCTTGTACTCTTGATTAAAGGCTTGCCACCTTTGGTTCTGTGTGTGAGTGCAGCTCAATTCTTGGGACAAGGCAAAGGAGCGTACATTTTTGGCGGCGGCCCGGCCGTCTAGCAGCACCGCCCGGTGAAGAGAGGGGGCCACGCGGCAGAATATATACTGAAGCCGCTGTTGTGGAGCACGGACCAGGGATCAAAGCGGACTCTGTGGGCAGTGGCCCATCTGTGGGCTTGAAAGGGACAGAACATTAGTGCACCATCAATGGTTGAATTTACCGGGACTGCAAGTCCCAAGATGCCCTGGGACATTTGACCCGCCCATCTGGGGGCGTTATAATTGGCATGTTGGGACGGAAACCGGAGCACTCCCACAACCGCGATTGCCTCTGAAGAAGAGGGACACACCCTCGAAACGCGTCAGGCAGGTCGCGTTCATGGCTGTCAGATCGAAACTGCCTGCAGTATGCCGCTTGTACTCTTGATTAAAGGCTTGCCACCTTTGGTTCTGTGTGTGAGTGCAGCTCAATTCTTGGGACAAGGCAAAGGAGCGTACATTTTTGGGGGCGGCCCAGCCGTCGAGCAGCACCGCCTCGTGAAGAGAGGGGGCCACGCGGCAGAATATATACTGAAGCCGCTGTTGTGGAGCACGGACCAGGGATCAAAGCGGACTCTGTGGGCAGTGGCCCATCTGTGGGCTTGAAAGGGACAGAACATTAGTGCACCATCAATGGTTGAATTTACCGGGACTGCAAGTCCCAAGATGCCCTGGGACATTTGACCCGCCCATCTGGGGGCGTTATAATTGGCATGTTGGGACGGAAACCGGAGCACTCCCACAACCGCGATTGCCTCTGAAGAAGAGGGACACACCCTCGAAACGCGTCAGGCAGGTCGCGTTCATGGCTGTCAGATCGAAACTGCCTGCAGTATGCCGCTTGTACTCTTGATTAAAGGCTTGCCACCTTTGGTTCTGTGTGTGAGTGCAGCTCAATTCTTGGGACAAGGCAAAGGAGCGTACATTTTTGGCGGCGGCCCGGCCGTCGAGCAGCACCGCCCCGTGAAGAGAGGGGGCCACGCGGCAGAATATATACTGAAGCCGCTGTTGTGGAGCACGGACCAGCGATCAAAGCGGACTTTGTGGGCAGTGGCCCATCTGTGGGCTTGAAAGGGACAGAACATTAGTGCACCATCAATGGTTGAATTTACCGGGACTGCAAGTCCCAAGATGCCCTGGGACATTTGACCCGCCCATCTGGGGGCGTTATAATTGGCATGTTGGGACGGAAACCGGAGCACTCCCACAACCGCGATTGCCTCTGAAGAAGAGGGACACACCCTCGAAACGCGTCAGGCAGGTCGCGTTCATGGCTGTCAGATCGAAACTGCCTGCAGTATGCCGCTTGTACTCTTGATTAAAGGCTTGCCACCTTTGGTTCTGTGTGTGAGTGCAGCTCAATTCTTGGGACAAGGCAAAGGAGCGTACATTTTTGGCGGCGGCCCGGCCGTCGAGCAGCACCGCCCCGTGAAGAGAGGGGGCCACGCGGCAGAATATATACTGAAGCCGCTGTTGTGGAGCACGGACCAGGGATCAAAGCGGACTCTGTGGGCAGTGGCCCATCTGTGGGCTTGAAAGGGACAGAACATTAGTGCACCATCAATGGTTGAATTTACCGGGACTGCAAGTCCCAAGATGCCCTGGGACATTTGACCCGCCCATCTGGGGGCGTTATAATTGGCATGTTGGGACGGAAACCGGAGCACTCCCACAACCGCGATTGCCTCTGAAGAAGAGGGACACACCCTCGAAACGCGTCAGGCAGGTCGCGTTCATGGCTGTCAGATCGAAACTGCCTGCAGTATGCCGCTTGTACTCTTGATTAAAGGCTTGCCACCTTTGGTTGTGTGTGTGAGTGCAGCTCAATTCTTGGGACAAGGCAAAGGAGCGTACATTTTTGGCGGCGGCCCGGCCGTCGAGCAGCACCGCCCCGTGAAGAGAGGGGGCCACGCGGCAGAATATATACTGAAGCCGCTGTTGTGGAGCACGGACCAGGGATCAAAGCGGACTCTGTGGGCAGTGGCCCATCTGTGGGCTTGAAAGGGACAGAACATTAGTGCACCATCAATGGTTGAATTTACCGGGACTGCAAGTCCCAAGATGCCCTGGGACATTTGACCCGCCCATCTGGGGGCGTTATAATTGGCATGTTGGGATGGAAACCGGAGCACTCCCACAACCGCGATTGCCTCTGAAGAAGAGGGACACACCCTAGAAACGCGTCAGGCAGGTCGCGTTCATGGCTGTCAGATCGAAACTGCCTGCAGTATGCCGCTTGTACTCTTGATTAAAGGCTTGCCACCTTTGGTTCTGTGTGTGAGTGCAGCTCAATTCTTGGGACAAGGCAAAGGAGCGTACATTTTTGGCGGCGGCCCGGCCGTCGAGCAGCACCGCCCCGTGAAGAGATGGGGCCACGCGGCAGAATATATACTGAAGCCGCTGTTGTGGAGCACGGACCAGGGATCAAAGCGGACTCGATGGGCAGTGGCCCATCTGTGGGCTTGAAAGGGACAGAACATTAGTGCACCATCAATGGTTGAATTTACCGGGACTGCAAGTCCCAAGATGCCCTGGGACATTTGACCCGCCCATCTGGGGGCGTTATAATTGGCACGTTGGGACGGAAACCGGAGCACTCCCACAACCGCGATTGCCTCTGAAGAAGAGGGACACACCCTCGAAACCCGTCAGGCAGGTCGCGTTCATGGCTGTCAGATCGAAACTGCCTGCAGTATGCCGCTTGTACTCTTGATTAAAGGCTTGCCACCTTTGGTTCTGTGTGTGTGTGCAGCTCAATTCTTGGGACAAGGCAAAGGAGCGTACATATATATATATATATTCACTGAAAAAACCATGGGTTTCACACACGTTATAGTTAGGAATTAGCATTTAAAAAACCTTAGAAATTCAGTGAAAAAACCATAGGTTTCACACACGTTATAGTTAGGAATTAGCATTTAAAAAACCTTAGAAATTCAGTGAAAAAACCAAAGGTTTCACATATGTTATAGTTAGCTGGACATTTTACTCGTAAAAAACCAATGAAATTGCCCCGTTATAGTTAGTTCAGCTAACTATAACTCGCGCGCCCGCAATGCACTGCTGATGACGTCACATATTACATCACTCATGACATGGTCAGTGACATCACTCATGACATCACTGATGACATCTCAAATGACATCACTGATGACCTCACTGATGACATCATCCAGTGAATGTGGGTTTTTCTGAAAATTAAATATGTTTTATATATGTATATCTCAAGGTCGATGGAAGAATAAATGGGTATATAAGTGTCTAAATGGATGATTTGTTTTTGAAAAATTGATTGTTTAACTGACTGATTAAGTGTATCATAGTGAATACATGTTTTAGTGAGTAATGTTTAAATATGTATATATCTGTATCAGTCTCTCACTTTGTGTATAAGTGGCTGCATGGGTTGGTGAGTAGCTACATGGGTGTCTATATAGGTTATTAGTTGGTTTTTTGAGTATCAGTCTGAGTGTCTGCATGGTTCGGTGGGGGGTATTACGTAGTGCATAGGTGCATGAATGAGTGACTCACTGTTTGTATGTGTTGAACAGACCATGTGTGCAGGACTGCATGGGTGGATGAGTGTGTGTATGGGTGTGTTAGTGAGTGAATGACTGTCTCAATAGTGTCTTTATGAGTAACTACATATGTTTAAAACTAGTATATGTGACTATTGGTGTATATATGTGAGTATATGCAAGGGTGAGAGATTGGAAGAGTTCCTGTATGAATAAGTATGTGTTTCTATAAGTGATTGTTTAAAAGACTAAGTATGTGTAAGTTTCCGTAGAAGTAAGTATGGTGGTGTGTGTATAACTGTATATGCAAGTAAATGTATGTTTGATTCTTTATTAGCACGAGTGACTATGTGTGTGAGTAACTCTATGGATGAGTGGCATTGTGTAACAGGATGTATAGGTGTATGAGTACATATGATGAGTGAGTACATGTATGAGTGACTGTATTGGACTGTTGGTGAATGAGTGGATGTGTATGTGGATCTTAGAATTACTGAAGAGGTTGTTGTAACTGGTATTGGTATGTCCATTGTTTTGAAAATTTTAGTCTCTATTTTTGAATGTGTGTGTCAAAGGTTATATTAGGGTGAGAGGAGGTCTGCCACTCTATCACAAGGATGATGTCATCAGTGATGTCATCAGTGATGTCATTTGAGATGTCATCAGTGATGTCATGAGTGATGTCACTGACCATGTCATGAGTGATGTAATATGTGACGTCATCAGCAGTGCATTGCGGGCGCGCGAGTTATAGTTAGCTGAACTAACTATAACGGGGCAATTTCATTGGTTTTTTACGAGTAAAATGTCCAGCTAACTATAACATGTGTGAAACCTATGGTTTTTTCACTGAATTTCTAAGGTTTTTTAAATGCTAATTCCTAACTATAACGTGTGTGAAACCTATGGTTTTTTCACTGAATTTCTAAGGTTTTTTAAATGCTAATTCCTAACTATAACGTGTGTGAAACCCATGGTTTTTTCAGTGAATTTGCAAGGTTTTTTAAATGCTAATTTTTTTTTTTTTCTTCTATTTTTTCTAACATATTTTTAATTTAATTATCTTACCTTTTATAAAGACTATGATTAAATTTTTAAAATTCTTTAATATGTTTTTTTAAATATATTTTTTAAAATAAACATGTAAAATGTATTTGCAGTACTTTTTTTTTTAACAAAATATTTTTTTAGTACGCGTACCGTAAGCTCACGGTAAGCGTACGGTTTACGCAACGTCCGTAATCTATCTACGCTGCTTGCGTATAGTTACGCACTTTGCGTAGCCGCGCGTACTGCGCGTGGGACGCGTGCGCGCTTACGCCACACGCGCACGTTACGCGGAAGTGTCGGGTAGTGACTGTTATGCGCATGCGCGCAAGCGCGTGTCTTTTTTACGCGCATGCGTACTTTTTGCCGTAAGCGTACCGTAAGCGTACGGTAGGTCATGTGATCATGAAACACAACTTTTGATTGGTTGAAACTACTTTCAGTTCTAGAACTCTCCTACACCACACCCATTCCCCTCATTTCTGCTTGTGATCCCTTGGGAGAAGGAGCTGGTTTGTCTTTGGGATACGATGGCAGAACAGCAGAGCTCTTCTGAGAGTGAGGCTAGCACTAGCAGCACTGTCTTGAGGCAGAGAGCGAGGAAACAAAAGCCCTCTTATGTATGGGATTATTTTACTTTTCCTGAAGGCCAGCAAAAGGTGAATGCACCCTTAGTTACTTGCAGGCTGTGTAAGCGTGTACTTTCTAGAGGTAATCCTGACAGGAAGTATTCCTTTGGGAATCACACCATGAAGAGACACCTCCAGGATGTACACAGAAGGACACATGGTCATCTTTTTGGAGGTAACTCTTCAGAAAGACGAGCCAGTACATCCACAGTAGCTCAGCCTGGACCATCATCTGCAGGGCTGACTCCTTCTTCTGCAGGTCAGGTGAGCCCTTCATCTGTGGGGGGAGAATCTCCTTTTGCTGGCCCTCTGGAAATGAACCCTCGATTTCGGAAGGTTGATATTCATTGCACATTTTGTAAAGATCTAATTTGCCATAGGGAGACCAGTGTTTCCCTAGTGAACAACAAAATAGATCAGCACATTTGTCGCTTTGAATAATTTTCCCATGCTTCCTTTCCTCTGTCCCTGCATGAACACAACGGTTCTTTTAAGAGCCAACCTTATCTTTCATCTTTTTTTTACATATGTTTTTAAAAACTTTTTTTTATTTTTTTTTTACCGTACGCGTACGGTGCGCGTACTTTTTTTTTTTTTTTTTTTTAAAACACTAAAAATCATTTATCACATTACATTGTCCTTGAGAGACTACAATTATTATTATTGACTTACCAAGTGCAAGTGAAAATCACTTTTACAGACTGACACATTATGAAACCACCATGTGTAACTACAACAAAAACAATTTCCATTTCTATTATTCATTTCTTAAGTTACCACATACATCCCCTCTCAAACTGTAAACTCACCTTTAAAATTAGTTAGTTGTGAAAGAAATGTGACACTCAAACAGCAGATTATCAGAGCCAGGATCTCTGTTGTGTTCACCTCTCTCCTCTCAGCAGAACCAGATAATGGCAAACTTTCCCTCTATTTTTCCACACATATACTTGTAAGTTTCAAATCTCAGTGCTTCCCCCTTTTTTTCAAATGTAATCACACATTTCTATTGGTTGAAAACCAACCCTTTTCCAAAAGTACCCTTCCCCCAACTTGACTTCTGCCTAGTACCCTTCCCCCAACTTGACTTCTGCCTGCTACCATAGCAACAGCTCATGGAACACTGCTGTGTTGAGTTAGGTCAGAAGTTCGCCAAACAATGTTTCAATTCCACAGAGCAAGAGTGCTTGACTTTTCAAACCTAACAGCAAATCCATAGTACTGTTCTTTGGTTACACATTTTTTTTTACCAATACAAAACATGCTTCTATTAATTTACACATACAGCCTAGTTTTTATTCTAGAATGGTATGAAACAGCCAATCAGTTCTTTTTGTTTTGAAAAAAATATGTATGCCTCCATTTCCAAACTGTCTTTCTTTTCATATTGCCATTCTACTGAAAGACACCTCCTGAGTGCATCCAGTTCTCCTTTGAAGATGTTCACAGTGTGGATTGTAGGGCACAGCTATGTCTTCTGGAGTGAAAAGTTTGCAGAGAAAACAGGTATGGTGAGAGACCTTGCTTTGCCAAATGTAGACATTAAATGGATTGGTCAGAGAGGGTTAAAGTGGCACCAATTGATGCCATTGGTGAAATCCTTCATTCAAATCCAACACCCTGACCTCATAATAGTGCACTGTGGTGGCAATGACCTAGGCACTTTGACTGGGGTAGGTCTGGAAATGCTTATGAAGGACACCTTTGCACAACTGTTTACACTTTTCCCTAAAACTGCCTTTGTGTTTTCCAACATATGCCAAAGGCAAAAATGGAACTGGTCCAATCATTTCTGTCCACAGATTGACAAAGCAAGAAAGCACGTCAACAAATCTGTTTCTGCTTTCCTCCGTGACTATGGTATGGGTGCCATTTACCACAACAACTTGCGTTATGACATGCAAGACATTTATAGAGGAGATGGTGTGCACTTCAATGATGAAGGGAACAGAGTCTTCCTCTTGAACCTTAGACTCTGCATCGGTACTTACTTGTAGGTACCACTAAAAAAATGACTTCATAAACACAACAGCTCTTTTTAGAGCTCCCTAATTTCTAAACTCTTAAATCTGCTTTTCATTTTTTTATTTTTATTTTTTTTACCGTACGCTTACCGTAAGCTTACCGTACGCGTACCCCGTGATTTTTTTTAAAATCAATAAATGTTTTTTTTGTACTTTTCTGTCCTTCTTTGACCCCCTTACAAATGTTAGGGGGTCTGTAACTCTCCTCATTGCCCCCTTTCCTTGTTTTCACTCTTTTTTTTCAGAGTGAAATTCACAAAATGGCGGCCGCCGCTTCCTGGTTTCGGCCGATTCGAATGTTTACTAAGATCTAAGAGCCAATCAGAATCGCGCTCGCGCACGCCACCGTACGCTTACCGTAAGCGTACGGTAAGCGTACCGTAAGCGGGCTCAGATATATATATTGATTTAAAGGCTATTTTCTCAGAATCTACTGAACAGATTTACACCAAACCTACAAAAGGCACTTCCTTGACCTAGGGACTACCTCTCTGCCAAATTTTGAGTAATTCTGTTCAGCCGTTCGGGCTGTAGCTCGTTCTAAAGGTCCTATGGAAAAATGCATGGGAAAAACGCGTTTTGGGACCCCCCTTTTATCTCAGCCCCCGCTTGACGGATCCCCCCGAGACTTTCAGGGTAGGAGCGGAGCGTAGCGCCCCACCTATTTTGAGAAATTCGCGAGGATTCGTCGACCGGCGCCAAAGTTATTCAAAATAGAATGTTGAGGTTTTCCTATGGAAACGTGGTCCTAACTATAACTACCTACTGGCGACCGCCAGTAGGTAATATATATATATATATATATATATATATATATATATATATATATATATATATATATATATATATATATATATATATATATTCACTGAAAAAACCATAGGTTTCACACAAGTTATAGTTAGCTGTACATTTCACTCGTAAAAAACCAATGAAATTCCACGTTATAGTTAGTGCAGGCAACTATAACTCACGCGACCGCAATCCTCTGCTGATGCTAATACTGTATTTAGACACTTATTTGCCCATGTCTTCTTCCATTAAATTTTAGCTATACATATATTACAAATATTTTTTTTTCATAAAGACACATATGTCATTAGCAGAGGATTGCGGTCGCGTGAGTTATAGTTGCCTGCACTAACTATAACGTGGAATTTCATTGGTTTTTGACGAGTGAAATGTACAGCTAACTATAACTTGTGTGAAACCTATGGTTTTTTCAGTGAATTTGCAAGGTTTTTTAAATGCTAATTCCTAACTATAACGTGTGTGAAACCTATGGTTTTTTCAGTGAATTTGTACGTTTTTTTAAATGCTAAGTTACTTTACGCCGTTCGTGCCGTGCGCGCCCACTTCACGCAGTTCGTTCCATGCGCGCACCGTGCGCGCTCAGTGAGCACGCGGTGCGCTTTGCGCACCGCGCGCCCACTTAACGCAGTTAGTGCCGTGCACGCACAGTGGGCACGCGTGCGCTACGCGCACCGCGTGCCCACGTTAGCCTGGATGGGCCATGTACGCACGATGCCCTTCGCGCACCGTCCGCACATGGAGGACATATTATGCGCTTCGTTCTGAAAGGTTTTCTGTTAAATGTTCACTGAGGTGTTTTATGCCATGCAATAAAGGTGCCCTCCGGGCATCTTTGGCACACGGGGGGTGAAAATATGGATTTAGTTTTTTTTTAATTAATTTTTTTCCGTACACGTACGGTAAGCGTATTCGGCGTTTTTTCAAACTCAAATTCTGGCACACCATAACCAAGGTTAGGTGGATAGTAGCGGTCTAGCCTGCACCCTTTATATGATATCCAACTTTGATTTTCCTCCACCCCTCCGAGTGCGAGAGAGAAGATGGCGGCCGACACTTCCTGGTTTCGACCGATTCGAATGTTTACTAAGATCTAACAGCCAATCAGAATCGCGCTCGCGCACGGCACCGTACGCGTACGGTAAGCTTACGGTGCGCGCTCGGAGCGCGCTTACAGATATATATATTGATTTAAATGCTATTTTCTCAGGAACTACTGAACAGATTTACACCAGACCTACAAAAGGCACTTCCTTGACCTGAGGACTACCTCTCTGCCAAATTACAAGTAATTCTGTTCAGCCGTTCGGGCTGTAGCTGTGTCTAAAGGTCCTATGGAAAAATGCATGGGGAAAACGCGTTTTGGGACCCCCCTTTTTTCTCAGCTCCCACTTGACGAATCCCCCCGAGACTTTGCATCGGGACTCTGAATGTTCACTTTGAATGTCTGAGGATTTACGTTATATGCACGTTCATGGGATTGATATGAGTCATGGAATATCTATGACCTATGCATATAACATTTTGAAATTACATTTCGGATTGAAATCATTGTTTGACACTTAAGTGTGTACATCCTTTCCACATCCACCTCCTCGTGGATTTTTGCTTGTGCCCAGGGGGGCGTCCCCTATTTAGGTGATGCTTACTCCCCATTTGTTTCACACCCCTTGACCAGAGGGTGAAACCCCAGGAGCACGCTACAACCTGATTATTGTACACTTTACGGTGTGCGCAGTCCCACCATTGCTTTTTTGTATAATAACACATGTATTAGTTTATTGTACCACATATAAGAGTACAGTATAATATAGTTATATTCCTTCATTAAAGATTTTATTTATGGAATTATATGTAAGTTGTAGAACTAATATGCATTTAAAGCTTACAGTTGAGATATTTGGTATGAACGTGAAAGTTATTTTCTGCATGTTTTCTCCTCTGCAGGCGCAGACCAAAAGCATTCATTAGTTAGTGAAAAGCACATTGTATTTCTGACATAGTGAGGTGAGGAAGAACTGGCAAGGTCAAATAATTTTATTAGAGAACAAAGAGAGGGTTACCAGTTGGTACTATCAGACAAAGGGAGGAATCCAAGGATGCTTTGGAAGCGGAGACTTGAATATGGGAGTAGTGTTCAAGCGCCAAATATATTTCTGAGAACTGGAAAAGTACTGTTGTGTGTATGAGGTCATATTTCTCAAATGTTCTTTGTGCATTTTAATTAGACAACCCAACTTGGGGTTAGTCAGATTCCCTTTAGACTTAGCGACGTTCAGAGCTCTCTTGACATCTCTGATTGTGGGGCTTTATGCTATTCATGATTCCATACATACAGAACTTCTACAGAGGTTCTGAAGCTGACACCTTTCTTGCTTCCTTGATTTAATATGGTTTTCCCTATCCATAGTGTAGTGTACGGTTTAGTAGATGTTGCGCATCATTTCCATGCATGAGGAGAAGGATCAAAACCATTCGCCTAGTCATCACATATTTTCCTTTATCTTTTGCATTGCAGTTTCAGAAATTCTTCTATGTTGTTTGCTGTTGAGGACCAATATTGTACGGCGCTTCAGTCTTCCTTTGGTAATCTTGTATTTTTATACTAAGTTTTTGAGATTGTTATGTATCAGTCTGGCTTTGAGTTTGTGTTAGAAATGGGGGTTTCTAATAGGCAGAGATATGCCCCTTTGTCCATATAGGGAGCCTTGCTTCTAGTCACGATAAGGGGATACACACTTTAGATAACCCCTGCTCACCCCCTTGGTAGCTTGGCACAAGCAGACATGCTTATCCCAAAGCTAGATGTGTAAAGTATTTGTACTCAAGACACACAGTAACACAGTGAAAACACCCCAAATGGATACCACACCAGTTTTGAAAAATAAAATATTTGTATCTAAACCAAACAAGACCAAATTGACACAAATCCAACAAACATGTATCAAGATATCACTTTTGAAATGTTTACTTGCAAAAATAGCACTTGGAGAAACAAATAGCTCCACCTGGGGCTATTACAACGTCGTGACTGGCAAAAATGCAAAGTACGGCACTGACCGCATGGTGTGCGGCATCAGACATGGAATCACACGGACCCCCAACAACAGTACCTTGGAAAGCGAAGTAAATGGACGATGCAAGGTGTCATGGAGGTGAGGCATCAGTGCCGATGTTGAGGCCGGTTCTCCGATTGCCAGGGGAGAGGCGAGGCGTCGTGTCTGCAAAGAGGCGACGTGTCGAGTCCAGGACAGGGGATGTTGGCGGTGTCGGTGGTGAGGCATTAGTTCCAGTGAGGCGATGCGAAGTCAGAGAGTTTGTGATGTCACCCTCGTCAATTATTGGCTCTGCGATAATGGGATGCAGGCACTGGCGATGATGGTATCGGTGTGCGCCCTTCAGTTGGGTAGGCTGATAATTGCAGGCGTCGAAGGGCATCAGAGCTGCGGTGCAGGTAGGGCTCTGCATCATGCACTGCATGAGCAGTGCCCCTGGCCGAGGTGCAGGTCGCAGCATCACTGGCGGCATAGCTGACTGCATCGGAGTTGTTTATCTTGATTTCTTTAAGTTTCTTCCAGCTCTCAACAGCAGGCATAACCTCCAGAGGCCCAGAACTGAAACAGACAGCTTCTAGCAGGTCAGAACTCACAGCAGTGGAGTTCAGGGGAGCTGGTGGTGAAGTCTTTGTGTCCCTGAGAATTCAGAACAGGAGGCCAATACACAGGCTCTTGGAGATTCTTCTTCAAGCATGTTCACAGCAAAGTTCCAGTCTTTGTCCTCTCCTTGGCAGAAGTAGCAATTGCAGGCCAACCCCACAAAGCACACACAGCAAAGGGGTAGTACTCCTCCTTACAGCTCTCCAGCTCTTCTCCTTGACAGAGGTTCCTCTTGAGTCCTGAAGTGATCTAATTCTCCGGGGTTTAAGGTCCGAAAATTATACCCCTTTTGTCTTTGTTCTCTTTGTGGCTAGGGTCTCTGAGCCCAGTCCAAATCAGTTCTTTACTCCCTGGTACAGCCTCACTACAGGGGGTGGAGACAGCATTGTGCAGCGGAGACATTGCCTATTCAGGTACATGTGAAACTCCTCCCACCACTCTAAATGCTGCCAAGGTCTATTCAGCCCAACTATGAGACTCCCATGAAAGGCAGAACCCATCTCAACGCCTCTTGTGGCTGTCTATAGTGAATGCACATCTCCAGCCCCTGTCATTCCAAAACCAGACAGTCAATACACAGAACCAAAGATGCACACAGATCGGTTACATAAGAAAATGCCTACTTTCTAAAAGTAAAAACAACAATTGATGGACAGAATGCAGAACAATGTCATACATTCACCCCAGTACAGAGATCTGGGCCTAAATCCATCGTTTTTTTGCTCACCATGCCATTCCAGTTCGAACCCAGCCATATGCAAATCAGTCTTGACCCTGTGCCCCATGGGAACAGTCCAGCCCGAACTGCCAAGCCAGGTCCTCCCTGGACTGGAAACAAGCATCCTAGGACCGGTTTCGGGCTTTCAGCCCTCGTCAGCCAGGATAGCTTGATTCCAGTGGCATGGAGAACAAGGGACTCACGTCTGAGCATACCATTCCCACTCGGGGTGACTAATGCATAAACAACAATTGATGGACAGAATGCAGAACAATGTCATACATTCACCCCAGTACAGAGATCTGGGCCTAAATCCATCGTTTTTTTGCTCACCATGCCATTCCAGTTTGAACCCAGCCATATGCAAATCAGTCTTGACCCTGTGCCCCATGGGAACAGTCCAGCCCGAACTGCCAAGCCAGGTTCCCAGACGTGGGACCCGTGCTCACTACGCCACTGGAGTCAAGCTATCCTGGCTGATGACGGCAGAGTGGGCTAAAGAACGGTGATGGATTAAACCCAGATCAGTTGACTGGGGGTGAGTGCTTGCAATGTTCAACACTCCGTCCATCATTTCCTTTGGTTTTTGCTTTG
The DNA here is from genome assembly GCF_964204655.1 of Triturus cristatus. Taxonomy (NCBI): domain Eukaryota; kingdom Metazoa; phylum Chordata; class Amphibia; order Caudata; family Salamandridae; genus Triturus; species Triturus cristatus. The sequence goes on from NC_140587.1 coordinate 916,036,513, forward strand.
TTCGCCATAAGTTGGCAGGGTATGCTCAGACGTGAGTCCCTTGCTCACTTTGCCACTGGATTCAAGCAAGCCTGGCTGAAGACGGCTGAAATGCCAGAAACCGGTCCTAGGAAGCTTGTTTCCGGTCCAGGGAAGACATGGCTGGCAGTTCGGGCTGGACTGTTCCCTTGAGGCACAGGGTCAGACTGATTTGCATATGGACATGTCTGAACTGGGGTGGCAGAGTGGGCTAAAGAACGGTGATGGATTAAACCCAGATCAGTTGACTGGGGGTGAGTGCTTGCAATGTTCAACACTCCGTCCATCATTTCCTTTGGTTTTTGCTTTGTTCGCCATAAGTTGGCAGGGTATGCTCAGACGTGAGTCCCTTGCTCACTTTGCCACTGGATTCAAGCAAGCCTGGCTGAAGACGGCTGAAATGCCAGAAACCGGTCCTAGGAAGCTTGTTTCCGGTCCAGGGAAGACATGGCTGGCAGTTCGGGCTGGACTGTTCCCATGAGGCACAGGGTCAGACTGATTTGCATATGGACATGTCTGAACTGGGGTGGCAGAGTGGGCTAAAGAACGGTGATGGATTAAACCCAGATCAGTTGACTGGGGGTGAGTGCTTGCAATGTTCAACACTCCGTCCATCATTTCCTTTGGTTTTTGCTTTGTTCGCCATAAGTTGGCAGGGTATGCTCAGACGTGAGTCCCTTGCTCACTTTGCCACTGGATTCAAGCAAGCCTGGCTGAAGACGACTGAAATGCCAGAAACCGGTCCTAGGAAGCTTGTTTCCGGTCCAGGGAAGACATGGCTGGCAGTTCGGGCTGGACTGTTCCCATGAGGCACAGGGTCAGACTGATTTGCATATGGACATGTCTGAACTGGGGTGGCAGAGTGGGCTAAAGAACGGTGATGGATTAAACCCAGATCAGTTGACTGGGGGTGAGTGCTTGCAATGTTCAACACTCCGTCCATCATTTCCTTTGGTTTTTGCTTTGTTCGCCATAAGTTGGCAGGGTATGCTCAGACGTGAGTCCCTTGCTCACTTTGCCACTGGATTCAAGCAAGCCTGGCTGAAGACGGCTGAAATGCCAGAAACCGGTCCTAGGAAGCTTGTTTCCGGTCCAGGAAAGACATGGCTGGCAGTTCGGGCTGGACTGTTCCCATGAGGCACAGGGTCAGACTGATTTGCATATGGACATGTCTGAACTGGGGTGGCAGAGTGGGCTAAAGAACGGTGATGGATTAAACCCAGATCAGTTGACTGGGGGTGAGTGCTTGCAATGTTCAACACTCCGTCCATCATTTCCTTTGGTTTTTGCTTTGTTCGCCATAAGTTGGCAGGGTATGCTCAGACGTGAGTCCCTTGCTCACTTTGCCACTGGATTCAAGCAAGCCTGGCTGAAGACGGCTGAAATGCCAGAAACCGGTCCTAGGAAGCTTGTTTCCGGTCCAGGGAAGACATGGCTGGCAGTTCGGGCTGGACTGTTCCCATGAGGCACAGGGTCAGACTGATTTGCATATGGACATGTCTGAACTGGGGTGGCAGAGTGGGCTAAAGAACGGTGATGGATTAAACCCAGATCAGTTGACTGGGGGTGAGTGCTTGCAATGTTCAACACTCCGTCCATCATTTCCTTTGGTTTTTGCTTTGTTCGCCATAAGTTGGCAGGGTATGCTCAGACGTGAGTCCCTTGCTCACTTTGCCACTGGATTCAAGCAAGCCTGGCTGAAGACGGCTGAAATGCCAGAAACCGGTCCTAGGAAGCTTGTTTCCGGTCCAGGGAAGACATGGCTGGCAGTTCGGGCTGGACTGTTCCCATGAGGCACAGGGTCAGACTGATTTGCATATGGACATGTCTGAACTGGGGTGGCAGAGTGGGCTAAAGAACGGTGATGGATTAAACCCAGATCAGTTGACTGGGGGTGAGTGCTTGCAATGTTCAACACTCCGTCCATCATTTCCTTTGGTTTTTGCTTTGTTCGCCATAAGTTGGCAGGGTATGCTCAGACGTGAGTCCCTTGCTCACTTTGCCACTGGATTCAAGCAAGCCTGGCTGAAGACGGCTGAAATGCCAGAAACCGGTCCTAGGAAGCTTGTTTCCGGTCCAGGGAAGACATGGCTGGCAGTTCGGGCTGGACTGTTCCCATGAGGCACAGGGTCAGACTGATTTGCATATGGACATGTCTGAACTGGGGTGGCAGAGTGGGCTAAAGAACGGTGATGGATTAAACCCAGATCAGTTGACTGGGGGTGAGTGCTTGCAATGTTCAACACTCCGTCCATCATTTCCTTTGGTTTTTGCTTTGTTCGCCATAAGTTGGCAGGGTATGCTCAGACGTGAGTCCCTTGCTCACTTTGCCACTGGATTCAAGCAAGCCTGGCTGAAGACGGCTGAAATGCCAGAAACCGGTCCTAGGAAGCTTGTTTCCGGTCCAGGGAAGACATGGCTGGCAGTTCGGGCTGGACTGTTCCCATGAGGCACAGGGTCAGACTGATTTGCATATGGACATGTCTGAACTGGGGTGGCAGAGTGGGCTAAAGAACGGTGATGGATTAAACCCAGATCAGTTGACTGGGGGTGAGTGCTTGCAATGTTCAACACTCCGTCCATCATTTCCTTTGGTTTTTGCTTTGTTCGCCATAAGTTGGCAGGGTATGCTCAGACGTGAGTCCCTTGCTCACTTTGCCACTGGATTCAAGCAAGCCTGGCTGAAGACGGCTGAAATGCCAGAAACCGGTCCTAGGAAGCTTGTTTCCGGTCCAGGGAAGACATGGCTGGCAGTTCGGGCTGGACTGTTCCCATGAGGCACAGGGTCAGACTGATTTGCATATGGACATGTCTGAACTGGGGTGGCAGAGTGGGCTAAAGAACGGTGATGGATTAAACCCAGATCAGTTGACTGGGGGTGAGTGCTTGCAATGTTCAACACTCCGTCCATCATTTCCTTTGGTTTTTGCTTTGATGACGGCTGATAGCCAGAAACCGGTCCTAGGATGCTTGATTCCGGTCCAGGGAAGACATGGCTTGGCAGTTCGGGCTGGACTGTTCCCATGAGGCACAGGGTCAAGACTGATTTGCATATGGCCATGTCTGAACTGGGGTGGCGTAGTGTGCAAAAGAACGATGGATTTAACCCAGATCTGTTGACTGGGGGAGAATGTCTGCATTGTCAGCATTCCGTCCATCATTTGTTTGTTGTAACGCTTTTCGCCCTAAGTGGGATGGGTATTCCCAGACGTGGGACCCGTGCTCACTACGCCACTGGAGTCAAGCTATCCTGGCTGATGACGGCTGATAGCCAGAAACCGGTCCTAGGATGCTTGATTCCGGTCCAGGGAAGACATGGCTTGGCAGTTCGGGCTGGACTGTTCCCATGAGGCACAGGGTCAAGACTAATTTGCATATGGCCATGTCTGAACTGGGGTGGCGTAGTGTGCAAAAGAACGATGGATTTAACCCAGATCTGTTGACTGGGGGAGAATGTCTGCATTGTCAGCATTCCGTCCATCATTTGTTTGTTGTAATACTTTCTAAAAGTGTCATTTTCAAACACAATTTAAAAACCATCTTCCGGCAAATATGAGTCATTACATTATGAGTTCAGAGAGCCTAAACTCCACATCTCTAACTTGTCCCTATAGAAAGTTATACTTGTAAGATGTTACAAAGCAACTCCCATGTTAGCCTATGGGACAGTGAGCCTTTCAATAGTGGAAAACGAAATACACAGTATTTCTCTATCAGGACATGTCACACACACCGGTACATGTCCTACTTTTCACATACACTTCACCCTGCCCATGAGGGTACCTTGGGCCTACCTTAGAGGTGCGGTGGCAGGTCTGACATACCTTTGTAGGGCTACTCATGTGGGTGGCACAATCAGTGCTGCATGTCCACTAGTAGTATTTGATTTACAAGCCCTGGCACACTCAGTGCACTTTACTAGAGACTTACCAGTAAATAAAATATGCCAATCATGGATAACCAATTACTGCAACAATTTATACAGGGAGCACTTGCACTTTGACACTGATCAGCAGTGGCAAAGTGCCCAAAACATCTAAGCCAGCAAAAACGAAATCCAGCATACCATCAAAAATACAGATGGTAGAGTCAAAAGTCAGGGGAAACCAGGCCAAGGATGTCAAGTCTATCAGTTTGTAATAAACATTTTAACTTCAAACTACTGACTCAGACTTTTATTGTGTGGTCTTAATAATCACACCATACTTTGAGATTTAAATTGCTGTTAACCCCTTTTACTCTCAGGCTACTAAAAAGGTCTATTGCCAGAGTAAACTGGAAGAAACAGCCCAGAACCTTCTCACTTGCACTTAATTAATTTGCTATAAAAAAATTAATGTATATATAAATAAATACAATTCAATTTAGTTTTTATTTGTTACGGAACTCCTACGGAGGTCCACAAAAATACACCAACACAATAAAAAAACATGCTTTAAATAAAAAAAAATCCCTTTTTTTTTCAAACATTACAGTAAATCAAAAACGGAGGAAAGAGAGAAAAACATACCTTGTAAAGGATGCAATAAATAAATACAAATAAATACATTTGCTTCCCTGAAGTTCACTTTGGAATCGCATCTAGTATCTCTAGCTTAGTGTTTCGGGCATGGCTCTGCTGACTTGTCTAGTGGTTGTTGCGCATCCTACGTATCAATGTGGCAGAGTCATTCGGAAGAGCAGATTTCCATGTGGAGTGATTAGGATGGCATCAACGATGGTCCTTCCCATGTACATCTGCTCAAGTGAGCCCAGCAATTATATGAGGTGTGTTACAAGAGTCCCAAAGGAACAAGGAAATGGATCACTCCATGTTGACATCTGAGGCACCCGCCATCTGGATTGTTTTCTTCAGCCCATGCATAAACCACTCAGCTTCCCGCTTGGCTTCAATCCACTGAGGGATGATCTTGATATGTTTGATGTGCAGGGGCTGATGGTAGTCAATAAATCCTGGTCCTAAAAATGGAGGCCACTTGTCTGTCCACAGTTATTGGATAATTCTGTGAGAATAATCTCAGAGTCGGGGTATTTGGAATAGTTGTTAATCATTCTTAGAAAGTGGCGCCTATCTTGAAGGTTGCCAAAATCCAAAGAAAGAACCCCAATGTCTGTAAATTCCCTACAAATCACTCAAATGTCTGTTGCATTCATATCAATTTAGAGATGGGGGAGCCCAGGGCCAGATTGGGATTGCAACCCAGCCCTGGCAATTAGGTTCGACCAGCCTGGGGGGAGGGGGTTGTACTGGTGGGAACACTGCTGCTGCGCTTTTGTTACAAGAGGCTGATTTTGCAGCACCGCTGCAAAACTGTCCCCAGTAACAAAAACGGGCCACACCGGTCCAAAACCAGCCCCCATCCTTCCGGCCCACTCCCAGTGCCCAGTACGGCCAGTCCAGCCCTGGGCAAGCCAGTAAAGGCTCGAGTCAGGCTCATCCTCAAAATGAGCTGAGCTTTCTCGTGCCTTGGGCTTGTCAACATTATCTATCCTAATGCTCTAAGAACTGACAATAAAGGACACACTTTTGAAGTTAAAAGGGAGCGAAAAAGATAGCCATCTAGTGGCTGAGTTAATTGCATATTGTGAATCCAGAAAAACTGGAATCAATCATGGCTTTCCTTATTGATTAAACTGTGTGATCCTGGGCAAATATTTCACTGTCTCTTTTTTGTTCATTATCACACACGCAAGCTCCTTCAAATACATGAGTTGAGGGTGTAAAATGTACAAAACCCTCTTGCGTTTGAAATAATAAAATAGAACGCTGCTCCATGTGTAATACAAAAGTAGGCCACATGAAGGGTACAGAACATCTGAATTGTGGCTTAGTTTACTAATGAGGTTGTCAGGGTGGGAGGCAGGAATGTACTTAAATTCATTGTTAAAACTAATCCCTATTATTAATTACTTATCAATGCAGTGATATAATCTGATGTGCTAATGTGAAACGCTTCTCCATGTTAAACAACAATACTTTTTTTTATTTTAAGAGATTTCTTCATAGTGTACATAATGTTTGTTGCATAATTCACATGCCATTTTTTTTCTGGGCTCGTCTCATGCATTGACTCTTAGAGCCCGAGCCAGATCCTTGGCTTGCCCACCTCTCCATAAATTATCATGGCATCTTTATGCTCCACGCAAGGCATCCTGATCATTCCCTACAAACATTATTGCAATACACTTCTTCATAATACTTTGGAATTTTTTTACTCTCCTTTTAAAATATTTCGATGGTTGTATTCCCCTGATACAGCATTTAGGGCCAAATTTACGACCGTGAAAATATCACCTCACAAATTGCGAGTTCTTTGTGATTCGCAATTGTGAGGCGCTATTTCCAATGTACAACAGTGTATTTCACACTGTTAGCGATTCCCAATGGGGTCGCAAATTGAGTGGCTCATGAATATTAATGAGCCTCTCGCAATTTGCGACCCCATTGGGAATGCCAGCCCTCCCAGGGATGGTGGCCTGCTGGGCTCAGCAGACCACCATGTCTGGGTCTGCTTTTAAATAAAGCAGTTTTTTTTTCATGCAGCACGTTTTCCTTAAAGGAAAACGAGATGCATTTAAAACAAAAAAAAACATTGAAACATTTTTGTTTCATTTTTTAAGGGCAGGCAGTGGTCCCTGGAACCACTGCCTGCCCTTAAAAATATTTTCCCCTGCATTTGCAAAGGGCAAGGGGTCCCATGGGGACCCCTACCCTTTTGCGAGTGCATTACCACCCTCTTGAAGAGGGTGGTAATTTGCAAATGTTTGGCGCCCGCGATTGCGAACGCAAAACACTCTTACATAGGGTTGCGCATGCTATTAAAAAGGGAACGCCTCTTCCTAATAGCGAGTCGCAAAACCTTATTTTGCGAGTCGCAAAAAATTGCGAGTCGCAAAATAGGGTTTGTACATTTCCCATGCTCTTTCTGCATGCGCAAACGGGTTCGCGCAAACGGGTTCGCAAACCTGTTTGCGCATGCACAAATGATCGTACATCTGACCCTTAGAGCACAAACGTGTGTAGAGTTGTTTGCTGGTAGCCCTCTGACACGGAACAACAACAAAAACCAGCAATGTGAAACACAACTCAAGCCTTTTGTGCACAAAAGTTCCGATTTCTGTGGTGTATCTTGGCCATAGTGATAAAAAAAATATGGAATGACAAAGTTTTCTTGAAAAATGAATCGCAATATCTATATAGTTTAAAGCAAGGTTTTTTTCTGCGAAACACGTGTTGGTTGTTGATTGTAAAAATAATTGAATTGGTTCAGTGGTGTAAAAAAAAAAAAACTGAGAAATATGGATTTGTTCTTCGTTTCTGTAATGCAGAATGTTCTAAATAAAAAGAAAATAGAGCATAGCCAGTCGAAACAGAATGCAACACAACAGCCAAAGTACAACACAATGCAAAAAGGGAGCTCAAAAGCACAACACTGCAAAAAAACAACACAACACATCAACACCACAACAAAATTTCACATAACAAATATGCACAAACATTCTGGCCACACTTTGCCACCACCACAAATCTGATTTCTTATTATTGTGGTAAAAGGGGTTTGCACCAAGCACTGCTTTACCAAGGACGTGTATTAGCGCCAGTCAAAATTGCTTTGATTTGGGTGTATTTAATAGTTGAAATGTGGATCGATAAATCTGTTGTGATTCATTGTAGTAGCTATGAATGGTTGATATTTTCTAGTGCAAATGTGTGAATATTGTGTGCCATTAGATCCAGCAGCGGCCGGTGCAGGTAAGCGCGGTGAGGTGGTGGGCAGGGCAAGGGGGATGTCGTCAGATGACGGAATTGGGCAAATTAAATAAATAAATAACTCTTATTCCGTCATCTGTTGGCACCCCCCCCCCCCCTCCCGCAGCGCCCTACCGCTCTTACCTGCACCGGCTGTTGCTGATTAGTTTCTTCTTTGACAGGTGGAAGTTTCATCTGGTTTGCATTACAGCCCTATGGTTCAAGGCACCTGGTGGAATCTTTCAGGCTAAATCTTGCCTGGCAACCAAATACATAAATACTTTAAGGGGGCATGATAGACCCCTGTTTATTTATTAAAAATTGTTTTAAAGTTTTGCAAAGCAGGGAATTCTAAAGGCGAGCAGTAAAAGGCAGCCTGAGAAAAGGTTTTTAATTGAGTTCATAGACAAATATTCAGTGCTAGAGAAATGCTTTTTAATTGTAATTATTGTGAAAGAAATAGGTGGCCGGATCAGATGCCTGAAATGAGGCCAGCAGAGGTCACATTACCAAGTGCTTGATACTGATAGGACCGGATTCTTGCCTACCTGATTATCTCCAAGAATCCTCTCAGCTCGCCAGGATCTTTTTATCTGCTAAATAGTGTAGAGGGGAGAAAATTCCAATCTCAATACATAATTAACAGAATCAAATTTCCGTTCCAAAGGACCACTGACTCCGAATCTAAATTTTAAAGATTTTATTACAACCAGAAATAAATGCACATACAAACACTTCAATACAAGGTGAAGAAAATAGATGGGCACTAATACAAAGGAAATTCTACGCAAGAGTCTCATACGACTCAGAATAAAAAGGATAATCAATTTTAAAAGCATCAATAGAACAATGGTTAGTCCAATCTCTATCTCTGAAACCATTAGCCTAAAAGAAAAACAGTTAGCCTTTCCCTACTCTACCTCTAAAGTGACATCCCTACTTCGTATTTCCCTTCCCAGGCAAGAGAATAAAAAGGTGTCAGAAGTGAAGACTTCCTAAGAAGTACATTCGCTTAGTCAGAGCTCGTTCTAAGATGCTCCTTCTAGCTTCCCATCTAAACCTCAACTGCCCAACCCACGGGACACTGTCCCTAATACAAAATCCCAAAAATTTAGAACATGCCCTTCGGCACACCTCTTCAGCCAGGTCTTCTTCCAGTACTTTTCCAGTGAAACTTGTACTCCATCCAACGACGGTTAGCTTGACCTTGGGTCCCAGGCACTTTCTCTGCTGAAAGTATCATTTGTAAATTCTAATGTACTCCCCTGTTGGCTTCTCGTACCATCCTAACTCCTAAAACAAAGACCTAGTCTCACCAACGAGCTAAATGTCCTTGCACCTGCAACAGAAACATGGGAACGAAAAAATGTTCTCTTCTCTAAGATTTTCTATTCTCCCAAAACCCAAAGCCTTTACCAAGGAACATCATTTTCGGCCTACAACGTTTAGCTAACATAAGAAAATGAACAGGCCTTTCTCTTTAAACGTATATGCGAACAGGCCTTTACATTGTTAAACACTCCTAAATCATACCCTAAGCATTAGTTTTCATCACTCTTATATACGTGAATAAGCAAACTTGCACGTGTAACTTTAGCATTGCGCACGATTAAACTAACACATTGCATTACATGAAAATCAAATATTATGCGTTTACTAAAATACATTTGCAATGATCTGCAGCATTACTCTTCATGAAAAACATTGTTACATTTCTAATCACACCTAAGTTATACAATTCTAGTGATATATTTCTATGGCACACTTAACCTACGTTGATTAATATGTGGGTGCAGACTAACAGTGAATATGATGCACCCCTACAAATTTCAGAATAACATGACGCTCTATCAATACCAACATTGATAATTGGTTATTTACTATTAGCTTTACAGTAGTGGGAATTACTGCCAGTCCTTGTAATCAAGTCAAATACAAAAGAAGGGAATTCCTTTAAAGGGGTCATCCTGAAATGATGTCACATTGTGTCTTAAAACCCAAGCAGACATTATCAAACAAACCAAAGCAACAAGCAAGATTCCAGGAGACTTGTGGTTGGTGATTCTTAGCGGTGCAAGGCTGGGTAGACAGAACTGTGAAACTGTGTTTTACCTCTTTGGGCGATGGCCCCTTTAAGTGAAAAGATATATTATAGGACATGTCCTGGGAAGCATGACCTGACTTGGATCCAAAAGCAGCGCTGCAAATTATGTAACCCCAACTGTGGAATCCGCTAAGCTCAGCTGTTTGTTAGTGAAGTCCCTCGAATTAGCATTTAAAAACAAAACTGGGCAAAACTCTGCAGTTTTACTTGCGGCACCTAGGAACATTAGTATTCTCCATCAGCAATTGCAGCCCATTTTGTAGCAGCACAACATCTCCCTGATTTCTTGTGCACCACTGTAGCCATGACAGGAAGCACAGAAGTGTTAGGAAGCAGAAGGAACAGGGCGGAGCTAGCCGCCATACGCTGAGGAAGCTGAAGGTGCAAGCTCCTCACCAACTGCGAAACCCCAGCCACTGCATGCCTCTCGCTCGCCCTGCAGTCACACCTCCTGTTTGCTGTGAAACCAGTGGGACCCCCGGGTGCCCTCCAGGGGGCCTGGGAGCATTGGGAGTTGCGGGTGTAAGAACACAGGCAGCTTTGAGCACAGTACAAGATGGCGGCCCCTGATTGTTAGCGGAGACTGCAAAACCACCTGACATGGCCTTGCCGCAAGGGAGCAGAGTTACTCCGTGCATGACGGAGTACTATCTGATCCTGGGCCTTGGCTGGGCCCCTTGACTGCCTGGGGGACGGATACCCTTGTTAAGGGGTGACAGAGCCCCGTTCAGATGTGTGGCCTGTTGCAACCAAGATGGCGGCCTGCTGGACTAGAGAGGGCCGCGAAGACATTGGATGCAGCCCCCGGATAACCCTTGAAGGGAGTTCTGGGTGTTTTCTGAAGCTGTGAGCACCCCCTGCAGGGCTCCCCATAACCTTGAGGTCTCTGACCAGGCCCCCGTGGGCCGATTGGTAGCATCCTTGTCCCAGAGTGTCAGGCGGAGCCACTCTGGCAGCCTCAACTTATCTACTACAGATTCCTGGGGATTGCACTAGAGACCTGTCCAAATGCTCTGGCTGTGAAGCGGGGCTGTGAGTAGCCCCAGCTATTATGGGCTTCTAGGGAGCAGGCAGCTATCACTAACTTGCCTCGACTAGGCTTTGGTCTTTCCCTTCACCTGGGATAAGTCTGCTAGTGGCTCCAGTCTCTCGCCTGCATGGTCCGGGGTCAACTCCTCAAGTTGTTGTAAGCCTGACCCTGGCATTGCTCTTCATTGTCCTGTTAGTAACTATTGTTTTGACACAAAACATTTGGTGTGGCATCATATACTTTGTGGTTCTTTATTTCACGGCATCCTGCCCCCCATTTCCATGTTGGGTGCCTGGTGCTGGTGATGATAGGACTGTTGTTGTCCCCTGAAGCCTTGGAGTCTTGGTTGGTGGCCGGGAATATGATCATCTGAACACTTCCAGGCAGCTGCTGGGGTGCGCCGGTAGCCTTTGCTGCTATAGAATCACTTTCTGATTCATGGAGCTCTATTGCATGGGGTGCAGGAATGTTGGGGCCAAGGAGCTGTGGCACAATCAGAACACAAATGCTTGCATTACATTTTTCTCTGACACGGCTGGACATGGGTGGTCATGTTGTCACACAGTGCGCTGTTGAAGAAGGCGCAGTCAACAATGGGAGCAGGACTTGGGGACACTGCTGTCTGACTCAGCATGGTAAAAGACCCTGAAGCTCACCCCCAGGGTATCTAGAAAGGCTTGCTTCAAGCTCATTCAGTTTTATTATCTACACAGGGCCTAACTCACCCCCCCTGCGAATACATAACATGTACCCCGGTGCTGTGTTGGCCTGTCAAAAGTGCCATGCAGATGATGCAGACTTTTTCCATGGGATGGGGCTTCCCGACGTTGCTCCCATACAGGAGCACCGCCCTCCAGGTCGTTTGCCGGCAGACATATCAGAGCTTTGAACCCATTTCCCAACTGTGTTTGTTGGGCCCACATGATTGTAGTGCCACTCAAAAGGTGACAGATAGAGTCACAGACTTGGTACTTACTCTTGAAAAGAGCTGTAAATCAGCCAGCGGCCCTGATGCATATAGATGAGGTTTAGAGTTAGTGAAATGGGGGAACTGCAAGAGGGAGGCCATTCAGAAGAAAGAAATTAGGTGTGTATGCAGGGTGCTGATCCTATCTGCTTGGGATGCTATCTGGATGCCTTGCCCCAGTTTGGGCCCTGGCAGATGAATCGTGGAGAATAAACCCCTCTCGGAAACTCCCTCCCCGGCTACTGAGTTGCAGGGAGCAGTCCCAGATCCGGGGGAATCTTATTGATTTGTTTCACGTATGATGATGTGACAGGCTCTAGGCTCCTGGAAGGGTACGGCTGTGAGGATGGGTATGTGGAGCTCAAACTGCTGGGATAGAGATTTCATGCACTGCCACCGTATATGGGTCCTGTCCCCTGACACCCCCTGTGGCTGCCCTTTACTACCATCGTCAATCAGACCCTATATCTCCGGTCACTCTATTTTAAAGTGTTCTGTCGTTACTCAAGCAGCTGCATACCTGCGATACCCCACTGTATTGGGTTTTGTTTGATGAAAATGCAAAAAACTATTTACAAAAAAAACTATTTTTTAGAAGAGCATGCCTTATTTAATGTTTGGCGGGAACGTAAAATCCTGCAATTTCTGGACGAAACTCTAAGTACACAGGCATCACTGGCTGAATGTCCTCCTCTGGTTGTATGTCAAAAGCATGTAGGCATTAATCACGCCTGCCTTAATAACGCGGTCTGAACAACGAATGCATCTTTGCAACACACTCCGTAACAACGCAAGTCATTGCAACGACTTGCTGTAGGGGGCGCTGGAGTTGGAATAGTATTATTTACTATTCCAACTCTAGTCCAGGGCCGGCTCTAGGGCGGTGCGACCGGTGCCACCGCACCGGGTGCTGACTTGGCATGGGGGCGCCTGTTTGCTCATTTATTTTGTGTTTAAAAGCACCTGCTGCCGCGTTCCTCTCCTCCTGCAATTTTCAGGCGACAATTAAAATGTCAGATTAATATTCTTCCTGGCGAGATCAGAGTTTTGTCTAGTGGAAGTTTTGAATTGTGGAAGTTTTGATTCATGGTATGGTAGCCCAGAGGTTTAATGTGGCTGCTGCAAAGAATGTGTACCATGCAGATCACAAGGTGAATGCAATGTAAACAGGTCAATGGGTTACCGCTTATGTCAGAGACTTCCTTTTGTTCATTGTAGTTTACAGTGAGCTATTAACTGTCATCAAAGAACTGCTGGCAGACTTCAAGATATAGATCAGAGTGTATGGATTTTTTCCACAGACTTTCATTATTCTTATGTTGCAAAAAGGATTCATTTGGGTTCAAATCAGTTCTTGTTATTAAAGAGAGCCCCAATCCATTGTGTCACATTTCAAGTTCAGAGTTTTGTGCTTCTCCGGACCAAGTACTATTCAACCATACTGCTACCTGTATGGATGACATGTGCATCCACCCCTTGTTGCCCTCTGTCTGATGTAAAATGTTCTATACACTGATTTGCACACCTATGATTGATAGTCTCTGTGTAATGCGTGTGTTATGTAAAGTGCTGACACCCTTCACTTTTATGAGTGAAGCTACAAAACAATTAAATGCATCTGAGAGAGAGTGGTTATGGAGACTGTTAAAGGGTGGTTGGGGGCAATCCGTGGCGGAGGTGGGCATTGGGGGGGGGGGGGGGCTCCAAAAAACATTGTTGCACCGGGCGCCACCAGTGCTAAAGCCGGCCCTGCCCTTGTATGTGCAACAGTAGGGAAAGTGTTGGACTTAAAGTCCATCCTCAATCCAGCAACGCTTTTCTTGATGCAAGTCTAACGACTTGCATGATAAAGGAATGCGTTGTAAAGACGCATCCGTGGTTCGGACTGTGCTGTTAAGACATAGCGTGGTTGGAACTGCGGAATAAAGGCTGTCCCCCGTATACATCCTATTGTGGAGATAATTCAGCTGCTGGATTCTACTCTATATTTACAGTTTCCTCCAGAAATAGGAAGATTCTCTGTTCCCTCCAAACTCTAAATGAAGCCCCAAGTCTCTTTGTTACTGTTGTGTGTGGGACACATGAACCACAATTCTCTCAAACAGAGGGCCTAAATGGGCGCTCTCTGATTTCACGGTGATGGCGGGAAGAAAGGCGGGCCAATCCGGAGACCACAATTAACCGCGCAACCAGGGAGCGGATGCTAATGGTGTACTTTCATAAAGTAATATTGCATTTTAATTTCTCTATTCAGTTGTTCATATTTTCGAATTGTGTGTGCTGTCTCTGCTTATCTCGGAATTATGTACACCGCCTGTGCTTATTATTGTTATTATTTGATATAAATGCAACAGGAGCTGTTCTCCTTGAATAAACTGCATGACTAGGACGGTTGTTTTGTGCCCTAGTTGTTGAGGGAGAATCACTTGATAATCCCTGAGCAGATGGTGTGGAATGGTGAATGATCATCCGGGGAATTTTTATTGCTAATTTTTATGATCGCGACAGATTTTTGTAATAAAGGTTTATTGTCTGCGTGAGCAAAATTAAATCTTCTTAATCTGTGTGTATGCTTAGGGAAGAAAGCGTCCCTACAGTTCTTGGGAAGTGTTTAGTTTTTCATTGCAGGCTGGAAATGGGGCGGGCTGGGAGTGCACTCTTTCTGCTGGAAGCCTAATGTTTCTGGTGGAGCATGCACATTTAGTCACAGTGGTTTTACATATGGCAAAGGGTGGTGCTTGTTTCTTTTTGATGACATTACCATTATCAAGGTCAGCATCTTTTTTGGGCCTGGCAGAGAGTAAGCTAAACTGTTTCACTAGCCTCATCTAATAGAAAATATATATAAATACATAAATAGATACATAGAGGTGCTGCAGGCAAGCCCTCTTCATCCATTGATGTGTTTCACTCATGTTTACTTCTGTCACTCAATAATGCAGCCTCCAGCAATGGGTCAGCCCACTTGATGCACTGGCTATCTTGCGCGGTGACAGCATTTTGCCTGGTTACATGTGCACATCACTTTCAAAGAAGTGTGCTTTATTGCTGGATAGCGGCCCAATACTATACTTGCAAGATGTTTTTTTTCCTTTAGGCTCCTTTTTAAACACTCTTTTTATTGACATTTTGTTCAAGAGCATATCATTACATAGATCTGTTCCAATCCCTTCTGTCGCGTAATGCAATGTTAGTCTATAAGGAGGTAGAGTTGCTTCATTTCATAGGAGATGAATTTAGACATGTTTAGAATAAGCAGCGAAATAGCACTATTGGTCATCCTTGTACTATAGTCAGCTAATACCAAAGACCCTCTTAACTCCCTCCTTTATGCTTTTTGATATTTATTGTGTCCTTGTGTGTTTAACCTATACCTTTAGTTTAAATAAGTAAAACGCGATAGTTGATTTTTTTTGTGCCAATAAAGAGTTTATTTTTTGTGATGTGCAGGAAAAATAATAAGGGATTTAGGGGCATATCATCAAGGACCGGCAATAATTATTGCTAAGCGCACTTAGCGCTAGGATAATTATCTGCAACGCTTATCTCAAAAGCGATAAACATCCTAGCGCTAACTGCCAAACGTGAGATTATCGCTGGAAACCCAGCGATAATCTCACGAAGTTTGGCGTTAGCTTGATGATAGGGCAAGGCAAACTTAGCCATGATATCCACCTTCCATAGGATATCATGGCTAAGTCAGTCTTGAAGCAGGCGTAAGGAAACTAACGATAACAGGGGTTATCGCTACTTTTCTTGCCGCTATGCTTCATAGCGTGGGGCTTGATGATAGGAGAAATGTCGCTTACCGACATTTCTCCAGTCATGTCAGGGCAGGAACGCCCACTTTTCATCTCATTAGAGATGCAAAGCTGGGCGTTCAGAATTCAGGCGCTAATGCAAGGTTTCACGCGATAGCGTGACCTTGCTGATTAGGCGATAAAGTTATCGCCGCATTTCGCCCGAAAACGGACGCAAAAGCAGTGATAATGTTTTATCGCCTCGTTGCTGATATGCCCCTTAATACCTGTTCCAGGAGCAGAATGCAGGACACATGGAAACATTAAAAAACAAGGAGAAATTATTAATTTCTCCTCGTATCACCAGTCTAAGATTAGGTATTCCCTGGTCTTAGTTTTTGGCTCTGCCCCAGCCTTGAATATCTGGGCCAGCATTAAAAGCAATGGGTGTTGCTGCAGATCATGTGAAAAGGGGCCTTATTTACAAGGCAGCATTAAGCAACGCTGCTTTGTAAATAAGGTGAAGTGGATATCGCCACCAGAATGTTGCAATAAGTGACGGTCTGGTGGCCATACCCCCTTGTAAATATGCCCCACAATTCCTCCTCATGATTTGGCCCAGCTAATTAGGTTTCGTCTCACTGGTTTCTACATCACTATCCATTGAAGAAGAACTTTAAGGGAAAAAATTGTGGCCATCATTATGTACGTAGTCGATCTTTAATGCCCTGAGGTAGCTTTGCCTACCATATCACGCTACGGGCAGCTCTTTATGCAATATTGGATGGTAACAGTCGGGGCACCCATTGTCCCGAGCCTGTGGCTGCAGCCAAGAGTTAAGGGGTTGGAAGGCCTGGCTGTATGGACATGGGGGTTTACCCATACACAGTGGATGTGTCATCCTTCACTGCCTGGCTCTAAAGCTATTCAGCATTTTATACTAGGCCCAGATGAAATTTCAGCTACCCCAGCATAATCTCGTCTAATTTCACAAATTTCCTGTTACACTTGTTAGGCAAAATTCCAGAAATCCAAATGACTCCATTATGTCTTTTGCGATCTTTTGCATGAAAAGTCTCCTCACAAACAAAATGGATACGAAGACGCATTTTGCAATAAAATATAGTGCTTATGGCTGGTTTTGCAGTTCGCACACTTGTTGCAGAATTTGTAATAATTATGTAAAAGCAAATTATGTACATTTCACTCACCCCTATTATATACCCAGTGTTAATTGGGCAAAGACCACCCATATTAAGACCATCATTTTGCTGGTCTAAATGTAGGTAGTGTTTACAGGGTCATGGTGGGCCTCTACAAGATGCGCAGCAGTGGTATGCAGGTTCCCAGACGACCATATTCACCTTAAGGGGGGGTAGAAAACCATCCTCCTCCCCACAGTAGAACAACATTTGGCTACTCGACACTAGGTCATTATGGTGAATGGATTTTAAATATAGTGTACCCCAAAAATTGCATTCTCGTTTAATGATTCCTGGGCACCATCTTTTTCACCCCTTTTCTCACACTGCTCTGGGCCCCATGCTATTATGTTATATGAGGTCCCCAGGAAGCAGAGAATGAGAGCCCTAGACCAGGTTTACTTATTTATTTATTTAATCTGTAAAGCGCGCCATGCAGTTGGACCCTCCGTAGAGCATTTCGATGTTACATGAGAGGAGGTAGTGGTAGGAAGAGGGGTTTTCAACAAGAGAGTGGTAAGCGACTGGGCTTTATTCAGGGGGACTATGAAACAACACCCGGCGACAGAAGACATTATGAGAAAGCCTGTGGTCGAATCAATAGGTTCATTTGCCAGTCACTGCTTGGAAAAGATGTGGGTCTGCTCTTACTCCCAAGGATTCGGGTACAATAAAGGTCCTTAGCCGAAGTTGGGCGGAAGTGGATCCTCAGGGCTCTGGCAATCCTGCATTTTAGGGAAGCAGCCTAGATATCAAGTGATGTTATAATAGGGATCTTTACTGCTCCCATGTAGCTCGTACCACAAGTGAAACCTCTCCAAGACCTGAGCTCGAGATGTTGTTGTCATCCAATCTTTGATAATCAGCGAATTTCCAGCCCAGGTCCCCAAAGTCATCTCTGCATAGCTCGACCACTCATCAGGATTTCCAAGGAAAGTGGTACCCTGTTAGTTGAACAGAACCATCTATCGAGGAGAACAAAACTTGAGAAAAGGGGAAGTAGTTCTGCAAGAACCTGCTCCATGAACCTTTTCTGGCTGATGAGCAGCAGGGAGAGCTTGGAGGTAGGCGCCGACCTCTAAAGGGAATCAAGTATAAGCAGCCTTATTAAAGATCGGACACACTTTCTAGATCTGTGGCGTGGGGCACCCTAAACCTTATGTACCTTGCACAGAAATGGACAGTGTGCCTCACCATGGAGGAAAACCCATGTATGAAGCCCTTCTATAAAGCCAAAGTACCACAGTGGCACAAAAAGCAGGTACAATGGTCTGCTTCTCCAAGGGGCGCGTTGGGTAACACAGCCCCAGATCTCAGCTCATCTCTTGTAAAGGGACAGTGGGAACTTGTAAATGAACTTTAAATGAGCATCAGATTAATGATGCATTTTTCACTTTTAGGCACAGGAATAGTAAGCGATTTACCCCAAATTACAGGATGTTATGGTTAGGCCAGATCGTGGTTGCCCGGGTCCAAATTCGAAAGCTTTGACTGTTAGGCCACACCACCTCCCCAATTATCCATCCTAATGTGCTAAGTGAAATGTGGCATCTTTTGGATGAGTTCAAATGGGTCGGTGGGGCCACCCTCCATCTCAGCTGGTACGGCATCATATTCCAGTGAACCCACAGTATCACAGGTAACTACCCTCACCTCACTCACCTCCTTTCTCACACTTACAATGTTTAAAATCATTCTTTTCCAGTCTTTCATCGCCTCAGCACCCACAACTAACAACAAGACATCACCATCTGCTACTATCACCTCTTCACCACCCCCACAATCCCCATTCCTTTGTCACTCACATATCTTCATGTACAGGTTCCATGCACCACACCTACAACATTCTGCTCCTTTCTGCCCCAAAGCATAGCCATCTCCTCTAAAACATCCTTTATCTGGAAAACCCAAAACATTCGCTCCGTCTCCCTAGCCCAACCCCTGCTAATCTTGCATTGAATCCCAGATTCCAACATCCCTTGACTCCTTTCCAGTCCACCTCACACCATCAGCCTACCACCTTTAGCTCAGTCATCAATTTGTAAACAAAAAAGTACAGAGGCATCGGCTCGACATCCTGTGATTCTGGGCAAATCACTTAATCTTCTCGTGCCTACCATAAATTAATGTGTCCTTAACTGGTGCTCATGAAAAGCTCCGGTGTTGATAATTAAAGGAAAGCACCGGCTCAAACTAAGCACTGCTTAGCTTAACTTTGCCTCTGCGGCCCCAATTCACACTTGAAGCAAGGAACCCTCGCCCTTCCTTCTTCCACCACCTCTAGCTACACCTGCCTCTCTTCCTCCCCTCAGACACACAGACCATGGTCCTCTTTGTTCCTTTCCCACTGGCTATTCACTCCACCCCAGGGCGGTAACTTATGGGCGACAAAGGAAAGATGGAAGATGGCAACTAAAATGCAATAGGGTCTGTAGAATACACACGCACACACCCGCACACGCTCTCACTCTCTCGCCCTCTGCCTGAGAGTTCATGAATTTACCAATGTTTCAGGATCTGTCACCAGGAGCGTAGTGACAAGGAAGTGTTTGTGGTGTGACACCCCCCAAATAAATGTATTCTCGTTGTGGTACTTGGGTCTGGGAGCCCTAATTCGGCTCTGTTATATCTGTGTCGGGCTATCTGGTCATGCACCAAGAATAAAAGACTAAAGAGTGATCTTTGATATAAGACAGGAGAGTGAGGCGGAGATATATATCTGGTGGGTGAAACCAGATAACCTAGAATCAATTACGGCTTCCCTGCTTGTCCAAATTGTGTGATCTTAGGCAATCGTTTTATTTCACAGTGCCTCGTTTTTCTTTCTTATCAATTATGGGAGCTTTTTTAAATACTTGCGTCCGGATGTGCCCTGTACAAGCACCTCTTAGGTTTGTTTTAATAGACTAGATGGTTGCTCCATCTATAATGTGAATCTAGGCCATGTTTCGGTATTACATGACTGCTGACTTGCCTCTTGATTCACTAATGGAATTTTCGTTGGAGGGCAAGCCATTAATGCTTCTAAGTTTATGTTTGAAAACTATAACTTGTAATAAATGTCTGTTTATGCAGTGCTGTAATCTGAGGTACTAAGGTGAAATGCTAATGTATGTTGAAGAAATGCACTTTTTTGAATTTTGAAGAGACTTTATCATATTTCTACATTATATTTGTTGCACAAAGTACATGCCAAATGCTTTTAAGGCTTGGCTCGTGCATGCACTTTTGGAGCCAAGTCATATGCTTGGCTCGGCTCTAGCTCGGCTTTCCCTAATAATTTGCTGGCGCGCCAACCTGTTTGCAACTTGAGCTTAGTATATGAGCCCGCCAGTCACTTTGTAAAAATATTTGTAAAAGGGCACTCATTTGACAACTCTACCATTAATTCTTCTCATTGCAGAGACGAAGAAGAGTGTTTGCAGTGAATATACATTTAAAATAAGCTATCTCCGGACAAAGTCACCGGACCCTTGTGCAGTATGTCACTGTAGTAATGAGTTACCAGGAGAGCTACCAGGCCAAGCAAGGGTGTAGCTTTAGGGGTGGTGTGTGGAGTGTGAAACCCCTAAATACATTCTTGACTTCGTAATTTGGACTGGGGGTCCTGAATAGTCTGCTAGGTCTGTGCCAGTTTTACTAGTCGTTCTCATTTTAATAGGATCTTTTTACTTGCTCACGTTTTGGAATAGAAGCATAAATATATAAACATTAAGGGCCATATGTAGGTAGCCTCACATTTACCGATTCATAAATACCGAATTTTACCGATTCGGTATTTATGAATCGGTAAATGTGATGTAGGTAATGATTCGGTAAGGTTTACCGAATCGGAAAAAATCGGAAATTATGAATCGGTATTAACCGATTCGGTAATGAGGCATACCTTCCCATTGATTCCTATGGGCCTGGAGGCCCATAGGAATCAATGGGAAGGTATGCCTCATTACCGATTCGGTAAATACCGATTCGGTAATGGGGGGAGCATATACAAGGGTGGCAGGGTGTCACATTGACACCCTGTTGCACCCCTGAATCTTGCATGTGTGCACATGTGGCACACATACATGCTTTTTGCAAGGTATTCGTTATTTATCACCAACTTGTATTTGGTGGTAAATAACGAATTTCTATTACTAATTGTCACTCTTTCAAGTGCTCCCTACATCTGATTTCAGGATTCGGTATTTACCGAATCGGTATTTTACCGATTTCTTAATTTCCGATTCGGTAAATACCGAATCCAGAAATCAGCCCCCTACATAGCAAATGCCTAAATACCGGTCGGTAACGGGATATTTACCGAATTTCGGCCGTTACCGACCGGTATTTGGCTTCCTACATGAGGCCCATAGTGACCGGTTTACCAAAAAAGTAGTACATCTGCACCCACAGAAGTACTCCTTGAATAGGTGTAAATTTACTACTTGTTAGAATTCACAAATATTGGCAGTAGTAGGTTTGGAAAGCTGCACAGTCTCTGGTATCAAGGCATACTACTGGCAATTAAACCCCCAAAAGGTGATGGGATGAATGCATGCAATAGACTAACGAGAGACAATCGCTCTGTGGTAGCATTACAAACCCACTGTTTTTTGCCCACTGTGCCACTCTAGACTCAGAACCCCCTAAAGCAAATCAGTACTGACGCTGTTCCTTATGGTACCAGTTCATCGAAAACCTTGGCCATCTGACTCTCCACACTGCAGCCAACTGCTTTTTTAGTTGGGAAATTCGAGTCACCTTCCCCCCACACACACACACACACACATCTCACTGACTAAGATACTCCCCTGTCTGTGACCACATCCAGAAGCATTACAACTGAGAAAGAAAATACTTTTACCACATCAAATGTTCTCTCCAGTGTTCACTGCCACACATGGATATACTTCTCAGAAGCAGGACAGGCTGTGTCTGCGACAGGTAAAACATTGGGCATACATGTACAAATAGTGTAGAAACTCAAATGTTGACCATTAGAAATAGAGGATATATGCCCCCCATGCATCCTGTCACAGGAGATTTGGGCCCAGAGCCACAAACAAGTCATGGAATGCAGAGCAGCAGCCAAAAATGCTGTGCTGCATTGAGTGCCAGGGCAGCAGCGGGAAAGCGGCATATCTACAGAGATATGGCACTCTCGTCCCCTCTCCCTAGCCCAGGCGCAGCTTTCTGCTGCCATGCGGCAGGCACACACCTTAGTGCCATAGTGCTACACTGTGTGCCTGAGTCTACCATAGGTTTTGTACAGGAATGGTACCCTTCCTGAACAAATCTCTCTTGCTGGACAAGTTTAAAACCTTATCCTACTTATTATGTGTGCAGCACACATGTAAAGTCGGAAAAGCAAGGAGAAATGAAAACATTTCTCCTTTTAACATCTGCTTTTCAGCGGCGTTAACATTTGGCTCCAAACCCTATCTTCGAATGTTAGTATATAGGGTTCAGCATCAAAAAGCATGGGTGGTCGCATGGGATCACCCATCTAACGCCCCCTTGATGCAAAGTAATGCAAAACAGTGTTTCGCGCTGCTTTACATATTTTTCCATACAAACCAACGCAAATACCAATTAGCGTTGGTTTGTTAATCCCCAAAAAGGTTTAGCGTTGCTTTAGCTTTAAAAAAATAAAATGCTATACCGACACTAAGCCTCTGTGAATCTTGGCCAGAATGTCCATCAAATCAACTGGGCCATCAGAAATCACAAGGCACAAAATATGTGCGGCAGAATTACTGGGTGATAGAAGAAAGCAATGGCAGTTCATCTGCTGTTGTCAAGCTATTCTGAGCGCAGTGCGGTAGCACCAATCAAAGATGAGAGAGGTATATAGACATAACTCATATACAAAAAAATACTGAAATGAGCATACTGATTGAAGCTACTATTCCCAGAGCGTATGCTGTTTTCGCTCATCGGCTGTGGCGGATCCTCCGCTAAGGCGTGGGCGAGTCGCCCCACTTCTTTTAAGCAGCCCCTAAAGGAAAAATAAAATGATAATAACTCTAAGTTATTATTGATTTATTTTTTCTTGTGCGGGCAGCTTATTGAGTGGGGCGGGGCTGCTCTGCTGACAGGAGAGGGGAGGAGTGGCTTTCACTCCCTAAAGCGTGTTTGAATGTTTGGCCGGCCCTCTTGGGCCAGCCAAACATTCATGTGCACTTTGCATGTTCTCCACCCAAACTGCATTACAGCCTGGCTGGAGAACAGAATTGGAGAACTACAGCACTCAGACCAATCACAACACTGCATTGCAGCACTTGATTGGCTCAGGGGAGCCTAGCTGCTTACCAATCACAACACTGCTTGGCAGCGTTGTGATTGGCTCAAGGGAGCCTGGGTGCTTCTTGGATGCTCTGTTCCGGAGATGACGATGGAGAGAGCGGCAAGATGCTGCGAGGAGGTACGTTTTTTATTCTTTATCTCCTCTCCCGGCTCCCCCGCCCTCTGCACCCCCACCCCCGATCTGTGACAGCCACCGCTGCCCATCAGATACTGTAGTACAACATGTCGTGCCATCAGGTACTCTGCATATAATAATAGAAGGAAAAGCATCCCAGTGCTGTTCTACTTCTTCTATTTCCCAAAGAGGTTACTCTTTATCCTCAGCTGACACGTTTCGCTCCAGCAGGAGCGAACTTTCACCAGGTGGACATTATATTTTGTTGAATATACAAGGTGTTATTTTATATTATTTTGGCGTCCATGATACTGAAGGTGAGTTACTTCAAAAGTACAGAATGTCTGTCTACACGTCATTCGGTTACAGTACTACAAGGATGTTTACCTGTCAGTTAATCTGCCTAGAAATGACAAGCCTTTAACATATTATATACATTATAAGTTGTACAGGAAGCTTAACATATGACTTACTGTGTCACAACATGTTTTCCCTCTGTCCCTCTCGGTCCCCATACTTCTTCATGTCCTCTTTCCCTCTTCCTCTGTGTCTCCGGCCCATTCCTTCTGTTTCTAACCATCTCCCTCCTTATCGTCTGTCTGTATTTTTGTGCCTCTTCACAAAAATCTCCCTCTTTCACGTTCTCACACTCAATAACTTACCCACTCACCATCCAAAATATACTACTCGAAGTCACTCACTGTCTCAGTCACTCTCTGATCCACACTCGCCTGATCCTTGCAACTCTGTTGCTCCAGGCTGGCTCAGTGAATAAAACACTCTGGGGCATATTATCAACGGCCAGCGATAATTATCGCTGGCCGTGCTTAGCGATAAATTTCGTATCGCAGGCTATCTCTGGAATTTATCGCCCTGGTAGCGCGTTATTGCCAACGCGTTTCTCCAGGGCGATAAAAATTCCAGAGGTAGCAAGGTTATCGCCGTTTTGCAGGGAAAATCGCTGGTTTTCCAGCGATGTTCCCTGCAAAACGGAACTCACTGTGAAGTAATGATTAATAAACATGCAACCTTATCAGCCAGGATAGGCAAAGTAAGGTCATATAGGAGTGTGACAGAACAGCTGCAGAAATTAAACGCTGTTTGCTCAAAGTCTGCCTTCCTCTGAGCGATGACAAAGTTGAACAAGCATTGGCAAAGCAAGTAATCTGATCATTACAACTGGTGCAAAGAATAATTAAAATATATATATTTATATACCATCCTCTCTTATTGTTTGAAAAGGCTCCCTTGAGCTAATAAGCTGAGGAGGTCTGGCTAATTCACCTGCACCCAGTTAGAGGTACAGAGACATGAGAAGAGTTTGGGAAGCATTTCCAGCACCCACAAAACGATTTGTTGCTCTCTACTGAAGAAGGACAACTATCCTGAAACACGTTCTTGAGATACACAGCAGTGGCTGCACCAACAAAGGTAGAAAACTAAAGATTGTCACAAAAGTAAGTGTTAGCATGCATTGCATTTACCATGATCCATTAAGGCAAACTGAGTTCTGGGATGTGTGACAGTGTGCACGCACGCACACACACACACATATATTGAGGGCCTTAATACGATGTTGGGCGGTCCCGACACCACTATTACAATGCAACGCATATACTCCCATTTCTCTATGGGAGCTTGGGCTACGGCCGTAAACTGGCTGTAGTACAAGCTCCCATAGAGAAATGGGAGTTTCTGTTAATCCCTGCACCATGTGGCAGGCACCTCACAGTGCAGGGATTAACAGGGGGGCACCATAGGTCCCCCTTGGCCCCCAACTGGAGGTTGCTGGGAGTAGGGGGCCCTGCTAGGGCCCCCCAAAGTCACTTTACTTTCCAACAGGCTTTCCATGTCAGAAAGCCAGACATGGAAAGCTTGTCAGAAACTGACATCATAATCCCGATGGCGGAAATGCCATCCATAGGGATTACGGTGAGGCCCCCGACTGGAGAACGGGCAGACGGAATGACTGGCCGACGGGCAGCCAAAATGACTGGCCAGTTTCACTTCGACCACATGCATTGTAATGCTGCGGTCGGAAGTGAAACCTACGATATGACTCGGAAAGCCTCCGACCGCATCGTAATGAGGCCCTATGTGTTTCCTAGTCAAGCAGGTTAAGCAGGTTTACTTCAAACAGATGTAGAAATCCTTTTACATTTGAATACACATTACAGGACAATATGATTCTTATTGGTGCAAAGAAAATATACTGTTGCCTTTGATTTACTGTAAACTAAATACACAAGGATGATAAAATATATTTATTTTAAATTATAATGAATGAGAAGAAAGAAAGCATTTGTCCACTGGCCCTACCACTGAATTGAGCTTCTTTTTCAATGGCTCTCTGTATGTGATGCAATCACTCACAGAACACAGAGCCAGTAGTTGTTGTACTCCGACCCATTGCCGTATGCCGTTGTGGGTTGAAGGAAAATGTGAATGAACTTGAACACACCAATGGATGAAGAGGGCTGGCCAAAAGTGCTTCTATGTATGTTTTAGGCCAGATCTAAAAATGTTTTTCAGAAGGTACATTTATGTGGACCTGTAATGTGTTGTCAGCTGATTTGTAAGATTAAAGGGTAATGGGGAGAAGTGCATTGCAAAGATACTCACTTTGCACATCTCATGGGTGTTCTTTGGGGCCTCATGGAAGCTCTACCTGAAACACAGAAGAAATTACTGGTACTGCAGTGCACACGAATTCCAAAGTGCACTATTACTGCACTGTTCAGAGTTGTTCATAAAAATTGGGAACAGCCAGGGTCGGACTGCCCTATACGGCAATCAGGCAGTGCCCATGGTAGGTCTGACAGATACGTGTGTGGGTTGGATTTGTAGCAGGTTTGGGGCGGTTTGATGGCCAGGTGGGCCACTTTTTCACTGTTGATTTCCCTGATTTTACCACATTTTAAACTATTTGCTTCTCTAATGTGGTCTACTTTTATTTTGGTGCCAGGGCGTATTTTGTGTCCCAGTCTGACCCTGGGAACAATCACTGGAACTGGTGTTTAAAATATGCCAGCAGTGTGGTGTTCCTGCAAAGCTAGTTATCCCATTTCAACCATAAACATATTTGGAACTACACTGGGGTTACCATAAATCTGGTAAGGATGGGGCTTGCATGATCAAAGAAATTCCCATAGTGTCACAGTGGACTGATGCCAGACAGCAGGTGCTGCATATGTTGTCCTGAGTTTCATGGCCAGCCAACATTACTCTCACACTTTCTGCACGTGTCGGAACAGCCACGGCCTATGCAGGGAAGAGCGGTGGGGCTGGGTAGGGTGCGGGGGTATTTTGACAGACAATGAGGGAAAACTAATTATTTATTAATTTTCCCTAGTGGTTGTCTGTCGAATGCCCCCTCAACCCGGCCCCACCGCTCTTGCCTTTTCGGGCTGCGGCTGTGTCGGAATTCTAAGTTGTGAGGGCTTTCCCGAACCCAGTAATTATCGGTTGCAATAAAGTCAATACCATTATATAATTTCAGTCGGTTAAACCTGCAGGGATTTAGCTGGGGAAAAGACTATGGAATTGTATTTACTGTGGCATGTGGATTTTATAAGCACCAAAATCTGCATGTTATTCACCAAAAACTCAGATTAGGAGAAGTTAATTGCACCTGATAAATTCTGACCATGTGAGAGTCAGTTTTATTTGGTGCAATAAATAGTACCTTCCTTTGGAGGCACTCGTCATCAGGGCCTAGGTGTTTGTATGGAGGTGTCATGCGTTCATCTGGCCTGTGAGGGTGGTGCAATACAAAATGAGCAGTTCAAGCTGTAGAGATGACCACAGCAGTGCCGTCTTAACACATGGGCACGCTGGGCAGTTGCCCGGGGGCCTCACGAGCATAAGGGCCCCATGCAGACCAGAAATTAACACAAATTTTCCGTGATATATTTTTTATTCCTGTGAGTGGTTGTGTAGGCAGGGCCCAGTGCACTGCTTTGCGTGGGGGCCTATAATCCTGTTAAGACGCCCTGGACCACAGCGTGGACTTTAAGAATGAAGGGGCAGAGCAGGCAAACTAGAGCTCAGTAAAATTTGCCCTTGGGTGGTGGGCACAAACAGCACTTGGCCTGCACTGTAACAGTAGCCATTCCTATGTTTGAAAACCTTTAGTTGTTGTAATTGCAAAGTGGGGGGGGGGGGTTCAAAGAGGACAATGGGTCACTTACAGTTTATGTGGAGCCAGCCCTGAATTTAGCATTACCGAAGGCCAAGACATAACAACTGTCTCAATTGGAGACCATCTTTAATACTGAGACCCAGGTCACGTGTCCTTCCTGGCGCACCTTCTGTTTTACTAGAACACACTAATGGAAGGCATAGATATGATTTAAGAAGTATATGTCACTAGTGATGCTGGCAAAGTATTTTATCACCAACATTAAATAAGATGCTGTTCCTTAATAGTTTTTGAACTAAAGCCTGCTTCTGAATTGCCTCCATTTGATAGCTACATAGTGTTCTCATTGTGTGTGAGCGATTAATTAAAAAACAATTTAAATAAATAAGAGCAGGGACCCACCATTTGTCTCAAGAACCTGCAGGATACCAAGGACACCCGCCCTTGATTCCAGCGCATTCTGCTTTCCTCCCTCACTCTATACTTCCTGTCTCTTTATCACACTCTCACAGGTTCTTTTTCACCTCTGTGTCTCCTTTTGTCTCTATTTTCCTATAATACATAGGATTCTATAATCATTGCATAAACACCAGTTCCTATACCATTATGTTATTACAGTCAAGTTCTGACGTCACAATGCCTGCTGCCAGCAGCCGGGGTGAAAGCCAGGTCAGGTCCAGTGGTGTAACAATAACCCCCCCCCCCCCTGCCTCCGAGGTGCGGGGGCCCCGAACTCCAGGGGGCCCCCTCCAGCACTGTCGTAGCTGCGAAGGGGGCAGAGCAGGGTCGCACCAGCCTATATTTTTGTTAGCCCCCCATAAAAAAAATACAAGCTTTGCCTTGGTTTTTCGTTTTTTGCCATATTATTATTGGAATGTGGGCCTGTTTTTTATTTTATTTTATAATGCTCTGCATAACAGATTACACTTGACTAAGGAGTGGGGGCGGAACGGGGGCTCGTCCACAAGGAAGAGTAGAGGCTCGGTTCGGTCACACAGGTGATGTTTCCCTCGGGCAAAAATAAACTGAAAAGAGAAGCAGAGGAGAGCCCAGGACTGTGGGGCATGCCCTCCTTGAACCTTGCTCGACTGAGCCAGCAGTGCTTAGAAGTCTGTACACGTGCGCTGCACAGCTCAGGTAACAGCTCACGTTACGTGCACAGCAGCGCAGGACCTAATGGTGCTGAATGGATTCCACCTGTGGCCACGCCCACATTTCCCGCATGCCAAATGCCTCCCTGTGCAAGAGCTGCCTTTCCCTGTAGCATGTGCTACAGGATTACCTAATGCTCCTTGGTGCTACAGGAGCTGCATCTTAATATTTACATGGAGCAACATCACAGACTATCGAATCGAACACAAGAGGATGTGCACATTCTAAACTCACATATTTGTAGGTCTTTTGATATGGAACACTGAAGAAAAATGTGACACCGAGAAATAAAATATTTGCCAAGGATCACACAATTTGTCAAGCAGGGAAGCCAGGATTGGTCTCATGTTTTATAGTTTCCCATTGTGCAATTTGAATCAGTCACTATGTAGGAATCTCTTTCTCTGCTATTTTAAATCGAAGGTTAATAGTCTGACTTTAATTCTTATTAATTCTGGAAAGCGGAAGCGTTTAATTTGTACCTTAAAATATCAGATTATTATCACAGCAAGAGAAACTTAAGTTAAATACATTTCTGATCCATCCAGACAATGTCATTAGTGAACACTGAGAGGCTAGTCCGTTTTATGCATGTCCTATATTTTATAAGTACAGCAACAGTTATGTTTTTTTGCAGTTTTATATAGCACAAACTCAACCTGAAGGTATTGGGGCACTTTACATGAGCACCAGTTCCTTTACATAAGGACGTATTTATTTATTTGTAGGCATGGGGAGCTTAAGTGATTTGCCTAGAATCACAGGCTGAAAAGCCGATGCCGAGACTCGAACCCGGTTCCCCAGTTCCAAAGTTGGCAGCTCTGGTTGTTATGCCACATCCTCTTCACATCGTTTACATTATGGCTTAGCAAATAAAACAGAAGAGTTTTCTGTACTGTGCACATCCCAAACTCACATATTTGAAGGTGTTCTCATATGTGAAAAGGATGAAAAAAGGGTGTTGGGTGGTAATAAAATATTTGCCTACAATCACACAATTTGCTCAAACAGAGAAGTCAGGATTGATCCCATGTTTAATAGTTTCAAATTGGGCAATTCACCTGCTAGATATGAATCTCTTTCTCTCATTTGTCTGTTTTACATCAATGGCTAATGTTTTGATGTTCATTTCTAATTCTAGACAGCAGAAGAGTTTCCCCTTAAAATATCAGATTATCATCATCAAAATATTTTATGAAGGTATATAAACCATAAAAGTGCAAAGCAACCACACAGTTCAGTAATAAAAATACATCTAAAAGACCAAGTCAGTAAAATGATAACATGCAACCTCTGCGATACATTATAAAAAATTGATAGAAACATTAAAATCACTTGCAGGCACATGCATCAAAGGAAAAACCGGTCGCAAACGGGCAGATTCTCACAATCTGCCCCTTTGCGACCGGTATTTTTGCATTTGGGATGCATCATCCCAAATGCAGAAATCACAATTTAAGGAATCTCTAAATTGCGATTACTTAAATTGCGATTGCATTTAAGGAATCCCAAATTGAGATTCCTTAAATGCAATGCATTAAAGTAAAACAAATTAGCGATTTCGCTAATAGGGGGAGCAAATTACCATGAAGTTGAACTTCATGGTAATTTGCAAAAACTTTGAAATATGCACTTTTGTGCATTTTTCAAAGTTTCATGTTGCGCACACACATGCCCTTAAGGCATGTGTGTGTGCAACATATGTGCACAGATCAATTTCATGGGTGCAAAAGGGTGTCATTTTGACACCCTTGCACCCTTAAAATTGCATGAGCAATTTGCGAGGACCTACTGGTACTTGCAAATTGCTCATGCAATCTCCAATTCATTCCTATGGGCCTGGAGGCCCATAGGAATGAATGGGACGGCATTCCTTAATTGCGACCCACAATTTGCGAGTCGCAATTAAGGAATGTGTAGGAATCGCTATTTTTATAGCGATTCCTACATGCATAGGCTTTTGCAATTCCTTAATTGCGATTCCTTAATAATCGCAATTAAGGAATCGCAAAAGCCTATGTTGATGCATGTGCCAGTTGGTGAATAAAAAGGAAGCTCAAAGGGTTATCAGGCATTAATCACAATTATAAAGAGTTCACAAAGATCTTATAAAAAATAATTTTCAAATCCCAACTGATCATAAAGGTACTACTACCCTAGTGCTCTGGCTGTAATGCTCCAACTCCAGTGCAGGTATTTAGCGACAGCGCAAGCAATACATTCTTTAGCGTCCCCGTGCAGCACTTTAAGTGTGGTTGAGCACTGCCTAACCCCCAATAATCTGCGGATCGGGAGGAGCCAGACCTTTCTCGGTCTGGCATACCCGGGGCAGAAGAAGAACAAGTGGGGTAGATTCTCCTCAGCACAATGGGCAGATTGTGCTTTCAGTACTTTTTGATTTCTATCTCGAGCAATATGTCTAGAGCGGTAAAGTGCCTTGACGGAACTTAATATACAGAAGTCCAGCATCATGAAGTGGGATAAAATCTAGGAAGCATTCAAACTGGCAATGTGGTTTGAAGCCTAAAAATTCTTATTATATCCCTGCATTGAGAGGTATTTACTAATAGGTTTTAAACGTCAGCTTATAAACATTCCTGTCCCCCTCAAAGATGACAATACCATTAGTGAACAATAAGAGGCACATCATTTGTCATGTATGCCCGAAATTATAACCTATTTAATCAAACTCAGTGCGTTTTTGTACAGCGCACATCCTGAGCTCACCTATTTTAACTGTTCTCATATTTGATAATATAGATAAAGGTGGCACATTGAAACAGATCTTTGCCTAAGATCACACAATTTGGTCAAGTGAGGAAGCCAGCATTGTGTAATTTAGTCTCTGGATAGGAATTTCTTTATCTCCTGTTTTACAGAAAAGGTTAATACTTTGACTTTAATTCTTGCTGCCTGGGGGTTACAATGTGGGCAGCAGCAGAAGCCACATTAAAGACCATCGCATTTTGATATCAAGGGCCCGCGAGAAACTCGAACTGCGCTACAGCACACATCTGGCTTGACTATTCAGTGTTTCTAGCACATCTACTTTCTCACCCCTACCACCTGAAGCGGCAGAGAGTGTCACTGAGTTGGTTAACTAAGTTCAGTCTCACCATGGCTTACTC
Organism: Triturus cristatus; assembly: GCF_964204655.1. NCBI lineage: Eukaryota > Metazoa > Chordata > Amphibia > Caudata > Salamandridae > Triturus > Triturus cristatus. Next base: position 916,068,148 of record NC_140587.1, read on the forward strand.
TGATGTTTGTTAAACTGCCACCATCTTCAAAGTGCTCAGAAGATATTATGTAGTGTGTAGAGCTATAAAAGTGTGGCAACACAAAATATGTAGGGGTTCAGTGCTTAATTTGGTTAAGAATATGTGCTAGGGCGCAAAGGTTTGCTCAGAAGCTCATGTTCGGCACCATTAAAGGTCAGGGTGCTAAATCTTTATTATACCTCATGCCTCTTTCATTCACCACCAGCCATTACCTGCCTCGCTATTTCACTCTTGTAGGATCTTTTCATCCCTGCTTTTCCCTTTGTCACTGTTTCGCCATATTTCTCTTCATCCTTCTTTACCCCTTTTGTGATTTTTCTGTCTCTTGCACTGGGTCAAAATCTGTTGAAGGTAATGAAGTGCCAGTCCCCAGATTTGGTGCCGGTGGGCCCTGCCTACAAAAATCGGCTTAAGAAATGCAGGAACTGGATCATGCCTGTGTCTAAAAGGTGGCACACTGTCAGTTTATCTCCAGAGAGAAGCCCTCTGCAGGGGCCCAGACAGGGTATAGAGATCCCCTTACAGGCGGGTGCAGTCAGTGACAGCACCCGCCTGCAAGAGGACCTCTATTCCCCTGTAAAAGTGCAGGCAGCCTGCCACCTGCACAGCAAAACACAGAGCAGCTTTAAAGCAGGGCCTCCGTATTTCAGGTGAATGCACTGCCCCCAGGGCAGCACGAGTTCGCATTCACAATAATACTGTACATTTTCCTTCATTGTGCTGGGCGCACCATTTCAAAGGTACGCCCGGCGCAATGAAGGAAAATGTGCCGCATGTGTAATGTGGCCCCAGATGTAATAAAAAAGGCACTATCCGAGCAAATCCCCGACATCTGTTCATCCTAAACATCCATTTGCAATAGTGCACCATGAGGGCTCCTTTAAAACTGCTCTTTTATCCCTCACAGGGCATAACCATTCCTTTTTGCTAAGCTGTTTTACATAGCTCGAACATGTCCCTTTGCAGTCTCTTCAGAGCGCTAGGAAATACAGTAAACAAATAGAAAAGCCAAAACAAAGTGGTGTCTACACAGTCGCAGTGAGCTGGGAGTGCCACATGGTACATCCAGGAGTATGCGCTGAGAGGCAGTGCTATCTCACATGTGTCCCATAGTCCATTCCAACTGGCTGTCCACAATCCATCCAGTCAGGGCCTACGATTAAGTATTCATCCATTTAACATTCATTCACCAAACTTAATGAATGCCAATTGTCTATATTCACCATCCATCCATTCATCGCTCCAGACTCCATCTCGGGGCCTTGAAACATTACTTCGGATGATCCAGAGACAAAAGACAATGGAGGTGATCTCCAAAAACTCCTTCCCCCCATCACCATCATAACTAGAAACAACACTCCAGCTGAGTACTGCAAAAACAAAATGGTGGACTCATTTCTCTACTGAATATAGTAGAGTTGCCCCTTAGATACTGGAGCAATACACTCCTGATTGGGCTTCAAGCACTAAGCACGGAATCCAGACTGCGGGCATGCATTGGATGAGGCAGGAATGAGGATACAGGTCCAACGTCATCACCAAAGATATACATAATAACTCTCAGTCTGTAGCTGGACATTTTAAATCATTCATACTATGTGGTAGCAGAACAGCCCCATAATACAACTAGTCTCATGTATTTATTCTCCATTCTGTAAATATGTATTTATTGAGACCCTGTGAGATTGCTGCAACATAAAGGTTATTGGTTTGAGTCCCTGACAAAGCCAATTCAATCTTTCATCCTTCAGAGGAAGATAATTTGAGTATGGTTCAACTGGGTAATAGCAACACCAGATATTCAAAGCACTTTGAGTTTGAAACTGCAAAATGGGTGCATACCTGCACATATATCAAAAGAATAATACATCCAGAAGACATCCAGGCACACAATGCACATTTTCACCAAAAATCCTCAGGGAAGTTGGCACTATAATCATCAAATGCAAATACACTGTCTAGTTTCTGATTTTAAATCACGTTAATACAGCAGATATTTTTCAAAAATGTTAAGGCAATACAATCTGGATGGAATCTTATCTTGAGGGTGTCATCACAGAGGCCATGTCCCCTGAACCAAATAATCCTGGCTAGGGGCCTGGTGCACGAGCGACAGGCCCCTGGTCTAAGGTATCCTGACGCGGCCCGGAGCATGGGGGCCCCCTCAAGTTTTGTTACGCCACTGGTAAGGTCACGGAGCAGCAGTTTAAAGCAATGAAATTAAAATGTTGCTTTTTTTTCTATTGCTCTATTTTTTAACCTACAATGGCAAGCAGAGAGAACATGCGTATGCTTAGTTAGAGAAAAGCTAGAATTCTGCATGTCTCTACATATTCCGAGCTAGTGCAGCTGTGCAGCAGTTTCTAACATCTGTTTGCAACAAATAACTAACAGGTTTTTGATGTTTAATTTTGCACTTGAGGTTCTATTTTTATTCTTCATGTTTGCAAACATGCTCGCTTTATCACATGAAAGAGCTAAGCACCAAGGTTTTAAGTGATCTGTAGGAAAGGTGATGGTGTGACCATGTATTATATGGGATAAAGTTGCCCCTCGGGTACATGCAAGGGAGTACATAGAAATGTAAAATACAATGCAAATGAAGCAAGTGAGCTAAACCCTCACCAGAACAGCTTTCTTTTCTCTTACAGCCATGCATCTATCCATTCATTCTTTCACCGTTACATCCATCTGCTGATATCCACTGTTTCACCTTTACAGTCTGCCATCCATTCATTTTCTTATCCATTATTTCCCCATTCCATACATTCATCCATCCATCCAATCTTCCATCTGACATCCATCCAACTATCCATCCACCTATCCATACAATATGCCACCCATCCACTCTGCCATCCATCTATCATCTATCCCTACACTCTACCATCCACTCATTCATCTATTCTCCCATCCATCCATCCATCCACTCTGCCATCCATCCACTCACTCTGCCAGTCATCCATCCATCTATCCACCCACTCTGCCATCCATCCATCTGCTCTGCTATTCATCAATCCACTCAGCCATCCATCCATTCATCCACTGTGCCATCCATTATATATCCATCCATCTATCCACTTTGATATCCATCCACCCACCCACTCTGCCACCCTTCCATCCATCATCCACTCTGCCATCCATCAATCCACTCTGCCACCCATCCATCCATTCTGCCATCTATCCGTTCACTCTGCCATCCACCTATCCACTCAACCATTCATCCATCTGCTCTGCCAGCCACTCATCCACCCATCCATCCTTCACCCATTCACTCAGCCATATATCCATCCATTTGTCAACACTGCCATATATCCATCTACTCTGGCGACAATCCACTCTGTCATCCATCGACCCTGTCATCCATCCATCTACTCTGCCGTCCATCCACTCTGCCATCCATTCACTCATTGTTTACTACATGCATCCATCCATCCTTTTGCTCTGTAATCCTTTCACCTGTCCATCCACAAATTCACCAATTCCTTTACTCTGCCACCCTTTCACCTGTTCATCCACATATCCATTCATTCATCCATCTAGCTATTCATCCATCCATTCCTTTACTCTGCCATCCTTTCACCTGTCCATTTACCCATTCACTCACCACCCACCCACCTCTTTATTTTGCCATCCTTCCACCTATCCATCTACCTGTCATTCACTTATGCTTTCACTCACTCATACACATTCTCATTCATCCATCCAATCATTCATCCATACATCCTTCTTTTCTCCCTTCCTTCCAATATTACTTCTTTCTTTCCCTGTTCTATTTATGGAGTAACATTCTTCCCTGCTCCTTCTTGCTCTTCTATTGGTCCTGTATTCCAGTGTTAAGGATGAACAATTGTCTGCCGAGTTCCAGACAGCAGAGGCCTAAAAAAGAGCTCCAACCAGTGGCGTAACGCGAGTAGCGGCTCGTGGAGGGAGTTCGGTGGGGCAGTGAGGCGGGGCGGGGGAGGGGCAGGGTGGGGAAATGTAGACACCAGAATATGGATGAACGGAGGTAAGTACACATTTAAATTAATAAAACAAATTTCGTTGCGCGCGCTGCATCGCAAAATGCGATGCAGCGCGCGCACAGGAATTCGTTTTATTTATTTAAATGTGTACTTACCTCCGTTCATCCATATTCCGGTGTTTACATTTCCCTACCGTGCCCCTCCCCCGCCCCGCCTCACTGCCCCACCGAACTCCCTCCACAAGCCGCTACTGGCGTAACGAAAGTTTAAGGGCCCCCCCCTGCAATGTACACGGAGGTGCCCCTACTCCGGATTTAATCAGGAGCGCTCACACCTGAGCACTGTGCTGAGGAGACACACTGCAGCTCGCGCCCCCCGCACCGCGGGGGTTGAGGGGGCCTGTGTTACGCCCCTGGCCCCACCCCCACTGTAGCTGCTAAAGCGGGGGGTTCACATGTCCCTGCGTCTATGATAAGGATATTAAACATGCCCTCAGAGTTCCTTAACCTTACAAAGGAGCACGGCCTTCTGCCGCGTTCCTCGCTAGGAGTATGGAAATCCTGGAAGGAAAGCTCATGACATAACAACTTCCAAGCATATGTGTTAATAATGAAACAAGGAATTGCACAACCCGATGGTTACATTAACATGGAGGAAAAAAGCTAAAGATGGATAAAAATATTTAATTTATGCATGTACATATGTAAGTGGTATTTGTATAGCACCGACCTGGCCAAAAACCAATAGTGCACTGTAGAGGGTCAAAGGCAGAGTTTAAATCTCAGAATAAATCTAGGCGAGGGGGAGGGGGTGCTGGCTTTTGAGTAGGGTGACCAACCGTCCGTAAATTTCACGGACAGTCCGTAATTTCGGCCGTCTGTCCGTTGTCCGTGAAGGATTCTTTAACGGACGACATTTGTCCATAATTTTAACCAGGCACCGGTCGCAACACCCTAAGCCGGCACAGCTTCCACCCACCTCCCTGCTTGACTCCGATGCAGTACCAAAGCTCAGATACCCAGCAGCACTGGAGAGGCACAGCGGGATGGCAACCCTCACAGAGGTGCTTGAAGGTGACTGAGAGGGAGGGGCTGCAGCTTCAGGGTCAGGGGCATCTATTCAGATGCAAACAGCCCTGAATGCGTCATGTCTCTGCAATTTAGAGGGGCCTCACACATTCCCTTTCTGCCCAGGGCCCCAAACATCCTAGAACCGGCCCTGATTACACCGAGGCAGCACGTGGTTCTCTTCACAGAGCTTAATTACTGTCACTAAATTGTAAGCAAACCTTGGTTCTTCAAACATGCAGTCTATAATGTAATAAATAAATAAAAAAGAAATGGCGCAATCGCACCCACACTGATTAACAATGTATGGAGGACAATCAGTTAAATCAGTTCTCTTGGAGTATCTCCTTTAAGTACATCACATTGGGGGATGGCAAAACTAACATTTTGGAAAGAGAGCCTGTCTTCTCGTTGTCCTGTCCAGGAGGGGGTGAGGATCCCTACCCCACCCTGGAAGAGACCAAGATGATACTAGAATACTGCATGCCCACCCTGGTAGATCCTACCCCCCCCCCTAGTGATGGCTCCTGTCCCCCATGTGGTGACCCCTGTCCCCCCCCCCCACCTGTGATAGCTCCTGTCCCCCCCTGTGGTGGATCCCGTCTCCGCCCTGGGTGGCTTCTGTCCCAGTCCTGGAATGACTCCTTCAGCGAGGGTGAAGTTCTTGCTAGGACTCTTCTCAAAAAGGCTCAGCTCAAAATTAATATGAAAAGTTGTGCGAGTGAGTAAATGAAGGGATGGCTGGATGAATTAGTGAAAGGGTGAATGGACGAATGAAAGATTGAATAGATGGATAATGAGAGAGGATGGATTGATGAGTGAGTGGAGAGATGGATGAGAAAAAAGGTAAATAGCTGCATGTATGGGTGGAAGGGTAGCAGGATGGGTAAAAGGGTGGATGGATGAGTGAAAAGGTGGATGATGAGTGAGTGGGTGGATGGATGAGTGAAATGATTGACGGATTGATGAATTGATAAGTGCAAGGGTGAATGGATGGACGGATGAGTGAAAGGGTGGGTGTAAGGATGGATGAGTGAGTGAAAGGGAGGATAGAGGGACAAAAGGATGAATAGATGAGTGAAGGAGTGAAAGGATAGATGGAGGAGAAAGGATGGATGAGTGATAGGGTCAATGGATGGATTCATGAGTGGATGAGTAGATGGGTGGGTGGATGGATGGATGGATGGAAGGAAGGATGGATAAGTGAAAGGGTCGATAGAGAGAGAAAGGGAGGATGGATGGATGACTGAAAGGGTGGATGGGTGGATGGATGACTGAAAGGGTGGATGGGTGGAAGGATGAGTGACTGGGTGGATGGATGAATAAGTGAAAGGATGGCTGGATGGGTGAAAGGGTAAATGGCTGGATGGATGGGTAGAAGAGTGGATGGATGAGTGTACCGATGGATAGGGTGAAAGGGTGGATGGATGGATAATGGATTGATGAGTGAAAGAATGGATGAAAGGATGGATGAGTGAAATGATAGATGGAAGGATACATTATGGATAGGTTTGCAAAAGGTTGAATATGTTTGGATATGGCTGGGCTTACTTATATACTATTGCGCGACCTCCTCTGATGTGTCTGTAAAACGTACCTATTGTCCTGAAGTTTTGTCCTGAAATTTGACCTCCTGTCCTGAATGTGTCCTGAATTTTGACCCTTTGTCCTGAACTTTTACACTCACCGTCCTGAATTTGGACCAATGCCAGTTGGTCACCCTAGTTTTGAGAGAGGAAGTGGACTCTTACTGTGCTGTGTTATGATATAATGTTCTTCAAAGAGGTGTGTCCTCAGCTCTTTCCAAAATTGAAAATGTGTAGGGGCACAGTGGCAGGTAAGCAATGTGAGCGGGGCGGGCGAGGGTGAAGTCGACAAACAGAATAGGGAAAATTAAATAAATAAATAATTCCTATTCCGTCAACTGTTGACTAACCCGCCCCCCCCCCCCCCAACCCAAAACCCACCGCGTTTACCTGCGTGGACCGTTGCTGATGTTCCACCAGGTGGTGGGTGCATAGATGGAGAAGACCTCTCGCCTTATTTACTGAAACATATAAAAAGATCAGACATCCCATAGAAGATGTCTGCTATGTGGCAACGTGTTATTTCTGGAAGTGAACAAGTCTGAAAATGTGGATCAAGGACATTACTTGAAAATGAAAATTGTGCCAGCAGAAATCAAGCCATTTGTGTCCATCCACTAACAGTTAAAAGAAATTCACGTTAGTGAAGAAAGGCCTTTTCAACTTAAGCCGGACTCTGCACTGTGCAAGAGATGACAAGCAGGCCCTGTTTTACTCTATAACGCATCATGCACTATCCCATCTGAAGTCCAAAGAGACCTGTGTGCTTTATAGAAATCAATAAATAGCCAATGTGCCGCCTAGAAAATAATTTGATCAGGTATATTATGACCCTTTATCACAGTGTTACTATATGATCATGTTTATATCAATCCATGTGATGCTTGCACTCGACATGCAATAAATCAGAGCTTGAGCTGCTATGGCTAGTCACTGTATTTGAACCTTTTCCAACACACGCTGCCGCTGAGGGGTGCTTTATCTGGAGAAGGTCCCCCACCTTGTTATCCTGTTCTTTACAAGTGCGTCATGTCAGCACACTCCATCATGCTTAATTATGCCACCCCTGAGAACAAAAACACGTGCGGCGTGCTTACGTTAGGAGCTAATTTAATGGCCTTTAATGAAGATTGGAGCCGACGGTACCAACCCCCTGCACAGCCACCCCTCAAGTATTAATCTCCCGCCCCAGAAAGAGGGCGGAGCGCGCGCGCTCCCTCATTCCTTATGTGTGCCCGCGTGCTCCTCCGAGCATAGAGCATTGTCAAGCAAGGAGAAGGGCTATATCTCACAAATAAGCTTTTTAAATAATTGGCGAAAGTTAATTAGGAGCCGTACTTCACAGAGCGCGCGGCATACGTAGGACTCTGGCAAGCTTCCTGTGCCTCGCGGCGGCTCGCTCGCCTTGATTGAATTGTATTGATTTATATGGTAGAACGCATTCTGTGGGAATTAAATGAAGCAGACTGTAAATATCGAAGCTCTCAGAAAGGAAAAAAAAATGTTTTGGGAGCTATACTCTTAAGCATAAATCTCATATTACGTGTGGATTAAGATGCATTTGTAGGGAGTGGACAGCCAAGGTTGTTGGTATATAGTTTTTAAATTGTGTACAGTTAACTGGCAGATGCTTACAGTTTAATATTCACGAGCCTGGCAGACTCTGGCGTTGGCAGCAGACATTGGAACAGTGCCTGAGCGCCGCGGTCGGAGCCTAACGGCCAAAGTGAATGCAACCGGGTAACTGTGGGGCATATGTACAAAGAAATGGTGCAGCGCTGTGTCATTTAAAAAATGCAGGGATGCACCGTATTTACAAGAAAACTCCGCACTCCAGTGTTTGTGCTGGTGATAGGTTGGTAAATCAGATATAGTATGCAGTTGCAGCCGCTCGCATTGCGAAGTGGTGTGGCGCAGGAAGGTGGAATACAAACCAAAAACCTCAAGGCAGACAGAATTAAAAATATATAAAACTGCACTTTCCTGCCGCCCGACGGCTGCCACCTTGCTCCCGATCCTCGCCTCGCAGACGTCAAGAACTGCTGCACACTTCACGGGCTGCCAGATGCCAATCCCAGTGCTGCTCTCATGCTGGGAATACTATTCCCTGAGTGCCCTGTTTCGACGCTCAGACAGCAACCGGTAGTCTGTGTCGGTTCCCCACCCGCTGTACAACACAACTCGGGTTGGAGAAAGGCTAAGTGTGGATGACGGTTTGCCGGCCCCAGACAGCCGGCCAAACTGTCATGCTCACTAAGCAGTGCCCACCACTCCCCCCTCTTCCCTGGTGCTGCAGCGTCAGTATGGCTGGCCCCTCTCTCTGCTAGGCTGGCAGCATGGAGGACAAAAAATTAAATTAAAAAAAATGTTTTATTATTATTTTATTTTTCTCGTTTGCCTCTGCAGGCTTTCAGCAGGGGGACGACGCTCCTCTGCCATAACGGAGGAGCCACCCCAGGCAGTATGACAAAGTAATCTAATCATACATTAAAAAATCAATATCCTGTTTGAGCATGTGTGGGCGATTGCAAGATACCCATCAAACTTGGCCAATTGCCCGCCTAATTTAGAGGTGGGGAAACCACCTCTAAATGCGACAGAGCCACCCCTGGCTTCAAAGTCAAGAAAACATGATAAATAGCCAAAATCATGTTGAAATTGTGCTGAAAGACACATTCTATTTAGGGTAGGCTTAATGACACCATGTCTGTGTTTTTTGCATGGGTTTTCGAAATTCCTGTAAATTGCTTTTGTGTAATTATGTGACGTTTTAGAAAAACAATGTGAAATTATGTGTGAATTATGTGAAGTGCAAAACCAGCATTTGTCACTACATTTTAGCTCAAAACACATCCTTGCATCCATTTTGGATACAATGATGCATTTCACACTAAAAAATACACAAAAAGTAAAAACACAAACACTACACATAGCAACCACTCATGTTCTGGTTGTATGAGTGCTGTGGAGCTTCCTCTAAAGTTCACACAAATTCAAGGGGCTGATCACAGAGGGCCATTTGTTATTATGTCATGAAGGGCTCTGCTAGAAATACAGTGAAAAATAAAAGTCTTACAATGTTAAAAATCCTTAGATTGGCTGAAAATGTCTACCAATGATATCTCCACAAGTGAGTGGTGGGGCGGGCACGCACCATTTGGACCGAAGAACGTGTTTTCAAAGGGAGATGTCCTAAAAAGGGTCTTTCCGTATTTCAGACATATGTTCAGCAAAAGACAAGAAAGAGAACACCTACAGATGTCTAAAAATATGTGTATCAGAGGGATGATGGGTCATAAATCACAAGCAGGGTGTAGCTTTGTAACCACCTGGTTGCTCTCTGCTTCATCATATGTCAGATGTCAGCTTACACAGGCTGCGGTTGTGCTGAGACTCCACACGTGCCAGCGTTGATTCTGCACTTCGACTGCAGCACTCGTGGCATGCACAAGCAGTTTGCTGGACCATCGCAAACTCTCTGGGAGAGCACTGTCGCTATATGGGTTACTTATCCCCTACTCGTCGCCAGTTGTAGCTTCCTACCCATCTTGGGCATTCACCAATGTCTTTGCCACACATGCAGAGTAGTTATACATGTCTTATTCTTATGCATGTAAGCAAGAACTCAATGTTCTAAGGCTGCATTCACTTCAGTACCCTCCAAAACCTCATAGGTCTACAGAGTCCTTAAGGAGCCAAAAGAGTTCTGTCATTCTGTATTTACAAAACATTACAAGGTGGATTGGTAGTAAGAACATTGTCATAGAAACCCAACAACTCAGTCCGTCGAGACAGGCATAAGGAGCAGAGAAAGACAGAGACTGATGTCCTTTTCATTGCTCGAAGATCTCCGAGATACTTATCCCCTCTGCCCAGTGGGGCTTGGCACAACTACCAATAATCAAGGTACTCAAGTCTGCCAGAAGATTTATACCACCATTTTGAGGTGGGGAGAGATATAAATACGAGTCCCAAAAGAAGCTAACTCTTATTTCCCCAGTTGTCTAAAGCATTTACAAACTGACAGAGTTAACCAAGCGAACCCCATGGGAATGCTAAGATGCTTTACTTCATGCCTTCCTGCATAAAACAGGGAAGTAGTTTGCATTCATTTCTGAAACGCATTGGTGTGAAACTAACTATAGCTTTAAAATAGGCATTATTGGCCCAATACCAAAAACTAGTTAACTTACACAAAAGTGGAAGTTTACCTTGGTGAATGGGGCCCATAGTCTTTTTGCATAGTAAAATGGAAAATATGTAATCAACAATACAAACATGACCGAACCAAAGATTGCTTTTAAATCATGACGTCATTCAAGTGCATTTAGCAGCAAAGGCTGTACATTACCTAAGAATCTATTGGAACATAAAATTCCAAAGAAACACATTCCTAATGCAGCCTCCTTGCAGTAGCACGGAAGGATTTTGGTCTAACCAATTACATACTATTTATTTATATATTGTTGTTGATACAGGGAACAATTACAGCTAACAGGTAAATAAACTTATGGCGGGGAGCAGGTTCATTTGTGAACTCTAGGCCTCCTAAACTGCTACTGAAAAAACTATACTGACAATTTATTCATCATTGTTAAGATGTTTATAATAGGAAGTCGGTCAAATATTCAGGACGAGAGGGACTGAATTCAGCGTGGAGAGTCTGCACCCATAGAGTTCAGCCAAACCGCATTCCCCCTCAACTTATAGGGTCCTGCTGGTAACATACTAAGAGAAGGACAGTGTTTTCTCCCTCATTGTTACAGAGTGAATATACCTAGTACATTCCAAACCAGGAGACAGTGTCCCAACTGGTGCAGAACAGGGATCCATCCAATCTAATGGTCCTGATGAAAGCCATCGACATGTAGGGCTGCAAGTAGGCCGAAACATTTTCGCCTGATATGTATGTTGATGTGAGGGGCACCTTATCTTTCCCTAGACACATATTTTCCATTTTTTACCCTTACCCCTGCCCAAGTTTTTATAAATTCATTTTGCCTTAAGACAGGGGGTAATTTTAGATCACTACCTGTGTATAACAGATCTCACACTGTCTCTTTGGCTTGAGATATCCCCTCCTGGTGATGGGCACACCCGATGATGATGCTACCGGTTACTAGTATGCCAGAGGGGATTATATGTTACTGACCAAAAGTAGCTGTTGAGATCACACATCTTTTTGAAAAGACCTTTGTGTGATACTGTCTGGTCCTACTCCTTTTGATATTTGACTCATTTATTTTGGAAGCTGAGTCGGAGTCTGGTATTCCTTGCCTCTCTCCACCACCCCCCTCCCCCACCATTGATATTTTCAGCATAATAGGAAGTTAGCTAAAGTCATAGGACTGATTAAGTAAGTTATATTTATGCTTAGATGATATATGGCAACTAGAGTAGTTGTAGATATTATAAAATTATATATACTGTTTTTATTTATTTAATGCCAGTTCATGACCCTATTGTTCCATTGCTGGTATTCGATTTATAGTCCTGTTTTTCTCAGATGTGTTAGATTATCAGAAACGTGGGAACCTCTCCACCCGAGGCTCTCAGGGAGTAGAGGCATTTAGATGAATTGGGGGCTCTATTGTAAGATGCATTTATTTCAGTTGATGATTGTTGATATTTGCCATATAAGATTCGGAAAGGCTTTCTTTTTGCTATGTTTCTAGATCTACAAGAATTTAGATTGAATAAACCTTGGGAAAACCAAAGAATGAGAACCCAGCTCCTGTTAACAGACACACAAAGTGCTATATCCTTCCTCAGGCAAATGGGACAAAGCAAAGCAGTAGTTAGATTAACTTATATCTTTTTGTCAGAGTAACATTGCATGTGCTTCCATGGTGGCTTGGCCTTAAAACGTTATTTGAATACTCACAATTTTCCAAATATATTGTATGACCTTGCCATCTCTCTGAGACTCTGCTTAACTTCCATCTTTCAGCCTGCACCTCCAAGTTTACTATTGCACTCAGTTTGCCCTGCTGCCAGATTTTCTCATGTCAGAAGTGAAATTTGCTCCCCACAAAATATACAAATTCAGATTTTGTGATTTAGGATTTGCAAGTTATGGCAGTAAGCTCAATCATTTGTTATATTAAATTAGTAGCATATGCATAATCCATATTTTGCCTTTTCCATAGTGTTGCAGTACTATCTCAGTCAGGATGGCTTTCCAACATGGTTTTGGGATTCCCAAATGAAAGACTGATTTAGCTTTGAATGGTGTATTAGAGGTGTTGCTATAATGTTTCGGTATTCTGCCAACGTTGAACAGTTTATCATTGTGGTTAAAACCAACAAATGGCACCATCTGCAGACTGTGTGACTCAGCGGAAGAAATTATAACACACATAGGGGCTTACTTATGAGAGGCTTGCGCTGCTGGATCATCACTTTTTTTACGCTCCGGCGGCACAAGCCTCTCAATCATATCTATGAGGTGATGTAAAGCCATTCTGTGTGGCTTTGCATGGCCTCATAGATATGGAGTAAGACAAGGCAGCGCAACTTGCTGACTTGCCTTACTCTGCGTCCAGGAGGCATTCCATGGGCGTTGTGGTGGATTTTCCCACGCAATACCCATGGATTTCGACACACCTCCAGATTTACTGAAAAACGTAAACCTGGGACAGAGCCAAAACCTTACATCAGCGCAGAACAGGCATCACAAGGAGAAATATTTTTATTTCTCCATGTTTCTTCCTTTTTCTATATGAGCTGCATTCTCCATCGCACATAGAGAAAGGAATGAGCCTCTCTGGATTTTTTTTTGCAGGAAAGTGCCCCTACCACCACACAAAAAAAATCCTGCCTGCATTGGCTCTAGGCATCAATCTGTGTGCCAGTGCAGGGGGAAAGGACAGTCATGCACCGTATTTCATAAAAACAGTGCATTCCTGGCCCTTCAGATTGGTGTAGGGCAGTGCAGCAAGAAGACTTGCGTTGCTGCCCTATGCCAATTCCTCATAATTGAGGCCCAGACTTTGTATTTGTACCACACTCTCAAAAGGGGCAGGCTTTAATTAGTAATACAAACCTGCGGAAAATCATTTATTGAATCATTAAAACCTGAAAAATATTGTTTTGAACACTAGGAATAAGATTTACAAAGGTGATGCTTCGGGTTTACATAACTATTTTAACCCAAACCCAACGCAAAACGTTTTTGGGGATCTACAAACCAAAGCAAATTAGTATTTGTGTTGGTTTGTAAGAAAAAGCTGCTTTGCGATACTTAACAGAAAGAGGGTGTTATATGGATGGTAAATGGGTGTTTCCATGCATCCACCCATGCTTTTTGACGCAAAACCCTGTTTAGTATTATTAGTAAAAAAGAAAAATTGATGGACAGAATGCAGAACAATGTCATACATTCACCCCAGTACAGAGATCTGAGCCTAAATCCATCGTTTTCTTGCTCCCCATGCCATTCCAGTTTGAACCCAGCCATATGCAAATCAGTCTTGACCCTGCTCCCTATGTGAACACCCCAGACCAAACTGCCAGGCCAGGTCCTCCCTGGACTGGAAACAAGCATCCTGGGACCGATTTCGGGGTAACACCCCTCCTGAGCCAGGCTAGCTTAACTTCAGTGGAATGGAGAGCACAGGACCCACGTCCGGGCATACCCGTCCCACTCGGGGTGACAAATGCATAACGAACAATTGATGGACAGAATGCAGAACAATGTCATACATTCACCCCAGTACAGAGATCTGGACCTAAATCCATCGTTTTTTTGCTCCCCATGCCATTCCAGTTTGAACCCAGCCATATGCAAATCAGTCTTGACCCTGTGCCTCACGGGAACAGTCCAGCCGAAACTGCCAAGCCAGGTTCTCCCTGGACTGGAACCAAGCATCCTAGGACCGGTTTCGGGGTAACACCCCTCATCAGCAGGGCTAGCTTGACTCCAGTGGCATCTATCATTAGTAGACAGCATTTTTGTGCCAAAAAATATTGCTACTAGAAAGCAGGCCTGAAAAGGAGTAATGTTTTCATTTCTCCTTTCTTTTCCAACTTTGCTTGTGTGCTGCACTGTACAACACACATATAAAGTAACAAAAGTTTTAAAACTTGTCTAGTCATAGCATTTTGTACAGGAAAGGTACCCTTTCAGTACAAAATATGCTAGACTCACGCACCCATCCTTTCACTCTTGCGCAAAGGTGTATGGTGGCGCTCGGCAGCGAAATTCTATGCTAGTGCTAGGGAGAGGGGAGAGACTGCTATATCTCTGTAGACATTGCGCTCTCCTGCTCTCTGCCTGCCACGCAACACAGTGCAGTACCTTTGGGTGCTGCGCTGCGTTGCGTGACACCTTTGTACATCTGAGCCTTGATTTGTGAAATATATGGGACTATTTGAGAAAATGGCTGAGCACTTTCATCCAGTTGCGGATCTTCTCTCTGTGACCATAGATGGAATTAATGTAGATATAAAGTCCCCTGATAAGTTTTGGAAACAACCAAATCAATGAGCAACCTTATAAATACCTTTACGTAGGCTAAAACTGCGTATAAGGAACTATAAGACAATATCAGTAAGATTTGTAATTATTCCTTTTTTAATTTGGTGTTCTTTTTTTATAAATGTAATGGTTTCAATTACCTAAACATGCTTAAATAAATCTGGTTTTAGTGTTAGAGATATTGCATTCTAATCAGATCTCAACTGGCTCCTCTCTTATGGAGCTGTGGGTATTTTGAAACTGGAGTGCTTTCATAATTGTTATGCATATGCTATATCAATAGTTATACCGATTGCCTAGTAATTAGATATGTTTGTGTGTAGAATTTAAAGAGTTATTGGGTACCCTGATAGCTAAATATATGGATGTTAGGCACTGTTTAAAGTGTGTCCTTCTGGATCTTGGTGTGAGGTATACCATAGTATGAAGTCCTGTGAACAAACTGATAGCCAACTATGTGGTTTATCTGTTCTTTTTCATATATATAGTTTTGGTGACCTCACCACTGGGTTCTGGTGCATGTTTCATCAGTGGCGTATATAAGAGAATAATTTTCTTGGAGGGGGGGGGCATGCTGAGGCGTAGATGGAGTAGGATGAGAGGTGTGGCACTGCCAGCCGAACTCCACCATCCGGGGCATTCTTCTTCCTAAACTCCCAAATTGGTCCAGGGTAGGTAACACTGAGACTCCCCCTGCCACAGCGACCTATTGTCAAACTTTTAAACTGATCCTGCCGGCCGATTAGATCGAGTGAGGGCTTTGTAAGGCTGGGTCCTAAGATGGTGTGTGACGACGCTGAGGTGACTCCTCTGTTTGCCCTGCAGGACAGATCGATGCTGACAATTAGCAGCAGTCTACTAGCTCCTCTCCTTTCTCCCCCCATGACCCCTCTATCTTCCTTCAGGCCGCTCTCCCTGGAGACCTAGGTCTATCCCTTGTCCCCCGTCTCTTGCTCCCTCCTTTCCCATTCTTCCCCCTTCCCAATCTGATCTTCCCCCTATCTCATCTGCTTTACCTCTGGCTTCCCCACCGAACCCTGCATCTTGCCAATATTCCAATGCCACCTCCCGGCCCCTAACCCCCCTAATCCTACCCATCTCCCCTACTTAATCCACCTTTCTTACAACCTGGTCTACCGGTCAACTTTCTCTACCTTCCCCCTTTTCTCCTCCCTTCTCCTCATCCCCTTCCGCTCTTCCCCTTCCCTCGAACACTTAATTCTTCTCCTTCACCTTCCATCTCTCTTCTACCTCTCCTTACTCCTCCTATGCTTCACAACCCTGTTGCCCCTATCAGTAATTCCACCCTTTTCCCTCCCTCTGACCCTACAGTCCCATACTCCTCCCCCAACTACCACTTAGCCCAATGCCCCCAACTCTGCCTGTTGCCCATTCCCCTACATACACCTGTCATAGCATACAATACCTATCTAGCATCTTCTCATCTCTTCTCCCCATTACTCTGGCCTGCCTTTGACCCCCTTCCCTCCCCTCCCTATACAGCCCTGTCTCCTCTCTTCTCCTCTTTCCTCTGGCCTTCCTTTGGCCCCCCTTCTTCCCCTCCCTGTACAGCCCCCTCCCCTCTCATCTTCCCATATCTCCGGCCTTCCTTTGACCCCCCTCCTTTCCCCCTCCACCCCCGCCCTCCCTCTCTACTCCTCAACTGCCTCCTCCTACTTTTGATCTCTACTCTTCCCCTCTGCTCAACACCAGTAAAAATATCACTGTAGCACCTTCCATTCCTCTCTACCACCATCTTTCCTTACCTTCAACCCCTGCACCCCAATACCCCCCCATTCCCCCACTTCTCCCTGTCCTCCCTTGCCTACTGCACTCCCTCCCTTAACCAGCGAGCCTCCTCAACACTTCGTGCTCAGCCCTCCTCTCCCTTGAAAAAAAACTCGATTTTCTCATCTCTTCCATTTCCCAGCTTGTAGCGTCCATCTCACTTCTAAATGCTAAGATATCCCACTTCCCTAACAACCTCCTGAGGAGGTCCTTGCTTCCACGCCCCAATAAAACCAACCACAGTCTGCCCTCTACAGACATCGCCAACTTACTGTCTAGCAACAAGACTTCCAACGTCAATCCCCCTCCACTTTCCCCTCCTAATAATCCTACTCAATTCTCTATTCCGACCATCTCTTTTGTCAGATCTAACCAGCCTCCCTCTTCTTCCCTGGCTACCCTAATACAAGAATCTTATCCTTATCTCCCTTAATAGCCAAAACACCCCCATCACCAAAACAGTTGCGTCAGAGCTGCATTGTTTGCTCCACAACTGCAGATCTGCAATCAAGCACAAACTGGAAATTTCCGACACTATCACCCACTACAATCTTGACATGCTCTTCCTCACTGACACCTGGTTGAATGACTTCTCTCATACTTTGTTTGATCGTCTGATTCCTACCGACTACTCTATCCTCAGAAACGACAGAACTGACAAATTTGGGGGAGGTGTCGCTATCATCTTCAGAAACTCCCTTCAAATTAAAGCCCTTCCTACCATCCTCTTCCGTACATTCGAATGCCTATCCCTAGAACTTCAAGTACATCACAGCTAACCTTTCAGGTTCCATGTCATCTACCATCCATCCGGTAACTGCTCTCCCTTTTTGGAGGAACTCACCTACTTCATCAGTGACTAATTGTCTCAGAGTGACAGATAGATCTTCCTGGGTGACTTCAATCTACACTGGGGCTCTTTGGAAGAATCAGCTGCAAACAAGCTTGCCAGCTTTCTCTCAGCCAATGATCTTTTCTAACACTGTTAAGAAATTACACACTCTAAGGGCTCAATTCTGGACCTTGTTATATCTAAAGCAGACCAGCTCACTATTGCTCCCCTTGTCCATGTAGACTGGTCAGACCACGTCCTCATTCCCTTCTGTTTTCACCTATCGCACGTTATAACCCTCGGCCAACCCAAAAGGGCACCTACCTGGTTCCGCAACACTAAAAACATTGATCTTGACACGCTGTGTGACTCTGCTTTGCAATCACTTCCTAGACTTGACCCTAACGTGGATGTCAATGATCTCACCTCCCATTGCCTCTCAGTCCTAGCAGTCGAAATTGATAAAGTTGCTCCACTCCAAAGCAAAAGGAAAAGACCCACACCCTCAGCACCTTGGTCCAATAAAGCTCCCTATGATGAAAGGAAAAATCTTCCAATTTTGGAGAAACAGTGGAGACAAACTCCATCCACCACCAATCTCTCTCATTTACGTTTGGCAAGTTCCAAATACCACAGGCACATTTTCCATGAAAAAACATCACATTTCATATCCCTCCTCGACCTCATCAAAAACCCAAACTGCTCTCCCCAAACCATCAAGCCTGAGGATTCTTCAAAGAAAGCAGCAGAATTCGCTATATTCTTTGATGAAAAGGTAAAATCACTAGTGGATCAGGTCACCCACCCCACCCACTTTGAGGAGTGAAAATCCTTAGTCACTTGGCAGAACTTTGCTGCCATCTCGGAAGATGACCTCCTCAAATGCATCCTTGAAACCAAACCCTCCAACCATTCCTTTGACCCCCATCCCTAGTGGCATCACCATTGATTTCTACACCAATACTCTCTCTTACTGGAACAGGCTAGTTAACCTCTTCCTCAGTCAAGGCTCCCTCCCTGCTGCCCTCAAAAGAGGACAGGTTACCCCTTTTCTAAAAAAACCCTACGCAGATGCGATCGACCTCCACAACTTCCGCCCCATCACCAACCTCCCTTTTCTTTAGAAAATCACAGAAAAATGTGTTACGAAACAACTTTCCCTACATATTATGGACAATAATCTCCTTGACGTGTTCCAGTCTGGCTTCATTCAAAATTGCAGCACTGAAACAGCCCTGCTGCAAGTGATTGATGATGCGCTGCATATACTCGATTCTGGGGAATCTTACCTTCTGATTCTTCTTGACCTCTCTGCAACCTTTGACACTGTTAATCACAACACCCTCCTTAATACTCTTCAACAGAGAATGGGCATGGAAGGCACAGTGCTTAAATGGTTTGCCTCATTCCTCTCGGACAGATCCCAAATGATCAAGATAGCGAACAGTCTTTTGTCTCCATTGGCGGTAGGTCAAGGCGTCCCTCAAGGTTCTATCCTTGCACCCACTTTATTTAATCTCTATATGGAACCATTAGGGAACCTCCTAAGTAAATCTGGGATCCACTACCATCTCTATGCGGATGACACTCAAATCTACCTCAAGGTGTCTTTCGCACACGATCTCTCAGTACTCAACTCTACTCTCAATTCTATTCACAACTGGATATTAGTTCACCAACTCATTCTCAATCCCACCAAAACTGAATTCCTCCTCCTATCTACCTCTCTCTCCCCTTCTCCGGTTCAATCCTGGATGGATCAGATGAATTTACTCAATGATAAACCCATCATTGTCGACAGCGCTAAATCCCTAGGTGTCATACTTGGCAAAAGACTCAACCTAATCTCCCACATCAACTCCATTGCTAAGAACGCACGTTACCAGCTGCGCCTTCTGTGGGGGATCCGTCCGTTCTTCCTGGAGAAAGACCTAAAAACATTAGTCCAATCACTACTTCTCTCTAGACTGGATTACTACAATTCTCTTCTGACTGGCCTACCCAAATCTCACCTCTCCCCCCTTAAATCCGTCCTCCATTCAGCAGCTCGCTTTATTTCAGGGTCCAAACGAAGTGACCACATCACTCCTTTACTGTCTTCTCTTCGATGGCTTCCCATCGAGGCAAGATCTATTTACAAAACGGCCTGCATCACCCATAAAGCCTTGCACACTTCCTCCCCTCATTACCTGGTAAATAAACTGAAAATGTCAGGAGGCTCGAGACCTTCTCGGAATGCGGAAAAGTTTCTGCTTGAGCCCCCGTCCTTCAAAAGGGAAAGATCGAAGGCTAAATCGTTCTCAGGTAATGCGGTGAGAATCTGGAACTCCCTTCCGCCATTGCTCCGTGCCACCACCTCCATCCAGATTTTCAAAGCTGACCTCAAATCGCTTCTTCCAAAGACACTTTCAGAACTAATACCCTAATTCTCAGACCCCTCTAGGAAGTTAGTTCATCATTGTAAATTTGTAATATTTTCTTGTTCATTCCCCACCCTTGATTGTTGTGTTTGATATTGTGTTATTGCCTTTATTGTTTTACCCTACCTCTTCTAGTCTCCTGTTTATTTTTGTAATGTTCTATTTTGTACCATTTCTCTCATGTAACGTAACTGGTCCTATTGTACAGCGCTCTGACAACTTCGGGTAAAATCTGCGCTGTATAAAAATGCATTAAATAAATAAATATCGGACCCCAGGCATGCTTAAGGTAACTGATTGCTAGAGGACTGTGTGGGGGCGTAGCGGCCCGCCATGGGGGAGAAGCCTCAGGGCGCTACGGCCTAAGATGGTGACCTGGGCCATGGAGAAGACTGTGAGAGCCCATTGAGAGGAGGCACATAGCCTGCAGCGGGACAGAGACCCAGGCCATTTGCCACGTGCCTCTGGCCTAGGATGGAGCTGCGGACAGGCCCCGGTCCGACACAGCAGCCACCTGGAGCTACTGACGGTCTGACTGGCCTGAAGTGCATAATCGATGACTGAATGCCACTGGGGCTGAAAAAAGAGAGACTGGCAGACTGACCACGAATCTTGCGGTGAGGGAGTGCCTCAACAAAGGTCATAGGTGAGGACCTAGGACACAACTGACTTTTGGGAGAGTGCCAGCACACATAGGCTCAGGTTACCGGGGATGGGGGGGGCTTGCTTGGCGGGTTGGGGGTCACAATAGGACCCCCAGCAGGAGCCCGTAGACTGATAGGGTTCACCTACAGCACCTAATAACACAGCCCCTACTTGGGACCCCCTACAGCACCTAATAACAGAGCCCCTACCTGGGACCCAGGACTCGTACAGAACTGCGGGCCTGACTGAGTTGTGGTGTTGCGGTCCCGCAACCACGCCAATAATAGGGACTTCCCCACAGCGTTTTGGACAAGGTTTGTGTTTGCTGACCCCAGCGGGACAGGAGCAGGCTACGCCAGTGAATACGCCAGTTGCTAGTGGACTTAGTGAACCTACCTGACGAAACGAAGGGACACAGCGTGGGGATCCCCTATTCCATGCTGGGCTCCCCCATGCACCACTGTTCTGCCCCTATGCCACACCCTGCACTATCTGATTAGGAAGTGACTTGACCAAC
Organism: Triturus cristatus; assembly: GCF_964204655.1. Classification (NCBI taxonomy): domain Eukaryota; kingdom Metazoa; phylum Chordata; class Amphibia; order Caudata; family Salamandridae; genus Triturus; species Triturus cristatus. Next base: position 916,089,465 of record NC_140587.1, read on the forward strand.
CCACCGCACTGACGTCTTGAGGCACCTACTTGGCCCCACGGCTCTGCGCTCTGTATTGCCTGGCGACGAGTGCCTGGCCTGAACCAGACTGGTGGGTAGACCATAGGACACACTACCACTTCAGGCTTGTGTAGATACTTGACCTTTGCCTCTGTACATCCACACAGCCTCTGCGGCTTGGGCAGTTTCCCATACCCGAGCATAGGTTCTGCTCGCTGTGCCTCCTGCTGCTCTCCCCTTCTTTCTTGAGGCTGTGCTTAGTGGGATATCGTTCCCCCTTCACCATCTCTTGCTCTGTTGAGATCGTGGATTGATCCCAGTTCGGGTCCGTGCTGCTAAGGGCCACTGCTTTGCACAGGAGTGTGCCCTCACCATCTTGAGACCCCCTGAGGCTGTTAACACCTTAAGGACCTAGATTACCTACAGCAGGTCAGCAGGCAGATGGGCGAGTCATTATGGACTTTCTGAGAGGTTCAAACTTGTGCTCTCTGCTACTTTATCTATAATGCAGGCCTTGGCACTCACTGCTGCAAGGGGCCTGCCACCTAGTTTTATCCTCCCTCAAAACTGCCTGACCTGCTTACTGCGCCTTTCATCGTTCCCCTTGGACCTTACACACAGTAGCAACAATGGGCAAATACTCAAAGAGGAAAGAGCTGGGCAACTTCTCGACATCACAGGCCTTGGATTCCGCTACTATGGACAAGGTAGGCATGAACACTAGGTCTCCCTCAGTGGGGCAGAAGGGCATAACCCTAGACACTACATTGCAGGCCACTGCTGCTTCTCGAGAGGCATTGGAGCTGAAAATTGACACGGCCACCTCGGATATGGGGCTGCTGTGAGACAAACACTGGAGATTAGCAGAAAGGGTCACTACTACAGAATGTTCCCTGAAGTATTTTACCCCAGAAATGGCATCCATACGTGAAGGGATGTCCCACATGGAGGACAGAGTTAGAACCCTATAGAGCAGAGCCGAGGATGCTGAAAATAGGGTCCGGATGAACAACCTACAGATTACTGGCCTACCAGATCGCATAGAGGGCCCTTCTGGAGATATGGTTGATTTTCTGGAGGCCTGGCTACACATTGGGGTGGCCCCAGAAGGACTGTCCCAGTTCTACACACTTGAATGTGCACACCACGTGCTGGCATGTCCACCACTCCTGGGGGTGGCCCTCAGACCGCTAGTCCCAAACATTTACACTACAGGGATCGTGACCGCATCTTGGATCAAGCATGGCTTAAATGTGACATCATGGTGAAAACCACAGGGTAATGATTTTTTCGGTCTTCACAATGGGTGTCCAAAAAGCGCCTCAGAACCCTGGGGATCCCGTACACTACATTGTTCCCTCCCAGACTGTGGGTAAACCACAGAGATGAGGTGCATTTTTTACCTTTCCCCCACTGCTGTGGGATTAGATTGATCACCTCTCCTAGTCGAGGAGAATGCTCAGCCATCGACACTCAGGGTGTCAGGCAGAGACCTCCAAGGAAGGCAACTGGTGTCTACCTGTCTCACTTTAAAGCCCTTCATGAACAGAGGAGGGTGGTGGAGTTGGTGGCGGCCATTAGTGGAGCAGCCTCTAACCCTCTTCTGGGCTTGGAGATGACGATCCAAAGGATTCTGACTCCGACCATGCCTCAGTCTCCTTGCATAGCACCAGAAAAATCATTGTCCCTGGTTACCCCGGGTACCTCAGAAGAAATCATCTAGTAGCACTATTACTATCGCTTTGAGTCACTGCTGCCTGTGAGTCTCCTATGTGTCTGCATGCTATGTCAGGTCTGTTGTTGTTTACTTTTTGGGTCAATAGTGAGCTAACTTATCCTGTCTGCAACTGGGTGGCGTGATGTGAAGCCAGGAGGTGTCATGGCTGGCGCACCCCCTCACTGACGTTGTGTGGATGATGCCTGCGCAAGAGTTACATGTTTGTTTGTTCTATGGTTTGGATGGGGAGTCTGTTCCTTCTTTTCCTGGGGTTTGGGAGTTGGGTTTATGTGTTATGGTTACTGGGGTTTGTGTGTGGCAATGCCTCTGGTTTTGTGGTTTTTAGGGTGAGTTGTTCTCTTCTTGTCCAGGGGCTGGGGAGTTGGGTTGTTAAATTTTGTTTATTGGGGTTTGTTTCTTGAAATACCACTGTCCGTCCACTTGGTCTCCTTCCAGACTGACTCTGGGCCCCTGTTCACCTTGAGATATCCATGCCCATGCCCAAAAGGGAACAGTGCTATAGTGATATCTCCTCATGGCTTCCACCCTAACATATTACTTTATAAGTTGGAATGTCAGGGTCTTAATAACATGGCCAAAAGGTACAAAGAACATACATATTGAAGAAGGAAGGGGACACACATAGCTCTCCTACAAGAGACCCACCTCACTGGCGATGAGAGGAAAACAGTACGCAAACAATGGTGGAGCCAGGTGTACGCAACCTCACACTCAGCCTTCTCCAGGGGAGTCCTACTTTGGATCGGCCCTGTTGTACCATTCCAAAAGATGCTCAAACTGATTGACCCTGATGGGAGATACATAATACTGACAGTATTGCTCTCCCTACACTGCAATAGAGAACGACTGCACATACCAGACTGGTGGCTGAGGGTGGAGACTCTAGAGGAACCAGTATTCCTGAATACTATTGGTGAGGCCATGCACATTGACTTTGAGGATAATGAGGCCTCAGCCATCTCACCTTTGGCTGAGTGGGACACGCTTAGAACCTTGATCAGGGGGCGATGCATAGTGGAGGTGGTGGTGGGAGTGCAACCCACACTGGTTGATGTAGTCAAAACCCATGAAAGGGTGTTTTGCGGGATTTGGAACTAGACAGGCCTGGGAATCCTGGTCTGAAACAACAGCTCTTGGAGGCATAGTAACAACTGGTGGTCCACACTGAGAAGCTGATTTGCGTTGCTGGCTAACCCCATGTCCAGGAGCTCCCTTACACTGGAAATAGAATCTGAAACAGATGACCGCCCCTATACCCAAGAGAGCATAAATAGTAGATTTGAATGTTACTATACATCGTTATATGCCCAACCACCAGTACTACCCCCACAACAGATGGGTGATTTTTTGGACTCCCTAGTGCTCCCAATACTAACACCGGAAGAGGCGGAAGCCCTGATTGGGAGTATCATGCTATATGAAATATGGTTTGCAATTAAGGCCATGGTTCAAGGTAAGATCCCTGGGACCGATGGTCTACTAGTGGAATTCAATGCAGCTTAGGTTGAAGAACTAGCTCAAAAATTGTCACCATCTATACGGCATCCTGAGAGCTGGGGCCTTTGCCTAGCTCTACTGGCGAGGCTCTGGTTATCCTGCTCCTGAAGCCAGGCTGACTCCCCCACGATTTCAGAGCATACAGCCCCTTATCCATGTTAAATGTGAACTATAAAATTCTCAGCCACATATTGGTCACTTGCCTCTTATGCCCAGATTGATAAACTCTGACCAAGTTGGGTTCATCCTAGGGCGTAACATAAAAATTAATATCCGTAAGTTTTTCTCAACCTTGGTAGCGGAGTTCCCAGACAGAGGACAGTGATTGTGGCAAATGGATATCGAAAAAGCTTTCAGTCTCCTGTGAATAGACTTTCTTTATCGAGTGATGTCGAAGATGGGCCTGGGAGGTGGGTTTGTCCAGTGGACCAAGCTTTTGTACACTGCACCTGCTGCGCAAGTCCGAACCAGCAAACATATCTCTGAATTCTATAATGTGAGAAGTGGCACTAGGCAGGGATGCCCACTCTACCCATTACCATTTGTTATAGCAGTTGAACCCTTTGCTAATAGTGCATGGTATGGCGCGGAATATAGGGGATTGGACATATGAGGCAGGTTACATCACACAGCCCTATACGCAGATGGCATGCTTTTGTTTCTGCGTCATGTGGCTGAAGACCTTCCAGGAGCGAAATCTCCTGGAGCATTTCGGAAATGCCTCGGGCCTCCAAATTAATTGGCAGAAATATCCTTTTTTCTGCTTAGCAGGGAGGCGCCACCACTTGGAGAACTACGAGGCCTGGTATGGAAGGACTCCTTTTTTAAATATCTAGGAGTCAAAGTCTACCATGACCCACAAGATGTCCTCAAAGGCAAAATCAATGCATTCCTTAGAAGATTTCATGCTATTGTGGACTTTTTGAAGACCTTACCACTGTCCATGGCTGGTAGTATAGCAGTGGCTAAAATGGTGGCACTCTCCCGGCTGCCATACTTCACCACACATTGCCCATTATCATCCCCCGCCAGATTTTCCTGGATCTGTACTCCTTGTTGCCCAAACTTGATTGGGGATCGGGCAGGCGCCAGGTGGCATTGGCCAAATTGCAGGGATGGAGGGGGGCCTGGCAGCACCAGACTTCTACGCCTACTATTTGGTGGAGCAACTCCAGTGGTTACGCCAGTAGATTTGTTCATGAATGAACCCGGGGGGAAGATGAGGAGGCATCCCCGAGTATGCATACACTATTCCATGTGCTACCAAACCCCAAGCAGCCTCTTCGGGACAGTACTATGAACCTGCAGAATGTTCAACACTGCTGGGCGGCGCACCCTACAACACACCCATACTAACATGCCCTTCTCACCTGACCTGCGACTGCAGACCTTGGAACACGTAGACCCAAGAAATGCACTGGTTTGGCGAACTGGTCTCAGTATTAGTCTCAGGTGGCCCGATGGGTGATCATTACAGAGATGGGGAACTCTTGTCCTTTGAAGACTTTTCCCCCACATTGCAATACCAGAAGGCACATTTCGTTTACACAAAGCAGTAGTGGCACCACTACGTAAATACTGGAGGGCCTGTGTGGTGGAGCTTTCTCCCCGCAACTGTTGTAAGGTGCTATGCACCGTGAACAGCCGTATCAAAGTGGTGATGTGCCTCTATCGGGCCCTTTGATCCAACATTACAACACCCTAGTGGAATTGCGAGAGAAATTGGAGGAGGACATTGCAGTTCCAATCACAGAGGCAGAATGGACTTTAATACTAGTCAACACCTACACTGTATCTAGGAATGCTAGATGTAAGTTAATTAACTTTTACTTTTTCACAGGGCATACCTCACTCCCAGTAAGATCATTCGACTGTTGGAGCAGCCAGCCCCAGATGTGGGGAGCAGGGTGCTGAATTGCTGCACATGGTATGGTCCTGCCCCACATTAGTTCATTATTGGGAAGGGGTGGTTGACTGTATCAACGAGATCACCCAAAGTTCCATCTATTGTACTACACTGGCCTGCTTACTGGGGGAATTCCCACGACCCAACAAATGTAAAAAGCTGATCAGTCCGTTGTCCTTGTGAAAAAGGAGATTACCATGCATTGGAAGGCCCCTAGGGGCTCCAGTTTGATTAAATGGAGGGAAGACGTTACCCGGTGAGCGGGATATGAAAGCGCCGAACAGTACCGAGAGGGGTTGTGTCTCGATAGATATGGCCATGGCATGGGATCATGAAGTAGATTGCCTCCAAAAGCCCCAAACAAGTAACCCCTGATCGTTCCCATTGCATGAGAGAGGATCGGATGAGGGACAGACCTAGACACACACACTGTTGTTCTACCGTGGGCTGAATGGGACTACTTTTGCGTGATGTTCGTATGTGAGGGGTACATAATGTTTTATGGGAAAATTACGGACTGGCACATTGGTGGGGGGGAATTGGGGTGAGAGGAGTAACTGTCAGGGCAGGACTGGCTGTAGCAGGCACCAGGCGTTTTCCCAGTAGGCCGGAAGGGTGGAGGCCGGTTTTGGACCCCTGGGGGGCAGTTTTGTTACAGGTGGCTGGTTTTGCATCAGTGCTACAATATTGGCCACCTGTTAAAAAGCGGCAGCGGAAGTGGTGCTTCCCACTCGCACCCCACACCCCTTGGGGGCCGGTTGAGCTGATTGCCAGGGCTGGTTCCAGTTCCCAGTCCGGCCTGGGTTACTGTTTGTATTGGAAAGGGTTGGTTCTATTATCAAACGATGTGCCTCAACTAAATATCCTTCAATAGCTTCAATGTGATACATGGAGACTGTTACATGCCACGCATTGACCTAACTGATGTAACAATTACTGAGCCAGCGTGTGTTTGTAGTGTTGGAAACTTCAATAACATTTTGTTTAAAAAAGAAAATACTTTTTTTTTTGCAAGAGTGGCTACATGGTATACTTGTGCTGGGTGTATGGAATGTGTTCTGTTGTTGTGTTTATGTGTTGTTTCTTTCTCTAAAGTGTCGTTTGGAGCTACATAATAACAGACAGCTCGCATGTAGGTGATTTGTTTGGTGTGTGGGTTACGTTCTGTCTACTGTATTCAGCCGGATGCTGGACTGTCCTGTGGGAGCCAGACAGATAATACATTTTTTTACGTTGCCTACATGTGATAAGGATCAGTTAGTTTTCATATACATTGAACGAAGACAAATTATTGTTCCCAGACTTTTCACATAAGAGAAAAGAAAGAGGTCTTAACTGCTAGTATCCAACCACAATTCCTGGTTGGAGTTGTGATGGAACGAGGCCTGTAGCATGCATCTATCGAAGTGCTGTGTCGCAAATGAAGTCACGTGTTACAATGGGAGCAGGTGTTTTACCCCAGCTGTATGGGTAACTCGATGGAAAAGGAGACGAGTAAACACCTTCAAGCAGGGGTATATAATGAGGAAAAGGGAGAGCTGCCATAAAAATTCTATGACCCACTGGAAGGGGAGAGAGGATACAGAGGCGAACAGGAAGGGAAGGAATTCGTTTTGTACTGGACCCAATTGTGGAGCAGCCCGGGGACGGGGGACCCAACTACCAGCTGGTGTGCACCCGGCCAAAATAGGAAGTAGTGGAAGGAAATTAGGTATTGCAGAGCACAACAGTAGGTGAAGGACCTATGGCTCCAACAGACAAGAAGTGGTGTAGAACTAACATTCCAAGAACTTAGCTTCCCCCAATCATAGTAAAGAAGCAAAGAAAAGGATGAAACAATGCCCCCTCAGGGATCCGCCGCACACACATGATTCTGCTAGGGCCTGTACCCACACAGTTAAGGAAAGTGAAGATCATTAGAGGTGAGGCCCAACAAGGGACAGAAATATGTGGCTATTTTGAACCTTCTTCACCACATAGAAAAGAAGAGAGCATGGGTAGAAGATCATTGGCCAGGATGGCCAAGAGCCCGATATGAAACTCAGATCGAAGCACAGACACAGGCCCACACACAACCAACCACCATAAGAACACCAAGGCAGCAGACAACTATACATCCGAAAAATCAGTTTTTGCTGTGTGGAAGAGCAGAAGAAGGGTGATGGGGAGACGGATAAAAGGTCAGAGCCAGTGGCTCATCGCGTAAGGAGCTTATTTATTTTAACTTGTCAATACAATGTGTTTTAGGAAAAAGGGAGAAAAAACCCCCTGCTGATTGTTCTTGTCCATTCCATCAAAATGATTTTCAAAATTTGAATCATATTTTATTTTATTTTATAACTCTACACATGGCATGATTACGATAACGTGAGAACGGCAAAATAAGCCATTTATTTTTTCGTGGATCTCCTTCCACCGTCTAACAGTTACGTTTTAATTTTTTTTAGAATCAGTTTTAAATCTGTATTCATTTGTATAACTTCCTCTTTTATCTTATATTTATTGACTTTCTGAAAAAGTCATAAAAATTGTAATATTTAACTTAACTTATTTTAATCTAGAAGTGGAGGGGGACAGGAGCTGAGGTGAAGGTAAACAGTGTTGTCTCTAACTGGAAGAAAGCTGAGGGGAATAAAGGCTAAGAATACTGAGGACTACACCAGCCCACAATGCAGACAGTGCTAGCCCGCTCCCCCCCAGAAGGCTGAAAGCCCACCCTGGACAGAAATACTTGAGGGAGGCAATGAGTGGGCGCAGGAGGACATTTGAATGGATTAATGGAACTCCTCAAGGCTAGCCTAGCCCCCTACACCTAAAGAGAGAGTTTGAGGGGTAACTATATGGTGAGGAGAGAGACCATGAAGCAACAAGATCAAGGACTTCAAAAATTGCTATGGTGACGGTGTGAAACACCGGGATCCATGTAGCATCAAATGCTAATATGTTATTCAGCTTATATCAATATTTGTTCATTCTTAGTCCCCTGAGTGGTAATTCTGCTGCTGAAAACCAATGACTGTAAACTCTATGCCGTTTGAGGAATGTCTCTGCCGTTTAAAGCCAAATCCAGTAATGTATATGTAATTTGTGTGATAGTTCTGCTGTTTGTAGCCTGGGACTGCCAGTTCTGTCTCACCTTGGTGCTTGCTATCAGCTGTCGAATGCGGGTGCCTGTGAGATTCGACTACGTTGAGCAATAACTTCTGTGCTGAAGGCTGTACATTCTGTGTCACATGAGGGATAATTCAGCTCTAAAAGAGCCCAGTGGCGTAGCTAGACCTGAGACAGCCCGGGGCGGTACCTACGTTTGCCGCCCGCGGCGGGACTCCTTGAAGGTAGGAGGGTGCTGGCAAACCCACAGATTGCCACCCCGCGACTGTGCCACACTGAAGACAGCAGGTGAGAGCTGGGGGAACATAATTTTGCCATTTTGTCACCACCCTCAGTGACATTTTGTCGCCCGCCTCAGGGATGACACCAGGGACGGCCCGCACCCACTGCACCCCCTTCCTCTGCCACTGCAAGAACCGATAAGGTTTGTGAGCATGATATATTGCTCTGCTCTGAAATCTAGCAAGTATTTAGGTGCACAAATTGTTTTGTGAAATGGACTGGAGGCAAAACATCTGGATTGTTCTGGACCAGACTTTCTGGAAGGCACTGGATGCACCACAGTGTAAGGCAAACCAGGGGCCGTAATCTGAATAGGGCACACGTTCCCTGTTTGCACCACTGTGCACCTTAAAACAGGTGCGCCAGGCGCAAACAGGGAAAAGTGTGTCCTATTACATAGAATGCACTGTCCCAAGGACAGCGCATTCAAGTGAAAAACAGAGCGGCTTTGAAGCAGCCGATAAATGTTTCACTGTGCAGCATGGACCCGCCTGCACTTTTCAGGGGGATTACAGATGCCCTTGCAGGCAGGTGCAGTAAGTGACTGCACCTGCTTGCAAAGGGATGTTTGGAGGGTCCATAGGATCCCCTTTAACTCTTCCAGAGAGCTGCCATCAGGGGGCGCACTGACAGTGCTACATCATTTAGGTGGCACAATGTCAGTGCGCCTCCTGACAGCTTTGTTGTCTCTGCACCTACATCTATAATATGAAAGCGGGGGCTAATGCTCGTTGTGCCCCTTGGGGCACTTCCATAATATGGCCCTGGTTTTTCGCAGCAGTCGGCAAGAGGCATCTTTCATACAGAATGAGCATAACTGACTTTAGAAAGAACTAGAGCTCAGAGGCCTGGGGCCGTATTATGCAATGTGGTGCATTTTTTTTGTTAGCCCCGGGCACACCTTTCAAAGGTGCGCTCTCGACGCTAACAAGGAGAGTGCACCATATTACATTGAATGCGCTGCCCCCAGGGCAATCAGCAGCCCATTCAAGTGGAATATGGAGCAGCTTTGAAGCAGCCGCTCCATGTTTCACTGTGCAGGCAGAACCCGCCTGCACTTTTAAGTGCGATCAGAGATCCTCTAGCAGGTGGGTGCTGTGAGTGACTGCACCCACCTGCAAGGGGATGTCTGGCCAGTCCATAAACCCCCTTTCCCAATTCCAGAGGGCTTCTATCAAGGGGCGCACTGACAGTGTGCCTCTTGACAGTTTCTTTGCCTCTGCACCAGCGTCTATAATAAAACTCAGGTGGAGAGGCAAACGGATTCCCTCATTTGCATGGGGCCACGCCCCATGGAAATGAGGGAACACCCTCTGGTGATAATGTTGGTGATATCTTTCTGCCAGCGCTATCTGTATCACAGAAAGGGACGCACAAGCGTCTGCAGCCCTTTCGTAATACCCACTAGCGGCTCCTCCGCAATGGCGGAGGAGCATCACCCCCCTGCTTGGCACAGAGCCAGCCAATGAAAAATAAAACACTGCTCTAGCATGGTTTTATTTTTCGTTTGCCAGCTTGTGCATGGAGGGCAGGGCATGGGAGAGGGAGGAGAAGTGCTTGTGCACTCTGTGGTAAATAATTTAATTACCGGTACTTAATTTGATGCGGAAAATTAATAAGAATAGCTCAATAAAATAAGAGGCAGAATCCGTGGTATTAGAGGTTCGGAACGGGCTTTATTCCAAAACACAATTCGAATTTGTGGGCTTCATATTCCATCACCACGAAGGTTCAGGAAGTGAAGGACAATACTTTATTGACAGGTAATCATTTTTATAGAAGAGGCATTACAGTGAAACAGATGCAGGAGGCGTAACAGTTGATAACAGAGATAAAAACATACATGCGTAACTAAAATGGGTGTAACTAGGCGTAACTAAAGAACGTCATTAGGTATGATGTCACAAATGGGTGGTTCCATGAAAGAATTTCGCAATGTCAGCAAAATACTTGGCAGAGATGCGCGCGCAGCAGCATGACGTGTGATTGACGTGCAACTAGGGGGTGAATGGGACTTGACATTTAGCTCTACATGTGGAGACAGAAGTCTGGGGTTATGTCAACCTAATCCTAAATCATATCTTACATCCTATGTTTAAAGAACTGTGTTATCCAAAAAGAGAGGTCTCTTAGGATAGAATCTTATTCTATACTGACTATACTGACTGTTAGTGCGTGTACAAGCGTCTAAGTGTCTACACTAGATGCGAGGAGGTAGGAATATTCCATGGTAACAGGGCTATGAATTACTTGCATAAAGACAGAGAAGCCGGGCCCTTTTGCACGGTAGCTAGAGGAATGTTTACTTAAACTGCTAGACAGGAATGCATCGGATGAGGAGCGGAGCAGAGCAGATAATCTTGAAGGTGAAATACAGTTTTTGGCAGGCAGACAGGCCGACAGGCCGAGTCAGGCACCGTTAGCCGCGCAGGGAGTAGGACAAAGTTCATGGATACAGATGCGAGCTCAGATTGGAGCTTTCAGAGGCAGAAGGCAGGAAAAGGCTTAATGGCAGAATCAGGGCCTATTCGCCTGGACTGTGAAATGGCATAAATGAGCCATATAAAGCCGGTGGCCTTTCATACTTAGGAATAGAATATCCGGCCCATTCATGGCGGATCTGAAAGAGGACATGTTGACGGTGGACGCACATGTGTTTGCGTCTTCATAACTGGAACTGGAGGGAACATACATGTACTTGTGACTTATACATGAAACCGTTGGGGTCCAAGATAGGGGACATAACTGATCATAAAAATCCATATTTCCACATTCCCTCCTTGTCCCCTACTTGCCCTTAAGAGATATCAATCTTCATCAATCCGTTGATCTGTTCATATAACATCATTTGTTCTTCTTTTCTTCTTCCGGGATCTCGAACGAAAACTTCGATGTGGGATACACGAGGTGGCACACAGACCACAAATCGCTGGCCCACATTGTAGACATAAGCAGCAACTGAATAGTATGAGAAAGCCAATACCTAGGAAGGAGAGCATTCTCCATCCCCAGGCTGACAACACGCCCCAGAACCAACCGGACCAAGTCCAGGTGCCTGGATTCTGGTGTATCTGGCTTACAATCTTATGAAGGCGAGTTATGGCTTTATATACAGACGGCGAATTTTCTGGTATGAAAATGCAACAACTTGATCCGATGACCCTACAAGCTCCGCCCCTATCGGCCAGGATGACGTCAAGGACAAGACGATTTTGAAGCACAACAATCCGCATAGCAGACTGCTCTTCTGTTAAATTGCCTAAGGCGGAAATAGTTTCGTTCACTACTGCTTCAAGGGTTCTGGTTAATCTACGTATCAGCTTACTATTAGTGACTGTACCTATATAGGGGAAGAAACCTTTATTGAAATCTGTGTATTTTTCCCATGCTGTTTCAGTGTAATCGACGATTGGGAGATCTCTCTGCTGTCTATTGTGTACTAAATGAGTATTTCTATGATAATCAGGAGGAGCTAGGAAAACAGGTGGCACAAGGAATCCGATGTAACAGGTACCATCCCAATCTAGAGGCAAACGTGTATATGCAGTCTGACCACATACGAAGTAGGAATGGCGAGAAGCTCTAAATGTAGACTTGCCTTGATCACTGAATTCTATTACAGTGGTGCACTTACTATGGCCCATATGTATGGAACCATTCTTTCTTACACACAATTCACCTTTAACTGGAAATACTGACATAGCGGGCAAAATTGGTGCAGCTTCGGATTCAACATTCAGGATCATGAGATTAAGCGTGAAATTACCTAATCTATATACTTCATTTTCTAGATCAGTTCCTGTTCTTTTGGGAAGTCCCTCCTTGTTAGGGTAGCAGACTTTAAGCAAAACTAAGTTCAGGTTTCCCCATACCCAGTTGTCTTGATAAACTGCGGAATTCGAATCTAGGGAATTAATTAAACTAAACCATGCTCCACAGGAGCCATTGTGTGTGAAGCGGATATGGAAAGAGAGGCAGAATTCCCTTATAGTTCTGATAGGGAGGGAGTCGGCCACATATCCAACAATTTGTAGCATTGCTAGTCTGATGGGAATGATGTAACATACTAATAAAAGTGTTATTGCGCAGCGCAAATCTATAGGACAACTCATGCGGGGGTAATTCACTAAAAGAATGTTCAGCAGTAACATTGTAAACATGTTTAGAAATAGGATAATATATGTGCAACAATATACTTGCAGCGATTATTAAAAGACTTAAGAAAAACAAAATTAATAACGTCACTGTGCAATGACTACGCAGTGATTTACAGTACGCATGCTTTTTCATCTGCATTTTTCCGTTTCTTTCTCTATTCAGGTCAAAGGGATACATGTCAGAGACAAATTCGACCGATTCACCTTGGAGAGGACTTAAACAATCAAATTGTCTGACTTTTTAGACCTTAATTTTAGTTTGTATAGTTCCTTATCGCTTAGTTCAACCAAAGGAAGCTTTGAGTCAATCGGTGAAGACACGCGAGGTGTATCGTTTACATCAGACGGTAGTCCATGAAATTTCTTGATATGACTTGAATGTATCCAACCTTTGCGACCTTCGATCTTCACGGCTGTCCTCGTGGTGAGCAGTACAAGTTGAGGCGATTTCCACCTAGGATCCAGCTGAGTCTTCCGGTCGAAATTCCGCACTAACACCAGGTCCCCGGGAACTACGTCATGGGGTTTCACCTCGGTGTTGTCGGGAAAGGCTGCAGCTACCTGTGAACGACAAGATTGTAGTGCAGACATCAAGGAAGCCAGGTAATCTGTCAGCATATTACAGTCAACATCAGTTATTTTGCGTGGTATAGGCGTCCCCCACATATTTGGTGGTCTACCGAAGATCACCTCATAAGGGGATAGCCCTGTTCGAGAGTGCGCTACCATTCTCATGTAAAAGAGTGCGACTGGTAAGGCTACTACCCAATCGACACCTTTCTCCCTACATATTTTGGACAATCTAATTTTCAGAGTTTGATTATGTCGTTCCACGAGACCTGCTGCCTCGGGGTGTCGGACACAGTGAAATCTCCATTGATAGCCTAACAAAAGTGAAACGTGTTTCATTAGTTCGGATGAGAACGGCTGGCCGTTATCTGAGTAGACAACACGTGGTAAACCGTACCGTGGGAAGAATTCTCGAACCAACTGTTTGGCAGTAGTCGGGGCAGTGTAATCTGAGACCGGGTATGCTTCTGTCCAACGGGAAAGAGCACAGACAACTACAAGAACATATTTGAATCCTCGACATCGTTCCATCTGGATGTAATCCATCTGGAGGACTTCAAAAGGGTGCTCAGGAGGCTGAAATCCACCCTGTTCTACGGGAATGCTTTTACCTGGGTTAAACTGACAACAGATCATACAGGTACGAACTTTTTGTTTAGCTGCTGCTCGTAAATGTTTGTTAAACCAAATGTGTTGAATGCTGTCTAGCATAGCTTTTTCTCCTAGGTGCGCTGGACTATGTATTGTATTAATGATAACTTGAACCATAGAATCAGGAAGGAACCATACAGATTTTTCCTTCGTCATCCATCCTTGATCCGTTTGGATCCCTCCTAATTCAGTCCATTTCTTTATTTCATCTGGTGTAGCATGTGTCTGTATGTCAATTACGTCAAGAGCGGGATCCTTAACCATCATGCAATGTGTTGGTGTCGGAACTATTGTCTTTGTCATGTCAGATGTGTGAGTTTGAGCAGTCTGTTTAGCTGTTCTGTCAGCTAGATCATTGCCTTGGGAAATGATATCAGTAACTTTCGTATGAGCTTTACATTTCATAATTGATATTGCAGTGGGTAGATGTATTGCATCTAATAAGGCATGAATGAGAGGTCCGTGCTGAATGTGGGCACCGTGAGAAGTTAAATAACCTCTCTCTCGCCACAGCACGCCGAAGTCATGTACAACTCCGAATGCATAACGTGAATCAGTGTATATGTTGACTTTCTTATTCGTAGCTTGAATACAGGCTTGTGTCAGAGCGATGAGCTCTGCTGCTTGAGCTGACAAGGTATTTATGCAATTTGTTTCAATGACTTCAGTGTCTGTTGTGACTGCATACGCGGCCACTAGCTCTCCTGTACTTGTTCTCATACATGAACCATCTACATACAACGTCAGGTCTGGGTCTGACAAAGGGATGTCTGTCAAGTCTTGTCTGGGTTTCGTCGTGATAGTAATAACTTCAATACAATCATGTGCTAGTGGGTCTGTTCCGTTTACTGGCAAAAGTGTGGCAGGATTCAATGTACTACAACGTCTGATTTCTATGTGTGGCTGAAACAATGTTAATTCGTAACCGGTGAGTCTTGCTATAGTCAAGTGTTGTGTTTGCGTTCGGTTCAAGAGAACCTCTACTGCATGTGGTACTTGTACTGTCAATGGATGTCCTAACACTATGGCATCGCTTTGTCTGATTGCTAAAGCTGTCGCTGCCACTGATTTCAGGCACGCAGGCAGAGCCTGAGCTACGGGATCTAATGTACTAGAAAAATAAGCACATGGTTTGTGTGATCCTGCTTGTTCCTGAGTGAGTACTGACAAGGCAGTACCTTCGCGTTCTGTAACAAAGAGCGTAAAATGTTTATTGTAACATGGTGTTGCTAAAACAGGTGCTTGACATAAAGCTTTCTTTAGGCTTTCAAAAGCTTGTGTATGTTCCTGAGTCCAAGGGAGGACAGTCGATGTGGCTGCCTCCTGTGTTGTCAACTGAATGAGTGGTTTTGCTAGAAATGCATACTGAGGGATCCACTGCCTACAATATGAAGTGAGGCCTATAAAAGCCCGCACCTCCTTTTGTGTCTTGGGTATTGGCATGTTAGCAATTAACTGGATGCGATCGGGTGTAAGCTGCCTTCCCTCCTTGGACAGCGAGTGCCCAAGGTAAACAACTCGCTGGACACAGAATTGCAGCTTAGAAGGGGACACCTTGTGCCCCTTTTCGGCCAAAAATTGTAAAACTATCAGTGAGGCTTTTTCACATTCAGGTTCGCTTCTAGCGGTGATCAGCAGATCATCGACATATTGAAGCAGGGCAGTGTTGACTGGCATGTGGATACTGTCAAGTTCTCGTTTCAGTGCTTGGCTATAGATGCTGGGGCTTTCTGTGAATCCTTGAGGTGCGCGTGTGAATTTAAAGCTTCGTCCATTTAAACTAAATCCGAACAAGTATTGGCTTTCCGGATCTATTGGGACGCTGAAAAAGGCA